>NW_026294748.1:4800000-6284109 GCF_026119805.1 Tympanuchus pallidicinctus
TCCTGTGTTGACTTAAGAATGACTGGGTAGTTGGGAGCCCTGAAGCTTGTAATGATGATTGCAACAGGAAATGTAGCTTAGTATTTGTTTGAACAGAATGATGCAAACTGCAGCCGTCTGTGCTGACATCAAATTAAAATCGGGGGCTTCTGGTGGAGTCACTTTGCTGTTATGTGCATAGGAGGAAAAAAAGGACTGGAAGTGCTGTGCTGCTGGTGGGAAGAAGTTGCTAGCAGTGAAGGTTTGCTGCACCAGGCACAGAACATTTGATAGAGGTGAAATGTCTCCCAGTCTTCTCAAAATTCCTTGTTTTGTGTCTCTGTGTCAGGTGCTGCTCCTTAACACACCCTGCTGCTTGCAAACTGAGTAACTGTACAAACAAGTGATGGGGGAGGAATGAGGTGACTTCAGTGTGCCACAGAAGAGCTTGTTAGCACAGGGGAACTCCGTGATGCTTGGTGAAACACGCTGAATCAGACCTGATTGCAGAAGGAGGGGCAGATCTTTTGTTGCTGAATTGCACTTATCTTCAAAGCTGCTGCAGATGATTCCACATTTATTCAGCAGGACAGAGTCCCCAGGCTTTTATATTCCGTGTTGTTCAGTGCCAGTTGTTAAGATGAGTTGGCTTTTAATCCACCAATGAATACTGAATGAAGAATTCAATCATGAATCAGATCTCTCTTTTTTTTTTTTTTTTCTTGCTGGTAATACAAGGCATTTTTATTTTCCATTTCAGATTTCTTTTGCTGTACAGGACAAAAATAAATTATGAGAGGAGAGAAGTTAAAATTGTTCCTCTTGAACAACCCTCCTGCATCAATGCTTAATCTTTCCATTATGTTTGATGTCGTTAATCATTCTGCTCTGATATCTGACACACGTTTGTGGGGGAAAAAATCAGATCTAATATAAAAGATGCAATAATACTGACTTATGCGGATCTGCAGCTAATTATAACATATTTGAATTTTCATCTTTCATGAAAGAGCTCTATAAAATGAAGAGCCTTTCACAGTGCTGAAATGAGTGTCTGAGTGAAACTGGCAAGCAGACAAGGAGAGAGGGAAGAAATGTCCAAGGACAATGGGAGAAACCTCAGCATCGTAATGAGCCACAAGCTGCAGAAAATGTCCTCGGTTGATGGTGGACTTCTTTGTTTTGTCGGGTTTTTTGCACTTCTCAGGTTATTTAAGTTGGAATGGTTTGATTGCCCTTTGTGATATAGAATCATATAGGTTGGAAGAGACCTCCAAAATCGAGTCCAACCACAACCTGGCAAAATGCATCCCATCACCAAACCACGTTCTTGGTGCCGTGTCCACACATCTTACCTGCCTCTGGGGATGGGGATTCCATGGCTTCCCTGGGCAGTGTTACAACACCTGGCCAATGTATGGGCAACTCATTCTACTGTTTTCAGAGATGAAATGACGTTTCTGTCTTCATAAGTGGGCTAAAAGAAAAAAGATGACAGGAAGCCATCAGCCCGTAGTGAGAAGATAGATGTCAAAGGGAGAATTACTAAATGTTTTTTGCAATTCGGACTCTTCTCCTTTCCTCCCTCCATCTCTTGTGTTTTGTGTTCCATTTGTCAGCTAAAGTGGTTGCTTTAACTCTTTGAAAATGCAGTGGGCTGGAGATCTGCCTTGAGATCCTTCCAGTGTGCAGAGCCTCAGATCCACCCAGAGACAGAAGCCGAGCAGCACAAAACCCAGATTGCAGCTGATGAAAACTGATGACTGAAAAAATGGTTAGGCTGCCTTCTATTCCGACATTTGGGATCCCAAACCTAACCATAGGCTCATCATTATTTTCTATGTTAGAGATAATTTCCTCTCCTGGGTAGTGAATCCTACAGATGCACAAATAAAAAAAGGATAGCTCATTTCCTTCAGCTGCTGCTTTTGTCTTGAATAGTCCTCCTCCCCAAAAACACAGTCCAGTTAAATTCACCACGATTGCTGATCTTGTCCTCATCTGAAAAATGAGACCATGGACACAGAGCCCTTTCCAGGTGCTGAGACTGACATGCAGAGCAGTGATGTCCTTTAGCAACTGTGCTCTTGCAGTGCTGGGCTTAAGCATCCTCAGTTGATGTATTTTACATTTTCTGAGGCGTCATCTTTTCTGAGCCTCAGCAAAGCAGTCATATTTCTAAACCCAAAGGAGGGCTTATTTTGAAGTTTGTTGTTATGGTTAAGATTGTTTCTTTACCAGCCTGTTTCGTGCTGTGAGCCAGGATCCTGCTGCTCGAGTAGAGCACAGCGCAAGCTGCTGTTTAAATCTCTCCATCTTAGAGTACCTGCATGGAGTTGCTGTGTGAAAGTCAGATTAATGGCACTGTTTTAGGCGGAGAGCAGTTGGAAACAGGCCATCGAAGGTAAGGATTCACTGACATAATAAAAGGTGCTGCTTCTCCCTTCCCTGTCAAGCCATTTTAAAAATGTCTGAGGAGAAACAGGTTTGTTGTCCACCATTATTTACTGTATCATGCTCTCTTCACATATTCCTGTGCTGGTTTTCCTCACAGCTGCAATTACTCTTCTGTTTTTAAGGTCTGACTCTTCTTCAAACGCACCAGTTTTATTTATTCTTCACCCTTTCTTCTCAATTCTGCCATATTCCTGTGGAAATCAACATCTCTTAAGCTCCTATCTTTCAAGGCCCAGAAAGTCTCTGTCTTTTCTGTTATCCCCTTTCTCTGGAGTACCTTCATTATCTGTGTGTACCTTTCTTGCATTGCTTCTGCAAGTTCTGTGTTTTGTCTGCCACTTGTTGTCTCCCTGAGCTACAGATGGAAGATGGAGTTGCAAAACTGCAGGAACCCTACATTTGCACAGATAAATGCTGCATCCCAATATAGATGCCCAGTGCTAAAGCAGGTTGGCAACTTTTCAATGTTATTTCTGGTTTCCAGAGAAATGTTGTTTCCCAGAGGCATTTGTGTAGCTGGCATTAGTTTACTATTAAAAGTTTGGTATTTCTTTATGGCTCTCAAACAGCCTTGTTGGCAGTTGGGAGACTTGTCTTCAATGCAGTGCAGATCAGGATGAGTTGTTGCAATTAACTGTATCTCATACTTGCAGATTGATTAATACATTTTTCTCTTGAAGCACTCATCAGTGTGAGTTGTGCCTGAATAAGGAGTCCTCTTTCCACTCGAGCACACCCATATGCTGTGCTTGCTTTCTGCATTCAGTTTGCATTTTGCCTCCTAAAACCAGGGCTGGCTCAGCTCTACCCTCACAACCCCACAGTTGCACATATCTGTCACGTACAGTTAGTGCAAGCAATATGATCTGCCACTTAAATCTTCCATCAAGTTTTTCTAATTAAGAGCTGCATAACATTACTGTTCACAGGCTGGATCAATTTTATGCTTTAATTTGTTGAGTCTAAGAGAATGATGAAAATATTCGAAGGCTTTCTCACTTCTGTGAACTCATTCTCCAGTGCTGGCACGATCTCAGCACATCTGTTTGCTGAAGCTGCTGCTCCTTTCCTGCATCAGACATTCCTCACTGACTCCAGTTCACCCTTTATCACAACAGTTTAACATGCACCATTTAGGGCACGTTTTCATGACCCCAACTCAGCTGTGATCTCGTTGGCGATAATGGAGAGGTGTTCGCTTGAAATATTATGGAAGGAATCAGCAGAAGTACTGGAGGATTTTTCCCTCCAGGCCAACCAAGGCTGAGCGTAAGATTTCCAGTGCATCTTCAGCATAGATGTACTGGGAAAAGGGCACTAAAAGCCCTGGAACATACATGCTCAGGCATTTCAAATAGGGTTCTTGGAAGGAAATGGAAGCTGCCACCTGCCTAACAGGGTTGACAAGGGAAAGGTGCTGCAGGGAATGCTGCAGATTTGCAGCAGTTCTATGTTCTATTTCTGTTGTCACAGGCAACAGAAAGCTACCTATCAGTTCTAATCTGGAATGTATCTATGGAGAAAATGGGGCTGTGACCATTGCGTGTGCCAACATGTTGTGCTGATACAATGTTGAGTAGAACTTATTTGAAAAGCAAGCTCAAGTAAAACTTGTTGTGATCCCTGAAAGTGGTGGTTTTGGGTTTTTTTGTGTTTTTTTTTTCTCTTATTGTTTTAGCTGCTGGAATCAAATTTGCATTTTGCTGTGTAAACGTGCTGTTGGGCAGCTCTGGACAACCACCTGCATTAGAAGGGAGATTGCTCTGGTCCCAGAGCAGTCATTCTCACAGCACAGCCAAATGATGCTCCACCAGCCCACTGGCTACGAAAGCTGCACTGTGCACTTTTGCTATGCAGTACAGAAACTCAGCACAGATGTGTGGAAAGCTCCAGAAGCTATAACTAGTGTGTTAAAAGCAAGTAGAGAGGCTCTAGACAACATAAAGTATGTGAGTTATTTGCACTTTCACAGAACCTTTCACCTGGGAATCTTAAAGGGTTTTATGGGCATTAATGTAACCTTCCTGTGCCTCACGGAGCATATATTAAACACTGCCTCCACATTAATGCTGAGCAGAATGAAGCAGTCCCAGGATCACTCATCCAGGACTGTACAAAGTGGATCTGTGGGGGGTGGTGGATCGTTGGTGGGCTTTGGAAGGTAATTTTCAGCCCTTACTGCAGCCTCATGCTCCAGCACTTTGTGCTCCTGCTCTGTGAGGGCTCCACGATGGCTGATGGAGCACAGCAGAGGTAAATCCACTCACCCTATGGTTGCTCCTGTTGCTCCTGTCATACACTCTGGTGGTGCAGTAGTTCCACAGGTGGTCAAACAGGTTGCAGCAGAGGACTCGCTGTATTCTGATTGTATCGCTTTGACGTCTCACATGGGCACAGCGTGGCTGTAGGAATTCATGCTCTCACGACAGCCCTGATGCTTTGCATGCCTCAGCCACTCGTGACTTGATTTCTGGAGGTACTCAGAAACCTGCAGCCAACTACTTCAGTTTCTGCTGTACCCTGAACATCAAACCTTCTCGTACCTCAAATTAACAAGCCCAATTTTTTGGCAGCCTTTTTGACATCTGCAAAATGCACCAGCTGAGAGGGGTTATGAATATTAAATATTCACTGAGCAGTATGTAAATATTAAGTGTTAAAATTATATTGATTTATATAGCGCTTTAAATGCTGTATGAGTTCAGCCAGCAATGAAAGCCTCTACCCAAAGATTTGTAACCAGCTTCCACTCCTTGGCCTTGGGAGAAGGAGAAATGCTTGTTTTTATTTAAAGAGGGGCTGAGCTGAATATCCTCAGTTATTTAGTCCTGCATTCACACTACACAATAAAATATTTTCATTAAGATCTATCAGTTTAGAAAGAACTCATTAAAAGCGTTTTCCAACTGAAGCTGGCCAAGCTGAGAAGAAAATTACACATCCCTGAGGACTGCAGCAAAGGAGATTTAGAGGTGTTCAAATACTACAAAAAAGAGACTGTAATAAGTGAGTAGTGGGCCAGGCAGCTGCTTTAATTAAAGCTGGGGCTGCTTATTGATCTACTGCTCAGATTTACCCCGCTCTGCAGCACTTCAGCAATATTCCCTTCCACCTTTGCAGCCAGCAGTGCTTGTAGGAGAAGCTGAGGGTGATGAAGTTGGGAATGGAGGTGTTTTATAACGTTCTGTGCTGAGGGCTTTTCTCCACAGGGTGCTTCCATGCTGAAGTGAACCCACGTATTCTATGCAGCGTGACAGGGATGTGCCTGCCGTGGTTTGCTCTGCGGTGATGCTGGAGCACGGCGTGATCCCTGCGGGCCGTGCTGCTGTGTGACGGCTTTTGTTGAAGAGGAAAATAAAAGGAAACGGCCTTTCATTGGGAAGGACGGAGGGCTGCAGGCTGAGCGCCCTGTGTGCAAAGGAGGTGAGCAGAGCTGTCGCTCGTTCCGAGTATGTGGGGAAGCCTCATGTCTGCAGCCTGACCACGCCGGTGGGAGCAAAACAACAGCTTCAAGCGCCCGTTGTCCGCGCAGCCCCGCGCGGCCCTTTTCCACACACGAAGAGCCGCCCGGACACCTCAACCCGCGGCCGCCATTTCCCTCAGGGTCTGGGGGAACGCGCCCCCGTGGGCGGGACCTCCGCCGCGACGGCTCCTCCTCCCATTGGCCGAGTGCGGCGAGGCAGGCGTGGCTCTCGCCCAATCTCCCTCATTCCCCGGAGCTCCACCTCCGCCGCGCTCCTATTGGCCGCGGGGCGGGGCTTGGCGAGGCGGCTCCCATCGCGCCGCGCAGGGGGCGCGGGGGCCGCAGTAGCGCTTGGGCGGCGGCGGTGTCGGCAGCGATGGGCGCGGCGCGGCGCTTCCCCCTCCTGCTCCTGCTGGGGCTGGCCGGCCCCGCCGTCACGCTGGCCGGATACATCGAGGTGGGTGCGAGCGGAGTCCCGAGAGCCGCGCGGCCGGCCGTTGGGGGCCGGGAATCGCCTGGCGGAGCCCGGAGGCTGCCTTTGGCCGAGGCTCCCCCGGTCCGGCTCGGATCCGCGGGGCGGTGCCACGGGGGATCCTTCGCCGTCTAACAGCGGATCTGCAGGGCGCTGCGGGGCTGCCTTGGCAGCGGGGCTCGGCGGGCCCTGGGCGCGGCCGCTGCCCGGAGCGCCTGGCTGCGGCTGCGAGCGGTGCTTCGGGCGGCGGAGCGGTGCCCGATTAGCGCAGAAATGAGTAAATCGCTGCAGTTCGCCTGCGTGTGGGTACGGCTTTCACGTATGCGTGCGTGCGGAGATAAGGAGAGGAGGGAAATTCCGGCTTCGTCCGTGGAAGTCGCCGCAACGTGCGGTTGAGGCGCTGACACGGCGGGGGAGGGAAGCCCCGCAGTTCGCTGCGCACGGAGCCGGGCGGACCGCAGCTGGGTGCGCAGTTCGACCGGGCCGGGCTGGGGCCGGAGCGCTCCCAGCTCTGCCGCAGGAAGCCGAGCTTCTGAGGTTGCGTTGCGTGCCGCCTGCCCGTGGCTTTGCCCGCTTATGGAGGCGCAGCGCTCCGTCTCCTCCGTGTCGTTGCGTTAAATCCGCGTAACGCTGGTTTGATCGGGACGGGCCGGTGCTGAGGATGCTTCCGGCAGGGCTGGCCGCCGAGGTCACTCGGGGTCCCCCGGGGGGGCGGTTTGGGCGGTGGCTGCGTCCATCCGATCTCGTGCACCTGTTGAGAAGCTCCTCCGGCTGTAGGTCGCTTCCTCTGTCACATTCAACACGCGTTCTGGAAGCCGCCGTGCCCGTGGATTTGTGTTACGAAAAGCCAGCGTCCTCCTGTGGGAGCAGATGTGGCCCGCAGACTGTTGTGCTGGGGCTGAAGAAGCAGAGCTCAGCGTTCACCCACCCGTCGTGGGGTCAGCAGAGGCTTTGGCAGCCCTGAGCGCCCTGGGACGGCGCCATCAGTGCAGCGGTGCTGACCTGATGGAAGAGGGTTAACCTGGACCCAGTCCTGCCTCGCTGCTCGTCCCAGGCTCGCCCTGCCGCAGGCTGAGGCTTTGCTCCTGAGCCACGGATCAGGGGTTACACGGTGCACCCTGCTGCTCGGTGTGCAATCTGCTCGGCCATTCCCGCAGCACCATCTGCATCCTGAAGGCGTGACAGCCTCCTTCATCTGCTGGCACAAAATGTCAGTTGTCACATTTTACTTCTTTTTTTTTTCTTTTTTTTTTTTTTTTTTTTTTTTTGCTGTATTCTCCACCATTGCCTTGTCAGTGGGGGACTGCAGGTCTTCCTTGCTGCCAGATTTGCTCTGGAATCGTAGCTGGATGCAGAGCTGAGGAAGTGAAATGGTGGCTGTTTTTTTTTATCGCCTTTACTGGCGGATAGCAGGTAATGTAATGAAAAAAAGGGGATAGATTTTTTTATAAAGAGGACATTTGAAAGCATTCCAGAGTGAAGGAAAACGCATAGTAGCGGCTGCATTTATCAGTTCAGTGGAATTGGCAATGTCCCATTAGGTGGATTTTCTTTTGCTTGATTATCTTAGCTAGCAGTCCCTGTCCCCGGAACACCCGTTAATCCGCTTATCGACTACAATTTGTTTTTCTTTCTCCCCTGCATGGAGGAAGAGGAGTGGCAGGCATATTTATTTATTTATTACTGGCATCTGAGCCTTTGAGTAGGGCATTCCCCAGGGCTCCTGGCTGGTGTCAGCCCTCCTTTCAGATAACCTCTGACAGCCTCCTTGCAGACGGGCTGGGATGTAGGAGCACAGAGACGATGCTCTGCCCAGTGGGGCTGTTGTCTTTGTGTCCTGGGCTCGTGTCTGAACTGGGGGCTCCTGCATTCTGCTTGTGAAATCTGAGAGAACTTCAAATGGGGTGCAGATGCCAACTGAAAGAAAGAAAATGAATCCATTCTAATTTGATCTCTGTTCCTATGATAAACTGCTTGTGCTCTGTCCCCAGGGCCTTCAGGGATGGAAAGTTTCTTTTTTATCGCTTGACCTTTGTGTGTAATCGAATCTGAGGCAATGCAGACTTGATGCTGCTTTTGGTTTTCTTTTTAATAGCCTTTGGTTTTACTGGTCCTCTTCCTAAGCTATCCTGAATGCATCTGTTACCGTTTCAGGTAATGGAGGTTTGGGGTAAAGAAAACAACGTGCTGACTTGCATCAGGGTTGTGCCTTTTGTGTTGCTGTTGTTTTTGTGTGGTGTGCTTAAATTCTCACTAACGAAAATATCAGCCTTGTGCCATTTCTGCAGACCTTAGGGACTTGTAATTGCCTGCTGCATTGAACAAAGAACTCCACCTAGGGGAAATTTCCACTTCTGTGTTCCAGTCCTGAGGAGAAACAGCTCAGGAAAATTCCAGTCCTGAGCACGGCCTTTGCGTTGCACTCAGTTCCCAAAGCTTCACTTCCCAGGAAGCATTAGGATAAATGCTTTGCTATCAAAGCAGCTGTTTGCAGAGCCTCATCTCAGCCTCCACAAAACCTCCTCTGAAGCAGAGATGTGTGTAAGGAGGCAGTGATGGACACCTGCTGCTGTGGGATGCTCTGCGCTGCCTTGGGCTGCTCCATGGAGGTGAGCTCTGTGCTCTGCTGCAGCTCTCCTGAGCCTCAGCTGTGAGGTGTTGTGTCAGTGACCTTAAATGCTAATGAGGCATTAATATCTCTCAACCTCGGGCTAGACTTCTTTTGTGAAGAACGCCCATTGCAACACGAGGGCTATTCAAAATCCATTGTCCGGGTGGCTTTGACTGTGTTTGGGCTTTATTGCTGCACGTTTCACTTTCTCCAGTGCCATGCAGTGCAGGAAGAAGCAATTTGGGGTCTGTTCTGTATGGGTGGTGCTTCTCTCTTGATGTTGCTGGTAAAAATGTTGCCTTTTTTCCCTTTGCATGTATATTTGAGAGGCATGAAGACTCAATCTTGTAAACATAAGTTATTTTGACTGCAGCATCTGCTTCTACAACTGTGCTTAAACCATAACCTTGTTCTCCAGTTGGAAACATAAGGTGTGTGCTCTCCCCAGCCTTTCATACTGGGACAAGGCAGCCTTCATGTTTGTGCTCTTTGGCATCTCACACTTCTTGTGAGCTTGTGGAAGTTGATGTCGTCCTTCAGCTGTTTGCTCTCGTGCTGCTTATGTGCAGTAAAACAGTGCTGTCGTTATTTGTTTTTATTTAATTCATGCAGTCAGCACCGCTGGACCATTGTTAATTTAAGACGATGTTGGCTCTTAATTGGAGTACTTCAATACTCACCACGGCCATAAACCATTTGGGTGAGGCTTCTGCTTCAGAACTGTACCTGAACTTGTGATGTTGTTTTTTTTCTCTCAAAAAGTGAGGTGGACTCATAGTACCATTTCCTATCACTGCTTTTTACTCTGAGTGGAGCCTTCCAGGCACGTTGCCTGTGTGCATTTTGTCTTTCCACTTCTGAATTTCCATTTCCAATGCTTTGCTGTATGTGCCATTAAATCTCAGGTCTGTGAGAGAGACAGCATTGTGCAAAGTCTTTGAGTGACTCTTCCATGTATCTATTTACTTAACAAATAGGATAAGCTGGGGGCTCCTCTTTGCTTCATCCAGAATGGCACCCTCACTCAGTTTGCCTCATTAGGAGATCTGATGGCTCTGTACTGGGAGCACTGGGCTGAGGCCAACTGCAGGCTGTGGGTGCTGGAGGGTTTGGGATCTCAGGAAAAATTGCTTTTGGTTCTTATTTTGTTGCTCTCGTTGTTTATGAGCTCCTGCAGAGGTAAATGACCAAATCCTCGTTGAGATCTTGCATGTGGATAGCAATTCTTTTATTTGGCAATAGACTTGCAGTCCTCTCAGCTGGGACGAGTGTATATTCCTGTCCAAATTCCTGAACAATCCCATAGAAAAGAGAAGGCAGAAGTGCAGCTGACTGTTCTGTGGCTCTGCTGCTTGCTCTGCAGTCTCACATTAACTTCATCTGCATTTACAAAACCTCTGACTTGAGACAAACGATGGAAATCCTAATCTGCAGAGGATGGCAAACCAATTTCACCAGCAGCAGAGCACAGCCTGGCTTTGCACAGCCAGGTGACCACAGGCACGTGCTGCTGAGCTGCTGACTGCCCAGTGTTACAGGACTGCTTTGTGCTGCCAGCAGGGAGAATGCTCTCCTTATTTTGGTGGCACTGCACAGGGCCGTGCTGGGGGCTGGGCTGCCCTTCTATGGAGATTAACCTTGCAGCATGCTGGCCACCCTCTGCTTCGTGGGGGCTGTTCTGTGAAGCTTTGGAGGGCTTTACTGAGGAGACAGAATCAATAACAGTTTGGCTTGGATGGCCTTGCTGCGTTTCCAGACTAACTGAAAATCGTTATGAAATGATGACTTTGAGTTTTTTCAAGTCGCCGAATGCAAAGAGCTTAAAAATTGCCTGCGTCGTTTAAATGTGATGCGAAAATAAATAACAGCAGAGATGATGGAGCTTTGGATGATGGTCCTTTGCTGGGCGGTTTGGAGGAGCTGTGTGCCATGCAGGCTGGGCACAGTGCATCTTTGCAGCGTGACTCATCAAGTAGGAGGAGCTGTGCTGGGGGAGAGAACCGTGCTGGGATTCCAGGTTTGGCTCTGTGTCAGGGATGCATTTAGGTAATTTCATACGGTAAGCTCTCTAACAAAATTACAGCAGTCAGAAGTATGGCCTGATTCAGGTCAAGGACGTGGAGGGAGATGCACGCACAGCCGGGCCGTGGTTCCTCCTGGCTGTCACAGAAGATTGCTGCTTAGGGAAGTTTCCATTTAAGAGTTGCTAATTATCATCTTACTGCTGTCTTCTTGCCGATCACATCAAGCAAGCTGACAACCAGCCTTAGCAGATGTGTTGAAGTAAAAGTAGTGCTTAACCTTGGAAGTGCCCTTTCTCATTTAGGTCTGCTTTTGCAACCAGCAAATGTTCGCTGCTGAGATGGCATTTCTTGAGCGTGTGCTGGGAGCTGCTGGCCAGTGGGCTTTTCATTCTTGCATTGGGGAAAGTTGTTCTGTTATCTCTATGCAGGCTTGTCTTTCCTCACGCAGCTTCGCTGCCTTGAAGCACTGTGATAGACAGGGATACCAGCTCAGAAATCATCTGCTGCTGCTGTCCTTGCAGGGGCACAGGAGGCTGGGTGAATGACTTGGGATTTTTGGGGAGTTGCCCTCTGTTAACTTGGAAACTGAGGTGCTTAAATGAAAAGCCAAGCATTTGCTTTTTTAGTCTTTGGGCTATTCTTTAAAGGCTTTTACATTATTGTTAGCCCCCAGCTCCCTGCCAAAAGACTCATCCCTATTGTTTTGGATTTGGGATTGGTGAATCCCATTAATTATGATGTCATTGCGTAGTGTGAAGTGACAGCAACAAAAAGAAAAATGTTGCCCGTGCCATCTGTTACAATAAGCATCATGCACTCATGTTAGATTTCAAGTGGATTTGGAGTGCATATTCACAACAGACGCTGGGCTCTGCTTAGACGTATGGTGGCCTGCAGCATAAAGCTTTTAATCGCCAAATTCCCTGTGTGGTTTTGGATTTGGTGTGGCACATTGCTGGGTCTTAGCAGTTTTCCTATTTTATCAGTGTTTAATCATTTCCCATTCGTGCTGGGACTCATAACTTGACAGAAGTGGTCCTAGAGCAATGGGTGTGAACTACACTCAGTCACTAATGCTGTGTGTTGGGTGCTGACTTCTTACCCTGGTCGTCTTACAGTAACTGTGGCCTGAAATAGAGAGGGGCAGATTTGCTTTAATCTGCTAAGTATTCCTCTCAAAAGATTAAATGCAAAACGTTGGTTCAAACCTGGGCTTTGAGTTCCCAGCGAGCGTATTGGCATTTGAACGTGACTCTTTCTCTGCATAATTTATCAAAGCTCTCGCTGAAGAAATTGAATTTGATGTCTGGATCGTTTGACGCAGCGAGATCAGGTGTGCATTTAGGAGCCCAAAAGAATGGAAAAGCGTTGAGATCCAAGCAGTGCACTTTAGCCAGCATAGCAGCCTTGGCCAGAGGTGAGCTCTGCAGTGCTGGCTGTATGGCAGGGCTTGTGGTTTCGTTCAGTGTTATGTGTGCTGGGAGGAAGGGAGACAGGTGGTTGAGGGCACAAGGTGACATGGAAAGCAGCTGCTGCTCTGCAGTGGGGCAGGATTCTTGCAGCTCCCACTTGGGCTCTTGGAATAAGATGAGTGCCTCTAAGTAGTGGAGATGCAGGGTTTCAAATAACTTCCGGAGTCCTTCAGGATGGCTTCATAGCCCCAGAACGGGAAGCATCAAGCAGTGGGGAAGGTGTTTTCTTGCAGGCCAACCAAAAGAAGTTTGGGGTTTTGAAACATGAAGCTTGGCTTGAAGAGCACCATCAGAAGCTTTGTACCCGCTGCCCCCTCCGCTGCTCCTCATAAACACTGGCTTGTTCCCATTGCATCAGTGCTTGCTGTGCAACAAAGCTGGGCACTGTGTGGCTATTCTGTTCAGGGCAGCAGCCGCTTTCTCGGAAGCAATTTCCCAACAAAGGCAGGAGATGAATGGCCTGCCAGAGCACAGCCTTGTTGCAGTGTAGTGTTTTGCTGCCCTGTCCCTGCGCTTTCTGCAGCTGGCTTTGTGCTCTGCATCACAGCCTGTGGTTGCTTTAGGTCTCCCACCTTCCAGCTATGGGCTCGTGCTGTTATCCTATGCGTGTTCAACATGTCTTTGTCACGCTCAATCACAGCATCTGACGTGGATTACTTACACTGCTTTGATGCATCGTGTTTTGGATAATGTATTCCTTCATTTTCAATTCTTGTGACTTGCTTCAGAATGTCTTCATTTCTTAGGTTAGGAGACAAAGGGATAACCCTCAGCCAGCTGATCCCCTTGCAATCCCTCTGCCATCTCTCCCCTCCCTTTGCTCAGGATCCTTTGCTCAGCACTGTGCCTCTGAAGAAGACTGAAGGGAAGAGCTGGATTCCTAGTGGAGCAGGGTTGCTAAGACACCCAGAAATCTCCGTTTGGATTTGCCTAACTGTCAAACCTGCAATACCAGCAAAAAGCGTTTTGAAGTCTAGGCTGGAATTCCTGGGTTGGGATGGATTTGTTGTGCTCAGTTGTATTAAGCAAGCTTTTGGACCTTGCTCCACAGTGAGAATTAGTGCGAGGGGAAGAACACTGTTCAAAGTGTAACCACATGGGAGGTTTTCCACAGGGCATCTGTAGCACGTTAATTCCCTCTTTCATTGTGGGGCACAGACCAGAATGGATCACTGTAGCCCTTTTGTGATTCCTGCTGATGTATTTCAAGTGTATTACAGCTCTGAAAGGGCCAGTGCCTTGTTAGTCAGGTGTATGCAGACATCCCCAAACCGTGGGGCTGGGAACTTCATCCATAGAGCGGAGGAGGAGAAGTGGGCAGCGCTGCCTGCAGAGGCCGGTGGGCCTTTTGCCTCAGGCAGAAGCAGCCACAGCATGATTTCCTTTGCCTGTTTGGCCTCGGGTTTGGTTTGACTTCTTGTGTTCCCTGTCACCGTCCTTAAAAGATTTTTGCAACAAGTTGAATTGTTATTCCTTATTGTCTAAGTGGTTGATGGCTTTATTCATGCTGTTCTGTTGTTATATTCAATAGCCTGTGATTATTAAATCTATCTTGGTTGTAGAACTGAGAGCATAACCAAGATTTAGCTACAGCTGGCAGCAAAGGTAACCACCTAAGGGGAGTTTAATGTTCACAGCTGTCTGTAGCTGCACTTCCAGCAGCTATTGCTGTGATGCTAACTTTGAGATGCGTTGCCAGTTATACAGACTCTTCATTTCCTTGTGCCATAATAGGAGGTTGGTCAATTTTGACCCTTTACAACAGATAACTCTGAATACTCTAGATCTATAAAGCAGAGAATTGTGTGTTTTGTAATATTTAGTTTGGAATTACTTCTCTGGTTTAGAATCTCTCTTCAGATGCATCTCTGAGCAGCATCTGTGTAACATCTGTGTATGTATGTACATCACATGTAAGATGGTGCTCTTTAGCAGTGGAGCTGCCAAATACACCATGGAGTATATGAAGCACAATATAAAGGAAGATGCATTCTGAGCATCCCTGAGTGGTACAGTCTGGTGGAATGCATCAGGATGGGGACATCTTCAGCTGAATTTCAGGTTCCAAATAGCTGGAATATGAGCCTGGTGCTGAAACACAGCCTGTTGGTGTCTGTACAAACACCTTCTTGCTCTCTCTTTCTCTGGCATGTGTGGATGGGTAGTTGGGGTCCCTATGAAACCCCTGCCCTCCTGATTGAGACTTGAAGTTGTGCACTTGGTGGGAGGTTGCTTAGTAGTGGGTTGGTCCTGCAGTGATGAGAAGTGCCCTCAGGGATGAAGAGTGGTCCCCATGAAGAGAACTGTTCTTTGTATTCCTGCTACTCTGGACTAATAGTCCTGTCCCTTTTGTTTGGAGGTAGAACTGTCAAAGTTCAGCTGACCTCCAATGGAATCACGCAGCTGGTTAGTTAGTCCATCCATCGTTGCTGCCCAGGTTTTATGGTTGCTTTGCAGCCTTGACACATGAGATTTTTTTTTTTCTTGCCCTCTTTCCTCCTCCTAATCTATTGTGTATTTTCAGTCAAAGCCAGAAGTGCTCAGTGCAGGATTCTCACAACCTTCTGAGTATCCCTGGCATCCCCAGCTCCTGCCAAACTCATCCTGCACTGCTGGGTTAGCTGGAGATGCATGGAGAGGCAGCCTCAAAGACAGCTGAGCCTTAGGCTGCTTAGGAGCACGTTGAGGCCCTCAAAGTTTTTTTATATATATCCATCCAAAATAAGGGTATTAGAATGAGACATTCCTGGCTCTCTGGTGCTATTACATCACCAAGCTGTAATTTCAGCATGGCTCCTTCTCAAGTGCTGATTTCTTATGATGTGAGGCACCTGAACACGTTCCATAGGACTAATCCATTGCAGAGATGTGCCAGGTTTTGGTGAGGCTGCTGTCTGCAGCTTTGTGTCTGCATTACAAATCTTGCTGGGCCGCGTCTGGAGTCAGCTAATGAAAAGCAAACTGCCACTCCCTGGCGTGAGAACTTTGTGCAGTGTTCTCAGCCTTTGACTTTGAGAAAACTATTGGAGCTACTCAGCCCATGGCTAGGAAAATGGTGAATGGCCTGTTACATCAATACTGCCATCGATCTTCCCTCCCGTCCCTCTGTAGTGGTGGGGTTTATGTGTGAAGTCAGCATTTCCACTGCAGTCCATATCTGCTTTGTACAGCGAAAGAAAGTAAAACCTGTGACAGCTGAGCATTTATGCTGTGCTGCTGGGTAGGTGTATATTGCCTCTTGTTCCTGAAGGTGTAGCTAGATTGTCCAAAACTGTTCTGCTGGTTCTTTTCCAAAGGGCGAATTCCCCTGCTGCTGCAGAACGGGCAGGTTTTGCTCCCAGGTTGGTAATAAAGCTTGTGGTTTGTTGTAATGCTTTTGTGCTTTGAAGTCCTCGCTGCAGTGTCATTCATGCTCCTTAAGAGCTGTCTGGGGGCTGAGCAGCAGAACGTGCAGCCACAGAACATTGCCATGCCTGCTGCCCAGCTCACTTATTTCACACCAAGTTGGCTGGAAATAGGAAAGAACTGTTCTGTAACACCTACCTTCAGAATTGGCAGAAAATGCTTAAGGAAGCTTGTAGGAATTGGGGTTTCTGTGTACCATGTGTTGCTCCTCCCTGAAACCAGGAGGAAGTTGCTAACAGCAGTGTTTTGTTTTCTTCTGTTCTGTCTCAGTGCAGTGCTGTGCAAACTGATAGACCTCGATAGCTCCTGTAGCTGTGAATCTTAGCACAGGCAATTTGGGCAGGCTTGTGCAATGTGCAGCATTGCTGAACTCTCACAGGACTGCAGCCTTGATGTCCCTGATGTTCTGTGCTGGCTTCTGTCAAACTAGTTTTACTTTCTGGATCAGCAAAATCAATAAAGGGGATCCGGTCCAGCTTTAGTCTGTGCTATAAATTACTCCTTAATTTTCTAATAGCATTAAGCAGTTAGTCTAAGTAGAGGCCTATCACTCCTCTTAAAGGAGCTGTTTAATACATCCATTAGAGTTTCCATATGCTGATTTAGCTACGATATGACGTGGTGACTGTTAAACCCCAGCTGATAAATTAATGCCTCAGAAATAAAATGCTCCTGAATTAGTCAGGATTGCTTTTAAAGAGTAAAAGATGGGAATCCATTAAAGTGTTCCAAAGTCCTTTCGTGGCTTTGTGTGACCCCACTGCTGGCAAAACTCGAGGGGTGCTCAGGCTCTGCTCTTGGACCTCTCTCTTCTGGTAGATGCTGAATCTCAGTGGGTGAGCCTTGGGGTGGAAGGGTTCACCTTCTGTACCAGCCTTTGAAAGAAGGAAGGAGGTGGTGAGATCAGGCTGAGTCCTGCTTTTTGTGCTGGGATGCTTCATAGAAATGTTTGGCTGTTGGGTGATGAACTTAGAAAGAAGCAAATAAACTTTGCCCATCTGACTCATGCGGTTCGGGTGTTGCTCCAGGCCGCCTTCCTGCAGTCGTTCAGCACTTGCCTTTATTTATTTATAGGTTTCTTTAAAACCACTTGTTTGTGCACGTCCAGTTGCCAGCATTGGTGGAGGGAAGCTGGCAGCTTCTCCTTGGTTTGGTTGCTGTTTGCTGGGATCCAAAATAGCTGCAGTCACAAAAACTGAAGGGCTGTTTTTCTGTGGGAACTGGAGATGGGTTTTTCTGAGCTAATTCTTTCACTTTTTTTGGTTTTTTTTGCTCCCCCCCAACCCATCAGTGGTAGGATCTCTTCCTAACAAGCAGCTTAACTGCAAACTGAACTCTGTGGAGCCTGGATCAGCAGCTGCTTGGCAGAATGGGAGCAACGTTGTGTTGGAGCAGAGGCTTTCCTGTTTTCAGAGGATGGTCATTAGCACAGTCTGGAATGCCAAAATCGTGTAAAAACCTCCTGGTTTCCCCTTCCCGTGGAGAAGTTTGGTCTGTGCTGTTTGTGTGTCAGAATTACCAGCTCAGGTGTTTTCCAGAAGATCTGAGTTACAGCATGGAGTGCTGCAGCGTGCTTTGAGCAGTGCCTGTGGAGCTCTGCCCGTGTGCTACAGGAGGTTTGTGTGTTGCCCAAGTGCAGGACTTCAGGGTATTCTATCATGCTTCCAAACCATTGCAGTCCATGCACATAAACAGCCAAGTGGTGATACAGAGCAACATCCTTCAGGGGAGCTGAACTCGAGCTCAGGAGTGGCTGAAAGCAAAGCATGCCTGCACTGCAGACTTTCCACTTATTTTCCCTTTATCTCACGTGTTTTTTTCCAGGTATTTCTCCTTGCCACTTCACATTCTTGATGCTCGGTTGAAATACGCTCTTCTGTTTCCTGCCTGCTTTTTGGATCGTGGTGGTGCAGATCAGACCACAATCTGTGCAGCCTTTTTATCTTATCGGTGACATCGGGGCGGTGAGACGTGTGGTCAGGCAGAGAAACCACATTTCTGCAGCATCCACCCCCCCACAGCTTGTCGTGGTGAGCTTCACAGCTCTCTAACACAACATCTGTACAGATTCTTTTAAATATATCTCTGGAATGCTGAATCGCTTTGGATCAGCACTTTTAAGTGCTCAGGTTCTTTTGCCTGGTGATAATAAATTCTTCTCTGTCTCCGTTCTTCCATTTCTGCCCACTAGGAAGACGAGGGAGCGAGAGTACGCACATGATTTGGGATGAGGTTTGGTCTAGGAGCTAGTTGCTTTTCCTTCAAACAAATTGGAAGTGGTGAAAGGTTTTTGTAACTGTACTTTCCTGTGTATTATGGAATCTCTGTATCCTGGTTACTGCAGTGGTTGTATTCCCCAGCTATTATGTAGATAAAGTGCCTCGAGATGGAAAGGATTCATTATTGAACTGTGTGGAAAAGTTACTTAGGAAGTAGCATGTCTGAGTGCTGCTCCTCACATTGCATTGTGCTGCTGGCAGCCATAAATACACGGTTCTGCTTTCAGCCACGTGCTGTGTTTCCCAGTGGCTTTTCCCTGACTGGATTTTTAGTGCACGTGAAAACATTATCTTGTACTGCAGTTTTCCCTTAAGGGCAAGATAGCAAGGCATCTTGACTCCGTATGGTTCCGATGCCCGAATAACTCAAGTGGGAAAGCAGTAATTAGTCTTGCTGTGCAGGGCAGCGTGGTGGCACAGATTGGAGCGTCGGGGGCTGAGGATTAGTCCAGGCTGAGCCTCTCATGCGTGACCTTAGGCAGGTCACTTGACTTTGTGCCTTCGTTTAGCCTCTCAATAAACAGGTTTGGTCTGTGTGTGCTGTGATGTGACTTAGGAGGGCTCTGCACTAAATAGCCCCAATGCTGTGAAGCCCCTGAAGCAGGGCAGCATGGCCAGCAGTCTTGGCACCCATCTGTGCATGCTGGCATGGAACTGCTGGTGATGTGCTGCTGGTCTTTTCTCCCCACCTCGGACTTTTGGGGCTGCTCTCATGACAAGCTGCTCTGGTCCCAGCTGTTACACGCAAGTCAGGAAAGCTCGGGGCTGTCAGTGGGGCTGCTCAAAGTAACATTTGTTCAGGAAATGTTTTGAATGAGTAGATCTGAACTTTGCCTCTCTAGGGGTAGAAAAGAGAATGCTGAAGGCAAGCACGTTACACAAGCAGCTCGGGAAGCCTTGGATTGTGGCTTTGCTGAGTCTGTTCCCCACGACTAGCTGTGCAGCAGTGCTGCTCTCCCTGTCTGCATCGCACGGTCTCCCATTGCAGATGTCTGATAGGTAGATTATCTGCCCTGTGACTCATGCAGGCTTGGTTTGTGGAGCACGATAGACTAGAGGAGGAGCTGGGAGATAATCTGCTGTGTAATTAGTGCACATTCCAAGGGCAGAGAGGCTGCCTGTGAGCCACAGGTAGTGGGAAGCCCCTTTTCACTGGAGAGGGGCAGATCAGAGTGCAGGAGCAGTAATGCCCTGGGCTTTGGCTTCGTGTTGGTGTTTGTAGCGCTCTGGCTGCTGTCAGCACATCTGAAAGGACACGGGATGTTGTCACTGAATTTCTGAGCGTTCAAGGCTGCACATTGGCCACGCATGGGGCAGATCTAAATATAAACTGCACTGAGCCAGCAGTGCAGCTCCTGCATCGCTTCCCAGTTTTTGGCTGCTGCACCACCAAAGTTGATAAAGGAGGAGCAGATGAGATGCCTCCCCTTCAGCAACTTACAGGAAGCTGTAGGCTGCTTGATTGAGATTTCTGCCTCCTAAATTCAACGGCAAACACAGGCTGGTATTATCAGCTCACACCAGATCTGCCTGCAGACAATAATTCTTCCTGTCCTGGAGTCCTGCCCATGTGCATTATTGTAATTATCAGCAATTGAAATAAATAAATAAAGCAGTAGAGCTAGGATGAGCTGCTGGTCTGTAGATTTACTGCCTGCTGTGTCAGACGTTCATCAGCCTTGCTGGGTTCAAGCCACCTATATCTGCTGAATAAAAACAGGAGGAAGAGGTTAAGGAAAACAAACTTGGAGCACCATTGGAAGCACAAATGGAAAGCTCTGCTCGCGTTCAGGAGTTATTAATCCAGATACAGGGAATCTTAAGTATTCTGTTTAGAATGCCTTGGGTGTGAGGTTGAATGCTGAGCAGTGCACGGAGACCTGGGCCAGCTGGGCTCTGCTCCGTGTGCTCTCCTGCAGTACTCACCAGGCCCCAGTGCTGCAGTTTGTGGCTGTGCATCAATTCCTGAGCTTTTCTTTTAATTTTGCCAGAGACCAGCCTGTCCTATGGAAGGAGAAATCCCCACGTGTGCCTGGAGGCAGCAGAGATGCGGGCTGTGCTCAGAGGCAGTCAGGGCCTGCTCAGCCTGAGCAGTTCTTTTTGGTACACTGATACCAATGTGGGGCAGTGGAACCTTGGTCTTTGCCCCACGTAGGTGAGGTTTGTCAGTTGAGTGGTGAAGTTAAAGCTGTGGCCTCCACTGGGATTCCTTGTGCTGCGTTCTGTCCTTACAGGTATGATGAGATCAAAATGCCGAGTTAAGTAAGTGATGTGGTTGGTGAAAAATGGGAGCTCGTTACTCACAGATCTTATCTTGGGGTTAAAGATTCAGCTCCTGCACATCACAGTTCATTAACTCACCCAACTGCGCTATTCCAGAGCAGACTTTTTCCATTTGATTGAAAGTGATGAAATCAAGCAAGTAATTAGTCTCGTTTGTTCAGCTGCGAATTGGGGTTTAGCATGTTCCTGTAGCCACGGCAACGGCACCCACTGATGTGCAAACTGTTGGAGCAATCCTGGAGGAGGAATGGTACCTTTGCCACAGTGTGAGGTGTCAGGCAGGAGAGAGAGCAGGACTAAACAGCAGCTAACAGCAGAATGTAAACAGTGGGTGACTTCAGGAGGTCGGTATGTGTTTGAACAGGAGTTTTGCTCCTGAAGGCAGCTGTGAATGGATTACCTGTGGATGTTTCTGCCCCTGGATGGGAGCTGCACCTCTCCTGCTTACTCACTGACCTTATTTTGCTGTATACTTGCGAGTACATTTCTTCAAAGCAAGTTTCATAAGCATGGGCTGTGTTAGCAATGTCCAAACTGCTCAAAACATGCCTTGTTCTTACCAGGGCCAGTGCTGTGCATGTTTGTGATGCCATTCTTTTTGCTCTTCTCAGAGTTCAGCTCAAATCTTGAATGTAGTCATAATGTAACAAAACAGAGTTTTGTCGTGGATTGCTTCCTATAATGTATCTGGATGTTGGTACCCACCAGGTGTTTGTTTTTAGAGGGATTTAAAAGCCCTCTTGGAAAGTTTGTGTGTGTTTTTGGGCTTGTAAAGGACCATTCTGCACTTCCCTTTTCCTCTTGGCACAGAGGGGCAGTGAGGAAGGCAGTGCAGGAGCCAAGGCTTTGCTATGTGGTGTTGGTCAGCTCTTGCACAACGTTTGTGTCGTTCTCTTGCGCTGTACCCATCTGTGGTGGTGGCTGTGTGCTCCAGGAGGCTGACAGACCAGAGAACAAGTGAAGGTTTTGCAGTGTAACTTTCCCCCCCCAGGACAGTGAGTGGTGGAGATGTGCAGCATGCCTTCCCAAGCCTCTCAAGAAGCAAGCCAACAAACTGCTCCTCTCTTTTGCAAGGGATTCCAGTGTGTTCCTGCTGTGTGTTGTAACTTCTGGGCTTTTGACTTCTGAGATGTCAAGTTTGCTGTTTATAGCAAAATAGTTGCATTAATGCTGATCTTCTGGGCAGAACTGGTGCTGTGCATTGTCGACGTGTCAGCAAAGGGCTGCCAGCCATTGGGCTGTGAGGTTTGGCACAGAGAAGTGAGCAGTGGTTGGAAGTTGGAGGTGTTTTGCTATGGGATGTGGGTGCTGGTATCTGATATGAACAGTTGTGTACTTCTTTCCTTTGTGATCTCTGCTCAGATTTGCTCTCATGGATGTCTGCTGGGTGAAAGGGTTTCAGAGCAAATAAAACTTCTTGTGTGTGAATGCTTCTCTCAAAGGTGCTGTTGAATAGTTCTTAAAACTTGAGGGGCATTTTTCCAAAGCCTGGCACTGTGCCTGGGTATCTCAGGTCACTCTTAGCCCTGAGGCCCAGCCATGATTTGGGGCCAGGGGAACACTGGGGTTAGAAGGGAGTCATTTTTTTCCCCTAGTATGTAGAAAGCAGGAGCTGCACTTGGGGCTGACCAGCTGAATTCCTCTCTTGATCATTTCTGTCTTGCTGTGAACGTATGTGTGTCGATTGAAGTTGGTGGGGATCTGCAGGCGGTAGGGAATGAGCAGTGCCTGCAGAGACACATGCATTTTTGAGAGCTTGAAAGGTTAAACAGGAAGGCAGGATTGGTGGCCTGGGGCAGCGCAGCCTGCCAGAAAAACAGAGCCTTGGGGCAGCGCTGCTCTGGAGCTGTCTTGCTGTTTCTCATCTGGCTTATCTGAAGCAATTGAAATGGATTTCACTCCCCCCAAACCACTTCGAAGAGCTTTTGATTTGGGAGTTCTTCGGGTGGGTTGCTTTGTTGTTGTTCTTAGGGTTGGTTTTTAGTGACGCAGGGAGAGGACAGCCGACTCCCAACCCTTCCTAAAAACCCCAGCTCTACAGTTTAGTTTAATCTCGTTTTTCTTTTGTTCAGCCAGCAGGATTTCAGGAAGGGAAGCTGGCCTTGTTTCCAGTGCTCGCTCTGCAGTTCGACCCGGATGTGCCTTTGTGTTGTCAGGCTTTTGTCTGCTGATGCACGGCAGCAGAACCTGGCAGGACAGCAGCCTGGGAGTGCGTGGGGCAAGGGAGAGCAGGGCTGGGGAGCTGCATCAACAGAAGCCATCCTTACCTGGAGGGCTGGGCAAGCTAGGTGTCTGTATCCCAGATGTCTGTAGATCTCTGGGCAAGCACCCGGCTTGAATCTCTGAGCCATCATCCTGGAGTGGGAAGCAATTAATTTATTAGCAGAAGCAACACAGAGAGTTGCAGAAAGGAGTTTCTGCCAGGTGTTAATGAGATTAATTATTTATCCCCAAATACTGGGGATGGAGAGAGGCTCTTTAAGTTCTTCAGACATCTGTTTTAGCTTTTGTGGGCACAACCTTCAAGTGTGAATTACCCTTTGGTTTCAAGAAGCTGTTGCTGCAAAAATAAAAAGAGAGTTTGGAAAAACAAATGCATTGCTGGTGAAAACCTGGAGTGGAGACCATGGAGACCATCAGCTTCAAGGAATATGGCTACAAAATGTAATTGCAAGACTTTGCTGATGGAAGTGAGAGTTCTTTGCTGGAGCCTTTCTCGTGCTTTGAGTTGTTCTGCTTTCTTTCAGGTAAAGCAATCAACTTACGTTGTTTTTCTTTGTCTTCACAGGCACTGGCAGCCAATGCTGGGACAGGGTTTGCGGTGGCAGAGCCTCAAATTGCCATGTTCTGTGGGAAGCTAAATATGCATGTGAATATCCAGACCGGGAAATGGGAACCTGACACTTCTGGGACCAAGAGCTGCTTTGGAACGAAGGAAGAGATTCTGCAGTACTGCCAGGAGGTGAGGATTGCTGTGGGATCTGGCTCTTGTCTGCTGCGAAGGAATTGGATTTGAATTTAACCAGTCAGTAGCAAGCTAACCCTGCAGGAGGGTTGTGTTTGACTGTCTCACTTCTCTGAACAGCCCTGCTGTGTTGCTACCATGGAAGATCAGCACAGAACTGCAGTGGAATTTAGGAGTTAGCTTTAGTTGATATCAGCTCACGCTGCCCCAAGAAGGCCCTCGGTCTGCAGGTCACGGAGGTATCACTGTTTTCAGGGTTTGGCCAGTTAGACCATCAGCTGGGAGCCTGACACCTATTTCAGCTGGAATGTATTTGTGTTGCTATCAGTGACAAATGCATATCAGCCAGAATATTAGCCAAATAATTTCATCAAAACGTTGGCTGTACTTTTAGGTTCTTCCTACTTGACTGTAAAGCCTTAATCTCCTTTCAGTGTGCTCCAGGTACTGCAGCATACTGGCCTTGAAGAGTGTCTTTAATTACTCTGTGGAGGTGACAGGCATGTAAAATACCACCAGGAATGTTTTTTTAATGGGAAGGTGATAGAGCACACTATGTCTGGACTGGAAAACTTTTAATACTGTTTTACAAGGCTGATGTAACAGGGGCTGCATGTGGTTCACGTAGCGGAAACCTAAATATAAATCAGTGTCTGCACTTGAGAACTTGAGCAGAAGTGTTAATAGGTTATAAATGGAGCAGGCATAAGGAAACCTGAGTAGTTAGGTGCATATTAGCTTGGGAAATGATGAGACAGTCTGAAGATGTTATTAGTCCTTACTATTGCTGCTTGCCCTCTTCCGGAGGGTATCACACTGTCACTGCACCAGCCAAAATGGAAGGGGATAAAAATACTCCTCCTCCACCTCTGTGCAAAGCCAGAGGCCTCAGCTCTGTGCCCAGCTCTTGCCACTAACCTGGCTTTCTCCTGTCACGTGTAAAGAAGTGGTGACACGTTCTCTTGCTGATGCCCTGCGTGATAAACAGCTGGGGGCTTTTTTATGTCTTCAGCTGTTGGGAGCTTGATCCAGGAGAGAATGTGTATCCGTGTACAAATTTGAAGTTACTCTTGCTCAGAGAATTGGCCTTGCTTCTTTTGGCTGAGAGCCATTTTGTGCATTCCTTGTCCTTTCTGGAAATGAATTTATCTGTGGTTCTTTTTAAACAGATGTATCCAGACCTTCAGATTACAAATGTTGTGGAAGCCAATCAGCCTGTCAGTATTGACAGCTGGTGCAAGAGAGGGAAGAAGCAGTGCAAGGACCGCACTCATATCGTTGTGCCCTACAAGTGCCTGGGTGAGTGCACGACGTGCTTCCCTGCATTCTTGTGGGAGGGGGGTCAAGAATTGCCTCCTGGCTTCTTAGAGAGAGAACATCTGCGTTTATCAAGCTTCTCTCATATCAGGTTGCCATTTCCACATCCAACTTCCACTCAGATGGTTTTATTTCCACAAGATAGGACTCTGCCTTTCTCCAGCAGATCAACAGCTTGATAACAGCTGCACTGGAATAATGGTGCCTGGCGTGAAAAAGAAATCCCCATTCTCTCTGCAACTGCCATAAAAACCTGAAGGCTATTGTATTTGAATATCACAGACACTGGGATTTAATACTCTGATCTTATTTTTGTGGAGCTTTAATATTTTGTTGCCTTGGAAACTTAAACACTCTCCCTGTTCAGGCTTCCTGCTTCAGTCTTGGCAAGAGATCTCTATTCTGTTTCACTGCCTATGTTTAAACTTAGCTGATTCAAAAGGGCCCTGCTTCTTGCAGCTATATCCTTCATCCCCAGTTTTGAACTGTGAAAGGTATCAGATAAACTGTCACGGATTTCACTGTACTTTCCAGAGTCCATCCACCCACTGCAATCAGGCAGCACTTGTTTACCATGCAGCTTTTGACCTGTAGGCTGTGACCAACACTGCTGCACTGGTTTTCTTAATTACTGCATGTGTGTCAGGTTAGCATGTGGGTTGGTATAAGAAAACACGAGGAAATTCCAGAGGTCTGTGTAGATACTGTTCTCCTGTACGCAAAACCTCCTGCAGAGCATTAGTAAAAACTGAATTTGGTGTGGTTACATCCCCATAAAGAGATGCATCTCTTTGTAGGTGTAGAAACTCAGTTGGAGAAGCAACCAGACCTGACTGATCAGACAGAGTACTGCTGGTGGGAATAAGGATGAAATCAAGGTCTCTGGGTTCATAAGGAATCATCTGTTTTAAAAATAACCCTCTCCCAAGCGTGTTCTTCAGCTGGAAATTATCCTGATTGTGTGGCACAACCCTAAAATTGGAGAAGTGTGAAGCTGTCTGTTAAAGGCTGTCACACGTGTCGTCTGCTGCAGTGCTGTGGGCTTGTGAGGCTCAGCCTGTCAGCTCTTTGGTTTTTACATCTGAGTTACGAGTCATAAAATACATTTTTGTGGTCTTTATCAGTTTGCAAACCGCTTGTTGTAAATGGATGATGAGCACCTCTGGGGTATGCAGGGCGTTTTTACTGTAGTCCAACAGCACGTTTTCCTCCTGTTGCTGCTGGTGTTTCCCTTGCTGCACTGAGGAGCTGACAGTCTTGAGATAGGATCTTGCTGTCCTACTGTGTTTAACCTCTCCTGCCTCTCCCCTGCCAATGAAAGCTCTTTTGTATTTCAAAGATGAAGAGGGGAGAGCAGGGCCCCTAGCACCAGCACCCAGCTGTAAAACAGAGGTAACAATAGGATGGTGGAAGTGGGGCTGAACTGGTGAGGTGTGAAAAGGCAAACTGCTGGCTGAGCTGCCAGGTGCCATGGGAACACCTCTGCTGGCTGCTCTCATTCTAAAAGGAGGATTTTTTTGTTAATTAATAGCGGTCATCAGTGAAGTAGGAGTCCCATGAATGTGCCATGCATAGTGGTTTTCCATTTACAGCCTGAGATGAGAGAACTTTCCACGTCTTTCATTCCTATATTAGAAACAGGCTCTGTGGCAGCTGTTTATTAATGCTTGTTATTTCTGATCAGTTGGAGTCTTCTGCCCCCAAAACCACGGCCTCTTGACTTTACAGTTGAGTCAGTTTGAAAGGAGGAAGCTGCCCATCAGGTGTGTGAGCGTGCTGCTTTGCAGCCTTTGGACTGATGAACTTTTCTTACCCTTTTTAGGGTATCTGGGCGTTCTCTTATTTAGAAATTACCAGAGTTGGATTTTAAATCTGCAAAGAAAAATCTCAGCTCTGAGAAAATGTAATATTTTGCTCTGCAGTGCTGATGTTTGTTAGGAGTTTGGACTGAGTCTGATACTGATGCAACATGTTGGTGCTAAACTGAGTTGGTGGATATTTAAGTTGAACAGTTAAATTCAACTGATGCAAAATCTGCAGGGCAAACTGATACCTTTGTCCCCTTTCTTCTCAAAAGCAAAGTCTGGTCTTGTAGCTGTGCCAAAACTTGATTGCACTGGTGAGGCCGTGGTTATCTAAATGCTGGAATGCAGAGTGTTTGCTGAGTCTGGTTTTACTCTGTTTTTTTGGATTTATTTTGCTATCCTCTGTTTTGGGTAAGGCTGTCCGAGCTGGGGAATGTGCCACAGCTGATCCTGAGCTGCACCATCTGGAAACCTGAAAAACAAAATAAACAAGACTTAATCAGATACCCAGATACTGAAAACATAGATAACACTTGTGGCATGTAAAAATGTTCAGGATATTACAACAGCAGGCAGCTTGAACTAGCCTTGGTATGATACAGCTCATTCAGAGATTGATGATGAAGTGCTTTGAAAGCTTCCGTATGCAGATGCAATGTTCTCGAAGCTTTGCATGAAATTGCTCCAGCAATTTATTGCCAGTGTGTTGCCTTCAGTTCAGCCTTAGGGTTTGTGCAGTGCTCAGCCATCAGCCCGTTCCCCCTATTTCTCTTGGGAATCCCAAGGCTGTGGTTTTTTCCTGCCTTAGCACAGATAGCTGTGCCACGAATGTGCCTGCACTAACCTTAAAGGCACTTAGAGCGTGCTTTGGAGACAAAGGCAGCATCAGGTGTCCCCTATAGGATGTTTGTGATGGGATGGATGGGCCTCCTTGTGTTCACCTCCTTGTGGCCATCTCTTGTTCTTTAGTGGGTGAGTTTGTGAGCGACGTGCTGCTGGTCCCGGAGAAGTGCAGGTTCTTCCACAAGGAGCGGATGGATGTGTGTGAAAGCCATCAGCACTGGCACACGGCAGCAAAAGAGGTAACTGAGATGCTTTGGCAAGAGTGTTTACCCTGGGTGCGTGCACTTGGATGGCTGTAGAGATGGAGGGTAAAGGTGTTCATCTCTGGGGTCCCTCATTCCCGTGTTGCAGGCTGCGGCCCGAGGCGGAGAGCGATGAAAAAATGCTTAAAAGTGCTCAAGTGACACCAAAAAGCTCAGTAGCTGGTTGAGTTATGCAAGACTGTCCTAAGCAGCTTCCCAAGATCATAGGCTGGGATGGAGCTGGGAATTGAAGTCATATCCCCGGGCTGCATCACACAAACCAGTGCCTCGTCCTTCCTCCCGTGGTGAGGATGGTCGCAGTGTCAGAGGATGCTTGGGGTTTTTCATGCACATTTTCCACTAACGTTGGTGCTGCTGCTGGGGATTTGGTTTGGAGTGCAATGCGAGTTATGTTGTGACTGATTAGTGAGCTTTTACATAAGAGATGGATTATCTTCTCAGAACAAATCTGGACCGTGGGGGCTTTGGGTGGTTTGCTATGTACGTTGGTTGGAGTTTTTTTTAAATCTGCCTAGCAAAAATATTACAAATTCTCTGTGCACCCATTTCAGCTGAGAGTAATTAAAACAAAAATCATAGTTAAGTATACATGTTTTAAATTTTGTGGAAAGAGTAACACAATATTTAATTGTGACAGTGTTAGTAAATAAGAGGTTAAGGATGTACCAATTAAGCTTCTATTTCTTTAATTTCCTGGGAGCAAAAACCTGTCTTAATGAAGCTGTGCTAGAGGAATTGCTTTTTAATTGAGGACAAACTTTATGTACAGAAAATATAAAGATCACTTGCTTTCAACAGATTTGTTCTCCAGAAATATTTGGCTCATTTCATATCTGTGCTGTTACAAAGCAGAACAGAAGAGAGTTCTGATCTGCATAATAAAGCCTTTCTTACTGCATTTTTGACTGCAGTGCCACAAAACAATACATTTCCGTAGTTCAAGAGAAGTGTATAGACATAATGTCTAAGCACAGTTTGAATTGGGCTTTTTCCTGAATTATCCAATTGATTTTCATCTACAGCACGTTAAAATAATCTTGACACAAAGCACAGTTGAGCAATTACTCACTTACTCATGTGAAGTTTAATAGATAAAGTTTAATGAAATGGCCAACCCAGGAAAGCAAACAGCAGTTCCCTTTCTTCCAAGTGCTCTCTCCCTTGAGTTGGCAGCTGATTATTTCTGCAGAGCTTAGCAGGGCTCTGACAAATGGGTGGTTGATAGGGGAGGGGCTGGGGGTTGTTCATTAACACCAGGAGGTGCTGCATGGCTCTGGATCAGAGACTTTTCTGGGGATTTTTGCTTACGCTACAGGTTTCAAATCCATTTGCTTGCAGTGTTCAAACGTTCAGGTCATACATTGTTATTGTTTAGATTATTGGTTCTCCCATCGTTGGGACCTCTGCTAGGCAAACGTTATCCAAAGCAAGGGTGTGATCCTCATCTGCCACATGTGGGCTCCTCTTTCAGGCCTGTCTGACAGAAGGGATGATCCTGCACAGTTATGGCATGCTGCTGCCCTGTGGAGTAGACCAGTTCCATGGAACAGAGTATGTGTGTTGTCCCCAGACAAAAATTGTGGATGAGGCTCTGTCCAAAGAGGAAGAGGATGAAGATGAGGATGAAGACTATGACACTTACAAAAGGTGAGGTTCTTAGTGCTCACGCAGGTTAGCAGCCCTGTATGTGAAGCTGCTGTTACCTGTTTCACATAGGTGGTGGGTTTGAGAGGAGAATTTCTGTGCTTCTGAATTTCCCTAAGGAGAATCCTGAGCATTAACACGCCTTGCAGGATGATGAGTGACTTTTCAGTACTCCTTTCACAGCAGTTGAACAGCCCCTTCTTTCCATTCTCAGTCAGAAAGACCAATGGCTGCAATAGGTATTTCCCCACAGATATTGCAGGTTTGATCTTACTGAAAAGAAACTTAAATAAACATTTGGAGCCCCTCACTGAGCTGGAAGCATGAAGTAGCTCTGCCTGTAATAGCTGGGCTGTTGAGTCTCAGTGCTGGGGCTGATCAGCCATCAATACACTTATTTTATCATCTTTGGTTGTCCTAAAACAGATGAAAAGGGAGTCATTATTCTGTTATGCCAAAGGCTGGCTGCAAAGGAGCTGGCTCTACCTTAACTCCCTGACTTCACTTTATCCCTTCAGTGAGTTCCCCACAGAGGCAGGCGTAGAAGACTTCACAGGAACAGCTGTGGAGGAAGATGAGGATGAGGAAGACGAAGGGGAGGAAGAAGAGGATGTGGTGGAAGATCGTGATTACTATTATGATAGCTACAAAGTGGATGATTACAATGAGGAGACCACTACAGAGCCCACCAGTGACAAGGCTGTTTCTGAAAAAGAAGTCAGCAGCGACATGAAATGTAAGTCGTGTTCTGGCCTCCAGGCCTCTTCCTTCCTTGTACTCATGTTGGCTGTCAGTTGGTGATGGATTTTTGATCAAGTCAGTAAATGCCACTTGGAAGTTTTATTTGCCAGATAAGTTAGCAAACAGAGGGAAGCTGATGATGCTTGTGTTTCAAGTGTTGAAATTAACTCTCTGGAGCATGGGCCATATGTTTCCAGATAAACAGCAGAACTGCTGGCAGAAAGCCCAGTGTTTGGCACACTCAACAAGCACCTCCATGAAGGTGCAGTGTTGAGTCAGAAAATAATACCGGCATAGGCTAATTTTGGAGAATCTGAGAGACGTGTAGGGTACACCTTGAATTTGATTCGGGGTGGGTACCTTGGATTTTGTGTGTTATACCCAGATCACAAAAAGGAGGCTTAAAGTGGCGGGGTGTGTTCTGCAGAGATGGTGTTGAAGCTGCCCTTTGAGGCCGAGGATGATACTTGGTGCCCCCCTTCCAGTCTCCATGTCAAACAGTAACAGCCTTTGCATGAATCCTTCTCTTTTCACAGAAGGAAGAAAATGAGCACAATCAGTCCACTTTCATTGCATAAGTATTTGCAGTAGCTCCTGCTAAGTGGTCAGTGCCATTCTGAGGGCATCTGTGTTGCAGAGTGTCCTATACTTTGCATGTCCAAGCGTCCGCAGAGAGAAGGAGGAGTTAAGAGGGATTGAAATTCAATTAGCTACAGATCACTGAATCGTTGCCAGCAGTTCTTGCATCTTGCTGGTAAAATGCCAGCGTGCTGCAGATAATTTTCCTTGCTTAGGTCATACATGTACGGAGCTGTTACAGATCTGCAGATGTTGAGGCAGATTTGGAACCATTTGACTGCAGTGTTTTGGGGGTACACAGTTTCTTTTCTTGAAGCACCATGTACAGTTGCTGACTTACGCAGCATATCTGTTCTCTTGCCTCAAAATAACCCATCAGCTTACATTGCCTGCTTATTGTGAAACAGCCCACGTGCCATGGCTATCTGGACTTTCAGTATCTAGTGCATAGCCTTCAAAATCTAACAGCTCTAATTGCCTCAGCGATCATGTTCAGTGTACTTAGCCTGCCTTTTCACTTGCTTTTACACCTCACCTGTGAGACACTGAGCATCTGTCCAGGCAGAGTGCAGTGGAACAGGACATCGCTGAATGCGTTAAGCAGCCCTAATGGGTTTTCTCTCCATCATGCTGGTTTTGTGCAGTGCAGGCCCTACCTTTGGGACACCCAAGACATAACTCTGGCATCAGCAAAATAGATCCTTGCTGTTCCTAGTGCTACCGATGTGAAATTACTCTTGCAGATGAAAGCTGCGTGTTGAGACTCTGGCTTGGGCAGCTTGCTGCACAGCGACACGTGCAGCCTTTCCCTTGCAGTCCTTGTGGCAAACACTTGTCAGATGTTAAGAATCCCCCTCAAACTGACAGAAGCCCTTTGATGAGGGGCTGACGTAGCGACGCCGAGCCCAGATGTGCAGAAGGAGGTGTGAACCAGGGCCACCACTGTGTTGTACGTTGCTCGGCACGGCCTGTGTTCCTCACCAGCTCACGTTCTACCCCGTCTCCACACAGCTGTCTGCTCCCAGGAGGCGATGACAGGGCCCTGCCGGGCTGTGATGCCTCGTTGGTACTTCGACTCTAACAAGAGAAAATGCGTTCGCTTTATATATGGAGGCTGCGGAGGCAACAGGAACAATTTTGAGTCAGAGGAGTATTGTATGGCTGTGTGTAAAAAGATGAGTAAGTCCTGCCTCCCGCTGGCCCCTTTGCAGCTAGCTATTGTCTGTCTGGCGTTTGGTGTCTCCTCCTCCTTGCCTTGGTCAAGAGAGGATCCGTGTGTAGCCCATCCTTTTGGTTCTGGTGTCTGTCCTTTTGCAGCAGTCTCCTCTTGTCTCTTGCTTCTCGAGGTCTTTAGGTTTGACTTTCATGGGGAAAAGTGGTTCTGGTCGCGTGCTGTCTGTCCTCACCATCGGTCTGCAGCTTACCAAGGGCTTGGTTATCTTCTGCATCTATAGCAGGAACCAGGGGCTGTCTCTCACCTCTTGTTATGAAAGCACCTCGCTTGCCTTTTTGCATAATGGCCTTTTTCCCAAATATATGGAGGAAAGCACTCTCTCTCCCCAGTCACATTGCTGAGCATGTGTTTGACTAGTCAGTCCTGAAAAGCTCGCCGTTCTCCTGGAGGTAGGCGTTTTCTTGCTATTACATTTTCAAGAAAACATCAGTGAAGCAGTGTAGACTTCAGATTCCCACTTTCAGCTCGGTTTGAAATATGAATCACGATTCAATCCCTGCATATTTTTTTTTGAGAGCTTGAGGTTTTTGGCACCAATTTCAACTGACTTTTATGTCAGATGATAAAACTACCAAAAACATTTTAACCTCCTTATTAATCTTATTGTTGAACTCCAGCACTTCCACTTCAGCTGCCATTAAAGCCTTTTGAAAGGCTTTTTGTGTTATCTGGGGCTTGGCAGTCTGACTATACAGCCATAATCCTGTTTACAAAATGGGCTTCATGCAAGTGCTTTAGATTGGGCTGATCTAACTGAAGTGGTGAAATAAAAGATGTGGATGTCAGGAGCTTCTTTATACAAAAGTTTGTCCTGTTACAAAGGGATTTGGGGCTGGAAAGAGTCAGAGCCTGGTTCAGAAATGCCATGAGCAGGCCCAGAGCACAGTGCAGGTCTGGCGTGGTCCTTGCACACAGCAATAATGCCTGTGTTGTATGTTGCCATTCTTTCATGCAGTAATTCTTCCCCTTTTCCCCCCCTCCCTCCCTAGTAAAGGGAAAGGTCTGTGGAGTCCACTGCCTGCTAAACTCTTCCCCTTTGTTCATGCTGAAGCACAAGGTGACTTTTGCTCAGAAGCAGTCTCTTCCAGTGAAGTGCTGGAGGTTTTATCTGCCCATGTTAGCAAAATGGTTGAAGGGTTACCTTAGCTTTCCCATTGTGCTCTCTGTCTGTTAAAGGGCAGTGACAGAGCACGTGCTGTTTGCCGTGGATCCTTTCAGAAAGGGCTCTGGGATGTGGTATGTCTAAAACTTGTAGTTCTGTCAGTTCTGAAATCCTGTTTCTCCCCTTGTCGGAGTTGAATGTCGTAAAGATGCAAATCGCCCCAATTTATTGGACAAGTCAGTTTGTCTCACTGAGCCTCCTTCTGTTGCTGTCTTGTCTAATATCATTGCCTGTTAGTCCTGTATGGTGCATCTGCTACGGAAGGTAGGTTTGAAGTGTTAAAATACTGGGTGGTGTTTTGTGCAGATCTATTGCCGAGCTCCTTAATCATGATAATGATATCTGGAGCCAGCTTGTCAGTGAACAGCTAATGCACAAAATGTCATTTAAACTATTCAGAGCCAGTGGGAAAGGGAAAAGAACACAAGTTCTTTATTCTGCGATGCAAGTCACTCTGTTCCTGGAGCTGAGTAGTGCTGGTCTTAAAGCTAATGAGAAGGCCAAACAGGTGCTGGTTGTCACAGTGCATTACTGTGTGTTTGGGCTGATGTAACTGACTGATGTTGTGCAGTAAATTGGCAGCTTAGAGATACAAAAATGGACTCGTGGTAGGTGGTGGTTCAGCAGGCTCCTCCTGATGGATTGTTAATCCTTCAGGCATGGAGATTTCTCTCCCTACCCATCCTTTACAGTCCAGGATCACAGTTTTCTGAACCTCCACTTATCCTTACCCTCTCTTTGCAGTGCCAACTGATGATGTGGATGTGTATTTTGAAACCCCAGCTGATGACAATGAACATGCCCGCTTCCAGAAGGCGAAGGAGCAGCTGGAGGTCAGGCACCACAACCGCATGGATCGGGTGAGCATTTGGTTTTGGCCTTTTGTACTGCACTGTGTGGCTGCTGCCCCCGTGCTTCTGCACAAACTGATGGCAGGCTGACTTTCCAGTCGCTGGCTTCTGTGAGTTTCCTAAACTTGGCCACAACATGGCAGTTAGATTATCTCTTCTCTGAAGATCACATATGAACGTCTGTCTTGTTGATCTGCTCTGTCCTTTTCTTTCCTAGGTGAAAAAGGAATGGGAGGAAGCAGAGCACCAAGCTGTAAATCTCCCCAAGGCAGAAAGACAGACTCTCATTCAGGTAAGAGTTGAAGGGCCTAAAGAAGAAACCCACAGGTGCTTGGCCTTCATCTTGTCAATAAACTAAGGGAGAGATACCAATATCGAGAGCAAAAAATGACTGAAATGGAAGAGCAGCTTTCCTGTTCTGTCAGCAGGTACCTTTTAGAGGAGATTTGATTCAATTGCATGTTTTGTTCTAGAAGTTGGAGATGATCTGATGTGGTGCCAGGTCCATTCCTAAGCCAAGTAGGAGGAAGCTATCCCACCCCAGAGCAGAGCAGCAACAGAGCCAAATTGTAACTTCAGACCTTCAGCCTGCTTTGCACTGAGCAGCGACCTCACAGCCCTGTTCAGATTGGCCCTGGTGCTCTGGTCACACATTTCCTGTTTGGGCAGACATAGTGAAAACCACTTAGACAGCAGATAAAGCTTGGTTTGCTGCCAAAATGCCAATCTTTGGCCTTGTGAGTAGAGTTCAGTTAGATGATGAAGTTAATCAGGAATATGCTTTGTATGGCATTGTTAGAGGCAGACTCTCCTGGCAATGGGAAACAGATGAAGTTCCCTCAAACCAGTGTACAAATAAGTGACTAACTGGATTAGAAGCCCAATTTGGATTTATCCTGGAACACAGGTCTCTTTCCACATTGTTCAGCATAAGCTGCTGTTTGAAATCTGTGCAAGTCTGAAAGAGTTTTCCATTGTCTGTGATGAAACAGAACAATGCTTAATGAATCTCTCTGGTTTGTTTGGGGATTCTGGTTCTGACCTTTCTACCAGACTGTGCAGAGATTTGATCTGAAGGTGTGCTGATGGAAACTTCCTTATGCAGTACGTCTGACTTCTGCAAATTCAGATTAATAGCTCTAGAGTGAAGGGATCAGTCTTGTTCCTGTATTACAAGGTTGAGTTACAAGGGAAAGAGTTAATATTACATCATTTGTTCAGTGTAGTCTTGGTCTCTCAGCTCTGAAATAATCTTTATGTGCAAGGCCATGAGCCCCCTTCAGACCTTTAAAATGGGTTGTTTAGGAAGCTTGAAAGGTAAATTGTTAGTAGTTAACTCACAAATACGAAATCTGCATCAAATCTGTCAGTTCCACTCTCTCCTGCTGAAAATGATGACATGCAGTGTGACAGGCTCTGTTTATTCTGAGGAGTTATGTGAGTGAGAGAGATCCTGAAGCATGCAGCGTTTTATCTGTTCTTTGTTCCAGCACTTCCAGGCAATGGTTAAATCTCTGGAGAAAGAGGCAGCAAGTGAGAAGCAGCAGCTTGTGGAGACTCACCTGGCTCGTGTGGAAGCCATACTGAATGATCGCCGTCGGATTGCCCTGGAGAACTACCTGGCTGCCCTGCAAGCTGTCCCACCACGAGTGAGTTCCTTTGCAGTGGTATTTTACAGTGAGGCAGTGCTGGGTGGAGTGAAAGGTGGGAATGGCTTGGTGAGGAGGCTGTGACCTGCTGGGTTAGAAGCTAGGAAAGGCTTCTCAGTAAAGCTTTCTCCATTGTGGCTGTTCCTGCTGAAGACCTGGCTGTGAGTCTCCTGATTGACTCACGCTGTTTTTTGTCTATTTAAAATCACTCTGATTTCTTTAGTGCTCGTAAGGCACAGCGTTCTGAATCAAACAGAGATAGGGAAAAAAGGTCTTATGTAAGAGGTTTGTACAGATCTGTCCAGTAGCAAAGCAGGTTCACCTCTCAAATGCTGTATTTCAGTAGCGGTTTTTATTTGAATCGAGTGGGTTTTGAACTCCTCCCTCTCACCCTCCCCAAAATCCCGCAGCCCCACCGCATCGTGCAGGCTCTGAAGCGCTACGTCCGTGCTGAGAACAAGGACCGCCTGCACACCATCCGCCATTACCAGCATGTCCTGGCAGTTGACCCAGAAAAGGCTGCACAGATGAAATCTCAGGTATAAGAACATTTCTATCAAGGGAGGCGTTGTTACCCAGCAGAGGCTTTAGATGGCATGCATCAGGTCCTCATGCGAGTTTGCTGGGTACTATAGCAACTTGACAGGCTTGTGTGGAGGTCTCCCATTCTGTATGCGTGCTGCCTGCCATCAGATACTCTGCACAGCTTTCTTCAGTGCATGACCCAGTGTTTAAAAAAAAATAATTGAGGACTGGGGTTCTACTACCTTGGAGGTCTAGGGATTAGGATTACTTTGGTGCCATCTTGATGTGTTTCCTTTTGTTCAGTACCCATGAATTTATTTATTGGAGATTTGGTCATCTTTGCATGCGCCTTCATTTCTATAAAGACCTTTTCATGTCTTTCAGGACAAGTGGTACACCTTCAAGTCTTTTCTCTCTGCTGTTCTACCACTGATTCTTGCTTTCTTCTTGAGCTGCATGTCCTCAGAAAGACTGATAATAATTGTGATGTTTACAAACTGTTGGTTGGCTTGCAATAAAGAATATACATAGCATTCTGAGAGAGAACTTAGCATATCAAATGCAGTCTGTCCTGACCCTTTGTTCTGAAGCTGCCAAAGCCCAAGAGGGAGTGTGTGAACTGTATTCTTAAGCTGAAACCTCAACAGTCCTTAATTTGTTCTGAAGGCTGCAGTGTCAACAAATCGACATGTGAGGGATGTGGGTGGTACAGTTCAATTTCCATTCACTTTACTTTTCAGATGCACTTTAAGCTCCTCAATCGATTCCTTTGACTGACAAGCTGCCACATGTAAAATTAAATTGCTTTCATCCTTGCTCTAAAAGGTCAGGTACACATTAGACTGTAAAAGAGGTCCATTCAACTCCTTAGCTTTCTCCAACATTTGGCTGTCTGTATTAATGTGTTTCTTGGTCTGCGTGATCCCTGATTATGCAGCACCCTCTGCAGGTCAGGCTTGACTTCACCAGTGAATTTAATACACCAGGGGAATGTGATTTGTGGTTGAATTTATTTATCAAGTGAAGGGAGAAAGCTGTTGCCAGTGAACGGGTGTAGTGGGTACAAGAAACATGATGTGTCCTTTGTTCTGAAAGGCACCTTTGTTCTGAAAACTGAGGATAAATAATATTGTATGCTCCCTTTTCACAAGTCTTTTCTAGTAGTCAGGAATGATAATCCATTTAACAAAGCACTTAGTTGAAGTTGCAGCATGAAATGAATTATGACCGTATCTGGGGTATGGAAAACAACCATCTGCAGAGCTTCCGATAGAGAGCTGCTTACTGTGCAAGGCAGCTGAGTCCTCTCCCTCTCTTTCTTGCTCTCTCTGGGCTAGATGGCCCAACAGAAAGGTCCCATTCTGCTGTCTGTCATAGCAATTCCTCTAGTAATAGGTATTTTATTAAGTAAGTGGAGTACTGGTACCAGTAAAGTGACTGGCAGTCTGTGCCTACTCCAACGCGTTTGTGTGTGCTTGCAGGTGATGACACATCTCCGTGTGATTGAGGAGCGGATGAATCAAAGCTTATCTCTGCTCTACAAGGTGCCATATGTGGCTGAAGAAATCCAGGATGAGATTGGTGAGTGTCCCTGTGCCAGCTCCCTTGCCACTGCGTTAGACTAGGATCACTGCCTTGGAAGTGAAGCGGAAAGATTGCTAGCTCCCTTGAGGATGCCCTAAACAAGAAGCACGTGGGGTAGACACAGGAACTGCAGGGCAGATATTTCATGGGTTTTGCAGCACAGGAGGTCAGAGCAGCTTGTCCTAAGAACATTCACTGTGTCAAAGTCAACAACAGGCAGAATAGCAAAGCTGTCGTTCAGAGGTAGATGAAAAAAGAAGCATAAAAATAAGTGGAAGCTTTCTTGTTTTATAGGGTTTTAATCTCCTCTTGCCGAAACCTTGGGCCAAAACCTCAAGCCTCTGGACTCTTATTTGCATGTTTTTCTGGCGGGTACCTTTAGTGAGCATTCCGAGTGAGACCCTGGTGTATGCAAGATAAGATAACCTGGCAGCCCCGAGGAGTGTTTGCCTTGCAGCCCTGCATCAGCTAGTTCAAACCATCTGCCCCTTTCTCTTCCTGCCAGGCTTCATGCAGTTTGCCTAAGATTGCCTCTTATTCCTTTTAGATGAATTGCTTCAGGAGCAACGTGCAGACATGGATCAGTTCACATCGTCCATTTCTGAATCCCAGGTGGATGTCAGGGTGAGCTCTGAGGAAAGTGAAGAAATTCCCCTGGAGGGCAAACCTTTCCGTCCGTTCCAGGTGAAAACATTCCCAGCTGTGCCTGAAAACGAAGGTATGTAGCACTGAAGAGTTGGGTTCACTGGCTTCACAGAACATAGGCACTGCTTTCTTAACTGCTAGGGCAGCTCAGTGGCACAGGATGTTCCATCCCTTGGAGTCATTGAAGAGGAAAGCAGTCCCCCCAGCCTGTGTACGCTCAGACTGCGTCCATTTGGAACGAGTAGTGCTGCTACAGATTTGCACTGAGCTGCATTCTTGGTTTCCTGATTTTGCTCGTTGCAAAACTGTTTTCTCTCTTTCCTTTTTGCAGGAAGTGTTGAGTTTTTACTGTGTAGCTTGATTCTGGAATTCACTGTCACTGTTTAACCAAAAAATTCTTGTGTAAGTCTTTGTGCCGTGACCTGCTGAAGGGACATTAGAATCTTTTTTCTTTTTAATGCTTACCTATTTTTTTATCAGCGGGTGTTGGCATCTGGTGCGTGTGTGTGTATTTATTTTAAAAACGCTTGGAGAGAGTCCTGAGCTTAAAGAAAGCTGTAGACTAAAAGCTTTTCCCAGGGTCTGAGTCAGAAATCACGCGCAAGCCTTTTTTCCTTTCTCTCTTAATCTCCTTTCTCTGCTATTTTTGTTTTTGTTTTCCCTCCTGCTAGATCCTCAGCCGGATTTGTACCATCCAATGAAAAAAGGTTGGTTCTAAGCTGCTCCCTCACAGTGCTTCTATCACTCTCCTACCTTCTCTGTGTGCCCGATAGCTTCATTTTAGTTTCATACTCACCTTTGTTTTCATTTCCCTGCCCTCATTTAGTTTAGTAACCTTCTGTTTGCTTGTTTAGGCCTAGTGTTAAAAAAATAAGCTAGTCTGAATATCCAGTTGGTTCTGTGTGTTCCTTTCTGATGGGCTAGCAGGTGTCTCAGAATACACAGATTAACTTCTTTGCCCTCCAGAAATGTGGGCTTAGCAGCCTGTCTGAAGCCATGCAGTACTTTATATCTCGTTGTCTGGACTCAGATACTCAACACTGATCAAAATAAACCAGGTAGTGCTGGTGTCTGAACGGTCTGAAGGCTGTTCTGCTCCTGACAACAGCACTGATTTAGGGATCTGAGTGCCCCAGCAGTCCCAGGCTGCACTTCCCAGCTAAACACCCTCCTTGGCACTGTGGGAGATGTGTTCAGGAGCAGGTAAATGGGAGATTCCTTCTTCGTGTTTTCTCTGCATCTGTTTGTCGCAAGTAGCATCCCTCCATACGAGCAAAGTCCTGTGTGATTATCTGTTTCTCCTTGAGCTCATTATTGATTGTAGTGTCTGGCTAAAAAGGGGCTGACTGGGCTCTAAGAGGGGCATGGAAGTATTGATGTTCAGTTCCGCTCTGTGTCACAGATACAGTCTCAGGTAACGATCCTGCCCAGCCGACCTGCTAACTGAGCCAGTTCCCAGCGTAGCAGTGGAAGCTGGTTGTCAGAATGCTGTTGCAGAGCAGTGGCACACGTGGGGGGTAAAACAGTTGCTTTATTCTGCCTTTGGTTCCATATGTGTTGTGCAGAATTTCAAAGCCAAGGATTTTGCTAATAGCCATCCAGTGTGAGCACAGATAAGTCTGTAATGTGGTGAAGACCAGACAGCATTGCCAGCATTTCTTTACAAAAGTCACCTTCATCATTACGGAGCAATGCACAACTGACCACACTGGAAAGAATTGTGACAGTCTTTAGTTGGATTCTTGGTTGATGTGCTGTCTTAAAGATGATAAGTATAGGCTGTCCTTCTCCCCATTTGGGTAAATGGAAGTTTCTGATGATGTGGGAACAAAGGTTACATCCTACATTTCCCCCTTCTTCCTCTTTTCATCGAATTTCTCAACGGCTGCCAGGGAGATGTGCTTGTTTTGTGTGTGTGGTTACTGTGGGTTGGTTTTTTCTTTCTTTTCCTAGGAAGTATATAACCTAAACTGCACCTTAGAGCTCTATGGAACTGGGTACAGCACTGTGTGACAAACAGCAAAGCTCAGTGCAGCAGCTGAACCCCAGCTCTGGGGACTGCTTTGTGCTGACCCCTGAGAACTGGGTGAAGCAGCCATAGGCCAAAAGCTGGCACAGTAGTTCTCTTAAAAACTATTTGTGTCTAGTCTGTCCAGAAAATCCAAATCATTGACTTTCACAATAACATGAGCTGCTCCAGCGGCCGTGGGAAGTCAGACTGGCAGTTGTGGCCGTGCTTGGAATCTGATTACAGTCTCCAAAGAGCTGTGAAGGGAAAGGGAGTGAGGCAGAAGTCTAGATGCTCCTTTTGGGAGGAGCTGGAGTGAAACGTTGGTTTCCTTGGCATTTTTGTGCAGTAACAAGCTTGTCAGGGTAAAAACTTGCCACAGAGCCAATTGCCCTTTCCTTTGCATCCTGTCAGAGAACATGTGCCAATTTCAGCACTGGCTGACGTTATGTCTCAGGCAACCTGCAAGCTCAGCAGCTTGTGAAGAGGTGCACGCAATCACCTGCAAAGCATTAAGTGCTGTAGTAATATTTTCCCCCACTTCGTGCCCCTCCTTGGAGGGACCTGCCTGCAGCTTCCCTGCCTCCTGCTGTGCCCTGGGGGGTGTGGATGTTGTGAAGGAGGTTGTGCATCCTGGCAGTGGAAAACTTGCAGTCTCCTAACTTGTTATGTGGCAGTCGGTCGGAGTATCCGGCATCAAATTGTTGCTGATTGGATCTATTTATAAATGCTTGAGATCAAAACAGTTTATCCAGAGTGGCCTTCTGTTAATTGATATTCTTTCAGCATATAGTAGTTCTAGCCTAGGAATGGGTGAGTGATGTTCTGGTACAAAGGCTAGTGCAGTGCTTCGCTCCTCCTTTGCCCTGGGATTTACCATTTCTGGGCTCACGCTGGATTTGGGGCAGCAGCTCCTTACAGAGCTGTGCTGGGTGACCTTGAGATTCTCATTCCTGAGATGCTCGCTGATGCGCTCGATTCCAAAAGAATGGATGATGCTGGTTGAAGCGCTCCCTGTGTGCTGGCTGCCAGCAGAGAGGAGATGTGCTGCCATCACGGGTCACGTTGAGGTGGTGGTGACCCTGGGTGACACTTGCAGGAAGGAACTGCACGCTCACAGTTTGTGTTATGTGTTGTCTTGGAACTTCTAACAGCAGTACTTAACAGTACGGTGTGTCCGAATTCACACTTCAGCCTGTTTTGGTGAGTCCTGTCTGCTTCTCTCATTGCCACCTCATTTCCCTTCATTAACAGAACCTCCCCGATCACTTGTCACTGTAGCATAGCTTATGAGCTCCCCTTCTGACACAACAGCATGAAGACAGCTTAATAATCAGCGGTCCGTGCGGTTAAATGCAGTAGCTGTGGCAGCTCTACAGAGAGTAGGTAATCCTTCCTGCGTGGTGCTCAGGGCTGACTGATGGTCCCTGCCTTGCTCTTTTGGTGCAGGTTCTGGCATGACTGAGTTGGATGGGCTGATTGGCGCTGAAGAAAAAGTGATTAACAGCAAGAAGAAAGTGGATGAAAATGTGGTGAGCCCTCCACCTTTATTTTATAAAGCAAAGCCTGCCGCGGGCACTAATTAATAGCAGTGGCTTGTTTTCATTCCTCCTTCCTGCTAACAGAATGCCAGTGTATTCACTGTCCATATGGTGTGGGGGAGTCAGTTTTCTGACTATTGTAGGCTCTTAATACTGATTAGCATCAGAAGGGTGGGAGGGTGAGGGAAGGAGAGAGATCTGGATCTTTGGCAGTCTGAGCTGGTGAAGTGTCTGATTTAGTAATTGCTTTCCCAGAAAGAGACCCTTTGATATACCTTTGTTTTAGCTAGGTAGCTTTCTGTCTGAGTACACTGAAATGCTGTTGTCTTCCACCTGCTTTCTCACACACTTTTCATGGCAAGATAGGTCTCACCTCATCAAGGCAGGTGATCCGGTAGGCGTAGCTCTATCTGCAGCATAACAAATTCGCTCGGTCATAATGACAGCTGCCTTACAGCAATTGCCTGGCTTGAAAAAGGAAAAGTTGATTTATGCAAGCTTTCTTTCAAAATCGTCCTATAGCCACGTGTCAGATCTTAAATGACAGAAGTGCTGTGTGCAAGGTGCTTTAATTCAGGCCTCCAGTAGTCTAGACTCCCAAATGGCTGCAGTTATTTTCTTGGTCGGGTCTAAAAGTTGGAGATGATCCCACGCTTTGGAGAACAGGGTAGAATGGTAGGTGGTTCTGAGCCCTTGCGAGTGTTCATCAGCCGCCTTTTGTCTGGCTTCATGTTCCTTCTCCCACCTGTCTATTACAGCTCCTTTCATAAAATGCTTTTGTGGCTGTTTTCAGGTAATTGATGAAACCCTTGATGTGAAGGAGATGATTTTCAATGCGGAGCGCGTTGGTGGGCTGGTGGATGAGCCGGTACGTACAGGGCTGAGTGCAGTCCTGCTGACCTCCTCACGCTGCGTTTTGGTTCCTGCATGTTACCAAATCCCAGGGTGTGTTGACAGCGCTCTGGGAAGTCATGCAGAGCGTAATGCAGTATGGCACCCCTGCATAAAGATAACAGTAAAAGCATTAGATGCTAACTCGACTCTTTTGTTGCAGGAGTGCTTTGTGGGATATGAAAGCTCTGTGGGTCAGTGCTTGTCGGGAATGCCTAAACGGGGGAACAATTTTGTGTTCGTTGTCCTTTTGATAGAAGGGGATTAAATATTTACACTGCCACGCATCGTGTCTTGATAGCACAGCTGGTTGAAGACCTTACTGGTGGCCTCCTTTTAGGTTTGCAGTCAGTGCTGCAGATCTCACATCGCTCCTTTTTTATGCCTCATCCGTTGCTGTCTTCCTTTCAGGATAATGACAACTCGCTTCGTGATGACTTCAGTTTCAGCAGCAGTGCCCTCATTGGTCTGTTGGTGATTGCCGTTGCCATAGCTACTGTGATAGTCATCAGCTTGGTGATGCTGAGGAAAAGGCAGTATGGAACCATCAGCCATGGAATTGTGGAGGTGAGAAACCACTCTGCTCCATAACGGAGAATGAAAATAGTCAGCATTGAATCACATGCTGCGTGTAGGGGGTGAAGATGGCAGTAGGTGCCAAACCATCAGCTGCTGTGCTCTCGGCTGGATGGGGCTTCACTGTGCCCTTGCTGCCATCTTTGTCACTTATATATTAGCATGCAGGTAGCACTTGTCAGCGTGCCATGCTGGGGGCTGTCACATCATGGTTGTATTCACTTATCACAAGGAATTCAAGTAGGCATCCCTGTCTGGCTCAGGATAGGATTTAACAGTAGAGGAGCTTTTGAGGTGATATCTTTAGCAGGGGAGTCAGTCAGTCAATCTGTAGTAATTTGTCCTCCCAACTAATATAGCAACTATTAAGAGTGTGATCAGCAGAACACTGAGAAGCAGTTTTTTCATCATCCTTCAGCTCCCAAAATGCACGTTGCTAATGGCAGCTTAATGGAATCTGGAGAAAGCTGCTCTTCCCCTTTGCTCAGCTGATGAGGGGAGTGATAATGACCACTGTAATGAGAGAAATGGGTCCCAAATTTGTCATGTTAAATAATGTATTAGAAATCTAGGGAGAACATCCCCAAAGAAGCAGGGGAGTGCAGAAAGCATAAACACCTGGCTGAGGAATCCCGTTAAGCAGATAATTTTTGTAGGTTTTTTTCTGTTTCCTGCTGGTATTTATCCAACATGCTGTATTAACTGTCTTGCTGTGAAGCAAGGCCTTTTGAGTGCCTCCTTTGACCAGAAATCATCCTGTCTGTCCAAAGGTTGACCCAATGCTTACCCCAGAAGAGCGGCATCTGAGCAAGATGCAAAACCATGGCTATGAGAACCCCACTTACAAATACCTGGAGCAGATGCAGATATAAAAGAGATGAAGATACAGCAGCCCTGATCAGGAAAGGAGCAGGGCAGAAGGGCCAAAGTGGTCCAGCGTTTTGGATCAACTACTGACCAACCGTTGCTTCAAGAGGACTTCATCTTACATTCAGAACTCCTGGATCATTAAGACTATAATTACTACTGTAGAGTTGCAATTTCCATTCTTTTAAATGGGTGAAGAAATGATAATATAACAATATGATATATAAATCTCCTTAAATGGGAAAAATGGATCTATTGCAGATATTTGACTGAGATGTAGTTTTCTTTTTTTTTTTTTTAATAATCTGAAAAATACCAGTTCCGTTGTACTGTTGTCTGATACAAGCTCTATATATATAAAATGGGAAATGTTGATTTTTATTTCTGATAGACCACCTGTATATTGAGGGTCGTTTGTACCAGCCCGCCTTGTAAAAAGGAGACAGCTGTGGCTCTTCATTCTGGCTTTTATATATAAAGCAGTATTTTTTTTCTTATTTTTTTTCTTTTTTTTTTTCTTTCTTTAAGTGAATTTTGCTGGGAGTTGCAAAGAGATTAATTTAGGGATAGGAACTATGACAGCATAAACGAGGAAGGAATTTGGAATGGCAACGAACAAAAATCCTTAGAATGAGGAAAAAAAAAGAAGGAAAAAAAGAAAAAAGAAAAATCCCATCCTCATACACCAGTAATGTGCACCCTGCTGCTTAGCAGTGTGGGCTCTAGGAATCAAGACTCCCTGGAGGCAAGGAGTTAAAAGGCTTCTAGCATCTCTGTTTATAGTTGCTCTAGTGGAATGTTAGAACATGGTTTGTGCATACTGGGGTCTGCACATTCCCCTTTCAGATTCAGTTCTGCTTTAGAGTTGGAAGTTCCTGGTATTGGATTTAAATCCTCTGTTCTCAACCAGTTTCCTTCAGTACTCACCTTGGCATTAACAGCCCCTTTTGCTACTACTTTCTAATTTTCCCCAGCTCTCCTGCCTCACCAACATGGTAAGTAGTTACAGAGGTGCAGTGTTCTGAGCCTTTGCATCTCTTCCAGTGCTGTTGGGCTGTAGGCATGGCTTTGGGTCTTCCCAGAATGACAAATCACTGCGACAGCACCTCGGGAGCTGATGAACGTGGGGAGAGGAGAGAGGGCTAAGTTGGGAAAGGGATTCTGCCTGCTTTAAGGGAAATTGGGTGCAAGGCCCCGAGAAGAACAAAAGGGGTATTGTTCTGCTCACCATCTTGTCTTTGTACTGCTTGTATAGTTGGTGTTAATGCTCACGGCTTTTTTAAATCTGGAGGTTCTGGTAACCTGTGGTGTATTTTTTCTATTTCTCCTGTGACTTTACTTTCTTTTCCCTTCCATGTCTCTTCCCACTATGCACAGATTTACCTGCAAACTCCTTAGTGTGGTCTGTGGGGAATGTACAAAGTTTAAACACATCAATAAACACTTTAACTTCCAGATGGTTTCTTCTCTTTATTCGTGGTCTTGCCTCCCACTTTGTCCTTGCCAAACCTGGGGAGACCTTTTCCCACCTCCTTGTCCACCTCTCCTTTACTTCCCATCTTTGAAGAAATATGCTGATACTGAGATTGACGCTTCTGCCTTGCCCAGAGTCTTCTGTGGTACTTCCAGATCCTGCTGGCCTTTGCAGAGAGAAGAAAGTAAGGGAAAGGAAAACTTCCCCTTGGTTGGGGAGAATCTACTTGGTTAGAGATTGCCTGGGCAACCTCATGCACACAAAGCTGTGGGCCCTGATGAGATGCTGAGGGAGCTGGCAGAAGCGATGGTCAGACTGCTTTTGAAAGGTCATGGAGAAAAGGAGAGGTGTCTGAGGGCTGGAGGAAAGCTGGTGTGGCTCCAGCCTTCAAAAAGGGCAAGGAGGAGGAGCTGGGAAACTACAGGCTGGTCAGCCTCATCTCTGTCCCTGAGAAAGTGATGGAGCTCCTCATTCTGGATGTCATCTCCAAGAGACTGGAAGAAAGAAGGTTATCAGGACTAAATATGGATTCACTGAGGGAAAATTGTGCTTGGCCAATCTGGTAGCCTTCTGTGATGCCATGGCAGCTGGTAAATGGGAGAGCAGTGGGTATTGTGTACCTTGACTTCAGCAAGGCTTTGATGCTGCCTCCCTTGCTGGTAAGCTAGGGAGGTGTGGGGTAGATAAGTGAGCAGTGAGGTGGGCTGAGAGCACGTGGCTGGCAGAGCTCAGTGTCATGGGATGCATTCCTGGGTAGGAAACCTGCTTTAGCAGGGGGAGGATGGACGAGGTGATGTCCAGAGATCCCTTCCAACCCTGTGGTTCTGTGGGCATGATGCTAAAGCAGTGCCTGGGACTCCTGACTGGCATTACATCCTCATGTTGGAGCATAGGTGGGTTACAGATAAGAGGGCATTCAGGGAGACAAACCTCAGTGTGTGATGCAGTTTCGTTGTTCACTTTTTGTTGATGGCCAAATTGGAAATACTTTGAAGTTGTGAAGAGCCCATGGCAGCAGTTTGCTAATTGTAATTAGCATTTACTGTATCACTTTTAATGGTTTTGTTTTAGGAAGGGAACTTGAGTGTTTGGTTTAACTCTCTGTTCCAGAACACCTAAAACCAACAGGCTGTGAAGCTCACAGCTGTTCCTGCTTCTGTCTGTCATTTCTCTTCTATTTCCCCTCTTTGAAGTGTGACCTCAAGCACAAATTCTTCCTCTCTCACGTCTCACAGAAATGACTGCAAAGTCACTGCTGTCTGAGCACCGGTTTTGGGGACCAGGAGACAGACCTGGCCTTTCTTTGTGTTGACCTGGGTGGTTCCCAAAGGCTCTGAACAGAGGGGAGAGAAGGCAGGAGGACACACGAAGCTCTAAGAGCTTTCAGTAGGAAATGATTGCGTGTTCTGCTTCTCCTTAAAATGGGCTCCTGAGTTCCATTGGAACTCCCATATTCTGGCTGAATTATTCAGACTGCAGGAATGAACAGATGCTGTCCTAGAAAATGCCGTCTGTTGGCTTGTCGCAACTACTTGGGGAAGAGTTTTGATTTTTAGCTGTGAATTTCATTTAGATGATGCTGCAGCGATTCTCAAATCCAAAGCTGTTTCTTGGATTGCACCCTCAGGTAGGATGGCTGAAAAAGAAATGAATTACGAAGTCTGTAGATTGAATTCTACAGAAAGGAATTGAATTTGAGCGTTAGATTTTTCCTTCAATAAATTCTATTGGTCCCCCTGTAGTGGCAGTGCTGAGCCACAGCCTGAAGCAGTGATGGAGCACCTGGTGGGAAGGCAGGGCCAGCACAGGGCAGCTCAGGTGCATGCAATGCACTGAGTGATGGAAGGGCTGCAGCCAGGATCCACCCCTTCCCAGCCCTCATTTAAGGGTTGGCAGTAGAGATACGGGCATCTTATTGGAGATCCCTGCCTACCTGAGGCCTTCCAAAGGTAAGCAGCTTTCTTCCTTTGTTTCTGTGTCCATGGCTCTTGCACTTGGGCTTATCCTCACTTGCCGCAGCCTAAAACTTTGCTACCCAACTATTATTGCTGTGCTTTCCAGCACGTTATAGCATTACACCCCCAAAATAAATTCATCAGACCCGAATCCCAATCTATTAGTTCCATGCTCTGGTGATCACTGCTGAGTGCTGCAGATCAATTCCTTACGATGGATTTTGACTGCAGCCTTAGAAAAAGAGAAAGTTTAGAAATGTGCTCAAAGATCTCTGCTAAGAAGGTGTTTGCTGTACGTGGGGTGTCTTTGGGAGCTGGGAACGCAGCAGGGGAGGAAGTGTGGGATGACTTTGTCTCTCTTGTCTCTCTGCTCATTAATAATTGCTCTTCTGAGGTTGTGCAGTGGGATAACGTATATGGAAACCATTCTGTGCCCAACAGTAGGTGGATGTAGCGTGGGCAGATTTATTTTGCCAACCTCCTTTGCTGTTACAGCAGTGGTGGTTTAGGACTGAGCGTCGATGCTTCTGGGAGCAAACTGCAGATCTCAAGGTTAGTGCAGAGGCTGAGGTTGGCGTCAGCAGCCGGAACCTCTTTCTGTCTGGGTGTCTGAAGCAGTTGTAACTCGTTGCTTGGCATCTATAGAGATGGCAGAAGCTTCAGTGTGTGCACTGCAAGGGTCAAACAGTGAAAGCAGATGAGCTGGGAGACAGCCTGTTTTTATAGGACATAATAACTTCTTGTTGGCAAGCGGAATGATGAAGAGTAAGGCAGGGAAATGGAGGGCAAGCGGTGCTCAGTGCTGAAATTAGGTATTTTGGAATGTAGTTAAGCCTGAAAGAAATGTCTGTGGCTGAAGATAAGCATTGATCCCAGTGGTAGGTGGGCAGGCAAGGCGCATTGTGTTTGCTCTGTTGAGGCAGACCCACATCCCCCTGCCCACAAGCAGCTCTGCTGTGATTTCTCACTGTAGGAAGTTGCTCGTGCTCTCTGGTCTCAAGCCCCACTGGGACCCTGTGCCAATCATCTGGCTGTGAGCCTCAGCACAGCACGGGATGGAGCCCAGGGGAGCTGTAAGTGCCGCAGTGCGTGAAGTCAGGACATCCTTAACCCATGCAGTGCCTGCCTCTGCTCAAGCTTCCCCAGTGGTCCCATAAGAGCCAACAGCATCACTGCAGGTGAGCTGGGCAGCTTTGCTCAGCGTTAATGTGGGGTTTGGTTCTGCAGGAAGAGGTTAAAAATGCCCAGAGTTCTGTTGTATTTACCAGTGACCCGCGAGGAGCCTGTGCTTTGTTGCAGGAGCACTTAACCTATGGCCTGTGGGCTGTCGTGCGGTCTGCCAGGACAGCTCAATTCAGACTATTCTGTTTGCAGCATCAATCCTTCACTGAGAGCAGGCTGGAGGCTGAAGGAGGGGCTGGAGTGACACATCAGGCAGCCTTTGCATGGCAGCTGGGTGGTTCAGGCACAGGAATGAAGGTAAGGAGAAATGCTGGGGGCTAAGAGAAGCAGTCCCATCTCCCATAGAGGTTGCCCTGAAGCTTGTCAGTGAGAAGGAGTAAAAAAATCTGTGATAGCAGAGTTAAGAGCTGAGGATGTGATTGAGCACAGTCTAGGAAGCTTAACATCATCTTCCAAAATTGCTGGCTGTAACTGGAACAACTCCAGGCTATTCCTGTGTTCCAGACTTGTGATTCCCCCCTTCCAGCTTCATGGGGCTGTGAGTGTTGTGGCAAATGTGACTTAACCTGTGTTGTCTTTCACTCCTTTCTCACAGCATCCCTTTGTTCTCCATCCCAGAGCAGGAGGGGCAGGGCAGCCAGTTCCACCTGGGATTTCTCTCTGGAGCATCCTCCTGGTCCCTGCTGTCTCCATGGCAACAGGGGTGGTTCAGCCCTCCCTCTGGGCTCTTCTCCCAGTGCTGTGCTCACATCTGAGAGCAAGGGTTCTCTGGGAAGGTCACACCAAGTGACCCTGCAGCATAATGGGCCAACACAACAGCTTTGTGCTCTTATTTATGCATCCATTGCAATCTGCTGGACAGGACAGTCTCCATCACTGCACACAAGGAGAAACAGACAGCTCCATTCACCTCTGCACAACCGACCTGCGAAAGAAAGGGGAAATAAAAATAAAGAGGCTGTTATGCCCAGTTGCCCTTTTCTTGAATGTCCCTGGGGGGGGGGGAGGTGAAATATATTGAAGTAAAATCCTATTTGATACCTGTGCTCAGGCAGTTGGAAGAGGATGCCTGATATCTCATGCTATCTCATGCCTGCAGCTTGCATGGGCTGACACAGCATGTCCTGGTTGGACCCTGCACAGGAAACAAAAGACTTTAAGCACACTGAGAAGTACTGATTGCTTTAGAACTCCCTTTAAATAGCAACAAGTAAATAATAAAACTCATCTTTTGGCATTTAGCTATTTATGTTCTGCTAGTTCCAGAGGTGTTCCCCAACCCTCACAGCCCCAGCACCACATTGACCTTCCCAGCTACCTGTCCAGGTTCCCCTGGGGAAGCACTTTGTTACCCAGCACATGCTCAGCTCACTCTTTAAGGATTTTTTTCCCCCCTGTGTTTCTCAGAGAAGCCCCCAGCCCAGTTACCCCAATGACAGCATTACAGCACACTTTTCACCCTGCCCTGCCAAACAGACAGCAATTTCTGGGCTTCAGTTTAAAACCCAGGCTGGAACTTGCAACACTGCTGCTCTGTGACAATATTTGGGCTCTGTGCTTTACAAGGCAACTGCTCTTATCTGAAGCAACACTCACATCTTGCTTGCTTGCTGAACAGCCATAAACCTGCAAGCTCTGCTGTTAGATACCAAAGGATGCCCCCCAAACACCACCATTTATTCTGTGCCACACATCCCCATGCTTGGCCTTCACTATATTTCTTCCCCAGCCTGCAGTTGCTCCTATCTGCAAAGCAGCACTGAGAGCAGCAGCTGCCCAGCAGCACCAAACACAACACACAGCAATAGCTCAAGGGAAAAAACAGAACATTGTGTCAATAATACCACTCCACTGCAACTGAGACTCAGCATATGATTCACGAGCAGCATTTGGGTCTAGAGGCTCAAGAATTTCAGTGCTAAGACACAATTCTCACAATCCATAACCAAATGCTGCAGGTGGGAAGCAGGAGAGCCACTACTCCCCCAGCACAGGAGCTCACTCAATCCCTGACTAACTGTGCAACAGAAAACATTGCCACTAACCCAAGTCTTACACTAACAGACAGGAAGCAGCAACAACACAAGTGGGTATTGCCTTCATTCCTGGCTCCAGCGCTGTCATTTAGTTAGGCATTAATGGATTGCAAGCATGCAAATGGAGGCTTTGCTTTGGGTAGAGGTGATTCCAGGAGCCATGGACCGTGAGGACAATAATACCAGCTGGAATGGCATGTCCACATCACTGCTGCCTCCCTGGGGCTGAATATGAGGGCTTTGCAGGAAGGTGGGTGTCCTCGCACCAAACCAAACCATACTGCTACACCAGCAGAGCCCACAGAACTTCCTCACTGCTGCCACTGCCCACTCACCAAGATATGTTGCCTTCCAGCTTGGGGCTGAAGCTGTGTAGGGAATTGCTTCCACCTGCAGCTCCTTAGGAAGTGCTCTACAGATGCAATCAGAGCTACACCAACCTGCTTCTTTCTTTCTGTGCCATTGACTCAGTGAACATGTGTGACATCTCAACACCACCCAATGCTACTGCCCAGCTCAATGACAGGTCATGTTGTGTGCACAGCTCAAGGGAACCCTCAGGCATTTGCTCTGGGCACGGAGCTGAGCTCACTCAGCACGCAGGCATGAGGATCATTAAGTATTTGCTCTTATTTGCATTTCTTCAAGGAAAAGGAAACATCTCCACTAAAACCTGGACTTTAACTAGTGAAAACCTCAGTAAGAGCAATTCCACATTCCTTAGTTGTGATGTTATAATGTGATGGAAAGCAGAGCAACAATACTGAAGAAGCAAAGTCCTAGCTACAGCAAGTGAGAATATGCTCAAATACAGCTGCTATATACACAGAAACAAAAGAAAAAAAGCTGCTTACCTTTAGAAGGCCTCAGGTATGCAGAGATCTACAACTAGATGTTCTCACGTCCACTGCCAATCTCAGAATGAGGGCTGGGAAGGGGTGGATCCTGGCTGCAGCCTTTCCATCACTCAGTACATTGCATGCACCTGTGCTGGCCCTGCCTTCCCACCAGGTGCTCCATCACTGCCTCAGGCTGTGCCTCAGCATTTCTGCTACTCCAGGTAATACCAAGACAAGAAAAAAACTGCAAAGTGCAACACTTGATCAAAAGGGAAAGAGGATTTTTTCCCTTTCTTTTCCATCAAAGTACAGTACGTGGGGCTATAACCTCTGCGCTCAGCTTCCCATCAGTGGCAGCCAGTCCTTAATGAGCCAACTGTGTGGCCATGCCTCTGGTCCCATAGGGGCAGCGAATACCATTTGCAGGGACCTTGCAGGGCTGGGAATGGCACTGCCCTGGGCAGGGTGGGCTCTCCCCCAAGGCCTGGTGGGGTCTGTGGAGGTGTGGGCTAAGCCACCTCACCCAGCCCTTGGAAGGGGATGTAGCACCATCGATGAACTTTCTCTTCTCTCATTAATCCTGTTTAATGACAACTTGGTCTCAGTGGCAGGAAGCGATTCCTTGCTGTCCAGCTGCAAGCCAAGTGAGAGACCTAGGAGAAAAGCAAGGCCCCATCTCCTGAGCACGCCACATCCTTGTGCTCAAATTGCCTGCTCCAAAACTGCCTCTCACTTCTGATCTAAACCCGCAGGGCTGCAGCTGTGTGCAACTGCTCTCCAGGAGCCCCAACCAGTTCTCCATTCACTCCCAAACAGCCCAACAGCCAGACATTGCCTTGCAGTGCTTCCGACCTCAAGGCACAGTGAGGAGATCCATAAGGAGGTTTATTATAGCACTTTATTTGGGACCGTGTACACTCTGTGCATGCAAAGCTTTGTACAAAACCCCTCTGCTAGCGGCACAGCGAGCAGCAGGCACCAGGAGCTGCTTCAGGGGGCAGTTTGCATCCCTCCTGCTGGGTTCAGAGAAAGCCCAACCAGCCACATCGCCTGCCAGCAAACCAGTCCTGAGAAAATGGCAAACTCCTCGCTGTCAGAGGGAGCCGGGAGCACGCAGGAGCAGCTCAGCTTTGGGGCTCAACCTCCCGCTTCCGCTGCTTCCAGTTTAACCAAACAGAACTCCGAAGTTCATCTCAAGATCCCCAGAGCAGCAGGAGGAGCCGCCACTTCCCGCTGCAGCCTCACTTCTCCTCAGGGCCGCCCTCGGGCAGCAGTGCCCCACCAGAGCCCTTCTTGCGGACGCACAGGCCGCAGTCCAACTCCACGTCGATGTCCCCGAATCGCAGCTGGCAGGACTCGTTGCAGCTGTGGGGAGTGACAGGAACGCGGCTCAGCAGGACGCAGGCAGCAGAGCTGTTTGCTCACCCCAACCCATCAGCAAGGATGCTGAGCACCCTGATACCCAGCCTTCCCCCTCCCTTTCCAGCAGCCCCCCTGGCACACGATTTTCATCACTCGTAACACAACGTTGGGCTTCCCAGAGAGGCTTTGGTTTGGAGCTGCTCACATACCAGCGTGACACGGCCGCGTTGGCTGCCAGGGTGATGAGGGCTCCTGCGTAGTGCCAGCAGAAGCACATGGTGAGGAATGAGAAATTGCTGCTGTCAGTCTGGTCCCAGCCCGGTCCTCCCCAGGGAGGGGACAGCACAAACCCGATCTGCTCACAGACAGAGGTGTTAGGCAGAAACATCAGGCTTTACTATATTGATGATCTGAAAGGTCCCTTCCAACCTAAGCTGTTCTATGATTGTTCATTGCTTTTCCTCCTCTTTTGATCCCTTTGCTGCTGCAGCTTGCCATGAGATAATAATCCCTGTAACACCCAGCACACTGCCTCAGTGCTCTCATCAGCCAAACTGTCATGGACATGGGATGCTCATCTTGGGGAAAGGGATCCAAACATTACTTGGAACATTACTCACAATAAGAATAGAAAATTGTGAGTGTGGTTTCCCACCCTTATGATCACAGCATCTCTGCTCCTTCCTGGGGCAAAGCCCACAGCTCGGGGGGGAGCGCTGGGTTCCCACTGACCTGCCAAAGCCAGGAGCCCTGCAGAAGGAATGTGCTGGTCCTGAGGCACTCCAGGATGATGTGATCTCTGAGGAACACCTCCAGGAGGACACAGAGGGCTCCAGCAAAAATAGCGAAGGCCAACAGGGAGTGGAGGTGCTGGTCCAGTGTAGCATCACCAAAGTTATGGAAGCAGAAGAGCAAACCTGACAAAAATCAACACTTCATTAGGAAAGGATGCTCTGGGATTTGTTTCTGTCTTTTAAATATTAAAAAAAAATCTGAATATTATGGCCATGCTGTAGGTCTCGCTAAGATCTGCCTGATGGGAAGGGTGAAGCAGCAAACAGCCAACTGCTATCACCTTGTTCTGCAGGGACTGTGCAGCTCCCAGCTTTGGGGACCACCAAGCCATAGCTTAGGGGCACTGTTTGAGCCACAGGCATCCCTGTGTTCCAGCCAGGAGGAGCCCAGAAATGGGCACCTGCAGTTTGTAAGGCATCACAGAGCTTTGCGTCAGGGTTTGTCCCTTTATGTTAGAAGAGTCAGTGCATTTTTGTGATGCTGGAGAGAGCAAGGAGTTCTCACCAGGAGAACTCCAAACCCCTGTGCACATGGAGCACAGCACACCAAAATACAGCCTGGGGGTTTTTGGTTGATGCACGCTGGTGACACCCCAGCCCTCCCTCCAGCCCCCCATTCACCTTCCATGAACAGAGCCACAGACAGCGAGAGCCGATCTAAACCCAATGGCAGTTTGAGTGGTGAGTGTGAGACCACATCCACGATGCCAGAGAGGAGGAAGAAGAGGTACATGGTGGAGTAGTGCCAATGCGTGAGGTCCGTCCAGCTGTGCGTCTTGGGGCTGTACAGCATCAGGTGGGGACCAGAGGGGACAAACTGCTCCACCAGGATCCCTAGGAAGAGGGCAGAAAGGTCATGTTTTCCTTTTACATGGAGGAAAGGGCAAACTTGGAAATGTTTCTTCGAGATGGGGAATTGATAGTGATATCCGCCCAGCAATATTGATACTGATGGTAGCAGACCAAGCCATAGCTTGTCCCCAAGTCCTCCCACACAGCAACAGCTGTGTGCCACTGTGACAGCCCTCAGTGAACTGGTAGTAGGTGATGGGACAGGGACTCCTCAGCCCTTACCTGCCAGGGCAAAGAAAGCTTTGACTGCCCCTTCAAAGACTTCCACACGCCGGAGCCCATAGCTTGGCTGGTTCTCAGCATTTGTTTTCCTTCTGAGATACTTCAGGGGGTATCGCACCGACCACCAGAGACCAAAGATGAGGAAGAAGGTGCCCCGGAGGGCTCTGCCAAGGAAACTCGTCGGCATTGGGATCACTCCTGGTGTCTGTAGGAACAAACAGGCTCAGGTTAATCCCAGAGCTTGCTCAGCCTCCTGGGGAGCTGCAGCATCCACTGCAACAGGGAATGCAGAGACACGGTGCCTAAAGGAGAAGCTGCCATCATGTGTACTCTGTGATGGCATACATCACTCTGTATCTGTGTTTCAGTCACCTCAACTTCCTCGTGACACAAAAAAAATGATGTTAACACTCAAGAAGACATGGCAGCTCCATGCTTTGAGGTCCCGTAACAATGCTTCTGCTCATAAAAAGCAGCATGGCAATTATTTCCTTGGAATATCAGCTCCTTCCCAACCAGATAATCGCTGGGTGTGAATCCAGCTGGAGTGCCCAGCAGCTCCCATCAGCCAAAGCCTCACAGTGAGCCGTGACAACGTGAGCCCAGAAGAGCCTCATGCATATTCCACACAACCTCTGTGCTGAATGTGAGCAAGGCATCTCTCCACATTCTGTATACATCTACCACCCGAGGAGCCCTCACTCCTGCCCTCCTCGCAGCCTTTCTGCTCCTTCTCCACCTCTGGGCTTTGTGTGGAAGAAAGCATTACTCATCTGTAGAAAAGCTGCCACACCAACTTGCATCAGGGGGCCCCTTGCATCACAAATACATCCTCGCCGTGTTTATAAATACCAAAGGAAATGGCAGAGGCTGGATGAACAACTCCAGCACGTTCTCCAAGTCCTCCCACACGAGAAAGTAATTAGCACTGTGAAATAAGGGTAGGATGTGGCGTGGCGAGTGCCTCGGGTGTGGGAGAGCTCTGCAAGACATCCCTGGCCAGGCTGGAGCTGCAGTGCTGGGGCAGCTTGTGGATTCCAGAGCATCGGCATCCATCACCCAGCATGGGTGATCTGGGGAAGGCTTGGGACTCTTTGTTCCATGCTAAGGTTTCCTCATGGCAGGGAAATGACTCAACAGCCCTTAGGGTTGATGAGAGCTGCCCCATCCCAGCAGTTGGTTCAGGTCTTCTGCTGTACCTCAGCTGCAGGGGTGAGGTGGATCGTGCCCCAGGAGGGACTGTGTCTCTGCTGATTATAGCCTGGACACCCATCCAGGGCACTTATCTTCCTTGCACACGCAGCCACGTGCTGAAGTGACTAAAAACAAATGCTCTTAAATCACATTTAAGCGATGCACAATTGCATGATATATAACCAAATGTTACCACTGTCCTACAGGGATGCTAACTGCAATGACAGCAGCCTGAAGCTGGAGTCAGGACTGCACCTGGATTAGGACACAGCCACAGCATTAGCTTTCCATGGAGGAGGAGAAGAGGAGAGCAGCACCCAGGCTTCCAAATTACAACCGGAGGTTTATCTTTCAAGTAGGAGAGATTCCCCATCCCAACCCTTTGGTCAAGCAGATGCTTGAATTCATCTCTCTCAGAGAAAGGAAAAAAAAAATCAACAACAAAAACTTATTTTAAGGAACAGCCACTATTTCTTAGAGAAACCAGACACGTTTCCAAGCAACAAACCACTCTCACAGCTCACACATTTGAGGTGCAGCACGTCCCAGTAAGGACAAACCCAGCCCAGCACCCAGACGCTCCCACACAAGCTGGTCAGGCTCCAGGCGAGTCGCAGCCCCAGAGTGCAGTGCTGGGTTATTTATTTTTCCTGCAAGCAACTGTGCCTGTCAGAGGACTTGAAACATGGCTGCAGTCAGGAGTTGTTACCTGTGCTGTCTTTCTCTCCCTGCAGGCTGCAGTGCCCTCCTGCAGCAGCCATATGGGAGCTGCCCGCTCTCCTTATGGCACAGTGTGCTGACTGCCTGGTGTGGGCTGGACTGCAGCTCTGCCCAGCTGCCAGACTGTCCCCTCAAACTCCATCACACAGCAGCAAAGCAGCACCATGGGTGGTTTTGGCCCCAGGCAGAGATGGATGTGTGAGTACCCATGGGTGTGAGGGGCAGCATCCAGGACAGCATCCAGCATCCTCCATGCTGAACGATGGGCTCTGGAGAGCCTTCCCCACATACCCCTCTCTGCAGTTCCTCCTCTATCTCTGCTATGTGGGCACTTCTCTCTTGAGCAGAAATCCCCACCTCTCTCTTCTCCTCCTGCAAATCCTCCCCCACGACCCCAGAACCTGAGAGCTCCCCAGACAAGCCTTAACCCTGCAGAGCACCAGGAGGCTGCCTGTACCAACACCACCCCAACAGCTTTCCAGCAGCCACCATCACACAAAAAAAACATCACAGAGTTGGGCTCCCCACAGCCCTTCCCAAGGTCCAGGAGCTGCATCCATGCCAAACACGGCAGCTTGGCCTCCCTTTATGGGCAAAGAGAAGAATTTACCTGCAGCTTCTGCTTGTCCTTCTCCCTTGCCAGACGCGTTGTTACTCAGAAGGGGCAGATAAAGGCAGAGGTGAGGCAGGGAGGTGGCCCTCGGACAGGATGTTTGGAGCTGGGCTCCCCGCAGGCCAGCTTGCAGCACTGACTCAGCCATGGTTTCACAATAGGGGACACCTGGATCTGCCAGAAGCAAGGAGCATCCCACAGTTTGCCACTAAACTGGGAAGAGCAGCCGATTCCCCTTCCCGTGGCGATCATGTGTATTCAGTTATGATGTTATTTTCTGGATGGCTGGGGAAAGAGCCAATGAAGAGGTGGCAGCAACGAGGCCAGGTTCTGCTGGAAGGGCTCAGAGTTCCCTGATCTGGGCACAGTAATCTCTGCATGGGGTTGTACAGGGATTATGCCATATGAAAGGTGCCTGTGAGCAGGAGTTTGGGGTCAGGGCTTCCAAATCAAAGCGGAGCCCTTCTGAGTTCCATCTCCAGCCCACAGCAACCAAGAGGGGGAGAGAAGAATTGGCCCCACTGCCCCCCAGAGCAGACTCTGCAGCACACAGCAGCCTGGTTTTTGCCCTTTTTCTTGTCTGACTCAGTGCTGCCCAGTGTTAAGCATTTGCAGACACAAACCATACCAACATGCAAAGTAATCCCTGCATATCCAGCCTTCTCACCTCACCAGCTGCACAGATGAGCAATGAATGAAGTGCCTTGAGGTAAACAGACACTGTGACCCCACAGCATCCCCATCTCCTTCCAAATTACTGAGTTCCTGGTGCAAAGGCAATGAGCTCTGCCCAAGGAGCAGATGTAGGCAACAAAAAGCACTCGGTGCAGTCGCAACCCAATATTTCTCTGGGTCGCAACACATGTGGGTGCACATCATAGGACCCCACGCAACCCCAAAATCCCCCGTTTGGGCTGCAGGATAAGCTGTGCCCAGTGCTCAGCCCTGTCAAGAGCTGCACACATAAGCCAGCACCCAAGGGAAGCCCTAAGGCTGGAATAGCAGGAGGGGAAACAACACACGCAGCCTCCCCCAGGGTTGCTCTCCTGCACAGCCATAAAGGCCACTGAGCCATAGCCAGGAGCCCTTTTACACAACTTATCTCCATATCAGCAATAGCAAGAAGGAGGAAGGAGGAAAAACAGGCAGCTGCTGGCGTGCTGCCATGCAGTGCAGGCCTCCAGCCTTCCTGCAGGCAGCTGCAGAGCGTGCAAAGCTCCATCCAGCGGGAGGAAGCTCAGTGCTGGCAGGGAGGGGAAATGCACATGGGGACAGGAGCACAGTGCTTTCACCCTCAGGTGCTGCTCATCATTCTGCATGGGCAGAAAGGGAGCTGAGCATTCTGCAACAGGAGCCTTCAGCTTAAAGGGGATGCCAGAACGTGCAGCATCACCAAACCAGGGCTGCAGCACCTTGTAGGGTACAAGTGCTCTCCCTAAGCCCCCATAGCAGCTCTCCTTACAGACCCTCCCCAAAAATAACAGAGCGCCCAGGTTTCTGGCAGAGAGCAGCAGCACCTTCAGCAGCCTCTGTGTAACTCAGCTCCCCTTTCTGCCTTTGTTTTCTTCCTTCCTTTCCTCACCCAGCCCTACAAAGCAACATCCCCCCAAAAACCAGCTAACCTCAAAGCTGGTGGCAAGCAGAAGGAACAAAACACTTCCAGCAGTGGGAGGCCAGAGCTGCAGGGAGAAGGCACAGTTGCTGGGAGCTGAAGGTGCCTTTTGGAAGAGAGCTTAAAGAGCCAGCAGGAGCACAGCAAGCAGAGAAAGGTCTCATAGAAAGGGCAAACAGTAATCAAGTACTTATCAGCCTGTTTGTGAGAGTCCCTGGGGAGAGCTAGGGTATGAAACACTTGGGGAAAAGGGGATCTAGCCACTGGAACAACCCCTACAATGGAAAGTGAGGATAAGTGCTGATGGTAAGGTGGGATAAATGCCAGCAGCCCCCAGACTCTTGGAGGATCAGCCACACTGTGTGCTGAAATCACTGCCTGAGGGGCTGAGCTCAGTGAGCTGCACCTACAGCCCCCAGCTGCAGGCTGCTGGGGCACAGGGGAGTATTATGGGATGGTCCCAGCAACTCCTGCCCTCCCTGGGCTCCAGCCCTGATGTTTTCAAGCTAAACAGCAAACGGAACTCCATTTCATTTTTAATTATTTCTTCTTTTCTTGGCTGTAACTGCAACATCCTCTCCCTGAAGGTTCATCACCGGCCTCAGTGCTAATGAAAAAATGTGATAATGTTTGCCTGCTTCCTGGGGGTGGTGGGAGGCACGATCTAATTAAAGGTTTGCCAGCAGCTCGGGCTCTGCAGATGGATGGTTGTTAGGGAAGTGCAAAGTATTATTATTATTATGACGAATGCTAAGACAGGCTTTCATAAACAGGCAACAGGGGAGGTGAAGCAGGTGGTAGAAGCATAGGCTGGGCTTGTGCTGCATCCCTTCAGCTTTACATAAATGCAGCCACAGAGAGTGGCAGTGGTAGATCCTACTTCTGGTGAAGAGCACGGGATGAGGCTGGTGGATAGGAGGACAGCAAGGTGTGGGATACTTGGTGCTCTGGGGTGATGTTCTGTGTTCTCCTGGCATGCTGAAGAAACGGGGCTAGATGGAGCACCTGCAGCTCATTCCTGCCTTGAACGAGCAGATTTCCAATTGTGGGAACATCAGCATCCCTGCACCCCAACCAGTGCCATCCAGGAGCACAGCAAAAACCAAACTGCCCCAAACCAACCCCAGGCAATACAGCCCTCCAAAGGCCCCTCCCTCCAGCTGCACCAACACTGGGCCCAGCACCAAGTTTCAAGATGCTAATGGATAATTCAATTTGTACTGCTCCATATGCTATATAGGATCCTATTGAACGAAAGCAAGGCTGTGTTAAAAGCAATATATATCATTTAGAACTGCTCTGGAATGTCTGTCACGCAAGAAATAAATGTGAGGATGGCTTTTGGTTGTGCCTGATGTATAATAAACCATCTCTGGAGCTCTTATTGTGCTCCGAGCACCCAGAACAATTCTTTGGGTACCTCAGCTATTTACAAACACGTTTTTCAGCTAAAACACAAGTTGTTAATTCTCCTCCCAAACCACGCTCCTCCTGTGTTTTCTGTACGGTCACAGCCTGCCTCTCTCCTCCTTTGCTGACCTTCATACCTCGGAAAGAACACATTCCCGAGCAGGGAAACAAATTAACGAGCGCCGCACCGGAGGACGTTTGTAGGGCCGGGAGTTAATGAGGCAGACAGAGCTATTCCAGCTACGGAGAGGAAAAGCGTGAGGTGGGGACGAGGGGATGCTGAGGGAGGGGGTCGGCTTCTATCGGCATCCCCTCGCTGGGGGGGGGAGGAACGGAGCCCAAGGCGCCTCCGCCCGCAGCTCCTGGCAGCTCTGCCCTCGTGTGGCCGTGGGCTGGAAGGAGTGGCGTCGGCTTTTCTGTTTTCATCGCACCGAGCTGCTTTTGCTGCCCGCTTGGGTTTGCTTTCTGCCCCCCTGGAACCCCGAGTGCTCCGTGTGCCGCCCTGCAGCGAGGTTCGCTCTGTGCTTGAGGAGCTGCTGGCTGCACGGCGCTGTCGTAGAATCACAGAATCGTTAATGTCAGAAAAGGACTCCAAGAACTCCTCCTGCTTGCCGTCCCTGGGTCTCGTGTCACAGCAGAGGAGAACTGTGTGCTCTGGGGAAAGCTGCCCCCAACCATAGCAGAATGAGCATCTGCTGGTACCCTCCAGGTACAGTTCATGGCACTTCACTGCTTGGCATTAATTGGACAGATCTGCAGAGGTGAATTGCTGTGCTGCTAAATTCCCTTTGCATTGAGCCCATTTGAGCCTCCTGAAAATGAGCACCAAGAAACAAACCTGCTCCAAAGGCTGCAAACCCAGGGAGGCCAAGCATCTGCTTTCCTCTTACCTGGAAGTGACCTTTTTGCCAGGAATTATCCAGCATAGTTGGGCTGGGGACACAACACGCACCCATTTCATCACACTTTCCCAGCTGTGGGGGATTTGCTTATGGAAATCAGGGCTGTTTGGTGGGTCCTGGTGCTCAGCAATGCATCTCACAGGGCTCCACAAGTCTGAGAGCCACTGCTACACACTCCTGAATTTATCAGACTGAAAGGATTTTTTGCTTCATATTTATTCCCTCTTTAAGAACTTTTGGTGAATAGAAATCTGTTTTTAAAATGTCTTCAGTTCACAGCTTTGGCAATAAAATTCCTGTTGTGCACGACGAAGCTGTGGTGTTGTAAATCTGATGTAATTTCTTATTGCTCCTTCCATCTCCCTCCTTGAGATGATGCTGTGGTGTGGGGGTGTTGGAGGGCCTGATCCCAGCATGGAGTTTCCCTACCTTGCAGCATAGCAGGTTGGGCCAGTGGGGGAGTTGGGAAGGCCAAAGGATGCCATCCATCCCTATGGATCTATCTTAACAGTCAATTTCTGTGCTTCATTTTGTTGCTAAAATCACTGTAATCAGTGCTTGTGTCAGAGCTGGTGAATCTGGGTACAACAGAGGGCAGAGACCACCATGCACACAATAAGATTCCAAGCAGCACAAGGGCAGCCCCTCTCTGCCCTCCCCAGACATTGTGTTTGGTTTTGTTTGTATTTTTTCTTTCTGGAAAGCTGATTCTTCTCCAGTTTGCAGGAGAAGGTTGCATCCTCCTCACTCGTCATCCGATCCATTCAGGAATGCAGCCTGGGAGCCCATACCACCTTTCTGCTTCCGGACCCCCAGGCTGATGTAGGGCTCTCCACTGCCTCTCCCATACCGCTGCATGCAGCTGCAACACATGGGACAAGACATCACTGACAGCCCAACCCCAAACGTTTGGCAAAGTGAACACACAGAAGGGGATAAACTGCTACAGAGGTCCTAAACATCAGGCGTTCTTGTTAACAGCTCAAGGAAGGTCAAATGCATCGAAGTCCTTGTGAGGGAGGGGACAAAGGGAGGGAGTTGGGTGGTGATGGGAAAGCTTTGGTTTTTCTATTGAATTAAATGCTGACTTTCAGGTGTCAGCCAGCACCCGCTGCAGAGCAGCAACAGCGCACAGCTTGCACAGCAGCTCGGGGTCGCGCTTTCTTGCCTTCTCCATGCTCAGTGCCTGTGCCTCTTGCTGCCCCTATTTTGCATTCTGTGCATTCAACAAATAAAGCATACATTTGTTGCTGTGCTCTGAAACCTGCAGCAGGCACAGGCTGTGGATCCAGCTGTGGCTTCACATCTCAGCCCTGCCCTACTCCTCCCAAGCCCCAGCCGTACCTGTAAGCAATGCTGTAGTTCACAGCCAGGATGACCACTGCAGCTGCCCAGTGCCAGAAGAAGCACATGGTGAGGAACATGATGTTGCTGTGGTCGCTCTCATCCCACATGGGACCTCCCCATGGCTGGAACAGCACGATCCCAACCTGGGTGGGATGAGAACTTTGTTACCTTGGGGGGAAATCAGTGTTCTGAAACATGAGCCTGGGCTGGTTTGCAAACGGTGTTATCGCTTCCTGACCTTCCAAGATATTCTGGAGGCATGAGAAGCTGCTACAGGAGCTTTGAAGCTTCTAGTTGTCTCTCTGCACTACAGACTCCCAGCCCTCCAAGTTTAGAGTCATAGGATCATAGAACCATAGAATCATAGAACCATTAAGGTCAGACAAGACCTCTGAGATCTCCAGCCCCAGCTGTGCCCACATCCCTCAGTGCCACATCCCTATGGTTATGAAACCCCTTCAGGGACCCCACCACACCCTGGACAGCTGTGCAGCACCTTTGGTGTTTCACATCCCTGGATAAGGGCTGCTCTGAGTCAACACAGCAGCTCTGGGGCTGAGGCAGAGGAGGAGAGCTCACATCTGTTGCTGGCAGCTGAGTTTTGGGAGCAGTTCTCTCTAACTGATCTCTTTGCATCTCCACCACCAAAGCGAGCAGGTGGCCGTGCTTTCACTCAGCCATTTGACTCCTTGGTGGGGACTGCATCTTTCCACTGAGCCACAGGGAGTGCTGCAGGGTGCATTAGACACATTAAGCAATTAGGACTTGGTTGTCAGATACCGCAGAACGCCTCTTGCTTACTGTGAGCACTCGCCTTTCCCCCCAGAGAAGCAATAAGCCAAGACAAACAGCCATCTCAGCCAGAGCAGCCATCAGAGATGACCTGCGATGAGGAAATTTTCACTCTGGGTTATGATCTACTTGCAGAATTGCTCTTTAGAGACGCGTGATTGAGATCTGAAGTATGGCTCCTTCTCCTCTCCACATGGCTCTGCCACCACAGTGCTCTGCTCTGCAGGAGGAGCCAGCCCTCACCTGCCAGAACCACGTTCCCTGCACGATGGTGATGCCGGCTCTGAACATCTCCAGCACGATGTTGTCCCTGAGGAAGACCTCCAGCATGGTGCTGCAGGCCCCCGAAAATATGGCGATGAGCAGCAGGGAGTGGATGTGCTGATCCAGCATGGGGCGGTGAAGGACGTGGTAGTAAAAGAGACAACCTGCCAAAACGAGCACCATGCTTAGGGTAGCATCAACCATACTGACCACCACCACTGAGAGTAAATCACGTCCCACTGCCTCTCAGGGAGCTTTATCCGAAGTGAGCCCCTAGTTTATATCAAATTAGCAATCTAGGAAGACGTGGAAGTGAAATCATTTCTTAATGCCACGAGTAGTGTGGCCACGGGGAGCACCTGTGTCTCCTCTGAGATACGTTTCCTGGGTGCATTGAGTTGGACCCAATGATCTTTGTGGGTCCCTTCCGACTCAGGATATTCTGCAATTCTGTGATTCCCTTTTCTTACATGCTACACATTACCTGCTGAGCTGCCTGTGCTGTGCTTCAAACACCACTGAGATAAGGGAAAAGAAAATATCAGAATCATAGAATCACCAAGGTTGGAAAAGACTTCTACAGTCATCTTGTCCAACCGCCCACCTACCACCAATATTTCTCACTAATGTAAGCAAGAACTTCATTTCCTAGTGTCTTCTTCCTGCCCTGTGTGAGCCGAGAGGTCTGAAATCCAGGCTCACAATATCCAAGACAGTCTGAAGACATAATGATATTCATGATGTGCTGAAGCCAGAATAAGTCACTTCAATTTGCCACTTGCAATGCAAGCAGATGAGAATGACAATGCCTGCAGCACAATTAATGGCCCTTGGGGGGAGCATGGGGCATGCAAACAGCTCAGTGGATGTAAGATAGATGGGCTATCCACCAGCAATTCATCATAACAAGGAAACTCAGCCCGCTGTCACACCAGAAACCCCAAACCAGGAGAGCCAGGATGCATCAATGCCTATATTTCTCATCTTGCAGCAGGCAGTCCGTTGATAATATATCAGAACTGTCCTGTCCTCAGGGATGTCCAGGGCGATATCTCAGCCTGCCAAATTTTGTTCTCACTGTGACTCACCCAACAAGACCCCTCCTATCTCCTACTGACCTTCCACAAACACGGCCACGGACAGCATCAGGCGGTCCAGCCCCCGCGGCACCTTGGTGCAGACGTAGGTGAAGATGTCCACCGCCCCGGAGAGGCCGTAGAAGAGGTACATGGTGGTGTGCTGCCAGTTCATCAGCTTCACCCAGTCGCGTTTCTCCCCGCTGTAGAGGTACAAATGGGGCCCATCGGGGACGAACTGCTCTGCCAGCATCCCTGCATGGGCACACAAGATTGTGGCTTATATGCAATGATGGTTTGATGCTGCTGCTTGCTTCGGAGGCTTTCTGAAGGCAACAGCCACTGACTCGGGTCAGGATTGGCTGCCTTAATGGTAGCTCAGCTTTGGGAAGGGCTGTGAGATTTGGTCTCTCAACACAAGGTGAGCATCAAGGAGATGCATCCTTCCACATCTGGACCAGTTTCTCTGGAGTGAGGATTCCATAATGGTCATTGCTACAACATGGAAAGCTGTTGGCATTGTCAACTCAACATAGCTCTTACCTATTAGAGCAAAGGTGATTTTAACTCCTCCTTCAATGGCATCCATGCGCTGGAAGCAGTAATTATTTTGGGACTTCTTGCTTGCTTTCTGGCTGAGGTGCCTCAGTGGGTATTTCACAGACCACCAGAGCCCAAAGACCAGGAAGAAACTGCCTGGAAGTGCATGGCCCTTGAAGTTTGCCATGCTGACAAAGTCCTCTGGCTAGAAGGCAAAGAAAAACACTACCATTACACAAACCACGTTGGTATTTGGTGTGATGCTGTGGGGAAAAACAAAGGCTTTGTTCCCTTCACCTTTTGGGGAGCACTGGAAGCACCAGAGCCCAGGCTGGTCTAGCAGAGGCCCTGTCCCTGCTGCAATCTCTGGCATCCCTGCTTGAACTTTGGGGTTCTCCCTAGCTTTTTGAGCAAAAGCATCCCCTGCAGAGCTGGGGCTGGGCAGGAAGGCCAACATATGGGGAAAACTGGGAGGTCTGCTGCAAATAAACATCACTCAGGTTGTTTAGCTCATACAGAAGGATTTGAACAGCCCCGGGAGTGCTGTGCTACCAGCAAAAACGTTTTAAATTCCTGGAATTTCTTCAACCCAAAAGCACCAAGCCAAAGGGTTTGGTGAAAAACAAAGCTTCAGAAATGCCCCTCAACCCAAACCAGCTGTACCAGTGTTCCCCCTGAGCACCACCAGGCAGCTGGGCTCCCAGCAGAGCTCAGCTCAGCCCTCAGTGCCAGCACAGCGCAGGGCTGCAGGAGCAGAGGGACCCGTTTCCTAGGAGAATCACAGCAATTAAAACCCAGCCGGCTCCTGCTTGCCATTTGCCAGTTTGTTTAATTAGGTGGAGAAACGATTAGCTCTTTGATGTGGGCTCAAGCATATGTTTGGGGGCCTGCCTTGGCGCGGGTACAGGTCGGCTGTGTCGGGCTGGTCAATTAGGAGATTTTAATTGATAGCAAAAGCTGTGCTGGTGATGCTGAGCAATCCCTCCTCCGTCCCTTAAGGCTCTGAGCTGCACCAACAGGAGCCAGTTCACGGCACAGACGCAGCCCACTGCAATGGTGAGGGCATACTTTGGTGCAAACATTGCTTCTGCTGCAAACACTGCCCTATGCATGCAGCTGCCTGCAAGACACTATGCCCCCTCCACCAGGCTGGTGCTGCAGGAGCCTGCATCAAATACCTGCAACATTTTCACGCCAAAAATAAAGGAGGAAACTTAATGCTAGGAAGATAATGCCATGCTTAAAATGTTTTTTTCCTGCTGTATTTGATAGCAGCTTTGCAGGAAGGTTTTAGCAGTGCTGCAAGGCTCTGCCTTATTTTCTGGCTTAGAAGCAGAGATTTATGGACAGTGGGCATACTGGATAATTAAAGACAAAATCAAAGCAAGGCGCTGCTTACCAGCTCTGCTGGCACAGTCCAGCAGTCAAATACAATGGGCTCTTTGGTCCTTTCAAGGAGACAAACCTGCAATCAGAGCATCTACCTGTACCCTGCAACAAAGGGAGCGCCTGGTCTGGGCCAAAGGAGGCTGAATGTGTGTGTGTTGTGGTGAGAAATGAGCCACGCTGTGTACGTGCAGGGGAGCCCAAGCAATGACCGAAAGCACAGCAAACCCCTGAGAGAACAACACGGCAAGGCACTCCTGCAGCAACTGCTGTGATCATCATGTCATAATGCTCTACTGCATGCCATATAACTTCACAAACCATCTCCTGCAGTTATATTTCATAGTTGGTGCTCATAGGACCCGACGGACTTCAAAGGGGGGAAACTGAAAGGCCGTTCTCTGTGTTAAATGCACAACCCACTGATAGGACGAAGAAAAGCCAACAATTGTGGTTTCAGCTCTGAGCAGCTCCTGTCTGCCCATGCAGCTCCACATGCAGAGGGGTGGCACAATCCTTCAAACAGGAATAAACCCAAAATCCAAACGCTGGAGCTGCAGCTGCTGTTGCCACCACCATTTGTGAGCACTGACACCGGGCATCCCTGCAGGGCATGACTTCTCAATGCTCCCACTTGTCTGATCTGCTCAACAACACACCCGCATCCCTTGTAATTAATGCACTTTGTCCCCTGCCTGTTCATTACACCAAGCTGGCTTAATGATTTACTGTTTCCTCTGCTCTTATCGCCTCCCAGAGGAGTTGGCTTCTTTTTGTCTTAAAGCTAATGCACCAAATCACCCAGGAAAGCATCCAGCACTGTCAGGAGGATGGTAAGGAACCCGACAGGCTTTGCTTCCTCCTCTCACCTTCCTGATGTGAGGCCGTGCCATTTCTTTTCAGCCAAATCCTGGGGCCATAGAGTTTGCCTTATTTGCTTTACTTCTCTCTTTTCTTTCTTTCTTTCTTTCTTTCTTTCTTGCAAAGGTTTTATTAGTGCATCAATAATGACTCGTTCAGGGCGCTGCTTCCATGTCACCAGTTTGGAAATTATGTTCTAAAGTTCGCGATTGGAAACAGCTCACAGCCATCACCAGTGCAATTAACTGCCCTTCAGCCTCCACAAATCAGACAGCTCAGAGCTGCTCTCTCTCTGCAGGACCTGCAGTGTTGGTGTGACAGCAGCAGTCCCTGTGGGAGCGTTGACTCAAGGATGAAGAGAAATGGCTTTGCTTGCAAAAAAGCTGAGCTCCGCCTGGATCCCAGCTGGAAATGCCTCTGGGTGCCACGTCTGGGAAGAACGTGGCTAATTCAGACCCTCTTGGGAACGTCCTGGCCTCCTGTTGCTGATTGTGAGTGCAGGAGGTCTCAGCGTGTGTCTGGAGGAGCAGCCATAGAAGTGAGATAACATCTCTGCAGGTGAAAAAACTGCAAAAGTGGCACAAATAGGAGCTCTGCTGCCTGACATCCCCCATCTGTCCAAGCAGCCCAGAGCTGCTCCTGGTGTGAGCAGCACTTCCATCACTCCCCCAGGAGCCAGACCCCTGATGCATTCATGTCAGCCTAAAGCCCCACTGAGCTATTTCATTCCATTATTATCATTTTTTTCTTGTATTTCTGCCTGCACCCACACCAGTGACATGGAACCATCACGTTGTTATCTGTTAGCAACATTTACAAGCCCAGCTGCATCTGCAGCTTTCTGCCTACAGAAGATACATAAGGCTTTTCCTCTTAGGTTGAAAATCATCATCATAAACAGAACCTGCTTTTACTCCATCAGAGGGAAGGATGTGAACCCACAGCCACAAAGCAGTGACCATCCCCCAGCCTAGCAGAGAAAGCTGAGCAATAAAACAAATTACCTAAAGCCACCTCAATGACAGATGCTCAGGGCGGGCGCTTTGTCATCCTTTTGCTTCTCTTTACGACGTGCATTTGTTTATTTGTGGTTTTAAGGAAACGGGGTCTGACTTTAAAAACGACCTCTTTTGGGAAACACGTGTTGCTATCTTAAAAGGCATTTTTCTTCTGCATTTTGCCTGAGAGCTTGGAGTGCTTTTTCAAGGTGCTGGTTGCCATGGGACTCAGCCAGCCCAGGGCTGCGCTCCCACTGCGACTCCAACCCCAAACTGCTGCCACCAGAAGCGCCACAAAGTCACCACTGGCAGAAGGCAAGGCAGTAAAATGTCCTGAAATCATCCCAAAGCTGCTGCTTCTGCAGTCTCATACAGCTCTTGAGGATGGAGAAGAGCTCTCAGATCCCGAATCCAACCTCACCCCGCTGTGCCCATGTCCCTCAGTGCCACATCCCCACGGCTCTGGAACACCCCTGTTCCAATTTACCAATCAACCCCTGACTGCTCCCTGCTCCTTCCTCCCCTGCCATTTACCTGGAAAACCCCACAAGCAGCATTTCCCCTTTGCTGCACCTGGAGCTGTTTTTGGGCAGACCCACACCGTGACCCAACAGCACAGTACTGCCTTTGTCACGCCTCAAGAAAAAGCCTTTATATACCAAACTATTTAAGAAACCATTTCAATTCTGATATACTCAAGGCAGAAGCAATTATTCACCTAAAACTCCCACACCTGTGTTCCTCGGCTTATTGGGCACCTGGGGCTGCACTGCAAAACTGAAATGCTGTTGGTTTCCAGCTGGTAGGAAGGAGGAAGAAACCTTCCCAGAATACAGCCCTGCCGGGGGAGGCACCGGCCTTGGAGAAGGGCATTGAAGGACTCGTTCCTTCCTCATTTTCAGGCATGAAAAGAGGAATTTCTGGGCAATTCTGCAGAGAGAGGAGGATGGGGGAAGGCTTTCTGCTTCGGTGCACGTAGGGCGATTTCAGTTCCGCTGTCAGACAGAGCCTTTGTGTGTAAGTTGGCTAGGAGCAGAGCCGCAGTGGGGAGGGCTCCCTGCAGGCAGCCCCACGAGGTGCAGGGGGGATTCATGGGGACCCCTGTCCTGAGCAGCTCTCCTCCCCTCCACTGCACTTGAGCCCCAAGCACTGTGCTGTATTTCCAACTTCCTCCTTGCCTGGTGTTGCTGTCCGGCTGCCCATCGTGTCCCACTGCTGGGTGCAGCCTGTGAGTCCTTATTCACCCCATCCCATGGCCCCCACCACTGCTGGGACATGCTGGTGGGACACCCCAGCAATGGAGCAGGCAGAACCCCCACCCCCACTTTGCTCTCCATGGAGAGCACCTCCTTCCTCACCCACCCACACCCTTCACTCCTTATGGACTCAACCCAAACATCAAATTTCAGGGTCCACCACTCCAAAGCCCACTCACGGACCCTTTGGATAACCAGGTGGGCTCCTTTCCCTCCCTGCTACAGAATTTGCAGTGCAATACCAAAGGCAGGGGGGTGGTCACCCACCCCATCTCATCCTACCCCATCCCATCCATCACCATCCCACCCCTGCCCAACACACAGTCCCTCCCCACAGAGCCCCACATTACCTGCCAGCTGCTGCTGCACCTTGCCCAGGTGAGCTGTGCTCCGCCTCAAGCACCTCCCCACCTACCTGCAGCCGGGGGCCGGGCACAACCAAAGCCCCACACCTCAAGGCACATTGAGCAGCTCGCTTGAAGTTTTCTCCCTTCAGAACCTTCCTGACTCAATGAGCAATGCTGGCTGACCATGGTAAAGCTTTGTGCAGAATCCTTAACCTCAAAAGGTTATATATTTAATCACCTCAACAACCAAATATCCTTCTCCATGTCTCTGCATCACCCACCCTGTGCAGAAAGCAGGGGCACAGGGCATCATCCCCATCCCCCCCAATGCTGCAACAATGAAGGGAGTCACCAAAATCTTCATTTTCTCAGTTTGTTCCTTTCCCACACATCCCAGGCTGTGACAGATGCTCCTCCAGGGACCCACGATCATAACCCATATTTCAACTCCGAACGCAATTTTCTGACCAGACCTCCTACAAAACGCAGTTTATTCTTAATAATACTTCCCACTTTCATCTCCAGCCCTGCAAGTGCTTTACAAATGTTAAATAATTAACCCCCACGACACCCTGGGGAGGGAGGTAAGCGTTATTATCGCTATTTGTAACAGAAGCACTGACAGAGCCTCCTGTGCTCAAGTCCTGCCAGCCCTCAGCTTAACTCACTTTTATGGGGCAGCACAGATACTTACATCACCCAGAGCACATACACCTGCAGCAGGGAATTCAGGGAGAAAGCTGAGTTTTACTGTCTGGGAGCTTTGTAAATGGCTTCATGGCTCAGAGCTTTGCCTGGCTGCCCACCCCAGCATTCAGGAAGAGGGGCGTTTATGAAAGTCAAAGCAATTTGCTTACAGTGTTGTTTAAATGGGTGATTTCTTGTAAAAATATTGCCCTGTTTGTTCCTCTTCTCTCTGAGAGCTGCTGAGCTAGGGGAGGAAGGTAGCATCCTGCAGGCATCTGCTCCATGCTGACTGCAGCAGCATCTCGTTCTGCAGCACGGGGGTTGGGTTGCAGCACTGAGGCATTCCTCTCCTCCACCTCTGCAGCTCCACCACTAAATTGGTTCATTAATGTCACAGAATCATAAAGTCATTAAGGTTGGAAAAGACTTCTGAGATCACAAAGCCCAACCCCAGCCCCTCCCCAGCACGTTCACTGATTGTGTCCCTAAACAGAACCACAGAATCTTTAAGGTTGGAAAGGGTCACCAAGTCCAACCATCTAGTCTTTAGGTTCACCCCTACACCTAAAGGTAAGCAGTAAGTGATGGAGGGCCTGGAAATAGGAATAATTCTTTCTCTGTGCAGAGAGGCTGGCTCTCCTGAGGAATTTTATGGAACAAAAGCCATGGGATGTCTACAAATATCAACAAAGCACCAGAACGTGGGGTTGCTCTTTCATCAGTGATGGAAATCCAAGCTGCTGGGCTGGGTTTGTGATCCTGTCACAGAGCTGAGCTGCTCAGGCAAAGCATTGAAATTGAAGTTTGCCCTCAGCCCAGGCTCTATTGCTGCTGTTTCTTGTCTAGCAGGAAATTTGCACTGTGAAATATTTGCAGAACGAAACCATGGAGCCCATGGGGCGGGGAAATAGGAAACCTCTCTGTGTGTATTTACTGCAGCAAACGCCATCCCGGAGCTGGCAGTTAGGCTGAATGTGTGCATGTTTAACCTCAGCAATGCTCACATGATCCAAAACAAACATTTCCCAACAAAACACATGCACACAAAAATAATCTCTGATTTATAGCTATGCTTCTGCTGGAGGTTGTTTCCTCCACCATCCTTGAACAACACATGGGCTGCACCTTGCCCAGCATGCATCAGATTTCTGCTTTCCAAAGCTGTGAGCATGGGGCTGCCACCAGGGTGGGCTCGGGGTCACCGTGGGCTGCAGACACAAACCAGGCTCCATCCCAAATGGCAGCGTGCCCAAACCCTGTTACCTTGACATGAAATCAGCCCTGGCACCAATTCCTATTCTAGGATGTGTAGAATTGCTTGGATAGAGCTCAGAATTAATTGCTGAGGGAAATGGGGGAAATGATGGAGCGTCACAGCCAGGAAATGAGTTCCTCATTTCTGCAAGTTAAGGACGGCAGCCTGAAGGTGAGCTGTGATTTCAGGGGCCAGGACAGCAGGCTGATGAGCTGCATGGCACAGCCATGAAAGCAAGCTGACAGATAAAGGTAAGAAATAAGAAATCCTTCAGCTCATGCTCAAGGCTCCTGCCTCAAGGCAAAATGAGAAAAAGAATCCATTCCATAGAGGACATCTGCTGCACCACGCAGCCAGACCAAAAGCACACAGAGAAGGGATCACTTTGGGGCACAAGTTGGCCAAAATGAAGCAGAAAAATAAAGGTTTCTGGGATAGCCCTCATGAACAGACCTGAGCCGCTGGGTGGGTAAAAACAGATGAAATCAGATGAATAAAAACAGAGAGAGCTCAGCTGTGCTGCAATTCCAACTGCATCCATCCGGCAGGACACCAGCACTGCGTAGTGCTTGGGAAGGCAAAAGCTGTTAATAAGGGACAGAAAAAAATCATTAAAAACAAAACAGTGCAGTCAGACAAGAGGAATTTAAGGGAAAGTGAAGGTGGATAGTGAGAAAACAGCGAGGGAAATGCAGAGAAGGGATGGTGGCTGAGAGAAGGGAGCACAGAGTTGGGGGAAAGCCTGTGGGAAATGAGAAAAATGGGGAAGAAAAAAAAAAACCGAAACAAAATATGGTAAGAGAAGAGAAAACAAGTCATGAAACAACGAAAGAATAAAATAAATAAATCCTCCCGGAGGGTTTTGCGTGGAGCAAGGGCGCATCTCGGTGGCAGAGGGAGGAATGCCATCCCGAGCCGCTCCGCTCGCAGGCGCCGCCCGGGGCGATGAGGAGCCGCCAGGTGGTGCTGGGGCTGCACGGAGCGGCTCAGAGAAATGCTCGAGGTGCTGCTTTCCCACCGCACAGCCGGCCCCGAGCCCTCCTGCCCCTTTATAGCAGCCCTCTCTCCTCCGCAGGGAGGTTTATAGGGCCGGGCATCCCTCGCCTCTCTTTTGGCGATGGGGAAACTGAAGCACGAGGGGGATCGCGCAGCCTCCATCCCCGTCTGTCTCAGCGAGGAGGTGATGTGGCCACACGTTCAGCCCTGAAACGGATGGGAAAGGCTGAAAGCATCCCGCAGTGAGGAGGATTGAAGCATCACACCCACCTGCAGCCGTGCCACAGCTGCGGTTTGTTGCCCAGCCGTGCGCCCCAGGCAGCAGCGAGGATGGAGGCTGAGTCCCTTTTTGGGGTCTGCTGTTGCTTCATGGTGAATCTCAGATCGTATCCCTGTTTTTCTGATGTGAAATAGCACCTGCTGGCAGATTCTGGCTTACTAAAGATGGCTTCAGGGTGGATGGAAAGGTATAATTTTGTTCCAAATCTGAAAAGTTAAAAATAAATAACAATTAATAATAGGCGTATTTTGAAAGCCATGGGACAGCTCAACCACCGAAGAGGAGAAAACCTGGGACTTCTGCACATATGAATGGGTTTTCCACCATCCTCAGCTGCCCTGTGAGAGCCAAGGGGCTGCTCATTAGGCTGAAAACCACTCATTGCTCCTCTCACCTCCGGCCCCCTTCACCCACTGCCTCCCATTCCTCTGTGCCACCAGTGGGCTCCGGTTACGCCGCGGGTCCGTAAACAGCATCTAAAATAATTGTGCAGTTGTCACCATTGGGCTGGGGGGGACTATTTTAAAATGCTGGCTTAGCCCAAAGGGCCAAAGGGATTGTGGCACAGCCCAGCTGTCCCTGCGGGTGCATCAAAGTGCTGGGTGGGATGCCTCAGCCCTCGGCGTTTGGGATGGAGAAGGGAGCCAGGAGGTTGGGGATGAGCTGATGTTATGAGGTGGGGCTTCAGGAGCAACCTATGGGGCTGTGGGGTGGAGTACTGGGGGTCAGTGGTTGGCCCTGGTGATTTGCAGTGCTGGATCGAAGGGTGAGGGATGCAGCTGCACGTCCCTTCTGCCTTTGCAAATATGGAAGAAAAGGGAAGCACAGACATGTTCTAATCCCATGGCACGAGGTCTTGGCAAGGCCTTGGTGCAACGTTGATGGTTTGGCCAAACTATCAGTGAGAGCAACCAAGGAATGCTCAAGCGGGGCAACTCTTCCAGTTTGGTGCTCTCTGCTTTATTTTGTGTCATTTCTCTGCAAGGCACTGTAGCCCTTGCCAGCACATTTCCCACATTGAGCTTTCCAATTGCCAGCAGTCTCAGTGACTTTCCTATACACCTACACAGCCCCACTGCTGTGTATTTAATCCTCAGGTCAACCACTCTGGGATGCTGGTAATGAACAGACATTCAGTCTGTTCAGTACATAACTGACACACTGGCTGTGTTCATCTCCCCAGAGAACACTTCCTCTGTTTCCCAGCTGTAAGAGACACTGCAGTTAGTCCTGAACTTTGATGGAAAAAAATACAAAACCCATCCATATATATATATATACATAAATATATATATGTATAATTGGCATGCTGATCAAAGCTGGGAATCGACACTTTCACAGCTCTCATTCATCACTCACCTTCTGTCTGCAAAGAAGCAGGCACAGAGTTTTCCTCTTCTCCTTTGGGTTCCACATGAGGACATGGCAGCTCTTCCATCACCATTTGGCCACCACACACACTCCTGCAGCACAACCAGTGCCCACTTCACACCATTGCTCCACCAAAAATACCCACTGCAGGCCAGGCCGTGCTTGGGGATACACACAAAATGCCCTTAGCCTTGTGGGCAGTGGGAACGCCCAAAGTTCACTCTGTGAAGAATCAATTACGTATGGTTTCATGCAAGGGCCATCAAAGACCATTCCTGCATGCCCTGTATGACAACCCACACAACTTGGTGACTGATCTCTTGTTTAAATGGGGGGAGTTTGGGCACAACGAGCCTCACCCAAAGGCACGACAAACTGCAGGGAAAGCTCACACTCATCTCAGAGAGGCTCAGGCTCCTCTGGAGGTGATGGAGCAACTCCCAGCACCAGGCGAGAGCCGTCACTCAGCAGCTGTGAGCCATTTATGAGATGGGTTTGAACACTGCTGCAGAAGTCAGGCCTTGGGGATGGAGACAGAGACGGGAAGACGAATGTGAAAAAAAATTGCATTAATTAGCAGTCCATTTGCATGACGTGAAGCTGCCCCAGCCCGTCATCTCATCCTGCCATGCCGTGGTTTGTCAGGCCAAAGGCTTTCAACTGGGATCCCAGCGGGTCCTGCCTTCCCCCACATTGCCATAGGGATGGCAGCTGCAGCTGACTTCTCCCGTTAGAAGCAACCGCCGGCGCTCCAGAAACCATTTCGGGAGCATTTGTCGCAACAGCTTCTGCTAATCTCTCTTTCGTTTGTAATTATTTTCTCGCCCAGCCACTCCGACACCGGAGCAGCTCTCACTGCCAGCCCCTGCGGGAGCACCTCCAGCCACCTCCGGGGGTCGAGGAGAGATAAAAAGGACGCGCGGGTGGCAGTGGGGACGGCCCTGCGAGGAGGACGGCGGCCTTCAAACGGGCTCGGGCTCCTCTGAAGGCGATTGAAGTGGGCCGAGGGATGGAGCCGGCAGCTTTGAGGCAGCCTGCTCCATCTCGGCCAAGAATAATTGAACAAATAGTTTATCTGGCCAGCCGACAGCTGTGGGGAACAGGCCATTTCCAGAGGATTAGGGGAGAGCTGTGAAAGGGAGCTCCCACGGGAAGTCTAAAACCCTCATCTTGAATTCAGCTCGCCCGGAACACATGTTGGAGCCTTTGACTTACTTTTTAAGCAACGTTTCTCTTCCCCCTTTTACCCAAATGACTCTATAAACCAAATTGGTCAAGTCGTTGAAGCACGAGGCAGGAAAATGGGGTCCATGGGAGGCTGATGAATTATGCAGCGCTGGCTGATTTCTAAACAGAGTTTTGCTCTGGTGCTTGTTTTATTTTGATCTAATCCTGATGGTGTTATTGTAACTTTTTTCCCCTGCATTTCCATTTATTGGGTTTTAAGTTTATTGAGCCACCAGCAAGGCAAGGAGGTGAGAGAGGGGAATTCAGCTCTGCTGGCTTGCTTTCTGTGCTCACCAAGCAAAGCTCAGCGCAGGGTGAAGCTGTGATGTGCAAACCCTCTATTTCTATTTGACTGATGGGAGTAGAGACAACTAAAGATGTGTGGGTTGCAGCTCATCTATGGAACCTCACACCTTGGCCCACGGAGTGCTCCAACCTGGCCCTGAAGGACCACATCACCTCCCCGGCCTGAAGACATATGTTGTACTGCATCCGGACCAGCCCTTCTGCATCCCTCCTTTCTGCAAAGCCATCAGCTCTCACCCAGACAGAGATTGCAACCTTTTCCAGCGCTGTTTGCAAGTTTAGGAGCCAGCACTCACATCTCCCAGAAGCTGAGCTCACATGGAAGAGGCGCTGTGGAATTGGAGGTGCTCAGGAAAAGCCTCCAGCACCTGCTGTCATCCACCTGCCACCTCAGAACCTCCTCGGTCCAGCTACAAACCACCTCAGAACCATCTCCATTCACGTGCAGACACCCACAGTGAAGTGAAACCCAGTGAGCTGAGCTCACCCTGGCCTGAGACATGTCTGTAAGTGCTGGGATGAGCTGCTGGCTTGACCTCCCCCTTTATCTCCCTTCATTGCAGAGTCAACACAACCAGCTACAATCTAATTTCCAACCAGCTCCAATTAAACATCTCATCTGCAAACAGCCACAGGAGTCAAAACCCCTTTTCTGCATGAAGCAGTGCTTTTGGTGAAAGCACACCGTATTTAAGGACAGAGACCTGGGGTTGCCAACACGGCGCTCACTGCTGCTCTCCCCACAGCCTGGTGCTCAGCAGATGGGAGCGCAGAGCTGGTGGAAAGCATTAAGTTCAGCAGCACCTCTCCCTTCACACCAGCTCCAAATCTGTCCACAGACTTAATTTGGATCAAGAGAGAGACAGAGTTAACGATCTAATCACTATTTTTAGAAAACAAGTCTCCTGTTGAGTATGCATTTGGCAATCCCTACAGCTGCATCACCAGCAATGAAACCTTTGGGGATGGGTTTTGCCTAACTCCAATCACTCAGCAAGAAAATAAACTTTTAAGCCCTTCCCTTGATGGCAGAAAACTATTTTTACTGCCTTTTCACCAGAGCATTATCTAGGCTGGTTTTAAATTCATAGGCAGGGAGAGCTCCCTGTGAAATCATGACAATTTCTAATTTCTTTTTTATTGTAGTATGAAAAAATGCGCCCATTTCTAGAGGAGAGATTTGCAGAGAATTATTAAGCAGGGGGAGATTTTGGCTTAGCAACACTATAAAGCATTGGCTGCTGAAAGCTGCAGGAGTTACCAAGCAGAAAATTTCTTCTGGGCCACACTGCTCCAGGAGGCACAGATCCCTGATGTCCTTCTTGTGCTCTCCCAGTGTTCAGTGAGCTGTGGTTTCTGCTGGGTCCCAACATGTTGGTAGAGGGAATGGATCAGGCACTCGACATCTAAAAGCATTATTGTCAGCTTCTGGGTTTGTGGGATGAGGTGGCAGCTGCTGCAGAGTCACGTTTGTGGCAGTTTGAGCAGAGTTCAGTGCAGTGTGGCTCTGGGAAGCTTGGATGGGGCTCTGGGCTGCCTGGTCTGGTGCTTGGTGACCCTGCAATAGCAGGAGGGTTGAAACTCGATGATCACTGTGGTCCTTTTCAACCCAGGCCATTCTATTCTAGAGGCCAATGTGGCACAGTCCAAGCGGGGAAAAATGGGAAAACAGCTTTCACATTACAGGCAGATGAGAGCCTGACACAAAGACTCTCACTTGTTGGTTCCTTTTTTTTTTTAAACAATGTTCAATCATTCCACTCACTGGAGAGACCTTAAATTGAATCTCAGCCCTAGAAAATGCATTACTTACTGCTGAATTGATGTCACTGCCAAAGAATTTTTGCTCGGCTTAAGCTGTCTGCTGCAACACGCCAGGGGCACGTTGGAGACGTTTCCGTATTTGTGGAGTGACATTCCTTGTGCTGGTTCTTTGCTCTTCCCCTTTCCCCCCGTTCTGCTTTAATTCCCTCTCAGTGGGATGTGCTGCTGGAGCAGAGTGCACAGAACACAAATGAGCTTTGCTGCGGTTTCCAGCGTCCCACCTGGGTTCTGCCATTGCAAGACAGAGGGTTTGGTGGTGCCCAGATCCAACCAGACATCGCCCCACTGCCCCTCTAACCCTCACAAATTGGATTCACACAAGCATTAAAACCACAATGCACAAGCAGCATCTACCAGGGGATTGCATCAAAGCCTCTTCCTCTTGACAGAGCTTTCAAATCAGGACCTTTCCACATGTTTTTTTTTTGTTTCTGGGGATGTAAAAAAACCTTTTTTTGTCATTTAAATGTGATGTAAAACCACCTCAATCTCTCAAGCATCACTTCACACCCATTGGTTTCTCTCTCCAAAATACACCCCAGGAGCTCCCACCAAGGTCCATGTCATGGAGCAGGCTGCAAGCACTCACACAGGTCCCACCTGTTGGGATTCTCCAGGGCAATGTTATTTGCTTTGGGAGAAATGTGCTAAAATAGAATCATTGAAGCATTAAGGTTGGAAAAGACCTACAATCATCTCATCTACCCATCAACCCACCAAACAGCATGCCCACAAAGCAGCTCAAAGCCTCTAAGTTACTTCTTCATGTACTTTCAGTGTAGTGACATCTGGAAAATACAGGCTTCATGCTACAAGCTCCAAGGGAGAAGCTCTGAAGAGCAGCCATGGAAGAACCATAAAGCAAACTACCTCTCAGAGAAGTCAGGAGGATTTATGATCACATGGGCAAGTGAGCACCAGATATCTGGTGCTAAATACATATTTTAAATATCACACTGAATATGGGAAATGTGCTAAACCATTTCTATAGTGGTCTGGACTCTTTTTATGGGTTCCTTGCCTGAAGCCAGATCAATAAAACTGTGCATTAAGGGGCTCTCAGCCTGCTTTTGGGAAAGATGTTTGATGTCTTCCCATCCTTAAGGAGGGCAAATGCAGCCAACCAGCATTTTTGCCAACCCTTTCACTCCCATCTTATTTCACAACCCCTCTGTCTCCCTCCTATCATCCTCCCTGCCTGCACGTACAGTTGCTGATGTCTTCCCAACCAGATGCACACCTGCAGGAAAAGTTGGCATCTTCTCTTTCCAAGCTGTCATAGAGTCGAATAGTTTATGAGTCCATTGATGACAGATAAATTAATTGCAGAAAATGTGAATGACTTAATATTTTGTGTGCTAATACATTCTTTTTTTTTTTTTTCTCTCTCTCTCTTTTGAATCCACGTCATGGCATAAGATATATCTCAGGCTATTTGGGTTGAGTTCAGTTTCTCATGTCTCAACGCCTACTTAAGGAGGCAGAAGATACCCTGTGCCTTGTAATCTCCTGGATTCAGTGCTTTAAATGAGCAACACAGCTCTTGTGGAAAGGTGCATGGACTATGGAACAACGTAGCAAGGACTCTGGGGGAAGATTCTCACTGTGTGCAAAAGCATTTCTAAATCCCACTGCATTCACTGGTACCTGGGTTCACCCCACTCTGCTCAGCCTCAGGGCTCAGGCTGTCCTTGTGGACATCACAGAGAGGTGGCAATTCAGACTCCCTCCATTATTTAGAGCAACAACAGTTTTTCTTCAGTGGGGAAAAAACGTTTTAATGCCCTGAGGCCCTCCTCAGGTATGGCAGAATCCACAGCTTTTGTGGCTCATCCCACTATGGCAGTCTCCTATAATGGATGACATGAGTGTGTAACTGCTCTGAGAGAGTCTCTGGTTCAAGCCAAGGAGAGTCATGTCTGGTTTTGGTTCAGCCCCTATCACAGGGAAGTGTCAGCAGGAACCCAAATTACACGTATGGCTGACCTGGATGTGGATGTTGTAAGCCCACATTGACTCTGCCACAGGTGATTACCTTTATATTTATGTATCGATGACTAACCATTACTGCCCAGATGGATATCTACAGTCAGTGCATTAGATCACCACCTGCTATTGATCCAACAGGCTTCAATTATCCCCTTGAATTTAAAAGAATTTCAATCTGTGGATTGAGGACAACCATCCATCTGCTTTATGCAACACAGTAAGCAGCAGGATTGATGAGCAGCCTAGAAACATGACATCTGAGGGAAGACCCAGTAAGAGCAGCTCTGCTGAGAGAAGGGAATATGGAGAGGAAGTCAGAAGCCACGTGAAACATTGAAGTGAGGCAGTGAAATAGGCTCTCTCTTCACTCTTGGTAGGATGGGGAAGGAACGTAGTTGAACTGGAGCAAAGGGGTCCAGGCTGACCCTGAGAAAGCACGTAAATGCACAAGATGAATGAGGTCACCATGCCATTTGCATGGCACTCATCGGGGCAGGATGCTTTTTGAACTTCCAGAAGTTGTGGCTGCCAGTCAGAGCTGCTCCTACACACCAAGACAAGATCATTGGGTCTGCTGTGCTGCCTGAATGCAGGCATTGCTGTCTGAGCTCATCAACCACTCTGTTACTGGTGGTTTTCCCCCAAATTCTGCCACAGATTTCTGTGGCTGGTTTTAAGCCACTCCATCTCCCTCGATTTTATGAAGCACAGTATGACTGGCTCTTGCACCAGGCAGGACTTTATAGCGACACTTTCTGGGCTGAAAGCAATGCCATTGCTCTGCATTTGTAACAGACTTTTGCTCAATGTGGCAATGTATCATGGGCAAATTCCAAAATTTCATTGCAACATTAATTGGGTCCATGCCTTTCTAGGGGAATAATTACTTAGATGAGAAGGAGGAGGTTCTTCCCCACTTGCTAATTTGGCCTGTAGGATGTCAACATGCAACAAGAGCTAAGTGGCAGAGGCCAAGCACAAGACAGGCAAGGACAGCAAGGCCTCTGCCCTGCTCTCAGGTTTGTTCAGGTAGAAACATACAGACCTTAGGGCTGACCTGGGAGAAAATCTAAGCTCCTCTCTTTAGAGCCATTCCAACTTGGTAAAGAAAGAAAAGCTTTGAAATCAGAGGAGAACAAAGCCGATGGAAAAGAATCTGAAGAGCTGTGCTGTAAAAGACACTTGCTCTCATAAAAAGGGACTTTTGATAATGGCTGGAAAAGTGCCGGAGTATTCTGGGAGCGAGAAAAAAATAATGAAGTTAACGTATGACCTAATGCTTCTGGAACCCAGCCACCAACCTGGGTGCCCCGTGGCTGTTTAATTTTTTTCATAATCTGCTTTTCCAAAAGGTATTTCACAATCTGGGTTGTTTTGTGTGCAAGGCAGAGAGGCTGTGCACATCCCCCATATGGGCACTCTCTGGTCCCTGCCTTGAATGGCTCTCATTCAATTGAACAGATAACACCTCTCAAGCCACTTCATCATCGACAGTAACAACCTGAAGACCTCATTAGAATGGAGCCATGACGAAGGGTGATAATTAAATTGAGATGTAATCAGATGGATGCTCAGTAGTATGACTATAACTGCTGCTATTGTAAAGCAGCAACGAAAGAAGAAAATTCCAAAGGCAAAGTTTGAGCAATGAGCAAAGTCAGTTATTTATGCCAGCATATGTCATTTCTGCTATGTTTTAATGTATTAATATATCTGGTATGATTCTATGCAGTCTGTGTCTCGGTGAGGTTTCCTAGACCTGCTTTCCCATGGGGAATGATGTGCTGATCTCTCGGCCCCTACCGGGAATCGCTGCAGTCTCTGTGGGTCACACAGTGCAGGATCATGATCTGGGTCTCTCGAGGATACAAAACAAAGTAGGACCAGCAGGAAGATGTAAATGGTAATAGACAAAGTAGTTAACCACCAGATCAAGAGTTCATACAGCATGAGGTGTTTTTGCCAGTTTTCCAGACAAGGCTTCACTTCAAAAGTGGTATTGTAGATGAACCCAAAGGTAATGGCTGGATGGAGGAATTAATATATATTCTTTTCTGGACTGGATTTAACAAGAAGGTGGTCTAGACTGTCATTAAATTTGCTTCTAACCATAAAATCATTTGTCTATATGGACAGTAACCGGGACACCAGGACATTGTGACAACATCAGGAAAGCCCCCATTGCTTCTGGGATGTGATCTCACAGACATCTGTGACAGCTTGATCCAGACAGTGCAGAGGTTCTTTGGAACATGAATCTGTACCTTCTAACCTCCCCTGTCACACCCTTCCAGCTCAGACTCTGGCTGTGCCATCTGAGCCCACGTTTTCCATTTGATTTTACAGCCCACGGGGCTGTCTGTACAAGATTGGCCAGTAGGGACGTTAGCAGATTACGAATCAAAGGGAAGGAATTTGCTCCAGAAAATACAATGGCAGTGATGGATCCCACCAAAGACTTTATCAGATGTATCAAACAAAGCTTCACACTAGGAAAATGCTTGTACTTGCTATCTCCCCTAGGCTGAACTGGCACTCGTTTCCCATCAGTTAACCCTTTCGGGCACACCATGCATGAGCAGACACTGAGTGCCCCCAGGCAGCAAAGCAAACTGCAGTCCTCAGCCCAAGCGGGCAGCAAGCCCTCCCATGGGAGATGGCAGCCAGAGCAATGGTTTATGCAGGACACAGGAGCCTGAAACAGCAGATTACATACCCCTTTTTAGCTCCATAGCACCAGTGAAGTGACAGCTGTGATGGCCATTTTAGCCAACATCAGTGGCTAAAACATAGGAGCCACCAGACACAAAAGCATAGCTCTCTGCAGTCCACAGAAAACAGCCAGGACTTCAACTATTTACCCTAAAAGTCACATTTTCCAGCTCACCAGCAGTTACAATTTCTCTCTGCAGTTCCACATTGCTCCCCACTACGTGGGGGCAGCAGTTCCTTGCTGTATCATACTGCCCTGCAGCCTCTGACTGTGCACTGGAAAGGAAAGCAGAAGCTTTGCTGTCCTGAGCAGCGCAGGAGAAGTTATGAATGCTGTGTGTTCTCCTGGTGAATGGGATGCTTGGTGCCTGCAAGCAGCTGGGGAGCTTCAGAGAGAGGAAATAAGCTAAGAGAAAACCTTATGTCTCAAAGTCACCCCGCAGCAAACATTTGGAGAGCGTTAAAGATGCTGTGAGATGATGTAAAGGCTGCCAATTCCCTCGTCAGTCTGCAAATTTTGAGACTAAAGGGGTGAAAGGTGGAGGACAGAGCAGATCAACAGGCCAGTAGCTTTCACAGAAGGAGAGCAGGGACCAGGGAAGTTTTGGGAAAGCTTTGAAAGAAATTGACAAATCTTTTTCCCTCCTGTAAAGTACCTTTTTCTCTAAACTTTTAGCTTAAATATGCCTGTTGCTCAGAAAACCTTCCTGCTGTTGTTCCTTCCTGGCTGTGGGTCTAGTAGCACCAAGGGCTGATGGTGATGCAGGACCAGGGATAAGAGGAGGAGGATTGAGCAGCAATGGGCTGCAGATGTGAAGCACGAAAGAGACCCAGGATGCAGCTGGGGTTTGTGAGGGTGATTAGAATCAAAGCATCATAAAGGTTGGGAAAAAACCACTACGACATCTTAAGTCCAACCATCAACCCATCACCACTGTGGTATTTGCAAGATCACAGAATGGCTTGGGTCAGAAGGGACCTCACAGCCCCCAGCCCCTCCCTGATGTGGGCTGAATGCCCCCTGCATCCCCACCTCTGGGGACACCTCTGGGGGTGGGACACCACAGCCCCAGGCAGATCCAGGGCCTCCCAGTGTTAAATGCTTGCTGGCCAGGTGTTGGAGGTGGAACATAACCCACAGTCCCTTCACATTCACCCCTCCAGCGCATCTCAGAGGCGATGTGGCTTTGTAGCAACACAGAAAACGGGGAAATTTCCCTTTTCAGCAGTGCCACTGACTTATTGTGTGGTCTGGGGCAAACCTTGTAACCTCTCTGTGACTCTGTTTACCAGTCTGCACACCAACGAGCACAGCATTTACCTCATCAAGGGTTGAGAGGCTTAATTATTCCCAGACAGATGGATGCTGCATAAGAGTGAAGTGTTACGATGACTAAATCTTCCTGGAGGTGCCTCTAATATCTCTGATTAGTTTGTTTATCCCCCAGATTCTGTACCATGGGCATGACAAAGATTACAAGGAGCGTGTTTAAGCAGGGGCACAGCCGCTGTGCCAGATACCTCCAGGTTAAAGGGAAACAGATGATGGAAAACCAATTAATTTTTTACAGCGAGAGAAATAGCTGCAGGATTAAGAAACATTAATTATTTATTGAACTGCTGCCTTTGCAAAAAAAAAAAAAAAAAAAAAAAGTTTATACATACATAAAATAATCACTCGTTGTACATAACAGTATAATAACTTTGGTAATCTGAGCTCCTGTTTTGACACTGCTCTCTTCTGGAGAGGTCCATTAAAATACTAAGAGCAAAAACACTTAGGAGCTTCAGGAAGAGAAGAGCTGTCACAGCAGTGCTGCTGAATGCTATCAGCCCTTCAGCCCAGGCCTGGCTTTGGTTTTCCTGGGATGAATTGCTGCACTGCTGTGTATCTGAGTAAAGGGAATTGATCTTAGCAGCAGATTTGCCCTGAAATGCAGGCAAGATTCATGGCACATGCAACACCTGCAAGGTGCTGTCATTCCTGGAAAGAAATTGCATTCAGTGGGTTTTGATTGTGAGAAACATGGATTTGGCTTCAATATTCATGAGAGATGCTCTCCATTTCCCTCGCAAGCATCCACAGACACACACTTCACTGGCATTCTACTTCTTTCCAGTTATTTATCTTGCTCATTTCAGCTGCAGAGGGGCCCTCAGCCATTGGGGCCTCTTGGGGTACGTGGCAAGACTTCTTCCATCCACTTGGCTTGGTGGCTCTTCACTGCTGGAGATATTCCCTACCCAGGAAAGGGGAGGAAATCATGCCCTGTTGAGGTATCACAGCTATGTATCTTAATGCTGGGCATGAGCAGCTACAGAGCTTCTGGGAAGTGAAAGGGGAAGTCTTGCAACACGCACAGCCTGGAGTTTGATTGGCAGTGGTGTTTCACAGCTGGCTCCATCCATGGCTGAGCAGGATTCCTAAGGCCCAACACCCTTCAGCTTCTCACCACGCAGCTCTGGCTTTTACCCTCAGCCCTCAGGCGAGAGTTCATTACTGCTTGCTGCAAGTCCCTCCTCGGATTAGGAGCGTTTTGGAGCACAGCCCGATCTTGAATGTTTGCTGAGTTCTACTGCATTGCATACAGCCTCGAAGAGCCAGACTAAGGTTACCTCTCTGGCCCAAACAGTGAGTCAACGGGTGGGACTTTGCATCCCACGGGAGAACACTCCGTGACCTGCATTCAGTGTTCAGGGCAGACCTGTTTATATATAAATGATCCATTTGCAGAAAACTGCTTCTGCTAACTAAAGAGAGGAAAAAATGCAGCAGATTTCCATTTTCACGCACCCAATGGGGCTGTTCCAAAAAGTTCTCAGAAGAGTTCAGACCTCTGCAACAATAATGATAAACTAGAAGCAGTAATTATGCCCTTTCCCTCCGTGACTTGAAATGGCAAAAAGAACAACTGGGTCTGCTTGTTCAAACTGAAGCCCAAAAGCATCTCCAGCTGTTGGTGCTGAGGATGCAGGTTTGGCAGCTAGAGCGAAGCTGAACACTTAAGCTAGCTCAGGAACAAGGTTAGCTCCTATTCATTCCTGTTTTATCACTCATTTTGGAGGTCAGGCCCACGTTTTGGCATCGTGTCACTGACCACAGGAGTTTGGGGTTTCCAATCAAGAGCCATGGAGATGCCTTGAAACTCTCCGTGCTGTTCTTTGGAGATGCACAGAGATGGTTTGATTTGAGCTTGGTTCAAGTTTGTGGCAAAGTTGCCAGGAGGTGGAAAAGATAAAGCAGAAGGTATTTCCTATGGCTCTTCTCCACCACTCCTTTCTCTGTCTGCATTTCTCAAGCAATTATGTAGCAACAGAGGTTTTGTCTGAGGTTTTTAACCCCTGCAAGCCTCACCCCCTGCTGTTGTCCCATGCTGACAGGCAGAGGTCCCTGAAGCCACATGCTCCCTTCCTATGCCAGCTCTCACTCACTTGTTACATCTAATCTTTGCAAATTATAGCACAAATATCACCAATTAGGGGTAGCACCGAGAGCCCACCCTCTCTAAACCAGCTGCCCACACCGAGCTCCAAAATTCTCCTGTCAGTGAGGATTGGGCAAGCAAAACCCATTCTGTTCAATCTGCCATAAGAAAAAAAAGACACAAGAAGTTTTGTACCATCAAGACAGTGGGATATCCCAAAACCTACACACAGCAGTCAAAAGATTCCCATTTGATTTTTGGGGAAAAAGAGAAAGGAGAGAGACGAGGTGACCCTCCACCCCATGAGAACAAGCAGGAAACATCAAACTATTTCTCTCCCTGCAGAGGAGGATTAATTTCCTAGGTTTCCCCTGCAGGGAGAAGCGAGTCATTCAGAACAGCCCTGGTCTCGATGCAGTGGCACAATCCTGAGTCTTCCAAGGAAAAAAGAGACAAAAGTTTGATTCATAAAAGCTTGAGGAAGGAGGGGGGGGGGAAGGGGGGAGGCAGGAGGAGATGATAATAATAATAATAAAAATGCCTGGGGGAGATTTCATAACATTAATAGGTAATGTAGTCAATTATGTAGGCTTATTTTATTTCAGCAAAGTGCAGGTGGTGAGCTACATCTCATCGCAGGTGCTTTTCCAATTAGCTCTACGTATTCTAGGTGAATAAATGGCCGAGTGCCAAACCTCCGTGCCACTAGCAACAGACTAATCCAAACTAATCCAGAGGACTCATCTTGCTTCATGTCAAAGCAGCTAGAGTCTATTTTACTTGTTATCTCTTGAAAGATCTCTTCTCATCTTGGAAAAACAAGGAGGCCTATTTCACATAGGAGTCCATAAATACACTTCACTCGGCATTCGGTGAGGGCTGGAAGGCTATCACTGCTTGAATTCAATTGCTTATTAGCATTATGTAATAGCAGATGAATATCCTGCTCTGCATTTGCTAAATGTTTTCTTTTAATAATCAACTCATATCCACATAATGGGCGAGCTTATGCAATAGGCTTCCTTATGAGCTCTTCAGGGAGACATCTGTTTTTCAGCATCGTTAATTACCAGCATCGGATCATTAAAATGTATTTATTTACTTTTGTTATTACAACTGGGCGAGCCCTATTACTTAGGCAAATGGCAGGCCGATAAGCCATCCAAGTGTAGGCATGGTGTAGGCAGGAATGATACGAGATAGCCCCACACACATACCTGCATCTACCAGGCACTTCAGTTTTAACATAAAGCCAGACTCCTCCTAACACATCTGTGGATGTAGGTATGGAGAAGAAATGGAGGACCACCATTCCTCATAGAGCCCAGTGACTTCATCGTTCACTTCAACTCCACCCTCAGACAAAGCCAAGGTGCTATTTGCAGAAGAAAAAGCACGCATCAGCCCTGCAGGATGGATTCTAGGAGTACCACCACCATCTTCTGAGTGCTCAAGAGGTTGGACACCAAGTACCCAGTAACAGCAGAGCAATACTGAGGGCTCTGCAGCAAGCTGATGATATGACCTGAGCGAAGGACCAACAGCACTCCGTTGTACCCCAGTGCAGGGATCTTTACCCATCACTCACATCTTCTGATATTCTTCACGGGCCAATGGTGTACCTAAGCTAAGCTACTGGGGAACAGAAATTATTCTCTCCAGTTTTATCAGAAGGACTGCCTCACTCTGTCAGTGGCTCTCCGACATCCTCAGCTTCCTAATTCCCATTCATCTCGCTGACACTGCAAACTTGCACAATATTGCTTACCAAAACCCCTTAAATCTTCTTTATTGAGGGGCTTACACAAGCACCAACTCTGTGTCACCAGCAGATCCCCAGCAACCTCAACCAGCTCCACCCAACTCTCTTCAGACACCCAGGGAAGTCCCATCGCCCCATTGGATGCCTTAAAGAAAATGCAACCAGCCTCTTCAGGCTTTCAAAATGATGACCCCAGGATCTCGCTGTGGCTCAGGGAAGAGAAGCCTGCCAGGATGAGAGCTGTGTGACATCATCCGGATCTGGTCCAGGACCATCAGACACCTGCTGAGCCTCGCAGTACAATCCTGCAGCAGCTGCTGCCCTAACCCACAAGCAGCAACATGAGCTGCTTGGATCACTTGCTTCAAACATTGTTCTCTCGAGTGTTTGGAAAAGGCCTAATGAAATGTGACTCAGAAATAACTGACAAGTGCCAGCCTCACCTTCTTATTGTTTCATCAAAATAGGAAAGACAGTGAAGAGAAGAGTCAACCTTCTCCATGACATCTGCTGTCCCGGCTTGCCCGTAACCTGCAGGCTGAGTGAAATGTTGACACAAAGTTGACATCTCCACTTGATTTATGGAGAGCTCAAACAGCGGGGAAAAAATTAAACATTATAAATCAGTGAGTAACATCCATAACCCCGAAGTGCTTGTTGTAAACAATACAAAACACCGGCCTAATTTTTATATGTGTAATTTACGACGAGCAATTCCTTCCAAATGAGAAAATTCAAAAGGAAAAACCGTCACTTGTTAGAATATCATTAATTCAATCAGATGAGAACTAAGCCAGCCATTGTTCCTAATGGTGGAAAGTTTCGTGGGAGCTAATTGCTTCTATGTGGTGCCTTTTGGCATCTTCTGGTGCTGGGCAGAGAGCAGAGAGCTGGTGGTGCAGGAGGAGAGCTGCGGCCAGAGGTGACAGCAGGTGATGGGCATGGCCCTACCCTCTGGGGCTGTGCCTCCAGGTGTGAAGCTGGCCTCATCCCAGCATCTCCCAGCTCACCCTCCTCACCTGCGACTTATTTAGAGCTGCTGGTCTATAGCAGAGAAAGTTGGCCAGCTAAAAACAGCCAACTGGACCTCTGTGCTTGCAGAACAGAAGTCTCTGGACACCACCAAGGAGATCAGCCACCTCAGGAAAGCCTGCTTGCAATGGAGCTAACCATAGAATCGTTAAGGTTGGAAAAGACCTTTAAGATCATCAAGTCCAACCACATTTGGTGAGTCCATAGACATGTTCCCATAGTCAGGAGGGATGCCCACACTGATAGTTGGGGCATTTTGTAGCTGGAGGTGCCACTTGCCATCCAGTCTGCCAAGCCTCGCTCCTGACCACTGAAATGGATGTTAAAAGCACATGGCAAGGAGAGTCCCCATCCTGACCAACCATGGCTGTGTACAGAGCATTCTCATCCTCTTCACCCAGCCCCAAGAAACCAAGCTTGTTTATACCATGGACAGCTTAAAGAGACCTGGTTTGCAGAAACATGCGTTAGAGGCAGGAATCAAACCCTGGCTGAAACCACAGCCCAGAGCCGTGCTCACAAGAGCCCCTTTGTGCTTAACCTCAGGAGCATTTTCTCAGCTCTCATGGCTCTGGGCACACGGGAACGCTGTTTGCCTTCAGGTGATTAACAGATTCCAAAGGGCTTGGGGATGGAAAGTTCTCCGTAAATAAATAAATGGATCTAACAGAGATGTAATGAGGCTGTAATTAATTACTGTTTGCAGAACACTGTGAGAGGCACAATGAAGTGTGCTAGCAAAACGCAAGGTATTACTGCAGAAAATGTATTATTGTTGGCACACCAAGGATCATTAGCAAAGCTCTTTGCTTGCCCACTGTGCTGTTTCACAACCCTTATTCCTCTTGATGGTTTGAATGCCAGGAAAGGCTCCTCAGGCTCTTCCATTGACAGCTGAGCCCTGGGAAGGCACTGGGAGGGAGGGCAATGCTGGTGCAGGCAGTGTAGGTGTGCAATACTTGCCCTGCCTGCAGCCCTATTCCTGAGCCCCTCGGTAATACCTGCAAGCTGCAAACATTTGAAGTCCTTCCTACAAGTAGTTCTCTACAGTTTTTACAGCCCCAAAAATCAGATTTGAGGTTCAGGGATTCTCCATCAGAAATGTGTATATTGGGCACTACGTAAGCTGTTGCCACACATTTCCATTTGAAAAAAGGGTAAAAGATCAGCTAATGATAATTGAATATTTGGGTGGAGAAAAATATGTTCACCGGACTGATGTTCAGCCAGGGTGAATCAGCCAGGCACTGATCACCTTCTTTCTGCTGCCAGATCATCTGCCTTTCTGCGTTAATGGGAGCATATATATATTGCAAAGCTAAGATTAAAGATTTCCTATGAACAACTGTGACTCAGTATTTCTTTCACTGGGAATACTCAGAGATGGGAAGAAAGCAACCTTACCAAATACGCAGTGAAGTCGTAGGCTAACACTTTACATACAGACAAATAGACACAAATGCAGCAACTCTGAAGGAGAGGGCAACTGTAACCTTCGCAGTTGGATGTGAAATCAGTCTGTTTCCAACTCATCTTGAAGGGGAGGAACTGAGGCAGCAAGTTGCATAGAGCCACTTCACAGATTGTGCAATGACATTTGTTTTTCTGGTAAGCCCTTAAATGCTTTGAAAGAGGTGAAACACGATCCATCTACAACATAAGCTCCTACTCACTGACTCCAAAGCCACCCTCTCAATTACACTTACAAACAGCATTTTCCTGTAGAGAATTAGGAGGAATCCCCATAATCCCCTGCCCATTGAGGTGCAGCAGTGATACCCAGCACAGCAGGTCTCGTGTGCAGGGCTGGGCACGGCTTGGACAAGGAGACCTCAAGGGAACCATCTGAGGTGGCCCCAGAAGAGCTGTGGCACACAAAAGCAAAGAGGGAGAACAACTGCGAGGTGCCACCCCCTCCCAGCCTGATCATCCCCTTGCTGGGACCGGGGAGCCAGAACAGCTCACCCCAATACCAGGCTGATAACACTCTGCAGACTATCCCTGTTTGGGAAAGGATGAATGGGAGGGCAAGGAGGAACAGCCTTAAATGTACTGACGTGTGGAGGAGAGCCTTTCTCTGGTTGCAAAGCATCAGATTCATCTTCCCAGCACAGGTAAATTTTCCAGAAGCAAACAAACTTACAGGGAGGGAGCAGATGAGAAGGGAGCCAGAGGATCAGGGAACATGGGAGGAACCCAAAGAAACTCATTTCCACTCACTGCCAGATTCAGACCTTGAAGCCCTGCGAGATGGCTGCAAAAAAGGAGATTACTGCCATCCCAGCTGTGATGGCAAAGATTGGAGGGGGAACCTCAAAACCTGAGAGCTTCACGTCTTCCATAATTCCAGTCGTGAGCTGCCTGTTTGTGCAACATCTGTGGAGGGGGCATCCTGTTGTGTCCAGCAGCTGGGACAGCAAAGCCACCCCAGGTCGCCCTGAACTGGCCTCATGGAAATGTAGACAGCCGAGTCTTTTACCCATGGACACTCTCACGTCCTAATTCCTCCTTGTGGGAAAACTTCCCATGTGGTTCTTGTGTTGTATCAACCCAAACATGACAGGTTTTGGCAAAGCAGCCCAGGAGGGAGAGTGGAAGACAGCTTGATTGCCAATATCCAGTCATAATTGGGGATTCAGAAAACTACTTATCTTAGGAATTGCTTAATAATGCGCTTAGCGTGTGAAGGATTATCATTGCATATAATTAAATACAGAGAGTTACACAGAGAGAGATAAGGATCCCGTGCAAACGGACAAGAAGGAAAGTAATTGAGATTTAAGCTTCTGCCCTGCCAGCTCCTCGCCTCACTCACAGCGAGCTGCCTCAACATGCGAGTCTGGAGAGAGAAGGGCTCAAGGTGGGGAAGGAGGGAGAGCCAGCAGCCAGCACGTCACTCACTGCTGCCCCATCTGTCCCACAGAATCTACAGGAAGCCCTGGAGTTCCACTGGGCAATCAGTGCAAAGGAACAATTAAGCCCTGAGGTGCTTTAATGCTGTGGGAGAACAATTAAGCTCTGTGAGCTGTTACGTCCAACCCTACAGAAGACGTGACACGAGCAGGGGACGTGGTGATTCTGTGGTTCTATGATTAAGGCTCACGTTTAGGCCTGTGCTCTGGGGGCAGCCGTATCCGTTGCAATACTGAGAGCACCCTGCTGGATGGCACAGGGCATTACTGCCAGCCTGCCGAGCATCCTAGGGGCTGGGAGCTGCTAAGGGGTGACAAGGTGCTGCCATTTCATTTTGCTAAAGCAAAGGAGAACGCTGCTGAGGCTGTGTCAGTTTTATCTTGCTCTGCTGGCAGGGGACCCAGAGCAAACAAGAAAAGAGAAAGGAATAGGAGCAGGGAAATGGGGGAGAATACAAATGAGAGGAGAGGTCCCTGCCTGACACTGTTGCTACCAAATGACCTGCACTGTTGCTGCCAGCTCTAACACTGCTCAGCTCACTACAGGATGAGGTTTTCTTCTTGTCTCACTTTCTGGAGTGACAAAGCATTAGCAGTGCTCACAGCTCATGTTGTGCCAAGCACTGAAAACCCAAACCCAGAGAACCACCCTCCCTTCAGAGAGTTCGTGCATACCAAGCATGCAGCCTTCATGAATGTGGGAAGGAGAAAGGCAGCAAACAGACAAGGGAAAGCAGAGCAGCAGCCATTGCTCACAATTGTTTTCCAGCCTTTTTTGCCCCTGAGGAAAAAAAAAGAGTTAGAAATTGTGTCTGGAACAGCACAGGGACCAGCGGGAAACCAGGGAAGAACCTGAGACTTATTTCCCCCAAACCTTACATTCTGTGCACCTACTGAGCCCCAACTGGCCCATCCTCATTGCAGTATCTAACTCCCACACACAGATCAAGGCAGGCTGCAAAGCAGAGAAAAAAACTCCATTTGGATGGAAGATGCTCTGGGCCAGATTCACCTGAGCCATCTCAAAAGCCAGAGGAATTCTCACCTTTTCCTTACCCGTGCATACTAGAGGAAAAAAGTCAAAGAAAAATTAATTCAAAGGAAATGATGTTTCAAATCCTCTCAGCAAGATGAGCAGTAAGCAAGCACCAGGCTTCGTACCAATTAACAAAAGGAAACAAAGCAAAGATGTCAAAATGGGAATAAAGTAGTTACTGAGCCTTCCAGCCAACTCATATTTATCCCATGGGGTTCTGACAGTCATCTGAAAACCACACAAAGCCTATTTGTTTCATTGGCCCTGGGGCAGGAGGACCAGTGGAGCAGCTCCAAAGGGTGCAAGCAAACATCCCAAAGCCACCACTTAAGGGCAGGAGAGGAAACACAGCCATAGCCTTACTCATCCAGCCAGCTCCTAAACAAACTGCTGAGGCTACACCACAAGAACCCTGCTGACAAAATAGTCTTCTCAACAACAAATGATTTACCCTTCCCTCGCAGTATCAGCGCTTCCACCTGTGCTGCTGCTCACACACAGCCTGGCTTTGTGGTTCCCAAAGACAGCCATAAGTCAGCTGCCATGCCAGGTGATGTGTGCCCATTCCTATGCCCCATCATTTCTATCTGTTTCATCTCTGCCCAGGAGCAGAGAGAGGGGGAAGAGAGACCGAATCCTAGCAAGGATGAGAGGAGAGCCCATTCCCCTTTTTTGAATGCTGCGTTCTGCACTTTAACATTGTTTTAATATCTGACCCTTTCCCTGTGTCTTGTAAAACACTACTTTAACACACAGCCACATCCAGGGGTGCAGATAACCACCATGGGCATCACAGCCACGAGAACAGGCAGAATGAGGCCCCCCAGCCTAATCCTCCATGACCTGCCACTACACTTTAGTGGGTGATGAATATGGAGGGAGAGATAATTCTGCTTGCTGGTTAATTAATCCAGCATTACAAGAGCAACCAGAGTATAATGACCACTGCTAATCCCCCTGCAATAACACTGCCTGCCGCTGATCACACTGGGCCACCTGTTGGGGGTCTCCAATCACAGCAGCTACTGCTCATTAGTGCCATGTCTATGGCTGAGGTTTTATTAGCCAGCATTTGATACATTATCTGCCCCTCAATCTCAGCCCAAAATACTGTTTTACAGCATTAATTAAAAGCATTGATACCGGGTGCTTGGTTCACATGCTCCACTACGATTTATGGGTTGCATTTAATTACCCAACTATTGTGATTTACCACATCTACCTGGTAGGTATCATGTGTATTTCAATCAATAAAAGTTTGGTGGCTTTAGCGTGTCTTACTGGGGAAGGAGGGAGAGTTTCTCGTGAACAACTGAACTCCAGACAAGAAAAGTCAGCAGCTATTTCAGGCATCTAAACTGCAAACAAGATAATGTGACCTGGGCATAGTCACACAACAGCTGTTTGGAGAGCATTGCTTTGTTAAGTGTGCTAGTGATTTTTCGTGGAAGATTTAACTAATTAACCGAGCAGGCCCTCCATAAAATAGACACCAAGTTATGTTTAGCTTTAATTACACAGTAGTCCCGTTGGCCCATTCAGTTGCTGAAAGTCAGGCATGTGCATGAATTAGGGTCAATATAAATACACGTCTCTTGTAAGCATCTAGGAAGCTACACTAATATGAAATTAATGAACTCAGTGGCTCAGAGAGATTTGCAGCTGAAAAAAACATGTAGTAAAAATAATGAGGACAAGCTAGAAGCTCGTCCAGAAGGGCATTGCAGCTATCTGCCCTGGGTCCTGTCCACTTTGCAGGATAACACGTGCTGGGGCCGAGGGGCAGCTCTCTCTAGCACGCTGCCATGGGCAATAGGATGTTCTGCTCTATGGAGGAATCCACAGGCTCTCAGGGCTGGAGGGTTTTGCCAGATACCCTCTTTTGTCCCATCACCACAACACCCTCCTGGTTCCCATTCCAACACCATTACTCTGCCATTGACTCCATCTCCCCTCATTGCCCTACACCAAGCAGCCCTTCACTTCAATCCCAGTTTTTAGCCGTTTACAGGCTCATTCTTTACTCCCCTCCTTGATTTCTTCTTTTCTTCCTCATCATTTCCCCTATTAACCTCCGTGTGCCCTAATTTATACCACTTGCCTTTCCCAGCTCCCATCCATCCCCAGCCACTTCTCATCACAAAACTCAATGAACAATGTGTTTGGCAGTTGCAGCCCCAGTTCCTCTTCTTTGCCCTTCTCTGCCTGGTTTGTCTTCTGCCATTTGTCCCTCGTTCTCCTTAAACAAAATGCTTTAATCCTATCAAACCAGTGCTGCCCAAAATAAAGAGGGCCAGCTTTCAGGTGGAAAATTTACTTAAAAACTAAATGTCTTCTTCTGAGATGAATGCGTTTTGCTGAATTGTTTCCCAGCTACTCTGTTTATGTAACCTTGAAGCTATTTTGTACAACCCATTAGTTTTGACAGCTTGAGATTGGCTATGAGCTAATATTTTAACACCAAAATAACTCAAAGTTATGGTGGAGAGATGGTTGCAGATCTCCCAGGCAATCCATACAGGGAGTAACACTGATGAGTACGATATATTGCTTCTAAAGGAAAGGCTTTTCCTGGGTTACCTTATCTTCAACTTCGAAGTCGTTTGAGTAAAGTAAACCCACTCCCTTTCCAATTTGATGGCCTTTAGGAAGTTGAGAATATGCACATGGATACACACTTATTGTCTTTCTACCTGGCATTTCCCTGTGAATAAAGGGCTGCCAGCCAAAGTCAACCAGATAAAATCTTTCAGGAACTTTTACAATGTCACATACTTGTGCAAATTGCTGGGGTGTTTATAGCAACAGGCACCACAACAGACCTCTGTGCTTTCAATTAGGCCAGGCGGATCGGGCAACCTTTCCATGTGTTTATGGGTGCACGTTTGCAAAAGATTGCCCCACCAAGGCATAGAGGAGGAGTGGGGAAATCACTGCTCCCCACTGCCCCAATGGAAACAGGACCCAAAAGTGCACAGGGATGGAGCTCTGTCAAAACAAAATGAATCTGGTGGTTTTGGGTCCTTTCCCAGCTTGCAGCAAGACCTTGAGTTGCTTCACCAATTCCTGCCTCATCTTCCCTATCTGTACCAAGGAGGTTAATCAACACTTAACCACCTCGCTGAAGGTGCTGTGAACTGTCAGAGACCTGGAAATCCTGGGGTGTACAATCCAGTGAGAGAAGGAAGTGTTGTTATGCATGACTGCATAGAGCCACATTGGTTAGAAGTTGCCCAACACGAGATGTGTACAAATATGCTTCGATGTTGCGTCAAGGTGGATGGGCTCTTATTTTGGAACAGAAATGTTCTCATCAAAATAATTCTTCCAGAATCTCCATTTTGATAAGTATCCAAAAGCAGATAGCCTCTCTGTACTGGTAGGAGGGAGTATATTTTTCTATTTCATGAATTTAGTAATCATTTCTAGGCATGTTGCTGGAAAACACTGAACTTTCTGCTTTGCTATTACCCAGACAGTGCCTGAAATCATGGGATTCCATCTACCCAGGTCAGGCAGAAATACAAATAATATCAGTTAGGTTAAGATTGGAAGTGATTCACTTGAGTTCTCATTTGAGAAAAATGAGCCAAAATATCTTTCACAATAAAAAAAACTTCCTACTGAACGTGTGTTTGATTTTGTTTTGTTTCAGTTAAATTGACTTTTTCAAGGAAGAAATGATCTGCTTTAATTTTTGCAAGAAACTGAGTAGAATCTGATTTCTTTCCAATGGACAAGTTCTTCCAGTGGCCAGTATTGCAGATGGGTAAGGACAGGTGAAGTGAACCCTGGATTCACTTGGTTAGCTCCATGAGAGCTGTAGGAGATGCAGAGCCTCCAGGCTGCACTTCAGAATGGGACAGGAAAGCATCTGGGCTGCCACACATGGGAGACTGGGAAACACGAGCGTGATTTATTGCTCTAAATCACACAAATAAAAATAAGTAAGTGACTCAAGCATGTGCTTGCCTTAGCAGGGGTCAGCACAGTGAGACACATCCCTCTTCCCACCTGGTGGAAAACTGCCCCAGGGAATCCTCCCAGGATCCAGTTACCGAGCTGGGGAACATCACTTAAGCCAACGTATTTCATTTCCAGTCCCTTGGGATTCCAGATGAACAATCAAAGGGGTGAAAAGGGAAGCTCCACCCGAGTTTGTATTTCAGGGGATGTGAAGTGCATTATCGAGTGACAGTGAAACAAGCCTGAGGCACAGTGAGTGCCAACAGGGCATCCACGTATCCCTGAAATCTGATGAACTGCTGTGGTGTGGCTTTATATACAGCAACCCCTGTATGCACCCAGAGGAGGCGATGGTGTTGGCCAAGATGGTGGCAAAGGGAGCCTGCTCGCAACCTGCAAATCCCTCGTGCTGAAAAGCCTCTTGGATAGAGCCTACAGAAAGAAAGGTTGAGTGGTGTTAAGTAGACACTAAGTGGTTGCGCAGGGATGGGCCATGTGTGTGCACTTCAGTCAGAACTGCCACGAAAAAGAGAAATGATTCACTCCATCCATCGCCTTTTGGAGTGACACTGTGGGCAGATGAGAGAAAGTACCAACTGCCCACTCTCCAAACCCCGCTCTCCTTACTCAGATGAAATTTTTATATTGCCACCCACACACATTCAAAAACCCATGACTCATCTCCATCGATAATGAGATCAGCCTGAAAGCTACAAGGTTTTGAATACAATAAAGGTTGCCTCCTAAGTTCTCTTGCAGAAGGTAACTTTTCAAGCTTTTTCCAGCTACCCCAAGAGGTGGGAATGATTTATTCCCATTTTACCTCTCCCAGGAACAGGGGTGTTCATGAGACCCCATAGCTCCCAAAGCCAGGATTTTGGACAACCACCACCTGTCCTTTACCTTTAGCACAAAATCACAGGAGCTGGCAGTGGAATGAACAGAGCAGTCTGTCTGTGATCAGTTCCGTCCTGAGGTGGTTCACACCTTCCTGCATCTCCTCCTGGCTTCGGGTAGGGGTGGAGGTGGTGGTGAAGGACAGAGACAACATCCAGCCCCTGAATGGACCTCATATCAGCTTCTGCTGCATGGAAGGATTGGGCTACAAATCATGGATCTCTCAAGATGTTGGACAAGAAAACCATTCCCAGAGGGATCCTGACGCTCAGCTTTATGCTTAGGGTCTCTTGCTTCCTCTGTCTTTTGTGTCGTTTTTTATGTGGTTTTTTTTTTTTTTTTTTAATTACCCCTTGAGGCTCAGAGTTTCAATTACTCCTTTTCTTTCATTTTTTTTCTTTAATGATTCAGAAATATTTGAGTGACAGATCTTTTATTAAAATACTCTTATCAGAGAGCATCCAAGAAGGGGCAGGGCTAGCGCAGCACTCAGGCTTTCCGTGCCTCAGGGGAGTGAAGCTCTTCCTGGCTTTGCCTGGCCAGGAGAGCAGAGCTTTGGTATGCAGCCCTTGGTAGAAAAGGCAGAAGAATGTGATTCTCCCAAAAGTCTGGTAGGAAAATGAATTTCGATCACACCAAACAGGTAAGCAATGAGGAAAAAGAGACACTCAGCTCATCTCGTTCAGAAGATGCTTCCCAACCCACTCCATGTCAAGAGAGCCATGATCCAAGGACAAGGAGTGGGCAGCTGATGCCATTTTTCTCATTCCTTGGCCACTTGGAGACCATCTGCACAGCAAGGAGAGCTGGGCATCCGTGGGTGGAGGAGACACATCCTCCCATCTTGCACCAGTGCTTCAGGAAACCCAAACCGAATCTAGGGGAATTCTGTGGGAAGTCAAATTAATTGGATTTGATATAAAATGAAATTTTGCCCCCCCATTCTCTTTTTTTTTCTCCCCCAGAGGTACATATTTATTTCCAATTTTTTTGTGAAAGAACATTAGAAAATGAGAACACCGGGGTCAGAACCTGAAATGTTTCTGTTTCAAAGCATCTCACCAGGGGTTGCTGTAGGGTTGTTGCATCTGATCAAAGCCCTATCAGCTTCCATGGTGCATTCTGGGCAAGAGTCAGGCAGGATGATTTCAGCTGCTGCCCCAGGGCCATTTTGCTCAGGACAGGTTTGGTTTGGGGATGGAGTGTCAGAGCACACAGCTGGCACAGAGCTGCTCTCCTGTCCTTGCAGGCTGCTGTGTGCCTGCCCAGCTAAGTCAACATCACACCCAGTGCTTGTGGAAGTTGAAAAAATAAAATAAAATAAAATAAAATAAAATAAAATAAAATAAAATAAAATAAAAACCCAATCTGCTCATTCTTGCCTATCCAAGAAGTAATTCCAATTATTTACCGGTCTGAGCCTGAAACCACAAAGATCACTGGAGGGAAAGGAGCATTGCTCAGTTGGGTGCCATCGGAGGGTCACCCACCACGTCACCACCCACCGCCAGGCAGCAGATCAGCGTGGGGCTCTGTGTTCCCAGCAGCACTCCTCGTTCTCACTGAGATTGGATGGGTGTCAAGCAGCTGTGCTGGAGGCACGGGGCTAAGCCCCTTTCCTCGAGGCCACCCATCTGTCAGGAGGTGAGGTTTTTGGGAAGCCAACCTTCATCTTCACTGATGAAAGATGTGAGCAGCAGCGCTGCAGCTGGCATGCAGGGACAGCCCCGATGGGGGCCTGGGGCTACGCACACCCCATCACCATGCCAGGGGGTGCCAAGCACGGATCCATCCCGCTCACATGCTGCTGGGTGCTTGTTCACAAATCCTTATTCCAAAACAACGATTATCGGCGCATTCACCTCTGTTTTGCTTGGCTCAGCCGCTCTGTTTGTTGCTTATCGCGATGCTCTGCTCTCCTCCCGGGCTGCTGCAGATGGGTTATGCCAGCAGGGAGCAGCGGGGCAGGGAGAGGGGTCCAGGCATGTCAGCATTGGCACTGCCTGCCCAGCAAACCCCAGTCCAGACAATATTTTGTTTTGACAGAGGAAACAGTTTCCCATGCATTCCCCAAAACAATTGTTCTTTCCTTCATATTACTTTGTACTGAAATTTCCAGCAACAAACATGCCAGGATTTTTGGTTTTGTCCCTTTTTCTCCTATCTTTTCTGTTTGCAGATAAAAGTGGAGGAACAAAGCTGCGTGTGCCAAGGGAAAGGGGAGAGGAAACCCAACAGCATCGCCAGCTTGGGGACATCTTCAGAAAAAAAGTGAATCAACCTTTTGTGCTGTCTGGGGAGGGACTGTTCCATCATCGTTATGGATTTCCACCTTCGGCAAGAGCTCGATAGCCTCGCACATCTATCATCAAGGCACTAACAGCCATGCCATAAATCTTAACCCTAAACTATCATTATTCACCGGAGAAAATGAATGGTTTGCAGTGCACGTGGCAGAGAGCACAGCTCCTGGAACAGGGACGGGGCTGCTGTCAGGCTCGCTCCTGCCTGTCGAGGTAAAGGAAAAGGGTCCCAGAAATGATAATAAATGGCTTAAAGTCCATTGATAGGGCCAGGAAGCATCCAGGCCCTGTGTGCCCTGCTCCTGTGCCCCAGGAGGGCACACAGCCCCTCACTACAGCACTGAGGCAGCCCTCAGCCCTCCCCTCCTCAGCAGCTCTTCCAAGGCCGGTGAGCCCCAAGGGAGAGCAGGGGATGAGGGGAAACATTACTTTCAGAACAAATTCTTGTGTCATCTTTATGACAGCACCTTGAAGCGCTGCATGACATTCAGGAATGGTTCAGCTTAACCTCAGAGTTCACCCAAGGGAGTGTTTCCCCTGGCAGAGAGCAGCAGAATAGCTGCAGAAGTGTTCTCAGTGCCTGGCCCCGTGTGCCCCCGGCTGCTGGGGGTGAGCTGTGCTGGAGAAGGCTTTCCCTCAGCACTCCTTTCCACACTCATTATCCAGAGACCAATAGGAAGCCACTGTCTAAAATCCCAAGGATTATGGGTTTAACGTGGCCAAGAAGAAGAAGCCTGCAGAGCATTAATTAATGTTTATATGTGGTTTCTGCTTTTTCTTTCCTTTTTCTTCACCCTTTGTCTGCCTCAGAAGGCAGTAGGTGGGAACAGCTTTTCCTTTCAGTGCCAGATTTCACTGACTGGGTCTCTTCCTTCTGCTCTCCAGAACTTATATAACAATTTAATGCACTGGCTAATGACTCACATGGCTTTCGCAGTGTTTATCTGCAATTACAGGTTCCTTTTGTTCCCTAGCATTGCCCTTTTCTTGCAGGGATCTTCTCCATGCTTTTGTCACACAGACCTGGGGCTCCTTTAGCGTTTCTGCCTCCACCCCTCCCTCCAGGGAAACACGCTGTCCCCTCTCCTGGACAGAAGAGGCAAATAATTGCCCACAGTCATTGCCCTGCTGTGAATTCCCACACACCGACTCGTGGGAGCTCACGTGTGTAACCTCGACCTCTCTGTATGACTTCTTTGGGTCAAAGCCATTCCTTCTCCACGGGGTGAGCCTCTGGCAGGGCGGACAGCAGAGCAGCAAGCTAATCCCCAGCCAGATCCTCAGAGGGTATAAATGGCTCCCTGCTGATTTATGTCAGCCAAAAATATGACTCCACTACATCTCTGAGTTTCTATATAGCATTGCACTATGCTGCACTTGAACCCAGTAATCTTAAATAAGAAAAAATCTCAAGCTACTGCAACAGGTGAAAAGAACAAGGGGGGTGTCCTTCCTGCCTCAACAGACTACGTACTACCATCTAAATTTATCCAAGTTCCTGAAGTTCTTTACACCTTGTTTTATTATCCGCTTTTATTTTCCTTGTTCAGTCAGCAGTTAGGGCACACTGCACAAACAGCACATTAAGTATCAAAAGGAAGAGGCTTACGCTTGCAAACACAACCACAAACAAACCAGGAAATAAACTGCAGAAGCAAGCTGGGAGTGTTTGGCATGGGCATTTGGCACATCCCCAGCCTAGAAGAGCTCATTGCAGGCTGAAGAGTTCATGCATCACTCACTGAACCATTGGGTCCAGAGCACGTCTGTAACACCCAAAGCTCAGGACCTGCTCCATGGGTGGAATAAATCTCCTCTAAACTCATATCTGGTAAGCTGAGCATCCCAAGTTCATTTTATGATCCATGGGAGATGACTTCAGAGAAGGTATGCTTGGCATCTTGGTGATGATTTCTTTACAGCCAAGGGAGAGCTCTATGGACTGGGTGAGAAATGGGAACCTTGCACAATAACAGATGCCTTCTCCACATTCTCCATCACTCCCGTCCACCCTGCAGGAGGGAGGGAACCTGTTCCTCCCTTCTTTACCTGCTGCCATTCAACTGCTTCCCCAGGGTTTCACCCTTGTCCTAAAGTAATCCCAACAGCGCTGGAGCCAATGGGAAAATATCACGGTGAGGGCAGATCTATGTGCAACCTACCTTCATTTCCCTCATAATGCAGGCAGAGAATTAATTGTAACCAGGGGAAACTTCTTAAGAAGAGAAATTTAGTCTGGATATCAGTATTCCCCATATGGTGGCAAAATCCACCATAACTGTGGCACAGTGCACCGTGCTCAGCTGGCTGCACTGCGTATGGTCACTCCTGCTGTCTCCATCATCCATTCTTTCCATTTGGGAAAATCCAGTAGATTTAAAAATGAGATGCATGTCATTTCAATTTTTTTTTTTAAATGCAAAGTTATATTAATTAAAAAAAAAGAAAAAAAGAAAAAAAAGCAGTCCTCCAAAGGCATTATTTTCCAGAAGCTGCAATTACAGCTCTTTTGCTCCTGACTCTGCACCAAGAGCTAATGAATTCGTTGACAGTGTAACTAGAATGCAAGGAAAGGGATTTGGCACAGCACAGAACGGTGCCCTATGAATAGAAGGTTTCGTACAGCCTCAGCCACGTTCGTTCTGTCTCCATTCAAAAACACTGACGGAGCACGGGGGAACATTTCCACGTTTGACAGATGGAATAATGGCAGCAGTGAGTTATTAATACTCCATTAAGCAACCACAGATATTTCTCTCCACTTCCCCCGAGTTCAAAAACAAAGAACAGAAGGCAGTGTAACTATTTGCAGCCACTTCAGCAAGATCACCTATTTTTAATGCGCTGCCTGCTATTATGCCAAGTACCCATGTCTCCTGAAAAAAGCTGGGTAAAAATAGAACTTCATTAATTAGAATCACCAGCAATTATGGAGGCTATGGCCCGACTTCACTCTCACTTTCTGACCCTGCAGGATCTCAGCATGGTGAGGCAGGCAGGGCCATGCACCCAAGGTTGCCCAGGGAAGTCCATGAGCCCATTATTAATGGGCAAGAAGGATTTGGCACAGGAGCAAGAAATTCTCTTTTAAGTTGGAAATGTGCCCCACTTCTTTGTGCCTTCAGTTTCTACATCTGTAAAATGGGCACTGCACCTAATTTTGGCAAAGCATTTCAAATGATGGCCATGTAGCTCTTGATTTCTTTATTTCATCCTGCAGAGAGAGTGAAATTAAAGCCGATTGCTACAGAAGAAGCCTTTGTGTCCATCTTCCTCCATCAGATTATGTTTCCGAGGTATGTTAAGAAACAAGACCCCCAATAGGAGTTGCTGGTGTCCATTTAAATCTCTCAAATACTTACTTCCACACAAATATACGGAGAGCACGAGGATTAACTCTAAATCCAGGTGGATTAGTCAAGAAGCATTGCACAGCAACGTGGAATTGCTGGAGAGAAATATATGAAATTGTCATTTTTGTCAACTTTACAATACAACTTGATCCCCCGTGCATAATGAGCCATAAGCCTGGCAATATCCCAGGGTCAGGTGAAGGAAAAACTTTCACTTGGGAAAAAATGATGGAATTCATAGGGTCAGAGCATCAGAGACACGAGGGATGGGAAACCAGAGTCCACCTCGTTCCCTCCTGAGCTCCTCCAGTCCTTCTTGGAAGCTATCATCACACACACACAACAAAGCACCTATTTGCATGCTCCCAAGTAACTAAAGTCGACTGCAAAAGATGAGGATGTGATTAAACACATTAAACACACAAGCAATGCAGGCAAGCAGGCGGCCTTGCTCTGTCCTTTGGAGGCTGCATGCATCACACTGCAAGTAGGAGGGAGACTGTTCCCTTTTGATGTATGGGGAGAATATCTAAAATAAAGAAAGCTCAATTTCACTGAATTCCTCTGTTTTCTTATGGGATGCTTCAGCCAAAGGTGAGCAGGGAGAACCAGGTGTGATAACCTCAGTGCACATCTCCGGGCTGGCTCCTGCGAGCTGTCACAAAGAAAGGCATTATTTTAGGTAAAATACCACTGCAAAACAGAGTGACATTCGCTTTGACGTTTGAGGATAAATTAAGGTTGAGGATATGTTAAAGAAAACTCTGAGCTCCTTCGTCACATTCCTCTATTCAAGGAGAAATGCAGCTGAGTTTCAGTTGATCTTGGCTTCTTCGCTGACCTGCAGCAGTAAATTTCCCCCCTTTTAGGGTTTAAATACTTTGTCAGTGAATGATCCCATTCATAAAGAGCTGGTGATGACAGCTCTGCAAAGCTAAATGGCACTTAAATGTGCACCTAATAAATCTGCAACAAAAATAAACAGAGAGGAAGAGGGGAGAAAAAAAGGATTAACAACACCAAAGAGGTGGAGGGATATTGTCATCAAAACTGCTTGAAATGGCACTGTGCAGGATTGCTCCCACTCCCTGCCCCTATTTGGCCAACCTTTGAATTCTCAGAAGGAAACAGGCTTGGCTGGAAGCTGTGTGCTCTGCCCCCATCTCCCTGTGCTCCCCACTTGTATTCACTTCATGTGGGCTTCTTGAAGTAGGGAAAGTGCAGTTCTGCTCTTGTGGAAGGCAAAGTTTGCCTTTATGAAATGATAACCTTGATTTTGTGTGGCCAAGAGAGTAAATACTCAAACTGCTCAAAGCAGGAATCAAATCTGGGAGGAAATGAGGGTAGAAAAGCAGGAACTGAGACAGTTCTGCGAGGAACCAATCTCAGATTGGCTGTGCTGCCAACAAGATGCTTATCACAGAGCTGAGGAGTCCAAGAGCAACACTTGGAATAACACAACACGAGCAGATGTGGCACTGGAGAAATGCCACGTGTACCCAAGACCTGGGGAGAAAATTTCTGCAAATTGAAAAGGACTGCAAACTGACTTTTACAGATGAGGAAATGAGGTACAGAAGTCATTTGTATGAGCTGTATAATTCTGTATAGGGAATTAATAACTTCACTGACAAACATGGGGATTTTTTATGACAGGGTACAGAGGCAGATGGAGGTGAGGAAAGAGTTCAGGGAGAGACAAGTGGGCTCAGGAAAGTTTGTTAATGGAGCTGTTTGGGCTTTAGGGTGAGACTAATTTTATACAGGGCTTTAATTAAAACCCTGGGCAGAAGAAGCAGGGCTGAGCCATCAAACCTGTGCTGATGACAAAAGGCTGAGTCAGAATGCCATACCGAAAAGGATTGTATAACCTGCAGGAAAAGCAGGAGCTGAGGGCTGCAGCAGAGGCACAAGGCATGGGAGGAGCAAAATCCCAGCGTGGTAATCAGGGAATGCATATCCCAGGTTTCTGGCTAACAAAGCCAGGTGGCACACACAGCAAAATGAAATTGAAGCACCAAAATGAGTGAGATTCCTGCTGGGAACAGTGCTGCACCTCTGCAGCAACGCGTGCAGTTTTCAACACCTAAGTTTGAGAAAGATAAATTCGGCAGCAAAAGAACACCAGAGTGATGGGGGAAAGAATTCATCTCATGAGACAGGGCTGCAGCAGATGGAAGCTGTATGAAGACGTGAGCCCACCTACAAAACCCATGGATGGAAGCATCAGAGAGGGAACACAGCATGTGCCAGTGGCCAGTCAACAGCAAAGACAGGAAAATCAGGCAGCTAAATGGGATGTACTGAGGCACAGGTGGAATCTGATGGACTGCCACAGGACTTTGCTTCTGAAACAGCTTTCCAGGAGCAGAAATGTACCATCACCCTTAATGTGTTTGTAAAGAGCACCTGAAAGACTTGTGAAAGGGGAAGTATGAATGAATACATGCAATGCAACAACTGAAAGGCCCAGAGGGACCCTTCTAATCTGAGGAGTTATCCCATCTCTGCTGGCAAGAGCTGCAAACCATGTCAGCCTGGCCGCTGCTCTTTGACAGCTTCCCATTACCTCTGATGGGTGACTTTTCAGTGCACAAACGGAGCTAATTGTTACCTCAGGGGTAAATATTCACTCAGGCACACAGAATAAGGCAGGTAACTCCCAGTCTGGGCTTCTAATCCCATTATCAGACACCTCCTCAGCATCATTATCTTCTATAACACCAAATGAAGGGGAAAAAATACCATTGTATTTCCAGTAATGAGAAGCGTGGACAAGAAAGGAAATAATTTCTCTGAGTCATGCTCCCCCACCCTATTAAGTGAAATATGGAGAAAAGAATGACGTTACAGATTAGCTGCATTTAATTTTGATCATGTAGAAATTCCTATGTGCAAACTCAGCTCTTCTCGGGTGGCTGGGGCTCCTGCTCGCTTCCCTCAGTGAGGGCTGCAGAGAGCTGCTGCTGTACAGTACAGCCCTTAACCTGCAAGGGATCAGTGCCTCGGGAATGAGATGCTTCTGGAGCTGTGTTGCATCCCACATTAGTGCAGGCATGGGCACAGCTGGAGCAGTCATTTTGCATGCAGACAGCAGCAGCGATGGGCTTGGGAGCGTTAGTTTGCTGATCATTACCTGAAGGCCAGAAATATCTGCAGGGATTGTCTGCACCCTTGCAGCCTCAAGGAAGAAGCCCTGCTGTTTTCATGAGCCTCTACACCTCTCTCTTTCCTATGACTTCTGCAGAGTTCTGCCATCCCACCATAATTGCAGGGTGATGTGATGGGAGCAGCCACCCAACCCTCCTGGTTGTGACAAGAAAGGATGATGCTGATGATTTTCTCCCTGGGGTTTGCTTCTTGCATGTATGCAAGGATGGAATGACTGAACTACATAGGAAAGGTGCTCTCGGCTCTGCTGTACTCAATTCAGCTGCTGCAATAGCCTCTCCAGCACCTTGCAGGACACGGAATCTCTGTAGTTCTGCCTTAACCAAACCTCACCAGCTCGCTGCATGCCTGTAAGAATCCATTCAGCATCAGAACTGGGTACCACAGCTCTGATAAAGCCAACCCAGAGAGCTGGGCTCTGGGTGCACTGACAGGGGCAAGGACTTCAGCATCCAGGATCCTGCTGCTTTTGCCCCTTCACAAGAATGCTAGATGCTCTTTGGAGAAAGACATTGATGGCCCATAGATGGAAAATGCAAAAGGCCCCAGACATTTTTCCTATTGTTTTTTTCTAGAAGGGTTTGGTTCATTTGGCTTTTAGCAACTATCAGAAGTATTTGCCCAAGGGGTACCACTGCTTCCCCTGCTCTTGGCAGTGCTCTGGCATGCTCAGCAGGCTTCTTCCCCAGGAAATTCTGACTTGGGAAATTTCTTTCTGAAGAAAGCATTTCTCACTAATCTCCGGGGAACAAAAGCTCCCATTGCTTGCAGGCTGCCCACGACCAGGATGATTTCAGGAATCTCTCTCAGTGAGTAACTCTATGACTCTCAGTTGTATGAATAACAAGTGCTTCAGTGTTTCCAGCAGGTAACGGACATGTCAGAACACCCTGGAGGGGTTACACTCTCTCCACTGGCAGCAGCCAAGCAGCACACATCTCCCTTTTGGCACCTGTGGATCCCAGCATGATAAGAAGCTTCCTTCCTGTTACTACCAAGCTGAGGTGTAATTATTTCTGTGTGTTGGGACAGTATGTTCAAGATGAGCAACATGGGAAGGAGTTAGAGCTGGGGAAAGCCTACTCTGTTCTGGACTGGTGCCCCCAGACCACTTATTCTAAAGCTTATGGTAAAACCTGATAAATCCAACCTGGTGGTACCACACCTTGAGATGGAGAAGAGCAGCTTTCTCACAGGATGTTCACATTCAACATCCCAGATTCCAGATCTATGCTTCAAACCAATGTCTTTTTCAAGATGTAGACTTGGGCCCAAATCTTGTATTGCATAAATGTAATCCAAATGCTCTTTACTCAGTTACACTTTAATTATACGGTGTAAGAGGAAACTTGTGAAAAACCTGTAATACATTGTTCATTGCCTCTGTAGTTAAACCCCAGCAATGCATCTGCCTTTACACAGCCAGAGCTTTCTTCATTTATCATATCTTCTTCTAAGGAAAGTTGAATTTTCAAGAAAATTACTTCCCTCCTGGATTTTATTTCTCATAGTTTGATTCAGTTAAGCTTTTCAGCTTTTTTCCTTTCACATCGTTCTCCCCTCTTTGTTCACCCATAGCTTTGTTACTTTCTTTCTCCATTTTCTTCCTGAAGCAAGTGATGGAAACAAAGGGGAACTGAAAACCCACTTTGTTCACCCATAGCTTTGTTACTTTCTTTCTCCATTTTCTTCCTGAAGCAAGTGATGGAAACAAAGGGGAACTGAAAACCCACCCCAACACCAATGCCTTTGTGCCTGGAGCTAAACCATTTTTTTTTTTTAAATACTGGACGACAGCCCATTCATCCTTGCTGGGACCTGGGGGAAACATACCATTTTGCAGGATGAGCTCAGTGCTTTGCAAAATTATCTAAACGTGGGTACAACAAAAGGTGGGTCTCAGCCAGAGCTCCGGATATCAGCGCTTTCCATCCCTGTAGGGGAGTTTGGATTTCAACATCAGGGCTTGTTTCTTGCTGTTAGAACTGGAAGCCAAACGCCCCTGAAGTCGCAAGGCTCAACCCCAAAGGCACCTCTTTGATCTGACCTCCCTGATAAGTGACAAACCACTGTAGGACAGGAGGTGTTGGTACCTGGGAGATAGAACCCTAAAAAATAGTCTTAAATTATTAATGTGAAAGGTTTTGGCTCTGCAAAGAAGCTCTCAAGTCCCTCGTTTCTGAAGGGGCTGCCTAGGGGGAGACTTGTCATGTTTCTCCCGATCCCAGGAGCACAAAGCCAACACAACTTGGAGTTGGGCTTGAGAGATGAGCACTGCTGCAGCGTCCACCACAGCTCCAAATGAAGGCTGGTCTTGCACAGCCATGCTTTCTGCAGCACAGCCTTGAAGCCTATCTGAGCTCAGCCCAAAGTGAAAAAGGATGAGTGTTTCTCAGTTGTTTGTGTTCCAGTGATGAGAGGAGAAATAAACGCAATGGAGCAGAGTCCTTAAACAAGAGAAGGATCTCTTGTCTACTATCAATGTTCATGAACATATCATGTTCAACTCTGCCAGAATTTGTAGGTGTTTTTCTCCATCTGCAGATGTGACATAGAACAGAGAAATTTGAAAAGATTTATCCAAGAGGTAATTCAATGGTTTTACCATTTATCCCCTGCTGTTTTCATTCCATCTCAACAGACACACATTCTGAACAGGCTTTCCATTCAAGAAGCTCTCAGCTAAGTGAGTGAAAGTAATTCAGAGTAAGCAAGAATGAAACAGCATTTAAGAGAGCTAATTTTGCTCTTCATCGCATTGAAAAATAAAATGCTAAGATTGCTACTGATCCAAAAGAGGAACAAAAACATCTTCAGTGTCTTATGGCCTCATTAAAAACTAGCCCAGGCAGCTAGAGTATTGCATTCTCACCCAGATTGACTCATAAGTGATTAGAATGGGATTAACAACCAAAAAAATATCGCTGGAATTGTTCCCACCGTGAAGTAGGGTTGAGTCAGAAACAATTATTTTCATCTGGGAAGTGGGAAGTGACATTTCCCCAAAGCTCTTTGCTGGAAAATCACCAACTTTGCTCGTGATTTAGAAATTCATCTTCCTTAGAATTTTCTAAATTCTGTAACTTTGAATTTCTCCTTTTCCTCGAATAGCACAGAAACACCAAACACCACCTCCTGCTCCAGGGGAAGAAAGCCGTTTTTCTATATTTCTATCCCATCCCCATAAAAATCCATTAAAATTCCTCAAATTAGATAAATGCGCTGGCTATCAATACAAACCTACATCTGTTTTCTACTTTGTGGAACACATTTTGGATGAAAGAAAGTGTATACACCGACAATTAAAGCTTCCAAGATGCTATGCTCAATATCCATCTCCAAAAAGCTATAGAAAAACGCGCTGGAGGATTTCTTTTCCACTTTGAAGTCAGAGAAATCAGGAGATCTTTGATGCTCCCTGAAGGAGAAGTTGTTGGCTTTTCCTGTTGGTTTTGTTTTCTTGCTGTTGTTTGTGGAATGATGTGCACACAAAATCTGATGGTTTGATTCCGTGCCCCTCTTCTTGCTTCCAAACCCGGTGAACTCCAAACTAAGTGGTGCAAGCCATTAGAAAAATTGTTTCCAGTAAATTGCTCCCTTCATCCTGAGTAATACCACACTTAAGACTTGTAGAAACGTTTTATTTTGAGATAATAGTGCTGTTGCTACTATCCAAGAACAATACCTGACAATTACACAGTTCATAGACCATCTAATCTCATTCTTGTATAAACAGGCCGTGGGCCTTTTTAAAATTAAATGCCATTTCAAGTCCAACAGATACGGTTGAACTAATGTTGTTTTTCTTTAAAAAAGGCTTCCACAGATAAAGAATCTGAAACAACACACAGCATCATGACTCCATCCAACAAGGGCCAAAATTCTGCTCTGCCATCCCTGCCTCTCTTTGGGCCTGCCACAAATTTGTTGGGGCTCTGTGGAAAGAACAATGCTTCCAAAACTGATCTCCATGTGTTTTAATGGCAGAGGAAACTCTCTGTAGCTCCCAGACCGTGTTTCCAACACAGCAGGTAAGTGGGAACTCTTTGGTCCCATTTCTACCTCCAGGTACAAATGCTAAATGGTATAACATGCCTGAGATTTTCTATGTTTCTTAAAAAGAACATTGCTCAATTCTGGTGGATGTTTTCTCTTTTTTTTCTTAAGATGCATTGAAATCTGTAGAAGCCTGTTCAAAGTTGATTGCAGTGTTTTAAGTCAGCACTGCACAGTGTGTGCAGCAATGCTCCTGGTTGAAGTCAGTGGGAGCTTTGCTATGCATGGAGTACTGATGTAAATGTGTGTTAAAATGCAGAGCTGATGCTGAGGTGGATTAAGAGTCTTCCAAACATCACTGAGCAAGAAATGGGGGAAAAAGAAACCCTTTCTCCTCATATAACACTCCTTGGATGAGTCAAGTGAGAACTATGTGTGTGAATTCTTATTCCCCACTTCCCCCCCAAACAGGGCAGGGTCAGAGATGCCCATTTATTAGCTAGATGTGCAGCAGAGGAAGTGACAAACCAACAACAACACCCTGAGACATTGCCCTGCACCCAGTGACAAGGTGACATGGGCAGCACCCTCACCTACCTCAGCAAGGTGCTGCAAGAAGCATGCACAGTGCCTCCTGCCCAGGAGGGTTACAGGAGGTTGGATGACACCCCTGTTCTCCAGGGTTTGTTAGAACAAACGACCTGACCCAGAAAAGTCTGCCCAGCATTCTGAAAGAGAAACAACAACAACTGGTTTGTTTATATATTTCAGTTTTAATTAAAAAATAAAGGTTATCTTAATACATCTCTTGCAGCCTTTGGGCAAAATGCACCCTTAACAAGACTTTAGGAAACATGATGCACATCTATTCTTGGCACACATCTTAAACAAACGCAAACTTTCCGCAGCAACTTCTTAAATCCATCCTTCTCCCAAAACCCTGGAAATATTTAAATGTTCATTAAAAACCCTAGAAAAATTAGAAGTGGGCCCAAAGCGAAAATCCCAGATCCAAGCATTCCAAAGCTTTTGGAGCAGACTCAAATCCAAACCCTCATCTCCTTCGATGTTTTATCCTGGATCACTGCAAATTCACAGACACGGCACCCAAATAACCATAAGACACGAAATCTGAGTGCTGACCTGGGTATGAGTCTCTCTTCAGAAGCTTTGGTCTCTGTATTGGGCCAAAGCAAACCCACGTGTCTGAACTCTTCCCCCAAAATGTTTAAGTTGGGCCCATCCCTAACAGAAATAAGTGCTGGTTACAAGTCGAAATGGTGCTGTCAGAGCTCCCCATTTCTTTGCTGTCCCTGATCCAAGACCAGGCCAAGTCCATTTGCACTACTTTTAAAGGCAAGGATAAAGCCAAGCGAACACACGGAACCCTCCAACACAGCTGCACCACTACACATCCGCCTCCCTCTGCAGGAAAGGAGCCCTGGCTTTCTCCTTTATTTGCCAGGAGCTGTCTGGGGTTTCTGGACATGGTTTTCTCTGGAAATACACCCAGGCCTCCATCGTTCTCTGTGGGAAGGCAAACATGTGCCACTGCTCACACTGGATGCCTTTGTTCCACCGTGGCCCATGATGGCTGATTCCCAAAGGCACAAAGTGACCAATCTTTCAGCTTATACACAAGGTCTACATATATATATATATATTTATATATATATGTACACACCAACAATTACATACATATTTAAATATATATATATATACACACACATATATATTTGGTTTTGGTTTCTCTCTTTGCTTTTTCTTTTTTTCCCTTTCCCTTCTCTTTTTCCCTTTAACTTAATGGCGTTGCCTCCTCTGAGGAGGGCTCTGGTATATGTTCTGGAGACTCTTCTGTCTCCAAAGAGACTTCTGGCTTCTCCTCTGTCACTTTAGGCTCCTCGGGCGCCTGAGATCCCTCCGCCTCCTGATTCTGAGCCTGGCTGTTCATTTTCTCTTCTGCTTCAATTTCCTCTGAGGTGGGAATGGAGTTTTTCTTTGGACGGCCTTTAGGCTTCGTTGGAGCTTCCTGCCCACCTTTCAACACCTGGAGCAAAGAGATTAACAGTCAGATCAACCTGAACTTCCCTGCTGTGAGGCTTCCTTTAGAGAGAGGATGAAATGCGACTTCAGATGTGACCTGTGGTCACCATTCAGCTTCAGAGAATTTCCCTGCATTCACAAAGTGAGTTCAATCATTTTCTCATATATCTAAAACTAAATGCAAAAAATACCAGCAAGGACACTCAGAATTTAGATGGAGCCATCTGAGCCAGTTTCTGCAGCAGCCCCAAAAGTGATCTGATCACGCAGTCCTCAACATTACATAAAGATTTTATGCACAATTCAGACCCTTTCATGAGCATTTGATCTATTTAAAGCCCAAGTAAGAACATTCAAACTTTAGCCAGGATTGCTTCTGACTGTCTGTTCTCTTGCCAATTCCATTTTGGCTTCTAAATTAGCATTTAATATTATTATGCCAAAAATGCAGAGGTACATAGTTTGGTTCTTCCCTCTGTTCTAAGTTCTTTCATCCCTCAGCTCCACATTCTTCCTACTGCTTGTTGTACCTCCAGCCTACCGCTTATGCTCCAACGTGAGCTTTTTAAAGATAAAAAAACATTTCTAAGAAAATTGTAGGCAAATTCGGCAAGAAGAAGACAAGATTTAGTATAAACAGACACAAATCACTGACGCTACACTCAGCTTTGGAATCCATTCTTTCAAAAGCAGTTTGTAAGGACTGAGAGAAATGGTACCAAACCCTTTACCATTTTCTTCCACTTCATCCTGCGGTTCTGGTACCACGTCTTCACCTGGAGCTGGGTCAGCCCCAGCGACTGCGCCAAGTCGAGCCTGGAAGAGAAGACAGACACTGCAAGGAGCTGCCAGAGGATGAGAAGCACCCAGATGCCAAGGGCAGCCAACCACACAGCAGCAGGACTGCCAGAAAGGATTGCTTTGCTTCTCCCAGGGTGTAAAGATAGTCGCTGTTATGGAAGAAGAAAGAATGGTCAACGTGTTGGTGGACAAATGGCCAACTGTAAAAGTTCTGAAGACTTGCCTGCTCTTTCTCAAACACAGGACAGCTGTATGCTGACTGCTGATGCTCCACGTTTGTGCATGAGGCAGGGAGCTGCTGCTACACAGCATTCCTGAAAAATAGGCCCATGGTGTCTGAAGCAACCACGCAAGAAGCAAGACACCTGGCATCAGTCTGCCTGTGAAAGCGTTGCTTTTTGTATCATATTTCATCTTCACTACCTACATAATGAGGATAATGATACTTTTTCATTTCTCAAAGAGCAGTAGTACATCTAAATCTATTAATTTCTTATGCATTGTGCTATTATAGGCAATTTAAGCTTATAAACGAATTTATTATTTGCGTGTTTAGCTTAAGGGTACGTGTGGCAGACAGCCCATAATCCTGATTCATCCTCCGCATTTCTCCAACCTGTGCAAGTTCATCTGAAACCATTCATTATTTCTATATTAAAACTCAGGATATGAAGCAAATGCAGCTCAGGCTAGCTCTTTATCCTTCCCCACAGGTGATGGTACCATGCATCTGGCAGTGTTGTAATGGAGTTGCACAACAGGCAGAGTTGGAAATCCTCAGCAACGCCAGGCAAGTGCCCCACAGAGTCACGCAAACCCCACAGGTGGGACAGCCCAAACCCAGAGCCACATTCCGAGGTGTTCTGGACTGTATGAGCTTTCTGACAGATATTTCCCTATTTCTGCACGGGAGAAAGCACACTTGTCAAGGCCAAGTTGTTCATAATGGCATTTCTGTTTCAGCTGGGCTCCTCGGGCGGTCAGGCTCACTCGTGTATTTACAAACACCTACGCACCCCACACCAGCTCTGTGCTCACATACACACTCCTAGCTTCATGCTTTTCCCCACTTGAGATTCCCTGCTGCCTACACTTCTATATAATGTCTGTGTGATATCCCATTGACTTAAAAATATTACCAGTTTGAGAATGTGGCAGAGGCATCGCACTGCTCTCCTTTACTGCTAACAAACCAGGTGCTCCATTTGCCCTCTAACCAGCACAATCTTGTGTCTAGGCCAAAAGCTGCAGGACTGAACACAGATCACAATTCATTGCTTCACGATCACGTTTCCAGCCATGAGTTCAGAGAGAGAAACACTGCTTGGCTAGCTTGCCATAATGCATGTTATCACACTCTGATTACCTGCAGCCAGTTGCCATCTCTTGCCACACACATTACTGTAGTCAGCATTGCCTGGAAACCCAAGGAAACAAACAGGGGAAGTGGTGCAGGGACAGGAATCGCTCACCAGGCTCTAACACAGACAAAGCCAAGGAACAGTCATACTATTAAATTAATTTACCAGCCCTGAGTGCTTCATCAATGGTGTCAACAATCTGCTTATGTGACGCTGGGAGGAGTCACTAAAGGAGCACTAGGATCTAAAGCTGTGTGAGACATTCAGACTTGCTCATGAGATTCGGTCTAGCTGTGATCCTTTGGTGTGGTGACAGGCAGTACAAGTGGAGTGTGCTGACTTCAAAACCGTTTTAATATTGGGATTCTGCCACCCGTGGAGTTCAAGGTCTGGTGAACCTTTCAAACCCTCCCTAGGTTTACAAACTGAATAGGAATCGGACAAGGCTTTTTCCTGTAATTTAGATTTGCAGGGTAGCATTCAAAGCCTTTAAAACAAACAAAACCTCTCCTTATTTTAGTTTGTCTATTTGCTACCAAGCAGTCCCTGAGAATTCAAGATGGAGCAAGGCAGATTTCACACCTATGCATCCCAGGCTCTCTCCCTGATGGACAGACCACTAACTGCTCACTGAATTGCTAGCCATGTTTGCCAGATGAGAGCTAGTTCAGCAGCAAGCTGAAGCTACAGCCAACTTCCCAGGTGCCACAGAGACAGAGCCATCCACCTCAGCATCTCAGCAGGAAACCAGGCTGCATCTTTTCGCAAGGGTCTGGAGCAAGAACAGAAAAGAAGAAAGAGCCTTTGCTCAGCTTCTTGCACATCTCTGAGCCTGGATGCCTGCTAGCAGGCACATCTATCACCATGTGACATTTCCATTGATACAGCCTATTCGTGTCATCTTTGATCTCAAGAGAAGTTAGCCTTGAAATTTAATCAGGTCATCTGCCCGTGTCCTCGGCCAACAGCAGAGGCATCGCCGTGGAGTTAGAAAGCAGCACTCTGCAGCCAGGGAGCACTCAGTATGGGGACAGCTGAGCAGGCTTGCTTCAACCCTTTTGCTCCCTGTCCTTCTCCTAGTTTAGGAAACAGTATTTTCCTGCTCCTTTCTAAGCAATATTTATTGCCTGCAGATAGTTTCAGCCATGTCTGGCTGTTCCTAGGTTGAGGATGGACAGAAGGGAGCTACAGATGTGCACAAGGTGTGATCTGTCTTTCAGGTCAGTGGCTGCCAGCAATAATCCCAGAATGTAGAAAAGGGAACAGTGAGCATCTGAATGGACTGCTCAGATAAAGCAGTAAACCAGATGAAGACAAGTGCATTCTGCACAGCTAAAGGACCGCAGTTGGTGGTAGGAACTGGAGAGCCTGACCTGTGATGGGCTGCTTGGATTTCCCTCCCCAGCCCTGCGCACTCCTACCTGTCAGGTGTAGACAAATACTTCTGCTTCTGGAATTTCTTCTCCAAGCCCATCAGCTGGAGCTCTGTGAAGATGGTCCGACTCCGGCGTGGCTTTTTTAACCGAGGTGTGGGCTGCTCTGCCTCAGACTCGCTGCTGCCGTGGGTCTCACTGGCTGGCGTCTCTGAGCTTGCAGCCACTGAGGTCTGGGCTGGCAGCACATGGGAGCTGGTGGCAGCTGGAACGAGGTGAGGGACCACAGAGGGCTGCCTGGTGATAACGGAGATGAGAGGATATGCCCTCAGAGAAGGGGACCCTGGCAGGGAAGAAAGCAGACAAAGGTCAGTTCAGTGGAAATACGGATGGTAAATGGGAGCTGTAGAGAGATTTCTCTTCCAAATTGTGTTTCTTCACTACCTCTTAATTCTACATCTTAGACCAACTGGCTGAAACCAGCCCTAAAAGCAAACCAGCACTTCTGCCCCAACACTTCGGTTGGGGATGGCAAATTTAAACATCCCCAGACGCTGCAGGAGTTTCTGATTCCCTTCAAACCTTACAACTATAGACAGGTTTCTGCTCAGCCCTGGGAAAGTAAAGATCCCTTTTAGGTCTCTGGGGCCACGCATGGGAAATGTACACTCATTCAAAGATGGCCATTGCATACAATTCTGCAAACAACCTCCAGAATCTTGGACAAGCCCACTTTCTCACTCTGTACCTCAGTTTTCCTCATTTGCAAAATGGAAACAATCCTCCTTACCTGCCCTCGCTGGTGGTAAAACATGGATTAAAGCTCAATGTACATAAAGTATTCCGAGATCTTTAAGATAAATGGTACTGTGGAAAGGAACATATTACACCAGCAGGCCTGATTATGAAACTCTTAGCATGAATCACCACTAATGAACATAATAATCTATAGGTCTCAATGAGTCTATTTTAGCAAATAACTCTTCACCAGCAGGAGAAAGGTGTTGCCAGCCTGGCCTGCTGCTGATCCATATTCCCCAGCATGAACAGTTGTGGGATCACAACTCAGGTCCCAGGTAAAATGCCATGCAGGGGTAGATCAGAGCCATGTGTCTTGTTGGCTGGCACTTCTCCTCACATCTGCTTCACTCACATCCAAAATCCAGCCACTTGCAAAGCAAGCTTGGAAAACTTTGCCATTACACCAGCAAAGTAGGAACAGTTTGAGCCTTGCTTTTCTCTTCCACATCTTTGCAACAAAAAAAAAAAAAAAAAAAAAGAAAAAAAAAATATTTCCACTTCCATTAAATTTAAATTATTTCACCATTTCACTTAAACCATCCAGAAAATACCCGAGGGATGAGACCAGAATTGCTAAGCTAACAACTGCTTATGGAAAGTGTATCTGCATTTTCTTTCTGTGGGTTTCTTTCAACCAATGCCTGTGCAGTTCCACTATCACCAAGCAGCTTGGCAAACATTCTGCCTTGATTTACCACTGCAACGGCAGCTCTAAGAGCATAAATCAGGGTTGAGAAAGCCTCCCGTGCCTCGCAGTACCAGATCTGCCCTCAATGGTATTTCTGCACCCATCAACACAAGCCAGCTACAGACTTCCTCCCATTTTTCAGCTAAGGTGACCTAAAAGGGTCAACCTCAGCTACTGTTCCAGTTTAGGTGCTACAAAGGACTGGACTTAACCTTCTTGTGTCCCTTAGGGGTCAGGTGGTGCTGGTTCCAACCTTGGTTATTTTTGCAGGGCAAAGCAGTGCTAGCTATGAGAGAAGCAGATGACCCTGGGGTTGTTCAAGTGTTGAGCACCTGAAAGAGGGGATACTTTTTCCTAACTGCTCAGCAGTCAGCAACTGCGACCTGGCCAAATGCTCAGAAAAGCTCAGTGCATGCTTATTTTTGGTGCCCACGTCAGAACTCTTATTTACTTACAGCACTTCTGAAACTGCTCTTCTACTTCTGGACAAGTGATGGTTTGCAACTGCTAAGCTGCTGCGAGCTCCAAGTGGTAAACAGATTGGTGAGGCTGCTGACACCAAGAGCTTTCTGTCTATTTATCACGTATGATCATAAGAGAAGCGTTTGCTTATGGCTCGACCCCAACAGTCATGAGAGTGCTTTTAGAAATGATTGTAAATAATGGAAGCATCAGCTGAAGTGCAGTCCGGCCATGTAGAAGGCTTCTCAGCTTGCTGTCCTTGGCGTGATAAGGGCACAGGATGGGTAGGACAGAGCAAGGACAGCACTAGGAGAAAAACCTGGGGTTCAAGGCTTTCTGTGGAGAAAGCTGGAGGTCAGAAAGGGGCAATGTTTTAGCAGCCTCCTCTCCCTGCAGTGAGGACAAAAAGCAGGAATAGCTCATCTCTGCATTGCTTCTGATCACAAAGAAAATGAGCAAGTTCAGCCTTGTTCTGGATATAAGTTATTCCAGAGTTCAAAGGTGGCTGATGTTAAGCCAGTCCATTGGGTCAAGGTACACTATTAATATGGCTTAAACAATCCTTACAGTTCTTACTCTGATAAAGCTTGGGCTTCCAAACACAACAAAATCTGAGGCTAGATCTCCATTTCACATCCCCCAGAGTTCAATGGTATTTCTGGACTGCCACAGTGTTGTAATAATTTCCTAATCTTCAGCAAATTAAATGCTGGCAAGCAGCTCTCGTCTGCTCAGCACTGTCGTGACATGCTCTATCTTCCACAATGGGAAGGAGCAGAGATGGAGCATCTTCCTTTTCAGACCTGCCCTGCAGTTTCAGCTGAATGCATACTTTCCATTATCATTTAACAAACACCTTTTCCACTTCTGACCCACTATCCTTTTGTACTTGAAACCCAAACAGCAGCCCACATGAGCCATGAAATGAGGAATTTGTTCTCTACCCAAGCAGCACAGCAAGTGTTCTGATGTTCCCAGCTGAGATACGAGAAGGCAGCACAATGGTGAAGCTGCCACAGTTTTAGGATTCAGGAGGTCATGAAGAGGACGACCTCTTAAAATGTGGTTTTGTACAAGAAAGTCCTAAGTTCCAGCTCCTCTGCTGGGATGCTTTGATTAAACTTGTGGCCACTAGACATGATGCAAAAGGGACACTGCCACTGAGCTGTATCACATAGCAAACTTTTTAACTGAATATAAATACTTCGAACAAAACATTTTCCCTTCTTTTGTCCCTTCCCCCTCCTCCCTGGCTTACTTTCAACCCCATCAGACAGAGACTAGAGGGAAGAGAAAAGGGAAAGCACTAATTAATTGCACTGTTTGACTGCCGGCAATGGCAGAACAGTTTTCCTCCCAGGCAAACTCAGCTAATTCTGTTTTGGAAAGAAAGAAAAAGGAAGGGAAGATTTATGGATCAGCTCCTCTTGGCAGGTCAGCCCTGCTCGGAGGCAGAATGAAATCTCACTCCGAATGGGCTGCAGTGAAAGGTAAATAAAAAGAAAATGAACTTACGACTTAGGAAAGTCTATAAATCTGCCTTCTTCTGAGTGTCAAAACAAAAGGCTACCAAGGAGGAATCGGGTTTGTTCAGAAAGTTCCCTTTTGCTGGAGGGCTGGGCAGCCCATTGGAAGGAAGAAGCAAGCCCTGATCAAAGCAATGGAGGCAAAAGAAGCAGAGTAGTAGAATAAGTTCAATCATTACACGCTCACTGTTCTGCTTTTAACATTCTCCTTAAGCTCTGCATTGTGAATATTAACTGCAAGAAAGCAGAATGCATCAGGTTCTTCCTGAGATCAACGCTGTGGTTCACCAAGCTCCATGCAAGCCCCTGGGAAGTAAAGACAAATGAAAAGAGAAGTGAAGAAGAGAAAAACACCTCCTCACTGGTGTGCCATCATTGACTGATGCTCAAATCTGAAGTTCAGATGTGACCTGGGTGGTGTTCATGCCATGCAGTTTGGTGCTGTGCACAGATCCCTTGGCTGTTTCTAGGATGGGAAGCAGAGCCATGATGAGACTGCACCTGAGCTAATTACGGCCTGAAAAGAGGTGGGCTAATTAAACTGAGCATACGGCATCAACAGCTTGACAGATTCCAAGACCTGAGTTGGTGTTTTTGTGTGGTGTGGCCTTTAAAACATTGCCACAGATGGTCTTCCAGAGATGCTACCCCCACTTGTATGCTCTCCTGAAGGGCACTTCTGGGACATTCTGAAAACTTCCAAAAACAGCTCCAAAGCTCAGCTGAAGTGCATAGAGCCAACATTTCCATGGGAATGGTGTCACAGAGGCTGCAGGGAAAGCTAAGTGCAGCACTGGAGCACAAAGACTGGTGGTGTTCCAAAAGAGTGTTCAGCAAAGTTCCCTGGAGGAAAGAATCAGAGGCTGCAGGCACAGCTCACCCTATATTCTATTTCCAGTCCCATTCAATAAATCTTATTAACCTGACCAGGACCACAAGTCTTGCCAAAGTTAAATGCAACTCAGTTGCAGCTACACAGCAGGAAGGCTGTGGGAAACCCAATGGCTTCCCTCCCTGAGGGAGAAATGCAGACCAACTGATACCCATGGCAAAACAGCCATCAGCTTCCATGGAGCCAGAGCTTCACCTGCATGAGTCCACAGGAGGAAAACAAGCAAAAATTAGTGCAGCTAATTCTAGTGAAGCAAAAAATGATCCTTTATAGGGTTCTCAAGTTAAAGAACGATTCTGTAAGAACCGAAACCTTCCGTGATGAGCTAAGACAAGATGAAAGCTCACTCAGGCATTTATTTTGCCTTCCCTGACACATTAGCTAAAGTCAGTTCCCTGTTCAACCACATTTTTGAGGGGTTGTGTTTTCATCTAAGTGTGTTGCAAACAAAAACCCTGATGTCTGTGAACGTCACCCATTGTAATACTAAATAAAACATGCTGTAGCTGGAAAGGGCTTTTCCCCAAGGCACCTCTCACTACGGAGGTGCCCAGCAGAGAGCAGAGGTGGACAAATCTGCAGCTGTGCTTCCCCAGCTGTGGGCACTTGGGTCTGTGGTTGAATTCAGTCCTTTAGTTCCAAAACCACAAGGGAAATTATCTGAGCAGTTGGAGCTGTGAGATCCAGGTTTCCGTTTCATACCTGTCTCCATTAGCAATTTATCAACACAATGTTTCATTATAACTTTTACATAATAACAGTAATTAATAAGTTTGAGTGTGTCTGAGGTATGCATGCCAGAGGCCTTCACAAAACAAACAAACAAACAAACAAACAAACAAACCAGAAAGATAATTAATCTTTACTTAATAACCACATTTGATATTTGTATTGTGCTTTTGTACAACTTTATGGCACCTTGCATACAGAAAATAATTGCTCATAAGGACATGATGAGCCCAAGAGCTTCTCTAAGTGAGGACTCATCCCACTGCCTGCTGTAAGGATCAGGACCCCATCAGATCCACACTGAAGAGGAAAATTTGTAAATAAAAGAGAATTATTATTATTATTATTATTATTATTTTTCAAGTGAAACATTTAAAGAATCTCTTTGGCCAGTGCTCAAGAAATCCTCTGTAGCAAATGTAAAATCACTCTGGCATAATTGGTGGAGGATGAATCAGAAAAACAAGCAGCACTTTTCTATTTTGAATTATCCTGCCTCACGCACTCCCAGGGCAGCCTGCCTTTTGGAATGAATTCTCCTTGACTCATATTCACCTCTTCAGGAAACCAGGCATGGCTCAGAGAGGTCCCGCTCTTTGTCTGAGGCTGCAGGAAAGTGTGTGCGATTCCACACCTTTAGCAGATGACCCTTGAAGTCCTACCGTGCAGGAAAGAGGTTGCTCTGAACACAAGCAGATCAATCCTCCCACTCCTTTTAAAATGGATGGGCCCAAGGCCATCATAACTGGAAACTGCTCCAAGCAATGGGTGGGTTTGGATGGGAATCTCCATTCCAGACCCTTTCTGTTGGGACTCTGAGGGAGTTTTAAGACCAGGCCACATTAGTTCCAGGGAAATAAACACAAGCGCATCTCTATAAACCACAGAGCTCAGATGATGCAGGAGAGTTACTGGGATACAAGCCACCAGCTCATTTACCACATCTGCATCGAGGGACACTTTGGCTCCATTAAGCCAACATCAATTTGAAGCTCTTACTTTTGAACTAAGTCATGTCAAACACTTCAGCCAAGTGTTTCCTCCATTACAAATGATAAGACTGAACTCCAGAGCTCATCACTCACTGGACCTGAATTTAGAAAGTAACGTAGCCAAAAGATTACAGAATCAAATAGCGAGGAGAAATGGATTTACAGGCAGTCTCTGGTCTCAGGGATGGAGGAGAGGCACTGCACCAAGGTGACCCAGCTCTCTGGGTGTCCGAATTGGAGCTGCAATGTATTTGTCTTTAATGATGGCAGCCAGATGACCAGACAGCTCAGGACATTGGGGAGAACTGCAGGAGGCCAAATCCCAAACTCGGTACAGATGGTGTCACCGGTCAAAGACAACGCTTGGATTTAAGTCTAGAAACATAATCAGAGTGAGAGGGCAGTTTAATGGAAGGGTAAGCCATGTTCTGCTCCTTATCCCCAAGTATCTCTTGCTGGATGCTGTCCAAGATATTAGTCTGGAAAGATTTTGGTCTGACACGTTATGACCATTCTTACGTTCTTACACGTTTGATAAATAAATCTGCCTCCTCTCAGGATTTCAGTTTCTGTCCAAGTTTAAATGCATAATGCCACGCGTGCATAAATCATTCAGTCCTTTACTTCCTGCTCTGTTAATTATTATCACAACATCCATAAGCAAACACTAGCCTTGGACAGCAGACTAGCCCTGCACACAAAAGCACTCTTCAGATTTCTCAAGCCCACCCTTGTGCGAGCTCCAGCAGAAACCTTGCCATAAACATCACCACCTCTTCCTGCTCTGAGCCTTGAAAACATTCTGGTGAGTGACACGTGGGAAGGGAGAGAGTTCAATGGCTTCTAAACACCAAACTGCTTACATTTTGCACACTTGATCTTTTGGAAGATGCATTACTCTTCTTCAGGAGAACAGTAGATCAGTCTTTCAAAAGCAGACTCCTTCCTCTATTCCTCCACACCAAAGTGAAAGGAGGACTTCAGCAAGTACCACTGCTAACCTGAAAGGCACCTGTCACACTGTGGCAGAGCCTTTGCCTCTTAGAATCTTGGCTTATCTCAAGGGTCACTATTAATAATCTTGCTCCCATCAGGACACATTTAGCAGAGAGGCTGGTCTCACTGGAGCTGTGTGTATGATTCTTTGATCTTCCATCTGCCCTCACGGAGAGAAAGCTCATCTCTGTTTCCTCTACACACAAAAATAAACCCTGTGGACGATTTGGCTGAACAGCTGCACTAACAATGCAGTTTAGATAGACTGGAAAGATACATGAGCAAGCTGCATTCAACCTGTCTATCCTTTGTGTCTGCCACTTCAGCAATTTCACCCCACGCTGGTAGCTAGTTGAAAGGAGAAACACTGATGGAATAAAGCTGAACATAATGTCCACCCAGTATTATTCCAAGACCTTGGAATAAGGATTTCATCCAATTGTGATTTTTTGGGTTGAAGAAGCTGACAAAGGCTTTGCCACAGCTTTGCTGCGTGGCATTGCTTATTTTATTCCCTCCAGTTCAAACATCAGCATACCCAGGTCGCCCCATGGACAGAACCTTACCCAGATAGAATGAATCAAGGAGAGCTCAGCTTTCACTTTTTGGATGGGGGAAAAGTATGGCTGCACATCCAGCTCCCAAAGCAGCTCCCTCAACTTCTGTAGGACTGTCTACATTATACTGAAGTCACTGCAAGAACTTTCAGATGTATGGCTTATTCAGCACCTCTGCCTGCAGCTGGGACAGTCCAAAATGGACTCAGGACATTCTCAGTGGTTATCCCTGGTTTCCAGGCAGCCTGATACTGTACTCAATTCAACATCTGGACTTAATCAGCCTGCTCTGTGGTCCAGGAGTCAGTGAGGACAAGGAAAACTGCATTCACTGCTACAGACATCATGGAAAGACAATGTCAGGCTGCAGCATTACACATGTATTTTCACCTTGAAGTACAGCCTGTGGATAAAAGCATGGGGAGAGCCAGGGAGGCAGCCACGGAGTTGGTCTGGAGAGGGGAAACAGGGGCTAAACAGTAAGTCTGCACCAGACCCACAGCTCAGACATAGGAATAGCTCCCAATGCAATACTAGATTGAGGTAGAGTTGTTAAGACTCAGCCCATTCACTTCAGTTTTTTTTTGTTTTCCTTCTAGCTGAAGCACAAACAGGTTTACCTCCTATTTCCATTCATCTCATCTCAAAAAAGCAAGCAACAAAATGTCTCGAGGATGGGCAGCCTCAAAATGGATGCACCCAGAGTAAGTAGTTCCATGAGAAAAATGTTGGCCTTGGAGTTGCAAAGCACTTGGGCTGCATGCAACCGTTTACATGTCAGAAAAGTGATGACAAAGTCTCCTCTCATGTACCAGGCAGCCTATGCACAGCACTGTTAGATGGATGAGCCAGAAATTCCAGTTGGTGAGCTCCCAAAAGTTCTGGTCTCCAGCGAACACGCTCCCTCACTCATGCCAGACACCATTGTGCTGGGTTTTTTTTCTGTTCTGATAGGAAGTCAGCCAAGGAGACACTGTTTTATATCTCCAGACAGATATAGATTAGACTTAGGGTGGAGATTGGCCCGAATTAATCATAGGAGTTCAAATTAGGTTTCTACCGGTTGCTCCAATTCTGCTAGCTTTAATGCTATTACAGACAGAAAGCTCAGAACATCCATTTCAGACACCTCCAATCCAGAACTACAGACACACCCCCAGACCAGAGATGTGCATAGGAGACCCTCCCTCACCCTCAGCTTGGAGGGATTTGAGTCCAAGCTCCAGTTATCGCCCATCTCTGGTTTTCATCAGCACATCTGTTTACCTCTGATTTTCCTATGGAATGCAGCATTGCCGTGTTCCACAGCCTGTGATAACCTCATTTAAATACCAATCAGAGAAGTCAATACACAAAGACAATGCAGTGCTTTCTTCCCTCCACACATGTGGGCGGACGATCCGCGCCAGTGTTAGCATCAGCTCCAGGATAATGGGAGATTGTCTCACTCCCACCGTCTCTACTTAATCTCACTTGACTCATCCAGAACCAGAAGAATCAAAGTTTGATCGCTGAGATACAGATGAAGGGGAAAAGGACTCTGGCATAGCATTCCCAGCCCTGGCACAGCTTTGATGCTCCATCTCCAGCAGATCCCCAGCTCTCACTGGACTTCTGTTTTTTTCCCCACATGCAAAACGAGGATGATAACATCTACCACACAAAGCTGTTGTATGGTCTGGAAAGCACTCAAACGGAAGCCACAAAGGGGAGGCAGAGGTGTTATTATCTCACACCTAGCTAAACCTATTTCCCATTAATAGATTGCATGAGCACTCTTTTGTGTCATACCATTACGAAACTCCTTAATGTGCCATTAATATATATGTTAATAGCGAAGCAATGCGTGTATCCTGTTGTTGTGCAAGCTGCAGTGTTTCCATGGGAACTCCTCCAATAACAGACGTATACAAAGCACCATTTTTTAAAATCAAATTCATATTTTTTACATTTTAAAGATCTAAGACTTCTAAGAATATCAGGAAAGATATTCAAGCAAAGCTCTGGCTGCCAATACAGAGACAGACAAAGAAAAGAGGTCTGAGGGGAATATCTCTGGTGGTTCTCAAACACCAGCATTGCCAGATTCCTTTATGCGGCACTGCTGGGGTGAAACACCACAGATTTATTATTCCCATGCTCTTTCTGCATACAGCATAAGAGACTTTACATTGTCAGTGTTCTCACTAAGCTATGAGTCAGTAAAACAAAGCGAGACTGACTTTAAGACCCTTCTAAATTCATAAAGCCTCAGTCTGACAACGCATCCCTACCCCATTCCAGCCTTCAGGAAACAAAAAAATCTCTGCTGAAAATAAAAAGTCCTGCATTAAAACCACGCTCCGCTTGCACATCCGCCTCGTGCCTCTTCCACGCATCACAGGGAGGAGGAAGGAAAAGCACATCTTATCGTTTATTTTTAACTCCGTGGGGGTCACTTCCCATTGAGTTGTTGAGAAGAAAACATACTCCCACCAACGCGTTAACATCTCATTTCCAGCACTGCTTTGGTAAAGAGACCAAATAAAAAATAATGGCTTTTACAATAAGGCATATCATCCGTCGTCAGCATGTAAAACGCAGTCATTAATCACAGAAGCAACCTACTTATTATAGGTATTCAAGTACTGGCAATACAAATGCTTATAAAACAGGGGCTCCTTTCATAATTCCCTGCCCTTGCCTCTCAATAGTTTAGAGGATTAACCCTTTTACAACAAGGGATGGGCAAACTGGTTTTGCCTAATTCCAAACCAACGTGATGTCATGGGTTCAAAAGTTCGACCTGAACTCAAACATCGGATGAGGTTTGTGCAGAGGGGAGCCAGAAAGAATGAGTTTGAGGAGAGAAAAAGGAATAGAATGAAAGAGTATACCTGAAAACACTGCATGACATGGACAGAACGAAAAAAGATGTGTAAGGGAAGGTGAAAGGATAGATACAGATTGCTAATGAATGACTGAAATCCCTACAAAGTAATACAAGCAATTTTGACTTAACATCTAAATACGATTTGTATGGAAGCCTCTTCCATCCTGTAGACTTCTCTCTGAAAGGGAAAGTAATAGAGATTTTCTGTGCATGCTTAGTTAAGCCTCACGGAGAGCACAGTTAAGTGCACACAAGTCAATGTTGCAATCCCCACTGGCTATATATTACTTTGGACTTCCCCTGCATTTCTTAGCAAAAGATTTTACAACACTTTGCAAGTGTGTAACAAGCCACTGTTTCCATGTAACTAACGGGAAAGATAGGTATTTAGCCTCGAATGGTGAGCATGGGATGGAGCTGGGTGAAGGCAGCCGAGCCATGGAGCAAAATCCTTGGCTGCCCCACGGCTTTGCAAAACCCAGCTCCATTCAGGTGTCCCTGCTCACAGACGTGTCCCGAGCTGCCGGATAAATGAATGCTCAGCAGAAAACGGTCACACATTTGCAGTCTGATGCAATTCCTTTTCTTTTCCTACACGCCCAAACCTTCTCCTGACTTCAAGCAGTAAATAACATGTGGGGACAGTGGGGAAATCAGGAGGCACTGAGAAAGGCAACGTTTGGACATTAGAGTTTGAAATGTGTAAGCCTCAGTGTTTACTGATCACTGTAAAAAGTGAGACATCTGAACGAAGGAGGGAACCTCACGAAGCTTTGAATTTCCTCTCCAGTTTAACCAAAGTAATTACTTTTCACACACTTAAGTTTTGTCAACAGCCAGGCAATCGTTTCCAATGCTGGCAGCAACTACAGGAGGGAAAAGACTCATTGCTGGCTTTGGGGAAAACAAACATTTTGGGACTAAAAGAATTAAAGGAATACATTTTAAGCCACGTTAAGGCCAGGTGCTGGGAACAGTTTCCTCTGGATGTTTTTGGTGTTTTTTATTTCCAATTAATTAACTAAGCAGCAACAAGCAGCAGCAGCTATTCCATTACAGTTTCCCTATTGGTAGGAATTATTCAGAGGATACCTTGTCAGGACGACTGGTTTCAGAGCAATTGAGTTACATCCTGCTAAATCGTCAGCAAACATTGCAGAGCTACTCAGAAACTCGGCAGCAGCTCTGCTTGTTAAGAAATATCAGAGTTTTCTCAAGATAATTCCTCTCCAGGAAATGTTTTTCTTCAACCAAAGCCTCTGTCAATGCACTGCGATGAATGGCAGTGCTTTTGGTGTCCTGTAATTTCATACAGTGGAGCACCGCTTCTATTTTGCAGGTACATCCTCAGAGGCAGAGTAATGCAATCAGCAGATAAAAGCATCACTTTTTCCTTTTCTTTTCTGCAGAAGATGAGGTTAAGATCACAGCTGAGTTAATATGAGTCAAATGCATTGTGCCTAAGCTGTCCTGAGCAGCTGATATCTGTGAATACATCAGGTAATGCTCAGTTTCCAAATTGCTGTCAACTGATTTTAATGCATTTTTACAAGTTGTGACATGTCTCATTGTGCTGATGTTAAAAAGGGAGAAAATAAGGCACGGATCACCAGGCAGTGACAAAGTCAGAACGAGAATCGTTGCCTTCTCCCCCAGACACCACAAAGCCACAGGGATTTGACTGCAGCTCTCAAGTGTTCTGCACTGCTTTTGTAGCTGAGTCTTCATTTACTTGTGGGAAAGAAAACAGGCACTATTTTTTCCTTAAATGAAGCACGTGCCATAAAATCCCTGCATTCTTGGCAGTTTTATTCCATTTTTTCTCATACTAACACTATTGAAACGATCTGTTTCATGGCTGTGAGCTCTTTGGAAAGTGCAAATGGGAGCAATTAATTGATCTCGCTATTAACAGAAAAGCCTGGAAGACAAAAGAGGATATAAAAAAAGGTGAAAACATGAAAAAGTGCAACAGCACACACACAAAAAAAGTTATTTAATTTGTTAAATAGGATTTGCCAAAGCGAAAACAAAGCCCACGTAGGCAGCTAACCAGATCTGGAGGCATTCATGCAGCCTGTGCTGGCCATGCATGCAACCACACGCATCTCTTTCATTTCTATCACTTGCTGCAGTGGAAAAAGTTTTGCTACAAAACCCAACCCAAGCGCCGAGATAAGATTCAGGTGATCCTGAACAAAACAGGATCCGTTCCCTTGGCATCATCCGCTCGTGTCTTCAGATGTGTTTCTGGGAAGGGAAAGGCTGGAGAAGGCTTGGGAGGAGGCAGAAGGACACGCAGAAGCTCTGGCTCGTGGCTGCACTTCCCTGCCCCACACCAGAAAAAGCCATGGGGCTGCACAGTGCAGGTGGGTGGGAAATCCCACCCTGCTGATCCCACCCGGACACCCTGAGGTCTCCCATGATCTTTGCTGGGCATCGGGTCCATGGCAGCCCCATGCTTACCTGGGCGATGGATAATGGTGGAGCCATCCCACACCCACGTCCCATTTTCTGTCCTTTCGTTGCACCCAGCGTTTCCATCCACCAAAGACTTTCACAGAGCCACAGCAATGCTCCTTATTTAAACAAGGATCAGGCTCTGTCTTTCATTTTAAACACAGCTGTGCAACGAAGGCAGAAAACAGAACAGACCAACTCCAACTCCTGCAAAGCCCTTTCAGCGCCTGGCGCTGACTGGGAGATCATTTGCTGTGGGGACAGATTTAGTTCCCTGAGACAGCCAGCAATGACCCCACCTTGCAGCTATTCCCTGCTGGACACACAGTTTGCAACGTCCAAAGCTTGTGAGAAACCTCCAGAGATGGCACTTAGCTGCCACTGAGCTGCCCTAATGGGGGGAAAGGCCTCGTTGGGCTGGAAGGGAGCTGAGGGGAAATACGAGGACAGAATGAGAAGGGTCAGTCCTAAAGGATCAATGCCAAATTCATAAGAAATACAGTAATTCTCTTAGCACAAGCTTGTGAGCCACAAGTTAAAATATCTCTCTCATTTCCTGCAAACAACACCGTATGTTGTTCAACTTGAATGTATTTATAAATCTGTCTTTTTATTTATATTCATTTTTAAAATAAGATTTTGGATGCTTTGCTTCGTTTTGCTGAGACAGAGATGAATCTCCATAACAATTTCAGTTTGGAGATTGGATCGTGCACGCATTTCAGCAGCTTAAGAGCTGATACGTGCACAAAGAAGCTCTCCAAACTCAATTAGGAATAAAAAGCACCACAATCTTTACTATTTCTTTTCTATCATCTTTGCTGTCTCTTCTCACATAAGTCTCCAAAGGGCAGAAATATATTTGCAGAACCAACTGCAGTGACTTCTCTCATAGCAGTCAAAAAAAAAGGGTTTCTTCAGAGCTGTACAAATAAAGAGCGATCGCTGTGGGGTTGCATTAAAACAAAACCATTCACGAAATTTAAGCGTTAAACTACTTTGTTATAATGTGCTTTTAAATGTTTACAGTTCAGGCATAATTGAATTTGACTCACTTGGGCCCCGATCCAACGACGATTTAATTGACATCAGTGGGAGTTGGATTGGGCTCGAAGTCATTTTAACTAAAATAACCCATCAATTGTTCCTCACCCACTTCATCAAACTCCTTCTCATCATTTATGATTGCTCTGTAATTTATTGCAACGAGGTTAAACCAACCCGACCAACTTCTGGCAAGCTTTCCTGTCCCTCAGAGGAGGATCTCAGTAACATCGAGCAAACTAGAAACAATTTGCTTATGGGAAGCACATGGAAGGGCTGGTCCAAACTGCCCAGCATTGTCCTCTGCTGTTACAGAAACCCTCCAACATCAGCTCCCCCACTATTTAGTCACCAAAGGAACAAAATGAACTGTTGGCATAGCTGTCAAGAAAAGGTTTTGAGCAAAACAGACAGGAGGGTGAAACCAAATATATGCACCAACTCATGCAAACATTTCGTAGCCAAAAAAGCAACAAAAAGAAAACATTTGCTTCAGACTTCTCACCATTGTGTTGCATCAACATTACTCACTTTCTATTTTGGGAGAATTTTTCATATTTCTCCTCTTTCAGCCACAGGAATAAAAGCAAGTCAGAGCACCAGGCCTTCTTATGCACGCACAACGCAATGATGTGCTGGTGATGCGCTCTGTGTGCAAGAGCTTCCCACAAGAAAGCACCACCACTGCTCATTTGGCTTCAGATTAATCTGTCACAGAACACCCTGTTTGGGTAACCACAAACACACCGCATGCATTTCTGCCTTGTAAAAGAGGAGATGTTTTTATTAAGGCTTTGACCTTTGGGTGCTTACACAACAGCGCGCTGGTTTGCCATGTAGGTGTGCAGGCACCTGTGCCCTCTAAGTGACAGAGCCCTGCTCTTGTTCTAGAAGCGTCTATGAAAGCCTCATTCAGACAAAATCCAACTTCCACGGGTGAAATCCCAGTTAAAAAAAAACAGAGGCAATCAGCAAGAATTAACCAATAATTATCGTGTAGCTTTTAAGATGGTTAGGAAAAATATCCAAAGGCAAATGGGGAGCAAATGCTTAAAGATGAGTTGCGTTTAAAAAAATGCACAGAATAAGAGGCAGGGTTATAGGAGTTACAGGGCACACACACACTCTTCTAATTCCAATCCTTCCTGCAGAAATCAGCCAAGCAACCACATGAACAGCAAGTTTCAGAACTTATAAAGCGAGACCTGAACGTACAAATCCAAACCTGAGGGTCACGGTGAGGCTGCTGCTTGAATTTCACAGAACAAATTAGCATACGCGTTTGCAAGTTTCCTATCATCACATTTTTAATGGGGATTTCAGTCCTGCTTTACATAAAGTCCTGGGAAGCTGTTTGTCCTTCCTTCAGAAAAAGCCATCCCTGCTTACGGAGCGACGCGCATCAACGCCGCGGCCGTGACAACTGCAGCTGGAGGAGGTTTGAACACCAGTCCACGTTGGGGAGATTGGAGGGGGTATTTTGGGAGAACCCACCCTTCTCCCCAACCTTTTAGTTACTTAAGTGGGTCCCAGCCCTGATCTGAGCACTTGTGTGAAATATCTACAAGCGGTAACGCAGCGCTCTTCTGAACTGCCCTGTGGCCAAGAGAAATGAGAGAGAAGAAGCCAGGAATCACTCAAAACATGAAGTTATGTCAAAGGAAGATGGAAAATACTGAGTGTTTACTGTGTTAGCCAGCTCCTAACACCAAACCTATATATATTTTTACAGACGTCACTAGAAAATGGCTTTGGGAATTGCACATCACTCAGCAAGGGCTAGAGGCTTCTCTGCTGGATTCTCCCAGTGTGCTTGAAAAGGAGCAATAACAGATAACCATGGCAGAGGAACGCAGTTCCAGATATCCCCTGGATGGTAATATTTGCACTGACCTCACAATTCATTGCTCAAACCCTCACATTTATCTCACCCATGTGAAGGGTGCTGGAAGCAATCAGGTGCAACATTGCATGAGAGCTCTTCACAACACAACACGACACAGCACAACAGAACACAGCACAGCATGAGAGCAATGCAAACGGGACATGGTCCTCTATGAAACAGTGTGGGTGGACTTTGCTGAGCTCAACTGCAGGAGCCCTCGCTCTGTATCTCACAGTGCTGAGCAAAGGTGCCTATCAGCTCCCATCAGCTCGCTCTTCTGACCCAGCTCTCCTAGGGATGTGCTCTTCACCTGCACAAGTACACCTGAGACCACAGCCCTGCTCCTGAGCTCCTGAGGAATGGTTATATCCAAGCAAATGAACCTCATGCTTATGCGTTCAGCCTGCTGCAGTCCAGCTGCTGCAGTGCTTACAGAGCAGGCTGAAAATGTTCAGTCCTCCCTTCCTCTCACCAGAAGTTAAAAAAAAAAAGGGAGAAAATGAAAGAAAATCTTGCAATACAGAAAGCAATTCATTGCTTTGCCAAATATCTCGTATCAAAAAAAAAGGAAGGCATTAGAAAGTTTCACGTCAGCCTTCAGGAAGAATGCTTTCAATATTTTTTTCCTGTCCCCGATCTGTTTCACCCCCTCCCCATTTTTTAACTTGCCAAAATAAATTCTACAACATTTTGTTTAACTTTGACCTGAAAAAAGCAACTTACAGTTACTTCTGTCCACATCCCTTCTTCTGCCTTAATGCAATTATCAGCCCAGGTGAACAGAAGGGAAAAAAGGCTCCTGAGCTCCTGCCCTGCTGCCCAGCACGCGGTGAGATGGCTCAATACAACCTCACCTGTTTTATCCACAATTTCCCCAAGAAAGATTCCACCTTTTCTCATGCCCATTGGGTACCGAAAGCAGCAGTGCTGGTGGGACTTTTATCCCACAATCTGAGTCTTAATTTCCCACATTTAACACCAGCAATTTGAAGCAGAGTTGCAGGAATAATAAACCATGGCAATGCTGGAGCCGCAGCCCTGTGCTGGGCAGGGCTGCAGTCAGAGCTCAGCAAGAACAGCAGAGCTTAACCCAGAACAGCAAAAGGATGGACCTGAACTGCTCCCAGTGTGACTGTGAGGCTTCAGAAAATAAAGTGCAGGGATTGGTTTTCCCAGAGAAGTCCCACATTCATTAATGCCATCAGAGCTCCTCCGCAGTGCTGATTTGTGCTCAACCACAGCCGCAGCACAGCTGCCTTTCTGCCGGCTTTCCTGCAGCCACCGCGCTGCGATTTGCTCTTTTGTTCCATGTCGGTTTGCCTGTGGTTGATTCCTTTTATCCGTGATTAACAGCACTGAGAGGCAGACAGCAGACAGCTCTGATGGCAGATTCTTAAATATCTCAGTGTCAGGGCCAGATTGCCGTGCTCGATCTGAGAGAGATCTGTTTTCAGATCCCGGCTCTGATCTGGCTTTGCTTCTGAAATGCCACCTCTAATGTTGGATAAAATCCGACCGAGAGGATTGACAGACTCATCTCCAAACACTCGGATATTATTAGGCAGCTCATATGCTGCTTTTTTATTATTATTTTTTTATTTTTTATTTTTTATTTTATTTCTGAGCAGTATTTTTTGCTAAAGTTGTCAGAAGACATTTTAAATAAATAAATAAATAAATAAGACAAACCCATTTTGGACATCCTGCAGAATGCTGGGCTCGTTAAAACAAAGTGCTGTGCCCAGGTTATGGCCAATACAGCCCGATCCTCTCCCCCATGCCTGCACCGTCGGCTGCTCCCTCCTGGAGGACAATCCCCCATAGGACTGAGGAGGACACTTAGTGCTGAGGTTACCAGCACTGACTTCAGGCCTTTGGGGAGCAGTGAGGCACTCCTGCACGCACAGACAGCAACGTCTGAGCTCTGCTGGGTTTGCAGCGCGCTGAGACATGGCGGAGGGCAGAGTCTACTAGGATTTGGATGCTGCAGTGCTCTGTGAATTACTTGGAATTATTGAGAGCACTCATCAGCTCACCTAATCCCAGATTAGAGGCAGCTACCGAAGCAACACTTGATACTTCTCAGTATTTTCTTTTTCATTTTGCTATTAAACTACAGAATTACACTGATCTTTGTAAGCTGAAACCAATAATGCAGAGAATTTTTTTCTTTTTTCTTTTTTCTTTTTTTCCCCCCCCTTCACATAAAACCCAGAAATAACTCCCACACCACCAGCACTGGAGCAGCACTGGATGCACACAGATGCTGGCAGCTCCGTGCTTTGGGTCAGCACAGCACCGTGTGCATCCCCACAGCAAAGCCTATGGGGACATGGATCTCCCTCACAGCCCAGCTCCTGCCATCACGGGCACAGAAACAGGATGTTCAGGTCAGCACGCAGGGCACACAGCACAATACAGAACCTATTCCAATGGTTGGGATCCAGATGGGATGCGGCAACCCAAAGTTTGGCTTTGCTCAGGTGTGAGCTGGCGTGGCATAAGGTTCACCACTGCTCTGCATTGCTGTAAATGATGAATCCAGCTGCTACGTTTCATGCAATGCACTCAGAGTGGCTGGCATCTCATTTTTCCCCGCACTGGGACGCATTCTGCACCGATCCCTTCTCCTTTCCCAGCTCTCCCCCAGGAGCTCCGTAACAATATCCGTTCAATCTGAAGAAAAAAAGGGTCAGCAAAGTATTTCACCAAGAGAAGCGGCTTCCACCCCAGCCCTACGCAACGTCTCAGAGCAAATCCAACCCTCGGCCATATCAAGGCCATGCTGAACAGAATTTCTCAGTGTTGTGAGGTCACTTGTACAGAAACTGAGCTGTTTTAGGAAGCAGTAAATCTGCTTTCCCACTATGAATTCCTCACCAGGTTGCCAAGACTGATCAGAAATCAGGAATGCCAAAGCTCGCGCTTTGCTGCTCCAGCAATGATTTCCCACCGTGTTCACTGTGCCACTTCATTTAGTCCAAAGCACTGAAAGAACTCAAATATGTCCATATAATGACAGCTCAAAAATCTTCGGGATCAGCAGTTCCCACTTTTACCCCAACATTAAAAAAAAAAAAAAGATATTAAAAAACAGAAGAACTGAAAAATAAAATTTCGAGTTTAGAGCAATTCTGTGTTACATCCATTAAAACCCTGAGCGTACAAACAGAAAACAAGGTCTTACTTTCCCCACTTCTTCCCCCCCCACACACAAAAAATACCCCAAATAATCATTTAAATGAAGTGACACACAGATACCTGCAAATTTGAGTTTCTTTCTGAGCCCCCCACAGAGCGCACACAGCTAATAATATACAATTAATAATTAACAACAAATCACATACAACAAATCACATACAACAGACCGCAGCAATAATACACAACCAATAATCGGCGCTGCCAGCTTTGCTCAAACAACCTGCAGTTTTGAAGCAAGCCCCCTTGAAAAGGACAGCGTGATTCTTTCCAAATCCAACACCTCAACTCACGTGGATGGTTTACGAAGGACGTTCTGAACCAGCACTGCTCACCATTAACAGATGATGCCCCGAATCGCCTGGGACAGCGGCAGCTCCCCCCACCCACCATGGACACCCTTCTATTTTTCAATGGATTTGAGTTATGTTTTCAGATACGGCACTTTTCCAGTTGGATCTTCCAACACCACGCACTGAAGAGCCCTTGGATTCTTTATCACATCGGCAGCCACAAATGAGGCAGCTGGATTTGAAACCTCACACTGAGCCGCGACTTAAAAATAGGGGGAACAAAGCAGAACGGGCACAGAGCCTCCTGAGAAATGTTTTAGGCACTCGAAGCCAAAAAATGATTTACATTAATAAAAAAAAAGATGATTTAAAAAGTGATTACTATGGAAGTCGGAGTTGGAGTTTCTCAGCCTCCAGAATTCAGGACAAGAAGCCCAGCGTGGCATGCATGGAGCCTGCGGCCATTACCTGCCCTGTTTATTCTGTGAAAAACCAATAAGTAATTAAATGTCATAAAAGAGAATGATGTTTTCACTGTCCAATTCATCAGTGAAAGAGATGTTAACCACCACTTGAAAATACTTCCCCTCAGAATACCTAATCACTTATTTATCAGCCCTGATGGCTGCGAACCTGGCCGTGTAGTTTGTAAGATTTGGTGTAAGTACAGCTTTTCTATTTCTGTGGCCCAGAAAATACCACAGTTACACCAAATTCAAGCTAAGTGCTGATCCCTTACAGGGGAAATCACATTTTTCTTTCCAAACTCTGGGTCTGCTGGGGGCTCACTTTGAGCTCCTCGCAATGGGAACCTTCCCAACGGGAGCAGCGAGCCTTCCATCAACCCTGAATCTCCTTCCAACTAAAATCTACACACACGTAAATATCTCAACTTCCATCACAGCCAAAACTGAAAGTATTTTCCATCTGCTCAGCGATTTTGTTCAGCTCTCTTCCCCTAACAGGAGATGTCATTAAACACGCGTGCTGAACATCTTACATCTTTCAGCTTCGAGGAAACTATAAAGCATATCAGAGGGCTCCAAATTCACCCAGGATGAAAGAGAAATTCACTCTTCAGCTCAAGAAAGTGCTGCAAAACTTTACTGAAATTATTTCAGGCCGCAGTGAAAATCTGTGCTCACTGCTTTCCTGCTCACCTCAATAAAGGAAGCACGGGCAGAAGTTCAGTGCCATCGTGCATTTCTTCAGGCTTTGGTCGCTTTGCAGTTTAGTTTTTCAAACAGATTTGTGGTGGGTATTTATCAGATGTAGTTGTTTCTGTGCTCTGCTCCATTTCTAAGACAATATCAGAAATCCCATTCGCTACCACTTGCTGTTCAGTAGCACCTACCCTCCTTGGGAGGCTCACCGTTTGGAAGCACGGACTTTCGCAGCCGCTCCTTGCACGGTTTTAATCCCACCACCAAATCTCTGCCCTGCAATTCCCAATCCCTGCAGCTCCATGAGGCCGAGCTGCAGACCAGCTGACATCACTGCTATGGGGCAGCCCAGAGCTGGGGCTGAAAACACGAACTTGAGGGCAAATTCATTAACAGTCCCAGGCACAAAGCGAAGCAAGGCTTTAACTGCAGAGCTCAGAACCCACAGCTGAATCATCTGAGAATTATTAATGACCATTTAATGAATAAATATTATTCTCTGGTATTTGCTATATCACAGAAACACATAATCATAAAGTTTATTCCCCCCCCCAGAGGGGTGCGTTAGAACAGCTGCTGGAAGCACCCACCCACTGCAAACCCCAATGATCTCTTTGGCTGAAGGGCACATTCACAGTGCAGCCTTTTTGGTCCTGACCTGGTCAGGCATGATTGTGGGTGAATACTCATGTTCCTTCTGGGTGCTAAGGGCTGCTTTCTTCTCTAAGGCTTTCCATACAGCAGAGGCAGAAGGAGGAGACAGGGATCTCCTCCCTGCAGATCTGTGCAGCCGCGCCATTGACCCCAGCAAAGGCAGAACTGGGCTTACCCCCCCATCTGAGCCCTCTGTGCCTCTTTTGGCCAAGCACAGGACTTTGCTGTCCATGCAGCAGCAAGGGATCAGCGCTCAAAACCTCCCTCGTTAACAACATCCTGATTAACAACCAGGTCTCCTCACAGGGCAGCATGGCGCGCTCGGTTCGGGGAGGCAATGCGTGCCGTTGCAACTCAATAGGAAGAAATAAATTTGGAACGAAGATGACACTACTCATGTAACTTCAGACCTCCCAATCAATTTGGGATCTTCAGTTAATTACATTTGCAAAATAAATATTGAGGTTGGAGAAAGACCAGGGGATTACTCTGCTGATCAAACTCTGTGTAACCCAACAGCAAGTTTTATATTGGCACATTAAGTGCTGGGACCTGGAGAGATCCCTCTTATTTAAATTCAACCAGCACTGAAGGAGGAAGGAAATAAAAGAGCCAAAGTAGGACTTGAATTTTTAAACACGCAAATGCAAAGTGCACTTTTTCAGCTCAAGGAAAAACAAAATTTTGGCCCTGATACGTTACCAAAAATTAAGCTTTTAAAGAATGTTCTTGAATAGTTACGGATTTTTTAATCACGTATTGCTAAGTCCCAGCTTCACCATCTGCTCCATTGGGTGCCACAAGGGTGGCACTACGGGAAGAATATAAGTGCAGAAACTACCTGCCTTGCCAGAAAATGGGCTCTTTTTGTTTAAAATTGGAACGCGTGACAGGGACGACATTTTTACTGCGCACGTGGATCTTTCAGAGCTCACGTCAGACCGATCCATTTGTGAAACACCTGCGGTCGAGACCCCATCCTGCTCACTGCCATGTACTAAAAATCAGCCGCCGCACAGCGAGGTCGGGACGCTCCCTCCGCATCCCCCCCTCACCGGGAGCCGCTCTCCCGATGGGATCGGCCCCGGGGGGCACTGTTTGGTCCCAGCGATGCTCAGCGATCCCCGTCCCAACCCTCCCCAGCCCTCCTTACCCGCGCAGGAGTGCAGCGGCTTGGGCCGGACCAGGAGGGACGGACAGACGGAATAGAGAGAAAGTTTCTCGAAGTAATCGCACGTCTCCTTGGAGAGGATTTCGTCGATCATGAAAGTCTTGTAGCGCCTCCTGCCTGCCTTGGCGAGCCGGGGCTGCGGCGGGCAGTGCATGGCCGGCCCCGGGGCCGCGGGGCTGCGCGGGGCTGCCAGGGCGGCGGGCGGCCGCTCATGGATGGGGCGCGGAGCCGCCCGAGCTCCTCCTGCGGGCGCTGCCCCCGCGCTCGGTCCGCGCTCCGCAGCGCTGAGCTATGCTGGGCTATGCTGGGCTATGCTGGGCTCGGCTCGGTTCGGCGGCGCTCCCTCGGCTCGCAGCGCCGCTACCCCGCTATATAACCGTGCCGATAAGCATCTCCCCGCGGCCTTTTTAGGACGCTCCGGCTGTCAATCAGGGCGCCCGCTGCTCCCCGCCGAGCACCATTGTTACCCTGCGCCCGGCTGGGAGGATCCCTGCGCTCCTCTCTCCTCCCTGCTCTCTATTTTAAGATACCGGGGTGTGTGCTTTTCTTTCTTTTTCCTTTTTTTTTTTTTTTTTTTTGGTGCAAAAACTGGAAGGCTTCCAGATTAGGGCTGGCTTTTCCTTCCCCCCCCTCCGCTTCTCTCCCCCCCCCACCTCCCCTTTTCCAAGCTTGCAATTAGCTCGAAGAAATTAAAAACTCAAACAGCGTGGGGAAGCTCAACCCTGGGGCCCCGGCCCTCAGCCCCGCGGTGCCGCTTTTCCCGAGTCTTGGGCGCCCAACTCAGCCCTCCCAGCTCAGCTCAGCTCCCCCCGGGCCGTACGGTGCAGGACGGAGCGGTGAGCTCCAACCCGCTGCTATGGGTTCTTCTATAGGCGGCCGTTCGGTGCGCTCCGTCCCGGCGCAGTTTCGCAGCCCCGGAGCTGATTTACGGGCAGATCTCCGCGGGATGAGCGCTGCCGCTGTCAGAAACCCCGTTTGTTTCTATGGAAGGAGAAAATCGCGTCCCACTCACGGGTAATTCCGGCAACTTTTCGTTGCTCTGTATTAATAAAAAAACACCCCAACCCTCACACATCTATCAGCCACCTCTCGTATCCTCTTTGCAAGCAGTGTTTCTTCAGCAAAATCACCTCTTGGCTTTCGGCTTTACAGATCTATCTGCAGCTTTGGAGAGCCCTAAAAGCAGCGCTGGGCACACACGATGAACCTCCACACTCCTCACTTCTCTTTTGGACTTTTGTCTTAAAAGCTCATTGCGTGGTTCTAAAAAGCTCAGCATAACGAGTTATCACACAGATAAAACAAAGCGTTTTGCTCGTTAAGCCATTGGAAAGGCTAAGATAAATCCTTTGGATATATATTTTTTTCTATTGATTTTGAGAAACGGAGGCACTCTCACCAAGAGGCATTTCAGCAGAACAAAAACAACCAGCACGGAGCTTGGAGTCATTTCCCCCGATGATAAACCCATCCCCAATTACTGCAACTCTTGCTTTAATTCCTTAGCAAACTACAAATATTTAAGGAGATTTGCGGAGTTCGTTGCGAGCGCGGCTTTACACACACACTCTTCACACACCAAACAGGCTTTGAGAACACTTTTTCTCCTTTTTACACAGTTCTTTTTGCAAGGAGACAAAGTAATTCCCGATGGCATTGACCTCAGCAATCACCACTTGTTGTATTGCGCAGAGCGTTTTCAAAGCGACGCTCGGCGCAAGCAGCCGAATTCAATCCCCCACCGTCACAAAGCAGCAGCGAATGGCATTTTTGCTCCTGTTTCCCCCATGTCTGCCCTTTTTCCTCACTCCGCATTCATTTTGCAATTACAAAACCTGACGAGACCCAACAGATGAAAGTTTCCTGATGCTGAAGTGCAATACAAGCGCTGGAAGTGAAGGGCTCCTCAACGAGCCCAATCAGCTCCAGTGCAGAAACCAAACGGGGAAGAAGCCTCCGTCTCTCCCACATCCCTTCCCACAGCCACCACACAGGAGCTCTGCCTGCCCTTTCAAGTCCATTTTGCTCACATCTGAAGGCCTGAACGTGCAGAGATGTGGGGTTGGCACCTCTGCCGAATGTTGATGCCCCAAGAGAAGGTCGGGCAGGTGGGATTAGCACACCCTGACACATCCCCGTGTCTTTCCTTCTTCTTACTTATTGACTTGAGATTTCTTTTTCTTTTTATTCTTCTTCTTTCTTTCTTTCTTTCTTTCTTTTTTTTTTTTTTTTAAGTGGCCACAGCAATACCGTGGATTATATCATATGAAACACACACTGGCTGTCAATCAAAAAGGGGGTGCTTTGGTCAGGAATAATCAGGGGTTTTGTTTCCAACATTAATGAAGTGGCTGGAATAGCAAACATCTGCTGAGGGGACTCAAACCCCGAGCAGCTGTTGGAGCCCCCAGACCTCTTCCCACATAGGACAGCTCTGCTGCTGAGCACTTCTCCCTGAGGTCTCTGTAGGGCTGAGAAATGGGGCCATGCAGGAGGGTGGGAAGGGAAAGGCATGTCAGGAGGGTTCGGAGGGCAGGCGCTGTGACGTGGGTTGTGCACATGAGCCCAGCAAATGGCCGCGTGAGAGCCAGGCCCAGAATTCCTGTGTGTGTCCTTTCCAAGAGGGAAAGGGGTTAATCCCAGGGAAACGACCCCGCAGGTCACTGAGTGAAGCTGCTTTGTGTGTGTGTGCAAAGCCAGAACCAGAACAGAGCAAGAAGATGGCACTGCTCTGAGCTGATCGGCTGGCAATAGGTCATCCATGCAGAGAGCTCTGTCCTGTACCATAACACTGCAACAGCACCCAGCTGATCAGAAAGCACAGCAGTAGATCTGCTGAAGCAAGGTTTCTGCTGACATTTGCTTTAACCCCAGCCCTGGTGCTGCCAGGAACCCTGTCAGCACTGGAACCCACTGGTGCTGAGGCATCTTACGGTGGTCTCAGATCAGTTTTTTTCTTCTGAATTCACCCTATCTAATGGGCAAAGGTTGTTCTCTCAAGTCCCCCACATTACCACATTTAATTGCTTTTTCCAGTGAAATCCAGTGGGATCTCAGCATTCATCCAACACAAGAGGCTTTCTGATATCTGCCCAATGCAAGAGGAAATGACATTGCCCAGAAAGCTCTAAAACCAGGAGGGTGTAAAATCCTCCTACACGCACACAGAATTGGGTAAACCAAGGAGCTCCTTAGTGCTCTGCTCCTCTGAGAGAAACACAGCTCAAGGACAGACAGACACCCAGGCAGGGCATCCCTCCCCCAGCCCTGGAAGGCCTCTGTAATGTCAGGAACATACAGGATAGAAGAGAAACTGCAGTGTTTGTTGGCTCTGAACTCTGCCTTGGCCCCTCTGCAGATGGCAAGGTGAAACTGCTGGGCATCAAAGTGTGCGATGTCATAGGAATTGCAAAGCAGAGAGCTAATTGCATATGCTCACACACAGCATTGGCTTCAGGGAGGCTGTTGCTTCCAGCTTATCTCTGCAAGCAAATTTCACTCCTGGCCTAAGAGACTGCAGAGCAGGATTGCTGAAGGTCCAGCTGTTTCATTGCTTTTTACTTTTCCCAGCTCAAGCAGGTCTTGAATCCTCGCAGTGATTTCTCTGTCACCTTTAGATCTGCCTGCAGCCTCTGTGAGTGTCAGCAAACCTCAGTCAGAGCCAGGCTGATTCTCCTCCTATTCCCCCTGCAATGCTGCAACATTAGCACAGCCCAAAGCAGCCCCTACGTGACAGACCTGAGCTCACGGCAGCACTTCGAAGTAGTCCTTAAGCAGTCAGAATAAGCTGGGGCTTTGGAAATTTCCTTCAATAAGTTTACACAGATAAGCGAATCATCAGCAGGGACTCCTCCATTTCACAGCTTGCTCTTCTGCCAGCCCTAAACCGAACCTCCTTTGCTTAGAATCACCTTTTATCTCTCACCACATGGATTGTGCTGGTTCTTAGAGGGGAGATACAGGCATGGTTTCAGACCTATATGCAGAGAAACAGAGGTGGAGGGTTCCTCTGAGCACTCAGAACAGAGCCAGACCTCACCACACTTCTCTCCAGGTTAGCAATAGTCTAAATCCTGGTGTTTTCCTCATTTTTCCCCCACAATGGCACTGAAGGCTGAGAAGGCATTTTGCTGATTTCCCAGCTGGGACAGGCACTACCTCCTCCTTTCCTAAGCCCCATTGCTACAAAATCAAACCCAGTTCTGCCACTGGTGCTGGTGGAGCTGTTCCCACGTGCTCCCAGGGGCGTTGCCTTACCCTCCTCAGGGAACCAAGGAACATACCAAGCTGGATTGAAGAATCCATTGTGAATCTGAAGAAGAACTGGCAGAAACGAAGGCATTTAGAGAGACACTTATGGTGTGGCTGTGATTTCTGGGTGTTGTATCGATACCACGTACACCTGAGTTGATGCCAAGGAACATAAGGCATCTTTCAGCGAGCAGGGATTTGTTTTTTCATGCTATAGCTGAGAGGCTACAATCTGGACGTGTAAACTGGGGCTAAGGAGTTTGGAAGCAGCAACCAGGAATGCAAAGGAGCATCCTGTGCCATCCTGAGCAGCAGAACACCGACGGGGCTCAGTGTGAGGCAGAGGGAGCAGATCACAGCAGTCATGGATAGGGCCTCTGTGGGGATAGAGGACAGCAGTTCCTGCAGCTCTCCTCAGGGCAATGTAGCATCGGGTTTGGGTGAGGCAGATGTGCTCAGTGCCTCCCAATATTCACCACAAATATCTGTGGGATGATGGTTTAGACAGTGCCCTCAGTGATGGGCTTTGGGTTCTGGTTCGCCACAAAGAGGTCAGGCAGACCAGAAGTCTGTCTTTGGAGGTCCTTTCCAAAGGAAATACCCTGTTCTCGATAGCGGTTTCCTCATGCATCCTTTTGTCTGGGCAACTCCACACTGCACATCCATCTCACATCCATCCATTGCCCCACCTGCACTGCTGCCCTCTCCAGGATCCCAGTGAACACCAAGACACGTCTTAAAATGGCCAAGGAAACAAAAATCTTAGTAAAACCACAATCACTTTCCTGGAAGGATTACAGCCAACAGTAAGGGGCAGCATCTGATCTCATGAGAGCATCAGTGCTTGGGATTGGAACATTTTTTAAAGTCTCCCCCAGTTTTTGGCATGGTAAACTTCCCAGATTGAACACAGCTTCGCTCTGATCTGTGCTCCAACCTAATTTGGGTGAGGATGCACGTCTGAATGCTCACTGCTTCATCCAGCTTTGCCTAAGGCCCATTATTTTTGCACAAGCCTTGCTAAATCTCTGCCAAATTGGATGGTAGTGTTCAAAAAATCAAAACATTTCCAAGTCCTTCTATAAAAGGGAGCAGGATGTTTTGGCATTCTGTGACTGATGCTTTCTTCATTATTCACAAGGATTATATCTGTTTGTTTTCTTTTTTTTCTTTCTCCTACAAGACAATTCACCTGAAAGCAGAGAAGAAAAAGGATCCCAAACCAATAGACCAGAAGTATGACTCCAGTCTCCATAGAGACACCAGAAAAACACTATGGTCATGTGGGCTGTACACAAGAAGCCTATTCATACTGGAATGGGTGGTGTTCCAGGATGTTAAGTAATTTTGACAATCTGCCACTATCTCAGCCTGCGAGAAGCCCGGAGGGAGTTATTGATGCCATCAAGTGCTGATCTGTGTAAATGGTTTCTAGACAGCCTCCTTCATTCTTGGCTCTGCAGGACCTCAGACCTGCAGATGGATCTCAGCAAGGCCACCTGGAAGCAACCAAGGTCACCATTTCCAGACAGCACCCAAACTGCTCCGAAGAGCTTTGGCCCTTTCTGCACCAGTGCAGTTCTGGAAGCAGATTTGTGGCACTCAGGACTGGTTGACTGGCCCAGCTTATGGCTCAGGCAAAGCAGCTCATACCTGTGAGAAGCAGCAAGAATCAGCTATAATGCAATTGCCACGCAGTATAATTAGGACATTAAAATACACATAGCTGTTAAGGCCCTGGTGCCATTGGTTAAGCCCCAGAGCTTTCACTGTGTTATCAGTGTAAGAGGGGGAGTAACACATCGAACAACTGGTACATATTTCCAATCCCTTTGCATTTAGGGGGGAATCTCTACATTCCTGTTTTCTCACCGGCCGTAACCTCGTTTCTACAAGGAACTCAGAGCTTTAATTCTCTCCCCACTACATATTTCCATGGCTCTCAAAAGTGCTCCTGGCAGCCCTTGGATGGCATTCACACGGCCTTGCTGCCCCACATGCTGGTTCTCATCAGGAGCAGCCCAGCAGTAGCTGCTCCCAGACCATCACACAGCACCCTTCATTCAGCACGCAGCTTGGATTGCACAGACCTTATTTGCAAGTGAGGACTGTTCTCCCTCTCACCTACCCCAGAGATATCTTAAGGCAGGTATATCTGCTCTCTCACTTGCTACAGACAGCAATATTCCCACAAACCTCTCCCCACTCTCCTGAACAGCAGTGTGCCCACTCTCCCTTATTCCCACCTGCAAGCACTGATCAGGGCTCATCGTGCCAATGGATTCTGCACTACAAGAGGGGGACAAAGGCTGCCTAGAGAGGGTTGTAATGCTTGCAGCTATGCTGTGGTAACAGCTTGGTATTAGTTTAGGTATTTGAAAGCAAAGTGGCTGGCTGCTAACAATAAGTAGGGCCAATATGAAAAGCATCCAGAGAGATGATGTTTGTATAAGGCTAGACTGAAAGAACACAGCGAGGACAAAAGCCTGAGATGTTAAGGACAGCCTACTATAGGCTTTATTTTATTATATAAAGCTCTCCCTGCTTTATTACTGTCAGGATCACTGTCATAGGCAAGAATGCCCCTTACTAGCCACGAGGTCAAGAAGCATTCTGATAGCCCCAGTCTATTTTTCTCTACAATCAAGAACTATAGCACTGTTACCTATTACTGGCTAGAAAGATAGCATGTGCTACTACCTAACACGGACACGTGGTGTGAAACTAGTTCTAAACTCAAGAATCTGCTTTACATAGCAATGAGCCGAGCTAACCTGAGTACCAAAAAAGCAACTGCACCACTCTGTGTGCATCACTTAGCTTATAGCTGCTCCCAGTTCATTACAGCATGCCCATCTCCGGTCTTAGCTTTATCTGTAACTAAAACAATGGCTTTACAGAAGGTATGATAGGGGATCTGAGAGTGGTTGGGCAATGGAAGAACGAAGGGATGCATGAGAGCTGAGATCCCAACAGCGAGGTCTGACTGTAGTGAATGGAGGGGGCTGGAGATGGAAGTCAGGCCAAGAAGCAGCTTTGCCTTTTTAGCAAGGATAAACCCCATTTCATTGCCTGCGCTGGGACTAAGATGGTTGATACTAGATAGAAATCTGTCCTGTAATCCAGATGAGGTAAAGCATGAGGCTAATTACAGCTAATTTGATCTCCATTGTCTCTTGGCTGAGCTGAGACAATTTCTTAACAGTAAAGACTTGCTCTGTGTTTTAGGGCAGAATCCTTGTGAGAGGTTGCACTGCTTGGGAGTTTTGGATTCTTTCTGACCTCTTCACACCGCACTACAAAGCTGAAGGACAGTTTGCAGGTTGGAATAACAGCAATCTTCTGGGACAGACTTCAATGGGATCTCCAGAGCTTGGTGTCCTGCTGAATATAAAGCCTCTGGATTAGGGGAGAGAGTTCAACACAGCTTCCCTAACTTTTCAATAAAGGTATCAGCTGGGAGCTCCTGCTCTGCATGCCCTGTTGCTGAAACAGGCTGGAGCAGGAGGCACTAATGAGCCGGGCTTAAAGATGCAGATTTAAGACTGATACATCAAACAAGGGAGTGGTGTGAGCTTAGAACAGATAGCACCATAGTGTAAAGGACACAGGAGCCCAGCTGCTGGCTAAGGAGGCAAGAAAACAAACCTTGCTTTGGTCTGCTTGGGCCTCGGATGCCATCCAACCTGTGTTCAAACATTCAGACAGGGCTGCTGTGTTCCCGTAACTGATTGGCTCTCATTTGGAAGTGCTGGGTTGCAGACGCGCGGGTTGTTCATGTCAAAAGACAGGCAACACAGCTCTTCCATAAAAGACCAGCAGGCAGACACATTAACCCCTGTAATCCCTTCCTGTGGTGTACATGACGCCACATAGATTTATTAATTAAACCCTGTTATCCGGTGGCCACTGTCAATTAAGCATTTCCTTATAACTTATAATGAGGGCTCATTCATTAGCAAATGTTTCCATTACATTTAAGGCTATGAGTCTCTCTGAAGACTTTTCTTCCTCAACAAAGAAGGGAATTTGTTGTGGTTTGGGATCCTGTGTAAAGGGAGAGGTAGAGAAGCAGAGACTGGATCTGCTGCTGAGCTGAACAATTAATAAATGATCATTGCTGTGCTCTAGGAAGGCACAGCTCCATCCACAAACAACTGTTTCAGGAGATGAATGTGATTCTTACTTGCCAGCCCCATGACCCTAGGAGGTTGCAGCACACCCTTACCTTTTTCATTGCTGTTCTCTGCTTTGCCAGCTCTCTGTAACACAGCATTTCTGTCTCACTTCCCAGTGCAAGCAGTTCTTTCACTTTGCCTGAAGAGCTCATGACAGCTTACTTGCACAATATTTCTAACTCCTTCCAGACGAAGCTACAAGGTTGTATCTAGTTTTGTTCTGCCTTGCATCTTTTCTTGCTCATAATTCTGCTTCCTTGTTCTGATTCCAGACCTCTCCTGTCTGGAAGTCAGGAAAATCCTCTGTTCCTGAGGGCATTGTGTCCACCCCTTCCTTTGGAATGAATGCACTATATATCGATTTGCTGCAGGACCCACCCAGCAAATCTGAAGGGGGAAGTGAGAAGCAATGCAACTTCTGAGTGTGCCTTCAGAACAGGCTACCTGAGAACCCCCTGAGAACTTCACTCAGGCCCTGATGAACCCTTTGCTTTGGCACTGGTGGTCACCTGAGGGGCCTCTGGTGCAGAACTCGTTGCAGGGCTTGCAGTGCTGGCTCCTGAGCATCAGTACTAGGAACACAATCACATCTGTCAAACAAACTCCAACCTGAATGCTGAGGAACCAGAGCAGCAAAAGGCTGATCGAACAAGCATCGGAAGCTTCAGTCAAACATGATCCATGATAAGAAAAATGTTATGATTTTAAACGGGTACTCGAAGTCTCATTGGACCTGATGTGACTTTTAGACCATTGGGTTGAGGTTAAAAAATAAATGAATAAAATAAAGGATCCAATAGAATAATGAATCCCTTTGGAAGGTTACCAAGGGTTCCTCCCAGCAGCTGCCTGGAGAAAGGTGAAGGGCTTTGGCTGCCTGCACCCGAAGCCACGGCCCGCCTGCCTGCTGCAGTGCAGGAGATGGAGCTGCAGTTCCCTCTTCTGGCAACACGTGCAGCTGCAAGCCCTGTTCGGGATGATTTATTGGATTGATCCGCTAGGGCTCTGTGACAATAAAGCCCAGATCTTGCCACACAGATCAGAAACTGCATGCCAGCAAAAAAGCCCATCTGCAGAGCTGAAGGAGTTAAACCCAGTTGGTGGCTTGTTGGCTAACATAAGCTGGTAATGATTCTACTGGTGCTGCAGTGGTGTCATGCCTTAGTAACAGTGATCTCCAAGCTGTACAGTTACTCCACTGAGCCTCATGTAGGGGCTCTTTTGCAGAGGCCAGCTGCAGAGCCTGGAAATAGATGGGAGTGGGAACTTGGATGTCAGGCTGCAGAGCTGCTGGGTGGTGGCACTGGGGAATGGGATCGACAGCAAATCCTGAAGGAATCCCACAGAAAGGATTCGTGTGAGGCAGTGCCCCATTCCCAGCTCCTCTGCAATCAGAAGGAACGAAGGAGCTGCTGCTGTTGAGAGCTTGGAAAAGACGACCTTATCGAATCAAAATCACTGGGAAAAGAAGACAATGCCATCTGGCTGCGTCTGAGAGAGCTGGAGACCACGCTGGCATTATTTGAGGCAGACTGCACTCATCCTTCCCCACGCATTCCTGGGACATTTCTAATCATAACTGTGAATGGCATCCCGCAGCGCGTTTTTGGGATCAGGTTCCCTCTATAAATGCCCAATCCTGGATCTGCAGGCTGCAGAGCTCCCACTGAAATCAGCTGAAGCACAGCCCAGCTCAGTACTGTCAGAGCTGCTGTTTCACGCAGGGCCCATTAACAAAGAATCTGTATAATTCAGATGTTCAGAGCACTGAAACCTACCTATTGAAAATTGCCTTTTTGTATGGAAGCCAGCAAAAGACAAGGGGGAAAAAGTGATGCACTCCTCCTCCTTTTGTCTGAATTGTTCTACAGTGACATATGCATATAATCAATTACGGAGAGCAAAAAATGGGATTACTTTTAAGAATCCCACTTTACTTTTCCCCCTTCTCAGTGTCGGCGTGTTCACACAACTCAGAATGGATTGAAGTGATAACAAGTAACTCAGCACATGGCCCTGTCTGCTCGGTGAGTTATCATGCATTCCTATCTGACTGTCTAATCTAAGATGCTTTTAAAGGACATCATCAAAATATCTAAGAGCTGCCGCGGGATCTAATTACTAATCTTCAGGAAGAAACGCTGGCTTTGCTGCAAAGATGGAATCCCACCCCTTAAGTCTTTATGAAGCAAAGAGGCAGAAGGCTGCAAAGCACACGTGTGCAAATCACAAAGCTGTGCTCTTGTGGCTCAGTCTGTGAGCACTTGGAGCATGATGCAATGTAAAACTATTGTTCTATCTGAAACTATGGTGCTATTTTACACTGCACAGTCCCATGAGTCACTCAAACTGTGTTGTACCCCTTCCAAGGAATGGTTTATATTGGTCTGCGTTATTCATCGCTTTCTTAATTGCTTGGCTTTCCTTTGAGCACAGTAGCACAGAATTTGGGTGCCCTACGAGTGCTGTTGGATTCACTCTCACGGTATCCACAGGTCACACAACACCAGCATTCCCATTACACGCATGGAACTGGAGGCAGAGATGAGGGATGAGATTTGTCTGTGGGAATAAGGTTGATTTTTAGAGCAGTGCAACCAGATGTCTTGTGTCCTAGTCCTCTCTACTCACCTAATAGAGATTTTTCCCTTGTCTCCTGGCAAGCCAAGGACAGGTTCACCAGACAGACAAATAAAACTAGAGCCAATGTCTGCATCCTTCTGCACAAAGAACATATTACAACTCAGAAATGCAATAGCTCACGGCAGTGCAACGTTAGGCAAGATTTGCTGCTTGCTGTATTCAACAGAGGAACAGAAGTCTGGGAAATGAGTCTGGGATGAGTCTTCCATGCTCGTTATAGAAACCACCTTGTCTAATTCTAGTTTCCTCTTTTCTTCTGCTCCCTTTTATTTAAGTCACTACCAGCCTTACACTCAGCTCCTGCATATCAGGAATATCCTGCAGATCCCTGTTCCTGGACTGCTCTCCATCACGGGCAGGAACGAGTTCATTAATCACACCCATATGTGCCAGGAGGTGAACTTGCTTGGAACTCCACTTCCACTCAGTCCACACACAATTCCTTGACCTCAAGTCAAAGCCTAAGTTTCCTCAAAGCACTTCAGAATGGTGGGTAGCCACAGTCTGAATTATATTTTGGTTGGATCAAGTCGATTTGGAGCAGTATATTTGCAGCTAAAAACTAAACCATCATAGCCAACTTCATCAATGGACTGGTGTCCACTGGTCACCAAACAAATGTATGCAGATAGGACTACCCAGTCTCATCTCAAAAACTGCCATTCACTTTCTTCCACGGACAAAATTGTAACTCAGCTATTGTGAAGCACAGCCCAACCTTCTTGGTGTTCAATTCATGCTCTGTATCAAGCAATAGCAACTTATTTATGGTGTTAAAGCACATACTGTCAACTTGGCTGGATCAAAGTGCCCTTGAACTGCTCTTGTTACTGATTTGGGGGTGAAACAGCACCTTCAGAAAAGCATTCATCCAACAGCATCATGAAACAGAGAAAGCACCCATCTTCTGAGATGTGCCACTGTGAAATAGGTTAAGGCCCAATTTAAAAGCGTTCAGCTTTCATAGAATCATAGAATGGCCTGGGTTGAAAAGGATCACAATGATCATCTAGTTTCAACTTCCTGCTGTGTGCAGGATCGTCAAACATCAGACCAGGCTGCCCAGAGCCACATCCAGCCTGGCCTCGAATGCCTCCAGGGATGGGGCATCCATGACCTGAGTGGAGCAGCCTGAGAGCCACTGCTCCAGGAGTCAGGAGCATCACCTCAAGCCAAGAGAAGCTGAGGAAATAAAAGAGTAAAGTGTCCCTGAAGGATTCGAGCTGAATATCTGCACCAGAATGGGCAAAATCATCACTGTATAGCATCTTCCACCTCACATTTGTCTGCTTTTTTTTTCCTACCCTACTGTTGTTATTGTGAGGATGGCAATTTTTGTTCTGGAACACAACAGGTGTTTTTCATAGGAGGGCACCCTGCTGAGATGTGCGCCCTCAGTGCTGGATCACTCTGCAACAAAAACTGAGATTTAACAATCTAATGGTGTTCTGTGTCTCTGTAGACACCCCTCCCCCATGTAACACCTTTCCTATGCTATCTGCTCCTGTGCAGGAGTCAAAGGGAATACCTCTGTACAACTGCCTGCACCACACCTGATGGGTTGGATGGGAGGTGAAGGGGATCGAACGAACATGAACAACATTTCCCCTGGTCATCTTCTTCCTTCCCTTATCTGCCATCATTATATCACTGCGTTTGTTACTTTAAAAACACAAAAACATAAACCAATCTCAGCCTAGCAGGGACAGGACAACAAAATGACCTCGGGACTGACTGCATATAAAAACCAAGCAGATAAAAAAAGCACGGCAAGCTCAGCGTACTCAGTATGGGGATGCCAAGCAGGAAAGGAACAGCAGAGGGAGGTATCCGGCCGTGCATGAGGCAGCAGAGAGGAACTGCCCTGTGCTGTTGGGTGCTGCATCACCAAGCTCCACGCAGCTCCACGTCCCGCATTGCTCTCTTCCTCTGCGGGACCCTGAAAGTAATTGTGCTTAAGGAAGCAACTGGTTTGATAGGGAATATCTGGAGATAACGCTTTGTGCTCCGGATAACTGCACAGCAGTGTGCAATTGGGAGCTCCAGGAAGGCTGCGGTGAGGGGAGGGATGCGTAAAAGTCTTTGCCCTTTGGGGCACTTTTCAGTGTTTCTGAGCTCACCCCACAGAATAAGTCTGATGGAGAAAGGCAATGGTGCCACAAAAGATGGAGCTCTGTTCTCTCAATGCGTGGATGCTCTCAACAACCAGAGGTCCTGAAGAGCACATCTGGAATCACTTACAGCAGCATCTGGAAACTGTCACGAGCTGCAATGAGACACAGTTGCTTAATTATTCTGGGTCTGTATCCTTTGCCACTGTGAAGCTGTCAGTGGCCGTTCAGCCTCCTGGGCACAAATCCCAGCACACCCCCTGCATGCCACTCATCACATACAACACTTGTCACACTATAGGAAGCATCAGCTTTACCCTCAGCACTGCCCTGACCGAGTCCAGCACAAGTGATAGCCTATGGTAAGTTCACTGTTACAGCAGGAGGAAAGGAAGAGAAAGGAAATCACCCAACAAGCCCCACAGAGAACAACAGCCCTGTGATAATCCCAGTCCACCTCTGCATCAGACACAGCCAGAAGTTTCATTCCACAGCATCAATCTGTTCCTTAGTGAGAAGTCCATCAAGCCTTTGCAGCAGCAATATGGTTAAGATTATCTTCCGACTTATCCTGGAAGATGAAAGGAGTACAAAATTACCCAGGACAGACTTCTACTTTGCTATTTTGTTTTTGGTACATCTTACAGATCCAGAATAAAATAGACTTCTCATGGAAGAGAATCATTTTGGTTCCCTTATCTCTTCCCCAGCACTGATGCTTGCTTCTGGAAGTGAAGGAGTTAAGCACACTGTGCTATGCGTTTTCCTCAAAGCACAAAGGGAGAGGGGCTAAGGATTCTTGCCATTATCCCAGTGCTGAACTTCAAGGCTGAACTTCCTCTGGAACCATTTGCATCTTCCCCTTCCGCCTCCAGCAATGCCCTGAGGTCAACAACTCGACCCAAATGGATGGGATCATAGCAGGAGAGGTGGTGCCTCTGCATTCTGCTTTGGAGTGAGATGGTGCTAACAGGAAGCACAGAAACACGAGGAAAATAAAATGGGATAAAAGTAATAGAAACTAAAGAGGAATGTTGAGAAGCTCAGGGGAGAGGAGGAAACATGAAAGTACATCAAGACAGAAGCGCTGATGCATCCGTAGCTCAAGGGGGGCAAATGAGCCATGTGGAAAATGCAAAGGAATGGTAGAGAAATCATAAAACCAGGATTCCAGAGAGTACATCTTACAGTTCAGCTCACGCTGCAATAAACATCCAGATGGCCGCGTATCCCAGCGAGACGCTGCTGGGAAAGGAAACGGAGAGGGAAAGAGGGGGAGAGAGGGGTCACTTACACATGACTCTTCCATTCCCAGCGAAAGAGGAAAAGGAAATGTAGATTAAGAGAGGTCTTCAGGCCTCAGCGCTGGCTGAGCCAGCACAGGCACAGGAGGCAGAAGCCAAGGAATGTCTTTGAACCTCTTGTGCTCGCATATTTTTCTAGCCCTCTTCCCGTCTCTGTCTCTCCCTCCATTTCAGCCCCCTCTTTTCCCACTCACAACAGCCCTCTCTCCAGTTCTGACAGTCCCTCCTCCCTTTTCCAGAGCCCTACAGCAAGGGTTGGTTTATAGCACTCTAAATCACATGTCACAGCATCACATCCTCTCTTCTCTCCCCTTTAGGGGTTTTTTCACAGGCCACAGTAAAAGAAATGGGAACAAGTTAGACAAGCCCTCACTCCTTAAGAAATGCTCTATAGCAACCCCAGAGGTCCACAGGGTCTTCCACAAATCCATTTTCCCTGTGGAAAGGGAATAAATAAGCACTCTGGTAATAAAGACAGAGCAGCTGAACATCTCATACCAGGAGAAAAACTATGGGAAATACAGTGAATTCAGCATTGCATTAATTGGCCCCAAATCAGGCCATCCTGTTGTTGTTCTTGACACACTCAGCTCTCATTCTGTGATTCTGAGCATGTCCTCTGCCCTTCCTGTACCTCAGTTTTTCCAGATATGGAATAGGGAAGACTGCTGACCTAGCTACAGATATGACCCACAAGATTTTGCATTGAAAACATTAAATCAATTTAAAGAAACACCACTGGCAGAATCAGTATTGTTGTCCTCTCTAAGACACTGACATCTCCAGTCCTGTGTAAATAAGAAGCGTCACTGAATCCCAGTGCACAGAGCTTGCACAGAAGGGACTGCAGGAGCTCAGGGCAAATAAGAGAAGGAGCAGCACAGTGTTATCATTGGGAATGCCAGAGGGTTTCCAGGAAAACACAGCTCTGGATTCAGGCTCTCAGGTGTGTTCCACATCTCACTGGAACTGGCTGACTGGGTTTGTTCCACCCAAGGGTACAAAACTATGAGAGAGAGGACCTCTGAGCTACGGGAGACACAAGAAGTGGCTGCACATTCCATTCCTCCCAGCCCTGAGAGGTTTAATATCACAGTCTGATTCATCAAAGCTTTTTAAAAATATATTCATAGAAGGGGGAAAAAAAAGGACCAGGTTTTGCTTTTTTTGCTCTTTGTTCTGTATGTTACCTAATTTATAGTGAATCAGGTGTTCTTTCTTCTAAGCATTTTATTTTTAGCATTGCTGTTAGTAAATTGCTTTCCCTTTTGCACGTGCCTGCCTTCAGATGGAGATGAAAGTCTGTTCTGAGGAGGGTGATGGGTGCACGGCTGTCCCTGGGTGCTGGTGTGATGAGGTGCAGCGCTTTGAGAAGTCAGCACTTTCAGGGCTGTTTGCTTTCATCCTTGCTTCAAACCTGCTTTAGAACCTGCTGAGTAAGCAGCAAAAATAGAGAGGAGGAGATGGGGGTGTGCAGCTGAGGCAGGAGTGATACAGCAAACCACCACAGTACCTTGTGGAGTGGCTGTTGTGCACCCAGACTGCTAATCACACTGCAGATGCTTTTACCATCGCTTCAATCCAATGGGCAGGAGCTGAATATGAGCAGGAAGAACTGTTTAATGGGTAAGAATGCAAACCAGGTACTGCAGATTTTATACACCGCCTTTAACAAGTCACTGTGTGATAACTCATCTGGAGGAAAGCAGTTTGCACTTCTGCCATGCCTTTGGAAAATGAGTCTTTTGGGGCCTCCTGTGACCCACGCAGCACCTCACCCAGGGGTACTGCTGCATCTCACACAGCCATAATGGGAAAATTAATTGTGTGGGCTCAATGGAACGCAGAATTTGGCCACTATGGTTCATTTCCACCCAGCAGACACCTCTGAGAGCAGGAGGACGGCTCTGCTGGCTGCTTCAGATCCCAGATCCCCTAGAGCAATACAAATTGAAACACACTGTCCAGAAAGATTTAATATAATAGTCTTTCACCTACAAGGATGGGCACCAAGCCATCCTCACTCTGCTCTGCCCAGCAGCTCACCTTGGCTGACAGGTGAACAGAGTCCAAGAAAGAGAGAGAGTGCAAAGGAGGATTAATTATTCTGAGTCGAAACAATTGCTGCACAGGATTTTTTTGTCCTTCTGGGCTGTAGCAGTAACTGAGACAAATGTTCTTCTCTCAGCCATACTTCTCCATCAGCCGTGTCAAATGTACTTTGCTATAAGCCATAACATTTGCAATGTTTCATATGACTGAACAGCTCAAGGTATGCAAGCTCTGCGATGAGATCTGCCCTAACTTCCTTCCCAGTCCTGCTTTTGAAGCCAGGTTTCCCTGTTTCCTTGCTAATATTATTGTAGATCCATACTGCAACATCATAACATAAACTTTGAACTGCATCCTTGTTGGGGTTTTCCCTAACTTACTGAATGAGCAGTGGGGGTATTTCAATTACCACCTGTTCTGCAGGAAGATCTCAGATTCTCAGTTGCACATCTCAGCCTGGCGGTGCTGGCTGCTGTGTGCTCACAGCAGAATGGCAACAGCCTTTCTCAAGGAGGTTTATATGGGATCAGACTTATTGAATCCTGCTTGTGACCTGCACACAACTCGTCCTGCACCTTCAGAAGACACTGGTGCCTCCAAACACCAGACCTGTGGTTCTTCATTCTCTGGAAGGAAAGCCAAATCACTCAAAACACAGCTCACACTGATCTGTCAGTCTGAAAGTTTGGTATTTCCTCATGGTGAAGATTTTCCTCGTGAAAAGCTTTCAGCCCATTACAGTTGCTGAAAACTTGCCAGTGAACTGGGAGGAACCTCTCAGATACCTTTCCACGCTTTTCATACTTATCCATCATTTGGATTATCCATCATTTGGGTTACTCTTCACGTGGGACTTTGTTCCCAAACTGAACAGTGTGTAGCACAACAGCAGTGATGCAAAACCAAAACTAATTGACAACACCACCACCACCAAAGAACCCCTTCCACTTCTAGGCATTACAGACTTCACAAACTCCACAGTAAATGGGATGGAGACAAACACTGGACAGACAGGAACTGACCCAACATTTCTGAGGCACTTTGTGATTTTTCTCATCAGCAAAAGCATTTCTTCCTTAAGGAAAGGAGAAGCACAGGGAGCAGAGAGATCTCTGAAACGAGGAAAGAAATTCCAGTAATTGAACAGCTCATATTTTGACAAGCTGAGTTATTAAGTACTGAGAACTGATGAATTGTCTCTCTAGACATAGCACTGCATGCCAGGATAAATACCAGAGCTTATGCAGCCTGGGTTTCAGCACAGATACATTGGCCATGCCCACAGGCAAGGCTACAGCTGCTGTCATTACAGAAAATGCTTAGGAAAGAGCCTAAAAAGGAGAAGGCAGCTCCAAAGGTAATGCAACTGCAGTAGCTGTACACGTACAGAGGAATGCTGCTCAATGACCATTGCTTAAATATCATGAAATTAGAGCCAGTATCAAATATTCCTGTGAGTTCTGCCATTTCCTACTGGTTGTAGCGAAAGCTGGGGAACCTCCTCCCACACAATCTCTTCTGTTCCAATAGAAACTGATGGGAGTGCTCCCACAAGTTCAGAGCATGCATACACAAAGTGTAGACACAGGATTTTATCTTGCAACCTGAAATATGCCACTAGACTGCAAATGTAATATCTCACAATTAAATGTTTTTTGCCTGCAAACAACTGGAAGCGCTGCTGGCTTCCTCATGATCGCCCTTTGCATATATGTGGCGTCTTTCACTCAATAGTCTCAAAGCACTTAATAAGCAACAATTAATTAACCCCATAACATCTCAGTGCTGTAATTAAGACATCTACATGAGGAATAATTGCAGCACCAGTGATTTTGGTTCCAGTAATTTCATCAAAACACTGCAGATGTGTCACAGCCGTTTGCAGTGCAGCGCAGCACACAGCCTTGGGAAGCTCGTGAGAAGCTCTGTGCCAGGCTCTAGCAAGGAGTTTGGGAAAGCAGGGTGCTAACAGGTGCCTCACCAGTGTTACAACATTTCTGGCAAGGCAATGTAATACACTTTGTGTTACGTTATCATTTTGGATGAATGGCTGTCTCCTATCTTTTCTTTTTCCCATGCTGCATTAGGTTCTTTCCTACTCCTTCACACATCTTTTTCAGTAATAGCTCTCCTATCTTCCCATGCAATTATGACATGTTATTCCAAGATGAAGGAAAGGGGAATTTGCTCCTTTGGAGAGCTTTCATCTGCACGCAGTGCTTTAAGGCATCTACTGAGATTTATACGATCTGACAGCTTAAAGGTGGAACAACAACCATAATGGCAGGCCTTGCTATTAATTCAGCAGCTCTCAAAGCACTGCAGTCTTCTCCACAAATACCGAGTCTTAAAGCATTGTCAGTGAGTTGGGCTTTTTCTTTTGGTAGATGGGAAATGCTGGGCACACCAGTTTGAGTTCTAAGATCTGTGCTTAGGATTAAGGGAGCTCTCAAGCACACAGGGCTGACAGGAAGTCACAGGAGGCAGTAATGAACTTTGGAAGAGAGTCCAGCTATTCAGCCAATTATGCTAAGGCCAAATTTCTCCTTATTGCTTTCCGATACACAATTAAAGCGTTCTAAGTGTTCTGGTTTGTGGTTGTCCCTCTTCCCAAACCCACATTGCCATCAGTGTGGATGGATACCCAATGGTGCAAGGATGCTTTGTAATGCCAAACCTTGCACCATCTCACCAAGGCTATCACAAGGCACCTGACCACAGCAACAGGAGACCACTGACATTAAGTCACCTTGTATTTTCAGGCAAAAAACACCTAGCAGTAGGAGGCTACATCTCATAGGGTATAATTTAGCATAGCTTTATTGACCCAGAAACTCTACACCAACATAAATGAGCTGAAGCTGTGGTAGTGAGGCCTCATTCAACATGCATAAAAACATAATGGTCTGGAGTTTCATCCAAACAGAAGGATAAGTATCTTGTTTCAACATTTAACCAATCTCTGGAAGTGACCCAAGGGGAGACTGGGGGGGAGGGGGGAAGGCTCTCCCCACACAATCACCCTATTGCCTAAACAGAGAGCCAGGGTGTTCCCATCAAAGCTCTGCCCTGCAGAGTCAGTTAGACCAGTGCTTGGACCTGAAAGGCAGCACTGTCAGAGCTACAATGGGACAGGCAGCTGGCAACATAAGTGTTAACTTGCATCGGGGCCATACAGCACAGAGGGAACAGAAAGGAAGGGCGACTTGTGGCTTAGAAGGCTGAGAATCCACCAGCTGCACCTTCAGCTGTATGGGCAGCCACTGCTTTATGGCTTCAGCATGCTTCGTACACCAATTCCTCCCAAACAGGAATAGGAAACTAATGAGCAGAGTCAGAAGGTCCGCTGTTGGAGGCATCGAAAAGAACGTGCTGGGGGAGAAGAATGTTCTCTTCTTGCAGAGCTAACGCTGAGGTTTCAGCATCCATTTCTGCTCAGATGCAAACAGAACGAGTAAAACCCACCAAAACAAAACACCTTGCTGCTACAGCATGTGAGCATCACAGCTAGAGCTGGAAGGAACAAGAGGAGGAAGAGAGACAGAGTGATGCAGGGAACGCTGGTCAGAGCTCTCAGACTTCTGGCTGCTCTGGAGTGATGGGAAATGACTTTGCTTGTCATTGCAAAGGTTCTTTGTGTCCTCACGTTAGATAAATTCACACATACACTGTCTTTATGTGGAATCTTTGAGATGAGAATCTGCATTTCATGCAAAGCACCTGAAGCAGTGCAGGAACCACTCAGCACCGCTGTCAGCATGTGCTAGCAGTGCTCTGGGTGCTCTCCTCACCATGGACCTGAGTGCATAATTACAGCTTTAAAAGTGAAACATTTAAGAGAAAGAACTCCATCAATAAAGGGCAGGCAACAGTTCCTGCTGCATTAACTCCTCATGACAACTAAATCAGTGTCTTTAAGGATTCATGGACTGTTACAGATCAGCATGGAACACAGGACACTCATTTTGCTCCAAAGTTCTGTATGGAAAACTTGCTTTGCAAGGAAAGTTCCTGCTTAAATGGCTTGATAAACTGGATTCTTTTGATGCTGTTTGCCCCTGCCTTCCTTAATCTCCCCTAATCATAATAATGATTTTTTTTTCAGTCTGCAATGCATCTGACCTACTTCCACACTCCCTCTGTCCTGCTGCTCTTTTTCTGTCTCTGTTCTCGGTAAGTAACTGTGTTTCCCCTCAAGTAGAGAAGTAAGCATTGAAAACTTGCTCCAAAAAGATTGAGGCCCTCAGGTCTGACTCCCACCTCCCTGCCAGCAGCCCGCAGCATTCCAAAATCTGCCCATCTGCATGGGATTTCTTAAAGCTTTGTGTCGAGGAACTCAGACAGAGACCTCCACGCTACCAGCAATAGCATCCAATTTTTAATCACTCCCACAGTACAACAGTAATAACTGGGAGACTTAAAAAAATCATCTTTGATTTGGGGACAGAAGAAAAATAAACAGTGGTGGGTGCCTCACTTCAGACTATTTATCCATCATCCATCCAGAACTCCATCTGAAGCTGAAGCACAGCCCAGGGATTCGGGTTTGTGTGATGATGTGAGCTGATGTGGTTGGAAAAGACAGGAGGAGAGCTGAGAGCAAAGCAGTACAGAGGCCCTCACAAGGATTGAGACACTCGTCAGCAGCCCCAGTTCTCCTAGAGCGTGCCAGTGCTCGTTAACTAATTGCTTTAGACCCAATATCCCTGATTGGATGCCACATGGGAGAGATGGGAAGCTGGGCCTGTGCTCAGGGAACGACGTGTTTAGAGCCAAACAAGCAAAGACAAAAGGACAACAGGAACCAAAGGGTGTTGTATCTGATCCAAGAACACCAGGCAGTGAGATAAATGGTCTCTGAAGTAAACTGTGATCAATGGAGGCATAGGGCTGTGGGAGAGCCAGGCAGCAAAGTTCCTTCCTGTGCAATAAACCAAGCAGCATCACAGGAGAGAAGAGCTCCGTTTGAAAGGGTATCAATGCTCACTCTGTGCCTTGTTTGTTTTTTATCACTTCTTTGACAAAGCAACAAGATACCCTAATATCAGAGCACCCAGAAAGGTGCCTTCACCACAAAATATTGGGGTTATTCTATGGATGCCAAGGCAAAGCACAGTGAGGATGTGCAACCATTGTTTATCTATGGCAAAGTAAGGGCTGAATGCATCCTGCAGCTCAGGGCACTGCTCTCATGCTGCTCACCTTCACAGCTTCCCTCCCCACCCTTCGCTGCCTGCAGGAAGCCCTGCTGACTTTCTGCCTGCTGGAAGGGCAGGGAATCAGCTCCTGCTGCTCCTCACACTCACATATGCTGGGTGTCATCCCTGGCATCAACACCACACAGATCCCCACCCAACAAGCAGTGCCTGTAGTCCTACCAGACATCCCATAGGGATGGAGCAGCTCCTCCTCGCAGTGTGCGTTTGATGGATTAACTGCAGGTCTCATTTCCATTGGCTATGTGGCACTGAATTGTGCAGAACTCCCATACAAATGAGAACAGAAAAGCTCTTGGAACAAGCAGGCTTAAAAAAAAAAAAAGAAAAGAAAGAAAGAAAGAAAAAAGAAAAAAGCAGCTCTTGACTGGAGCCTCTGTGTCTAACAGCTAATTACGATGCTAAGTCATAGAATCTGATGATAAAAAAAATCAGCTATCCCCAGAAGACACACAATCTAATAAATGCTTGCTGCAGATCTAGCTCCTAAATCTGCTGCCCGCTGAGATAATGAAGTATGATTCAGTCAGATCCAGACATCTTTTTAATTTCAGAGGCAAAAGTGCCCAGTGCTGCAAGGCAGTGCAGGGTGGGTGCAGCCCAGCTCCCAGCCCACAACTGCAAGGTGAGGAAAGTATATGGCTACAATGCAGGGAGGGGAACATCCCCTAGGATTTCTGCTTTAATTTCTGGTTTGGAATCAGAGCAGAGATGCACGTGCTGTCTGTGCTCAGCCCACTCAGACACAACAGGTAGGTTCTGCTCTGAAGCTCTGCTCCTTGTTCGTTCTTCTCCCAGCACAGCAGTGCTCACACATAACCCAATTCCCCAGCAGGTGCTTTATTTATTAATGCCACTGGAAATGAGAGCTGCACCTGCCTTGGGGCAGCGATACCTGGCCTCCCTCCTTAGTCCCTGTGCTGAGAACAAAGCTATTGCATTACCTTCAAGCTATCATTGTATTACCTCCAAAAACGGCCGGCAACTCCAGTGATATAAAATTAGGCAACAAAACTCTCATCTATTAAATAAATTGGGATGTGCTTTCTGACCTACATATGAAATCAACTTGGATTTTCAGGGGACTGATAGCACTTGGCTCTGCTCCGAGGACAGCCTCCATAGCACAACTGAGCTCCAGAAGGGCCACAGCTGACAAGGATGCATTCCTCTCACATCTCCAGATGCAGGGAGATGTAATTCCCACCCACCGCCAGCCGGAGCAGGGAAAACAGACCTGCACCATCTGAACTGGCGTGCATAGGACACGGCTGGGGCTGTCCTTGGGAGGGACATTTCTTATGCAGACAGAGGTTTACTCACTCCTGTAGCTGCTGTGCCCCAAAGAAACAAGGAGCCGGAAGGGAACACCACGCCTGCTCTGGGTGGAATGTGACACATCTCTCACGCACAGTTCTCATCACTTCCTTTTTGTCTGTTCTACCAACTGACACATGATTCAATCTGGCTTTTTTCCTCCATCGAGGACTTCTCCCTCTCCCATCCCAATCCTCTGAGGGCAGCTGATGCCAACAGCCAAAACTCCAATGTGCATCAGCGACAAACAGCTTCTGCTCCCAGGAGATGCCAGCACCACAGCCCTGGTGCCCATGGTGCTCAGGCTCATGGACGAGTATTAATCTAGTATTCAACTCCTGGTTGAGTACTAGATTAGATAAACTATTGATAATTGTGACTAAAGGATGTGCCCTAAAACAAAAAAACCTCCCAGGACTCTTTCTTTTATGAAAAGCCCACAGCACAGCCAGCTTGCCATGTAGATTTACATTGTAACACATTTATAACTTCTGCAGAAGATCAGATAAATGGTTGATTGTGACTGGCAGAGTGTAACTGCATGCCCAGCCCTAGAAAATACATTTACAGCAGCAACACCTATGATGAAACGTTACCAAATATCTCATTTGCAAGAGGAGGTTTCTCCCACTCCCATCACTTTGTATCTGGGACACCCAACCACCAGAAGATTTAAATGCCTGTTCTAATAATAACTGCAGAAATTTATGCATATTTATAGATGCTTTTATCCTCCAAATAAACTAGCAGCACTAATTCCTGTGCAGCACCGAGCAACAGGAACTTAGAGCAGCAACTGAATTTCCCTCTCTCAGAAGTCAGCACCAGCTGGGGCTGCCCCAGCTTTGGGACTGAGGTACGGAAACACAACTGCAGGTGGAAGCCTATATGGGCAGCAGAGCTCTCAGTGGGAGCATTTGCTGCAAGCAGACACTGTGAGCTGTCAGAGAGCCAAGGAGAAGATGGAGCACGCTGAATTACTCCAGTTTAAGAAAGTAATAAGTGGAAGTTTAACATGGCATGCATTGAAACATGGAAGTCTCACTGCCTGCATGTTCCTGTGCCCTCCTGACTGCGCAGCCCATATTCCACATTCACACATGCTGCTGTTGTGCTTTTGACTTGAGCATCCCCAGAACACAAGTTTCTTGTGTTATGCTACTGCAAAAGTGCACGTTGGGAAAAAAAATCTCAGCAAGTTTCCACTGGCCTGAGGTGCTGCCCCAGGCAGGAGCCCAGTGCCACAGGTGGGGACCAGAGGGCATTTCCAGTGCCTGTGCTCACAGCCCTCTGCTTCCCCATCCCACTTGCTCCTTGCAGGATGCAGTTCAGCAGGTGTGACTGGAAGGACAGAACTCAGGGCTGCATTTCTTGCAGGATCCCCATCCAGCTTGTGTGGTGAGACCTCTGGCCCAATGCAACCTGCTGTGCTCACACTGCGGGCAACGGAGAGACGCGAATAGAAACTGGCAGCTCTGGCCACGTACAGTTAGTCATAAATACACGAGTGTTGCACAACCTAATTTGCACTGAATAAGACGGGGAGAAGTGTTAAGTGAGCAGCTTAGAAAACAAGCCGGGATCTGGTCTGTCCTGCACGTCTGGTGCCCATCACGCAGTGCATCAGATCCTCCTTCTCAGCTGAGGAACTGCTGAGCTAAGGCAGTGCCCTGCTCTGCCATGGCTGCCCCAGGTTGGTCCCAAAATGTGTGGCACTGCCGGGTTTCAGGACCCTGCCAGCATTCCCTGAGCAGCCTGCCCTTACCTTCACGCACTTGATGCTGTGCTACAATGTTTTAAGTCTGTATCCTTCTCAGTTCTTTCCGCAATGCCCATCTAACAGTTGCGAGATTTGTATCCAAAACAATGGCAAGTCTCTGCAAGCATCAAGGAAGTGGGGAACAAGTGGCCTAAAGAAAGGAATTGTGCAAACAGGCCAAGGGCTGCAATGCAGCCCCACCTCCCCCTCAGCAGGCTGCACCAGCTGCAGTGTGCTTGCCCTGAGTTTGCTCTCTTGGAGAAGCATTCCTGTGCTGGACCCAGGCAGCCAGCTGCTGTCACAGCAGTTCCACAACAGCAAAGCACTAGGAACGCTTTGGAGACTGTGAAAGGGGGATGAAAGAGCAAGCAAAGGAACAATGTTACCTTATCCTAAGCACAGTATCACATTTCCATGCAAGGAGAAGCGAGCCCAACAAGTGGGAGAAGCCCATTCTGCAGGCTGTGCGCTCATCTGTGTGGATTTGACCACCAAAGGGACAGGCTGGAACAGAAAGTTATGTTCTGCTCTGTTTGAGTTTGTACCTACTTGACCTTTATTGCACAGTCCCAAGGCCTCCTCACACACACTAAGAATATCTTGTAAACCCTAAGCGGCTCAGGGCCTTAAAAATCTATGCATTCAGTTACATTCCTAATATTTCTTACTGCTTTCTTTAACCATATGCACGGGTCTCCACAGAGGTGACAGCATAGTAATAATTCTATTGGAGTGGGAAAATGTTTGATTCCAAGAAAAAATATATAAAAGCCAAAGGATGTGAAGGCACAGAAGGAAAGATACACTATTATCACATGTGAGCATCTTCTCAAAGCATGGCCAGGCTGCTTATATGGAGCAAAGTGGAGCTTTGAGGCAACACAACAGCACTGCTTTGCAGCTTCTCTGGGCAGAGCTGGGGCAGCTTCCCACCAAGGCTGCAGATAAACAGACCCACAAGCACTGGCAGTTCTAAGTCAGGAAAAATCTCATTCTTCCCTTTCCTGGAGCTTTTCTTCAGTGGAAAAAAAAATGTGACTAAGTGACAAATGCCGTGGCTCGGTGGAATCCTTGCTAGGGAGGAAAAAAAAACAATCACACTTGTGATACTGAATTCTATCACTTTTGATACCACATCCCATTTTTTTTTATCAGCTAAAAGGCCACGCTCCAGTCCAGCACCCTTTGGATACAGCTTGGTGCTGCCCATGGAAGCAATGGCTCACTGCTGGGCGAGGAGACTGGGTGGATGACCTTCAGACCAACAGGAGAAGGGCAGACGGACCCTCTGGGCTCCCGGCAGCAATCTCTGCATGGCACGGGCTGGAGCAGCTCCCATCAGTCCTTTCCTGTTGGGGTGAGCTGCTCACACAGGCTCTGTGCTTCACTGCCCATTGCAGCTGGAGAGCTTCCTGGCATCGCGAAGAACCTCTGCATGTTTCCACAAAACGAGCACGAGGAAGGACAGGGAGAACAAGAAGCAGAGAGAAAGTTTGGGAGGGGAAAGCATTCTCCCTTTGTTTTAATTCTTTAAAAGCGAAGATGTTCAGACAAAAAAAGGAAAAAGAAAAAAAAAAAAAGAGGGCAGCAATGAGCTGCAAACCGCCCACCAGGAGCTTCTGGGGGGAGGCAGTTTGGGGCAGTGCAGCAGGGATCCTCAGCACGAAGCCAGGACCTTTCTCTGATCTGCAGTTTTCTCAAGCTGCATTCCCATGTGCAGCCCACCATTTGGTTTTAGTTAGACAGACATAATGAAAAATGCTCTGCATGTGAAGAGCAACAAAGAAGCCCTACCAACATCACGCGGCGACAGCCAGTCAAAACAAGGGAGAGCCGAAACCACAAAAGAGATGATGGCATCTCCAGAAGAGGGGAAGGTTCTGCCACCTCGGGATGCTCTGGGCATCTCTGAGCCGCTCACATCAGCCCTGCATGGATAGGGATCACCCTGCACATTACTCAGACTGCAGTCTCCTATATATGGAGTGAACTGAGCCGCTTCCAGAGCCCCAAGGTTTTATCAGCAGTTCCATGTGGGTACAGTCCTGGCTCATCCTAATTAACTTGTCAGGTCTGACAGGATCAGAATTGTAGTCAGTAACACACAGCAGCACAATAAATCACATGCCTTTGCCTTGTCATCATCTTAATTTATACACTTTCTGTATCCTCTTTTATTAGCCCACACAGCTCCTCTCCCCACACCAGGGGATGCTGTCTGATACCTCTGCCATTGGCTGTCTCCTTAGAGAGGAAACCCAAACCCACCCATGTCCTCAACCACAGTTCTGCCTGTTGGCATCTGCTGCAGCATACACTGCCATGAAGCAGTTCTCATGTCTCATAGCCATTGTTCTCTGAAATTAAAGCTCACAACTCAGAACTTCTGCATGCCTATTACAGAATGATAGAACCATAAACTGGTTAGGTTGGAAGAGACCTTAAAGATCATCTACCCCTGCTGTGGGCTGGCAACCCTCTACCAGCTCAGGTGGCCCAGGGCCCCCCTTATGGCCTTCAGTCACCATTTCATGTTGCCTTTGCAATGTCAGCATTGATGTCAGCAGGAGGTCAGAACGCACTGCAGCCCATGTGAGCCCAGGTGCATCATGCCAACACAGCTCAGGGTTGTTCCCCACTGTGCCTCAGGGCCCACACTGCAGGCAGAGCAAATGCTTTGCAATGAAGGAATAAATGCACAGCAGCCATCAGATGTTTAACCTCTGCGGTCACCAAATGGCAGGGATAATTATCAGGAAGGATTTTCCACATCGTGTACAGCCAGCAAAATCAAGTCATGTGTTTCTGACAACGCTGAGGGTACAATAAAGCATCTATGAAACACACCGCCATTATGAGCAACTGGGGTTAGTTCCCAAAGCACAGCTTGGAAGGGTGATGGCTCCATTCCTCCTGCTGCCACTGCAGGGACAGCCCCAAACAACCGCACTGACCTCAGTGCCCTGCTCGACCCCCATGCGAGTGCCACCTCTTCCTCTCACAGCCTGGCCTCAAGCTTCAGGCTCAGGATCAAGATGAAGCACTCACCCTGCTCTCACTCCCCATGCAAAAGCCCAGCACCCTCACCAGCAGCCCTGATGCTCCCAGGCTTCTATGCAATTCAGTCACCCTGCTGCACTGAGACCGCCCCTGCTGCAGCCATCGTTCCCACTGGCTGCAGGCACTCTGACTACACTGCAGCCCCTTGCTCCAGGCATGCTCTGCAGCTCCTCTTGCACCCTGCGTGCCCTGTACACCCCATGTAGCTTCCTGAATTCTGCATGCCCTGCAGCTCCCCTTGCACTCTGCACGCACTGCAAGCCTTCTGCAACTTGTATGCGCAAGAGACCCCTGTGCACTGCAGCCCCTTTGCACTCCACATGCACTGCACCCCCCTGCACTCACTGCAGCCCCCCTGCACGCATTGCATCCCCCCTGCAGCCTGCATCCCTCCTGCATGCACTGCAACCCCCTGCACGCATTGCACCCCCCCTGCACCCTTCCTGCACGCACTGCATCCCCCCTGCACCCTGCACGCCCCCGTCCCGCCGCGCGTTCTCGCGCTCCACCGCCGCGCGCTCCCACCCCGCGGCCGCCATCACGCGCGCGACCCAACCGCCCCCTCCCACCCTCCGCCGCCGCGCAGCGCCCGCCCTTCCCCGGCGGCGGGGCGGAGCCGGGCGGGCAGAAGCAACGCGCATGGGCCCCGGTTCGACACGGAGCTTTTTTCTGCGCCGGGGAACGCGCGTGTGAGGGGGGTGTGTGCCGGTTGGATGCGGTTCCCCCTCCCGGAGCGTCCCCCGGCGGCTCGGCGCCCGTCGCCCCTTCACCTGTCCGGACGGCGACCATGGCGGCGGCACGCGGTTGGTAGGCGGCGCGGAGGGCCTCCGCTGCGGCGGGGCGAGGTGAGAGCGGGGCGGAACGGAACGGAACGCTGCGGGGAGGAGTGGGGGGTGCGGGGCTTTGTCAGCGCCGACGGCCGCGCTGCCTCTCGGGGCCGCGAGGGGAGCGAAGGAACAGCGCAGCGAGGCTCCATCTCCCGCCTGTGGGTTCCTGAGATTTTTGTCCTTGTTTTGTTTTCGTTTATTGTTTGTTTGTTTGTTTTGCATCGGGAAATCGCGGCGCGGAGGCGGTTTGAAGGAGCGCAGCGCACGGCCGCGAGCTCGGAGCTCCTCGGAGCGCAGAGCTGCGCCGCTGCCGCCCGCCTCGTGCCGGATCCTCCGCTGTGCTCAGCGCCCTTTGTGCGGTGGGCACGCGGCCATTCGGAGTCGTTTAAAGCTCCCCTCCCCGATGCGGGGGGATCCCCGCACATCCCGTGGTTCCGGAGCTGCCCCTCGGACTACGTGCGATGCGCTGCGGGAAGGGCGTTGGGTGCGCGGGGTGCGCCGGGCTGGCTTGGCCTCCCAGGTTGGCTCAGCGCTCCGTGCGGTGGGGATGGCGGTGTTGGGTCTTCAGAGGGAGGATCCGTAGCGCTGTGGGTGAATTGTGGCTTCAGGTACGCCTTGAAGCTTGGCAGCGCGTTCGTAGTTAGATCGCTGGTTTCGTAGAGCGGTTTGTGTCGGAAGGGACACAAAGGCTGTCTGGTCCCAGTCCCTGCAATGCACAGAAACACCCACAGCCCCATCTGCTGCTCAGAGCCCCATCCCTGACCACGGCTGCCTGCAGGGATGGGGCACTGCTGCCTGTGCCCGTGTGTCCCTGCTGTCCCGTCTCTTTCTCTGCAGAGAATCTATCTCAAATCTCAATCTCCTGCTCCGTACCGGATTGATGGCTTTCTAATTATAAGAGGGTAATGGGATCAAATCATCTTTTGTTGTGCTTCTGTACTTTTCACGTGAGATAGTGCAGAAAACAGCACTTTGGACAGAGACTTGGATGGCCTCTGCTCCGTCCCAACGTGTGGTGTTGGCCAATATTGTCATTGGGAAGAATGCAATTCATTGGAATATGTGAAAAGTGAAGGAGGTGGAACCTTAGAATGTGCTATTTCATTTCAAGAAAGAGAAATAAGAATGGAGAGATCCCAAAATGGCACTCCTTTCAGCATGGAGTGGGATGGTGGGGCTTTGGAGAGCAGGATAAGAGTAAATCTGCCAAGTGTGGGAGTTCTGAGCAGGGAACCTTTTCCACAGAATAGGGATGAATGCTCTACATGGACTTGTTTTGTGTCATGCAATTTCATTCCTGCTGCACAGATGTCTCCTCATCGTAGTTTAGCAAAATTAGATTAGGCTTGACTGAACAATTTATTTTGACTGGCAAGTAAATTATTACATATTCTTTATGAGAAAGAGCAAGCAAATGGTTCTTGTGAGTGGAATGATTTGTTTTCATGAGGCTTACCAAAGGTTTTATGGAGTACCAGAGCATGCACCCTTCTACGTCTGCTGGTTTTATGAAGTTTAAATGCACTGGAGCCATCCAGAGGAATCATTTTATTGCTTTGAGGACATACAGTGATTGAGATAATGAAATGGGAAAAGGAAAATGGAGAGGCTCTGACAGCGCGCTCTTTGTAACCCCTGCTATTTGGGGATGCAATGGAACTGAAAGTATTAATATGAAATTAATAATGTACAGAAATATTAGTTCATTACTAGAGGCAAATGGTTGTTAAATAGTTCAGCTTGTAATCTTGATGTGGGACTTGTTTATTTAAATGTATTTATCAAGATTTTGGAGAAGCGAAGGGTATTTGAGGCAGGTCAGCAAAGCTGCCACTGAGGGGATGGATTTTCTAGAGTTGTTTGCATGTTTGAAGCTGAACATTGCAGTGTTGCTGTGTATCTTTCTGATGCACTGTGAGGTATCCAGATCCCGGTTCTGGACGTTCTGTTTTCCTGCAACACAAGTGGGGGAAGTACAGTGATGTCATTGAGTTTCTTTTTCAGAAGGAAAACGTTACTTTGCCATTTAAATGCATTGTTTTGCACGCAGTGTCAGCCTGTATTGTGGGAGGATTGCAGTCAACTTCCCTCATTTCCACACAAACAGGATCTCAGTAACACCTATTTCCAAAAATAGGAGTGTTTTTCCTATTTTATTATGTCTAGAGGTGTTTGTATAAGTGACAAAGATTGCTGTGGGTTCCCTTGGCCTTTGACAGAATCACAGAATGGCCAGGGTTGGTAGGGACCTCAAGGATGATGAATCTCCAACCCCCTGCCACATGCAGGGCCTCCCACCTCCCCATTTAATACCAGACTGGGCTGCCCAGGGCCCCATCCAACCTGGCCTTGAACACCTCCAGGGATGGATGGGGCATCCACAGCCTCTCTGGGCAGCATTTGCTTCCTTCTCTCCAAAACGAGAGGAAGATGTTGGCCTCTGAATTATTTTCCTTTGCATTTCCTCTTAGCACGGTCTCATCAATGATGCTATTGTGTCACAGCTGTTGGCTCCATCCCGTTTTGGGTGATCCCCGGGTGCGGACAGAGGGAGACACAAAAAGAAACGTGGGGAAATCTGGAGGTTTTGCATCGGGACGCTTGGGCTGATTGCTCTCCTGGTGCTGTGGCTGCTATCGGTGGGCACGGCTTTGTGCTGCACCTCAGCCTGGTATCACAGTGAGCTGATGGGGAGGTTCTGTGTGCTGAGCTGAGCTCGTTCTCCTCCCGTGCACGACTCGGAGCTGTAAGGAGAGAACGCGTGGTGCCTTCAGTGCCTGCCTTGAAAGCTGTTCCGTGTCGCTGCTGGGATTGCGGTCTGTAATGCCGTAACGTGAAAGGAACAAACTACAGCACATCAGCGGCTATTTTTTTCCTAGAGGGGAGGGAAAAGAAAAACAACAAAAAAAAAAGTCAATTTAGTAGCTGGGGGTGGTGAAGCAGGTCCTCCGGTCCGGCCGGTGTGAGGACGTTAATTTTCATAGCGATTGCCATTGTGATGCTAATCTAGGAGCTGCCTGGCTGCGAGCCCTGAGCCAAAGGCACGGGGGATGTGCGTGCCGTGGGCATTAAGGAGAAGCATCTCATTACCAGCCAGCTATTGTTATGGAAATGAGGTCTCCCAGCCAACCAGAGCTTGGAGGATGGCATAACGTGAGGAGGTCCAGCTGCGGGTCATCGACTCGTTTCGAGCTTGTCTGGTTGAAACAGTTTCTTTTCAGCGTTAGTTTTGTGGTTTTGTTTGTTTTTGACTCATAGCTGGGAACAAATCACTGTCACTGAACAGTCGAGACTGGGGAACTTGAGGGAATTTCAATGTATTGTGTTGGGTGAAAAGTGTAGGAAGGCAGAGAAGCTGTCTGTCAATACAGCAATGTGACGTGAATCCTGCTTCTGCTTTTACTGCTGTACTTTTGCTGTACTTCCCTGCCGGTTTTTCTGCATTGCCTCGGTTCTGCCCTTGTAAAGCTCTCCAGGTGTGTAGGTGATGTGACCCTCCATGTGTCACTTGGAAACAGCTACACTCAGCCTTGCTCACGGTGTGTATTCAAGCCCTAGAAATTGTTTTAGAAACTCTAGGTAATGGAAAAGCCTGAGAGAAGTGCTGCAGGTGTGGCAGATGGCACAGCTGTGACTGAGCTTGGTTCTCCTGTGAAGGCTCCTGCTGGCCTCTGCCATGCACACACACTGGGCTGCTCCTAAGAGCATTACAGAGCCTTGGTGCTTTTCAGTTATTTGATGCTTTCTGTTCCTGGACTCGATGAGACCAGCTTGCTGTATCCTTGTGTAGTGTCACGTTATTTGGAAATGGCTAAATTAATTAAAAACTGCCCTTTGAAGTATTTAGTAAATTGGATTTGCTTTCCCAGCAGTGGACAGGAAGTTAATCGTGTCTAAGCTGATGTTGACTTCTGCAATCTGATTTTCCCTGCAAAGAAACTTTATTACCTAGTTGTTAAATGCACGCTTAATTAGGCGTTGATTGTTTAAGCTGATAAACCAGCGCTACCAGGTTTGCTGCAATCAGTTTGGTACATATGCCATGCATGCGCTTCCTTATCTTTTGTTTTTTGGTTGAAGCACAATCTTAGCTACCTTCATTCTAATTATTTGAGTAGATTTATTGTTTTTCAAGTGATGATTATGACTGAGCTGATGGCATTCACTGGATGTTCTCTCGCTGTTTACTGACATGTATAAATCTGGGTTTTATAGTCTCATCTGTGGATGTTATAGCAGCATGGCTCTGCTGCCCTTCTTTTAGCCCATAGCTTAGGAAAAAGCCTTTTCTAAGATGACTCCTCTTCTGAAGTCATCGTTTTAAGAGCCCATGCTCGGTTTGTTTTGCTTTTGTAGCCAAATTGCAGCATTTGGAGCAAATCCTGTTGCTGTAGCTTGAAGTCTCCAGCTGAAGGGAGAGTACAGCGTAAATTACCGATCAATGATTCATTCATCCTCTTGTCAACTTAATTGCTCTCTCTGAGGAAAAAAAATAAAGAATTGATTTAAGTGGAGGCCCATCCTTCTGAGTCCGTGCTGCTGTGTGGTAAGAAGTTCAACTTGGTGGCTCAACCCTCAGCAGAGCTTAATGGTGTCTTTGGATGGAGCTCTCTGCCACCTCGCCTTTGAGCCCCTCCACTGCTGCTTTGGTTTCACTGAGCCCTTGCTGGAAGCTGCAGTGCTTCCATCTGGAAGCTTCCAGTGCTTCCATCTCTTCCCAGGGTGCCCCATCTTTTGCCTTTCCAGAGCTCAGCTTCTCATCATTATGGACGGAAAAGCATTGATTTAGAGTATGCATTAATAACCCTCTTAAGAAATCAGAGGAAAAACTGGGTTTAAATCATTAAACCAGGATGATAAGTAGTTTGAGCCTGCCTTCTTGGGGATTACAGGATAAAACGAAGTGCTTTAACATCCCTGAGGTTTTTGGTTGGATGGAGGGTCACTTGGTCAGCTGCAGCCTGAGATACGGCCCTGGGTTTCCTGACTGTGGGTTTTCAACATGAGGGTCACGGAACGAAGCACAGCATGTGGATAAACCCACTGTGATGGTTCAGATTTATCTTGTGTGCTTCTGTTTACTTTAAGCACGCTTTATACCAGATCTGCAAACTCTCAGTGCTGCGTTATTCTTGGTTTGGTCTTTTAAAGGCTCTTATGCCTTACAGCTAGCATAAGGCAGGCGAACATTTCTTCTAGACAAAGCGTGCTCATGGGACATCCCATAGTGTGAATCAAACTCGTGCCGTTGGGTAATTCAGCAGCACAGATGTGGTGCTATTCCCACAGCCGTGGTCCCACAGTGCAGAGCAGGGAAGGTGACAGTGATGGAATTACTGCTGGTGACTTGCTTTTGAGATGCAGGGACGGAAGGTGGTGTTCTAAAAGCTTTGGCATCACCTACTGGCAGATGGAGATCATCAGTTTTGCTCAAAATAACTGTCAGGAAGGTGCTGGGTTCTTATAACTCACTTGAAAATTCCTATTTCTTCAAGAAAACCATGTTTAATGTTCTGTGTATCTCATTATCGGAGTTATGCTTAGCAGCAGATGAGTGTCTATTAAAATGATGAAGTCTTTTACTTTGGTACCAATGCTTGCAGGCACTGGGTAGGTGTGCGTTCTCAGTATTCAGAGTGTTCAAGGTTCATGCAGGTGCTCTGCGGGGAAAGGAGAGTACAGTCCTCATGTTTTGAAAGCAGTCTGGTACCTTTTGGTGCTGATGTGAGAACAGAAGTGACAGTGGCATTTGGAGAACTAAGGGACCTGGCTTGAATTCCTTGCAGCTGGAGAAACCATGGAATATCCCGACTTGGAAGGGACCCATTAAGATCATCGAGTCCAACTCATATGGAAGCACACATATACACACACACATAGCTAGAAAGCCCTTCTTTGAGCATAACTTCACTCGTTACAAGAGCCTTTGTGTATTTGTTGGGATTTACCCTTTTCCTCCTTGTTATGATTCATGAATGTCTTCATTAGACTTCATAATAGCCAGCTTATATGCTATAGCCTGAAGACATGATATATTTAAAAAAAAAAGGGAGGGGGGGGGGAAGAGGGGAATATCTTTTGTGATTAGAGCTGTACAGGAAGCATCTCTAGAGAGTCAACTCCCAATTCAGTAGGAGCTGTTAATTTATATTTGAGGTTTCGCTTCCAGTCGCTTGTCTCTATGGTTCTCATCTCCTCCTCGCACCCTGGCTGTGTAAGAATTGCAGCATTTGGGTGTTGTTGTTTTCAATGTGTATACATACAGGAGTGTTACTTTAGAGCTGCTGACAGTCCTCACTTTGCACTGAAGTGTAGAACGTGTTCACTCGTGTGAACTCATGAATGAGTTTAATTTAAACACGGATATCTTCTGACACAATTTGTGCAGCAGAATGCGTCGCTTCTTCCTCACTTGTATCCGTATGTGATGTGTTTGCTGGAGCTTGGTTCAATAGCTGACTGAATCAGTGGCTGTGTTTCACAAAAAGTTCTGATAATTTATTCCTGAAGTGCAAATGAGATTCCGTGGTCCTTCAGCTGAATGGTGCTTAAGGCAGCTTGGTGTGGAAGGCGAGGTCCCTGGTAACTGCTGCAGCCCATTTCATTGAAGAAACAGGAACAAAAGTTTGTTTGTAACTCTGCTGGAACGGAGAACAAAGGCTTTGGGGACCTTTGAACCTTTGTGGCTGCGCATCTGAAGGAAGAATTGTTCAGGAATGGGAAAAGCTGCCAGAAGAGCAGAGCTGTGTGTTCCCTCCATCTTTATGCAGCAGGGTTTAATGACCACATTTAAAGCAAGGAAAGTAATTAATTGGAAGATTTCTTTCTTGTTCTTCCTACTGCTCTGCTTATCAGCCATGCAACGATGGTTATCCTATCAGTTTTTGGTTTTACTTTTTTATTGAGCCAAGGTTTCTTTTAATTATTTCTTTTTAATGATTGCATTGGCTTCTTCCTTCTTGTTTCTTGAAGAAACCTGCTGGTTGCTTATGTACTCAGATGCATTTTCTTTTTTGGTTGTTGTTCTCCTGTGTGTGTTTGCATTCTCTGCAAATAACCTTGGCCCTGGAAGTGCTTTGTTTCCCCTCTTTCTGACTGCACTCTCATTTCACAATCACTTTTCACTCTATGGTGGTCATCTCTCCAAGGGAGGCAGGAAGGAGTAATCAGTGCTCTGAAAAACTGCTCCTCCTGTGCAAGGTGTGCTGCCTGGTGTGCTGCGGGTTGGTCTCCATCAGTTTTGCATGTGTGTGCATGGCTGGTGGCAGCTGGGTTGAATTTTATTCTGATGTTGGTGTTGTCTCTTCACTCTGCTTTCCAGCTGGCCCTAATGGAGAGATACCTCAAACCATTTCTGTTGCTTCTTAAAACTTTTGTCTTCTTCCTAGCCTTTGCTGGCGCTTTCTGTAAGGTTGGGCTGTGCTGAAGGAAAACTCACCCTTGTGCCTTGCAGTTGTGTGAAGCCTGGCTCCTCAAAGTGTAGCTGAGCTGTAGAACAGTTGTGCTGCATCTCTGAAGCTCTCAACGACATTACAGGTGTTGCTTTACTCTCTGCTTCTCCTCTGATAGATGCACAGCAAGCTGAACTGCTCAAACCTTTCATTTTAATAAGATTTCACTGCGCATAGTGCTCTTTATCTGATACTTTGCCAGTTATCCACAGAGCAGTAGTAAAGTGTATAACAAATCCAATAGATCCTTGGCCATTCGGTTTCATAGACATGCTGTATTAATTTGTGGATAATGCAGCTATCTGGAGTAGCTCTGGGAGGCTTTCTGAGCATATTCACCTACGCTGCAGGAAAATCTTCCCTGCTTTCCATCGCTCAGCACAGGAACTCCTTGCGTTTCCCTTTTGTCAAACACCAGGTTTAAGAATTAAGCCACAGTTAACTCCTATGATTAAAAACAGGAAATGCAAACGTATAGATTGGTGCTATAGAGAACTCAATTTGTCAGCTCTTATCTCTGGAGAACGTGTGTGGAGGAGGGCTGCCATATGGCTGCTAAATATAACACAACTTTCTCCTGCAAGCGTTCAGGAAAGTACAGAAGTTCGCAATCTGCTATCTGTGCTTTTAATAAGAAAGTGCTGCAGATTTTAAGAACCTTCTGAGTGCAAACTGAGGTGATGGGAACAGAGCCAACAAGTAATGTAATAAAATGCAAGCGTTTCCTGAGGAGGTGACGTTGGCTGACACAGGGGTGAGGTGCTCAGCATCTTGCAGATGCCCATCCCTTTGTTAGCAGTTTCTGTAAAGCAAGATGGTGATGCAGGCTGGGTGATGTCAGCTGTCAGTGCTCCCTGCCCCCTGGCTCCAATAGCTGCCATTCTTGCTTGCTTCAAGCATCTGCATTGTTACATCCCTGCACTGAGATGCCACAGAGCTTGGGCTCCTGCTGCAGCTGTTTGAACACACAGCTTGATTACGGGCATTCCAGATTTGTCTTCAAAAGATCTTGTTAATTTACCCAGCTTTTATGTTTGCTGGAGGTGCTGCCAAGGCACAGATGATTCTGTGTTCTTAAGAATACAGATGTAATTGAAATATGGTCACGTTTCTAGTAAATGATTTAATCTGTAGGTAAAATGTTAGGAAAACCCAGCCGTGCACGTTCTGCAGCACAGGATTTCTGCTTGGATTTCAGTGGTGGACATTTCTGAAAAGCATTTTGCCATGTATGTCAGTCATGTTATGGTGGGGAAAAGCTTATGAAGAAAAGCAGATCCCCAATGCGATCTAGATGTAATGTCTTCTCCCTCCCTGTGCTTCTTCTGAAGCTTCATGTAACAAACTGTATAATCTAATGGCTAAGGATGTGTTATTCTGGGCAGGCTTTGACAGCTGAAGTGAAGATTTAATAAGTTTTGAATGGAAACAACCAAAGTAGGTGCAGAATTTCTGATTTAGACATTCTGAAGTGCTTTGCTAATGTTAGCATGTGAGCAATTCTAGGGCTGCACTTAGGGATAAAAGGTGCTATGCTGAAATATCTGATAGGAAGAGCTTATCCTGGAAGAGAATCAGAAGAGAAACTGTATTAGTTGTATTCCTTAAGGCCTTTGGAATATTTCAAAGGGATGGGTATAGTTTTACTGATGGGGTTTTGGTGGCTAAAAACACAGTCAGGCAAATCCCAGCTTGTTGGGGCAGGGAGTTCCTTTGTGCATTGGAGCACATGTGTGCTTTCACTGCTTTCTCTATGAAGTTCAATTGCAGGCAACAAAAATGCACTTTGTTGTTCTTTAATAATAAATAACAACGCAGCAGTTTTGATCTTGAAAGCACTGCTCAGACCTTAATTAATCTTCATAATAGCGCCTTGGGAGAATTAAAAGTGCTCCCTGTGCTGTTGGACAAGGAGCTCCTCAACCTGGAGATGTGAGAGGGTTTGCTTGGGCTGTGTTGCTGGGATGGTTGCTCTGATGTTCCTGGCGCTGCTCCTCCATGCTGTGCTGCTGCTCTCATGGATGTGTTACAATTCTCACTAAAATCCTAAAGAATTGCAGCTGTAATTTTCTTTCTGTATTTTTTTTATTGCCTAGTTTTGAATTCCCATCTGAGCGTTACCACTTATGCATAAGCATGTTGGAATTCCCCTTTGGGTGTTTCCATAGGCACAGCAAGGTGTAGGTTTGTGTGTGTGGATGCTGAGAGCAGGGATGCAGAATTGCACCTCACAAAACCTGGCCCACAACTTTTTTGTTGCAGGAATGGCAAATAGAAGAACATACAGCCCTGGATAGAAAGTGTCTGTCTCCTTCCTCTAATCTTCCTAGTTCTTTATCAGGTTTAAAATGAGGAGGAGGAATTAATGCAGATGCTCAGTTTTCAAAGCTCTTCGTAGGTAATTGTTAATTTGCATTAAAGAGCACATCCTGGTCTGAATGCCTGTAGCATACATTTGGAGAATGAAGTAAGAATAGCAGATCAAAACTGAGGCTGTCCAACTCATCTGCAGAAGCAGTTTGTGGAGCTTACCATGGAGAGGCAGCAATCTCTCCAAACAGTCCCACATGGAGCCACTGTTCATGTCTATGTAGTTGCTGGCATGGCAGAACCAAGGTCAGGCTGCTTAATTCTGTCCCAAAAAGCAGAACAGTTTTACATGTCCTGAGATGCTCCAATATAACAAGCAGCCCCTGATTGGTTTTCCTGCAACCAACTCCAGCTTTGACAGCAGGCGCTGGAATTTCTGCTGCTGGTTGCACCAATTTGCATGAGGAATGGATGTGGGCCTGTGTTGCAAAGCAGAACTGTTGGCAACCGGTTGAACAAGTTGGAAGGGTTCTCAAGTAGGAAGAGCAAAGTCAGCAGAATCCTGTAACTGATGTGAAAACCCTGTTAGGCTTCACCTGGTGACCTCGTCATCTCAGAAGAACTTGCTGACAACACGGTGCTCCCAGCTCTGCTTGGGTGAAGGGCTTTGCAGTGTTCTCTACTGTGGTCCAGGAGCTGCTGATTATTTGGTGCATGCATTCCAAGGGGAAATCTGCAAAGTGATTTATTTCCACTCTTCTAATTTCCTAGAAATGCCATGAGTTCAGCTGGCTGAGGGGCAACTTTGAATGCTGATTTGCTTAGAATAGAGGATGCAGAACATCCTCGGGAAGCTGTGAAGTTTTCAGGCTTTTGTGATTTCATAAGCACCGTAGGAATTTTTATTAGCAAAAAAGTTTTGCAACTGTGTTTTTCTTAGGTTAGGTTTAGGAGTTCTGTTCTTCTGTTTTTTTGATAGGTGAAACCTTCAAAGTGAGGGAACTGCAATCTTGTAATGTATGAATTGCGCCACCCCAAACCTTCTGCTGCCTCATCAACAGGCAAGTGAGAATATAACTTGTGCACAGTGGTTGCTTACACAGAGTGGCCAAAAGGAAAGGTCTTGGTAACCAAATACCCACATTATTCTGCACCATCTGGGTCTGATCACAGGTATGTGAAATTTGATGGGTTGAGCTTTCAGAAGAGCTTAGATCTCATTCCTTTCTGAGGAATACGCTGCAATAACACTCCTGGTTTAAAAATAACATTTAAGGATATGAACTTGAATACCTTTCACAAGTTTTAAAGCTCTTTCTACAAATACAGTGACCTCAGTGAGATGGCAACAAAGGGGTGAGGGTTTTATTATGCCTGGAATTCATTTCTGAGCCTTTGTGCATCCCCTGGGAAAAGCTTTTCTTCCTTCCTGGAATGTGTTCCTGGTGTTGCCTTGCAGCAGACTTAGCTGGGAGTGGAGGGAATGCATTATCACCTGAAAATAAGGTAAAATCTCATTCCTGCTTAGCATGGCGAGCATTACTGATGCTTAGCTACCTAGAAGGAGCTGTACAATTCCAGATGGAAATATTTGATGCATTAGTGCCCAGGCAGGTACGGGTATAAGTGTTAGCTCTGAAATCTTCTAATTCTTGCTTGAAATTTGCCAGCAAGTTGTTAGACAAAGTTACTGAGTGGCTTGGCTGTGTATGAAGGATCCTTGTAAGATGTTGTCATTGTATTTAACATTCCAAAACATCATCATAAGCAGTGTGTTCTCTTCCCAAGTGCTGAATGCATTAAATCCAACTTATCCATGTGGTTTTCAAGGGCCAACGCTTCCGAGAAAAGCATGCAGAAGGGGTGTGTGGAGTTCTTGAGTTGGTTCAGAAGGTCTGAGTTCAGCATGTCTGACAAATGAGTAACTGAGAACTCAGTGAGGCTGTTCATGTCGCTATGGCAAGAAAAACCACCTTTGTTTTAATGTGGAGATAGCATGTGGGTTCAGTAACTGCATCTTTTGTCTGCAAGTGTCAATGGTAGCAGTGGAATAAGACCTGGATGCCTTGTAGCAGCTGAAGCTGTGTGCAGTGGGCTGACCTGCCTGTTGTTTGGAAGGTTATCATTCTTGCTTCGCTGCTTCCAGCAAGGTGTGCTCCATTTGTGTGGGGGAACGGGGATGACGCCGAGCTTCAGCCAATGCTTTTCAACTGCTGGTTTATTAGGGTTGTTGCTGACTGACATATGGTATGGCATACGGTGCTATTTACCACCTCCGTGTCTGAACTGACAAGGAAATGATTTATTTATTTATTTAGCATTTAACTCCATTAAGTACTCTTAGGCACCATCCAGCGGTACCCCGGCCAAGTCAATTTACAGTTTGCTTTCCTTTTGTTTATCCCATCTGCTTGTGACTGTTTTCGTTGGCCGGGCAGGATGATGTGAAATTGCTCTGTAGTATGGAGTCAAGCGTTGCATCTCCTTTCAAAGTCACCCTGGTTCTCTCCAGAAATAAGAAACCAACTTGAAACACTTGGGCACAACTCCCAGGGCCACAGCAGGAGCTGCTGGGTTTGCTGTCTTCCAGCACTGCTGTGCGACCACTGCAGTGAGGATGCTCTTTGTCTTTATTACTGCTGTCTCAACAGCTGCTTTAAGGATTCTACTTAAGCAGATGTGTGGCTGTGTACACGTGTGAAGGTAAGTGGAACAAATGCTTGAGTATGGGTTTATACGGAGAGAGATGAAGAAAGGTCTTGGTTCTACTGATGTAGGAGGGCTCGTGTTTGCATCTGCCCAGCTTCTATGAGATACTCCAATTTCTTCTGTGGATTCTGCAGTTTTCCAGCAAGAAGAAAGCACTGTGAATGTTTACAAACAGTTTGAAGAGTTCTCTTCACTCTGATTCTACTTTTCTTTTCCATTGGGAACAGCCTGACTGAAATGTGGGCATACATTTCCATTAAAGCTGTCAGAATTTCTTGCTACTTGTCACACTTCCCTTCTGTAATCAGTCACCTTGTGAACGTTCACATTGAGAGAAAGCAATTCATGTTTTCCTCCCCCCTTGCTAGGCCTCATTTTCTTTTATTTCCTGCTCACAAAGGTAATGCTTACTCTAAACAAGTAAACTTCTTTAGGCTGTTAAAATGACTGCATTCTCTGCTTGCTGCATAGGTAAATGCAGTAAGACAGATAAATTGCAAGCAAGGTTCTGGCTTCCAACGATTTCCCAAATTTCTCCTCTGTCCCAAGTGAGAAAAGCTCGTTTTGGAATGTAAAATATTGGTACTTTTGGTGTATTTAATGCAAAGTGTATGAAACACGTAAAGAAAAGGTTTTTGTGTGGGGTTGTTATTGTTGCTTTTTGCCATTGCAGTTATTAGGCTTTCCACGATGTCAGGCTCTTTCTCCCAACAGAAGAAGATATTTTCTACTTATATGAAGCTTTGCAAAGATGAAGAGGTTCAAAACTGAAAAATCTGCATGCCATTGAAAATTCTCTTAACTTTTCTATTGTAAATCATTTTTATGTAGGTACGTGAGAACTGAAGGATAACACGAAGTAGGGAAGCAAATGTAGGTGGTGTGGGATGTTAAAGACCTTAAAACAAGTGGTGGAAGCAGATTCTTCCTGACATTGCAAGAGAAAGCTAAAAAGAGAATTCTCTGGCCCTGGTGTAAATGCTTTCATCCATGGGTTGACATTGGAGCCCCAGCATTTAGTGGGGATATTACTTTAAGTAGAACCTTTGGGGCCATAATGTTGGTGGTGCTGAGACATTAATTTCTCTTTTCATCATTAAGTTCCTAACTCTAAAATGGATGAGCCCTAATTTCCTTGAACAGAACCTGAAAGTTGGATTTGAGCTTTATTTTTTTTTTTCTGATGTTGTGAAAACAGCCTGAAAGGTTAAGAAGAAAACCAACAAAAAGTTGTCAAATTACTTCTCATTAAACAAACCCAAATCCAAGCCTGTTTATTTAGCCTGTGTTTTTTAGAAGCTTTCTTAGGTTGCTTTTTGTTGCCTTTAGTATAAAAGGGAGATGAAATGTCCGTGTTTTGGAAATGGAGATGAATCCCTCTGAAGTGTCTTTAACAAACCCTGCTTCATTTTGATGTCCATCCTTTGGAGGAAGTGTTGTCAGAGCTGTTGAAGTTTTCCCTTCTTTTGATGTATGAGCGTTTGAGATCTCTTCAAAATCACTTTTACTTTAAACAGTCCCAAATGCAGCCACGAAACGAGGTGAGCAGAGAAAGCAAATGACTGATGAGTAAGATTTGATCAAGAATTTCTAATTTAGCCAAAAGATAAAAACTAGTTTTCCAACCCTCGTGTTTCTGTTCACGTGCCCCATATCAGCTTATGGTCTGTGAAATCAATTGCATGCCTGTAGTTGTGCAGATCTGGTTGGTTTTCTTATTGCCCTTAGTGAAGTTCAGGATGCTGGTATGCGAAGCACTTTTGTTGAAACAGTTTTATTTCATACCAGTTAAAAAATAGAGGGCTGTAACTGTACAGTGTGAACTCTATGGGGGGCATTTGTGCAGTCCAGAGGGGATGTTTGCTCTCTTTTTCTAAGTGTGCTCCAAGAAGAGCAGGAAGGTATGGCAGCATTGCTGCTGGATGCTGTCTGCATCTCTGAGCGCTCAGTGCTCTCCTGTGTTTCATGATAGCCACAGTTCTGGTGGAGATTTTTGTTTCTGAGCAGTAACATCCTGAGGTGAGTGGTGTATAAATGTGATGTGCCAATAGAAGCTATCTGTAGTTTGAATTCTGCCCGTGATACGTTATATACTACAGATTTTTCAGGGGTAGAGGTGTAGGGTTGAGCCTTCGATTCACTTTGATCCATGCTGTTTCTGACAGTTGAAATGTTATTGACCAAACACATATTTATGTTTGTTCAGCAGGAATATACCTTCCGTGAGAGCTGCCATCTGTTCTGCTTATTCTGCATCTGTGGGTTTACGTTTTTTTTCCTTCTGGGTGGACTTGCTCTTATTTCTGAAATCTGTAGTAGATGATTAATAGCTTTCTTTCTTAAAAATGCCTTCCGCCAATTCATTATGTAATATAATTGCACCTTAATACAAATACAATTTAAAGCAACCAACTGCTATGAGACCTTCTCTTTCATTTTTCCTATTGATGGACTTGCTGGGTGTTTGCCTGATGCAGCTTCCATTGCCAGCAGAGGAAGTTTTTAACTCTTCCTCCAACAGGTTTGATGCAGTACAGTGCTGTGAGTGTAGTTGTGCTGCAGCACAGCCAACGTGCAGCTTTATTGCCATGTAACGATCTCTTCCTCTCATATTGTGTAGTTATCACATTAAGCTGTGATCCATCAAGCTGGTTCAGCTGCAACTGAGCTGCAGCAGGAGATTATCATCTCCCCAGTGCTCCCTGCTGTCCCCTCAGGCCTGCTGCTCTTTGTGTGCACTTGTCACTCCTTAACCCAATTCTGCCAGAGCACTCTAGGTTAGGAATACAGTAGTTGTGGTGCTTAACATAACCAGAGAGATTTGAGAAGTCCAGGGATGGAGCTGGAGCTGCTGCTGTGGCTTTAGGAACTGAAGCAGCAGAAATATCAGGGACCTTAAGAGTAACATCAGTGAGGATTGCGTTTGATTTCAGGGTGTATCCTGCAGCAGTGGTCGCTGTGCTCCTGCTGACTTGAAATGGATTTGAAGTTGTTCAGCTTTTATGAAGAAGCCAGCACCAAAGTCAGCAACAGTGGCAGTTAGGAGATGTCCTGGTGCTGTAATGGAGGTGAAACAGGGAAACTTTTAGAAGGAATCCAACCCCCATCTCTTCTGAGAATGCTCTCCTTGCAGACAGAAGTTTTCTGACAGCTCTGGTCTTTGCTGTATTAACTAAAGCAGTGCAGATCTTGTATTTTGTAATGAACAGGCTGTAGAAATTGTGTTGTGACTGTGGATGTCTGAGCAATATGATGCCTTTTAAAACCAACATGTGTGTCTGTTGCAAAGCTATCTCGATTAACCTGCATTTCATGGCAGATTGGCTACAATTCCTTCAGCCTGCCATTATTCACCATCTTGGAGAAGTGAATATTAACAGTCACTCTGATTTAAGTAACACCTTTCCTTTGATCTAGAGGGGCACAAGTTATTCAGGAGAGGAGACTTGAGCTGAGCAGAGCAGTGTGATGTATGAAGTGAGCTGGTGAATGTGGATCCATCTTCTCAGATTATCTTTGCCTTCATATCTCAGTCTGCTGGTTGGAAGCTGCTTGTGAATATGCAGCAAGAAAACTGTTCTGAAATGATTTTCCTCACATCTTAAAAATAAATTGCTTTAGGTGATGACCTCAGTTATTGAAACCATGAAAGACTGGGGCTGAAGACTGAAGGTTTCTCTTTCCCTGCTCGTTTATTGATTTTTGTCATCCTTTTAATATTCAAGGTTATCCCCTCTTACCACCCATTGCCTTGAACATCATTCTCTTTTCTGCAGAGTTTATCTCCTAACAAAGTAAGAGCTTGTTCATTCCTCCCCAGCAAAGCTGTGATCTGTGCTGTCTCCTGTGATGTCACCTGCTGTAGAGTGCTTGCATCTTGTGATGTGCTGCTCAAATCTTGACTCCGAAGCTCTCTGCAATGGTGACAAATAGAGTTAATCCCCTTTTACAAGTAGGCAGCATGAACTTCCCTGATGCTGACTGTAATCAGTGTTAGGTCTGGGCAAATACTTTTAATCTGAGACCCTTCTCCAGTTATTCATCTGGAAGGCACAAAGGAGCACATATGGCCACCACCCTGGTACGCCATCCTGCACTGTGTGTGTGTGCATCCATTGCTTGGTGCTGAAGATCTGTTCTGAGTTTCTGTTGACAGAGCCTTGGAAGTGAGTCCATCCCTTCTCTTTAGTGTCACCAAAGCTTGGGCCACAGCATTTGTTGCTTCTTTTTCCTTCCTTCTATACAGACCAAGTTTTGGTGCTGACATTGTCTGGCCTACATTTTTAAATGTAGGTTATCCTATCTGACAAACCCTACGTTTTGGCTGCACCTTCAGGAACCTGTGTGTCTAAGAGGAGGTCACCACTTGAGCCTGGGGGGAAGAAGTGGTTTATTGAATTGCACTTTTCTCTTTGGATCCTCTGAGTGCATTACGTGTGATGCTGCTCTGCATTGGCCCCATGCATTTGGCCAGCACAAATAGAAGTGTGCAGTACAGCCAGAGCATTGCTCTCCTGAGTTCTGGGTCCTGAAGGCTGGTGTGTCTTTAGATTTCACTCGTTATATCATGTTAAATCTAATCAAACATGTGCAAAGTAGCTTTCTGTAGCCCATTTTATGACAGCGTTTTTGATGGTGCAGAACTTTTTCACCTTATATCCATGTTGAATAATTCATGGCATTAACAAGTTTATGGCGAGGCAGAATCGTTTGTGCCCTGAAGCAAATACACTAAAATTGCAAACTTTGGATCCCACCAGAGACACATCCCTGTTGGACACGCTGTAATTGTGATCCGTGTTTCATAAACGTTGCAGTGGAGATGTTAGACCTAAACAGCAGTGACACTTCATGGTGTGTCAGTGCAAAGCAGCTGCCTCCATTACAGGTGGAAATAAAAGAACATATATTAAGGGGAGAGTAACCTCTGCTTACTGGGCAATAAACTTGCTAGACAATAAGGAAGCACTGAGCACACAGAGCTATCAGAACGTGATTTCAAAGCCTTCCCTTGGATTCTTGTTAAGTAATGCTTTTGATTAACACTGTGCTATTCAATATACTGCCTTTCTAAGAAGCTGAAAGAAAAAAATCGATTTAATTGTAAGATAGATTATAATCATTTGAATGCTGCTTAGAGTGATGCAGCTTCAAATTTTAAGATGACTTAACAACAAAAATCTGTGTTGGTTAAGCATGTATCCAACATCTTTTTTTTTTTTTCTGAAGTCGTTTCACTGTATTTGGTTTCAGATTGCTTCTTTCCTTGTGTTTCAGATTGATTTTCATTCAAATCTTACGTTGTTCTGCAGAGTGCATACAAAAAATACGTAAAGCTGTGTAGTTGTGACCTTAGCAGGAACTGGAATGTGTTTTCCTTCTTTCATGGATAGATTTTCCTTAATGAAGTCTCAATCCTATGTCCTCCCTTGACTCAGACATCTATAAGTACTCCCCTTGGTCGGAACAGAGCAAGTTAGAATGGAACAAGTGGTACAATCAGAAATCTGGTGAAGGTGGGAATGTGTGTCACCAGTGTGGCTCGTTTCCCTGTGTTTAGATTGGAAGGTCTTTGACAGTCCTGGACATACTGTTACCCTTCATTAGGGCTCACTGGAGTTCAACAGCCCCAAATGCTTTGGTATGTGAGATGTGTATTCCTTTCACTAAGGCCATCTGTTTTTAAATGCAGAAATAAAGAGTGCTGCATGCCTCAAAAACTTAATCTACAAAATAAGCAGTAAAATGGAGTCTCTGAAAAGGATACTTCAATGAAAACCCAAGGCTGGAAGTCAGATATGGGTTATAGTCTTGAAGTTGTTGCTGAGTTGCTTGTGATTTTTAGGCAGCTCTTCTGTGGGTTGATAACTTGACCTCACAAAATGGATGAGGCAATGAAGGATTGACCAAAAAGAGAAGAAAACTCAACACATCACACTCGAAAGGGAAAGAATTATAAGGTTAATTTGTGTAACGTTTGCCAAAGACGTGAAAGATCCTTAGAAACAGGATGCTCAACATTTGAATGCTGAGCGTTTCAAAACGACTTTCTCATGTAGTTTTGGTGCTGACATATAATTCCCTGGGTTGAAGATGCTGAAAGCTGAAGCTGTCACCCTTTGCTAGCCGGTGCTAAGTACATGGGTAACAATGTGCTGTCAATGGAAGGTCCCTGCACTCTTTGATGTTTTGTCACTTCTCTGATTCAAGTGGAATTCCCACATTTTGCCCTGTGTCTGTCGGTTCTGGTGGGAGCTGGGGCACCCTGTGGGTCTGAATCCCCCCCCATGGGTGCAGGCTGTGCCCCCACACGACCAAAGGCCCCTAAGTGGGGTTGGAGCCGTTTGGCTTTTTGTCATTGAGGTTCTATGAGCAAGATTGTTCACTTTTACTATAATTTAACGACTTAACAGCTTGTGTGCATAACCAGCCTTTAACTCTCCAAAGGCCTGATTGCAAAGGCTGTCTCTAGTTAGCGTGCTCCTCCTTTCTCTTTCATTACATGTCAATGCACCGGGTTAGGAATCTTATTTCAGCCTCTCTCTGGATCTAATAGTCCTGTTGACAGAAGTGAAAATCTTTCTGGAGGGTGGCAGTGGAGCAGTGGATGTGTTAAGCCTCTTGCTTTCCCCCCTCTGCTTGCAGTTTTAATTCCAGTTCAGCATCCTATCCAAATCTGCTATTGCATTTCGCTAATCCTAAGAAGCTGAGTTGTTGGGTTTTTTTTCTCCTCTAGAGGAATTTTAATTATTTTTGGTAGCACACATGTAAAAAAGAAATCGGAAAAAAAATCCCTCTTCCTGTAGAGTGAGTTTGAAGTCGTTGCTATTGTCAGCTCTCAGTGGGTTACTGGAGTATAAATAAATTAAAGGTGGGGGGGTGATCTTTTGTTAACAGTGCATTCTGCTTCTTGTGGCTGCTATGGTAACAGATGAGGGAGAGACATGCTTGCATGGTGAAGCTTAATGGCAGAGCAGCAGAATGTGGTGAGGAATTTAGCTGGAGGAAGAAGGGAAGAGAGCCCAAATCCTTTAGCAGTGCTGTGAAATGAGTCACCGATTCAGGCAGATGGGGAAGGACTTCCACGTTTATTTACAAATGATTTAAGTCAGGTTGTGTTGGTTATATTTAGAGCAGGAAGAGGGGCAGTCTGGAGCTTTGGGGAGCAGTAAATGAGGAGGTGCTGCCATTGTTTCTTAAATGGAACCCTGAATGCCTTTCCTGACTCGAGACCTTTGCCAGCAAGAGCCAGTGGGCTTTCTGCCTCCAGCCTTTAAGATTTCAGTCTGTAGAGGTGAATTTTCTGATTCCACCCTACTGTGTTAAAAATGAGGGTTTTTAACCCTTTCGTTCTTTGGGGGGGTAAATGGTGAATGTTGTGATTCTGCTTTTTCCTTCTGCACCTGGTTAGTGTAAAGCATTTCTCACACACTTCAAAGCTTTGCTGGAATAACAGAACTCGGATGGAATCAGGAAGGGAGGGTTTATGGCAAAGGCTGCAGAATGTCATCTTCTGCCAAGCCTGGCTTTAGGTAGCGCTTTGAACCTGACAGATGTGATGAACCTGATTCTGTGCTCATTTAACTAGTGGCCTCTAGTTTTTAAACCCCAGAACATGTAGAGGGGTGGATTTTCTTTTTCCCCATCTGTGTTTTGGCATTACTGCTATGCTGAAGTACAGAGCTCCTGGGGAAGGGAATTGTCATCTCAAGTTTTTCTTGGTGAAACATCGGGAAGGAATTTATAATCACTGCTTCAGTGGGAGGTTTTGTGTTAAGTACAAAGTTCTGGAGCACAGAATGTTTTCTTGAGGAACTTTACCTGAAGGTTTAGCATTGTGGATGGTGTGCAATGGAAGTGGCTCCCAAGGTGAGCAAACACCTCACTGTCAGCAAACACAGCCAGAGAGTGTGACTTTCACTGCTGTGAAGTTTTAAATGATGCAGAGTGTTTGTAAGTGAGTCTGGGGGAGAAGTGGGGGAAGGGTTTGCAAGAACAAGTGAAATGTGGGATCTGTTTGGGGTGAGGATGTTTAGAAGGTTGCCAGAGAAAGAGTGGCAATAGGACTGTTATTTATTTTAGAGGAGAGGTGGAAGACATGAGAAAAGGATGAAGGATGTTGCACGAGGAGCATCTTGGCCGTGCCAAAGGCCAAAAGAGCCAAGCAGCATTTGCCTGCTGCACAAATTGAAGGGGGGGGGGAGTTGGTACTGTGAATGGTGCTTCCTTCTTTACAACTGGAGAGCCAGGGGAGGAATTGAACAAGATACAGAAGGCAGAAAAATACCTTCTTTACTGTAGATGCTATTGGACCAAAGCGCCCTTGTGCACCCTGGAAGGGCATCCCAGCATGATGTGCTTTTGGAGGTGGCAGCAGCACTTCTAGAAGCTTGTTATGCTTTTGTCAGGTGTTGATTTCTTTAAGAAGGAAGGCCAATGTGACATGTCTATGTCAGAGCTTGGTACTGGCTTTTTCCAGTTTGTTTTGGTGTTACTCTTCCTGCCTGTAATGGGAAGCACAACAGCTGTACTTGCTTCACAGAGCAGAAATGGATGGTGATTGGAACAGGGTGGGAGAAGAATGAACTGATGGGAAGAAAAAACAGTTTTTTTGTGCATTCTCCAAAGCTGTGCAGTGTTGCAAATGCCAGGAAGTTACGTTTGGGCTTTCAGTGTGTTCTGTGAGTTAAAATCAGTGCTCTGTCACTGCTGTGCAGGGAATGTGCCCTTGCTGTCCTCAGGAGTTTGCAAAAGAAGCCCACTGCTTCAGAGTGAGAGCTCTGTGGGACCGTGTCCATCCTTTATGACTATCACACCCTCTGGGGGGAGATGGAGCAGTTCTATAAAGGGCTGCTCATTTCCATTTCAGGACAGGCCTCGCAAATAGGATGTGAGAGAAATTCCCCTGGGTCCTTTACAGCCTAATTCTGGTGAAGAGAATAGCCTTATTTTGCAGGCTTCCGTGGCCCTACAGGGTAAGGCTGACAGACTTCTCTGTAGGTTTATTCCTACCAGCCATCAGTGTGTCTGCACATCTTTGTTAGCCTTGGAAATAAACTTTTCCCATTGTTTAAAGGAAAGCCCTATGGAATGATGCTTTTCAAGCAGTGCTGTTGTGTAGGTGATAATAACACCTTAGATTATTAAAACCAGTTTGCTGTTTCCTTTCTCAGTCTCAATTGTGTGAAGTATTTCATCCCTAGACACCTTTTTATTTTCTGCTCAATAAACCAGCATAACACTGATCAGCTGAGCTGAACATGAAGCACCTCATTAAAAGTGGTGGTGAACTGAAGGTGAAGTTGGGGTGATTTTCTTTCCTTGATAAAGTGGTGCCTTTTCTTAAGGTGGTTATACTATTTCTGGCTTTGTTCTCTGAGAACTGTAAAGCAAAATTATTGCTGAAGAATTGAGGCATTTGCCCCCTAAATAATTAAAACTGAACCACATTTCAGAGGGTGTTTTAAAAATTAAATCCTTTTTTTTTTCCTACACTTATTTTTGTTAGAGAAGGTGACCACTCAGCCTTTGTGTGATGGCTGTGGGATGGACCGTAGTCATGTGCTAATTCTGGATGCTGGGCTAAGGAGTGAAACCACGTGTTTGGAGAGCTGGAGTGTGACAGAAGATGGCAGTTGCTTGTAACATTACTGTTAGAATTGGTGTTTTACTGAGTGCTGCTGGCAGTGCTGTGAGATAAGGGAGTTGTCTTCATTTGGGATGTGAAAGGGCAAAAGCATAGAGGGGGAAGAGCTGTATGCATTTGGAGTCATTGCATTTGGGACATGGAAATGCTCAGTGGAGATTTTTCTGAGCCAAACAATCTCATGGCTGCCATAGCACAGGGCTCCTTCAGCTGCAGCATGGGCTCTGCTTGGGTTTCTAGCAAGAATCATTTGGGTGTCATTATAATGCTGGTAATGAATGGAAACAAAGTGATTCCCACAGAATTTCTTCAGTTCTGAGTAATTGTTCCAAATAAAATATATTGTCTTTTTCAATCTGCCTCTGTTGGGAAGTGTAATTTTGGACATTTACTGCAGCACTTCATGATTCTGATTTTTTTTTTTTTGGCTGTTGTTGTTGGATTGAAGGGGACAGCACAGTGTGTGATGGATCCAGATTCATTTATTTTGATGTATGTTTCGACAGCTCAGCTCCAACTCTTCGGACTACGAAGCATCTCCAGTTGGGTTTGGATCTGTTGTAGTCGTGTGATTTGTTGGACTGTGGGGGTTGGCAGGCTTGGCGTCCTGCTGGCTGGAAGGAAAAGCTGCTGGTGATGCAGAATGAGGCAGGGGGTGGCAGAGGTGGAGGATTGCCCACCAATGGGCCAACAGCACCCAATGTGTTCTGAGGGTGCGGAGCCCCCCAGCCCTGCACTGGAGCCACTGATGGAGTGCAGCACTCCAGGCAGCTCATCCAAGGATGGACACGCAGCTGCAGTGTGCTGACAGCAGCACAAAGCAATAGTCTGAATCTTTTCAAATCACCTGAAATGTGGCTGGACAACCCAATGTCTTTAATAGCCATCTCTTTGCTACAGAAGGGCAGTGATTATTTTTGGCTCCTTGCTGTCATTGACCTTTGATACAAGAGAGAAACTACAGAAGAAGCATTCATAGTGTTAGTGTTGCTCTCTAAGTACAAAGACGGTTCCCCTCTACTTGTTTTTAGTGTAATGTAGAAGAATAGCTGCACACCTGGGAAGCTTTTATTAAAAAATGAGAAGCCCAGTAGCTGCAGGTAGTAGACTGAAGCTGTAGTAGAGAGGTTTACATGATATGCAAGACACTTATTTATTATCAAAGTGTGTGATTATTTACCAGGTGTTTTCCTGTGCTTAGCATGGGTTACAGTTGCGATGCCCTGCAGATGTCCTGTTGCTCTCAGCATAGAGCTAAAAGCTGCTACAGAGTTGCTGACTGTCTCAGTGCTATCAAATATGAAGATGGAAGACAAGACTTCTTTCTCTCTGTATGAAGGTTTATAGCATATGTTTTAAAAAGATGGGGAGCAGCAGCACTTTTCAGAATTGACTGAATGAACTGACCTCCTTTTCAAAAGGCAGCTTCATTATTTAATGCAAATTTCTTTCATTTCTTAGATAAAACACAGTCACCAGTTCCTTATAATACCTCTAATGAGGGCCAGATGTTTCTTTGCTACAAAACTGGGGCCATAATGCAGGAAGGCACATGCAGTGCAGCCCTTTGTAGCACAAGAGAAGTGTCTTGCCCAGACAACAGTTCTTCCAAGGCCTGAGCATGAACTTGCAGTGATAATTTGCAGGTGACATGCTAACAGGTAATTTTGATCCATTAGCCTTTATGCTGTCGTGCTTCGTTCAGTGGTGTGTTAAAAATACCCAAAGGAAGGAGAGAGACAGAAATAATTTGAAGTCGCTGAGCTGTGTGCTGTGGGACGTCGTGGGCTGGAAAAGGGGTTCTTGCATTACTGCTTATGGATGATGAGAGTGGATAAAGCTATAGCTGGGTCTGCAAAGAAAACAATCCCAACAGTGGTGGGTTTGTATTACTTGTTCTATGGGAATTTGTAATATCAGCTGGCCTCGTGCTGGCTAAAGCTGGCCTGTGACCGGGCAGGCAATTGTCACAGCAACTGAGAGTTGGGATGGCACTTGCATCTTGGTGTTGTGCAGCTGTGGAGGAAAGCAGATCGTACTGAAGTGCCTGATCTGGGTTAGGAGTAACCCGTGAGCAGGACAGATGCTGCTGGGCATCTCTTTGGACTTAGGTGAGTTCAAACTGTTCCTGTTTGGCCTCCCCTCTGCCAGCTGCTCTTGCATCTCCCTGTCTGCTCTCAGCTAATCCAGTGCAACTATTTCTGGAAATATGCAATGAACTGGTTCAGTGAGCAGCAAAAATAACCACTGTGGGGAAAGAAGGCGGGGGGCCTTAATTTTCAACCTGGTTTATTTCATTGCCTGGATTATCTTTGTGGCCGAGATAAGAAACTGCACCTCCATTGGGCATTTCTATAGAACAGGGTTGGTAATGTGTAGCTGTCTGACTGGGATAACGCATTTAGAAGGCTGTGATACTCCCACGTAGTGTGGTGGTATGGGCTGTGATGCAAACTGTTAGTCAATGGGAGCAATAGAAAAGAAGAATCCGTTCACACACACACACAGGAGGGCAGTTTGCTGCTGCCATGCTGAGCTCTGAGCTGCCTTTCCTTCCTGTGCTCAGTGCTGTTTGAGGGGCAGTTCTTTCTGGAGGTGTGCAGATGAGATGGAAGGGCTGTGATGAAAAGGAGCATCTCTGCATTTGTGGGTGCACAGAATGTAATCCTTCAGGTCTGCTTCTGAGAGTCACGCTGGCTTCTTGGCCCTCTTGCCAATTGTGAGGAAGCCGAAGTTATCTTTTGAATGAGATTCATCTCAAGTTAATGGTGGTTTCATTTAACATTACTGAAGTTATCAGAAACTCCTCAGAAAGCTGATCTGTGAGTGCCTGTAAGCCCTTCAGCACGGGATGAAATGCTCTCTGAGAAGACAGCTCTTTGTTTCCTTGGGTGTCTGGCTTGATGGAATGCATCAGCCTGACATTTCAGTCCCCAGATGCTTTCTGCATCATGTTGTCATCGTGCACTGCAGTCGTGCATTAAGCTTACTGCAGCCCTTGTAACACCAGGGGAGAAAAGTCAGAGCGCTGGAGCAGCGTGAGGGTTTGTTAAGGCTTGCATCTCAATGGCTGGGAGTTGCTGTGTCTTTCCAAGGGGAGGAGAGCAGGGTGGGCACTCAGAACTGGGAGGTGTTCAGCTCCAGAGATGGTTCCCACGGTGGACTGCTGTTTCCTTGTGTTCTCAGCAGGTTTTGAATGCTGTATTGGTGTTTTTTGATGAATGTTTTCTTTGAGTAACTTCCCCCAGCCTCTCCTTGCCTACCCCCAGAACAGGCTGTTTATTTTTGGAGGCACACCTGTATATGTAAGAGCTTGGAGGCATCAATATTGTCATAGTAACTGTAACAGCAGCACTGGCTTCCAGCCACAAGGTAGGGTGAATCACGGCCTGAATGTGGGTGTTTGGAAGTGACTTCACTTCTGAGCCTCCTGCAATTGAATGAAGTAGTATTTGTGTTTTGGTTTTTGTTGTTTTCCTCTCTTCTTTCCCCTGGGAGATATTCTGACTGTTGGAATTCCCTATGGATTCTTTTTTTTTTTTCTTTTTCACTTCTGCCATTTTATAGATAGGAAGAATGCTCTCAAATGCTGCTCTGCATCTGAGCAATAAATAGTGCTCTGCGTGATGAATGTTCCTGTTGGGTTTATTTCAGCATAGCTTTAAATTCAAAAATATGAAACCTGTACCATGGAGTTTTGAAATGCAGCAATTTGACTTAATTGTGGTTGAGTTTGAGAGCAGGTTTGGATACAGTGTGTGTGAATGTGGTCTCAGTGTAGGACAGAAGAATGTGATAATTGCAGATCAGGGTGTTTTAAGCACGGCTTCAGTTTCTATAAATTTTGTTGGTGCCTGTGCTGAAATAATGTGTTTATATATTGATTGAAAGTGATAGCTGAGCATGCATACCTCCATGCAAGTGTAGATGTGAGCAGTAAGACCACGTTCTGAGCATGTATGCTGATCATTATCCTGTGGAAGAGGCTTTCTGGTGCTGCTGCAAGTTCCACACCTGTGCTGTGATACCACTCTTGGGACATAATCAGCTTTAAACCCATTCTCCTCCTGTGTGCAAACAGAAATGCTGACATCACAGGTTCAGCTGGGCAGGAGATTAGCATGGGTGTTTCTTCTACCCAGCTATGTGGGAGAAACAAGAAATTGGGTACATGTAGGAGCAAAAATGTGCTGTTGGGGGGACTTGTTGTGGCCCAGTATTGGTTGGCTTTCCTGTTTCAGAATTGGTTTCAGCCCTCCCACCCACCTTATTTCAATAAAAGCAAAAGAACAAATTTGTTCAACACAGTTGTTTCATTGTATGCTGAGGCTCATCTGTTTGCAGTGTGTGCAACTGAGAGAGATTTGGTGTGGGGGAGAGAGGGGAAGGAAGCCTCTGCAGTCCTTGAGGGCTTTATGAGGCATCTCTCTGTACTCTGAGGTGCTCCAAAATGCTTTTTCTCTTCCATGAGCTGGTCTGTGAGGGTTTTTTGCCCACTTGCTCTTACATTAGTGTTTTTTCTGTTGTTTTTTTTTTTTTAAGAGTTTCTAGTATTCTGAACAAAATTATGTTTTGATGCTGGAGTGAGTATTCAGTTGTGAATTCTTCTGCTGTGTTCTGATCTGTCTTCTTTCTGACTGCACAGCTCATGGCAGAGCGTATTCACCCAGCACCTTTTTGGCCTCAGTGGATCTCTACTTGAGCACAAGGAATTCTATCATAGTACAGAACTAGAGCTTATGATGCACAGGTAAAGGTGCAGCAGGTGGTTGCACTCTGCTGACAGCAGAAAGTTACCCAGCATTGTCAGTGAGGCTGGAGTTTTGGGGTTCCTGAATGCATGTTCTTCCAGCTCTAAAATGGACTGAGCACTGGCGTAACACTGAGGAGTGTTATAGCAGAATGTTATTTTGATGCTGGAGAAAAGTGGCAGAATATAAACATTAATGTACTTCTATTGTTTGCCTGTTAGCCAGGTGGGAGCGAGGGTAGTCAATACTTTTATTATGAAAGTAAATATTGGAGCGTGAATTTAGCAAGGGACAGAAATTGTGACAGTTGCTTGTTCCTTCCTGCAAACTTTAGATATTTGATGAAGTTGTCTTGTTAAGTGCAAACAGAATATCAAACAGCCTGGTTAGAAGAGGGCTCTTTGAAATATCTAACTGTGAAATCAAGGCGAAGAATGAGCTGTGCTTTGTCCCTTGGTAGCCAGTTTCAACAGCGTAGCAGCTGTGATGGATGTAGCTTTATGCAGACAAGTTCTTCTGCTAAGCTTTGTTTTTCTTTATCTCTGAGGCTAACTGTTTAGAATCCACTCGATTCAGCTGTTCAGAACCTGAATGTGAAGCTTTTCAAACTTACTTGCTTTTGTAGAGCCAAAGCAAGAGCAACAATAGCAAAAACCCTTTTGAAAAGCAGGTTAGAGATGCTTGTGACCTGATTGCACTACTTAAACTGGGGACTGCGGGGCTCTTTCCATGCTAATTCTGGGTAAAACTGCTACCTTTGCTTAAGCCCTATCTGCACAGGGAGCTTACCTGATCTTTCTCCCTTGTGTTGAATCTTGAAGCTTTTTCTAGCAATGTTCAGTCACTGGACCAATCCATTGGGGTTAGGAACCACCCCCTTTGGTGGGACTCATTGCCCTAAGTGCACACTGAAGTTGAATGCTTGCCTCTGGCCTTCCTCTGCAGCTGGTGCAGACGAATAAGCACCTCTGAGGGTGAGGAATATGACCTGTCTTTAATGCTTGCCTTAAGGTAAAATTAATTCCTCCCTCCAGCCCCCAGTAGTGGTGTCAAGTCATTTTTCCCCCAGTGACTATAAATGTAATCTGGAGTCGAGTACATTGCCCTTACATTTTTTGCCACAAACAGCAATAAATGTGTAACTCAAAAGGAAAAAAATAAAATCATCCTGGTAGCTGAGAGCACTGCTCACAGGTGTAGAGAAACTGCTGGGTGGTGGCTGAGGTGGTGATTGAGCACCTGGAGAAAGGCAGCCCAGGGAGCTCAGGCTAAGTGCTTCCACCTGTGCTGCCCACTCAGAGCTCATATAAAGGCCAACCGTTGCAGCAGAGCATCCCTTGGGGCTGGGTTGCTTTGGGGGAGGAGTGCAGCATGGCTGGAGGTCCCCTTCATCAGCCGGGTGAGTTCAACTCTTCTTTCTGTGTGTGGCTGTTGGCCTCCATGTGAGTGCATAGCCTGTGTTGCAGGAGCCTGTTGGAACTGATTTTGCTTCTTTGTGAGAAATATATGTATATATTCAAATTCAGTGCATGCAGAATTTGAGTTCTGGAAAGTCTGCAGGATGTTGTAGCTAATCAATGCTTAATTTTCTCCTGTCTCTTTTATCTGATATTGAGCTCTGGAAGGTTCTTTTCCCTTCCTGAGACAATTTGGTGAGGCTATGAGGGTTGGGATTGGATTGAAACTGTTGGTGCAGCTGCTGTCTTGTAAACTGAGCTTGTTGATAGGTCTGATTTAAACAGATGAAATATGTACAATAACAAAGTATAGTCATTAGGGATACTGGTTTTTCTCTCCTTTATGGCATTCTGTGCTGTGTACCTGCTGTGTGTCAGCACCTCTGAGCTTCTTTTGTCTGATGGGAGTGTGCTGTGAGAGCAGAAGGTGGGGACTGCAGCTCACTTTGGGTCTGTTTTGGCTTTGCAGAAGGTCACCAGGCAGGCTCTGCAGTGAGCCAAGCTGCCAAAAGCAGCTTGCCATCATTGAGTCATATGGAAGGCTTATAAAATGGCCGAGCTTGGTGCTGTTCCCTTTGTGGATCACAAATAGTTCTATAGCATTACAAGGTTAACGATGGGATCACAACTTTCTTGTCATTAATTTTCTATGTTGGTGGGATGTGTTTGTAGCATCAGTATTTATCTTGAATTTTGGGTACAAAGAAGTTGGATTTCTGAGATTGGGGTGTTATCTTTGGTACTGTTTTAAGCTGAAGTATCTGAATTCTCTGGGGCTGAAGTTGATACTCTTGCTGCTGTGGAGCAGTGCATCTCAGCTGTGTTTGACCTCAGTGCTTTTACAGCATCTGTTCCACAGTTTGGAAAGTCATATTTTCCTTTGGCTTTATAGCCTCCATCTAAATGGCTTCCTCTATTCCAAAGAATAAATAGGAGTGTTTCAGCCACTCGATCCATCAGGTAGATACAGGTACTGAAACCCCCGTGCATCAGGGAGTCATCAGTTTGAGAGCTCAGCTGATCTATTTCATTAGGAATAGCTCTTCAGTAGTGACAAGCCCAAACAAGTGCAATATTGCTGCTTATCCATGTGTGTAGTGAGTGATTATTTATTTCCTTTTATTCTCCAGCCACAAGTTCAGTTATGTGGTGAGAGTGGCTGGCGTTTTATTTGGGAGAGAAAAAAACAAAGCGTGATGCTTGTTGAAAACCACACAATCAGTTTGAATATCACAAAGAAAAAAACTAACTAGGTTTTTTTTTTTCAAAAGGAAGCCTTTCTGGGGCCCTGCCTTGTTTCAGTGCCACCTGCTCTGGTGAGGCTGCTGCTGCATGGCCTCAGCTGCTGCATAGCACATCAATCACTGTTGCATAGAGAAGCAGACAGCTGAAAACTTGATTGGACTTCAGTGAAGGAATAGGTTTTAAGTGTTGTCTTGATTAGAAAGCACCTTCCCTTGGTTCGGGTAAGGAGGTTTAGGCTTTGGTCAGCTCTTGGTGGCAAAGCTGTGTGGTGTTTCAAGCTGAGCTTGAATGCCAAGAAATCTTGTTAATTAGTGACTAACTTAGCATTTACACCAGGATCAAAGCTCCTACTATAGAGGGCTGAGATCCTCGTTCTGTTGTTAACGATGATTCTTATTGAGTGGTGTTATTCTTTCCTGAATAAAGCCCACAACAAGCTGTGTTAATGGGACTTTGAGCATTGCTCATTTCTGCCCTTCTCCTTGTGAGTTCATGATGCTAGTGCTGAGAAACAGCTGCCACCAAAGCAGTGGCAATTGAGAGCCAGAGAAGAGGCGTGGATTTCTTCTGAAGCATTTGTGTTACTGCTCCTTGTTCCCTGTATGTCCTCACGTTCTTTATTTCTTTGGGACAAACTTGTGATGGACAAATGTTGCAGTGATGCTATTCAGGCAGGCCGTGTTCACTGCTGTGCTCTGCAGTGGGAGCAGATGGAGAGCTGCTGCAGGAGGGATCTGCTCTGCAGCCTGGCTGTTTCATGTCCCTGCAAGGGCAGAGGGGTTGCTGGATGGGAAATAGGACACATCTGGGGCCATGCAGCTGTTCCTGCCTGGTGCTGTCTCTCACCTGACTCTTCAGCTTGTCTGCTCTTGCACTGTGTAGGAAGTTAACATATGTAAAACAACACAGCTTTGTGCCTTTTTGTGCACGTCCTCTGTCGCTTCATGGCACATCAGAGTGCATTTGCTGGCTGGCAGCACCCTCAGAGCTAAGCTGGAGAAGATGCTTTGGAGCCCAAACCTGTTGTTCTGTGCTGCAGAGCTGCTGTTTTATACATCCGTGCTGGAAACCTGGGTTGTATTTGTGTCTGTGGGGGTTCTCCATAGCTTTGTGATTATTTTAACTGGCTGTTGTCTTTGCAAGGTCTGTCTCTTAAATATCCTGCAAGTTGGAAGTTGCACATGCCTTTGCTGTTCATCTGCTGTGATGCTAGGAACTTAATTTCCTATGAGTAAAACCACTCTCCTTAATTACAGTAAAATTTTCTTGGAAGATAAACGCAAAATGGGTGCAATAGAAATCTTTGGGAGGCAAGAAGCCATTCTGTCTGGGCTGTAGGAATGACAGCTATGCAGGGCAAGTAAATACTTGCAAGTACTCCTAACTCTGTTTTCACATTATCAGCAACTCTTTCTGTTCTTTCAGACTTCACTTTATCTCAGCTTTAAGTCAGAGTAGTGTTTTACTCCTTTTTCATCTCTCCTCGAATTGTTGCCTCATCTATTGCTTGTTATTTCCATTCCCACCCCTTTCCATCCTTTGCCTTGGGTTTTTTTGTTTGTTTGTTTTTTAGCTTGCTGGATGGCCCTGCAAATTATCAAGCTTACTTTTCATTAGAAGTCATTGCAGCTCGGTTCCCAGCCAGACTTTGCAGTATTAGTCAGGAAAACCTTTGGCAAGAGCCTGACTCTGAATTTTGAGGCAGATATGGCCATCTGCATAGAGGGAGTGTGTTGGAGTGAAACCAGTGGTTTTCATGAACTTGCTGATGCGGATAAGGGCACTGGGAGGCATTTTTGCCTTTCTTAAGGTTGCGTGCATTGATTCCTTACTCCTTAAGCTGCTGTTGCTTTCTTTGTTTGAATTTTATTTCACTGGTAATTTTACAACAGGAGCATGCAAAGCACTGAGCTGTCACTGGGGTGGCAGATTGGTGACAAGAGGACGAGTATCAGTTTGGAGATGTGCAGCATGTGAAGCTGTAGTTTAAGTCCTCATAGATTTTCTTCTCATTTTCTTGGTGATGCTACAAAGGGATTTTGTGATAGTTCACCTTCATAGAGGAAAATTTGTGAGTGAAGAAGCCTGAAGGCACTACAAAGTGTGTGTCTGTGTAGGGTTTGAGAAACTGGTTTTGTTTTTTTCATAATGCTGTGTGCAAAGGGTTAAGGATGGGTTCCAAAGCAAAACCAGATTCTGGGCTGTAAGTAGGATCTGCCTTCATGCTAAGAAAACAAATGATGTATTTTGTGTTTTCATTGAATGGGAAATTGACATTTTTTCAGACTGCAAAATCACACTTTGTCCTTGTGCTGTGGGTTGAGTGTCCTAAAAGCCTCTGCAAAATGCTTAGTGTTCTATTGGAAATGCAGTAATCTGGAGGAATAATACATAGACTCAATTGATACTTGATGTGTTTTGTTTTTTTTTTTAACATCAGAAATTGTCCTGTTGGTTTTTTTTTTTTTCTTTTTAATGTAAAGCACTAAATAGGAATCCACACAAATTGCAGTTAATTATAGTCAAATCAGATTGAGTCCTAAAATAGGTCACATGCCATTTGAAACAAAATGCACTGCAAATTATTAAATCTGCTTGGTTGAACCTGACATACATCCTGAGGTGTAGCATCCTTCCCTAGCTGCTGCTATTCCACTTTGTTTCTTGGATGCCATGTTGAGTCTGCTCTGTAGATGAGATACTTCCTTTTAAATGGAAATTTAATATTTAAGTTCATTTGGTTTCTTTGGAAATTCTTGCAGCTGAAAAAATATCACGGAGCCTTCTTGCTCTTTGAATGCACTGGTTTACTGTGGCTGAGAGCAGCTAGCCTTGAACTTCCTTGTCCCTTCATTTTGTACCTATTCTGACTTTGCAAGGACCTTCCTTCCCCACCCTGTGAGCTGCTTGGTGACTCAGCAGGATGCTATTAACCCTCTTCCAGCCCCATTGATGCCAGCTAGGAAAGCGTTGCTTTTGTTGGTAGGCGTTGCGCAGTCTTGGCTTCCTGTTGTGTTTAATAGGAATCGTTGCTTTGTACTGTCTTTTAAATGGTTCTAAATGTTACAGAATAAATTACCTTAAAACAGCTTCACCAGTGACCTTGAGTGAAAATCATCTCCAGCAGTGCAGCATCTGCATATGTATTGACTTAAGGTTCAGCTGCTCTGCATCAACTATTGTTTCTCATATCTGCACGTATGCCCCTAATGAGAACTAGTTGTTTTAATTGCATGGTATGCATCTATGTACTCCTGCAGCTTTATTGCAGTAGGTACGAGTAAAATTGCCTGCCAATCAAAATTGCAGATCTAAAAGGCTGGTCTGGTTCTCATCCCAGATGTATCTGCAGCAAGTAGGAAGAGTTCTGTGTTTCTCTTGCCTCTTTCCCATTCACAAACTTGGGAACTCTGTAAACCCACCTGTCTCTCTCCATCACCAACCCCAGTTTGTCTGATCATTGGTAAGAGAGCATCATCAGAACAGCCTCCATGTTCAGGTAAGCCTTAAAAAAGACCAAACAAAAACCCCAGCTGTCCTCAGTGAGTGCTGCAGCCCTCATATTGCTCCTGCTGGATCGCTGCTAAGTGTTGGAGGTATGCAGGCAGTTCTGTTGACCTGGTTTTGGCACTAGTGTAAGGAGGCGCATCTGACTTTGTTGAGCTTCCAGCAGTTCTCTGTTACAGAGGAAGAGGCTGTTTGTTAGCTCTCAGACCACAGCTTTATCCCTGAAACTGAATCCTTTCCTAAGAAGTCCTTATCAGTACAGCTCGAGGTGCAGGAACCTGAGGAAGATACACCCTGTGCAGCAATCAGTCTTTAATTAGCAGCTGATATGAATGTGGTATGGAACGTGAGGCCTTGTGAACTGGCTGCAGAGGGTTGAATTCCTCTGTTATTCCTCTCAGACCACAGCAGTATGCTCTTGGTGTTCTTTGTATGTGCAGGCACATGGCAAGCAGTAGTTGGCAGGTATTGATCTGTCTCAGAACAGGTTGGGCTGTAAGTGAAATGAACAGTGCTGTTTGCCTTTAAATGAAAGTAAAACACTGGGGAATTGTTCTTGTTTTACTTCAGCCTGGCCAAATGGTTTAGAAAATTAATCCACTACAAATTGTATTTGTTTTTTCTTGGCTGACGTAGCTCGAAACGGAGAACACTTCACTTATCCAACAGAGCTATGAGGGCTAGATTCTGGAAGGTGCTGTCCTTGCTGACTGGCTTCCATTGTTCTCTCTCTCTTTCCAGCAGTGCCTTCCTAATTGATCATAATTCTAATGAGCTGAGCTTGGAGAAAAGGGAAGGGTTGAGCTGTTACATTTTCCTTGCCATACGACCCAGTTAACTTAATGAGATGGCGAATGTCATTCTCTTAAAGCTTCAGAAATGACTGATAAGGCTTCCCACCCTCGAGCAGGTCAGGTTCTGGGGTCTCATACTTCTAAGCTGTGTATTTGGTTTAGCAGAATCTCTGAGGAAAGAAAAGCAATGTGAAACACTTTAGATTTAAATAGCTGGCTGTGTAAAGCCTGTTAAGGCTTGCAAGAGGAGGGCAAAACTTTGTATTCCGTGTTTAGAGGTAAGACAAGAAGCCAGTCCTGCAAATTATTTCTTCTTGTCATTGCTTTCATGTGGAGGATTCTGTAGGAGCTGCTGTCCGGCATTTCCCTCTCCATCTGTTCTATTCCCTGATGCTGCTCTTTGTCCTGACTTTGTCACAGAAACGAGTTTTGCAGGGAGTGCAGTCTTAGAAAATGGCACTTTATGAAGCAACTTGTACAAGAGAAATGCTCTTTGTAAAAAGAAATCATTGGTAGCTTTTAGCTCTATGAAAACACATCCTAACGCTCCCAGTGGGTTCCTTTCTCTGTGAAGTAATGTAGAGGATTAGTCAGCATCATCTAATTAGGCAGCAGCAAAGCAGAAGTTTTGTTTAGCCTGCTCTGCCCTGATTCAGTTTCCATTCATGGGATTTGCCCATTGAAACCAAATGCAATAAGGACATTACTGATGGCATTTGAGATGTCAGTCTGAGATGTGGCTTGCTTACAGGAGTTGTGCACCTGGAGGAGGAAATTCTGGGCTTTTTTTCATACCCTCGCAGTCTTCCCTGTGTTCTCTGTTCATCTCTGGTGCAGACTGGTTTCTTAATAGCTGTAATTCCACTCCATCCTGAAACTGAGGGAAATAAAAGTTGCTGGAGGACCATTCCTTCCCACTCCTATTAGTCAGTGCTGTTTTGGTATCTGTATAGGATTGTCTTGTGATCCAGTGGTGTGGCTGAATGCCCTAAAAAATAGCTCCCAGTGATTGTGGGGTTGGTAATGAGAGAGTGCATCCCAGCCTGTAGGGCAGGCTGGTGGAGCAGGCTCAGGATCCAGGAAAGCCATCTTACAGCAGGACAGGGATCAGGAGAAACGGACTGTAAGAGGTTTGTTGTGGCCATTTACTTCATGCAGGCATTTCAGCGCATGCTTAATTGCAAGTGGACTGATGTGCTGAGCAGCTCTGTGTGCCTTTGGCCCTCACCAAGGAATGCTGACACTTTGGTTAAGGTTGCATGAGAGGACAAGCTGGGCTGTACTTCATTTGCAGTGTTTCACATAAGATTGCTTACAGCTGAGGAGTTTGGGAGGGACATCTCTTTCCTGCATAGAGGATGGGTACTCTACAGCTTTTTTTGGTTTAGGTGTTGCAGAAGGGCTGAATCTGGAGAGGCTGTTCCTCTGCTTTCCCTTGGATCACCATCTGCAGCACTTTGCAGATCAGAGCCCATTGCTCCTTCACTTTAGACAGGAGATCTCTGGGGATGCATCTACCCAACTTCTCAGCCGTGCTTTGCTGCCTTTCCCCCCCACAAGCCCAAGGAATGCCCTCCATGTAGCAATAAAAGCAACGTAATGATGGGATTACAGTCAAACAAAAAACCCAACAATGTATTTAACTACTCAGACCGTTGAAGGTACCTATGAAATTATGGTCTGCATTGCAGACGAGGTCTTGGATTTTCTAATTTGTGATGATGTTGCAGTGTTATGCATATGGCAGTGTCACATGGAATCAGGATGAGAATTTCTGCTCTGCTGGTTCTATTCATGCTCACCTGAGACCCCCACATAATTTTTTGGATGTTCTGAACCCTGAGAATTGCACTGACCTGTCAGACTGGAATGGATTTGTCACAGTTTCAGGATGAGGTTTAGGGAAGGATCTTATTTATGCACTGTTTTTCCTTTGTTATTATCTCTAATTTTATTGAAGAGAAAGTGGATGGGCTGCATTGTCTCGGAGGCAGTTCTAAGGTGAGTCACATTCATATAAATAGAACTGCTGAGCACGATGGATAAGCTGCGCTGTGCAGAGGACAAAAATGCTTTGGAGGAAGGAAAGCCTCCTTAAAACGATCACATAATTGTAAATGCCTGTCCTCTAAGGCTGCTACCAAGGGTACCTACCGTGTTTTTTCCTTTCCCTCTTACCTCTCCTTCAGGTGCAGATTGATTTTAAGCTAATTTATGCAGTTGTTAGACCACTGGGTTCAGCAGAAAGAAAATGCACGGGTGGGGACAGCTGTGATATGGGTCTGAGTGCTGCACAGTGCTGCTGTGTGATGCAACTGCAAGCATTGCCCACCCCTTGCTGGGACTGTTCCTTCATTTATTTGCTTTTCTTTCATTCATGATAAATTTAACATTCAATTTTTTCTTTTTGATTTCCAAGCATTTGCAGCTTAGGTAGGACATGGCAGCAGCGCTTGACTTGGTTGCGCATCATCTACAAAGCAGATTTCTGGAAGTATTTGGTGCCATTTCTGGTTGATGTTATTCAAGGAGGAAGGGGCTTTCCTTTTGCACTGAAGTGTAGGATGATGGCAGAGCTCAGCTGCCAGGAGATATTTGGACCCTCCAAAGCATAGGAAGGCCATGGTTGTCAAAATGGAGCTGAGTTTGCCCTTTGTGAGGATGCAAACTGCTTTATGGCTCCCAACATATTCACGATGGTATCTGGCCAGGTGAAATTCTATGGTGCTGGAACCTGTGTAATTCTTGATGCAGCTCTAAGCCTTTGTGCTCTGTTTGTCACTCAGTCTATATTTCAGTCATCTGGAATATATATTGGTAAGAAGAAAGCTGGTTCTTATGGAAAAAGGATGATTGAGGACAGTGGATATCTGATACCAGAGCTAGATCTGCGTTTCTGCCAAGAGCTTAAATACAGCATTCGATATTCAGAATATTACTGGTACTAATAATTCAGGGAAACTTGAGGTTTTTCATGTTTCAAATATTTTCTGTTTCTGTGAAAACGAAGCTGTCCAAGGAAGCTGGATGAGTAACTGCTGGTTTGTGTCCAGCACTGAAATCTATTTCCTCTCCTGGGCACTGAGGATAGAAGGCACCTCTGCCCCACTGCCCCATGGCTACGAATGGGGTGATGCTGCATCTGATCTATTCGAGCTGCAGTTTGCCTCTTCTTTCCCCATCTGCTTTCCTTCCCTTCTGTACCATCCTGGCTGTTGTTTATGGCTCCTCAGAGCCTGTAAGCTTGTTTGGCTCAACAATCTGAGCAGAGGAGGAGCAGAGATTTTCCTTTGACTCGTTTTCACAATGGAGAAGTACACAATTTCTGGTGGTTTTTTTGTTGCTGATGGTGATGATATGTATTTAAGTAGGCCAGCACTATTATGCAAGTTAAGATCCTGAAATAATTTTGCTTTGATTAGCTGCAAAATTGAAAAACTATATGCAGAGGAGAAAGCGAGGGAATGTATACTGAGGTCTCTGTAGAATACTGAAGTAATATGTCTGTATACTCCAATGCCACATAATGCAAGGACCTGCACATATGGAAATGAAATTACTACCTCCATAATATGCAATTTAGTGTTTTATGCCTCATTTTATTGGATTCTTATTTTTTGTTTGGCTCAGAGTTAATGAAACTCGTGCTTTAAAGAAATCTTTCAAACTTGCATTTGAATGCATATATTCAGTAGATGTGTTCTGTTATTGCAGCAGCCTTTCTATAAACAAGTGCTGGGAGAAGAACAATGTTGGTTTTTTCCTTTTGGAAATTGTTGAAGACTTTTTGAAGTAAGAATGTTCCCGCACCTCTTCCTTAATCTCCTGTTTGCTTTCACTTCTGTAGGATTATTGTGGTGCTCAGCAATGATAAAAATGTATGGAATTTTATGGAATGTAATTTGAAAATGTGTGTCATTTATTAAAGGCATACATTGTGATGGACCCAGGGCAGATTTTTTTTCTTAAAGGAGATCACTGCTGGCTTAAAGCATTCTACAGGATTCCTTTCTTAAAAGACCCGACCCTGTTAAGTGCTTGATATCTCTTCTAAATGGACTGAGCCACAAGGAGAATGGAACCTTTCCAACATCAAATGTGGGTTTTGCTTTTGCTGTCAATATGAGTAATTTTGTCATATAAATGTGGCCTCTTTGGTTTTTATGGTAGCAATAATTTCTCCATTCTCCTGAAGCATTGCAGAGTCTTTTTCTGGCAACTTTCTCCTTTTCATCTTTAACTACAGAAACCCTTCTTATACATTCAGAAACTTGGATTTTGTCTCATAGTTACCGCCTTCATATTTCTGATTTCTTAAAAGCATTCTTTCCAGGTTTCCCAATAGAAATAAATGTAAAGGATGTTGGATCTTCACTGCCTTGTGACTGGCTCTAATTCTCAAGTCATCTCCCACAGCTGGCTGCTTCTCTGGGTAGGAAAGGAATGGTTGGAATGGTTTGGGATTAAGAAGCCATCAGCCCCACCTTTCCTGCCAGCCTGTGCTGTGTGTGAGCTCAGCCCAGCCCATAGGTGATGGTTTTCTTGACTACTGGGTGCATGTCGTGTATTTAGGGAGAAGCCCACAGCTCTGGCCGAGCTCAGCAGTCTGCCTATCAAAACTGTAATCACATCTTAAGCTTCTCTAATGCTCCTGTCACATTTGAACAATGGAAACATTCATAGAGTGTTAACATGTTCCACTTAAAGCAGATCCTGAGCTCTTCTCAGGTGCAAACCCGAACTCCAACTTGCAATTAAGACCCATTATTTCCTGTTATTACTTGTTAGCTCAGATTACCTGAATCTCTCTTGAACATGAGAATGCAGCTACTCTACAAGAGCTGACTTTCAGTTGTGAGCGGGGGTTAAGAGTGCTTTAATAAGTGGGAGAAGAGCAGCACAGCTGACCAGTGGGCAGGCAGGGGGATCCTGTTCAAGTATGAGAGCTGGAGGCCTGCAGGAAGCCACTGCTGTACCTTAGTCAGAGTAATTGCCTAATTACCTGGTGTTCTGCCAAGCTCATGGGGTACCAATGCCAGAAACTGTGCAACAGTCCCACAAAAGCTCTTCGAAGGCTGTGGTGCATTTCCTAGCCTGTCTGCTGGTTGGAACGGGAAGATCCTCAGAGATATGCTAAAGCAGCTCACACGCATCACAAGATACCTGGAGAAAAGGGCAGCACACTTTTTGCATGAGAACCATCCTGTACCTCGTGTCTGGCCAAAGAGGATGTGCGAATCTTAAAGGTTTCATCAACGATTAGAGCCAGCATAAGTCTTGGTGAGCTGGAGCAGAGCAGTGTGCAGCAGTGGGTAGGTGGGGCAGAGGAGAGTTGGACACAGACTCTGAGCTGCTGAAGTCACCTAAGGCTCTCCTGCATCTCTGGTGCAGAGTCCTGTGTCAAATACTATTGGGAAAGGAGGGGTAATTTGCATCTTTCTGTCTGTAGATTCATTATTCTAGCTTGTGAGCATAGGATTTGTGCATGTCTTCATGCATCTTCCTGAAGAAAGACACTGCCTGGCACAAGTTTGAGTGAAAGGCTTTCTTGCCAGCTGTAAGAATGCAGTGCTTTCACTGTGATCTGAAGTGTGCTTTTGTGCATTGTTCTGGTGCAGGGTTTGGCACTGAAGCCACAACTTGAATAAAAGTTCTGTGTTGACTTTTGAGGTAAAAAGAACTGACTTTCAGTTGCAGAAATGGTGTCAAATGTTATTTCAGGAGTGTTTGTGGAGATGACATTTTTGTCATGTTTTTGAAAGCATCAAATGTATGGGATGTGTTTACAGCATAGGAACTTTATCAGGATTGTCTGCAGCCCCTTTTTTCCTCTTCCTCCTGTGCACAATAGTAATGTTATTACAAGCAGCTTTTATTTGACTATTGATTATTTATGTGCTTCATCTGCATTGCAAGCAGTGTATTGGAATTGATTGAAATCAGGTTCTGAAACTCCAAATTTGAGCCCTTTTGCAGAGGCACCAGTGATGGTTCACTTCACCATTACAGCTGAAATTGTCAGATGCATCCAAGTAATAATCTGTGCAGGGCTTCCTGGAGATTCATCTCTTAGGAGTTCTCAGTATTTGTTTCCTTATTGGAAATACAAGCATATTTAACACTTGTATAATAGTGTAACACATACCTCAGTTATATTTATAAACATCTTTGATAATGTGTCCCTGATTGGGCAGCCATCTCTTCCTTATGGGGGTATTGGGACAGTGGTTATATTCCAGCCTGGGTTTTGATATGCAGCTCTCTTTGTGTTGGTACAGCACTTAGCACAGCAGGGGCTTCTATCCTGTTTTGTAGAAGCATTGTGAAATTACTGCACCTGGCTCTTCAATTGGATTCCACAGTTTGTCCTCCAGCAAACACAAAAGGAACATGAGGTTCTGCCTCGGTGACTTTTTATTGCCCAGCCTTTCAGTTTCATGCAGTAAATGTCCATTCTGCATGTTCAGGTTTTAGGGTGTATTTATTTCGGGGGGTGAGAGATGGGACAAGGCCATTTTTCAGCTAGCTCTTCCTATTTATATTCAGAGAGCAGACTCCAGATCCTTATTGTGGCAAACATACACTCATTTCATAAAAATACTCATCTATAAATATTGATTATGAGAACTTCTTTGCACTAAATTGCAGCCTGTCTGTGCCAGGGGGTGACTCACCTCCTCCTGCATGGCAGTTGTCACCCAGAAGTCTGGCACTCCTGTTTCTTTTTATAGTTTCCATTTGACACAGTGAATTTCTTTTTTCCCTTCCCTCGTCTTATAGAAGTGGGGAGTCTTGGGACATCATAAAACCACATTTGGGTCTGTAAGGCTTAGAAATGACAGCCTGCTCCTCATTGTAACAAATAGGATGCTGCATCTTCATGTCCACCTGTGTGGTTGGACAAATAGGCAGAACAAATGACTCCAAACTATCGGTGCCCTTTATGCTTTGCTGGGAGCACATCTAGGCCTGGCCTTCAGGAAAATGCTGCTTTCTCATCTAGGGGGTTACAAAGGAAATAAACAGCAGCGCTGTTCTCCTTTGTTCTTTTAGCTGTATTTGTAGTCCACAACAGTGGAGCATGTTTACTGCCTTCTCTGTTTGGTAGCTGGAACTTTCTTGCCCTGAAAGGTCCAGGGTCAGCTTCGGGTTGTTGGACCCAGCTTGAGTGTTTGAAGATATTGCAGAAGATGTAACAGGCAACAATAAACATCATGGATGGGAAAGGAGGGGTGGTAATTGTAGGAATCTCAGCTTTCTGCTGAGTGAAGGAAGTCGAGAGTGTGCTGAGTGCTCTGTGTGTTCTGTGTTGCACAGATGCAGAATAGCTCCTACCCATCACCAGCAATGCCTGCTGCAGAGTGCTGCACCTGGGAAGAGCCAGCCCTGCTGCAGAGGTGTGAGCACACAGACAAAGTGTGCGACTCCTTCCAGCTCTGCCATTCCCCATCAGTTATAAGTGCTGGGAAAGGTGCTTTAGATCAACTTCAGTTTGTGCTGCATTTCATTTACTTCTGGATAGGAGAATGTTTATAAACGGTAACTTGTGGTGATGGGAGGGACGGCGTCTGTTTGCTTTCTAACTGCTGGTTTTAGACCTTGTGTGCTCATTAAATTGCTGAAATCTAATGAGGATATAACTCTTTATCCTCCTGGGGCTTCTTCCATTTGATCTGCTGAGCTCTTCACTGTTGTGTTTATGGTAGAGGGAGTCCTGTGGTAGTGGCTGTGCTCCTGGATGTGGGGATGAATGACCACAGCGTTACTCCAAGATGATTTTTTGAAGGGAAGTTCTCAATGTATCTTCCAACTCATTTTTCCTGAGCGTGTAACAGCCCCTTCTACTCCTTTTCACATCAAACCAACGCTGTTTGCTCAGTGCTGTAGATGTTGAGCCTGGAAATTGTGGAGGTAATGACCTTTTCCAAATGTCCTTCTTTCCAGGCTCCAAGTTCTCTTGGTGCAGCATGCATCTGAGCTGCTTAGCTGTTTTCCATGCAAAACAAATGAAAATTTTGCTAAAAAATTCCCCAAGTGCTTCCTCGGTTTTGTCTTATTTTCTTGCGGTGCTTCTTAGGTTTATTACAGCTTTATATGATTAGATTATACACATAAGAAAAGCAATTAACGAGAATCTGTTTAAGAATGGGTTGCGATGAGAGAAAATGAGATGTCTTTCATCTCCCTTTTCATTTGAGGAGAAAGGAGATGACACTTCTATGTTCAAAACAGCCGTTTTATTTCCATTTAGGTCTTTTATGTGTTAAAATAAATTACAACACCACCACCTTGCTGCAGTGGCATTGATGCAGAATGCAGCTTTGGTGGGCAAGGCTCCATGCAGGCTCTGAGGCTGCCATGCTGCACTGGCCTGGCCTCGTTAGCCCTTAATTGCTCATCCCTGAAGCAGCATATGTTCTTCTCTGGGGGAGTGTGGAGAACCCAGCATGGTGCTGTTCATCCATGCTCTGGAGGACTGTGCACTCATCTTTGGTGATTTGGGTTATTGTTCTTCTTCTGTTATCCCCTATTTATTTTTTTTCACAATGAAGATATTGGCAATATCCTTTATTAGCGAGATGCTATGAAACATTGGGATGTCGAGTGTGAAAAATGGAGGTATAACCACATTGGAGTGATAGGTTAGAACTGAGAGAGTGTACAGATAGGGGTATCCAAATGGCTCTCATTGCACACTGTATCCCAACAGGCCTGTTTCAGAGAGGATTATTCAGAATGGGAGGGAATCAGGGTTGTGGAAAGAGCAATGACAGAGGACAGAGATTGTCCTCTCTCTCTCCTTGCTGCTCTCTTGGGGAATATTTTAATTGAAAGCTTTTATCCAGGAGGATACTGAGGTGGGATAAATAGGGACAGAATCATTACCACTCTGTATTCCTGTGTGTCAAATCATAGCTGGCTAATATAAGAAGCAGAGCAGCCTGTTAGCTTTGTGCCTGGGGAAAACAAGCCCTTGGTGTGACTGTGTTTAGGTAGGGGTGTCTGGTGGGGTGGCTTATCCAAGACTGGAGGAACAACACGACTTGTGTGTGGTAACTGCTGTGCTTGCTTTTCTCTCTCCTCTCTCTGTTCTGCCTCTCTCTCAGTAATTTGTCTTGTGTCTTCTCCAGGCTTGGGAGGAATAGGTTTTCAAGTGATGCTGATTGTCTATTTCTACAAAGCTGATTTCTGAAGATGTCAATATTAAATGCAGCTTGGTTTTTCTTTCGTAACATGAAGCTCTCTGTTTCCATGTCGAAGATGCATTTGAGGAGCACGTATCTCAAATGCACGCTCCCCTTTCTTCCCTCCCCTCCCCCCTTGTTTTCCTCTCCCTGGAGGGCAGCTGGCAGAGGTACAGCACTGCAATCCAAGCAGGTGGATTGCACAGGGCCTGCACCCCATACAAGCACAGACTTGTGCTGCATGGCAGCCTGCTCAGGCTGCTGGATGGAGGAAGAGCAGCACTGTGGGAATGCTGCCCTTCCTCGTGCTTTAGTCTGCTCCACCAGGCTGGGTTTCTCTTCACCTGGGAACCAGGTTTCTCTAACCATATGTTGCAGGAAGTGTCCATTTCTTCTGGCAAGTGTTGCAACAGAGAAAATTAGGGCTCCTGACCTAATTTTTTTTTTATAAAATGTTGCACAGAATTCAGGTGAAGGATACAAAGGTTACAAAGGTTTTCAGCTCGGCAGGCTGTGATTACGTCCAGTTCTTCACTGCCCCAGCACTGTGTGCAGTTGTCACAAATTAACCTTGCTGTGTGGGGGCTTTGCACTGATACAACACCTGCACTGCCTGCTGGCCTCATCTATGTGTTCTGCTTTGTTGGGCATCTCTAGCAATAGTTTTGTGAAATGTTTAATTATCTTGTCTTGTATTTTAAATCCTCACTTAAAAAGGAAAAAAAATTTGGCTTGGTTGTAGATGCTCTGTTCCCAACATGAGGAGGAGGCTTTCCCCTGCATCTCCATCGCTCTCTTGCAGTTCCCACCCAAGATGTATGCAGGATTGGCCGCTTTCATTGAGACCCCAAATTTTCCCCTCTTTTCTTTCCCCACTTACGCATATAAACCTTTCAATTTGTTTATAGAGAAATCAGAATTTATCTTCAGTAGATTAATCAGTCATCAAAAGAACAAGGTGCATACCAAGGAATGCAGCCCAGCAGTGACTGTCATGGAGGTACTAACACATAGCTGTGTAAATGGCCTTTGAAGATGATTAATTGTGGAGGTGTGCAGTTGTGGCAATAGTGCTTTAAATAGAGCCTTGAGCGCAGTTCTTGTACAGGAGAATGTGCAGGAATGCAAACTCCTTTTGGACAGGGATTAGAAGATGTTTACTGCAGCCTGCTCAGCATCTCTGTTTTCTGCCTGGGGAAGGCATGGTGTGAACCAGCCCTTCAGAGGGCTTCAACTTCAACCACGCAAAAGGAGTGTTTGATGTGGTGAAAGGTTGGAACGGTTGGATATGCGTTTTGTCAGTCAGAAACTGCAGTCTTGTTTTCTCCTCCTTTTGCTGTGATTCGTTGAGTCCTTCCACTATAAAAACCCTTTCATATAACGTGAGGTTGAGCAGATGATGAATGTCTGTGTGTGGTTGCTCCAAGAAGTCAAATGTCCTGTCATATGCTCCAGTAGAGAGCAGTGGTGACCTGTGTCATCAATTAGCAATGACACAGCTCTTGTCTTGGGCTGGCAGCAAGATTTCCTTTAAAATATTTAAGTTTCTTGGTTCCAGCTGACCAGCAGGTCATCATTTCCTGGACTCAGTGCATCTTGAGCAATGCCATGCCTAAAACCTTGGTTTCAGTGTGCACTATGAGGATGGGGTTGCTTACAGTCGTTTAGGCAAATAATACACGTATCTCAACATCAGAATGTATTTTTCCATTAAATTTAATTTGCTTTTGGGGTCAGAAGCAGTCCTACGTTATCTTTTCATGCATACAGTATTAATTGCAGTTAATTTTTAATTTAACAGAAAATTACACACAGAGCAAGGGCAGAAGCAGTCCTGTGGCATCCACGCTCTTTCCTTGCCTAGATAAACTCAAGCAGTCAAAGGGGTTAAACTTGATATCCACTCTTACTCATTATATAAAATGGAACTTCGTTTAAGTTTAGGAAGCAATCAAGGGAGGAATGAATGCACTGGCAGAGGTGACAAGTGGTGTTCAAGTTGTATAACCGTATTCTTTGTGCTTGACAGAAGTTTCTGTTAAAGAATTGCTTGGAACAGGAGTTCTTGATGCAGTTTCCCAGTTAAGGTAGTAGAAGGCTGTCTCGTTATGTAAATCTAATTATCATCCTTGTAAGCTGTCGAAGTGGAGGTTGCTCAGTTGGCCCCCAGTGCAGCGATGTCAGAAGCTCTGAGGGCTGGAGGCGCAGTCCTGCCCTGCTCCTCATTACCCTGAGTGTTCAGATTGAGATGTGTGTCCAAGCTTGAGGCTGCCTTAGCAGGAGTTTGCTGTTACTGATATCGTTCTGCTCTGTTTTCTTTATGTAGAGGGTGCAGGGGGGGGCTGTATGAGGAACACACTTAGGTTTCTCCCCTTGCAACTCCACTGCTCAGCCCAACAGCATGCCTGAAATTACAGCTGATGCATTGCAGACGGTATCTGTTGAGTTGTCATGCTTCATCACCGTATAAAATGAGTCTGTTCTTGCTCTGTTACTGTTTCATTGCTGTCCTACACCCCAACTGTAGGACACACCTCTTGGCAGCAGAATTTTACCTTCTGGGCCTCTCAGAATCGTGGTTGTTCATCCTGGTGCAAAGTGCAAACGGTTGTTTCTAAACGAGCACGTTATTTCCCAGTCACTTCTCCTTATCTCCAGCTTGTCCCACCTGGGCAGGTCTGTTTGGGTGAAACAAAGAAAAATTAGCACTGGGAGAAAGGGATTTAGAAACAGTCATCAGGCTTTCTAGGCACAGAGCAGGTCTAACCTGTTTGACTTTGCCCACGGTCTTCTCCTGGAACTGCTGAACTAATGGTTAGCATGACTCTGTCCTTATTCATTAGGTCTAATTAACAAAGTCATTGTTGCTGAGTTACAGAGCATACAATGCAACACAAACAACAGTAATCCAGCCATTTAAACAGGAAAAAAAGCCCACAGCAGCAGCAGTTATGTTGGCTGTTTTGCATAATTTGGGATTGGGCAGCCTTTTCTCTTTGATTTAAAACAGATTTACTACGTAGGAACACTTTGTTTTTCTACTTCCTTTTTTTTTTTTTTTTTTTTTTTTTTCCACCGAGTCCTGAGAGCACACAGAAATACTTCATACACTTGAAATCTGCATTTAAAATTGATGACCTGCTGAGGCAGAGGAACCGTGTGCAGAATTGGGTGCTGCTGGATGATAATGAATTTCCATCAGCTGTGTTCCTGCGTGGAAGCAGTCCCTAATAGTGAAATTGTTACTTACTCCAGCTGCTGTTTCGGAGCTAGAGCTTTGGTACAGTGATAAGAGCACAGAGAAGCAGTGCTGCTTCACAGGAATATTGCAGCTCCGTGCTGTGTGGAGACAGAGAAGGGCTGATGGAGGTGGCACAGTGAGTTGGGGGCACAGGCAGAGCCCAGGGCTGCACCTCAGTGACTTCTGTGTGTGTCCCATGGGGTGGGCTCTGAAGTTGGGTGATGGTGCTCGGTCTGTATAGCTTAATGTGTAAGTGGGAAAGGATAATATCAGCTGTGCACAACTTCTAAAACTGCCTGCGTAAAGGCAGGAATAAATTAAAGCCTTCTGAGTCTCCTCTGGGAACCCGGTGAACGCTGTCCCGTTTTCAGGAGGAGGAGGAGGCAGAACGCTGATGCGATGCAGCCAAGGTTACGGCACATCTGGGAACAGTCTGCTGCTTTTATGCCTCCGACCGGTCACATGCATCACAGCTGCTGAGCTTTGAATTGGGGATAGAGGTGTCCGGCCAGGTAAGAGCATCGCAGGGTAGGCAGGGCAAAGAAATCCAGCTAGGAAAGCGTTACAGCCTGCAGCAGCCCGGGGGATGCACGAAGCCCTGCAGGCGATGGGAGGCACGGAGCAGCCGGAGCCCACGGCTGTGTGCACGCTGGCCCGGGTCCCGGTTCTGTGTCCCGGCTCGGTGCCGGCAGGACCCGCCTGCAGGGCACACGGCTCGTGTCTCTGCAGCCCTGCGTGGAGGGTTGTAATGGTTCTGTATCTCCACGGAAGGTAATTGCTTCACAACTGGGGATAGCGGGCAGCGTGTAATGGAAACGCTGAGCGCAGTGTTGAAATGCAGGCATGTCGTTTGCACTTGGAAATGCAGCTTTGTTTTAATTTTTAGTGTTTTTTTTTGATTATTATTTTAGTATGTGTATATGGCTGCATTGTACGTGATTGAGTGTTTGAATAGAGAAAGGTTAATTCCAGCCTTTGATCAGATTGTGATGCAGAGGCTGTGTGAGCATGCAGAAAGCAGAGTAATTTGGCATTGCTGCTCTTTGTGTCACTGAGGTGTTTGAGGCGTTTTCCATTTGTGTGCGGTGTTGATATTTGATATTTGCATGAGCAGAACTTCGGTTTTTTAGCCAAAAACGAAATATTTCCAATTTGTAGCAGAGTAAAGCATGCAGTCTGCCCTTCAGCTGTTTGCAGGCAGCAGCAGTCAGAAGAGTTCTGTGCTCAGCATGCATTTCTTGTCCTTTATAATGGGTAACTAAGCGCTGCTGATACAGTGTCAGAGCAAAGGATGTGGAGGAGCCAGGTTACTGTGTAGTTAACATTCTTATGGAATGAGGCAGTGTTGATTATCTTTGTGGCAAATCGTCTCCTTCACCCCGGCTGTAGGTTTACACCGTGGCTGATATAAAATAAGCCATTGCTGCTGCATTTAGTTGGGATCTTCTGCGTGAGGGCTAAGAATGCATAAAGATTTCCTGGGGGTGCAAGGGGCTGAGGGGGGAAGGAGTTGAGGAACCAGTGTAATTCAAACGTGTTGTCGTGGGCATGCTGTTACCACCTACCTGGTGTAGGAATCAAGGGTGTTTCTACCCTGCCAGCAGGTTTATTTCTGAACACAGCTGCCAGAAGCTGAAGGACTCAGGTCCTCATTTCACTGTATAATGCATTATCAACAGTGCTGATAATTAATGCTAACTCCACCCACTTCAGCTTGCGCTGCCAGGAACTGAAGAGCGGCTCCTAGCAGCACTGCAAGAACTCTCAACGTTTGTCTGTTTCCTTTCTCTTGAAGTATTTTGCCTTAGGAGTGCTGCTCTGTATCTTCACATTGCTTGAGTGGCTGAGGTGCTGGGAGAAAACCAGCCGAGGTAATTCCTCTTACTCAACAAATCTGTATTTAAAAATTAAACGTGTATGGTGTGCTGATGCTGGAGCCTTTATCTCCCCAGCTTCCCTTGTGTCAGAAAAAGCACAGTGCACAACATCCATGTCTGCACACATATCGTATAGCACTGTGTAAGGAGGAACATCAGAGGGTTTTTGTGGTGTGTGGGGTGGGGAGCAGGGCTGGCACATGGATCTGCCCAGGTTGCTGGCCAGAGGAAAGAGTAAAGCTTACAAACTGATACAACCTGTGCAGTTCTGGCATTTCAGGGAAGGTTAAATGCATTTCAGTTCTGATGGGTTTATTCCCCTTTTTTCCCCTGTGCAGGTAGGCCAGCACATGGCAGTGCTTGGAGCTGGCTTACTGTGGCTGGGTCTCCTAAGGAGAGGCCTCTTGCCTGTGGTCCCTCTGCATTCTGCTTTTCAACATAGAGGTGAAAATTGGCTCTGTCTCTGACAAGCAAGGATTGCATTTAGTAAGATGTGTTTTCAACCCCGTGCTCAGTCTGCTGCTCCTAACACTGGCAGCATGGGGAGTTGTGATTATTGGTGTAAAGGTAAATCTGTGCTTCATGAATTGATGCTTGTGTTCTTCCCAGGGTAGAGAGAGAAAAGTGATGTCTTGTATGGGCTGCCAGGCCGAGGCTCTGCACACAGCAGCAGTCCCTTTGGCTTCTGGGGAAGGGGCAGGGAGCAGCCCAGCAGTGGGCAGGAGGAGCTGCTTGGTGTTGGTGGCATCTTCTTGGAACACCCCTCCCCTGCATTGCCCCATTCTTACGAATCCCCCAATCCTGTATCTGCCTTTCTTCCTTCATTGCAAAGCAGCAGTGCAAGTGCCATGCTTCCTTGAAAGAATCTCTTACAGTCTTGTTTCAAAGCCCCAAAGCATTGCTCAGAGATGTAGCACAGCTCGTGCTCAGCGGCTGTACCTGCCGTGCCCTCTGCTCACCTTCCAGGGCTGAGAGCGGTGTCTGTATGCTGGATCATCAGTGTTAGGGAAGTGACATGGCTTCTCCTTCAGCTCCCAGGGGCTGCCCAGCCTTTTCTTTCCCTTTCAGTAAGTTCCATGGCTGAATGATCCTCTGATGCGCCCGAAAGGTGACAGCGCGTTGCTGCTTGTTGGGTGCCGTATTCACAGTCACTGCAGCTTTGTTGGAAAGCTTTGTGAAGGTTTGAAACCTCTGGTTCATCAAGCTCGGGGAAGGGCTTTTAACCTGACACTTCTCATGATGTTAAGGACTAGAAAGCGTGCCAAGAGTTTAACACAGCTCTTTGTTTTTTAATTCAGACAGTTCAAACTGAGGGCAATTTTAGCTGGTGATCACAAGGCTCCTATTGCTCTTGCTGAAATAAGACGATGGCTTTGTTGGGCACTGAGCTGATACACAGGCAGTAGCAACGTTTTGCTTTTTCGTGGCAGGTAAATTTAATGCTGTGTGTAGTCCTGAAGGGATTTAACCACTCTTGGAGGGCACAGTTCAATTTTTGTGACTCTCCACTTGATCTCAGGCTCTGGGTGCAACTCGCTGTTGTAAACCAAATGTGACACACTAATGAACTCCAGCAATGTGTGCTTTCTTCTTTCCATTATGTATTATAGAGCAATTTTCCTATTCACAGTGCTATTGAATAGTCAAGGATTTCTCAACATTTTTTTTTCCCCAGGGCTTATAAATTAGTGCTCTAAACCTTGTTCAGGATTGGAATGCAGCAGATGAGATTTCAGCCCTAAAGGAGTGCTTCAGCCATGCAAACATGCTTTAATTGCTGGCCCCATTTCTTCAGTTCTGTGTTTCAGAAGGTTTTGTCCTTAGAAGTGGAGCATGAGGCATCACCCAAAATTTTTCCAAAATATCCGAGGTTTTTGAATGTTATTTTCTGTACATTTTCTATTGCTGATGTTTCAATGCAATGTTGGTTATTGCTGTGTTAGATAAACGCATGTCTCTGCAGCTTGTCTGGTGTCACTGTGCTGGATTCTGTTTCAGGACTATAAACATGCTGGACCGTTGTTTGTCATGCCTTAGAAATACTTCACAAAATATATTTTAAGTGCATACGCCTCCAGTGACAGTGATCTTTTTTATTTTAAATGAAGATATTTGGGAAAACATTGAGTACCATATCCATATCCAGCACTCAGTCAAGAAGCAGAAGGTGAAATAAAAAGAGCAATAAGTGACATTCCATTTTTATGTGGTTTCTGAGCAAATCTTGTAATTCAGAGTGCTGGAAAGAAGGGCCCTGACTCAACACTTCATTGTTTTCTATTAGGGATGTTATAAGACTTGAAGTTTGGCATGAAAACACAGAGCAGCCCCTTCCCGGTCCTGAGATTGACACGGTTGCCCTTGTGGGTGATGCTCAGACGCCTTGGGACACATTAGCACACCATTAAGCATCCCTGCCCTTAAAGAATACCTTTAATGTGCTTTTGCATAAGCAAAGCCTCCTTCAGAACCAACTGTTGGCAGTGGTCTGGGGCAACAGCCACAGTGCAGGAGCAATGCGAAGAATGTTCTGATGTTAACTTGTTCTCATCTACTGTGCTGCAAGAAAAGCAGACTAGGTGGAGAACTTTCCTAAGCAGAAGTAAAATAGGGGCTGGGGGGGAAAAACCCACACAAAACCAAGGAAGCCAATTTTGCAGTTTCTGTCTGAGGTGCAGTGCTGACAGCTTCCCTTTAGAAAAGGGCTTTCCCAGCCTCTGCCACCAAGGGAGCTGCTTAAGGCACACGTGAGAATACTTGTTTTCACGGACTGAAAATCTCCCTATTAAATAATGGTTGAGGGAAGATACCCCTTCCAGAAGACCGTTTTTCTTACATTTTAGTGTTTGTGGAGAGCTGTTGTACTGGTGTCCAGAAGGCTCACTAAGGTTGTGTTGACTTTTTTCATCTCCAAATTAATTTGTCTAATGCTGCCATGGTCACTCATCACCTCTCACAGAAGCAGCTTAATGAGATTTAAGGCCTCTGCTGGCTGCTGTATCTGATGCTTGAATCCCTGTGGGAAGCTGTGGAAGTGTCACAGCACACACACACACACTGTTGCTGTGTGGGGCTGCATGGGCAAAGCAAAGTGCTCTGTATGTAAGGTGATGTTTTGTTGGCTGGGAAGATGGAGGAGCCAGCAGGTTTCATGGAACAGGAAAGGTGCTGAGGCTGCCAGTCAGGGAGTTCATTATTGGAATGAAGAGGCAAAGATTTCTCCTACCTACCTTGGTGTGGATGCTCTGAAGAGAAAAGTGAGAGTCATAGGGAGATAATTATTCTACTGGAAGAACTGCTGTGATGCTTCATGGCACCACAGGTGGCAGATATCAACTTCTTCCTTCTTGTGAGTGCTGCCCTAAAGCACTTGGTGCTTCCCTCCATGCCCTTGCTCTCTCTACCTGCTTCAAGCCAGCAGGCAATAGGTCTGTAGTTTTCAAGCACCTGCAGTCTGATTTATGAAAACAAATTGGTATCTGAGTTACATTTCCTCTTGCTTATAAGGGCGTCCGTAATTGATTGTGTGAAAAACTGAAAGTTTCTCTTCAAAGCAAAACCAAAAGGAGGATGAACCGTGCATCATTAAAAAACAAAGCCAAACCTCAGTACTGTTGCTGTGCTTCATTTATCCAGTGTCTTCAGTATCATTGAGATGTTATTAGCTGCAGTGCATAATTTGTGGAGATCTCTGCCTTATGTGCTCCTCTTTACCTTCCAACCTCTTCTAATTTGCATCCAGATTTTAATTAGTTTTCACCAATTTCCTGGGGGGGAGGGGGCTGTCTCTGTCAGACCAACATGGTTTCTCAGCAGTGAGATGGGTGAAACCTGTGGGTTTTGGCTTCTGTAGGAATGTGATTACCTGAAATAATAATTCCTTCTGTCTCTGTGTGTTGGTGTATGTTAACAAACACCCCAACCCTTCATTCACTCCTGCAGTGCCTGTGATTTGGATTGTTTTCCCTTTTTGAGGGTTTCACCACATATGGAACTTCAGGAACAGCTGCTCCCAAATAATTCCAGTTGCAGGCAGACCCTGTATGTATCAAATATTACGTTCTGTGTTGGGCCTATTCATGCTGACGTTTTCCAATCCCCATAATTGTTTCTTAAGCGTAGAATTGCCTCTTTGAATATTTGAATTCTAGAAGCATATATATGTGAATTTTTACATTTAGAAGATGAACGTGCTTTTATTTATTGTTCTGTTCCTATGTCCAGTTGCTGCTGGCAAATTGGAGGGACTTTGCTGCTATTTTAACCGTACTCCTAACAAGAGCTGTGGGGTTTGTGGGGTCTGCAGGACCATTCAGACTTTGCTTTGCTGCTCGTGCACATCAGGAGGGAACCTTGGACCCCATGAGAACAGGTCAGGTCAGAGATGCTCCTATGGTATAGAAAAGGTCAGTCTGAGCTTTGTGGCCATGAGATTGTGTGATGGTAAAGATTTCCCTTCAATGAGCATTGAATTCAGTCTATTGATTTTGATTTTCTTTACTCCCTTTTCGGTGAGGAAATGTCAGAGCAAAGATAATCATAAATCCTCTAAATTGTTTTCAGATGAGTCACCGTGCTGTCAGTTGAACACTTGACTGCATTTGCACAGAAAGCAGCCAAGAAAACCACCAGAAAGAGTAGGTCTGGAATTGCTTGAACCTTTGTGGCTGCTCCCTGTATGAGGGTGAGTGTGTGCAGCTGTGCCAGCTGGAAGCAGCTGCTCCCCAAGTCTGGCACCTCCTGCACAGTCCTGTCACAGTGCGTAGTGGTGAGAAATGCTGATCAGGCTGCTTGCAGGCAGCAACCAAAGTGTTGCAAAGTGTTGGTGAAGGCTGGCTTGCAGGGGTGGAGGAAAGCCTTGCTCCATCATCTGATGCATGCCTGTCAAACTCGTAATGTTGAAGATGGAGTTTATGTAGGTTTAGAAAGCCCTCGTGGGTTAACGCAACACCAGATGAACAGAGCAAACGACAAACAGGCTGGAAAAAAGGGCAAGAATTCTTGTAGATATCTGATGATTCCGTGGGTTTTTGGTGGTTCTGCTGCCATTTGTCTGTGATCTGTCAGCAACTCGGAGCTCTCCAGAATGACTCATGCTCTCTGCAGTACAATCCTGTAGGACAATCTGATACTGCTCCGTTGTTTTGCTATGAGATTTTTCTCTGGAATCCGTGGCAATGGGTTTAGGGCACGTGCCATTACTGAAAAGCACTGTGTAAATGCAAAGCTCCACCTCACAGAGGCAGCACTGTAAGCATGTGATGTGGGCTCCTGGTGCAGAAACCTCCCTCGAGGCATTCTTGGTACTTTCTGCCTCTTTGATTAGCAGAAAGGCTGTTAAAAATGCTTGGTTTGTTTGGGTGCTAAGAAAAAGTGAGATGTTACGTTTCTGAAAAATATTGAGAGAAAAAAAAAAGCTAAAGCTGGTAAACTTTATCATGGCATGGTTTCCTTCTGCCCTCACTCTGTTTAAACAGTCTGCATCCGTAATTGCTTTGAGTCTGTGCACAATGAGATTAATACATTTAACATCCTGGCAAACAGCGCTATCAGGCTTCCATCACTGATTAAATCAGAAGGAGCAAAGCGTGTGTGATATCACAGGGTAAATCACTGCATCTTTCCCATTTTTTTTTTTTTTCCCTTCATGACCATTTAACTGGAGGTCAGGCTCTTTTGGTGAGCTCACATCGGGCTGAGGAAGGAGCTGAAGTTGTACAACAGAAAAGGCCCATCCTGGAGCTGCCACACAGCTGTGCAGGACCTTTGGGAGGTGCTAGCCGTTCATCTCTGTTACTTGTGACTGTACTGCTTCCTGGAGCTGCTCTGTATTGTTCTGAAGGTGCTGAGTTTTCCCATTCCTGGTTTCCTTCACTTAGTTGAAGGTGTGATCTACAGATCCTCCCCATGGCAGCCATACCTCGGGCAGCTTTGAGGGGGTTCCCTGTGCTCTGAGTGGTGCTGGTGTGGCTGCAGCACTGGGAGTTCTACCATGGGGCTGAAAGAGCAAATGTCCTCTGGGAATCCCTGCCTAAATTGGGCTGTGTGTGCAGTGGCACCAGAGACTGGAAGAGTACATTTAAAGAGACTCCAGTCTGCTGGGGTGACTTTTTATCTGCAGCATAACTGACCCCTCAAGCATTTAAACTGTTCAGCAGTTGAGTTTCTGAAAAACCACAGGTTGGCTTTAAAAAGTGTGGCTTTTAAAGTGCACTTTGATTTTGTTGGTTTTTTTTTTTTTCTTCCTAAATTTGCCCTCCAGTTTGCGTTTTTAAGTGCGAGGTGGGTCACGTTGCTCAGCTTTCCTCTGCAAGTTCATTCATAATCACTTACCTGTTTGACTCGGCGAGTGCAACTTTGTAAATATGAAATGCTGAGAGACCAGCAGTGAATTTACATGAAGTTCAAATGCTGCCTTGTACTCTGTGTTCTGATGTGCTTATAATTCAGTCCCAGCGACGTTTATGTGGTCATACGTATGTCCTTATGGTTGGCCTGGCAACGAATTTCCTCTTTTCTCTTCAGCTACTTGAAAACCAGCAGGCCAGATAACTTTTGTGTGTGCAGATGTGTAAATACATACAGGCAGCATCTCCTGTGCCAGGCAGGCTGGCCCAGCACACAGGTCTGCCCAAGGGAACTCGTGGTTGTCTCCTAACAAGCAAATGGCAGCAAATTATGCTTCAATTATTTTTGTATATCCTGATGAAGTACCATGAAATACCACTTTAATTGCGGAGTACATCTTGCATTTAATGAACTCTGGCTCTGTAGCAGCGAGGGCAGGCAGTGTTGATTTCAGTGATGCTGCATGCTTTGCAAATGAGGCTTTGTGTCTGATTACAGCTAACAATATATGGGCATAGGATATGACACTGGTAACAAATACCCATTCAGAGGTAAAAATGGTGTTGTACACCAGCTGATGCCCATACAGACTTTTTAATTGGCAGCTGGCCCCTTTCTGAATCCAGATGCATTTCTACGTAGGGAAAAATCCTCAGCCTCTTGTAAAAGAAGGGAAGATGGTTTGGTGGGTTTTTTTTTTTTTTTGCCTTTTCTCTCTTGCATACATAAAATTTTCTTGGTGCCCACTAAGGAAGAAGTATTACCAGGGTGTCTAGGTGCCCAGAAAGTGGGAGAGCCAATGAAGAAACTTCAGACTGCTTCTTAGTGGAGGTATGTATGCACAGACAGATGAGGTGTGTGCTGTGGCACTGCGTTTTGTGGACAGTACATCTGGGCAACTTACCTGGTGTTACCTGCTAGAAAAAAATGTGATTAAAAGGGAAAGCAAACATACCATGCTCATAGCTGCTATTGTCTAAACCAAGCCACCCGTTCTGGGGACCTGAGCAAGACAATGGTGTTTGCTGATAGAGGCACACTGCAAAGCAGCAGGATACGTGCTGTTCAGTGCACGCTCTTGTGTGATGAGTCAGAAAGGTGAAGGGAGCAGGGTAGTTAGTGAGTGTTGGTGCTGAGTGGGTCCGGACCCCTTGGCCATATGTGGGGAACTGGAGGAAGAGAGCAGAGATGGATGCCCCATCCCTGGAGGCATTCAAGGCCAGGCTGGATGTGGCTCTGGGCAGCCTGGTCTGATGGTTGGTGACCCTTCATATAGCAGGGGGATTGAAATTAGATATCATTGTGGTCCTTTTCAACCCAAGCCATTGTATGATTCCTGGTCGTCGTGTGCTGAGAGCCCTGCTGAGAGCCTTGAAGGTGATCTGTTATCGCTCATCATCTCATGGGAGTGTGGACTGGGAGGGAGCAGTGGTGTGACTTTGGTCACTATATTCACTTCTCTTCTTTAACTTCTCCTCTCCCATTCCTCCCTCTTTGCTATTTGCTATGCTCTAAAAAGTCTCTCTGCCCATTCTGCTTCTAACACCATCCTGAACACTGCGTGAAAGGAGAAAACAAACAAACCTAAAGAACACTGCTTGCAGTCATTTTCCTGGGCACTAAAACAAATGTGTTCTGGTTTCGACATCTCATTTCTTGGTGAGTCTGTTGGCCCGGTCACTTCATTATCCTATCTTTTTGCACAAGTGCCAAGGTAATAGAACTGCTTTCATTTTCCATATTACCCTTGGGTGCTCCAGACAAACGCTTTTAGAAGCTGATCCACGCTGCCTTGTTTTATGTCAGAATGGAAAAGCTATAAATCTGTTCATCACCCGTCCATTTAGGTTATGCTATTGCACCTGCAGCCCTTTTTAATGTCTTAAAAATAATCAGACCACGTGCTTTCTCTGGCAGACACTCTGCCAAATCAGTTAAAGCTTTATTTGCCTATTTATTTATTTTCCCAAGGGAGCATTTTATTGCTGACAGCGTGAGTCAGGACAATTAAAGTGGTGAAATATTCCAGCTTCTATGATACGGTATGATTTGGGATGAATTGTTTCTTAGTCATGCTGAGCAGCACAATTAACACTCTGTGTGCTGATAGCTGAAAGGCAGCAGTCTGCCAGATATCTGAGTCTCCTGACTTCTTCCTTTGCAGCCTGGGAAGAAGAAGTGCAGTGCTCTTATGGTGCTGTCTGTGGGCTGCTGTGTGAGCATCAGTGTTCCTAGTTTAGGGGAGCAGGCTGCTGGGTGGGAGGAGGCAGCAGGGATCGTGGCCTTTATTTGGGCTTTGCTGGCTCAGCCAGTGGGTAAATTCTTGTACATTATTCACCCATGTGCCAGCAGGGATACCAAAATGTTGCTTTTTCTATTGGAACGTTTTAAGTTAATTGCGAAGAGCTGTATGGCTTAAGTATAAAAATTACTTCAGGGCATAACTTCACTTTATTCCACTTGGCTTTTTGAAGCAGGAATACAAAGTGGATTTGGTGGCTGAGTGTAATTTTGAGCGGGATTGTCCTTGTTTATTGTGTTCCCCTCCCGACCCCATAAATCCCAGGAATGCTGCCCCAGGCTCTGGGTGGGGATGGATGTTGACACAGGTGTCAGGACTGTGCTGCAGGAGCTGCCCTTCTCCTCACTGCGACTTCCTGTTTTCAACTGTAATTTATTTTGATGCAGAAGTCCACAATCTTTCTTGATCCCTCATTGCCATGCAATTAATGGGTTTTCATGTGCTAGCCATGAAGCCCCAGCATGGCCTGTCCCAGGACAGCTTTACTTCTCCCAGCAGTGGGGATGGACAGTGCTGTGTGTCAACCAGGCAGGGTAAGGATGTGTTGGCAAAGAAAAGCATTTAGAAACTGTGCAAAGTGCTGATACCTGTTCTGATACCTGTTCTGATACCAGGCCTTCCTGCCTGAACCCTTCTCCCCCTGCCTGCCCTCTGGCTTTGCTGCTCTCTGCCATTGCCAGCACTTACTTGGTTTTCTGCTGCTGCTCTGAGAAGATACTGGCATCCTCTCAGCTTTTATTATCTCATATATAGGTGTAATAGCAGCAGGGATAGTATGTCGAATTTGTACAGGTGGAATCATGCCAGGAGAGATTTTAATGGCAAGAAGGAAGTGATAAGGAATAGTATTTTTCAGTTGATTGGGTCTGTAAGTGAAGAACACAGGAATGGAATCGGTCACCTGATATGTTTGTTTTTTCTACCCCAGCCTTGCAAAGCATGTAAGCATCTGCTTAAATTTCATTGAACTTTAGCACTGGGTGAACCAGGCAGCTGCCTGCATGCCTTGGTGCTTCTGCAGCCTGCTTCCAGCTGAGGGGCAATGCAGGAGGGCAGGGGATTAAACGTTCTTCAGCTGCTATTTGCAAAACGGCTTGCATAGGGGAGAATGAAAGCAAGAGTGCTCAAACTGAGTGCTGAGATCTACACAGTGTGACTGCTCATCTGGCAGGTTGGACTGTGCTATCTATGTTTGACAGATAACATTTAATCTCGCTGTTTCAGGAAGATGTATAAGAGCTGTTCAGCTCCATTAGGCATAGGATAGCTGTCCTGTAAAGTTCTGAGAGTAAAACAGGAGCTTGAATTTCATGCTGCTTTCTAAGGAGAGCAGCAGTGGCCGTGCAGAAGCATCGTGTCATGTCTGTCCTGTCAGTATTCATTGGCTTTGCAGGCTGGGGAAGTGAGCAGCTGCCTCTGATGCTGCTCCAGCCCGGCTCCTTTCTGAGCAGTGCTGCATTCCCAAGGCTGCTGTTTTCTTTCTACCCTGTGCTTACCTGGCTCACTTCCTTGCTGTAGCTTCCTATCATGCTGCTCACAAAGCAAAGCCTGTCTTTGCAGAGCAGCATGTTATCGGCCTCCCCAGCAGTGGCAGTGGCAAAGCAGGGGTTAAGCCAGCTCAGTTTGCTGCTCTGCTTGCTCAGGTGTGCAGAGGAGCAATAAAGAATGGCTGATTAGGTGAAAGAGCAGCACCTTGGTGCACCGAGCTTACAAGACCTTGCAAAATTCCATGCTGGGTGCCCTTCTTTCTCTTTATTTATTTTACGTCATTTTTGATGGCAGATATTAATTCTTATGGAAAAGACTGGCCTATCTGCTATTATTTTTTTTCCTGCTGAGTCATTGCCCAACTCAACAGTCATTTGTGTGGTTTGCTTCCTGGACTTGAGTCGATCGTGTGCCTTCCTTCTCGCCTCCTGCGTTTGCTGTAGCTGTGCTGGTTCCAAGCAGAACTCCATCAGATGGTCCCATGCTGTCACTCCATGGTTGGGGAGAGTGAGACATGTCCTAACAGAAGGATTTACCCCGTGCTCTGTAAGTTGTTATTCCTACCATAATGCTAGCATTGAAAAATCATTAATCTTCCCACACAGCAGCAGTGTGCAAATGCTGACATTGGATCTCGGAGCAGAGGGGACAAAAAAACCCACCTTGTTTGCTTTTTCTTACATTCCACTGCTGGCATCTGCTTAGGCAGTTTTAACACCTTTTGTGTTTTTAATCCTCTACGAAATGAGTTTGGAAAGTGGTTTCCTTTTTGTTGTTTGAATATATTTGAATTATCTGTGCCTGTGTATGTAGTTCACTCCCCACTCCCTTGATGTCTTTAAAATCAGGTTGATGCTCGGATAGGTATTTCAGGGACTTTCTTGTGCTGCCTGATGTAAGATTGAAGTGGTTACCTGGTGGTGCTGTATGATGAAGCATTGCAGTGCCTGTACAACCTCAGGTCCTTGGCTCCAGCATTTGCCAAGCTAAGATAAACGTCCAGGTTCTCCACACTCAGTATGAAGAGCAGTGCATGCACATCAGGATGGCATCTGCAGAAACCCTCTGGGGTTTTAGCGGACAGGAGGTCAAAGCCAAAAGGAGGTCTCTGAGAGGAGCACGTTCAGATCTTTCTCATCCCCTCTTTGTCAGAAGATCAGAAGCCATTATAATACAGGTTACATGTGGTATTTCAGCTTTGTGCTTCTCGGTGCAGCCTTTGGAGTTCATGTTTTGTTTTATGATATGCCATTTCTCAGCCTCTCCTCCAAAAAGAAAAATAAAGCTAAATTAGACTGAAGCCTTGGCTAATTGTTCTCTCTCTCTATTCATCTCTGTGGCAGCAGGAAACCTAGCAGCAGGGTTTCCATTCACAGCAGACTTGTGTGCCAGCTTGAATGCTTGTGTACCAAAAATGCAGACGTGGGTGTTGAAGGTGAAAATGATTGGGTAGTAGTGGTTGCAGCTGTATCCTTGAGAATCTGAGGAAGGGAGATCAATGATCTCTTTCCTGTACATTTATTTGTTTCTGCTCTAAGATATTCAACGTTTGTAAATCATTCCAAGAGGGTGAAGTAACTGATTTGTGCTAACTGAAGAGCTACACCAGCACTGGGTCTGTCTGTAGTGCTGACGTTGGTTCTGCACCAAGTAAGGGTGGGAAATGTGTAACACCTTTAATTATGGTCTGCAGATGCTGCCTTCCACTTGTCACCCCTTCTTGTTTATTGCACTGCTGCCACTTGTTTCTTCATGCCGTGCATCAGAAATGCAAGCAGCAGATAAGCAGGCCTGCAGGTTTGTCCTGGTTACTCCTTTACTTTCCCATCCATGTTAGCTTCAGAATGACCTGCTTGTTTAGAATACACATTTCTCTGCTGCAGCAGAAATAATTGCAGTATGGTTTGCACTGACTGTGGCCATATAACCCCTACTTGGTCAGACGTGTCCTTGATGACTTACTATAGTTGTAGATCTTCATTTAATTCAATTTAGGGGGTCAGGAACCATGCAATAGACATAATAACAGTGCAGCATATTGGCAGTGATCTATAGGCACAGAAAGAACTGAGCATTTTCCTCCTTTCTGCTGCTGATACCATTGATGTGGAGTGATAGCAGAAGTGCTGTTGTAAATAGGATGCTGGTCAGCTGGTCATTTAAATCAAGTCATTAAAGGTAGGATGGCTGGAACTGCTCTTCAGTTGTTTTTTATGCTTGCTTATCTTTCATTCTCTATTTGGTCAGTCAGGTTCCGATGTCCCAGACTTCGTTTCCCTTCTTTTCCCTGGCAATGCTCATCTCTGGCTGTTCTTCTCCCCACAGTGTGTTCCCAGCACACCTGTAGTGAGCTGGGCAGATGGGAGGCTTTGCTGTGGAAGGTGCCCTGTGCTTGCATTTGGCTGGAGATGGGGTTTCCCTGCAAAGCAACTAAGGGAGCAGATGAGTTGTAAGTGTTGTTTTGTGTTAGGAACAGTTGTCATGTTAACAGCACACGAGGTGAATTGCAACTGTTGAGTTGATGCTGCTTGATCGTTTCACGTGCTGAAAGCATCATTTTTCCAGTGTATGCTTGGATCAGGAAGGATTACATTTGCCATGGCTTTGCATTACCTCTGAACTACAAGTAAATGAGAAATGAGTCCAGATGAATGTCCTTGGATCTGGGTTTAGGTCACGCTTTGTAATTTTGGGGTAAACTTAAAACTTTTCCGTATCTGGATTAGCTGTAAACAGATGGTTTTTATTACTGATTTGTATTATGGTATTTAAGGGCTCCAGTGAAGACTGGAATGGCTTTTGTTGGGCAGAGAGGAAGCCATGAAATGAAACCGTGCCCAGAAGAAAGCATGAACTCAAAAAGCAGCCATCCTTCCCCATCTCCTCTCTGGGCTCAGACTTCAGGGCTGCTCATAGCAGTTCATTAATTGTCAATGAGAGGCCAGTACTCTTTTTCCCTAGAGACAGTTTGTTTCTTCATGTGTTCCTGAATCGAACCAGAGGAAGCCAAGCTAAGAACTGAGCGTTTTCCTTAATTCTTTCCTTACTCAGGGCAAAAGTGATAAGAGAAGCTTATTTAAAGAATAAGTTTTCTAATTGGCTGTCGCTGTGTTCTGGAAGAAAATACTAAGCACTTATTAAAACAATGCCTTTTATGTGCTGCCAAAGCAAAGAGCAGTTTTGTCCAATAATACACGTATGCAGAAAGATGTGATTTTTTTCAATAAACCTCTTTAATAACCAAGAGCGTGGCTCAGAGCATGTGAAAGCTGAACGTTCTTTCCATGAAGCGTTCAAAGAAATCTTCCTTTAGCAAAACCTGAATGCAAATTTCTAAAGCCAAGTTCAGCAGAGCCCTTAGGCACCATTGCAGCCCCTTGCAGAGCATAGATGGGCATTTTGCTGCTCACTGAAGTACCTTGCTGTTGGTGCTCCTGAGCTGAGACGGCGCACAGCTGGGTGACACTGGGTACACAAGGCTGCCCACGTTGTGGCAGAAGAGCAGAACTGTCCTTGAAAGCCTTGTGTTTACTGAACAGCTGCACTGCACTGAGGAACGTTTGGTACTGAGCTCCTGCTGCCCCATCTCAGCAGTTCTCTGACCATCACTGGTAAATCAGGAGCTGAAAACCATTGATGTAAACATCTAAAATGAGGCAACAGATGCATCCTTGTTGGCACAGGTAGTGTGCAGTCACTGAGAAATTTAGGTTGGTTTCTGCTGGCTCATATTTGAATAACAGCATAGGATTTTTAAATGGTTCTGTTGTAATGCAGTGTTTCTCTATTAGTTTTTCTTACCTAGTGGCTTCCCAAACAATCCAATTTTGGCTTCATAATAATGAACTTACATCAAAAGTGTCCACTGTAGCTTTCAACTTAGCAGAATCAATCACAGTAAACCATTTAGTTATGCCAGGTTTTCATTTTGTGGTCAAGGATTAAATGCAATCCCGTTTGCCATTTGTTTGCTTACGAGGTGTGTATATTTACCAGGTGTGCTGACCTTGGAGGTCTTTTGTCTTTGCTTTGTGTGAACCTTGAGACAGACTTCAGAATCTTATGTTATATAATACAGATAGACATAATGTAATCAGCAAGGTGTTGACAGTGCTGATTTAAAAGATGGGAAATTAAATTCTCTTTCAGGTCATCGCTGCCAGCCTTCAATTCCCATCTCATTTCACTGTCCCTGGGGCTCTTGAGCTATCTTCACTTTCCATATTGCATGATTATTTGTTCCTTTCCACTGTATTATTTTAATTTCATGGATATAGATTTTGCTTGGGAAATGGGGTTGGTGGAGGGTGGGTGTTTCCTGGTTTCATTTTTTCCCCGTCTCTTTCATGATAGCACAGATACATTTTATAGTGTAAGTCTGAGGCCAGAAATAAAGACGTGCTGGTGTTTCTCTCTAGATTCCAACTTCTTGCCCAGGTGTTTATATGCTTTATGTCACATCTCAATTCTTGTTTCCTAGATGTTGCCTTTCCTTGTGGTGATAAGGGCAGTCCATGGTGAAAAGCTGCCTTAATTTTGTGTCATATATTGTATGCTGACCACTCCAATTCTTGATTTTCTCTGTAGCTCTGTGACTCACTTGACTGGAACAGGTTGCCCAAGGAGGCTGTGGATGCCCCATCCCTGGAGGTATTCAAGGCTGGGCTGGATGTGCAGCCTGGTCTGGTGGTTGGTGATCCTGCACATAGCAGGGGGTTGGGATTGGATGAGCACTGTGGTCCTTTTCAGGCCATTCTATGATTCTGTGACTCCTTGTCTCGATCAAGTTATTTTTAAACCCTTTAAAGAAGAGGTTTTAAAGGTATCTTTCTGTTGATTGTTGGAGTACCTTTCCCTGCTGGGAGGTGGGGGATCAAAGCCTGGAAACATTGCTTTCTTGCATGGGGACAGACAGGGATGCTGCATCCAGGCTGTTGTTACATTTGCCCTTTAACTTTAATATGCCCTGGGTTGAGGGGCTTTGCACTGTGCTTCACCTGTAGTGAATTCTTGGAGCCTAAAGCAACCCCAGATCTCATCTGTCTGCAGAGTGTTTTGCTAATCCTGACAGTGGTGCCCATGAAGCACTGCCTCTTGAACTTACAGCAACACATCACGATTCTGTTCTGGTTGCTGTCTGCTGCCTCTGCTCTTCGCCCCTCTCTTGAGCAGTATCTGTTAATAGTGTCAAAACTGAAGAGTGCTCATTGAAGGCAAACATGCTTGCTAGGAGAAGGAGGATGAGCCAAGTGCATGCACAGTTCCCTGCAAGCGATGCAAAGATTAATCTGCAGAGCGTTGTTAGCGCCCTGATAAAGTCTGTGTTATTCTGGCTTTTTTGTGCAAATTATTTGAGTGACACAAAATACCCATTTTTATCAGATAACATTTGAAACTTGTTGATTTTAAGCATAGATTTGTGTCACCAAAGGCCTTATTTAAATTTGGCTTTTTGGGTAGGATTTGTATCTGACAAAGCATTGCTTTCTGTGGAGCTCTAAATCCTTTGGAATCATTGCTTCCATGGGGCAGAGCTGTGCTTTTCTGTGGACTGAGAAACCTCCCAGCACAACAGCAGTACTGTATAAATAATAAATAAACAAATAAATCAGTTATTGTCAGCTCTTGCCTCCTAAATTGAGGTCAGAAAGAAAAGTCATTTGAAGGAGAAGCAGCAGGGAACGCTGACCTGCCCAGTGTCCCATGGGAGGAGTGCAGCCTAAAGATCAGGCTTGGCATTTAATTTAAGAAATATATAGCCGGTCTGAAATGAGTATCTGTCAGGCAGACAATTATCTGTGTGATATGAGGGGTCTGGTGTTCAGAGTGCCTGGTGCTTCCGTGCTATTGCATGGCTTTCAAACCATCAGGCATCTCGATGTAATCTGTCAGTGCCTCGTGTTGTCCCGGAGGAGAAACCATCAGTCAGCAGTGAGGTGGCATCAGGGCCCTGGCGTGCAGTGGGTAGCATTTACCATATCTGACACTCAGCAGGTGGGATGTGAGCCGTCCTGCAGTGCTCACCCATTGCCAGGAGTGCAGGGCTGTGTCTGCAGGGCAGCATCGATGGGCTTTGGTTCCTTGTAAGCAGATAGGGAAGTGCTGCAATGAATGGCAGTTGGCAAATTGGGGGGTTGAGAGCATGGAAATGGGCATTAGGTGTTTCTTGATACAGTTGTGTCATGTACAGATGTGCGAGCTCTGACTTGCAATTCATAAACCTGACTTAGTAGAGAACTTGAAAGAATGGGTGTGAAAGAGGGCTGTGCCTTCTGTGAAACGTCCTGTAAACGTTTGTTCCAGTACATTTGATTCTCAGTTTACACCATAGAAGGATTCAGTCATCTGAAGAGAGATTGCTTAATGACCTCTGTGCAGGCAGAGCTGTGATTAATGTAACGGTGTCGGCTGCTGTTTGATGGGCGCAGAGAGCTGCAGAGCAGCTGAAGAAGTGGCATTTCAAATACAGTGGCATTTCTGTCATTACGGGTCATATTAAATTGTAGTGAATTTCCAGTCAATTACAGCTCCCATGAAATAACCAAGTGTGGGCTGTACGGAACAGAGCGGGTTCTTTAGTTTCGTTTGTTCCTTAATGTTTACAAAACGTGTCCATGCTTTATGTCAGCGCCAGTGGGCAGTGGATATCCATGTGTGTAATATTCCCAACTTATCTTTAAGTGAAGCCATACGAGCTCAGAAACCTCCTCCTCTCGGCAGTGTAGCTCCAGGCTTTGTTTCATTTCTGCTCTGCCCTGGGTGGTGACAAGAGGACAGGAGGTGTTCCACCTCCCAGCTCCTTTCCTCCTGCCTTTCTTTAGGGATAAACTGTAGCAAGAAGCAGGCAGCCATCCTTACAGTAACATCCCTTTAGCTTCTGAGGTCACTTCCATCCTTCTCTGACTGCTTCCCAGCTGCTGAGTTTGCTACCACTTGGTAACATTGAATCCAGACCTCACACGGGTGACTCCGTTGGCTCATTTTGCTGTAGACCGTGCGTGCATCCTAAAGGCAGGAGGCACAGCGTCCTTGGGCAGCCCTGCAGTGCTGGCAGCATTTCAGACATGTGGGAAGTTTATTTGTCAAAAGGAAAGCATTGGCTTTGGTGGGAAAGGCTATTAAGAAAACAGATTTCTGATGGGAAATCCAGGGGGAACTGGCATAAACCTGAGGAGCGTATGGTAAATAGACTTGTAATCCAGTGTGCACGTAAAGATGTGAATTCAGTCGTCTTATTTTCAAATCTTAAAGCTGAGGAAGCGTGCTGTTTGTTTTAATTGTGTATGTAGCACTGATTATCAGATGGGTTACTCTCAATAAATGTCATCTACTAACAGAAGCCTGCCTGAATCTTCTGTGTTAGCGAAGCCGCAGCAGGTGGTGCTGTGCCTTCCAAGGAGTCAATGCCTGCTTCTCACAGGCTAAGGGTGTTTGTATGGGCAAAGAGCAACTTGTAAGGTTTCTCAGTGCTTTAAGACCTGTGAAGATGTCCGCGTATCAAACCTGTCTGTCCTCCTTTTCAGAATGATGAAGTCCTCTTTACATTCAGAAGAAGATGACTTCGTGCCAGAGCTTCAGAGAAGCATCCATCCCCGAGAGAGGCCGGACTGGGAGGAGACCCTCAGCGCTATGGTAAAATGCCTGGCTGCATTTTTGTATGCGTGGCTTTTGTTCCCAGTAATCGGCACTGCTGGCTCTTGTGTTTCACATTATGCTTTGATTCTTCCTCTGCGAATTTCGGCTTTTTAAATGGGTTGTGTTGTAGTTTCATAAGACCAAAATACTTTCCTTCCTCTGGCGCTTTGTCAAGGGGAGGGAGAAGAGTGCGCATAACGCTTCTGCCCTATTAATATGTGCCCCAAAGCAGGTCTGGTAACCAATTAAAAGGTCTGTAATGTCACAACGATTCAGTCTGCATTAACCTCGTTTTCGGCAAGACTTTGGAGCATGAAGGGAACTTCTTGTAAAAACATGCTCTTTGAAGCATGCAGCATTGTGGAAGAATGTGATTTTAGCAGAATGCTGGCAAAGTCTGCAGCAGTGAAATGTTAGCCTGAAAGCCAACCTGAAAGGAATTGCAGAAAAGAAAGCACAAAGGTGCTGCTCTCATCCTTATCACGACACTGCAAGAGGGCTGTGGGCTGCAGACTTCTGCATTACCCTGATTGGTTTGTTTCCTTTTTAAACAAATGAGTGGAGCACCTCTCTGCCTTCACCTCCTCTTCTCCCAGCTCCTTTAGGATTTGCTGAGCTCAAACAGGAGGTTGTTATTTAATTTAGTTGCCAAATTAGGCAATCTGATTAGGTGGTTTTGTGAAGTTATCTTACCTCACAGACATCTGACCTGCCTTGCCTCAGTACAGAACTGCCCAGATGTCCTATCTTGCTTGTTATTTCTATATATTCTAAATTGCTTCATTAGCCTATTAAGCAGAAGAGGAAATTGCATTCTGCGACAGAGCTTGGACAGGGGGAAGATCTGAATGTTGATGGGTGGCATTGCTGCTCCTGCTGGGGCAGCCCAGCTGCATGGCTGAGATGACTTCTGTGATGTGAGACCAGTGGCAATTTTTCCTTTGCATCACACGGTGTGGCAGAGCATCTGGAGAAGCCGTATGTTTTCTGCTCCTGACTCGCAGCAGAATGAGAGATGGGCTGGGTTTAGCTGTGCTGCAAGGGCAGTCAGAGCCGTGTGATGTATGGGGCTGAGGGTTTGCAGAGAAGCCCAGGTACTGAATGGGAAATCCGTGCTGAGCTGGTTCTCTCCTAAGCTTGGTTAAGGGGAAGGAGCTCAGAGGCTTTTGTGGATAAACCTCCAACGTTCTGGGGGAGACGTGAGGGGAGAAACAGTTCTCACTGTTGCTCAGTAAATGATTTGTGTTTGTCCTTTTCCCTTTGGAATTGCAGTGCTGTTGAGAAATGTTAGAGTTGTTTCACTGCAGCATTGCTGTATGTGCCAGAATCTCCATGGCTGGGATTCTCATACAGACCTAGGATGACATTCTGTAGTGCTTAGTACACCTTAATGACCACTATTACTACCAGCAGCATGTAATTTGAAGGTGTAAGTTGTATGGCTGTGATTTAGTATCAACAGTGCAGTGAAAGGGGATTGAAACATCACAGCAGACATGTTCCTCTAGGTTACCTCAGTCTTCATGTGACAACATGGGATTCCTAATGCTCCCATAAAAGATCTGAGACACTGCTTTGTTTGAAAGCATCAACCTTGTCCCGTGTGCATTTGTGTCTCCTGCAGCAGCACCTTCCTGAATGACCTTTCAAAGAAAGGATGCAAAGTACCCAACCTTTACACTGTGCCCTACAGTGAGAGAGCAAGCATTTCAACTCAGCTTACTTTCACAGGCTGAGCAAGCCTTTCTGAGAGGTGGTTTAAGTGAATCAGTGCTACTCACGAAGCCGTGGAAGAATCCAGCAAGACAGATAGAGCAAACAAACATTGAGAACCCAGTGGAACATGAATGTTCATCCTGATGGATTATTTTAAGGTTTAAAGCACCATTCATATCTGGCTGGATCAGATGAAGAACATTTTGGGTGAAGTATTCATTATACATAGTTAAGATGTGTACCCCCACTATAAGACAAGTATTTATTTTAATGTTAAGTAAGACAACCAAGTGTTTGTACTGTTTTAAAAGCATTATCAAACCCTCTATGCTTAATGATGGTATTTTATTTCAAATTCCATTTTCAGGCCAAAAAAACCCAAACCAAGACAGAGCTCTGGCCTCTCCAGCATTTGGCCTGCTGGTGTTTCTCTATACTTCTTATTCTGCTCAACTCCATGCTTCTATGCTGTTAGTTCTGACTTTTAACAGTTGTCTCTTACTGGATATGTTTTTTTTTCTCTATCTGCAGGTATCTTTTTTTTTTTCCTTCTCTCTGCATTGGCCAGCAGATCTCAGTGATGCTGCATGTGTGAGAGCACTGCCTGTTCTCATCAGGGTTACTCAGCCAGCAGTGCGTGCTGCAGCCTCAGAGCATGGAGCTTCTTCACACTGCACAGACAGGGCTCATGTGGGTCACTGACACAGTGCTGTCTGTAACCTCCAGGAGTGTCTCAGGAGTATTATCTCTAATTCAGTCTCTACCTGTGACACAAGTCAACTAGCATACCTCATTTATTAGAGTTAGGGTACTTAGGGTGTTATATTTGTTAGAGTTAGAATGGTTGGGTTGCATTTGGACTTGATGATCATTAAGGTCTTTTCCAACTATGATTCTGTGATTGTTGTAGTCCATTGGATGCTTTTTTCCAAGGAAATTCAGGTCTGAGATTTGCTGCACAGTGACTTGGTGTGGTAGAGCATAAGGCTAAGTGTTAAAGACTGAGCTTGTAGTTACAATGGCTAGGATCTGTGCTTGTGGTGTTCTGACTTCATGCACATTAGATGTAGATGGACCTAAAAGCCTCACTAGCTCGTCTTTTCTGTGTTAAGTGAATCAAATTTACATTTTCAACCTCTGCTTAATGGCCAGTCGGAAGGTGAGACTTACAGGATGCTTTCCTGCTGAGAATTTACATTGTCTTGTTGTGCTTTTTGCTTAACCAGTGAATCTGCTGTATTTGTGTCTTTCTTGATCATTTTAATCATGAGCCTTCCTTCCTCGCTCTCTTCACTTTGCATTCTTGCACTCAGGTTTGCTCCTTTCCTGTAGTTTGCTCCTTACGTGCTATGTGAGTTTCTCATAGTTGCACAATAAACTCATTTTCTGGTTAGCTGTTGAAGTTGCAGACAAGTTCTGTTGTCGCTTGTTGCTTCAGCCTTTGGTTAATGGAGGCTGTAAAGGTTTGGAGGAGTTGGATGCAGCTGAGCTGTTTTCTGTTCTCCACTGCTTCTCATTGTAGACAGCTGGAGACCCAACTGGGTGCAAGGCTTTGTCACTTGGAATGAATGTCACACTCTGCCAGGTGAGGAACTGCTGAGACTAGCAGCAGTGCAAAGAGCTTGGGAAATTCTGACACAACAGACAGATCTGTGATGCTCATTCAGTTGTCTCTCGAACTTTGCCTCTCTACATGCTTTTGTACTTTGGGAAAGGTGCTCTATGCATTCACAGTTAGGCGAGCATCCCCTTCCCTCCCCCTTTTATCTGCAACGTGTTTGGAAGTGCTTATTATTAATTTATGTGAGTGCTTTGTTTCCAAACCTGCTTCTCAACAAGAAATAAACTGAAGGACTTCCTAAATACATAGAGGTTGAATGTCCTCCTGTTCTCTGAATATCAGATGGGACAGAAACTCTGTTTTTAATATTTCTGTCCTTGTTGTCTAATCATGGGCACCTGAGTTTTTTTTTGTCCTTTGTAGGATTCTAATTTGTACTTTCAGCTGCTGTTCTTTGTAGTTTAGCACAAAGGCAGGTGGTTTTCTTGGTTGCTTTGGGTACTTTGGGTCGCTCATGCAGCTTCATAGGAGCTCTATAATCCTGAGCCAGATTGAGAGCCAGACCGACCGAGATGCAGCACTGGATGGACAGACTTCATAGGAGTCAGGTCATAACACAACATCTCGACCAGTCCTCAAGGATTGCTATATTTTGTAGCAGCCTCTGATTATATTCTCTATTTTTAGAATTTAGTAATATTATCTGCACCATTTTTCTCATGTCTCAGCCCCCAGGTCCCACTGCGCTGCTGGGTAACCTTCACACCTGCCCTTTTTCTTTCTCTCTGCTCCATTTTGGAAGGTGCAGTTGGTTATGCTGACTTTCTTTGTGAAATACTTGTGAGCTCTGGGGACAAAAAGCCATGTTTGAGCCAAGTGATGTTGCAGCATATGATTTTCTAGCATATCTCTGAGCTGGTTGTGTTACCATACAGGAAAGGAGCATCTTTCCCTTGTAAGGACCTGAAGAGTGCTCTGTTTCTATTGCTAGAAGGAATAAAGTTGTGAAAGAGGCTTTAAATAAGATTTCTCACACAAACCTACAAAACAGCTGTCCTCAGCCTGTCATTAACTTCAATGTAATCTGATCGTTTTACTTAATTTTGCATTTACCTTCTGTCATTGACCATCTTACTTGCTCTTAGCACCTCTCTGTGGGTGCAGGGTTGCTGTGCTATAAAAGCTGCCTCTCCCTGTAGCAGGGTTTTGTCAGAATTTTGTGGGGAAGCAGAATTAAAAGAGTGAAATGAATGTGGAGCTCTTTATTCATGTTCTCCTTTCAAATGGTGCTGCCACAGGACGATAGCACCTGGAGCTGCACTAAGCCAGCAGGCAGACCTGCACTGGAGATAAGGTGAATGTACTGAGTCCAAAACTGGAAATAGGATTTCTTTTCTATATACACACAACGTGTGTTTCTGAACAAGGTGGCTCTTTCTGCAGCGTCTGTCGTTATCTTCCAGTCCCTAAAGTTGTGGTGGGTTTATTTTCTGAGGGATTTGGATCCACGTTGCCCTGAGCAGAGTGCTGGGATCATCCTTCCAGCTGGGCTCATCCAACAGTGTCCACAGGGCATCCTTCACAAGTACATCCCTCCTGGATGTGTCCAGGGGCTTTCCATCCCACGCCTCTCAGCAGTCGCTTTGGAGATCTGGCGGTGCAATTAGGGATGAGGTTATTAAGATGGTAACCTCAGTATCCCCAAATGAACCTGGTTTGAAACCAGGCTTCCTAGAAGAGCGATACAAGAACCTCTAAGTTACAATAGGAAACCACTGACAATCCATGAATCTGGCAAATGAGTAACTGAAAAAGCAGGCAGACAGCTGGCAGTCACCGTCCCATTTAGCTTATGCTGGTAGAATTTTCTTAAGGAGAAATGCAAGCCTCCAAATGGCACAGGGGTTAGATTTGTCTGCATGAAGTCCCTGTAATGATCCTTGTTCTTAGATCTGTTCTGAGAACTGTAGTGTTCTCACTGTTTGATAGTGGGTGAGGTAACATAATGTGGTTTGTGAGGGTAACGAAGGCTTTTTAATGAGACCTCAATATATCACTCTCTTAAATTTGGGACAGGAGTGAGGAGAAAATTAATTTTAAACGCAATTTATAAAACCGTGTAGAGTTTGGTGGATTGTTAAGGGTTCAAGAAAGGTGTCAGTCTTGTTAGAGCTGGGCTTGTTTCTCATTCTTTGTTCAGTCCTTAGCCCAGAGCTGCCCCAGATCTTGGCTGTGACTTCTGCAAGAATAGATGCAGAGGATGGGGTATGTGGAGTTTCTGTTATGAATTTCTTTATGTGTTTTTCTTTATTTATGTTGAGCTCTGAACGCCTACCTCAAGGTTCTTTAACATTTTGAAGCTTTTAGGGATATGGAAACATTTCAGTAGTTACAAAACTGTGATTCTTCTTTTCTGTTGGCTTTTTGGATAGCTTGGATGATGCACCAGGATTGGGCTTGAGCTTTTTGTCCCCCTGGATGCTCCAGCACTCAGCTTCTGGCTCCTAGTCCTAAGAGTTACTTCAGCGTAATGGAAAATGTTACCTTAAAGCTGGAGGCTGGCTCTGTGCTGGAGGAGGCTCTGGGGCTTGGCTTGCCATTGATGGCAAGGCTGGATCTCACTGGATCTCATCTCACCCAAACCCCAGTATGGCTTTCCTGTCCAGCGCCCCACTGCTTTGTGCCATTGAGGTCACCAGGGGTGATTGCAGTAGAGCTAACGATGGGCTGGAGGTGGGATTTCGGGTGCTATGGGTAATATAGGCCTGGGCATGTGACAAGTGTTCCTTACAGCACACCAATCTGCCACCAGGCTGTGATAATGCTTTGGTCAAAACAGTTCTGGTCTGGCATCAAACCCATAACCTCCATTTTGCTTTCAGTTCACGTAACCTGTTTTCTTTATTATTGCTGCATGAATCAAATGCTTTTTCCCTTGTGAAGCTGTTGGCAAGGTATTGTGTTGCTGCATATGGTCCTTTCCCCCCCTCTGCTCTTGGTTGGAGTCCTTTGTGTTTCACAGGTTTACCCCCAGCATGGGTTTGTCCCTGGGAGTCTTTGCAATGAGGGACGATCACTTAATTGGCACATTGACTTCCATTTGGGTTTGCCAATTAATTGAGTTTGATTAAGCTGGAATGGATACTGTATTTCAGACAGTAAGTACTAATTTATAGTAATCGTTTAATTTTTGTTGGTAACGCTATGCTTTCAGTTATGTTTTTCTCTCTTCACAGTGCATGCAGTCTTGTGGTACAGTGTTGACCTGTGGGAAAAAAATGACATTTTCCAAACTTGCTTTAAAATCCATTGCATGCAGCACTTAGCAAAGGAAGAAGGATTCAGCATAGTTTGCTGATGGCCACGTTCACCAGTTTTCAGGCACGTTGACCTTCTGTTTTGCTTATCTGTTTGTCTCAAACTGAATCTGATGCAGACAGATAAATACAGCATCTCACCAATGAGACGTTTGGGTTTCATGTTTACATGTCACCACCAGTATTTCTTCTTCTATAGTCCCAGAATCACAGAATGGTTGGAAGGGACCTCAAGGATCACAAATCTCCAACCCCCTGCCATGTGCAGGGCCACCAACCTCCACATTTAATACCAGCCCCGGCTGCCCAGGGCCCCATCCAGTCTGGCCTGGAACACCTCCAGGGATGGACAGGGCATCCACAGCCTCCCTGGGCAGCTGTTCCAGCACCTCACCACTCTCTCTGTGAACAATTTCCCTGGTCCTGGGGGATAATGACAACTTAAAAAGACAAAAGTGGCACGTGAATGCAGCAGCCAATTTTTTGAATGCTCCTGGTAGCATTTACCTAATAACTATATGAAGGCAGTAAAGCATTCTTGGGCACATCCCTGTTGTGTGCAGTGGGGAGGAGCTCTGCGCTCACCTGCTTTGCTGGTGCTCACGTGCTGTGCTGAGCAGGAGCATGCACAGACTGCAGCCCTGTGCCCAGTGCTGTGTCCTGTTCTGACCCACATGGCACGAGCTGCAGCTCACTGTCACCTCGGATGTGAGTGCAGAAATGCTGATGTCAGCTCTGCTCACTGTGGCTCCTCTGGCTGAAGGCCCTGGAGCAGTGTGGGATCCCCAGCCCCCACTGGGGCACAGTGACTGGGCTGACCCTTTTGTTCTCGTGGGCTGTGAGGTTTATGGATAGTGATGGTATAAATTGCATGTTACAAACAGACACATTCCTCACGTTGCTGTGTTATTATAAGGGTTTGCAAAATGAGTGTATCATATAGCAGTTATGTCTTTTATGCCACTGGAGCTGGCTCTTTTATAAGCCGAGCCCAGGCTGGTTTTACATGCATGAATATGAATTCCCATTAACTCCTCTGACTCCTGATCTATTGGGTTAACTGTCAGCCTGCTGTTTTTTCTGCCTTCTAGTTTTTCTTCCACTGCAGTGGGAAAATTCTTTGGCTTCTAAGCGGATTTGTACCTGTAACATAATGCAGCATTGGTATTTACGTGAGCACTGCGTATGGCCGGGGGACTGAGGAGTGGCATTGGCTGGCTTCAGCCTGAATTAATCTCTCAAGTTCTTTGTGCTGTGAGCAATTGCATTCTGGCACCCAAAACCCTGCAGGTCCTTGATGGGTAAGCTGTGATTAGGACCCCCTCCTTTCTCTGTGAAGCAATAGGCTGTGCATCAAACAGAGCAAGGGGTTTTTGGGATGGAGTTTTTTGAGCCAACAAGGAATGGGAATGAAAGCATTGTGCTCGTTGGATGCTCCCTTTTCCCTGGCTTTCTTCTACAATTTATTTTGTGAGCTGTACAGAAGGAGGACTCTAACCCTGGCTGCCTTTCCCACGCATATTGTATGTGGGATTTTTGTTCTTAAAGTACATTCCTCAGCCAGAAACCATTCTATGGGGCTGTGTGCTGTACGTGCAGCTCCCTGGGCTGAGCTCTTTGTGAATGGCAATGAGGCACTAACTGCTGCTTGCCTATAGCCACACAGCCTTAAAGCTCTCAGGTAGTTATCATGCTGATGCTGTCCCCAGTAGCCAACCACTCATTTTTGCTCAGTGCATCCGTTTTTGTCTTTGAAACAAGTGCTAGCAATGAAAGAATATGCAAGTGCAAGGCTGTTTTGCTGGAAATAACTGTCATTCTTTGGGTGCATTTGATTCATCTGCGTCTTTTTAAAGCCCACTTAAGAAATCCCATTGTGACATAAAATCTGCCAGCTTTACGAGGTGAGTTTTGTTCACAGTCACAATAGCACTGCCAGAGCAGGGCCAGGCTGCTGCCAAGTTGCTTACTCTGTGCCTTGGATTCCATTCACCCAATTAGCTGCTTTACATGTGAGCTGGGGGGGCTCTTCCTGCCTATCTGAGCTAGATTTGAGAAAGCAGGATGTGAATAGTTAAGTGCTTTGTTCTGCTGAGGCTGATCCTTCAAACCGTGGTAAATGGGTGCTGTGGATGAACGCCTGTAACACTGGAGCTCAGGAATGAGAGGTTTCCCTTCGTTTGCCAGCTCATGGCACCGCTTAAAAGTTTTCTCTTACTTTTCTTCCCTTGGAGGGGAGGAGCTGGGAGCAGAAAAAGCACATCCTGTGTGGTCTTCTGAAAGAGAATAATAATTCCATGCTAACCACGCTGTGTGGTGAGGGCTGCGCAGAACAATTCAGTGACAGGGAATGTGGAAAATGGAATTAGAAGTCCTGAACTGAAAAAATGATACACATCAAAGCATCTTTATTGAATACAGATTTCCTAGACATGGGATTAAGAATGAGCACAGCCAGGATTCAGAGTTTCCCTACTGGGCAGCTCCTGCAGTTGGGGATGGGGACTCTTGGCCACACAGCAGACTGCCCTTGGTTTCCAGTATTACATGTGCCAGTACTGCTCTCTGCTGCTCAGCCCCTGAATAGCACGGATGCTCATTCTTCAGCTCGATTTTGAGATGTGGAGTTGGGAGGATAATTATTACTTTCTGTTTCTTCATTAAAACTGCAGGTCTTTTTGTTTAAGGTGAGATTGCCAGACCTGGGCACGCAAACCAGGTGCTTATTTGCCTTAAATACATCCAGGTATCCCAGGCAGTTATGAAGAACTCAGCTGCAATGTATTAAAGCATGTATATTTATTGTGGAGATCCTGTATGGCTGTTCCAAGTAAGAGTAGAAAGAAGTTGCTCTCCTCGAGCCTGTTGGTGGCTGCAGTTGCTCCAATTAAGTAGAGCATCACTTGCTGTTGGGTGATGACTGGTGCTGCAGCAGCAGTTTCCTGCTGCTCTTCAGTGAAGAAGTGAAAGTGACAAAGGCTGCCTTTTTGGTAAGTTCTGGCCGTGGTCCTTTGGTTTGGTTTTAGAAGGAAAAGCAAGGGGAAGTGAAAATGATGTACAGGGCAGACTGCCATGGAGAGCAGCTCCAGCATTTTGATTCAGCTCTGCCACTGTTAGAAACAAGGCCATGTGCTCAAGGAACCCAGAGCAGTCTGGTTTCTTCAGACTGGTTCGGATGAGAGACTGGTGATGGGGGGATGCATAAATGCTAATGCTTATCCAGTATTTACTGTGGCTTTGTGGTAACCTTGGTTAAGGGGACGTGTGTCCTGGTGTGAGTCTGCAGCTGGGGGTTTTGTCCCAGCTCGGGGTTCTTCCCTGCTGAGGACACCCAAGAACTCAGTGGAGTGCTTCAGTTTCACGTGTGCTTTCACACTGTGTTACAATTCTGGAAGTGAGGGAGGAGGGCTGATGTGTTGGCTGATGAATGCAGTGAGACTTTTCGGAGAAAATCCCTTCATGTTTCACTGTGGAGTTGTTAGAAATAAATTATTTATGACTGAGGTTTTGTGCCAGAGAGAGCAAAGCTGAAGTTCTTCAAGTTGAGGTGATAAAAGGCTGCAAACTCAAACTTGGCAGCCCGCGTCCCTGGGAGATTCAGCAGCAGCACTCAGAAGTGGCACAGGTGACTCCCAGCGCTCACATGGCTGTGGTGACCTAAACCTGGCATCCCATCCACCAGAAGGATGGACAGACAGACAGGCGTTGTCTCAGAACTGCTTGGAACTTTCAGTGATACCCACCTGCCCCACAGTCTGTGCTGCTCTATTGCACAAAGGCTGCAGTGGGACCATCCCAGCTTTCGGAGCATTGCAGCAGAGCTGGGAAACCTCCAACCGAACACAGCAGCCTGAGGATGCACACGAAGCCAGCAGGCTGCGTTCTGGATCAAGGCCTAATTTGTTTACCAAGTCTGGGACCAAAGCAGATTGATTGGTGCAGCAGTGACATTAAGCTGTGAGAATCAGACTAAACAATTTGCACGAACAGATTTACTCTGCAATTACTGAGCTTTCACGGAACAGGGATGCATGGAAGAGAAAGGAGTGAGAAGCCAACCTGTGATGTTAGCCAGCTAATTTTCAGGTGTAAATAATTCAAACTGCTTCCAAATGATTTTTAGAAGGAAATTGCTGTGACACAAAGCACGGGAGATAACAAATCTCACTGTGGAGTGTTTTATTTGTGTTTTGAGAGAGAGGTGATGTGAGGCGATCTCCTGAGTGCCAGGTTTGAGATGAAAGCAGGTAAAACTAATGGTGAATGAAGTGTGATTATGCTGTAGCTGGCTTCCTGTGGTTTAAATGGAAAGTAATTGCATTTCAGTTAGGAGAAGTGGGGTTTATAAAATTGCAATAGATTTCTTTCTTCATTATCTAATCACCTTTCCTTTTCTGCTGTTTGTGCCTCGTACTAAAGCTCTTGGCTTACACAGGATCACCATTCTGCCCATTTTCCTCAGCTGTGAGCCTTCAGAAAGATTATGTTCAGCTGCACAGCCCAGAGAGCTCAAATCTAATTGGAAAAGCCCCCAAAGTTAATTAGTGCATGGCATCTCATTGTGGTCCATGTCAGTGGTGCATGATGCTGGAAATGGGAAGGCAACCAGCAAGGTTGGGCTCAGCTGGGAAGGAGAGGACAGCAGAACCCTGAGCAGAGCTGCTGGCATTTACATCTCCTGGAGGTGTGAGTTTTGCCTACGCTGCTCTGAGTCAGCAGCAAGGCTCTGCTCACTGCAGGCTGCCTGGGGGCCACGTGGTTCTGTCGGATTTGTTTCACAGTGTTCATATTCTCCCAGATTCTGAAGAAGAAATTATTTTTCTTCCTGCAAAATTTCTGTTCTTTAGAAAATGAAGTCCAGCACCATCCAGCTTTGCCTAAAAGCAGCTTACAGGAATGGTGCGTTTATCACTGTAATTAGTGATTTTCTCATGTAAAAGATGCATGAGGTTTAAATGAAATTGGTGATCTTCTTAATGCTGAAAATCACAATGAGATTCTTCGAGTGTCCTGTGAGATACTGAAGTAACTGTGCACGTCGTGACTGTCAGGCAGCCTGGCAGAGGTTTCTTCAGGTCTGTAGATACTGCCCTGCTGTTTTCTGAGTGAGTGCTCACAGTCTGCAGCTGTGGACAGACTGCAAGGCAGGGCTGAGTGGAAGCAGAGACGGACCCTGGTGCTGGCATCTGACCCTGAGCCTGCTCATGGCAGCTGTGAGAGCAGCCCTGGGGATTCTATAGCTGTGTACCTCCTAATGCTGGAAGTTGAGTCACTCCTTCTGCCTCTGCTGCAGTTTGTTGATGAGGGTAGGAATGGTGAATGGTGCACGTGTGAGTTTGGACCCTGTCAAACTGAGCAAGAGCTTCAGGGATGGGGACAGGGAAGATTCTCCTGACTGTGGGGTTGCAACATCAGACTGAAGCTTTGCGTCCGACACCAGGCTGTGCTGTGCCTGACACTGCTGTGTTCTGGGGCATGGCTGCTGCCAAACTGATGGCTTCTGCTCAGGGAGCTTTGGCTGGACTTGTGCAAAAGCATTTGTGCTGATCTGCTGCTCCAGGGAGTTCTGCCTCCTCCTGTCATTAGAAAATGAGTTTGTGCAATAGTTATTCATTCTGGGCCTCCAAGAGAGGGAATCCTGAGCTGAGTCCCTTCTTCTTGCTTGAACATTTGTTATTTTGAGCATCATTCACATTTTGCAACGTATTGCATAAAGCAGAACGGACATCTTTCTGTGATCCAGCCTGTGCTCATTCTGCTGGGCTCATCTGCATCAGTAAGGAGCCGACATCATGGAGCAGAGTTTGCTCCCCTTGCTCTGTGAAGTCTGTACTGATCTCCTCATTCAATTGCTGTTCCTTTGATGAGAGCCACCTCTCAGCCTTTGGAGCTCAGAGCTGCTCCAGCAGCAGCACACAGAGCTCAGTGCTTCCCCAGGGATGGTGCTGCAGCTGCAGGAGGAGGGGGGTGTGTGTGCAAAAATGGGTAATGCAAATGGAAAAGGAGAGCGTGGGGCTCTGGACTCACTGAACTAAATGAGTGTCAGCAATTAAAGACATTTTAATAGGTTCGTGTGCTTACAACAATAGCTTCAAGTGTCTTTGTGAAAGCTCACCTCCCACGGATGAGCAGCTCTGCCATTAACATGGTTTTGTGCTGCATGAACTATCCAGCTGCTTCCAGGGTCTGTGCATGAATGCTGCACCGGTGTCTGAGTATGGAGTTTGGGAGTGTTTGTTGGACTCGACCTCTGAAAATCTCTACTTAGAAACCAAGAGAAGTAATGAACAAAATATTGGATCTCAGGGTTATTAGTAATGCTCTACAGAACAGTTTAGGAGATAAACAGATGCTAAGTCAGCACCAATGGTTCACTTTTCCTTTCCCTCCCCCCATATTAAAAAGCTAAAAATACAGCTTTTATCACTAAAGAGCTATGATTGTATATGGAGAAAACAGCAATCCACACTGTGCAATCCTTACTTTCCTTTCCTCTGCTTGTTTTGCAGGCACGTGGTGCAGATATCCCTGACATCACAGGGGAGTTACCGCTCCGGACCTGCGGCAGCACAGCAAGTATGAAAGTGAAGAATGTGAAAAAGTAAGAGCAGTGTTGTTTGATTTTTCCTATCTGTGCTGGGCTTCTGGCTGTGACATCCTGGATTTGAGCTCTTGCGTTGGAATACATCCAGGGCAGTCAGTGACAGTTTTTGTTAACGCCTTCACATTTTGGGAGCAACCAAAATCCTTGCAAAGCAAAGTTATAGTGAACGTAGCATGGAAGTGGGGATCAGAGGTTTCCTTAGGTCCCTTGCCTGCTTCATGCTGTGGAGGCAAAGCCTGTCAGACTCTTTCACTTCACTGTTACTGTATTCTTAAACTTCTGGGATTCCTCTCTGAAATTGATCCATTTAAATGTATATGTGTGTGTGTGTGTGTGTATATACATACTTATGTGTGCATTTATGTATATACGTATGTTAGGGTGGTGTGTATGTATATATATATTTATTTGATGTTCTGGTCTTTCCCTTTTTTCACCTCCTGCCTTGTGCCTCTTTCCTGAATGGGTTTTGCACAGTTTTTCTGTCAGTGTTTGTTTTTTTTTTTCCTTCTGATTCTCTTTCTTTTCCCTGTGAGCCTCTTTTGCTCTCTCTCACTCTCTCCCAGATGATGTAAACCCACTTATTATGTTTGTAGCTGAGGTTTCAAACCCCTAACCTGTAAAGAGGCTCAAAAATAATCAGTATTACTTGACTTGTCTTTGCTAAGGATGCTGACTTGAGGACCAGAACTCCCCAGTATCGATAGCTCTGTGCATTCACATTACCTCTCCGTAGAGCTCTGATGCTGCGAGGGAAATGGCTCTTTGTTCTAGTGCTGAGCAGCCAGATGCTGTATCTCACTTCCCACTTATATTCCCGTGGGAAGAGAGAGCTAGATAATGACAATCTCATTGGCTCACTACCAGAGTTATCTATAGGAGTCTATAATAGCTTCAGCAGAAGCAGAGCATGCTGCAGAGCCAGAGGATCTCCCCGTCAGCCATCGCTGTAGCTGGAGCCACTTGGGAATAATTATGCCTCACTTTTGAATTTTAAAAAAGCAGAGGATAAATAGCATTTGTTCTGCACCCTCAGATACATCAACCCGGGACTGATGGGCTGTGATGCCTTTCACAGGTAACGTTCTACTTTCCTATGTGTCTCGTGTAAGGCTGCTTATTTGCACTGCAAAAACGCATTTATTAAGGTAGAGCTGCTTGTCCCTGCACCGTTCCTTAAAGCTGTGGGCCTTGGTGTTGATGAAATGCCACGTGGTTTTTAAGGATGCAATGATAAAAGCCATTTTGCAATTCAGTTTTCCTTTCTCGCTCAATTCCTTTCTCCACTGTTTTGGTGCATCACATCAACAGACCCCTCTGCTCCCTTGGCTTTAGGGTGAGGAAGCTCTTATTTTGTATGAGTAACTGGGTTTTATAACAGATCTTGATGCTGAGCTTAGGTTTGGTGGTTTTGCATCTTATGATGTGCTTTTGGTGTGCTTCAGGTTATCCTTTACAAAGGGTCATTTCCCGAAGATGGCTGAATGTGCACATTTCCATTATGAAAACGTGGACTTTGGCAACATACAGGTGAGTTTCTTTTCCATGTTTGTTCAGTTACCAGCTGACCTGATGAGGGTGGCTCCAGTGAGGTTTCTTTAGTTCATGGCAGAATGTTTAGTAATAGGAAGTTAAAGCAATCTGCTCTCTTTGTTTGGAATTGCTTCTGTGTTCTGTACCCAGCCATGCGGTCACCCCTCCGAGTCTGCATTTGACTGATGTCACACTTTTAAGTCTGCATCATTCATTATTGAGCCGTCTCTGATAAGTGCATGCATGTCTTTAGCTTGTGTGTGTATCTTCAAACAACTGTGTGCATGTATTTATGTAAATACAATCTCTTAATTTCAATTTACCCATCCTCTCCATGCTATCTCAGCTCTGCGTTGTGCACGGCAGCAGCTGTGTCATCAGAATGCAGGGAGCTGCTACTCAGTTTCTGAGCTGCATTTCTAAAGTGTGCAAGCTTTATTCCTTTGTGGTCCATCCATCAGAAATACAGGCAGATGCATTTTTCATTGAGCAGTTCCTTGGAGGATTGAGAACCGAAAAGTCACTGCTATTTCCTCATAAATAGGGCACACCACGCTCTGCATTTTCAGAAACAGGAATGCCTCCAGCATCTGCCAGCTTTGTTGCCAAAAAGAGGTTACAACCTTTTAATTTGTGAAACATTTTCTCTAATATGGTGAATTATTTACAGCCTTTCATGTTCCTGTACTTGGTGGCTTTGCAAACAGAGTTATAACAGTTATATATTTCTTTTTTTTTTTTTCTTTTTTTTCCTGTCTCTGTGAAATTCCTCCTGGTTGCTCAGTCTTGTCGGGCCCTGAGCTGTTTGCTCCATGTCTGTATGGGCAGCAGCAATGGGGGGCATGGTGCTAACAGCATCTGGAGGTGCTCAGCTGCCTCTGAAAAACCATCACAGCCATCTATGGAAGACCAAAGCCAAATACACACAGCTGTTTGTGTACCTGAGGCCAGATGTGCTCAAGCAAAGTCAATCAGGCCCTACATGCCAACTCCAAGCCTCTTTCTAAGCAAGATTCCTGCGGTGTAGTAGCTTTGTAAAATGGATAAAATTATCTGAAGAGCTGGGCTTTGCTCCTGAGAAATGAACAAATAAGGCATTACGGTATTGCCTTAATAGGAGAAAAGCAGAATTAATGGCAAAATAAAAGCCATTAATACAACAGTATTAGTTTACAGGCTTAAAAATAGGTTCCTTTGGGACTCATGCATTTTCATCAAGTGGCTTTCGTTGGTGGCTCCTTTGTAGGCTGCACTGATTTGTGACTGACAGCTTGGCACCTAATAGCGAGTTACCAAGTTGCATCTGAGGGGATCGTGGGTGTAAACTCCTTTCAAAATCTATTTGCTGTTAAAAATTTGCATAGTAGAAATGCAGTATTATCTGGCTGTGTCAGTAATTGTGTAATGCTATCTATTAACAGCCTGGCCGAACTTCAGATTGTTTTGTAACATTTATGTCACTTGTAATATGGTCTCATGCTGCAATTGGTATTAATATCTTGGCATTTCACCTCATGAGATGGTTTTAAATTAACTCTCTGAGATGTATAAAGACAGATTTGTTCTCCTCCTAACACTGTGCTAAAACAACAAGATGCATTTTGGGATGCTTTTCTCTTCAGAGATGTTCTGGTATGCTGCTTCCAACAGCCATGTTTTAAGTTTATCTCTGTCTGGCCAGCAAGGCATGCTGCATGGGGAGGAAATTGCTGGTGTTACCAGGGAAAGGCTGTGCTCATCACAAAGGAGGCTACTGTCAAAGCTGCAGTTAAAGGATGGGTTTTACAGAAGGCATCAGTGCCAGAAAGTCACTGCTATTTTCCTGTAATACATTGCATTTATTTCTGCCTTTTTTTTTTTTTTTTTTAACCAAGTCTACATCACTGATTTCTCCATTTTATGATGATTCATTTATTTCAGCCTAATATTGGGTAAGAATCTAAGGGCTTTGTTAGCAGCTGTGGCTCAGCCCTCTGTGCTGCTTCCCCAGAGGAGGTGGGGTGGGCCCTGCTCCCTTCCTTTGCTCTTCTGCTCTGCTGCCTTCCCATTGTGCTTAGCCAACGTCCTGCCTCTAGAGCATCAGCATTCAATTCATTAATATACAAAGTAAATGTTGCTTCTGCTGGTATTGCTATACAGAGCATCCTACTGCTCAGCCCAGGATAATTGCAGCTTCCAGGTTTTGTGTTTTGCCTGTAAAGCTCTTCCAGTTAACTTGTTCGCATGGAATTGGAATATCTCAGTTCCAATGGTTGTGCCATACAATCTCACTGCCTCTTAGTGTGCTTGATAATATGTACAAGCTGAGCTATTTAACAGAACCTCTGTATTTGTCCAGCTGTACATAGTAAGGTGATTCTTACAGTGGAGCAATTCCCATAATGCAAATGTGATTTTTCTTATCATAGAATCACAGAATGGTTTAACAGAACATGCTAACAGCTCAACAGCCCCATCTCCCTCAGCCTTTCATTGCAGGAGGGGTGCTTCAGATGGATTTGAAGCATCTCCATGGCCTCCTCTGGATCCACTGCCACAGCCCCACGTTCCCTCAGCCCAGTGTGCAACACTTGGCCTTCTTGAACCTCATTAGGCTCCTATGGGCACCCTGCTCTGGGCATAGGGCCATCCAGGCAGTTCCTTATCCACCCGATGGTCCACCCTTCAAATCCATCTCTGTGCCATTAATGTGATCAGGAGAAACAGTCATTAGGCATTCTGTAAGTGTCTTAACTTTCTGCCAGAAATCAAGACTTGGAAAAAAACAGAACTTATCTTCACTTGAGGAAGTTTTAGTAATGGAATATGGAGAGATGATGCACTCTGTACTTTCCGGGTGATTTTATTTGCTCACTGAAGAACATATTGCTAAGGGAGAGAAAGCGCTGCCATGCACATTCCTGTTGCTGCAGCTATCTTGCCTTTAGCACAGGTTTACCCCTCAGACAGCACCGTCTCTGTTCTGCTGTGGTTGTGTTTATGTAGCTGCCTTCTAAAAATAAAACCCTGTCAGAACAGGACTGGATTACGGTGCCTGGAAGATCCTCTCCTCCTTATCTGTTAAGCCCTGGCATTGCAAGAGGTAGGATTGCAGTTATCAGTGATAAAGGAAGCATTTGAACCAGAATCACTTCCGTCTGAGGCATCAGCTGCCAGGAATGCTGCTGCAGCTCAGCAGGGTGGTTTGCTGTCTGCAGCCTTCCAGCCACAGCACACTGCTGCTTTTCAGTGGTCCCTGTGGTTGTATCTGCAATTGCATTTTCCTGTGGTGTCCTAAGGGTGAGAGGTATTGCAAAGAGCAGTTCAGTTCTGCTTGTGGTTATGAGCAAAGCCTGCTGAGGAGATACTTGAGGGGGTTGTCATCTTTTGGTGGCTTGTCTTTTTTTGCTTTTATTTAATAATTCTCCAGTGAACGGAAGCACACTTGTGAGGGTCTCTCTGTTAACTATGCCTTTTTTTCTTGTGGTGGGTTGCAAACGAAAATGGAAGAGCCTGCCCAGCTGCCCTGCTCTGGAGCTGCCTGGGGTAGTTTAAGGTATTTAGCACAGAGCAGTCCATGCACGGGTCAGCTAAAATAACAGGAACGTGGAAATGCCCCCTGACCTGTGCCTGGGAGTCGAGCAGCACAGCTCTCATCTTCCATCCGTGCTGCTAAACGAAGCCTGCTCACTGCCTTTGGAGTGGGAGGGATTGTTCATTCCCTCAGCTCTTCTGTGGGCATGGTAATTTTCAGCATCTTGGCAGTCATGAGCAGCTTCAGGCTGTAATGTCTTCATTTATTCCACTCATTTACAGAGGAAAAAAATATTTATTTTAGAAAACGAAACATTAAATGGCAATTCCCCTGCTCATCTCATTCCTATTTAGAAGATGGAAATGTGTAGTAAAAACCACAAAACCTGCCCTGGATTTTGCTGTGTACTGGTGCTATGGAAGACAATTTTGCTGGATTTGGCTTCGTATTCACAAGAAATGTGAGTGTTTATGACATGGATACCCATATTGTATGCTATGTGGTGCTCTGTTTTAGCCCATCATACATCTGTGGATGCTGTTGTTCTCCCCTGAGCTGTTAGCCTTATTCTGACCTGCTGTGTTCTGCTATGGAGCAAGGCCTCCCATCCCTCTGCTCCCTGTGGTTTCCCTGCTGCTCCTTCTGAGATGTTGCAAGAGCTCTACTTAAGGACATGGATATACAAAAACAACTCTGTTCACAGTGTATATGGAAGCTGCTTCTATTAACTAAATAATTCCACCCTCAAATCCCTGAATATTGACATTACCACTTGCTTTACGGTCATCGCCTGCCTTGTTGGTGACCCATCATTGATGGATGGGATTCGCATATGTTGTGTCCACCAGTGCAGATGAGATTCTCCCCATTAATTCAGCTGAACAGGCTGTTTGTGATCTGTTTGTTTTTTGTTTTTTTTTTTTTTTTCCTTTCAGCCTTTGGATATTTAAGGTTTTCTTAGCACAATTTGGCTCTCCCTTGCATTTAATGCTGCAAAGATAGCAGACTTGTTTGTAGGTTCTCAGTCTTTACTGGTGCATAGCAGCTGCTTGATGACATGAGTACATCTCAGAAGTGACTGCAATAAGCCCAGCTGTTAACTTTGGCATTGACCTCCTGCTGTTTGCCACCATCATAAATCGTCCTTAGCAGCATGTCACAGGAAGGTGTAAAAATTGCTTTAATTAGTAACTGGAACATAGTTGTGTTGGAAAATTTTTCTTCTCTGAGGTTTAATGACCTGAAAAATACAGAGAGATGTATTATATGTATAATTAAAGTATATTAAAATTTAAGAAGAATCCACGTGCTCCAGAAGAGTAATTTCTATTTCACCAGCATTTCGGGGATCAGGACAGGATTAGAGCTGTCTGTTTTTATACTCAGTAGGCTGTACTGTGAACAGGAGCTATGTTAAAATACAGCTAATATTGTACTCACAGGTCTGCAGGAAGTCTGAGGTGGTGTGATTTGATACACAGAGCCTTTGTGTTGTATGGTCCCTGAGATTGATGGAAGCAGAGGTGTGTTTTTGTCCTCCAATGGAGGTCTGTCATGCCACAGATGTATTAGCTGTTGCACCAAGCATCATTTTAGGAGCTTTACATTTTGTGCCTACTGTACTTATTTATGAAAAGGGGAGTTTGTTTAGTTTGTGTGCCAGATTTGATGGCAGGGTTGGCATGAAACCATTCATGCGTTAGCTCAGCTCTGCAGTGGTGTGTGTGCACCTTGTGTACCTCTGCCCTGCATTACGACCTCCTTCATTCATTTCCTGGTGAAGACATACAGACAGGTAGGACATGACCCAATCTGCTGAATACCTACACCCAGCTGCAGGTTTCTTGCTGGTTAAGGTGCATTCACGTGAGCAGAGCAGACATGCTCTGTCTGTGTTCCAGATGTGCTCTGTATCCTGTAGAAAGCATTTACTGCTGCTGGTAGCATGGTCTGGGCTCCAGGTAGTTCTCATCTTGAAAACTGAAGAGTGCTTTCCCATCTGCCTCACTCTGGTATAACCTCACACACTCAAAGATGTGAGTGTGGTGAAGTCAAGATCAGTGCTTGAGAAGAATCTTGTCACTGCACTGATGCTTGGATGGTCTGTCCTGCAGAGAGGAAGATCTAAGGGATGACGGGGCATTTACAGACTGCACGTAACAATATTTGCTGTTAGAGTGACAGCATTTTGAAGCAGCTTGTGCTATGTGTGTACCAAAGAGGATGCTTCTAGGTCTTGTGAGCTGAGACTCAAGTTTTCTGTTTGTTTTACTTGTGACAGAGACAGATTTGTGCAGAAGATTTTCTGTGAGCCTAATCTTTCCCAGGGGCCTGGGTTCAGACAGGCGTTCCATTTTAAAAGGCTAAGCACACACACAGGCACACATTCTCACCCACGCATACTATTAAGATGTCTAGAAGGCATTTAAACATGTTTGTAGACGTTGGTAGTTGTGTTATTTTATCCCTTGCCTGGTGTGTCTGCAGCAGTGAAGGTTCTGTTCCCTCCTGGGCAGCCGGACTGAAAAGCTCTCTGGTCTCCATTGAGGATTCTGAGGATATTAATTACTCATTTCCTCTGACTGCTTGTTTCTGGCTATTGTGACAGCCAAACGTGCACATTCAGGTTGCTCCATTCAGGTTGCTCTTCTGGTAAAGCAGGATATAATCCTAACAAAATGGGGGTGCTGCTGTTGTAGTTCGCATTGAAGCAGCTCAGCAGTGTGCTCATCGTTTGGGTTGGTTTGTGGGTGATGGGTTGGCATCTTGTGTTGCCATTGGTTGGTTTGTTGGTTTTGGTGTTTTTTGATGGAATCTATGAAGGAAGAAGCACGTGATGCTCACATGCTTCTCCAAGACCCGCTCTCTATTGAAAGTACCACAACAAACTTTGATCCTAATAACTGTTTTTTTTCCTTCTTTCCATCTGTCTACCATAGGAATTAAAGAACCATTAGTCAAAGCTAGATGACTTGCTGTAGGATGTGTTTTTAAGGTATGAGACTTCTTACAGCCACCTGATATATATATTTTTTTTCAAATATTTTGCTTCCCATAAGGAGCTTTTATGGGGAGCTTGCTTAGGTCTGCTGCTCAGAGTCCCATTGGGTGCTCTTCTGGATGGCTGGGGATTGATTTGTGGGTTGCAGTCAGTGCTAACACCTCTCACTATACAGTGAGCTTTTGGCATTGCCACACTCAGAATTATGTCAGTAATAATTCAGAGGAAATAGTATTTCTTAATAAATACCAGCAAACCTGGTATTGTAGCAGCTTGGAAATAAAAATAAGTAGTGCCATATACTTTATGTATGTTCAGGATCCATGAACCTGCCTGGAAGTTAATTCTGTTCTATTGGAAGAATGATGAAGCTTATAAATATGGCTGTAAAACAAATTGCCTTCTAGAAAATCTCACTTCTTGTGTAGGTGATCTGATCCAGAGTTGCCAATCTGTGTTTGGATACCAATGAAAATGTTCATGAGTGCCCTTGAAATCCAGTGCAGCTGTGTAAGTGATTTTTATGGTGCTTGAGCATTTATTGCAAATAGGACATGTCAGAAAAGTTGGTCTTTAAAGTGATTTTGGACCAAGTTCCCATTCACCACCTTGAAGTAGTTGGAAAAAAAAAAGCAGAAACAACTTTTAACTGTGAGTCCAGGACTCTACTCTTAAAAGCTGGTAAATGATTTAGGAATTCTGTCTGTAGTGAATCCTGCAGTAATTATAGGTGCAGCAGTGCTGGGTCAAGGCAGGGAAGCCATTGGGAGCTGGAGCCTTGTGTTGTGAAGGGTTTGCATGGAAGAAAGGAGTGAGTGGCACCAGGACAAGGTGCTGCCTGCTGGGTGGGGGAAACTCGTGCTTATGCTTGAGAAGCATCAGATTGAGAGTCTCCTTCCATGCACCATCTTCTCTTGTGGCTCAAGGTTTGTTTCAGTGCCTTAACGTTTGTTTTCTAGCTCAATAGAACTTAGATAGGGGTTGGAAACTCTTCTTGAAGAAGGGAGCTCTTAGCCTGGTGTGCGTGTTTTGAATTATTAACGCATTTTAGCAGTACCACTAGAGCTGTGTTGTGCACTTTGGATGCACCCCAAGCTCTGCTGCTTTTTATTTCCCCTGGTGCATGGCTCTGCATTTCTTCAAACTCTGGTAAGCCTCCCTTTATCCGTCGCTTTCTGGCTACTTTAAACTCAGTAGAGCTTAAACAAAGGGAGAAGATCTTTTTAGAGCTGGAAATTTGGGGAATTTAGAGCCGGGAATTTTGTCTACGTGATTTCTTCTTCCTTAGAGAAAGGGAAGCTGGCATAAATAAGTTAAATAGAAACCTCTTAAGAGTAAACTTGGAATTAAAAGCAGGTCTCATTGCTCCATTCTTTTTTAACAAGATAAAGCTGCATCTCTCCCTTACCTTACGGTGCTTCGTCCTCCATTGCCTGCTGTGCTGCTGTGAGCTCTCCATGAGAAGAGAGATATTTTTAAGATTAATTACCCATAATTACTATTCAGGCCCAGAGGGACAAAAAAATGATAGTAGCTTGCAATTGCAGCTGATTTTTGAAGCCTGCTAATTAGGAATTTACCTAATTACATCCCAAACTTTGCCACCTTTGGTTGTGATCTCATCAGAAGTCAGGTCAAGCAGTGCTGGGCTGGAACAGTACTTGAACTGTGAAGTTCTTGTCTTGACTCTGACCTCAGTAATTTCAGTAAGTGCTGGTCTTCTAACTTATTTCTTATGTAGCAAACGGAGCTGTGCTGCCATTTGTAAGGAAGAGACCAGCACGACCTTCCCAGCACTGCTTCCTTGTTGGGTCTTAAACAAAATCAAATTTTATATCTGCCTTTAAAAGTCTTGACCAACAAACAATAATGCAGGGTAGGTGATAAAAGCATTTGTGCTCACGAGATTTATTCTCTCCTTTGTTACCCTGTGATTAAAGCTGTGCTGCTTGGAGGCTCTTCCCAGCTGCTGGGATATTCCATGGTCTGCTATCAGTCCACACAGACTAACCAAAGGTGCACTTTGAGGTCTCTTCACTCTTACTTAATAAATATTCTGCTTCATTTCCCCTCTAAAAGCTTTTTGTGAGGCTGTTTTTCTGGGTCAGCTTGTGTAGCATTTTTGTGTGATGTTCTTCTTCCTACCTGCTTTGGCTTGGGTGCAGTGTAAGATGCAGATGAAACAATTCCCCCACACACTGACATTCGAATTATGTTAAAATAGGTGTTCCTTTTCTTGCTTTCTCTCTTCCCTTTCCCCTGAGTCTGTTGTGTCTTAACTTTCTCAATCCATCTGTCATCTCTTTGGTTGCTTAGGAATAGCTGAGCAGTGGAGCTCTGAGCCGGCTATAAGAGGAATTTCAGTGGTGCTGTCAGAGATTGTTAAACTTCTCTAATTGAACGAAAGCCTTCGGTGAGGTCATTTTCTCTGCCCTCTGTTTGTGTGGGGTGTTTTAGATTAAAAACCAAACCCAAATAAATTATCTGTTTGGTTTTCAAGAGTCAAGTGTTGCTTTCCTCTCGTGGAACTTCTCATGCCTTCCTAATGTCATGAAGGTGAAGAATTTGGGTCATTCATCAGCTCTCCTTCAGGCAGCCCAGGAAGTAATGTTTCAATTTTCTGTTATGGTTTCAAGCAAACCAGGGAGAGAGGGAAGATTTCCATTTTTAACAAAGAATTATCCATGCGCTGTCGTAACTCTTTGTGTACCAAATGGATTAATTTTTAATTTTCCCTTTCAAAATCACTTTAGGTATGGACAGTGTACTGTACTTTTTGCTAAGATAAAGTGTGCATTTGTCTTGCAAATTGCTGTGATCGAATTAAGGCTTAAACAACCACTGCAAAACAAACTGTACCTTTAGCCCCCCGGCTCTGTGCTCAGTCTGTGTTAACACGAAGATGCATTCGGTGGTCAGTGTTTTCAGACCAACCTTCATGAAAAACCAGGGGATGGAAGCATAGTAAATGCCAAATGCACTGCGTTTCACGCAGCCTCATTTGTAAAGATGAGTGGCTGTTGATCTTTCCCACTTCTGGGGTCATGGGAGGAAATAAAGTTAAGTTTCCCCTCAGCTTTTATCGCTTCCTCCTGCCAAAGAAGGGGAGATTATTTTCCTTCACTTGCTGCTCCTTTAGTCAGCAGGAGGAGTTGGGACTCGGCCAGCTAATAAAGAATGCTTTTCCTGGGGAAGGAGTTCTCAGATGTGGTTGTAGTAACACTGATTTTTCCCCCCTTGCTGCTTTTCTGTCTCAAGCCTGGTCCTGCAGGTTCTGGCTTGGAAAGATGTGTGCACGTGATGTGCAAAACTTGTTGGCTTTTGCCTGCAGTCTGCTTCTGAAGCTTTTAGTGCAGTTCTGATGGTGGCTTATTACCCACAGAACCCTGCCACGTTTATTCATCTTCTTGCATAAGGCCATGGATTGCAGTGGGAGGATGTGCTTGTGCAAACTGGGCTTCTTTATTCATTGATTGCTGCCGCTGTATAAGTGTGAAAGAAGTGATATTACACAGCACAGCTCTTGATTTGGTCTCTGTGTTTAAAAACAGTGTGATTGCCTCTGTTTGAGTGGCTCAGAGGTGAGAAATCACAGAATAAACCTATCTACGCTCTGAGGAAGGTGAAGGAATCCTTAGGAGCTGTGATGGTGAGGAAGGATCGATGGTGGGATGAGGCAAATTGAGCTCTGATGGCACAGTGCTCTCCATGCCATCACAGAGGTGGTTTGGGGGCTGTGCTCTGTGGTTCCCTCTCCTCCCCTGGAACTCCTGAGGACATTTCAGGTGTATGAGGTGTTCTTTCTGGTGCCTTTGGCTTTTATCAATGGGGGAAAATGTTAATATTGATTTAGTGAGGGAGGAAACAGAAAAAGCGAGTGAGCAAGAGCCTGATAGCCTGCAGTGACAAGGCTGTATCAATTCCCAGTTCTCTCAGAGGACTAACGTGCTTGTTTTTAGCAAATGGAGAAGGTGACTCTGAGTAAAACTGTCACTGACCTCCCACAGAACTTAATGGATTCTGGAGCTCAGAGCAGGAGGGGCAGTCATAACTAACTCTGTGATTTTAATGCACTTTCCTGGAAAGTCAGCAGTTTTATGAAATGCCACCTGCAGGAAGAGAAAAAGTATATGTGCCTTGTGTAGCTGTAATAAATAAATGTACTTCTTTTTAATGTTTTCTTTTTACTATAAGTGAAGGCATTTCTCAATAAGCTGAAATAATAACATACTACAGGTTCCAGTTGGTTTCTACACTTAACTCATGTTGGCAGCGTGTAAAGTGAGCCTGTTTAGAAATGATGGCTGAGAACTGTAAAGCAGCCCAGATCCTGGCTCGTGCAGCATCCTGGCCCATGCAGTGGCTGCTCAGGGTGGCTGGGAGGGCACCTCTGTGTGCTGGGGGAGGTGGCAGTGACCACAGCAAGGGGCTGTGCTCTGCAGGGGAAGAAAGGGCGCTTTGTGTTGGGGTAAAGTCACTTTTTCTTCTAAACAAATAAATAAATAGGCAACTCCTTTAATTTGAGAGGCTTTTTGTTTCTCCCCAAGCCCGTCCCTCTGGCAGAACCATCCCCATTGTCCCAGCACTGTAAATACTCCCCTAGTTGTCCCAGCCTTACATTTGCGGCTGAATGGGGAAGATAATTTCCTCGTGCTTTCCAAATCATGGCCTGAGCCCTGCTATACTTTGTAGTGCAATGCCATCTAGTGTGCACAGGGATGCAGGCTTCTCTGGCTCTGGAAATTCAGGACAGCCGTTGTCATCAGCTGCAATGAACTTGGAGTGCCACGAGCAGCCATTTGTGCAAAATCTCATTTTCACAATTGTTTGGTGGTGTTGGAGCGAGGTGAGGGTTGTGGGTGGGGAAGGACAGGAGAAACGGTGATGATTTGCCCATCATAGAATCATACGATGGCCTGAGGATGTGTTTTTTCTTGGCATATGCTGATTTTGTGTCCTTTATATGCTTCTTGATTGGGCTTTAGAACACATCCAAGGTTTTTCATCCAGTTTGCTCTTAGCACTGTTACCACTTGTGAAATGTGGGTATGAATCCCTGCTTGAGTTCAGATCCCGCACCCTACCAGCCTGGGAGCATTGGGACCTGACCTGGCAGTTCTTTGGACCTGCTGGTGAATAGGTGTGGTGCAGGAGAAACAAGCCTTTGTGTTCCCCAACAAGTGTTCAGCAAGAGAGGTCTTCTTGCAGGCGCTTCCTTTCCAGCACCAGTTTTGGTATCTCTGTGTGATGCCCAAAATGTTTAATTCTAGATACTGCCAGGAGGATCAGTGCCTCCCCAGGTGATGACTAAACTTCAGTGCAGCGCAGGCTGCCAGAGAGGATTAATTTCTGAGTAATCCCGTTTTGCTTTCAATTAATTGTGAAATCAGACTTTAATAGGGTGTGAAATGGAAACAGAGAGGTAACACCAGATGCCTTCATTTGCATGTGTTAATCAACACAGACCCAAAACAACAGCAACAAAAACTGGAGCCCTTCACAATGTTGGGAACGCTTCATGTTTGACCACGAACTTCCAAAAATGTGCTTTTTGGTGATTGAGTGGAAGGTCAGGAGCACTTTTTAAACATGTACCAAAGATGGCAGCGTCCTATCAGAGTCCCTGTGCTTCCAAAATGCCAAGTGTGGTGATGGAAACCCATCATTACATTGAATTGGTTTTGCTTTGAATGGTAACGTGGAAAATATTTACTTTTCCCTTTTTGAGCACAGCCTGTGGTGTAACCAATATCGCAGCAGAGTGGGCATGGGAGCTCGGTGTATCAGAGTGCCTCTGTCCAAGTGCCTGCTGTTATTATAGTCACCAGGGGGAATTAAGGAGTGACTAAAGGTGGTTTCCTTTGGAGAAAGACCGGGTTTTGCTTTTTGGTTGGCCTCCCAGTTTTAAGGGAACTCGTGTTGGAGTTTTTGCCCTTTCTGGTGCCAGGCAGAGGCTCTCTCTGTGATGGAATGCTTTGCTGGTTGTAGGTGCCCAGTGAGAGGGGAAAAGTGGCTTTCCCAGAAGCCGCGTATCTGCTAGCAAAAGCACGTGTTAACCTGTTCCCAAATTCCTTTCCTGCCCTTTGCAGGAGATAGCCATTTCAGGATCTGGTTTGCCATAGATCCTCCTTACTGCCCCATCCTGTAACCTCTGTGCTGGTGGCAGACCAGCCTGCACATCACTGGGGCACCACTTCTGTGTCAGCAATCACTTTTTGGTCTATCAGAGAGGAGTGAGGGGGGAGCTGGGAGTCACCCTTCGGATGGGTAAAGGGCAGCTGGAAGGCTGCTGATTACCCAGCTTTGCACAGAGTGAGGCTGCTGGAGAGGTGGCTTCAGCTGTAGCACTGAAAGGCACCAACTTCCTTCATTTCCTGCTGTGTGTTTTCTTGGTGCACCACAGTGCTGTGTGTTTAGGTGTATGAGAAGCAATCTTGTCAGTTCTGCAAGCTTGTTGTGCTTGAAAACACAGCAGCCAGGAGCAGCTTCTGGTAAACTTCACAGTGAAGTGGTCATATTTCCAAATAGTGTATGGGCAGGTGGGCATGTAAAATGAGTTAATATTTATTGCAACTGCAGGCAGCACAGGAGGAAAACTGGGAGAGCTGCACCCAGGGAGCAGTAGAAGGATCAGGGCTGGAGTGAGAGAGTTCCCTGTCATCTTCCTGCATGCACTTCACTTATTGGAGACATAATGAGAAAAGTGTGCAGGAAGAGAGTTTGTTTATCATCTATCCATCACTCTGCAGTATTGCACTTAGAATACAAACTTCTGGGAAATTCCTGCAGTACTGTGTTAATGGAACGAGCCCCTGCGTTAACACTGCTGGATGCCTGTGTGACAATTTGCTGTCAGTTCTGTGCCAGCCCACCTCTGTAGCTGCCTGCATTCCCAGCACAGCAGCTGATGTGCTCAGCTCAGCTCCTGTTGGCTCCTGGAAGCAATCATGGTGACCTGCCTGCTTCTGTGGGCTGGGCTGCAGAGGTCAGCCAGGATCTGGCCAGGTCTCCAGTCAGACCTTGAAGTAAGAGCATGAAGTTGTGCTGAGGAACTGCCAGATTTCTGTTTTAATCAGGGAGTTCCAAAGTACTGGTATGTAAGGAGGGAGCTGACTGTGCTCCTTCCTGCAATGGTGAAAGAAATGCCAGGTAAAGGCAGAGTGGCTTTCATAAGAACTGCATGCATGATCAGTGCTGCTCTGTGGCTGCACCTCCGTGTCCTGTTTGCTAGCAGGATTGCTTTGAAAGTGCAGTGCTGCATGGTATGGTGGTGGTGCTTTGGATGCTGATGTGACCACACACACTGAACAGGGAGCCCCAAATTTTAGGCTCAAAGGACTGCTCTCCTTATCAGGTGCTGATTGATGAAATCCTGTTGGTGTTGGTCGCAGTGCAGACCCCTCAGACAAGAGAATGCTTCTAGCTGTTAGCTGAATAGGAGAGATTGTGACAGCAAACTTTTCATCGTTGGAATACTTGTTTCCTTTAGAGAATACATGTAGCAAACAGAGCCCCGTTGTGCTGGGACACACATCCTGCTTGGATCTGGGCTTGCCCAGCACCAGGGACTTGAGAGGGATTTAATGCAGCTTCAGCTCCGCGCATTTTGATACCAAAGCAAAGGGAAGAGGGACGAGGAATCGGCGTGCCTTAAACTGTGCTGTGTTTCAGGCATGTGATGGCAGTTTGCTGTCATTTTTTTTTTTTTTCCTTCTGAGCCGTAGCAGCAGACTTCTGTGCTGCGCCTGAACACAATCCCTGCATGCATTCCCTCCCTCTCTGTTTCTCTTGGCTCTTGTTAAACTCCACGGCTTGTCTTGTGGGACCTTTCCAATGAGACAGCGAGCGGGAGAGAAAGGAACACCACTGACTTCTCTGCAGTGCAAATTGAGCATGAAATGGGCAGTGTGGATACGGCTAACGGGGCTATGGAGGCAGACCTTAAATGCTATTCATAGGCACGTTCATCTGAAGGAGCAGCAGCACCAGGAAGAGAGAAGGAGGAAGCCAAACTGGGGAGTTTAATGGGATTTTGCTGTCCTGGAGCTCTCGCCGTGCAGAGCCGATGCCTGGAAGGTTTTTTCAATTAGCTGCTGGGAAACTGAGGAGAGACCTGGAACTGCTAGGCCTTGGCTAGGGGAAGAAATATCCATGGAAAGAATAGATCATTGTAGCAGGGGTAAGTAGTACGCAGCCTTTCAGTCATCTCTGTGCTTGATATAAGATCCTTTTTGTTTGCTGACGCTGTGTAATAACAATGCTAAAATAAAAGCGGCTGAAAGAGAAAGCCTTAAGGATGGCACTGAATGTTAATGTGGCAATAAAGAACGAATGGAATGAGCTTAATGGGCAGTGATTTCTTTGCACAATGAGCAGATGTAGTTTGCAGGGGCTGTCTTATGCTGGAGATGTTAAAGATGAGCATCATGCCAGCTGTGGCACTGCTTGCAGAGGTTAACCCATGGCCTTTTGCAAGGCTCTGTGCTGAGAGGAGTGTTGATGAGGGAGGAGAAAATAGCTGGGAATGGGGCTGGGACAGCCCAGCACTGGGTTCTTACCTGTGCAGAAGTGAATGGCTGCTCTGATGTATTTATATTAACTTCAGAGACTCTCACACTAATTAGAGAAATGAGGGGCAGTGAATGAAGGACTGTGCTGCATGTTTTGGTGCTGGATGTGCTCCGAACTGCTGCTAACAGTGCTCAGAATGCTCCCTTTGTGATTTAAAAATTAAAATACTTAATAATGTATTTCCTTCCCATTGATCCTTCATGATGCTGCTTTAAAAAAAAAAAATCTTCAGATAATAAAGCTGCATCTTTTGCTTAAGAGGATGCACTTTTATGAACTTATAGCTGCACGAAGAATCCTATAAGCATCTGTATGTGTTTCTGTTTGACAGTGAGGTGGAGCTGTGTGGGACACAGATGTGGGTGAATCTTTAACCAGGTGCAGGGACACGTAGTGATGTTGATGGCAAGCACAGAAGAATTTACAGCAGGGAGTTTATTGTAGAATGGTATGTTTTATTTTTCTCATTCATAGCCACAGAACTGGACAGGATCAGTATTTGCCTCCTGGATTTTCCATATGCTCACCACAGGCAGTTCAGTGCTGTCCCAAACTCCGCATAGGCAGTGCACATCAGCATGCAGCATGCATGAGGCCCTTGTGAAATAATGGTGAGAGGTACCCTGGCACCTTCCTTGGGAAAGCTCAAGTCTCTGTAAGCACTTGAGATATGTTGTAACACCTCCCGTTGTGCTGAATCAGCTCTCCATGTCTTTTGTGCTGGAGAATTGCGACTTGAAGCCCTTCCTGTTTCCTGCCTATCTGCTCCCTGCTTTGCACGTGGCCCAATGAGCCTCTTATTGCATGCACATTTGCATATGTGGATGAGGGCATCTCTTTATGTAGGATTATTTTCTGCTTGTGGTGTCAGGCTGAGTGACACCTCTCATATGAGCTTGTGGTTAGCATGACACATGAATAGCTGTTGATAAAGTTATCTGTGTCACTGTAACATGAGCTGCAGAGCTGCCGTAAGTCGAAGAAGCTGAAGGTTGCTGCTTTATTCCTGTATTGCAGAGCAGGACAAGGAGGCTGATGTGGATATTCTGCTTTCAGAATGCTTTGCTCTTTGCATGGCACTGCCTCTTGTGTGCAGAGTTCAGGAACAGAGAGAGTTAAATGAATTATTTGGAATCTATCTAGTTGACTTGTGCAGGTTTCTTTCTCCTGCTGATTCCTTCCAGCACACGGCTGTGTGTAGTTGTGGCTTTTGCTTCTTTCCTTCTTTCTTTCTTTGTTGTGTTTCACACTCTGCAAGCTGTGAATTGCCAGGAAACAGCTCCATGTGCTCTGGAGTTCTGGGGGATGAACTCCCAACGATGTGCAGCTGCAGACCTCAGAAGTTCAGAGAGAGGAGGGATTGGCAGCACTATGCCTGGTGCAGGGTATGATGTGCTCTGGTCCGACCTGTGCTCAAACTCCTTTACATCAAAACCAACCCAACCCTCTCTGCCTGTTGCTGGAGGTGTCTGTGCCAGTGTTTGCATTGACATTTTACCAGCAGTGTAGCATGAGTGGGATCCTATGCCCTTAGTCATTTAAAGCATCCTTGCAAATGCTTTTAATGATGGAAATGTTTTGTTTGTGTGATACGTTGTTTTATGGAAAATGAATTTGGAAGAGGTGACTTGTGTACCTCAGGACTATTTTCATTTCCTCCTGGCCACGTTGCCCTTCTTGCTTGTTCCCCTCACCCTGTGTCCCCTCCCCAGTGTCTGTGCAGTGAGCCATGTGGGGCTGCAGAGCAGCATTGGCCAGTGGTGCTCAGGCAGGTGTTGGTGCTCAGCATGGGCAGCGTGCTGCTCTGCCTGTCGGAGCTGCATGCTCCGTGCTCTCTGAGCAACAAAACAAGCATTTAATCAACAGCATGCCATAATAGAGGCTCTGTATTTACTGGAACCAGATGCATGTGTATCTCTGAGGCTTTACTCTATGAGCTGCTCTTGCCATAGCTATTTTGATTTCCATCATAGATGCGTTAGCTTTTCCCCTTGTGTTCTATCCCATGGTCTGTCTCTTGGTGGAGCTGATGGAGTCAGCATCAGATTCCATTAATTTACCCTCTGGTGCTTAAGAGTACACTGTGTTTATCCCAGGGCTGCTGTAACCAGGAGCCTGCTTGGCACAGCACTGAGCAGCACCTAGCGGGCTCTGCTGAGCGTGGCTTTGCAGAAGGAGCAGGAGTGCCTGCACCCATCTGTATTCTCTGATACATTCTGGCAGTGATGCACCAGCTGTGGCCACAGCTCCTGGATCCAGAACTTGGCTTGTGGCTGCCATGTGGAACTCAGTGCCCCGCTGGATGCCTGGCAGAGCACAACCACCCCACACCCACGGCAAGCTCTGGTCTTAGTGTCGTGTTTCATGCTGTCTTCTGAAACCTCAGGCACTGGAAGTAGCTCCCCCACAAGAAAGAGAGGAGAAAATGAGATCATCATGGAAGCTAAAAAGTGCACATCTACTTAGGAAAGAAATCTGTAAAGCAATCTGGTGGCAGTCCTGTATTTTTCCCATCTCTTCTGCAATTTCATATGGACCTCAATCATATTTTAGCATCTCTGCATTGGTAGGAAGGATGGTTGGTGTTCCCCAGGGTCTGTGCTGGGTCTGGAGTTGTTCAACGTCTTTATAGTGATCTGGACAAAGGGATGGAGTGCACCCTCAGTGTGTTTGCTGGTGTTACAAAGCTGGGAGGGGTGGCTGATGCACCATAAAGCTGTGCTGCACTTCTCTGCAGGCAGCTGCATGGAGCAGGCTGTTAGTTTGTTTTTAATAACAGCAGATGCTTTAATTTCATGAAAACATTCTCTTTTCAGACCCTAAGAAGTTGTTTCTGCCTAATGGAATCCCTAATGGTTGCATCTAAGAAGTTTTTATGAATATTTTATAGGTTATGAAGATCGACCTTCTTACACATTTGGAGGAAATAAACAGGGGAGACCACATGAGAAAACACTTGCAACTCGATACAGGAAAATCTGGGCAAAGTAATTCTGATACAGCTCTGTGGGACTGTGTGTCTCAACAAGCTTAGGCATCAAATATATTTGGCTTAAGAATTAAAACAACAAACTCTGGCAGCATAGAATTAAGCTGCCTGCATTGGCAGCTGAACCTTGGATCAGGGACTTAGGGTGAAGTCTTTTGAAGTCGTGCATTTCTAACTGCAGTCAGAGTTGAAATCCATCAAGGTTAGGCTTGAATTCTTCTTCACAGAACTACAAACTGGATCCTGCTGTGCTTTGTGTCTGAGAGCAGCATTACAGCAGCAGGCATGGATGACACCACCTCTCCAGAACCATGTGGAAGTGGCCAGGAATTGCCTTCCATCGCTCTTGCTGTGAGCAACAGGCTCAGGACAAGTTTTTTTCCCCCTGTTTTCACATTTACTTTCTATTACTGGCATAGTGCTTTAGTATTTCTTAATCTGACTTATTCTTTTTGTCTAACACATTACCTGTGATATTCAGGGTTGAATGTCTTGCACCGATCCTTAAAAAGAACTTAAAAACATGGAGACTGAGGCTGCTGTGTTTGCAGAGGAGTCTCTGCTGGCATGTACACGAGTGCTACATCCCCTGTGCTGTGGACTGCTGCAGCTTTGCAAATCCTTTCTGACAAGGCGTGCTTCTGGATGTGCATACACACAAGCACCCAGTGAGCCACGTGCAGTAACCCAAGGTGGTTACATCACCAAGAAAACAAATTCTTCATTCTCAGCTAGAGCAACATAATGCAAATCAACACCCGTCAGCCTGATGCTGATAACTTCAGTCAGTGCTAAAAGCAGTTGTTGAATTTCTGGAGCTGGCTGCTGCTGGCACGTAGGCGCCGTGCTTTCTGACTGCCATCTATTGGGGCTGTTCTCTGCTCTGCCTGAGCAAATGCAGCTTCCTGCTCTAAAGGCACAACATGAGCAGAAATCTGTGAGCAGCGGTGTGCAAACAGCCTGGGTGACCTTTCTCCAGCATTACGTACTGGAGTCAGCCTCTGAGGTGCCAAATCCAGAGCTGATTACTTCTCAGGAGATGCTGCTCTTTGCTGCCTTACAGGGATGCTATTTGCTCACCACCTGCAATGGCTGCTTAGGTGGGTGGAGAAGCTCCGTGTGCATGGATCCCTGCATCCTTTCCTCTGCCTTTAAAGTCCTCCTCCCCAGCAGTTTTGATTTGTGGAGAAGCTGAAGGGATTCAGTCTCTCAGATGGACAGAACTGCACAGCATGCAGGCATTGCCTCTGGGAGCTTATACTGAAAGCAAAATAACAAAATAACCCCAAAAGAAACCTGCTGTGGTGCCCGTAAGGCACACATGGAGCCTTATTCTGACCTCTGGAATGTTTAAAGCAGCTGAGGGTGCTGCTATGGGTGAGCACCTGCCTAAAGCCCTGGCAGGGTTTGTTGCTCCATGCAGTGATGCTCAGCTGAAGGGATGCTGACTGCTGAATAATCATGCTGCTGTAGGAAGGAAGCATCTCTCATGTAATTGGCAAACTTAAAATAGTTCTCTACGTTACTATGGGCAAAACACGCTTCCTGTAACCTTTCAAATTGACTTAATGCTTGTTCTTATTAAAGTTAGGCTTTCTGAGCACACCTGTGAGCTCATGGGAACTTGTTTCTGCAAGGAGGAGAATTTAAGCCAGCGTTTAATTTCACCTTTATCTCTTGTGACCTCCTTGGAACAGTGATGTTTTCTTTTGTACTCTGTGCAGCCCATGTGGAAAAAATAGGCTGTCTCCCTGGGATCCGTTTGCCTCTTTACTGCAGAGGAGCAGCCGAGCTGAATTCCACATACAAACACCAATCTGCATTCCTCAGTGCACCTCAATGCCAATGTTAGCAAACCTCCAGCATTAATCTAGGTGATGTTTATACCCTATCCTATCACACGAGCTTTACAAAACTGACATGAAAACTTGTTGCTTGCCTGCAGTGAGCACACAGCATCCCGTGCACACGAGGTGTGCAGTGAGCAGTGCTGTCACAGCGCTGCCAGCACAGAGCAGTCATCAAGGGCCATGGCAGGAGATGCCTTTCTTTGAGCTCTGTTTGATTTCTGCTGCTCTCAGGTGCCACTTTGGAGATTTCAAAGGGGCTGGTTTTAAAGAGCAGCCAATAAATGGAGCTTCAGATATAGAAATACTTTGTGAATGTTGCTCTCTTGGCTTTACTTTCATCCTCACTTCCGAATATTTGTGCTTGGGTAAAGCTGCTGTGCTGGAAGTTCTGCTCTGGGGCCACAGCTCAGCGCGAAAGGGATAAAGCAGAAGATGGGGAATAGTGTGGGAGTCAAATGAGTACATTTAGCAAGATAAATTCTGGAAAGGGGGAAGAAGACCACAGGTAAACACATTTTGACTGTCAGGGGGGTTAGCTGGAACATGATTCACTGTGCAGAAAGATTTGCCCTTGTAGAATTTCAAATGCAATAAAATAATGACTTTGGATATATATATATAAAGAGGTTTTGAAGGGTCCTCCTTACAGGAGAACCCAAAGCAAGGAACGGATCCAGCAGAGAGAAGGTGAAGTGTGTGATCAGCAGGGTGCTTTGAAGGGCACTGAAGGCGCCGTGCGCTTGGAGGCTGCAGCTGAACAGCTAATAAAAGGTTTTTCTTCTGCACCTCTAAATTTGATGATATGAATGCATCCTCAGGATATTTGGGCCATACAGTTATTTATTTACTCTTGTTAATAGAACAGGGAAATATTTCACTGGAAAATTAACATCAGATTTCTTGCTTTTGACCATCAGACACAGCTTTCATCCAATTCATACTTCCTAAAGCATTGCATAAAGTTGGCATTTGTCCTGTGGTTTTTTCCTCATCTGATTTGCTAAATTGCACAATGATCGTTAATTAACGAGAGGACAGACATCGGGGAGATATTGGAAGCAGTGGTTTAGAAAGCAAAGAAGTGCATTGCTGCTATTGTCAGAACAAATCAGATGTAACAGCGCTTTGGAAACTTAATGAGCTTTTGCTATGGCTGAGTTTGAGCAGCAGAAGTTTCAGCTGCGTGTGCCTGGCTGCTTCAGCCAAGGAATTAACCTTAAATTCCATCTTGGAAAAGCATAAGAAGATGACCAGGTTTCCTTGGAACAATGACACATCCTCTGCCAGGGAGAGCGTCAGCCTTTCCACTGACTTAAGGCTCCTGGCAAAAAACACTTCTTCATCGTTCTGCCATCTCGCTGTTCCTACAGATGTGTGCTGTGTTTGAGTTGAACCCTGTGGAGGCTTTACTCACCCGTGGCCGTGTGGGCAGCTCAGCCCCATTCCTGGCAGCTCACTGACCCCCTCCCTCCTGCAGCACTGCACCCGGTGCTGCTCAGCACAGCTGGATGCCTCCAGCACCCAGTGAGGCTGCACCCAGCCTGATCCCTCCAAGCAAATTGAATTGTAATGTTATGAAGCCTTGCAGTTTTTCTGAGTCTAGAGAGGGCAGTTGTGTGTTCATTTTACGTTTCTAATTATTTTAGTTGGCTGTGAAAGGCATTTTTCACACGATGAGAACATGCGTTTGTGTTGTATCCTGCACAGGTAGGTGCAGTTTGCCCATCGCTGCACAGCAGGTGTTGTGGCAGTAATGGATGCGCTGCATTTCCTGCACGTAGACCCAAAGAAGCGACATGTCAGCAGATGCACCTGCTGCTCAAGCTCTGGGATCCACATGCCATGCAGACAGGATCACAGTAGGGCTGACCCTGTGCAGCTCCAGTCAAACAAATGAGACTCTAAAGCGCCTGCTGCTTTGCTCCAAGCTCAGACCTGCCAGAGTTTGATGCGAGGATTATTCTTGGAGTGAGAGCAGAAGGAGCTTCCAAAGCCACTTTGGAGAGGACAGCTTGAGAGCATTTGTTTTGTTCCTTGCTAACCTCATTCTGCACACACATAGACTTGCGGAGCTACCGTGCTTTTGAGTAAGACTCGTGCGCGTGCCATATCATAACCAGCTTTCCCTCCAGTGTTGTTGTTTATCTCTGCAAGAGGAATGACCAGTAAATCAGTAAATCACTCTGCAGGGGACTCCTGTAATCACTGCCTTAGCTGCTAGCTTACTGGAGATGAGCTGCTTTTTCTCTGGTGGTGAGGAGACCACAGGAACCAGCAGCATTTCTAAGCCCTGTCTGTAAATGTTATCAGTAAAGTGAGGAAGTGCTGCTCTTTCCTGGCAGAACTGTGTACCAACAAGGTATGTAACTTCATTTTGTCTTCCAAGTTACCACTTTGAAATTGTTGCCATTGGAGTGGATGGGTTCAGTGAGATCGTGTTTGCTTCTAGGACTGGTTTCCTGTTCTTGGAAATCTCTGCTGCTGTTTGGTCTGTTTTCATTACTCATTGCTGGGCAGTTGTTGGTTGCATTCAGTACCACTGCAGCTCTTTTTGGTCAGTGGCATGCAGTGATTTAATGTCATGTAATGCAGGAGGAGGAGGAGAAATTCCACACCTGCTCCAGGGTTTGGTATGTCAGTATGTGCAGAGCAGAGACCCACAGGCTTGTCTTTAGCCACATAAACCAGAGCAGACCTAACGCACTTGTACTCTGTAGGGTGTTTTGTTTGGAAGATATATTGATCTCAGTTGCCTTGGAGCAGTATTAATGGATATCTATTAACAAAGCAAAACAAAAGTTAGACACTGCTGCACTGCTCGTGGGCCCTCTCAGGAGTTGCTTCAACCTCTGCTTTAACACACATAGACCAGGAGTTTGTCTAAGGGGACACTGAGAAGCCCTAAAATGAAAGCAAGCTACGTGGGTGTGAAGGCAGTGAGTATAAATCAGCAGCTTAATCCTCAGGTAGCTCTGCTCTTTCAAATGAAAAGCGATCTCAGTTTGCTGTAACTCAGCCCTCCTACACACAGGGACTTCACGCCTACAGATGATTCACTTTCTATTTCTGGAGAGGTCGTGTACAGACTTGGCTCGACATGAATCCCAATGGGTGCATGTTACAGTGTGTGTGAGAGGAAAGGTGATGCAATTCCACCTTTGTCTTAACGGAACTGTGACTTTTCCTACCCTGTCTCACATTGTACAGAACTGGGTCTTGTGCATGTCAGGGGGCTGCTTCAGGTGTGTGCTGTGACTTCGTGGCTGGGCTGCTGGCTGTCCTGTCCACAGAGCTGCAGGGATGTGCTGTAAGGAGGCAGGGCCTGGAATTCCATCGTGGGCAGATGGAGTGGGTGCACGGACCCTAAATAAGCACAGGGCACGTTAAGGGATGGAAACTTTTCTTCTTGAGTAGGAAACCTGCTTTTGATTGACCTGTAGCTCCATGGAACCTGACAGACATGGAAAATATTGCCATTGGCTTTCCTTTAACTGCATGTTTGGTTTGAAAATGTAGTAGCACTTCAAATACGAAATTTGACAGTAAATGATAAAGTGATGGGGAACCCCAGTGAAGAAATAAGTTATTGTTATCACATTCATGGCAGCATGCAACACACAGAAAAGTCCAACTTACAGGTACGTCTCTTTCTAGAATGCAGTTTTTGGGTGTAATTAAGCTCACCGTGTTAAAGACCCCTGAATTTGGGTTGATCTGCAGGGCTCTACTGCGCACCACCTTCATGAGAATGTGGGAATGTGTCAACATTGTGAAGTTCTCATTGAAAAGCTTTTGAGATGAAAGTTTGCTCTGAAGGAGGAAGGAATCAGTGGGACCAAAACAGTGTCAGGAAGCCAAGAAAAGAGTTTGCTAAGAAGGTGGAATGGGAAAAGGCCAAGAGTGGTTGAAGGGGATATCTCATGGGTTTTCTGGAGAAGGGATGGATGAAACTGGAGAGGATCTCTGTTGTCTGACGTGTGAATAATTATGGAGATATTTTCAGGGAACAATTAATTTGCAGACTTCTAAGCCAGACCTTTAATCCCTGCCTTGAACGCTTTGCCTTCCTATGATTGCTTTATTTTTGAACCATGTTTTTTATTTTTAAGCTATCAGGTGAGATGCCGGAATCCAATGGCATCAGAGGGTCTGTGCAAGGCATGAATGCTGAATATTTCCTATCTGATGACTGCAGACAGGCTCTGCTCCCCGCTTCCCTGAGACTGAGAGTGTCTTGGAGCGAGCTGATGTGACTGCAGTGCTGTGTGCGTTGTCCCATGGCTGGCTCAGCCCTGCTCACTGACCTGCTCTTTCTCTCTCTCTTCCCACCCTCTCCCCATTCCCTTGCAGCTTTCGCTCCCAGAAGAACAGAGCGAAGTGATGAGGAACGGCTGTGAATCCAAGGAACTTGTCTACCTTGTCCAGATCTCTTGCCAGGTAAATGCTGTGTTTTCTCTCCCCCGCATCGTTTTGCAGCCCGTGTTTAGTAACCCAGCCTTGTAATGTTTTGATGTGGCACTTCCCTGCAGCACGTGTGGGTTTTTCTCCACTTCCCTCCAGCTCAGCCCTCAGAAGGATGCTGTCTGTAGTGCTGTGACCAGCTAGTCTTAAGGAAACAAATCCCTTGGGCAAATAATCCCAGCCCCAGTTTGTGCAGAGCTGCACAGCATGACCCAGGGCCACAAGCATGCATGCTTCAGTTGTGTCTGTGTGTGTGTGCCCAGCAGCTGAAGGGAGCACAGCAGGGATGCAAGGGGAGGAAATCCATGTGCAAGGCAGTGGCTGGTGCTGGTGGTGAGGCTGCTGTGAGCCGTGGGGCAGATCCACCCCCAGCAGTGACACCTCTGCTGCAGCAGAATCAGAGTGCTGTGCACAAATGGATCTGTTGCTTTGTGCCTATCTGATAGAACAGGGATGGGGACTTTGTAAAACGCTGTGTAATAGGCTATCATGTTTTAATAGACTGAATGAAATGGTTGTCTGTGGGAGTCCAGTTGCATTGGCAAGTTCCATTGAGAATTAATGCCTGTGTTTGGCATTTTCCTGGTCTCAGCATAGCAGTTCTTTTTATGATTCATCTCAGCACTTCTTGAGCATCCATCTCAGCAATTTGTACTGAACGTTAATGGCAATCACCGTGGAGTCTCTCTCTAAAGCTCTTTATGTGGTTCTGCTGACCTTTCTTGGGTACTAAAACAAAGCGTACAGAATAGGGATGTGTGTGCAGCCTGCACTGGATTGCGTGGGGCAGAGTCCAGTGACTTCCAGTGAGATTTTTCAAGGGATTTAAGGAATCTGAAGACTTCAGATATCCTCAAGGGTCTGTAGGACCTGCAGGATATGTGAGAAGAGGAGCAAGCCCTGGGAGCTGCAAGTAGCAGTGAATTGCATGCAAGGTTTGTCCAGACTGAGCCCAGCTGTCCTGCAGTTTGTCTGAATTGCTGTCAGCCCTCGGATGCTTTGTGGGGATGTCTCAGAATGTTATTCAGAGAGCTGATTTCTCTGGGGACAGCATGGTGGGTCTGCGCCTTGCACATGGGAGATGCAGTTTGCAGCCATGCTGAACAGAGCTGCTGCCCAATAGATCCAGAGGCTGTGAGTCGTGCCCAGCTGCTGAGCTGTTGCTTTCTTTTTCAATGTTCTACAAAACTAAAATGAAAGCACTGGGAGTTGGCCTCATCACTTTAAAGGATGGGCACAGAACCAGTCACCTTTGCATTTAGGAATCCTTCTGACCATCTCGAATGTCTCCACGCCCCAAGTTTGTGATTCATCTCGTGTCAGTCTGTGCCTGTCTCTCAGATCCTTGCGAAGCTGAGAAACTCATGGCATCTGGATTCAATGAAAGGATAGGCATGAAAGGAGCTGTGCAGCTGAGTATCATTTCTGCTGTGGAGATACTTCACCCCTGACATCTCGTGGCCTCCCCTAATGTCCAGGGAAAGATTCCATTCTGTCACGCAATGGATATCAGTGGCGTCTGGATGGGTTTGGCTCCACATTGGAATTAAATGGGAAGTGTGAAATAGCTCATGGAATGATAGTGCAGCAGAGAGAGGTTTTGGCAGGATGCCTTTGTATCAGGCCAAAAATATTGAGGAGGGGGAAAAAAGCCTATAAAACAAATTTCACTTTGCTTGCCCTTTGGATGTACTACTAGTATTGGTGTCCAGCCTACTGCAGCAGCTTGCAAAAGTCTCCTTGATTTCTCAGATGGACACAGAGAAAAGTGGTTCTGCTAATTAGAGTTATATCCATATGCATTTAAAAGCTTTAAAATAGCTGCTTTGCAAAAGCAGAAAATAAAGATTCACAGACTGACCAAGGTTGGAAAAGATCTCCAAGATCATCCAGTCCAACCGTCCACTTATCACCAGTATTTCCCACTAAACCACATCCCTCAGAACAACATCTAAACGTTTCTTGTACACCTCCATGGACAGGACTCATACCCACCTCCATGTGGTGCACAGCCAGAGCATTTTTGATTGTTTGATGACTGCTTTACAAAACCTTCACGGATAAAGTTTTAAAAAATGGAGATGTGTGAAGTCAGTTTGTGAAATACAGGCTTTGTGTGGGCTGCAGGGGGTTCTGAAAGGCCATTCTCAGCTTTTCTTCTGCTTAGAGATCTTAGGAAATGAATCCAGGTTATTAGCTCTTAAGAAGTGGAAATACATGGAGAGCTGTTCCACGTGGGTTTGAGAAGTGGAAAGGTGGGATTCTTCTGATTCCTTTGAACACATTTAACCATGAAGATTAGCAAATGGCTAAGGCAGTGTTGTTAGTTGTGTTTGAGAGATCTGCTAATGGGTTTCCTTTGTTTTGCTTTGGTTTTTAGAACAGCCAAGGTGGATCTTCCTTTTCTTGAGGAAAATTGCACTGTTTAGCTGATTTGTACAGGATTGCTTTCAGGAAGTGTGCAGTTCCTGCTGCTGACTGGTTGCTGCCATTAAAACAAATATAAATGTATTTCTGTGATGGAAGAAGGAATGGGTGAGTGGGAAAAAAGAAAGAGCCTTAGAAACAGTTTAGAAATGCTTTTCTGGGAGAAGGAGCCCTGCGTTGAGTTTGTGTTTTCCCAGTTTGCACACTGTGTGCCACCTGCATTTTTGCTGGGAAGGAGAACATCTTCAAGGAACGTTAGGGATGGTTTTTCCTGCTGGAAATAGACAAGCATGAGCCAGTTGGATGGGTGGTGTGAGGGCTGTGCTGTGTGCATGCTGAGCTCCATGGGCAGCAGCTGCAGCAGTAACTGCAGCCCTATTGGGAGTGCAGTGCGTGGCTGAGGCCTGCATGAGGTCGTGCTGTATCTGTGCACTGTGAAGGCTCTTGGACAGTGTTTGCAGCCCTTGCTGACTTCCAGAGGGATGAGCAAAAGTCTGATGATGGTCCGTGACACAAAGACCGAGTGCCACACTGCGCTCTCAGCTCCCTGTGTCACTGCTGGGTGTTTCCCATGGCATCGTACCCACGTCCTGTGCAGGGATGCTGCTGCATCTGCATCCAGCTGGTCTCAGGGCAATGAGCTCTCAGTCCCAGCGTGGCTTTTCTCCATGTTTCTGCTCACATTTGCAGACCTCGTGCTGGCAGTAGGTTGAGCAAGTCCATGTTCTTGCATGGGATGCACATTTCTTTGCACTATTCCTGTTGTTTGTTTGCAGCAGCCGTTGCTGTCTGTGCTGTATTCATTTTGATTGATAGAATAAGGTCTCTGATGCAGTGCATGAAGGCATTTACACAAATATCTGCCACTCGTATCTCCCTGCTCTGCCTTGCACAAGATTCCAGCTCGCTATCTCCTGTCTGAAGAACAGTTTTGCAAAACCCTGAAGGCAACCTCATCCAGCATCCCGGGGCTGGTAGTGTGGTTGCAGTAATAAGTGCTTCAGGGCAACAGGGAGAGTGCCAGGAAAAAATGAGATCCGATAGGAAGAACAGTCAGGACTCCCCATCCTGGGTGGTTTGTGGGGAGAGAAGAGTGGAATATATGTTCACAGAAGCAAATGTCTTACTCAGACTCTAATGTCTTAAGTGCTGTTTGCTGATTCAGTCTGCCTGTGAGAGTCCTTATTGGAAACCACAACTGCTTGCAGTAGGATTTTTGAGTCAAGCATTCAGAAATCTTTTGTATGATTGTTTTGTTGGTTTTTTTTTCCTTTTTTCCCCTTCTTAAAGGCTTGTTCTTTAATGTATAATAGCTTTGTCTTGTGTGATTGAGGCTCAAACACCTCGAGAACAGTTACTGTGGAAGTGCTGTGAAATTTCTGCCCGTGAAAAGCTACAATTCTTTAAGCAGATGGGGCTCTGAGGGCCAAATTCTGGCACACAAAATGTATAATTGTGTATGTGTGCATCTATCTGTATTATATATATACATAAGAGATTGGGATAGATCTATGTGGAACATCCACGCTGGATCCTACCCAAGGCAGAATCTCTTCCTCACCTTTCTTAACATAGCATTTGCTGCCTTTGTTGTTTAAGGAAGAGTTTGCAAAACAAAAGCAGTTGCTTTGTCATTGCATTGCATAGTAAATTCAGATAATGCTTTACCTTAAGCCTGTTGCTGAGTCCCGATAGGGATGAGCACTGGATTCCCCCATGACTGGTGCAGCACTGTCTGTAGCCAAACCAATAGGTGTGAAATGAGCACACATTGCAGGAGGGTGTGCTCTGCTTTCTTGCCTGAAGATGACTGCAACAAAGTGCCTGGAGAAATACAGCTTCACCACCCAGTTTGCCTGTGAGATTTGGGTACATCACATGCCTGAAAATCCCAGTTGTGACACTGGGTACCTGTTTGTAACTCTCCCAAAACACTTAAAATCCTGACTGTGAGCCTTCATGGGTCAAATATTTCTTGCCTGTCCTTCCGGATGCTCTCAAATGTTCAAACCTCTGCCTTAAGCATTTCTCAGGATGAGAAAGGTTGTTCTGTGTTAGTCAAAAGAAAGCAACTGAACTCCTTGTTCCTGCCCTACTAATCCATCACTTGATGTGCTGTGCTTGAATGGTTGATCTCAGGTCATACACTGTATGCCTTCCTCTCTCAGTAGCAATAAATAAACGTGAAGTGACACCAGTGGGTGGGGTTAATAAAGAATGTATGAAGCTGGCAAGCAGCCTGGTTAGAGTGGTTGGGTTGTGTTCAAAGCTCAGGCACTAGCAGAGCACTGGCAAGGTGTAGAGTCTGCTCCAGGCTTGGGTCTGCTCCAGGCTTTCTGAAAGTAGAGTAGCATCTGTAGGGAAAAGAGAGAAGAGATTGAATTGCATGAGGAACCTTTAAGAATGACATAATTAACATCTACATCTATTACTCTGTAGCTGTTATGATAATATTAAGGGATAAATTCATTCATTAATTAGGACGATAATCATTAAGGACAAGGATCTGACAGGCTGTGCTTTGGAGCTTTGCCACACAGCAGTGATCTGGGTAGGGCAGCACTCACATCCATCAGGCTGATGCTGTGCTGTGTCCTTTCCCTTCTGTAAAAGCATGCTGCACCTCACCCTCCCCATTCATCTTGGGGTTTATGTATAACTCTGCAATAGTTCGTTTCCCAGGGTCGAAGAGTTGTGCCATTTGCTCACTTTTGTCATTCACAGTGTATTTGTGCTGTTCAGAAGTTAGCTGCTGCCTTCTGTGCTGCAACAGTGTAGTGAATCCAAAAGCAGCACTACCCCGACCAACAGCAGCATCTGTGTGAGCTGCCCAACCTGGGGGACCCATCCTGCCCTCCATCCCCATCCACAGAGCAGACTGAGCACTGACAGCAAGAGATGAAAAGCAGCTGGGATTTGCTATTACAGCTTTCCCATTTACAGCACTCCAATTTCTTTCTTCTCTGTTTAAATACATATTTTGAAAAAATGGGGTCAGTTTGGTCCTTTCTTAATTCTGTATGCTTGAGATGCAGTAATGGGGTTCTAGCTGTGCACGGATTTGGGGCTGAACAGTTTATTGAGCAACATTGCAAAGATGTATGCTGTTACAGAAGTGCTGATGCTAAGCTGAATTCCTTTGGCAGGTGCACATGTAGGTGCATTTCAGGCTGCCCTTTCAGGATACCAAAGATGAAGGCTTGCTCTGCTCTGTCCCATGAAGCAGCAGAGGCTTTTGGGGTTCTATGGTGGTTTGTTCATGTCACATCCTTTGAGCATTTTGCCTTCAGAAGGAAAGCTCTGAATTACAGAGATCAATCTCCTCGTGTCTAAACTGTATTCTGTTTAGCTCTGTAGCAAAAGTGCAATTCAGTGCTGCAATCTAAGAGGACAGGACAGCCATTGTGGTTTCCCTGTGTGAGCGATGCGTTCTGGCAGGGCTGGGGCTGTCATATGGGGCTGTGTGGACGAGGCAGGGCCTGCCACAAATGGAAGGGAGCAGTTGGCTCCGAGTACTGAGGAGACATCAGTTCCTGCCCTCAGCTCAGCAAGTGGAAATGCATTGCAGAGGAGCTCTTTGTCCTCAATTTTACTTGTTTGACAACTCCAAGAGCTGGGTTTGGTTCATATCCCAGCTAGGGGGAACTGTGGGGGATGTTCTTGTCTCTTTTGGTTGCATCAGTCTTTATGCCTGTGCTGGTTGAACACGTGTGCATTTGTAATGGCAATTGCAATCTGTGTCTGTTTACTTGGGAAAGCTGAGAGCCGCTTGGGGCAGAAGTTTCATGCAGTGTGATCCTCTGCAGGCTGCAGAGCTGCTTTAAGTGCTACAGAAAAGGGACTGAACGTGGCCACATCCCACCACTTAGCAGTTTTTTGACTCATTACATTTAAGAATGAAGGACTGTTTACCTGAGCAGCTGGGCCAAGCAGGAGCTATTTCAGCTTCATAGAGAGGAGCTGCTGTACTTGGCAGCTTGCTTTTTTTTTTTTTCCTGGCTGCAAGATCAGCAAGAGCCTGAACAGTGCATCCAGTTTTCTCTCAAGGAAATGTCAATATTTTTACTCTTAGGAAACTTTTGTAGCTAGCCTTAAAGATTGCACGTACAGTAGAATGAAGAGAATCCCTTTGGATGTCGCAGTTGGAAGTCAAGACTTGACAACAAAATTGTGCTGCATTTAGCAGCTTTCTAAATTGGATCAGTGTGTGAGAGTGCCACTGGAAAAGGATGACACCTCCATAGTGGTTTGTTTTGCTGTGGCCCTTTGTGAGGCTGTGGCCCTTTGTGGGATGGGAAAGCTGAGGTTGTGAGAACTTTGGGCTTTGTCCTTAATTGCAGAGCTGCTGGCTCTTAAGCCAGCTGCTTGCTAAGCAAGCATAAGGCAAAAAAGGAAATCATTCATATTTGCATGTTTTGTTCATCTGTTTGATGGAACATAACACAGTTGACAAAACACAAAACGAGCAATAAGATAGGAAACGTCTATCTTCTGATTGTAGTGGGTGCAGATTTGCATCTGAAGCATGAAACAAGTCAGTGCCCTGCGGGCTTCTCCACTTCCTTAGCAGTGGAGGAGGGTACCCTGTGAGCCTCCAGAGCTGCCCACTGCAGACAGGCTGGGATGCACTCCTTAAACATAATTGCAAACTGATGCTTTTGCATGCTGCAGAGCAAGCTTGCAGTCATGAGCTGAGGCTCTGACAGATGATGGAGGCCGACTTTCTTCCTGTCTAATGATGCGTTTTTAACCAATTTGTGGTTTTTAAGAGTACTCTGTTTATTTTAAACTCTGGTTTTCCTTTATAAAAGACCCCACCAGGGATATTAGCTGTTAAGGATGGCCTGTCTGCAGGGCTTTGTCTCCTAGCTCTTGGCACCAATCTATCTCTTGAAAGTGGTACGTGCAGCTGCCAGCAAAGCAGTTATGTTTCCATTTTGGCTGCAGCTCCAGTTCAATCAGTGCTGCTTCTCTTTCTCTGCTTTCTAAATAACGTTTCTCCTTTTTATCTGCTTTCCTGGAGTTTTGGTCAGCTGCATCTTTGACTTATAGTGGGGCTCTCTGACCTGTTTAATTACTCCAGTGCTGATGGCAGCTGTAACCTGGCTGGTTTTCGTTGGTTTGTTTTTCACAGCTTCTTGCTTTGGGACCTACAAAATTTTTGCTCTCTGGCAATTAGTTTTAAACAAAACCTTGCTTCTGTTCTTTGATCACTTGAAAAAAATATCTGCTGTTTGCTTCAGTGTTATGCCCAAGGAATGGGATGCAAGAAAACCGAGTTCTATATCTGTCTAAGCTGCTGTCAGTGTAGCAGACCTCAGGCAAGTCGTTGTGAAAGGGCTTTTTTGATTTGGTTTGGTTTACTGACCTCAGGGAAGTCATATTCCAAGCTTTTCTGTTTGTGCTGTTCTGTGTGGTGCTCGCTTGCTTCGATGAAATAGTGTTTCTTCTCTGTGGGTCTGTGCCCAGTAGATAATAGCATGTTGTGGGCACAGAGAAAAGGCAGTTTTGTATTTCAGTGTGTTCAGAGTCCTCGTAATGATCAGCAGGTATCTGGGGGTTCACTCGCTGCCTTGCTACCTGTGGGATGCAGGTAACATTTTGGTTCCTGTTGCATTGCAGTTGGTCTTATTATTGGCTTCAGAGCATTTCCTTTGTGGCTGTGTGTCCGTGTTGGTTCTTCCCTTAATTTTCTGACGTGCAGACAAGCTGTTCCCCCATGCCCTCCCCTTCACCCCCTGTGTCTCTGTGGCCCTTTGCTCTGATGGTGTAATTTTATTCAGGAGGTGATTGTTACCGAATTGTTTGAATTATATTGGGAGAGCAGGGAATTTCATTCACATGTTGAGAGCTGTAAATCCTGCTTCAGGTTCACTCTCTGCCAGCCTGCCATTTAGAGATAGGCTTGCTTATGGGAGGAAGATGGGGTGGTTAAGATTTCAAGTGCCATTCACGTGGTGTGTGTGCTCTTAGCGTGCCCTCACTTCTCTGTGCCTGTACAAAACCAGCTGCCACCAAAGCTTGAGCCAGGTCTGTGCTGCTGCCTGCATGCTGCAGGCAAAGCTTCTCTTCTGAGTGCTGGAGAAGCACCCAGAAAGCTGCACATGTCTGGTTGTGGTCAGTTCCCCAATAGGTCAGAGCAAGTGTAATGATACTGCTGTCATTTCAACCAGATCTTGGGCAGCCATGCATTCCTGCGTGTTCCTGATGTTTCTATCTGTAATTGGAATCAGAGAACACAAGGAAGTGCAATATTTAAGGGAGGAGAGCTGCACTGATTTCCATTGAAATACCTTTTTTTTTTTTTTTTTCCCCTGCTGTTTGCAATTAATGGATAATTAGTGCTGAAAGAGATTGATTTCATTTGTGGAATAAGGCTATGAAGCATTCACCAGATAAATAGGGGAGCTCCTGTTGAGGGGCAGCACTGGGAGCAATGAGTTGAGCATCCCTGCCTGGGTTGGAGGGGAACCTGGCGGTGTGTGAGCTGAGGAGCCTCAGGCTGCTGCTGGGTGAATGCTTTCATTCAGAAGTAAAGCAGCTTCATGTTGCCTTAGCACAAACTTCCTTTACATTTTAAAGTTCATCATTTTCCTAAGGTTGTAATAATAGTGCTGGAAGGTGTGAAATCACCCAAGACAATCTGGTAGATGGTGTTGAGCTCGGATAAAGCCACCTACAGCACCAGCTCAGAACGGATTTGATCAGTCTTGTTTTCTGTTTTGACTGAATTTCTAAAGCCGTTTTCCAGTATGACTCATATTAAAAAGTTAAAAAAAAAAAAAAAGGAAAAGGCTTTAGGGTCAAGCTGGAATAACACAGAGAGCCCGAGAGCAGACAGCTGTAAAAGTCACCGCACGGCCGAGTTGAACCCTTCTGGTGGGTGCTGGCTCGTTCCCAGCTATTCAATACGTGGTGTTCCCTTTCTGCAGGGTCAAACTGCAGTGACTTTTGCCATGCTCTTTCATCTCATTCTCTGCTCTCAGTCTCCACGTGGACGGGTGAGGTTCATGGGAGCGTCCGTGTGATTTCTCTCAGGAACGGAGCATTTGAACCAGAAGAGAAAGGTCTGCTCCTGCCTTAACATAAATAAATTGTAGGTGCTGCAGAGAAAACAGGCTCAGGCCGTGGGACAGGAAGGCTGTGCGTGCTGGAGCTCAGTGTATCACCCTGTCTGCCTGGAAGATGCATTGATAGACAAAAGGGAAGGGTGTGTGGGCAGACTTAAACACTTTCAGCTGGAAACAGTCCTTTACTTTCCCTTGCACAGTAGGGACAGCATATCTGTAAATGTATCATAAAACTTGGGTGTATCAGGTTTTTAAGTGAATCACATCACAGGTATGGAGGAGAGGAAATGCTGTGCCCTTCAATGCTGGGACAGGGGAGCAGGGAGCATCACCAGCTGGGCTGTTTGAGGAGCATGGAAACTTCTCTTGGCTGCATGTCGTCCTCCTTGGGCTGTTTGAGCAGCAAAGCTGTAAGTGCTGCTTGTGGAGCTGTGTTTCAGAATCTTTGTCCCTCTGTATCCTGCGAGGTGCAGCCCGTGTAGCCTTTTCCCATCTGTGATCTCAGAGTGGTGGTTTTACTAATGGAAGGTTCCAATCTCTGGCTCCATGGAATTTAAATCATCAGTTGGGTAATTTCGAATCATTTTTCTAGCATGACACTTCTTGCTTTGATTATGGGAGAAAATCAGGAGCTCTGTGCAATATTCTGAAGTCTCGCCAGTCTTTCATGATGCATTTAGTCCTACACAGCCTGAAAGAGCAGGAGAGAATGGAAGATCAGACTGTAATAAGGGAAGAAATGAACCAAAATTTTCCATTTTGTGAGAAATTCCGTAACTGTCATTGTGAATGTTTCTGTACAATGAAATTCCAGAGGAAACCTTTGGTTTTGTTCGAGAGGTTTTGTGTGTTTCTATGTCAAAGTCAGCAGTCAGGTTTTTTCCCTTTAAACATAGTGATGGCTCCTTTTTTGGCATTACTGACATCTTCATTTGGGACTTGATTTTTTGTCTTTGTGAAATGTGTCATACCCAGTTTGTAACTGAAAGCCTGAATTCAGGAAATCACTTGTCTGTGTGCTTAGCTTCACCCCTATCCTCGCATCCTATTGGAGTTAATGGGATATCACATGCTTGTCTGCATCTGGGCCATCAGTAAGCCTTGCAACTGCAACTGGAAATTAGATGGTGGGCATCCATTGGTTTGAATATGGAAATAAAATAGGAAGGAGCCATTTCTGCTTCTTGGATGCTCTCTGCTCGAGGCATCAGCAGTGCTTAGCTTTGCTGTGAAATACTTAGCTGCAAACATGAGGTTGGCAACACAGAGCTGAATTAACAGTTGCTTTCTTGATTCTGCTGTGTTACTAACCTTCTATATTAAAAAAAGAGACCTTTCTGAAACTTGAGAATTTTCAGGAAATGGGAGCAAGATCTACAATTTTCGCATTGGAGGGCTGTGGGGAAGCACTGAGCATGGACCAGTTCTGTTCTGGATTGCTGCATTGGTTCCTTCCTTATTGCATCCCTTATGGCCATCTTATTTTTGCTTAAACGTGTATAATTCAGGCTCCAAATCTGCACAAACTTTGTTTCGCTCAACTGTTAGAACAGTTCAGAACTTTTGTACGTACACTTTTTAATTTATTTATGATGGGCTTTAAGCTGTGGGTCACTGGGAAATATATTTAGGATGCTGGGTAACTTTCTGCTGGGTAGAAATGTGTGGTTTTCCTTCCTGAAACCGTGTTCCCTCCCAGCACACCATAGGCACCGTCCTTTTGGGTGGGATGGAAGGAGTCCCATTCCTGTGAGACTCTTGTGACCCTCATGCACGAGAGCCTGAAGTCAAGGCTGTGTTGGGCACTGGGCTGCAGCAGTTCTGTCTCCCCACATGCAGCTCCCATGCCTGCAGGCTGCAGCTTGCACGGTGAGCTCAGCTGTTGCTTAGCAGCTGCAAGGAAAAGGAGCAGGGGTTCTGGGTTACCTTCCTCCACGAGGTTCACACTGTGACAGGGGTTGTGTAGCATGAGAGGAACCTGTGGGAGAGAAAAAGGGCCAGGAGTTCTGCTGCTGGAGGTAAGCTGTCCCTGCTGGTTACTCAGCATCTCATCACTGCCAGCAGCTTTGCTCTGCGTTGGGCAGGGGATGGATGCATCTTGTGGCACATGAGCAGAGCACCGGCAGTGCAGGCTGCTCTGCATGCCCTGCCCCACTGCCTGACCCCCTGTCCTGTCCTCTGCATTTAACTCCTGCTGGCTTCATGGATGACAGTAAGGCTGCGTTTCCACAGTCCAACATTTACCATCAAAATGTTGTGAATTACAGAATTGTTTGATAAATAGGTTTGGTTTTTTTTTCGTGGGCAGCATAGGAGGTTGTGCTGAGATGTTTGGGTAGGGCAGAAGCAAAGAGCAGATTGCAGGGATTTCTCAGTCTGCTGTTTGCTACACTGGTGCCCAAACCACACTCAGCTGAAGGTCATGCTGGCGACCTACCAACAGAGCAAAAGCACTTACTTGCAAAAAAAAGATGGCAGAACTTGCAGTCCTGTTTTGGGTTGGTTTTTGTTGTTTTGTTTTCCTATAGACTAAAAGTGAAGTGACTTATAGAAATTAGGAGGAGTTTGTGTTGTATTGATACTCCCTCTTAAAGCTTGTGAAATAGAAATCACTTCTTATAGTATTGAAAGCAAAGTTTATGGGCATAGGACGCAATCTGGAGTTACATTAATTTGGAGGAAAATAGCCATTGCACTGGATTATGGGCTCTGTGTTCACAATTTCTCTACAAGCTTTGGCTGTTAGTAGAAAAGCAATGCTTTTGGTTGGTGTTTGTGGAACTTGGAGCGCATGGATCCTCTGTCTGACATCTTCAGTGCTGTGCTGCAGGGCTTTGCTGTTGGCTCTGCTGCTGCCCTCGTCCTTTCCATGGCTGTGAAGCGTCTATGGGAAACCTGACAGGGGTATCTTCTTTTTCAATGTGGCCACACCGTTGTTTCTGGAAAAGAAAGATTGAAGAAGCACTTGGAATAGAAGGAGGGGAGGTTTGTGGATGTCCATGGCCACTGATTCAGAGTCCATGTCTGTAAAACAGAAATAGCATCATCTTCTGGGCTGCACTGGAGGATTAACCATTCATAAAGAGCTCTGACCCGCAAACTGCTGCATTACTATGGATTTTTTTTATTGATCACAATAGGCCATGAAGCATTTAGAAATAGTCATTAGATATTAAAAGCTTTGCAGGGTAAATTATGCTGCGCTGCCATGGCCCTTTTCTTGTCCCCTCGAGCAGTGTGCATCTTGTCAATGGTTTTAATTGGGGAAATGATAGGCAATCAGGAGTGAATTTTCACATAGTGTTGTTACTCATCATAGATTTTTTTCCCCTTAAAGTCAGCTGAAGATTTGCCTGAGGCACCTACAGAAATGTTGCAAGCCCCAGTGCTGCCTTCAGATCCTTGTTTGCATGTTCTTCACCCTGTGCAGGATCTGATGTCAAGCTGTTTATACAACCGTTTTGTAATTTATGTTTGTGCAAAGACACCTTGTTCACAAAAATGCTACAAAAACCCATCAGATGGGGCCGTTAACAGCTTTGCTGGGTCCCACAACCTCTGGGCCACGTGCAGACCCACTGGTGTGTAATTAGGAGAGCACTCAGAGTGCAAATTAACACACGTAAATATCGCTAAGGCACTTCCAGCACTTCCAAATGCTTTGCAAAGCGGGATCTCCAGAGCTGTCTGCTATTTCTGCCAGGATCATTACTTTCCTCATCCCAGCAGCCCTGGTGGGTCTGTAACCGCATGGGGCCGTTCTCTCTGTGCAGGGGAAGAGTTGGATCGTGAAGCGCAGCTACGAGGATTTCCGAGTTCTCGACAAGCATCTCCACCTCTGCATTTATGATCGGCGTTTCTCCCAGCTCGCAGAGCTGCCCCGCTCCGACGTGCTGAGGGACAGCCCAGAGGTAAGTTACCAGCTCAGGGAATGAGAGCAGGGCATCATTTCCAGCCTTTAATTTCAATGGCTTTAAAGGGAAACGGCCGGTGAGTTCTTACCTATCAATGTGCAGCTGTGGGGAGCATCCAGAAGGAGGCTGTGCTGTCAGTGCCTCAACCAGGATGCTGGTTTGCCTTGGGAAGCTTCCCCGGTGCCATGGATATTTGCTGACTTAACGTAGTCAACGTTCCTAGGGGGTGATGCTGCTCTGCAGCCACAGCACTGAAATGCTGGATTATATTTATAGCTTCAGGATGACTGAAGTTATCTTTTTAAGTACATTTGCATTAGTGTCACATTTAGATTGTCTTTAAAGCGTGAGCAAGAGGTTTTTCATTTGTTGTCACACAGACGTCGCGTGCTGAGAATTGGAATCCTTCAGCTTCTTTGCTGTGGATAACTGGGGGATTCATTCACATCCGAAATAATTTGGTGGGAAGTAGCAGGTGCATCTTGACTGCATCATTTTGAAAGACAAGGAGAGAGACACAATGCAGTGTGTGGCCACAGAGGGTTATTTGAGCCAGCAGAGCATGACAAAACCGCCTCTGTTGGGCTGCAGTCTGGCTGTGGGAAGAGCCTGTATCCCAGTTACAGGCAGGGCCCGTTGCTTCATTTCACAGGTCACTTGTCTCTGGGCCCTGTGCTTGTGTGTTTGCCCCCTACCATCAAGCACGGCCATGGACCGACCCTGACATGCTCTGTCAGAAGGGGAATGTTGCCTGTCTCAAATGGGAGATCAGAAAATTGAAGCCGTTCTGAGCGTTCAAAGCAGAATCTATCCAGGATCTGTAAATCAGTGTCTGTATTCTTTCAGTGCCAACTGGGTGAGGATTGATTGCTTTAGAACTGCACACAATGGTTGAAATCAGTCCCCTGCTGCAGACTATGGGGCTTCTGTCATTCGGTACAGAGGGTCAATAATGCTCTTCTATTGCTCAGCAGATAATGTGATTTATTGGTTGCTTTGATTTCATGCAAGTTCTTTCTGAAGAGAATTTAAAGTTACTAGTCTCTTAAATTGAACAGAAGCAGCAATACTCAGGATAATGAATTCCTGCATTTTTTAAAAATTAATTATATTGTAATCACTCCTTCCTCTTAAGTCTTCATTTGTGCAGCCAATCAAATGCATTCAGTGTGTACTTTATGCCGTGAGGCTGAAGGTCTGCATCCTGTCTGTGAGCACAGAGGATGCTGAGCAGCTCTTCCGCTTTGTGGAATGTCGTCCTGCAGCTGCGTGGTGTCTCGGGCTCATTTCTGTTTGGAATTGACCACGTTTGAACAGATGTTTGAGGAGAACTATTTCAAACAGTCCTACAAACTCTGCGCTGTAATTCTGCTTCATAACACTGGCAGGGAAGCTTTGGGAAGACCTCACTGGCTTCTCTTTTATGATATCAGTGATTTGTGCAAGTGTGAAAATCATGATGAGAGGAGGGCTGTAAATTCAGGGTATTTTTACAGGAGAAATTACTAAAAATCTACGTATCTTACATCAAAATCCCATTGCTTTCATAGGGAGCTGCAGCTTTAGACACTTTTTGTCATGTAGTCACTGCAATCCTGAGTACGGTGTGCTCTACTCCTAGTGGCAGATTTCTTTGTGAAAGTGAATATTATTCCTGTAACACTGGCCTATGCCAACAGCTAATTAATGGTAATTCTGAAGGAGTCTCTCAAAGCTGTAGTGTGATAACTCCATGTGTTTCTTTTCTATTGCAGCTTGTCACCCACACGCTGATGGCTTACCTGTCCCGTCTCTCAGCCATCGCATGCAATAAGATCAACTGTGGGCCTGCCCTGACATGGATGGAGGTACAGAATGAAGCTCTGGTTGTTCTTTGTTCCCTGACTTTAGCCAGCACAGTGAGCCGCAGATGTGCTCTCCTGCCTTTCAAGAGAGAGATAAACCTTCCAGATCTATCACTGAAAAGCAGTCCTAAAAGCTTAATTTCCTCACTACAGATGTCTGGATGGCCACGAAAGGTGTAGTACAAAAAGAATCAGCTCAGGCATTATAAACATGCAAAGGATTTGTCCTATCCTGCTCGGGTTTTATAACCCAAAGGTGTCGTTCTCGTTTTCTCAAAGTAAAGGAAGGTGGCACTTTTGATGAACCAAGGATGGTGTCAGCCGACCACCATCTCAGTCCTGTCCATGAGGTCTCCAGGGAATGGGTTACAGGAAATGGACAGCTTGCACTCCTTTTTGGGACTGTCTCATTTCTGGTGTTTCTCCTCTTTCTTTCCCCCTTGCTATAGCTGCAGAAGCAATAAATATGATCTGCTCCCATTTACCGTCACTGTTGGTTGAACTGCTCAGCAGAGCTTGCTTTGTGCTTGCAGTGGCACTGTTTGCATCTTGTGAATTGCAGCTGTAACTTTGGTTTCCCTCTTAACAGCCTTCTACCATCTTAAACAGTCAACATTCTTGGGCCAAGAGTGCAGGAGAGAATGGGGCTCAGGGGGCAGTGCCACCTGTGTGCATCAGTGCCATTGCTGATCAGTCTGGGTGGAGGTGTATGTGTCTGCATTGCCTGCTGATACTCCTTGCACACCAGGAACAGAAACAACTGGGATTAGACTTGCAATTCGTTATTAAGTGCTCATGATAAGGGCCCAGTGCATTTCCTGCAGCTTTCCCTGCAGATGTGCTCCTCTCCATGAAATCCTCTGGGATGAAACGAATCTTGGAAACCTCAGCATGAAGGGAGGAAAATTAGAGATAAAACTGAAACTGTGATAGCCTTTAGAGCAACCCCGTAGAAGTAGAGATGGCAGCAAATGCCACTGGAATTGCTGCAGTGCAGTTTGAATTTCCTAGAATAACCTTTTCAATTAACTGAGATTCTTGCAAAATTTTACCTGAGCACAAAAACCTGGTAATTTTGATAGCAGCAGAGGATGCAGCCGTGTTTTCTGAAAATAACAAGAAATAAAAGGGTGGGGGAAAACTGGAAGTGTCACGAGTTTCCAATTGACATCATTTCCCCTTGTTCTGCACTTCTTGAGCATTCGTTCCTTTGCAGGGAATTTTGGTGTTCGTTCTTGTATTGTCATTTTAAACGCTTAAGAGAAAAACAATGCAACTAAATGTTAAAGGGAGGGGTAAGCATCCACTGTCTTGCTACTGTTTGTACACAGAGATGCACAGATACAGTGTTTTTGTCCTTAAATGCATGGAGGGGATGTACGACCTTCTGAAATACACTCCGTGAATTGCTCTTCCCCTTTCTTTCTGTTTACTCTGCTCTGTGATGCCTCTCTGTGCTGCCTCTCTGTGCTGCTCTGCTCTGGGGGGCCCCAAGCTGTGCTGTCTCTGCGAATCAGCTTGAAATCTCAGCCATGTATGAGCACCAATAAAATGCTTCCTCGCCTGTCCTCAGCTGCCTCACAGCCGCCTGCGTTCTTTGTTTCAGATTGATAACAAGGGGAACCACCTGCTGGTCCATGAGGAGTCATCTATTAACATTCCAGCTATTGCTGCCGCCCATGTTATTAAGAGATATATTGCCCAGGCACCGGATGAGCTCTCCTTTGAGGTAAGTAGTTAAAAGCAGTGGCATTCCTTGTTGTCAAGTACAGTGCAATGTGTGAACGCATCAGGAATACACTCAGACACCTTTGGAATCATAGAATGGCCTGGGTTGAAAAGGACCACAATGCTCATCCAGCTCCAACCCCCTGCTATGTGCAGGGTCACAACCAGCAGCCCAGGCTGCCCAGAGCCACATCCAGCCTGGCCTTAAATGCCTCCAGGGATGGGGCATCCACAGCCTCCTTGGGCAACCTGCAGTGTTTGATGAGGTGAAGCTTAGAAGATTCAGTTCAATATTAGACTTGCAGTGGGTTGGATACAGTGAGGAGTTCAGTCATCTATAAAATATAGCTTTACTTGGCATTTGTATCTTTTGATTACTGCCAAGTATTCTAGCCTGATCTCTGAGCAGCAGCAGAACCTGCACACAACAGTGTGCATTAAATCCATTCAGGACGTGTGTGTACATGGATACAAGCCAAATGAATTATTCATAGGCCAGTTCTATTTAGCCTATATTCATATTCTAAAGTTTTAAAAAACTTCTCCCATGAAAAGTGAAGAACCAGATTGTCAAAAATTTGGTACTGAGGAGACAGGCAATAATCCATAGCTGTTCTGGAAATCGTGCTTGATGCAGAGCAGGAGCTGCTTGGAGGCAAAGCCCAGAGGAGTGGGCCATGCAATCTTTGGGTTCCTGGCTCTTCTATCCCAAAGCAGTGTGTTTTGCTCTGTGTACCGTGGCATTATCAATGGAGCATTCACTGTGTCATGCAAAAAAGCGTGAAGGAAAACAGTTACTGCCCAAAGGAACTTTTTTGTGATCACATTTCTCAGCAGGAAGTAAAAATAGTAGTGAGAGTCTATTGCTGCCAGGGCTTTGTTCGTATTCAAAATCAAGGCCATCGCTCCTGCATGCCAAAGAACGGAGCTAATCAGAAAGACATGTGGGTCTGTTATCTTCCAGTTCGGATGCATGCAGTGTGTGATGCAGGTACTTTGTTGGTGTCTCTATTAATATAAGCATTGGGATTGCAGTTCTACTTCCAGCTTCAGTTTTACAAAGGCAAATGCCTTCAGAGCTGCGGTGGTGCAATTGCTCACAAATTTCACAGTTTTTGCAGCGCAGATGAATGCTGCCCTTTGAACTGTGCTCTCCTCCTGGCTGAAGCTGATGTTGCCAATCTCTTGCAGGTGGGAGACATTGTGTCTGTTATTGATATGCCACCAAAGGAGTTGACCACCTGGTGGAGGGGCAAGCACGGATTTCAGGTAGGCACAAGCTTCAGCCTTGATAGCACACCTTAAATAAAGTCAGAAGTCCCAGCTTAGAGCTGCTCTGCCTGCACAGGATTATGAGCATAAACACTTCCCCTGTGTTGGTGTAAGAAGACTTTGCTTTCCTTTTGCTCTAGGCTTGGACTAGAGCTGAAATATGGCCTTTGTAGAAATTGTCTCCTCACCAACTGTGCAGAGCAGGGACAGCTGTGACTCTGATGCTGCTGGCCTGATGTTAGGGGAGCTTTTACTGAGCCCTGTCTGAGACAGCTGACAGTTACTCAGGTTATACCATTCTTTCCACTATCTAAAACTAGCTCAGGCAGGATGGAAAGGGCTCAGACAAAGGCAGCTGGTCAGACTGCCACTGACTTGGACGAGCCAACTAGTGTGTGCTTTCATGCCTCCATTTATTAGAAAGCATTAACGTTGCTGCTCTCTGTAAATGCCAGCAGAGAGATTTGGACTCAGTTTGCAACTTATCTGTGACTTAGGTACCAAAACTTCTGAGTTGAAATGGTGCTTTCCTTCCACAGAGTTGTTATTCTGTTCAGTGGAACTGCTTATTAAGAATAATTAAAAGAAAAAGCCTTAATTTACAGAACAAAGTCCCAAAGCTGCTGAAAGGGGGGGAACTGACTTTGTCTCCTCACACTGCAGGAGTTTCAGCTCCTTCCAAGCAGGAAGGAACATTTGTTCTGTTGCTCCTCTGAGTAGGTGGGATTTTGAGTTCCTGCTGGAGGGGGTCAGAATGACCACACTTGTATGTTTGGGCCTAGAAAGCCCTCTTGGTGTACTGAGATGGACTTTTCAGTGCCAGACTCAGTCGTGGTTCTGCTGTCATTAATACCAGGGCTGCGTGCAGTTGGATTCCATCTGAACGGGATGTTACACCCAGAGCTGTGTTCCTGTCTCATTAGAGAGCACCTGAGATAGATACAGCTTTTGGTGCCTTTATATCTGGCGTGGGTGTTCTGATAATATCTCACTAAATGTCCAAGCTGCTCTGACTTAATGGTTAGTGAAGTGCTCTAGTACTGCTTGCAGTGATCAGACTACGCTGTATTTAAGTCTTGAGTGAATTGGTAAGAGAAAACAGAAATCCACTGTGTGAGCCAATATGCACAAAGAGAATTCAGAAGGATGGGGGATATTTCTATGGTGTTAATGCACCTGGCTTAGGGATGTATTGCAGTTCAGTGCCATCAATTAATGCTTTAAAAACGGGGACATAGGGGAAGGATTTTGTTCTGCAATCTACAAAAGAACTGATAAAACTGTGCGACTTTTACAGAGTTGATTCCAGGTAAACAATTCTGCTCCCATTTAGGAGCAACAGCCATTGTAAAAATGATCACAATCTGCTGAGCCAGTCATTTTAATTGATAAAATAAATCAACAAAGTCCGTCTTGCCAGATCGCTGAGATTCTGCCATCATCTGTGCTGCAGGGAGCAAAAACTTGCTTGTAATGTCATGCAGCCTGTGAAATGCACACCAGTGCATGGCTGGTGGTATGGAGCTCCTCAAGTGAGGCTCTGAGCACTGTCTCCTGTTATCTCTAAGCAGGTTGTCAATAGCACAGGTGGCTGTGCTTCTGGCAGGGGTGGCACCAGGAGGAGATGTAGGAGATGATGGTTGGTGGGTTCCAGTTTTTGGAATATCCTGTAGCAGTCTGTTCTGTGATGGAAGTATTTGGGAAGCATTTCAGGTGGTGGCCTTTGCATGGCAAATTCACACTGCAGGATGGAAAATGCGTAACAGAAAGCTGCAGGAGTGCAGCTCAGTGGGAGTGCAGTCATCTGCAAGGAGCCATGGGCCGTCATACGCAGCAACTTTCAGATTTGTCTTACCTCCATCTTGGTGTTTTCTTTTCTCTGTTTCGATGATGCATATTTTTAATGGAAAGCACATAACAGGACGTGAGTCTGGATGGATAATGTGGGTAAAATCACCTCGTGTGTGGGGGAGACACACACCAGAAGAAGATGATCTGAGTGGAATCCCAGGCAATGAGAGGTCCTTCCAGGAGCGTTGGAGCTGGCTGCCAAAGCTGTCCTTCCCTCAGAATATAAGAAGGCTCTTATTGCTTTATTTGCACACCGTTTGGTGTGCTCCCAGATCTCTCATCCTGACCTGGAAAGCTTTGACCATCGATGAACTTTTTGCCTACAGGTGTCCGGAGAAACCAGACCTGGCAGGGTGCAGATATGCTCCATTTGAAGCGCAGCTTTGATTCAGTATGAAGGGTGGTTTGTGCTTTGCCAGCCCAAATGACTCCTTGGGAATTTGTCCTTCTGTTTCCTGTTGCAGTTGCAGGCACCTTTCCCCCAGTATCTGATCTGAGGACTACATTGCAAAGTACTTAATCCTGCACGGAACAAAACAACCCGTTTGGCTCTTTTATCATTTTCCCTGGTTAAAGTACAATCATTTTTAAGATGTTTTTCCTCTAGCTTTTTTCTTTTCAAATGTCCTCAGTGAGTCACTGCTTTCATTGTAAGATTGTTACCTAAATTACGGCCACCTCCACTGTAACAGCCTCCCAGCCCTCTTTGTTCTCTTCTTCTTTTCCTTCATGCTTTGTCTTTTCAAGCAGTGTCAGATAGCTGAATCATCAGAGACAGGCCCTCTTCTGATGCACAACTGCCTTTTGATGTTCTTAATAATTCTGTCTTTGGGGTATGGCTTCATTAGTTGCATTGCTGCACAACAGGAAGCTGCCCAGCTGCTGGAGGTGGCACGAAATGATGCACAAGAATGTGTGCAACCAGCAGTAGATCGTGTGCTTTTGGAACCCTTTATGATTTACAAATAACAGGAAAAAAAACTGAATTAAATTTAATCCGTGCTTTAGCCTCTGTCAAGACCAAAATGCAATCAAAATGTCTCAAACAGTATTTTATTTGACATTTATGTTGCTGATACGTTCCCATTCATTGGAATCCCCTCCTCCACCACTGACAGTGGTTACTGTTATTTTGTCTTTCCCATAAAACCTGCGGCATCTCCCAGCTTTAGCAAAGTCTGTGCAAAGAAATGATGTGGAAGCTGCTGTAGAAATGTGTGCACACAGCAGCAGTGTGTTTTCCTCCCTTGGTTCAGGCGTGAGTGATTTTTTAACCTTCACATGACCTTGTATTTATCTAAATATATGTTATCCTTGCTATTAATTTTCGTACGTTGCCAAATCCTTTAATCCTGGCCCCAGCACCAACAGCGCCTTGCTACATCTGCTGAGATTAACTCTTGGACTTAACTCATGTATTTATACAAAATCATGGAGAACTTTCCATGCAGGGAGAAGCAGCATCATTTAAGTGGGTGGGAATGAGGCAGAAGTCATAGGTGATGACCCTGCAGATGATCTCCTGAGGATCATTAAGAAATGTCAGGATAAATAAGTCAAAAAAATGCAAGCTGTCAGCTCTGTTAGCAGGAAGTTAATGTCAGAGAGTTTGCAAGTGCTGAGAGAAGCCAGAATTCTTTCCCTTAGCATTGTTCATTACAATTGTTGGTTCTGAACATGGCAAAAAATGGGGTGTAGAAGCAAGAGTCATGTTATATTTGGGAGGGCTTTAGAGATATCTCAGAGCAGTGACACAGCCATCCCAGCCAGGTTTCATTTCATAAGGCATAGTTGGCATTTTGTATTGCACCGAGAAACAGGAAAGACATCACACCACATCTCAATTCTTCCTAACCTAAAAATTGTCTCCTGCATCTCTTGCATTGGAAATTTCTTAGAGAGACTCTCAGCTGTAGAGCAGTGATTTAAAATACACATGATGAAATTTGTTTAAATAGCAGAACTTCTTGCATATTTGCCAATCAGCATTTTTCTCCACATCTCCAGGGAGAGCTAGGAACAGTCTCCCAGGCTGAGCTCTTCACCTGGGCACAGCATGCATGGCACTGCTGCTGGTTGACTGGGAGCTTACTGGTGAAAATCACTGCAGAGTAAGAAAGAGTTCCTTTCTGCCTGGGGACAGGAGGGAGTTGTACAAGATGGCTCAATGGGGAGAGCCCTCTGCCAGGCTCCTTCCATGCGTTGTTGCAGCACTGGAGCAAAGCGTGGCTGCAGGGCTGAGATGATGCTTTCAGTTCACATGGGGCAGGAGATGCTGCTGCTGGCTGAGCTCCTACCTCCAGCCAGCACTCTTCTGTGCTGTGCCATGATCCAAAGGGAAGAAAGGCTGGAGAGAAGGACAGAGGTGTTGCTGCCCAGGAGCGATGTGAGACCTGGAGTCCTGCTGCTGTTAGAGGTTGTTCTGCTGCACCGTGCTGCACCTTCTAGAAATAGCTGGGTTTATTTCTAGTCAAATTACTCTTTTGTTATTTACAGAATAACTCATTTTACTCCATGGAGATGTTACTAAACCTCTTCTCAATTCTAAGGTGGAATTCATTTTAACCAAAAACCACATCTAAGCTGTCTAACAAGATGCTTAAATGTACTTGATTTGAATGCTTCAGGAATATCAATTACCCACCTTCATCAGGTTGTGCGCACGCAATTAGGGCACTCAGAAACACTTTGTATAAAGCACTTTATCCCTATTTTACTATAGAACAGTATGCATTTTTCTGCAATGGCACTACACAGACATGCAAAAATATTTACTGCAGTTTTATAAAGGAATACAGTGTCAAAGTGCTGGTGAATATACTGTTGTGAGAGTGGAAAAAGATCAGGTGTTGGTGAGATTTGAGTACAGATGAATGAGGTGCTAAGAGCTGAACAACCTGCTTCATCATTAGATTTCTCATTGCACGCACAGGGAGCTCAGCTGAAGTCTTTCCCTTCAGTTCCCCTTTGGTGTAGGGCTCTAAGGCAAACTGTCCTCTCCCTGCCCCACGCACAGAAGTTGACCATCTCTGTCCTGTGTACAAGCATAGAGAACAGAACAATTATTTGGTTTGTGGACTTTCTGACTGCAGCATTTTGAAGAATGATGACTCTTATGCAGTCTGGTTTGTGTTGGATGAGGTTGTGGGGCATCAGGAAAGCACATCCCAAAGAAAATGTTATGTGGTTGTGGGTTGAACACTTCAGATCTTAGAAACACTGCATTCAGTACTCTGCCTCTCTTTTTGTTCTTGCCACAGGTTGGATTTTTCCCTAGTGAGTGTGTTGAACTAATTAACGACAAAGTTCCTCAGTCTGTCACCAATTCGGTGCCAAAGCCAGGTATGTATGTTGCATTTTAAGGTGCAGTGAAGTGAAATGGAGTCTTTTCTCATGTCTTCCATGTTTAACATCTCCTTTGTACACCCTATGTCACACTCCGTGTTGATCATCCCTTATGCGTTCCATTGCTGCTCTTTCTCTGTGTTGACCATCTGCAGGTTCTTCCTCTCTCAATGGTACCCACTGCTAAATATCTTACAGTGTTTTGTATGGTAGTATCAGTGTTGATCTCTTGCATGGTCTGAAAGACTTTGGGCACGTGAGAACATAAGATTCCTGCAGCAATCCCTGCAGCTTCCCAGCTCTTGGTGTTTTACATTCATGTTTGTGGTTTTCTATAAGGAACACACCGGTGGTCCAAAAATACTTCTGCTGATTTAGATGGAATAGATTAATCAGGTTTTGCAAGCCGCTTTCTCTTTGGAGTGTGGTGGAGGGAATCAGCTAGAACGGAATTGGGATCCTCATTGCCTCTGTTCTGGGTATACAGCTCCATCCACTCCTACCACCCTTTGGTTCTGCGTCAAGTACAGGCAAACCAACAGCAGGCTCTGCTGATGGAAGGGAAAATAAGTAGGAGATGTAAGCTGCCCTCCTCCTGTTGTCCTAGTGCACGTTCGGAAGTGGTTACAGGTATAGGTGCTGGGATGTCCATAGAATTTACTGTTGCTGAAGCTTTTGTTTTACTCCTCCAGTTTCTTATGGACAAGTGTTTGTGTGTCTTTATCTTCTGTATGATGAGAAGCAGTTTGAAATTGCTGATCTGTCCAAAACATTTTGCAGCAGGCATGTTGAGCTGGAGAGCTGCTTAACGAGGGTTCATCTGTTTTCTTTATTTTAATGATGGTCTTATCTTACGAGATTGCTGGTTTGATATACTGCAAACGGATGCAATTGCAAAGTGTGATTTTTACTGCAGGAAATGCATTTTATCAGGCCTTGTGTTAGGACTTGGGAGCTTTCAGGTTCAATGGTAAGAAGTCGTGAGCACCCTAAATTATCAACCTGCTGCATTCATCTGCATTCTCCAGTTCAGGGAAATCAGTTTGGCAGCTTTTGTTATTCCTGGGAGCGTGCAAATGTATTTGCTGGGATCAGTGTCAGAGATCACTGGCAGTTGGAGGCAGTGCAGCAGGTGGTCATTCCCTAAGGGCAGTACCTCCTTCTGTTGGATGCTGAGCTCCATGCACTGTGCTCAGCCCCTGCTCTGTGCTCTGCCAGCTGCAGCATGGTGGATGAGGAAGCCTTTATGTACAGGCTGAGCTGATAGAAACAATCATAAGCGAGTGTTTATTGTTAAATATGGCTCAGGCAATTAAACGTCATGAACTGCTAGTGAGTAGATTCTTGCTATGCTTTAATGAGAGATAATGAAGTAGCATGGATTAATAAATTCTCTTTGGCTTTAACAACACGCTGGGGGGTGGATTTCCTCTGTCAGTCCAGGGAAATGTTTGCTACAAAGTTATAACAAAAGCCTGAATCCTATTAAAGGTAATATGATGAGATATTGCCAAGCCACGAGGCTGTCCCTGCTGCCCTTCCCTGGCAGTCATTCCAGGCATGCAATTAAAGGCAGAAGCAGCACAGTGAGAAGGCTTCACATGCATGGACTGCTAGAGCAAATGTTGCAGCTGTTTCTGTAATCCTCCCCTGCCCTTCCTTTGCACACAGAATCAGTGTTACTGTATCACTGCAGCGTTGCACTCCCTCTTTTCTTTCCACCTTGGATGTCAGTGCGCTGTGTGATGGAGGCAGATGGCTCCAACTCTCCCTTGGTTGCTGCAGAAGTTGGGACTGGAGGCATCTGGAAGGAGTTTGGAGCAGTCCTCCTCCCGTGGTTAAGCACATTGAATGTTGTGTTGCAGAACTGGAGGACTTGAGGGAAAAAATGATGTGTGAGGGACAGAAGGGGTGAGAACATCAGGGAGGAGGAGAGAGTTTCAGTTTGCTGCTCTGGGTTGCCACAGCTGCTGTGTCAGTATGGGCAGGAGGGAGGCACAGGGCAGCAATGAGGTGCTTGAGAAGCATTGCTGCAAAGTGTGCAGCTGGGTCAGCCAAGGAACTGCACTGCTAGGAAGATGCAGAGCTTGCTTTTTGCTCACCCGATGCATTGAATGCCTTTTAATCTGCAGCTTATGCATATATGGGATATTTCCCATGCACTTTAGTATCCACATAAACTAAATTTCCTCCATTTAGATACATTTTAAACATTAGATTGGCTTTTTCCCTGGAATAGAGACTTTCCTAAAGGGAACCACTTGGAGCTTTTGACCTTCCCTAACATTGTCAGGGACTTTCATCCAGAATTTATGATAAGTTGTAGATGTGAGGTTGATAAGGCATGCTTATCAGCGTCCAACCTTTATTTTCTTTAATCAAAGTTTGGTGTGCAGAGCTTCCAAGACGTGTTATATCTGCAGCATAAAGCTCTTTGCCTTAAAGGACTTCACAAATGTAGGACTGCTTGTGCTGTTTAATTGTCCATAGATTTGGCTGCATTGAGTAATGTAATGAAAAGCAGATGGAAAGCAAAGAACTTCCTGCCCTGTGTTTTTACTGTTATTTACAGAAAGAGGCTTTGATTTGCAGAAGTGATGAGGGCAACATTTTAATGGAACCATAAAATATTGCAATGGTCTTCAATCCAGTACCAATAATGACAGAAGTTCAAATGGAAACAAAAGGCAGCAAAGGGAGAGGAGCGCTGTGCTGAAGTGCAAACTGCTTCTCGAATAAGTCTTTCCATGGGCTGTGCAAGTCCTAACTGTACTTTTGGGAATTGCCCGTGGGTTGTGGCTGCATTTCCTCTTCTTTTCCATCTCTATCCAGCTCTGGCTGTCTCTCTGCAGCAGTGTCTGTGTGCTCGTGCTGTCCCTGCTCACTGCTTTGCACACATAGCTCTGCCAGGCAGTGTGTCTCAGCTGTTTGTCTCACCCCATTCTATCTCATAACCGTGGATATGTGTAGTCTGACAGTATTTAAAACCACCAACCGTGCTTCACCTCATCCATGCACTTTGCCCCATGCCTGGAGGCGCTGGCATTGCTGTTGGTCTTGCTTGCTGGTGGGGAGCATCTTGTTCCCACTGGAGCACAGCTGCAGTTGTCAGTTTGAGCTCAAGTGAAGAAATGGGGGCTAAAAAGGTAACTTTTTTCCAAAAAGAGTGTTTTTAAAAACTCAGGGATAGTTCTCAGCCATCCTCCATCCTGCTCTGGGCAATGGAGTCAATGGGCCCAACAACTCTGCCCACGTTTGTGGAGGGATGTTTTTCAAGTTCTTCTCTGATCCGTTCATTTAATTCAGATTTAACAAGGAGATGTGCTCTTATTATATGAAATCAAGGGTATGTGAAGGGGTGTTTATTTAAAAGATGGAGAAGAATAAGGTGCAAATAGATGGGACGTGCTGCAGATGGCAGGGCTGAACAGCCATTTGACACTGGTGAGTGCATAATGTCTTAATTAGTGTTTTTATAAGGAAAATATGGAAAGAAAATGTACCTAATTAGTACCATTCTCGTTAACCTTCAGTAAACAAACTGTTTCAATAAAGCTAAATCAAATGAAAATGTTACTGAGGCCATGCAGGTGCTGTTTGCAGGGTGGAAGCAGACAGGGAGCAAACACACAACGCACTCAGGGCTCCTAAAGCAGTCCATGGTCAGAGGACAGAACACTGCTGTCAGCACTGACAAACCTAAGGGCCAATCCTTGAAGAAATCGTGTTTTCTCAGCTCCAATGGAGTGAGAGGACAAAGGTTTGGGGATGAAAGGTCAGCAGTGCAGTGTGCAGTGTGCTGGTGGTTCCTCTGAGCAGCTGGGAAGGGACCTCAGCAGGGCAGTGCCAGCATGGCATCACTGCTCTGACCTGGGGGGGATGACATTTCCTGGGCTTTGTGTCTTCTGCATTCCATCCAAACATGAAGCTCACGCCTGGGGCAGCAAAGGCTGAGTCTGCTTTGTGTGCAGTGAGTGATTTTGGGGGGGGAAAAACCACTGATAAGAGGAAAACGTTGCATCTTAGGCAGTGAATGCAGGGGATGGAATGTAAGATAAAGCAGCTGTCTGCTTTAGCTCTGTGAGAAACGGAGGAAAGCTGAATATGTAAGAAAACCATTTATGCACACAACAAATTTACAAATTTGTGAGGTATTTTTAATTACTGCCGCTAATGGATCAGCATTGTCTGTTTATATAAAGACACACTACAGCTTCCAGCCCCATTTCTGACTCAACAAAGTGCTTAACCATAAACACATGCTTAGCAGGCACTGCAAGGGCTGCAAACAAAGCAGAGGTTTGGCTGTGCTGCTCAGCAGGGTGGGCCTTGTGCAGAGTTCAGGCATGCCTGGTGTGTTGTTCCTGAGCTGGGACACGCTGGGTGGGGAATTCCTGGATCCCAATGGATTTCCAAAGCCATACGTTTCTTTCTTCCTGGTTTCCCCCTTGTTTCCATCTCTCTGTTCCCTTTCTTCCCCCTGCACGCACCAGGCAGTGGCACTGATGCTCTGAAGGATATCCAAGAATCCGAAACAGAGCTCAGTCTGACACGTGCCTTTGTAAAACTTTGGACATAAGGCAGAACACAGCAGGGAAACAAAGCAACTGCTTCTCAGCCTCTTTTTAGGCCCTGCCAGTGCCAATGGGAGACTCCCAGCAATAACCTATTGCTGTGCCTGCAAATGTCCTGTTTTGCCATTGAGCTCTCACTTACACGCACAGCTCCTTCTGGGGTGTTGCTGGGATGTCGTAAATCAGTCTTAAAATTGGATATGCAAATACTGTGTGTGTGCCTATCTCTATTAAAAAAAGCAATATATATGCGTGCATGTAGAGATGCATATGTCCTTTCCCTGTGTACACACTTCCAGCCCGTTGGCATGGAGATGGGGCTGTGTTACCATGGTAATGGGGATGCAGGGCTCCAGCTGCTGTTCTGCTGGAGAGCACAGGGTGGGCGATGCTGCTTCCTGAGCACTGGAGAAGGAGATGCACTTAGAAACCAACAGCATCTCTTAAAGGAGCTCTGCCTGCAGCTCCCAGCCCTGCCAAAGGTGTGCAGGCTGCAGTTGTGTTTAACCCTCTGTGATCCATCCTCCAGCATTGGCCAAACTTGGTTGTGATCTATTCTGTGTATTTTTAAAAGCTCTGTTTTCAATGTGAAAACTGACTGCAGCAGTGTGTTTATGTAACACACGTGTGTTTGTACCAGAACTGAAGGCTGGACGTGTGCTGTGGTCATTGCTGAGGCAGCCCTATTCCTGCATCCACCTGCATCCTCAGCAGCCCCACTTCTCTGGGAATTTAGGTGTTTTCTTGGCTCATCTCATCTGATCTCACCTTTTTGCTGTTTTTCATGACCTTATCACATCACTGATTCTGCACGCAGACATTGCTAAGAAAGACTGCTTCATTTTAGACCATGTTCTGGAGGAAAGAACTTGCTTGAATGAGAGAGAAAAGAAATGTGGTTAAATACTGGAGTTTTATGGCACTGTAAATGCTCCTAATGCATCCACGGTTGCATAGAGAGCAGAAAACAACTTTTTGTACTTCAACTACCAGTCTTCTTGTGGTTCCTATGTGCAAAGCTGCTCCTGATGTCCCAGTGCTGAAACCCACATCTTTTCTTCCATTGCTGTCTTCTAGAGTCACCAAAGGAAGAACTGTTTTTTAACCAGGCTTTAAGGCCGTATTTCACTTCTGTAATGAGTGGTTTGTTGGATGCTTACTTTAAAAGACAAATTTATTTAGCAGTATTTTGCAGGTAGTTTGCATTTCTAGGGCAGCTGCCTGCCTGCTCCTGCAGCATCTCTTCTGCCCCATTTGGGGGAATCAACTGAAACAAAGTCCTAAAAGTGAATGAATATCAGGTATTTTTTTCTGCAGACTGTGACTGTGAGAACATCCTTTTATCTGTAACTTGTTTTTGAATTCAGCCTCCGGTGGCAAACCTGAAATACTGACCACATAAATGCAATCTATAAACCCCAGGCTAGCTCATAAGCGAGGGATGAGCAAGAATGTTAAGTGTTGCAGATAAATTCCTGGGGACACACAGCATTAGGAAGTCAATGTTTTTTCCTCCTTAATCCTTTAATCCTTGACTGGTGCAGCTGTTTGTGGCAGTGGTAGGAAGCAGAACTCCCACATTTGGGCAGTGTTTGTAGGCACCCACGGATGTGCTTCTTACCCACAGATTCTGTCTGGAGTCTTTGGTAATGTTTGCAGTTGATGTGGTGTTGGCACGCTGGAAAAAAAGAGATTTTTGTTGGTTTGATGGTTATCTGGTGTTTGTGAGTAAACTGATTGAAATTCTCTTCTTCTCTGGATGTGATGGTTTCCGTCCAGGAGAACAGAGGGTTTGGGTGTTACAAAAGGCTCTGCGGTGTGGGGAAAGAGCTGCAGGAAAAGCCTGTGCTACACCAAAAGGGCATCTGCACGTTCTGGGGACCTGAGGTAGGGAGATGGATGCAGTTTGGTTTTGTCTGTTTCATTCACAGCATTTCTTTTTTTTGCCTTTTTAGCTGAATTTCTAGGTCAGCTCCAAGCCCTGCCCGTCCTCTCCTTCCCTCCCAACCCCCACACCAGAGAACCTTTGTAATTGCAGAAACAAACGGCCGTGTGTGCAAAGCAAGCGCTTTACCTCACGTGAGCATTGCCTGTGCAGTCACGTGCGTGGTGAGCAGAGGGCTGATTGCTCTGCACCTCGTGGCACAGTGACAGCACAGGTGTGGGACAGCAGTGAATGAAGCCTCTGTGTCCAACCTGGGCCAGATCCACGCTCGTGTTTTTCCTGGCGTAGCCGGTCGTGCTGTAAGGAAGAAAAAGGTAGCAGCCCTGTGCTCAGGGAGCGAGTTCTGCACACCCCAGCATGGGGAGAAGGAAGATGCAGATTGATTGATTCTAGTTTTAAATGGGGAGGTTGGTGACCCTGCATGTGGCAGGGAGGTTGGATATTCATGATCCTTGAGGTCCCTTCTGACCCTGGCCATTCTGTGGTTCTGTGATTTCTGCACTCCCTCTGTGCCGTTTCTTCTGGGTGAGATCACTGCAGGCTCTCTGGGACCCATAGCTGGTAGCTTTGAGCTCCCAATATTCAAGGGGTGGATGTGTGGTGAGCCTGGGCCGTGTTTCTTGGGGTGTCTGAGCTGGAAAAGCAAAGCAATAATGGTGGTCTATGAATCAGTGCACAGGCTGTGTATCCTGTCAGTAACGTGAAAGCACTGCATTAGTGCTTCTCTCATGGAACTGAAGGTATTTGCAGGGGATGGTGCTGGGGCGGCCAGTGCTCTGTGCTCCTTCTCACTGCTCTCCATGTGTTCCAGTTGGAAGTTCTTGTTATTTTAAAAAGAGGCTTTCTCACAAGCTCTGTCAGAGCGGGACTCGGCTCTACGAATAGTTGGCTTGAGCAAAGCTCTGTGTTTGTGCTAAGAGCTCTGAATTCCTGGCAGAAAGGTGGTCGGTTCTGCTCTCCTTTTCCGTGCATAATTGTGAATCATTCCTGACTAATTGGATGAGTGCAGGAGCCAAGTTGTTGAGCCACAACAGAAAGCTCTCCAGGTGGCTTCAGCCCTAGCCGGTGGCTCTGACCTCTCCTGGCAGTGGCACAGGGTCACAGCGATGCTCACATCAAACCTCTGCTTACAAGCTTCTGCTGTGTGCTGTGCCCTGCCATCCCTCCTTCCTCTCTGCTCTCCCTCCCTCCCCCCAGCAGCGACATTAAGCTGCAGCACAGCAGAGATCTCAGCATTGCTCTGGCCTTTAGGGTTTGCCCTCCTTCAGCTTGTGTCTATGATTATTCTGGAAGATTCGGCTGATCTGAAGTTTCATCTGCAGGATTTCATTTAAGAACTCGTGTCGGTGTCGTGCTCATTCTTCTTCAGCACTGAATCCTGTAACTGCAGCAGAAAGCTTGCATCAAATTCTTTGACCTGTTCTCATGGGAACTTGCTTTTGCTAAAGGGAAGGTGAGTTGAAGTCCTCTCTTCCCCACTTGTTCTGTGTCATTCCTAACTGCTTTTTTTTTTATACTTTTGTGAATGAATGTCACAATGCACTCAGATGCGTTGGGTCCTACAGTAAAAAAAAAACAAAGAAGCAGACTTGTTTTCCTGTCAGTTTTGAGCATCTGTATGACTGCTCTGCAGCCCTGTGAGGGCTGATTTTCTGTTCTGAATTGCTGTGTGTGCCTTCTGCCTGTGAATTTTGGATAGCGTTGCTTCTTCTGCATCCGTTTGCTGTTTGTGTTGGGATTGTAGTGATGGTTATCAGTGGGTTTGATAGGAAGAACGTTCCTGGTAGCAGGATGTGGGTTCTGTATGTGCAGTGGCTGTACCTGGGCACACACACAGCCGGATTCCAGCAGTCACGGTTGGCTGCTAAGGAAAAAAGAAATGTGATGTGGTCACAGTCCAAGCAAAATGATCCAGCAATAAATACTGAGTAAGTAGCTGGAGAAAAACGTTATTAGGAGATATGAGTCAGCAAGCAATTCTGAAAATAACACATTTGAACAGCGAAAGAAGTGTTTCACCTCCTGATGCATGTCTGCATACACAGAAGCAGATTCCTCTTTAATCTCCTGACCCTGAGGTTGCCCAACTGACCCAGTGAGCCCACGGTTTTGAGATGGATTGATGAAGTGAACTGAGGCACTGGGGGTCAGCGTGGCTCAACATTGCACGGCATTAATTCCTCAAGCAGATGCAGGTAATGCCATTCAGAGGAGAGAAGCGGGGCTGCGGGGCTCAGCCCTGCCGGGTTTTGTCCCCACTGCCCTGTGCTTTCTGCTCGGGGCTGGGGGCGCTGATACAGTCGGGGTTGGAAATCAGGCTATAAATGAGGTCACGGCAAAACGCTCCGTGTCGTTTGGCTTTGGTTTTAAACAACAGACCTGGGCAGAATTCGGAACAGAAATATTTTATTTATTTATTTATTTTCTCAGCGATCAGATCGGCGCGGTCACAAAGCGTGTTGGTTCGCAGCCAAGCGGGTGGGAAGGAGCGCTGCTTCCTTAGCGCTGCGGTCGGGAGAGAAGCGAAGCTCCCGGTGCTCGGGTCCGGTCCGGCCGTGCCCGGGTTGGGCAGCAGATCCCTGCTGGCTCCTGGGGAAGGCTCCGCCCGGGCGCGGGGGGGTGAACAGGAGTCCCATAGCAGCCGTTAGCAGGCCTTTGACCTTAGCCCGGAGTTCTCTGTACCCTCTGTTCTGTGAAGCGCAGTTTAGCTCCGTGCGAGGAATGGGAAAGCTGTGGGCAAACCTGTCTCGATAACGGAGGTTGGGAGGGGAGGGGACGCGATCGGGGCCGTCAGGAGCGCTGCCCGAACAGAGCCGCGTCCCTCTGCGCTCCGTCCCCGGCTGCGGGTGGAAGGAGGCACCTGGGGAGGTGGAGCCGGGCGGCGGGGCGCTGTGCCGGGGAGGGGCCTGAAGGATCTCGGGGGCGGTGAGCTCCGAACCTCCGCTCCGATCCGCGCCGGCTGCAGTGAGAGCCGCGGGAGCCCCGGGCTGCGCGGAGCCGGGCGGGCGCTGCCGCCGGAGCACGTCGGGGAGGTAAGGGAGAGGAGCGGCTCCGGTTCCTTCCTTATGTAAGGTTTGCGTTTGTCGGTCCCGGCGGCCACTTGTTGCCTAGTAACTTGACAGGTCTTCGATTTGCCGCTTTAGGGAACGTCTTTAGACGGCTTTTCCTACCGAGCGCGGCTGTGCGCTGTGCGGGATGGGAGCCGCAGCCCGGGGCTGTGCCCGTAGCGGAGGCCGGTGGAAGCCCGCACGCCTCCCCTTTGTGCCACTTTACTTCTGTTTCGCTTTTATAAACCTCTGGTTTCAGGTTTCTGTCGCACCTTCCTGCTTCCTAGATCCGCAGCCATAAACTGTGTTTATTGCACTTAGGCTCAGGCCATGGGTGTGTAGCAGGCCGGAGCTGATAAGGAGTTCATTTTGGATCTGGGAGGGTTGGTGTGAGGATTCCCACCGCGATCCCAGGGGAGGAAGAATTCCGGAGCTCCCAGACTCCCTTCCATGTGCGTGCTCTGCTGACCGGGGTTACCCACGGGTTTAAACCCCTCCAAAGAGGCGGCTGACAGATGGGCATGTCTAACATTTGCATTTCAATAGACCTTTGCATATCACTTTGTTTCCCCTCTTCTCTCAGACCGGCGCTCGGAGGACGTAGGATGCGTTCCCAAGCATTAATATTATGGATGGTATTGTTTGCAAAATGGGGCTTCCTATTTAGAACTGCTCGTCCATTGTGTGCCCGAGCCCCGGGGCACCGAGTGCAGCTCTGGGAAACAAAATTCCCAGGAGGAGCAGTTAGTGGGATCATAGCTGCCCCATTGCAAAGAGCCACGGCTCGTCTGTTCCTATTTGTTCAGAAAGCCTCCTAGAAGCTACCGGCTATTTTAAGGACCAAGTGCCCTGCGGGGTCTTATTATTTATGAGAGAGCAGGCAGGAGGCCTTCCCTTTGCACTCCTCCTCGACCTCCTTTGTTCCGGGCACCACACAGGCATGATGAAAGAGTCACTGGAAATCAAAGCTCTGGGCTGGTATGAAAAAGGAGAAGAATAAAGCATGCAGAACAATGCAATGTCTGCATTCCTGAGTCTTAGAAAGTAGATGTAGTTTGCTGCGAGTCCACAAATGCGTTGGGCCTGATTTTCAGTAAAGCTTTTGTATGCTTCAGGAGTGTAAGGAGATGTATGGGAATACATAATTCTCATCCTCGGTGCCGTATAAAGTGACTGACATGAATGTGTCCTGTGTTACTTGTGTTCAATATCATTTCCTCTCCAGGCGAGTGCAGATTTGGCTTCCAAAGCCAGAATCCTCACGGGGGTTAATGTGGGTGTCAATAGCTGAAGTAGAAACAGTTGAAAAAGTCAGGGTTGTGAATAGGCAAAGAACTGTCCTGATGTCAACCCTGGGAGAGTAGGTCACGGCAGTGTGGAAGTGGCTGGTGTGGATGGTAAACATCTGCCCTCTGGCTAATGGAAATGGAGATAGGGATCTTCAGTGCCAGCCTGGGAGAGCTGCAACAAGAACTGGGAGGCATGTAGTGCTCCCAGTGTGACAGGTCTGTGCTGGGTTTGGCCGTGTGGTTTGGGGGAAGGGAGATGCTGTGCCCTGAGCTGAGCCCTCCTCAGCCCAGGTGGGTTGCTCACATCCCTTTCTGAGGGAACAGCAGCTCTTTTTCCAGTGCCTGACATGAGAGCAGACTCCCTCTCAGTCCAGAACTGGGTCTCACCTGGCAAACTCGCTGTTATTCAGCTTTTGCTGTTCGGTGATTCATGTCGGGTCTTTTTTCACTGCTTGCCTCCTCCCACCACCTGAGCCAAAGAGCTGCATGCAGAACTGGAGGAACTTGACTGCAGTCACTCCGGTTATCCTGGTTTGGCTGATGTCAGAACTGGGCTTGGATGACAAGTGAAGGCTCTGGGCTGCGTGTGTCTTGATGGTACTCAGAGTTGGCTTTGGTTACTGTCAGGTTTTTGGACAATCCCCTGCAGCAGTGCTGCTGTTTGTGTCAGCAGTGTGGGTGAGGAGCCAGCAGCCACGCTCTGACTTCAGGGTGTTCTGAAGCTTTTTGGTCAGGGGAGGGTACAGCACGGGGCATTTGGCTGGGGTTTGCAGGCAGTAAGAATAAGGGAGGGCAAAGCAGTTCTCCTTCTATTCAGAGCGAGGCTGGGAGCTGTTGGTGTCCCTGGTGGACAGATAGAGGTTCGGTTGTGCTAGTGATGCACTGCCTCTGCCAGAGCATGGCTTTTCAGGAGGATCATTAATCCCCAAGATGAGCAAGATAAGCAGGAGGGCTGCAATGAGCTCCGCTGGGATACGTAGAGATTTGACATAGTGTAGAATGAACAAAAAAAGACAGGGAAAAACATAGTGCAGGTGTCCCTTCTGCTCCTTTTCTCCTAGCTCTGCATCTCCCAGCTCACGCTCCTCATCCCGCTGCTGCCCTGGTGTTGCCTGGCTGTTACCTTTTCCCCACTCCCATTGCAAGGACCTGCATTACCTGACTGAAGCCCATCCCTGCTGCTTTGTCACTACCACTATTAGTGCTGCTATTTTTTCCCAAATATAAGGGAAGCATGTTAATAGAATTAATAGGTTGTTAGAATTAACGAGTTGACCTTGTCAGCTCGTGTACCTTTGAAACCTCTCTCTTTTCTCATTTAGCCTTCAGCTGTGATTTATGTCTCCTGACCACATACTGCTTCCCCCAGTGTAGAGATGCTCTCCTTCAAGAAATGAATTCTGAGATGTCCTGTTTCCTCAGGAGGTCATATGATCTTCATGCTCCTTTATGGCCTTTGAGTTGATGAAAAGGTCGGGCATCTCTTTACCTGGAAAGTGCTGCAGATTTCTTGGTACCAGACTTCCCTGTCTGTGGGCAGGTGATGCGCCTGACCTCGCACTTCCTGCTGTTGTCCCATTGTGAATACTCCAGAAAATTAGGCAGCAAAGTGCCTGGGAAGAGTTTCTGTCAGTGTGAATGATTCTTCTATGTATTTCCTCCTGGAGGCATAGAAGCCATCTCCAGACTGTTCAAACTATGGGTGATGTGTGTGTGCACCATCACAGATGTGCACTTCATTAGGCTTTGTGAACAAGAGCAGCAATGTTACTTACCAGTCTGAATGATCTCTCCATGGTTGTGGTGCTTCAGAGTAGCTGGAATTATGTGCTTGTTCTTGGTCTGTTCTGACCATCCTACTTATTTCTGATGATTTTTACGGAATGAGAATGAAATGAAGCACTTTTAACCTATTTTCTGACTTCTTGTGACACAGAGGCTGGCCTCAGCTGATGTCAGCTGGTAAATGCTGCAGCATCACGGTGCTCAGCCGTCGTCGTTTGCTTTCACTGAGCAAATAAGCAAATACACACTTATCAAGGCTATTAGATATGAGGTAGAAGGATATTTTTAGACTCAGATCTCTGGAATTCTGAAATCTTCCTTAAAATCTTTATGGCCAGCAAGGGAGCCCAGCGGTGTGGTTACTGATGTGGTGGTTGGTCCCATTCAAGAGCTAAAGGAGTGTGATGGCGCGTGGTTCCAAATTCTGGTTGGGTTTTTAGGGCTGTATAAATTAGCTTCCAAAATAGAATCTGTTGTGGCAGGAGGGAAGAAGCAAAATGCCCCGTTGCTAAGGAACATGACAGAGAACTGGGAGATGTGACTCAGTTCTTGGCTTTGTATGATTTCTCTCCAGTAAGATGTGGGTCCACAGAGCACGTCTTGCTAAGTGTGAAGGGAAGGATATTAAAAATATTGACTGAGTTTTTAAGAAGAGCTCGAGAGATCTGCTCTGAGGGGAAGCAGCTGAGCTAAGTCTGCTCAGCAGTGGTTGTGCAGGTAAACCTGTTTGCAGTCAGTGTGCAGGATCAGGAGCATATCAGATAGGTGGCAGCTCCGCTGAGTTTTGATATGCTCCTGGTTCCCATTGCTGCTCTTTCTCTCCCCACAATAGAATTTAATTTTGGAGGAAAATGGGTCTCTGGGGGCTGATAGACTGGAATGATTTCAGCTCGCCTTACTGTAAATCTCTCATCAGAGGGGATGGATTTCCTTTCATTTCGCAATCCCTCGCTGTGCTTTTTTTTTTTTATGACATTCCCACACCTCTTGATTCCATCTTTGATTTTGTGTCTGGGTGTTGCAGTTTGTTGATGTGTTATGACCCAAGCACGTGGCCCTGCTTTGCCCTTAGCTCTGCAGCAGCTCTCAGCAGGGGCTGCTTGGGCTCAGCAGCACGCAGCCCCTGGGGGGAGCAGGAGAAACAAACAGTGATGTGTGCTGGAATGTGGGTCAGCGAGCAGCTCAGATCTTCTCCCAGAGTCCAATTGTCTATTAGAAAACATGCTGCTATCAACAATCCCGTGGAGGGGGTTTATTTCCAGGAGTGAGTTGGGAGGGGACAGGCAGTGGATGTGTGAGGATGTGCCATAGGAAGCTGCCATTATCCTGCTCGAAGTTTGGTGCTGTGTGTCTGTGAGCACTTTGCTCTTATGTGTGCATAAACTGCAAGTGCTGAGAGCTGCTCGTGTCTGCTTCTCTTAATTTCCCCATTCTCTGAGAAGAGGCAGGAGATGCTCTCCCAGGATGCAAGTGTCTCATCGTACAACGTTGTCTGTACTTTATTTTGTTCTCAGTGTGCTGCAGTGAGAAATGACTGAAAAGGAGAGGGGAAAAGCACAGAAAGATTTGGTTACACAGTCAGGCTGCGTTTATTGAGAGAATTCTCCTCTTTGGTCCCCGTGATTGAAAGCCAAGGGGTCAGGAGGCAGAGCTCATTCTGCTTGTGCTGCAGTGGACAACAAATAATTAAATACTACATTTCAGAAATGGTCTCCCTTAGAGTTTCACAGCCCATCCATCATACTGCTGGTTCAGCAGGTTGCTTTGATCCAGCTCACTTCCATGATTCAGCTCCCAGTGCAGCCCTGCAAGGGGATGCGGGAACCCAGAAGGAGTGCTGCGATGCTCGAAGGAAGGTGGGCAACTCCTCAGCATGTCCTAAGTGATCCACGTGGGCACTCAGCCCTCAGTAACCCAGGAAAAGCACTTTGTGCTGATCTGCAGCCATGAAAGCGCTTTGAAGCAGCTGCTGGCTGACACATTTCTCCAGGAAACGAGCTGCATAAAGAATATCCTGAAGTGCTTTACAGTCTGCGGCATGAGGGCGAGCAAGCCCTGCTTTTAATGAAGTAATTGTTATTTAATAGTTTTTATCAATGTCAGGGGAGTTTGGGGCCTTGCTTACACTACAAAGACTGGGTGGAATGGCAACAACGGCACAGATTGATCAGCGATGGCAGCTTCCCAGAGCCACAGCAAGCCTGGCACGGAGCTCTGCTGCTTTTCCCTCCGTGCACAAAGGCTTTGGCCAGCACAGCTGTGGCACTGAAGGGTGTGGTATTTTTTGCACTCCTAATTGATGTATTCTTGCCAACAAAACTTTAAAAGTAGTCCAACCTTGGGTTATTTTTTGACTGTTATTATTTTTTCTCGTGTCCATTCTCACTGTGGCTGACAGTTTGCCTTTGCTTGCTTGGCCAAACCTGCCCTTGGAGGGAGATCAGCCCTCTTCTTTCTAGGAGAGCTGCAGCTTCTTGATAAACAACTTGTTTTACAGCGTTTGCATTTGAGATGGAAAGTAATGTGGCTAAATATTAGGATTTTCACTTAGTTGTTTTAGTTATTTCTGTTGCTGATTCTGCAGCCCCAGGAATGTACAGATAGGATGATGAAGAAGAGTAGGAAAGGGTTCAGTAGTTTGTCCAGATTTCCATAGCCTGGAACAGTTTTAGGTCCGTTTCTGGTGTAGATCCTCTCCCTGGGTCCATTATGTTGTTGCACTCCTCAGTTTGGGCTGGCAGAGCTGGAGCACTGGGTTGGCACATTGATGTCCTTGCTGCTGCTGGAGCTGACAGCAGAGGTTTTGGTGCGGTGTTCTGAAGTAGAAAACATTTATTCTGTGGAATTCTTGGTAGCAACCTGGGTGTCAGTGTTTATACAGAAACTGGGACTGCTGTGCTAGCTTAATCAAAACAGAAATGAATCAGAAATGAAATCTCTTTGGATATGCTTTGCTGGTTTGAGGGTCAAATGATGCCAGAAGAGCTGGAAGTGGGATGGAAAGCATTTCTCCTTTATTGCTATTGGCCCCAAGACAGCAAACCTGACAGCCTCCTGTGTTCTTGTGATAGCTTATCCTGATCAGACACCTACGTGCTTTTTTTGTTCCTTTTGATAACCTGTCAGCAAGGAGAGCAGTGCTGGAGTTCTCTCACATTTTCTACCCCCACTCCAAAGAAGCCTGACTCCTCTTATCAGTGAATCATTCCTGCCTATGTGTAAGCCCCAGAAGTTGCTTAAGGCTGAGAAACTCTCCCAGGGAGGGCAGTGATTCAGAGAAAGCTGTTTAAGCAAGGAAGCATGCAGCTGTTCCCCTGGGCTGGGATAGGCAAAGCTTGGGCTCCTTTGTCTGCCCAAGCACTGCCTGGCTCTGTCATGGATTGCTGCACTGTGTTTGCAGGGCTCTGCTTAATGGTGCAGAAAACACAACAGTTATTTTAACCTGTGCTGAGCAGCCTAAGAGCAGATTGATTCTGTCTGAAAAGGGTCTCCGTTGTGCATAGAGGTGTAAGTGTGTGCCAGTGCCAAGCAAAGCACTCCCTGGCATCACTGCGATGTATGCACTGCACTGTGCTGCTGGTCAGAGGTGCTGCCACAGAGTCATCATTTCTGCAGCATTGGGATTGGATGTTTTTCTCAGTTCTTCCATTATCTGATGGATTTGGTTTTCATTAAGTCAAGCAAGAACTGCATGCATTGTGTATGAAATGATTCAGTGAGTACGTGTGTATTATTTGTCAGACTGGTAGAAAGGTCTGTCCTGGGTCTGCCAGCCCTGGAGGCATTATCACAGCATCCCAATGGTGTAACCCTGTATGGCTGCACACAGGTCAGGATGAGACTCTGCCTTTGGGCAGGGCTGGTGGGAGCTGATAAAGGAGCTGTTACTGCACTGTGATGGGCACAACCAAAATCTGCCCCAGCTTTGTTTGGTGTGTAGCACGGTCTGCTCGTTTGTTGTGTGTAATTAAAGAGCCCCATCAAACTGAAAGCATTCTTGTAATTAAAGTCCCCATCATCACAGTTTGTCCTGCTCACTGCTTCTATGTTTCATTAAATGTTTTGGTTGGAGTGCTGAGAATGCAGACCTGGGTTTTGCTGGGGATGTGGGGATGTCAGGTGTTCAGATGTATTTTGGTGCTGCGTATCAGTGTAGTGCTGTCAAGCTGCTAAAAGGGACCTGATGCAAAAGCATGTTTTGCTAGCTCAGCCTTGTTCCTTCTGCACAGGTGAACACTACAGCATGGTGCAGCCCATCCATGGGCACTAATTCTCACCCAAAGCCACATTCCAGATCAATGTTTCTTTGTGTTAAATGCTTTCCTTACAGCTCCCACGTCATCTCTGCTGCCCAAGAGTCAGAACAAAAGCCAACTCTTTATTACCGGACTTTAGAAAATGTCTTTTATTTGCATGTCATAGAGTCATAGAATGGCCTGGGTTGAAAAGGACCGCAATGATCATCTAGTTTGAACCCCCTGCTATGTGCAGGGTCACCAACCAGCAGACCAGGCTGCCCAGAGCAACATCCAGCCTGGCCTTGGATGCCTCCATGGATGGGGCATCCACAGCCTTCTTGGGCACGTGATTGTTAGTAGTGTTCTTACAGTTTTAACTTGCAACATCGGACGTGTTGTGCTCGGCCTCGTCCAACTGAGCCTAATCTGAAACAAATTACTTTCTTCATTTTGTTGTGCAGTGTCAAAGAAACACGGCAAGCTCATCACCTTCCTTCGTTCCTTCATGAAGTCCCGCCCAACCAAACAGAAACTGAAACAGAGGGGGATCCTGAAGGAAAGGGTGTTCGGCTGTGACCTGGGAGAGCATCTGCTCAACTCTGGCCAGGATGGTAAGGAGCAGCTCAATGCTGATTTCTTCCTCTGCTGAGAATGTAAACGTGAAAGAGGGATCATATCTAGCAAGGGGCAGGTTGGTACCAGTGGAGAAATATGTGATGGGAATTGATGGCTGAAAGATTAATTGAGGCTAATACTAATTGGAGGCGAACGTGATGGTTCGGCGTGGGAGCACTGGAGATGAGCTCTCCATCTCTTGAAGTCTTTGAATAAATGCTAAATATTTTTTTGGCAGGGAAATAAACATTGCTGTGTATGTGAGAGGATTCACTGTTGTGAGAGAAGAGTAGATGGAGAGGGTAAAAGTGAGATGGAAGGGCAACAGCTGAGAGGTCTGATGCTTTGTTAAATGAGCACTGAGGCAGCGGGCTCAGGTGGTGTAGCTGGAAGTTGCATTGCATGTCTGTGCACCCAGAGGGAACGTGCAAACAGAGCAGAACGTGCAAACAACCTCCTGCAGAATGTTGTCTTTCTGTGAGCACAGCCAGCAGCACTCTCCTTCTGCACCTCTGTCAGAAGGAGAATACATTGGCATGAGGTGTCCAGGAGGAAAGTGATACAGCAGTGATTTTGTTGGTGCAACAGGAGTCCAGGTGACAGCATCCTGCAGAGCTCCATAGGTGTGCTCTGCTTTCAGCTCCCTGATAGGCAAAGCTTTATTTTAGTTCCCCTGAATTTTTGAGTTTGGGCTTCACTGAGGCAGAAAATGCATCTCAGGCTGGCGTGACAGAACTTGTGTCTGCAGAACTGCAGGACATAATGGCTCTGCTTACTGGAGTTTCTCCCAGGGGAGGGTGGCTGGGTGTGATAGGATGCAAGCAGGCTGTTGTTGCTATTGCCTTTTCGTTTTTGATGATGCAATTTGTCAATTTTTTAATTGTTGTGTAGGCACCTGAGAAGTAACCCTATAAACAGGCATAGGGAGGGAGGTAAGGATGGTAAAAAATGTTTGCAAGAACAGCAGTAGGGATGAGTGCTGCGCCTTAAAATCTCCTTTTATGACTGGTGACTCATGTTGGGGATTGCAGTGATTATGGGCTGGCAACTGTAACATCCTGGTTTAGGGTTCAGGTTTGTGTTGTTGTTTTTTTTTTGTTATTTTTTTAATTCCAGTTTGTAGTGTGTTTACACTTTGGGCCATTTTGTGTTAGTAGTACACGGGCACATTATTTGCAGTGAAAGCAGCACAGCCTGCCCTTCTTGTTCCGTGTGGAAGTGCTGACTGATGGGATGATGTCTGTAGGAATAAAAACAGTTTTGATGTGAGGGATTTTTGACTTTTCTCTTGAGTTTAAATCTAGCCAAGGCCATGGTGGTGCACCCCTCAAGCATGCTGCCTTATGCAATCCACACCCAATGGCCATCTCAGCCTGCCTTGGGAGCAGCATCTCCATTTAATTTTAGTGCATTACTCATTTGTTGGCTCTTCTGGGCTTTGAGTGCTTTCCCTGCCGCCACTTGAAAGCAGACCGTGCTCAGCAGGGAGCAGCTCATTCTGCATCATCCTGAGGGACATTCCCAGTGCAATCTGTGCCCCTGGTGCTTTGTTGTACAGAGCTGCAAGGTGCAGCAAATCCAGCGCAGTCCCCAGTGGTGAAGTCTCTGTGGCCTCAGTGAGTAGGCAGCCTTTTTTTTCCTCTGATTTTTTTCTCTCAAAGGAAACCAAACAGAACTGAAATGTAGCCCGACCCCAATTAGACAGATCTGTGCTGGCGGAGGATGTGTTTGTTTAGCGTGGGAGCTGCTTAAATGCTGCATTGCAGCATCCGTACCGCGTCCTCAGTTGCGACTCAGAAGGTTGGGGAACATTTCTGTCCCTGCTCTGTGGCTGCACACGGTGCTGTGGTTGCTGTGGGCTGTGCAGGAGCTGCTGATGGAGCCCTGCAGGCCCTGATAGCAGCTGGTTGGGCGCTGCACTGAGATGCAGCGAGCTCCTGGACCAAAGCTGAGGGATCCCTGTGCAGGGATGTGCAGGGTGTTCAGGTGTGTGGGGGATAACGGGCTGGAATCACTTGGATTACAGAGGCTGAGGTGTAAATCCTGGCAGTTGTTTGCCTGCACTGAAAAGCTCCTGTTGCCCTACACCAGATGGAAATATTGCTTCTCTCTGGGCAGTTGGAGTTGGGTGCAGGCTAACCCTGATGTACTCTCTTACTCATGACAAAATTCATCCAGCAAAGTCAGCTCTATTCACAGTGGATTTTGTAGGCTAAAAGCAAATGATGTGTTTTGTTCCTCCTCTTGTCTGCGTTGCATTGATACATCTTTGTGCATTTGCTGCATTGATAGTTTATCAGCTTCCTTAACTGGACAAGGAGGGTGTAGAAATGGCACAGTTTATGATTTCCAGTTTTCCCATCAGAGGAGTAATCTCCTCTTTGTGTTTTAGATGCAGGAGGAGGTGTTGCTTTTCGTGCTGAAAAAGAAAATGCCAACAGAAGACAAAGCTTATTAACGCTCCTGATTCTTGGTCTCTGTTCCTCGCATTATCCCCAATTCCCCAAATTTATTATCAATTATTTGTGACAAGTTGGGCAGCATTGAAAAAAATTAAAGCTGAGTCCTTTCCAAACTGCCTGCAGGATCAAATTAGAGCATACATGATGCTGTTATGTATTGGGCACTAGCAACAACTGCTTACTAGGGAGGGTGTTGTTCTCTTCTGGTGGCTATTGTGCTCTTCAGGTAAGCTTCTTAACAGCACCCACCTGTATCCTAACTTCCCATTGGTGCCACAGGAAAGATAATGCATGCTTACTGCTTTGGTGCAATTCATAATGCCCTCAGGTACCTGTGGGAAGAGAGGCATAACCAGAACACTGGGTAAGGGCAGGATTCCTCTCGATGTTACAGCTCACCAAGCAGTAGGTGCACCAGGTGCTTCCCAATGAACCTGCCTTGTAATGCAGATACTGATGAAACTCATCTCCTTTAATAGTATCTGTATGGTTACAGTCCTGTTGACAAGGCCAAAAGTGAAGGAGGAGATTCTCTCTGAAATACTTTGTTCAGTTAAAGAGAAGTGGTAACAGGTCTGCCAGGGCCTGAATGAGCTCAGAGGACAGCACTCCTAGATGGTGAGGATGTGATTCTACATCCATAAACGTTTTTCAGTACTTGAAACTTTGGAAGCTTTTTATATGCTTCATGTCACAGAGTCACAGTACACTTCTTATCCTCCCCAAGTCATTTATCTTGTTCTTGAGGAGCCAATGGCAAAGGGGAGATCTGAACATCTGAGCTGTGTGTCAGAGCCCAAACCAGGATCTGATGGACCTCTACCATTTCCTATTTGCTTAATGTTTTGCAGTGAAGAAACACCATCCTACCTCAGCACATTCTCGTGCATCTGAGCACCTGTTGGCCTCAGCTCTGCATGCAGTGTAGACTCAGAAAAAAATGGCTCTGACGATGCATTCTGAGGCAGCACTTATTCCTTAATTGAATTTGCATAATTTCACAGATCCAAACATGTCAAAAAGTGCCACCTGAGCACTTGTATAAAAGCATGCAGAGCTGCTGTGCTTTGTGTGCCCAGGCATTTCTTCAGAGCTGGCAGCTCTGCACAGACACCCACAGCAGGACGGACCCTGCAGCGGTGGCTGTCCCAGTGTGCACGTGAGTAGAGAATATCCCACTTTCTGCAGATGCACAAACCCCGTTGAGCACCAGTTGATACTTCTAAAGGCCAACAGTTCTGAGCTATTTGGGGCAGTTTTCCAACCATAACAGGCGCTGTTATTGCTTCATCATCTGCCCTCTCAATTGCTGGAACTCAAGATTGCTGGGTATGGGGTTAGCATCACAAAGAGGTATGTGGGGTTCCCACAGAGAATTACTTGTTTCTGGGGAAGTAGTTGCAAAAAGGGTGAACTGAGAAGGCAGTGCAAGCTCTGGCAGTTAAGAAAAGAGACAATTTCTCAGTCCCCTCCCTTTCACCATGCCTACAGCTGTGAGGAGAGGCATTCTTTATGCCTGAATGACCCAGGGGACAGCAGGGAGTTGAAAATTAATTTGCATTTTGAGACGCTGCAGCTGCAGGGGGAACAAACAGGAGAAAAGAAAATGCTCCTGCTTTGCCCCCCTTAACTCATTGTGGTGTGATTGCTCTAAATGGTCTGTGTAGGAATGTATCTGTAGTATATTCGTTCCATTTAACATGCATGCAAACAACTGCAGAGAGTTAAGTGGATACCACCTGGGAGATGGACGTGCCATACAACAACGCCTATCTTGGATGTAAAAGCAGTAAGCATGGCAGCTGAAAGCAGGGATTCCCTAGCACAGATAGACCTGTGATGCTGAGCATGTTGCTGACATCACGGTGCTCTGTAAACGTGGCTGCCTGCCTGCCAGCTTGATGCAGCATGGTGAGATTTACGTTTCTCAGACCTTGCCCTTTTTTTTCTGTTACACAGTTCCTGGACAAGCTGCCATAACCAAGCAGTCCCATCTTACACAGCAGAGGGCAGTGCCAGAGGCTGTCTCCGCAGTGAGCACTGCGTGGTAACCAATCTGTGTTTTATGGCCCCTCTTCATTATCACAAGGGATGCAGAACACGGGTCACACCTTCAAATAAAAGTGTTGCACGTTGCCAGGAAATAGTGCAGCTTGTGCTGCTTTGGACTTTAATCAGCACCTCAGCAGTACGAATCCTTACAGTGTGGGTCGCTTCTGCAAAATCAGGAAGGGAGCATCTCTAAGTCGCTGTTTGTTTGGTTTTGTTCTTCTCTCTTAATCCTGGTGATTCAAACTTAAGGACACAGATGTAGAATGAGCCAAAGGTCCCAGGAAGAAAATATTTCAGAGTTAGCTTTTCTGTGGCTACGTGGGGAGTGTTGCTGTCTGTATGCTTGTAAAAACATGTGCAGGCGATGCCCTGGGTGGAAATACTTGGATATTTCTTTGAAAAGTTGAGCTAAAAATAGGAGAATGTTTGGGATAAGAGCAACGCTATTTATTGAATATATTCATTGGTATGTTCTTAGACAACCTTGGGTTTGTGCAGTGAGGGAGATGGATGTGTTTGGCTTTACCTTTGTGCTTGGGTGGCACTCAGGGCTGTTCATTTGCTGTGCTTGGTGGGTGACAGGTTTTGCTTTCTGCGTTGGTTTGCTGTGTGTGGAATTCAGCTGAGCAGCTGCATTTCAACAGGCTGTGGGCCATTAACCAGCCAAAGGCCTGGCTTATGTGGCAGCACACCTTATTGCTGTAATAGGGTGGAAATGATGCTGTTAGAAGGGAGCTTGATGGGAGGCCTCATTCCCCAGGCTGAACAAATAGTTCTGATTCCAGAAATGCACTGGAAAAATAAAAATCCAGGGAGGGAACATTACAAATGATTAAAAAGGGAAAAACAAAACAAAACAAAAAACAACAAGATGGTAGGAGAGGAAATGTGTCTGATTTCAAGATGAATCAAGTTGATCTTCGGAATGAAAACCGTAAAACTTCTGCCTCCTCTTAATGGGGAAGAATTAACCAGTTGATGAGCCTTAAGAGATGCAATAAACCTTTCATAGCACCGAAGAGATGCTCAGGAACAAGTTGAAGCAATTCTTCCAGCTGCTGCAGGGATGCAGTCTGGCAGGGCTTTGGCTGGGGCAGCCATTCCCATTGTTTGGCCACAATGCCAACGTGGTTGGAAAAAGCAATGGGTGAGGGATGGAGGGAAGGAAGGTGGTGGATTTTGTGTGTGCAGTGCTCAGAGCCTCACCAAGGGGAGGTGCTCAGATGCAGCAGCTGGAGGCGGGTTTGGCACACTGCGGTCAGTTGGTGACAGCACTGCAGGGAGACGGCGTAGCTCAGGGTTAGGAATGAGATCAGAGGTTGATGCAATGCTGCCCCACAAATGCACGGGGATTTGGATCTGCAAAGGGCTGTGTGTGGGGTCAGTGAGCACGGGCAGCAGTTCTGTGCCCCCACAGCAGGGACTGGTAGGCATAGGTGCCTGCAGGAGGCACAGTGTGGGGGGTGGTTGTGGCAGAGCTCACGTTTGCCCAGTGAAGCTGTGGCCTGTGCTGTCTTCCTGATGCTTTGTTCTGGTGGCAACAGATGATTCTTCCCATCCATACACATATGTAAGTGTGGATCTAGCTAAAGGGCTTAGAATTCAAAGGGGAGAGGGCGATTAAACACACTTGTCAGGTGTCATCTTTGTTCAGAAATCAGAAAAATCGAATCACCATTCCAGCAAAGGGCCTTCAACTATAATTAAGGCCCTACTTTGTAATTCAGTCACTTCTTCAACCATGCAAAATTCCCCCCAAAATATCTGTGGTGCTGGCATGATATATTTAGCTTAAAGAACAGATCGTCCTGGCAACCAGATTAGGAAATGCGTGGAAGAAGCCTGCTGGATGTTTTCAGTGTGCATTAATTCTGACTGTGCCCAGCCCTTCCGTGATGAGTGCTGTGTGCTGTTGCTTCTGCAGCCCCCTCCTCCCCTCCTTGCTCCCCTGACCCCATTCACAGTATCACAACGGGTCGCTGCTCAGATGAGCGGGGACATAAATACCGCTCTCACCATGCTGTGTGTTTACACAGCTAGATCAAGCCCAGAAGGAGGGGCAGAGAAAGAGGGGGGCTGCGTGGGCTGCCCCTGTGCTGTGTGGTGTCAGCCTCCCTGGTGGGAACCAGCCAGGCAGGGAATGCACCATTTATTTGCTTGCTTATTTCTTTCAATGGGTGCTGCTGGTTTCGTGGGACATCCCACATTATCTTCCTTTGTCTGTGTGAAACTGAGCGCTGATGTCGTGTGTTTTGCAGTCCACGGTGCTCTCCTTCCTCACCCTGTGTCAGCATCAGTCCCTTGTCCACCTCAGGGGAGGGTACTGTGCTCATCTCCCATCTTTCTGCATCCATTTATACCTGGACCATGCTTGTCTAATGCCGCAGTGCAACGCAAGGCACACTGTTGCCTTTTTTGGCAATTGCTGGAGTATGGTGCAACTCCTACCCTATCCGCTTTACACTTTAGAACTTTCTTCTTCAAGAGGTGTGGAATTTGTTTTTTTTAATTTTTTTTTTTTTTTTCCATAAAGATTGTGTCCTCTAAAAATGCTTCTTGAAACCCTATTCTGGTGTAGGGCCATCTGTTCTGCCTGCCCTGCTCTCAGACATTCAGCTGATGGCACTGAGGACCCATTCCAAAATGAGGAACACACGTTCTGCCTGGCTGGACCTGCGTGGTTCATTCTGTTGTGTGCCCAAGTGTGGAGCAGACGTGCCCATAAGCCAGGGTGCTTCTGCTGACCCCCATGGAACCACTTACAACAACTCTTCTCTTGCTGTTTGTCTGCATCTCCATTCAGCAACACTTAGGAGAATTGAGTGGCAGATGGCATTTGCTGCTTGATAGAAGGGGATTTGCCACGTGACCTATTGAGGATCAGATTTAGCATCTCATGTAAGAATAAATCCTGATCATCATAGGACTTATGGCACAAAGGTGTTTTGTGGAGGAATCCACACGAATGTGGGCTTTGCCCTGCAGGTTTGCTGTTGTTCACAGGAGCTCAGTCCTAATTTTCTCTGTGCTTAGAGAAGTTTTATCTCCCTATGATAGATAACATGATGTGCTCCTCCTCAAACCTACAGATGGACAGATATTCAGGCAGTGGATGCTGCGTGGGGCTGAAGTCAACTGGAAAGAATCAGTTGGTGAAGTGGCTTAGGTATTAACTTGACACCTAATTATATCTTCTGGGCTTATTTTTTCCATACTATCATACCACGGTCTGTCTGCTCTTTCTGTGAGTGTGGTTTGTTGTGTACTTTGGGGAGGAAATTACCAGTTGTAAACACTGCACTTTCCTTTGTGCAGAAAGCAGCATCCACTCAACATTTGTATTTGCTGAAACCAAACCGTGTAAATCAATCCATGTTGGTCTGGAAACAAAGGGAGCCTTTTGGCCGAAGAGAGCATATTGGATCAGTTTCATAGCTCTTCTGGACATGAGATTCAACACCACCGTTCTTGTGGGAGCTGTGATGGGACTTGCAGTGTCCCTGGCTTCACCAGAATGACTTTATCCAGGCTGATTCATAGGTCCTGGCACTTCTTTAAAGCAAAGAACTCACCTCTGTCCAGTTTCCTCACCAGCAGTGACATCTCTGACAGCTTTCTCCTCTAAGGAAGAACCAAGCAATGGAGCCCGGCTGGGCTTAGTGGATGGGATGTGACAAGAGCACAGCCTGAACCACACTTGAATAACAAGTTCAACTAACTGCTGACACTTATTCTTTAGTCCCCCAGGTGCTCAAGAGCTGCACTGAATTCATTGAGAAGCATGGCATTGTGGATGGGATATACCGCCTGTCCGGCGTCGCATCCAACATCCAGAAACTGCGGTGAGTGACGGAGCTGTCAGTGGGGCTGGGATGGGACACGTGCCATGTTTGGGGTGTTCAGAGGCCTGTGCTGTGGGGCAGCTGCGTGCAGGCAGCGTGTCCTCAGCAGTGCTGTGCAGGGCTTGTTGCTGTTCTGTAGGAACACGGGGTGTTCAGACTTGCTGGTGCAGGAAGTTCTCCTTCAGGACAGGGCATTGGAAGGCTCTGGGACTGCAGTGTCGCTGCTGTCAGGTTACATTCCCGTTTCCTTTTGTTCCCAGAGCCCTTTTGAGCAGCTGATATTTCTCCTTGCTGATTTGGGCTCCTGGCATATTAGCAATTAATTAGTGACATGTGATGGAGCACTTGCATAATCCTTGGTGGGCGGCATTGCTGTGTGGGGGATTCAAAGTGCACCTCACCCCCACTTGGGAGCTGCTCGTGTCACCATTTATGTCCTTTATCCTTTTGTGAGGCTCTGGATTTTTCCTCCCCTCGCTTGCTGTGCTTTCTTCTGTTGTGAAGGGACTTAGGGAACACTGTGGGATGTGACCAATTCCAGGCCCTCAGAGGCAGCAAAGGGGTATTTTCCCTATGGAGGATATCCTTTTGTACCAGCTATTTCCAAGTTAAATGGACAGCTTTGAGCCGGCACACTTACTGTACAAGCCCTTGTATGGAGGGGTTTATTCTGGTTCTGCTTAATCCTGTTTTTTCATCACAATTTTGAAAATCTGCTTGTGAGGCTTTGCTATGAGGGCTCCAAGGACCCTGCCTGTAGCTGCTGTGCACAGCAGTCTGCTGAAGAAAATGGTTGTCCTTGCCTCAGTTCCAACCCTTTAATTCCTCGTTCCAACTTGAGCTGGTCCATCCTTTCTGTCACCACTCTAGCCCATTTTTTTCCCCTTGCTTAGCCGTGACCATTTTCAATTTGGATGTACATTTAAAAATGTTTTTCCAGATACATTAACTGCATAATTCCCTGGTCTAATAAAAGAGAATGAGATGATAGCATCCTTCTCAGTTTTCTGGGACAAAAGGAGTGGAATACATGGCATAACTTGTAGACACCATCCCTGTTCATCTAAATCACTACTGCTTTTTGTAAGCAAAATGTGCCTTGATGAGTCTGATAAGCACAGCAGTGTCAAGTTGGCATGTTTCCCTCTGCATTCTGGTTTTGGCTTTTTTGGAGATACTGCAAAGCTCTTCCACTAACAGAATCTTCCTTTGGGGAAGGCTGAATGTAAGGCTTCCATTTCCTCACTCCGTGTTCTGCTTCTGCAGGGGTAGTTCTCTATAGCATGGCATGAGATTTCTTCCTCAGCAAATACTCAGGGATAGCAGGAGGGCAGGATGAGGCCAGGCATCAGCCAGGGCTCAGTTTATTTGTAGGGGTGAGCTGGTGCCTTCCTTTGCTTTTGGTTTTGAGTTCCTTCTTCCGTGGAGCCAAGAGCAGGAAACAAGTTTGTTTTCCAGATGTGAGTAGGTGATGAGTCAGAACACGCCTGTGGGAGCTGTGTAGACTGAACACAGAGGACTGTGGTTGCAGGGAATCCATCAGATGGGGAAAACAGAAACCTTTATTTCCTTCTGTGCCTTCTCTGGGATGAGGACCTGGAGCAGACTGTTCTTCTTCTTGTCTGAAGAAGCAGACCTCTCTTCTCCCCTTGTCTGCCCCTTCATGTCCAGGTGCAGGGAGCATCTCCTTCCCCATCCTGTAGGGGATGCACACCTGACACTGCAATTACAAGTACTCCTGGTGCCTTGGGCATGCTAGAGACTGGATCTTCCCTGCAGTACAGAGGTGGTGTCTGAGGCTAAGGCAGGTTGTACCTTCTGTGCTGCACACTGCTTGGCTTGGACAGGGAGGCCAAGATGAGGGTCACCGAGCTCCTGACTTTGCTGCAGTTGGAGTGTAGACAAGCTGATTCCCCATGTCAACGTTAAGCACTTTGGTTTACAGCTTAGAGAGGATTGCAGGGAAACCAAGTCCTGGCTGCAGCAGTCCCTGTTCTCACAGCTCGCTGTGCCTGACTCACCCTGCTGGCCCCTGCAGAGCCAGCCTGCTAATTCAAAACTGCAACCTCCATGCACGGACCCTAACAGCAAGCCAGCTCCTGGCCTTCAAAGCCCAGCTTTTCTTTCATAGGTGTTTGTGATTTTGTTTTTTTTTCTCTCTCTAAAAACCAAGGAAATGCACAGGGATCGTCTTCGTGTGGTTCCAGGCACTCTTCACCCCATAGCAGAGGCATGCTCAGCTCACCAGTGGACCCAAGGAATTTCTGCATGCTAAAATTTCAGTGGACAGCAGCTGCCAGCAGCGCTGCTGCTCAGCATTGCTTTCTCATTTCATTTTCCAGGCCTTTGAACTGCAAAGGGAAGCAGTTTTTGCTCTGACCTGCAGGGACTTTTCCTCCAGGCAGCTCTGTGCTCCTGGAAAACATGCTCTGGGGGCTCTGCAAGTTGTTGTAGACCAGGCAGTCAGTTGTAAAGCTAACTGAGAATGACTTACCATAAAGAAAAGGTCTATTTTGGAAACATCCAGTCTAGCATGGCTCGTGTGGTGTTGGTGACTAAGTATTTATTTCTTCCTGTACATCAGGAACCTCTTGCTTTTCTTGGCTGTAATTTTTATTGTTTTGTTGTTGTTTTTTTTTTAATTCCTCTTTTTTGTGCCCATTTTTGTGTCCTCTGCAGCCATGAGTTTGACTCCGAGCAGATTCCTGACCTAACCAAGGACAATTATATCCATGACATTCACAGCGTGAGCTCCCTCTGCAAAATGTACTTCAGGGAGCTCCCGAACCCTCTGCTGACCTACCAACTCTACGAGAAGTTCTCAGTAAGTACAAGGCAATGTCTTTCATTTAGCTCTCCCAGGGCCTCGTGGTGTGACCTGTCACATACACACACATCTACTCACCTTTTTTGGTCTAAATTCAGTTTAAGTTTGGGTTATTATAGAGATCTAGAGGATGTAATGTGTAAAACAAGCAGCTCATGCTTCCCACGCACCAGGTGCCCACCTGCTGTTAGCATCCTGCCACTAAAACAGTGAGAAATGAGCATAGTGGTGCCTGAGGCCTGAGACCCTTATTCTGTTGCCCCTTGAGGTTTACTCACATGTCACTGCCATGTCCTGCATCACGCTGATGCCACATTTGGAGAATTCCTGCTTTTTTTTTCTATGCCCCAACTATTCATAGAACAGGAATGGTACTTGGAGATGGATGCCCACTGCAGGGAGCTGAGCTGCACAGTCAGGCTGTAAACCAGCCCAGTGCTTGTGTTCCTCATCCTTTTATCACATCAGCTGCATACACCTCTATCTCCCCAAGATGCCTCTTGGAAGGCAGAGGGGCTCAAAAAATCTGCCTCAGTGCTAACGAGCAGCACGTTGCCCCCATATTTCCAGATCCTGCAGCTGCTATTTGTGTCTAAATCCCTTTCTGCATTATTCCAGGATGCTGTTTCTGCTGCTACAGACGAGGAGCGGTTGGTGAGAATCCACGATGTCATCCAGCAGCTGCCCCCACCTCACTACAGGTCAGTGCTGCCCTCGCTCTGCACTGCTGCATTTCAGAGCAGCAAATGATGCCGTTCCGGGTTTTGTCTCATGCTGGCTACGTTATGCCTGTGTACCTTAAAGGGGCTCGTGGAGATGCTTTGTAGTTTATTTAGATCATTACTAACCCACCATTATATACTTTGCAAAGTCTTATTTTACTTCCTCTGAAGTCCATACAGGAGGGACATCCATGCTGAGGAGGTCAGAAATGGCTGATGCCATTGAGGAGGGCCCATTTTTGGGTCAGTCCCTCAACATGGGGATGCAGCTGGTGGCTGCAGTGGTGCTGCAGTCTGGCACTTAGTATCTGCTTAATATTTAATGCCAGTAGCAATAATAATAATCAACAAATGCTAACACTGACTTAATAACTATTGATAGTGTTTATTGTTTAAATGGCAATGAGCTTATTAGACTAGCATGCAGTAATTAATATTGATAATATCAATATGTGCTAATTGATATTTGTGACTATTTGTGGTGTGTGATAATTTTGCTCTTACCATTGCAGTGTATACTAATAGGCAATTAGCCAGTATTAATAACTTCTGCACTGTACAAGAAATGTCCTTGTACTACAAAGTGTGGTAATTGGTATTAATAATAATTTGTCTTGACCATTTTTAATATATTGATTGGTATAAATAATATATGTTAATCTCAAAATATGATTAACTAACTAAATCTAATATATAACTAACTAGTGATAATATTTAGTGTTAACTAAATGTAATGTATGATGATTGGTATTAATAATTTACAGTAAGACATAATTAGCCTACCATAATTAATCTATCATAATGCATGGTCATCAATGTGACCAATCATAATATGATTATGTACATTAGAAATTATGCTTGCAGGTATTCAGATATTGATGAGTAGTGTATGGTAATTAGCTTGACTTATTACAGTGTGTGTTATTTGCTAATTAAACGTCATTGAATGATTTATGTGCTGTATGGGATTTAATACCAACTAAATGTGAGCTGTGGTGATGAAGGAGCATTCAGACAGGTGCTGAGCTGTGCTGTTTGCTGGGGGCACTATGTGAGATGCAGTGAGATGGGGCTGTGTGTGTTGGAAGGGATGGAGCCCCTCTCCCTCTGCCCAGATTTGCAGTGGCAGTGGTGGATAATGTAAAAAGCAGCTTTATTTTCATATGGACACAGGTAGGTGAAGTTTAACCTGGAATCTGCTGGGTCTCTCTCCTACATCTGTAAAAAAGCTGGAGGCACTCATTGCTTAAGTTGTATTCAGATACACTTTGCTGGCATCCTGGGCTGTTCGAAGCTCGGGCTCCCCTTACCAGGTTAATATTCAGTGTTCTTTCCTGTAACTCCTGTGGCTCTGGGCAGCCTGATCTGGTGTTTGGTGACCCTGCACACATGGCAGGGGGGTTGAAACTAGATGATCAGTGTGGTCCTTTTCAACCCAGGCCATTCTATGATTCTCTGAACTCTCAATAAACGTTGCAGAATGATCAAAATGCTTCATGAGTTGCATTTTAGTGTCATGGGGTGGTGATAATGCAGCAACATGATGAAGTTCCAGGGTGCTCTGCTGGTGGCATTTGGCTGATCCCCGTCCACCTCCTTGTCTGCTGGATCCAGTCCTGTGGCAGAAAGCAGCTTTTTCCTTTGCCCTGGATGACTCAGAAGAGACCCCCCCCCATGTAGCTGTTATGATAAGGACAACTTCACCATTCTTCTGAGGGTACACAGTGCAACTTTTGTTTTGATTGGTTACAGTAGGGGAAAAAAAAAGAAAAGAAAATGCAAACAATGAACTGAGGTTCGTTTTGTCAATTGCAGCATGGCACACTCATTGATGCTGAACATTTGTGCCTCTCTTGTTTTCCAGGACACTGGAATACCTAATGAGACACTTAGCTCGTTTAGCTGATTACTGCACCATCACAAATATGCACGCGAAGAACTTAGCCATTGTTTGGGCTCCAAACCTTTTAAGGTAAACTTGTTTTTTTTCCCATTTTAAGACTTATATCTGTTCTCCAGAAAAAGGAAACCACAACAATCTGACCCTTTTCTCCATCAAACGTGCTTTTCTCTTGTCACATGTTTGATAAGTTATACTCAGAGCAGGGGAAGAGCCTGGACTGTTCTCCCCCTGCCCCGCCAGCACAATTTCCAGATGATAATTTCCACTGTATGGAACTGGTTTGTCCTTGATCATCCAGGAAAACTCGTCCAGTGGCATCACTGATTTCCCACTGCAGAAATCTCCAGGCTTTCATCTGACAGCTTTTGGCTGCAAAAATTCAGACTTTGGAGTCATTTTTCCAAGATCATTTCCCTACAGTTTGTTTTCCATGTGCCTGACGGGGTGTTCTAAAATTAATGGTGTAATTTTAAAATTTGTGCTTTAAAAGAAAGAAAATCACCCCTGGCCTCTATTGCATTGATTTCTGCACTGCTTTGTAACCAGCCTGAGAAGTCTGAGTCATAGCTCCCCCTGTGAGCAGTTAATGAGGGAGAGCTATTTTCTCCTCTCTGGCAATTCACTCACAAGCACTCCTTTTAAAAGATCTCATTTGAGTTTGCTGTTATGAATACTGGGATTCTTGCTGAGCAGGACCAGCTGGAGACATTCCCTGCTGGAGGGAAAGCCATGTAGAAGCCCATGCTGGGCTTTGTGCAGTGCCACTGCATTAAACTACTGCCACTCATTGTTTCTGGAAGGAAGTTAAGGGTGAGCTCCTGCTTTATGTATGCAATACATTTACCTCCATCTGGACCTGCCACACTCTTCTTTTCCTTTTTGACCCAGTGTTTCTTTTGCCTTTTTCAGCCTAAACCTAAAATCTGGGTACGTCTTAGTTTCAGCTGGGATGGAATTGTTTTGTTTTTTTTTTTGCAGTGCCATGTTATGGTTCTAAGAGAAAACCAGCTCTGATAGCTGATGTTCATAGTTACTGCTAAGCAGTGCTGTGCAGAGCCAAGGCCATTCACAGCAGAGAACCCAGGGAGTCGGGGGGAGCAGGATGAGGACAGCTGAGTGAAACTGATAAAGGAATATTCCATCCCATATGGCAAGGAGGTTTTGAAGGGGGTGGGAGTTCATTCCTTCCACTGCTCAGAGGCTGGCTGGGCATTGCTGGGGGTGGTGAGCAGTACATAGTTGTAACTATTATTCTTTTCCTTTTCTCTATCTTAATAAATGGTTTTATCTCAATCACCAGTTCTACTTGTTTTTCCCCTGATTCTCTCTCCTGTCCCATTGGGAAGGCAGGAAGTGAGCAAACAACTGCATGGTGCTGAGCCACCTGCCAGGTTAACCACAGCAGGGTATAAATCACTGCAGTCAGTCCGATGTCTGTATAATGCTTTGATGAGATTTCATCTCTTGTCTATCCCTAATGTCTTGTCTGCCCGTGCAGTGAGGCATAACAGTTAACATGAGCCAAAGCCTTACCCAAGGGGTGCACACCTTCCCACTCTTCTGGCTGGATGCAGTGGTACTTAATCTGCCTTTTCTTCAGATCAAAGCAGATTGAGTCTGCCTGCTTCAGTGGAACAGCTGCCTTCATGGAGGTGCGGATCCAGTCAGTCGTTGTGGAATTCATCTTGAACCACACAGACGTCCTCTTCAGCTCCAAATTCAGCTCAGTCATACGAGATGGAGCAGGTGAGGATCTTCCTCCATTAACTTTACCTTGATCAAAAACAGTAGCAGACAATGGAAATCCTCCACAATATCTGAACTATGCTTTTACTAACAAGGAGACAACAGATTTCCAAGGTTGTATAAGAATATGGCAAACATGGCCACCATCATCATTCTGAAATAGCTCAGGATGCTGTACAACAACATACATGGGAATGTTTGGCTGCTGCCGTTAGATCCTAGCACTGAAAAGCCATACAGAATAACTTAAGTCTGTTCCCCATTGCCTCTCTTTTTAAAAACCACTACTCATGTTAGATGAGTAAACGTGAAGAGCACAAGCTGTTACTATTTCACAGTTTGTTGCATCTGCTTTGATAAGCTGACCTTCCAATGAATTTTGCACAGCCAATGCAGTTATTAACACCTGTGGAGTTTACAGAGCTGCTTTCCTAGAATATTTTTTGCCTCCCATTTTTATACAAGCATTACTCTACTTTGGACAGCACAGTTGCTGCAAGTCCAGCTTTTGTTCCTGCTGGAAAGCAGTTTTTGTGTCAGGACCAGAGGTTAGCTTGGCTGGGAAAGGACAGCCCACAGCAGGTGGAGCTCTGCCAGGGGAAGATCAACATGCAAAGAACCTGAGCCAAATGATCATCCAGGCTTTAGAGTGGAGCGTTTAAATTTGGCTAATTGTTTAATGACTCAGGCTCACACTGTCTGCTTTACCACAAAACTGGGGGGCAGAAGGGTCAGGATGTCTTGCACTGCATCAACTAAGCTCAGGAATACTGAGCTCTGGCAAAGCAGTCCTTCTCAGCACAGCATCCCAACCTGTACCAGGCTGATAGAAGCAAAAGCATTCCCCATCCTGCTTTAAGCCATCCCAAGTCAGTCTAGTTGCAAGACAGCTGGATGTCTGAATACCTGCTTGGTCCAAACTTCACCCTGAGTACACAGGTACAGCTAACAGACACCTGAGGCTGTGCACATGTTACCCAGGAGCTGTGATGTTAAAGGAATAAATAGTAGGAATGGATCCAACCAGGATGGTGATAGAAGGGGATGACAGACTTCCTTCCCACACCTCTTACTCACATGAGCATAACCACGTAAATGCTTGCTCTGTAAGCAATGGCAAACAAGGACAGCTCTTAGAGCAGACTCCTCGTGCTCCCTGCAGCACTGCTCTGCACTCTAAGGCTGAACAGCAGATAGTAGCAGCTGGCATTTATCTCCAAAAACAATCACAGGCTGTAAGCAGGACAAGAGAAAGACACAGCTAGATGCAGTTCTCTGTATCCACTTGCACACTGGTTTGTAGCAGCTTCAGTGTGTACAGCATTTCCTGTTGCCGTATCCTGAAAATGCTTAAACCTGAACTTTATAAGAACAAAACTCACTGTCATTATGATGTTTTGCATGGAGATGAAGCTTGATTAAAGTATGGCAGTGAAGATTTCTACCTCTTTGACCCAGTTTTCCAGGGTTTTTTTTTGTGTGTGTGTGTTCAATACAGTAAGCTGCTCTCAATTATGAGTTTGTCCTTCATCATAAACATCCCTGACAAAATGGTTGTTTTGACATCATCCTCCAGTGGTTAGGATAGCCAAGTCTTTGTAGAATATATCACCTCCCCCTGAAGTGTGATGGCTGTGCTGCTGCTTTCTGATCCTCCCTCTTATCTGTGTCTTTCCCTTACAGGACACAGTTCTTTATCACGACCCAAGTCTCTGTTGGTGTCTTCTCCCTCCACAAAGCTGCTCACGCTGGAGGAGGCACAGGCACGGACACAAGGCCAGATCAACTCCCCCATGGTGACAGACAATAGATACATTGAAGTGGGAGAAGGACCTGCAGCTTTACAAGGGAAATTCCACACGGTCATTGACTTTCCCTCAGAAAGGTAGAGAGGAGTTTCATTTCCAGCACATTGGTTTGAATGTGTTTGTTTTGTTTTGTATTATTACTACTGCAAAAACTTACTGAAACTAACTTACACTAATCATGCATAAAGCATTGTAGGCAATTTCCACCCACTCTGGACTCTTGAGGATTCAATGAACTAACACACAGTTGCCCAGTAGGCTCAGTTTAGCCACACAACAGTGCCATTCCTTCCTTTTTGAGCAGGCAGTCATAAGATGTATAAAGCCATCAGATTTCTATCCTTGCCTGTGCTAGTTGTACATGGAAACACTGGGGTTTTCCAGATCTCAGGACCCCATGCCTGAAACAAACTCTGGTTGTCTAAGCAGACCCATTGGACAGAATTGCTGGCACTGGAAATCAAACAGGGCAGTGGGAGGAGGCTGATGATTTGTTATCACAGCAGAAGCGGTGCTTCTGAATGCCCTGTAAGGCTGCATGGTTCCTCAGAAAGCAGTTATAAAATAAAAGCTGTTCCTTGCATGCTGTACTGTACAGCTGTGGAGCCTTTGCTCACCTGCACTGCATCTTGCTTTGCATAGATTGGAGGAATTCATGCCAGCTTCAGGGCTGAGCTGTAAGAATGGAAACATCTTTGAAAGAGACCAAGTTTCTGAGGTCTGTTTCAGCAGAGGCTGGGCAATGCTAGGAACAAGCCAATGGTCTCAAGAGCTCAGCACAGCTCTTCCCTCACCCTGCACCACAACTCACCCCATTCACTCTGTTTTCTCACTCCAGAAAAAGACCGCCCAGTAAGATGAAGAAATCGCCCGTTGGCAGCTGGCGTTCCTTCTTCAACCTGGGAAAGTCATCCTCTGTGTCCAAACGCAAACTGCAGCGCAACCCCAGCGAGCCCTCGGAGATGAAGGTCATAGCCCTGGCAGGTAAGGCTGCAAAGCCAGCTTTCAAAAAAAGAGCAGTGTAGGATTCATGCTTTCAGTGTGCTTGGATCTCCTTCTAGCGTTCAAGCCCGTGCATAGCATCTTTAGTTAACCCATCTTTTCCGAATGTGTTCACTCAGGATCCGGACCTCTTAGAGCACAGCCCTTCTGCCTTTCCTCCGAGTAGCTTTGGAAGGACAGTAAATGAGCACCTCTACAAAGCTCTCAATGTTTTCTTCCAACACTTGCTATGGAAGTAGGAATACACTTCTGGCACCGTTTTGCTTTTGTCAGAAGACACGCATCTAAACTACTTAAAAGCACTTTTCCACAAACATTCCCATAGAAAGAAGGCATCCAGCATCTTTCTGTAGCTACGTAGACTCTGACTTCTCAGCCCTTTCCATATATAATTTACTGTCTCTTTCCAAGTTTAAAAACAGCAACTGTGCATTTTTGCAGAAGAACATACCACAAATCCTGAAGTGTGGCCAGCGGGGAGTTGTGTCCCATCCTCACCCTGATGCCCTTTTAAATTATAACCTCTAGTTTTCAGCGTAACAAACACATTCCATGGCTGTACGTGAAGACAGTCTCCCTTGAGCATTTTAGTTGTGCTTGTTTAGTGCTCATAAAACCAGCTGTGCAAATGCTGCTTGCTTCCCCCCTGTGAGAGTGTTGCTGTCAGGAGTTACCCAGTTACCACGGGCACATCCAGAAGGACCTGCCTGGCACAGTGGGATGTGGAGCAGCTGTCTTCCAACCCATCATCTGCAGCAGTTAGTTGGCTTTTTGGTATCAAAAATTGATACTCTCTTGTAATCACTTCTCGTACTCACAGGTTGGAAGGGACCTCTGCCAGCCATCCAGGCCAACCTCCCCCACAAAAACATTGCATTCATCTTAGACTAAATCACATCAACACCGTGACAGGATAATGGTTTTCTTCAAGGGCTTTGGAGTGCAAACCAAACAGCAAACAATAAAAGCACAACTATTACTTTCAAGACAGTGGTACCGTTGCTAAAAGCCTTCCTGCCACCACTCCGTAACCAAATGTCAACCACTTCCATAATTCAGCTTGTCACTGTCTGATTTTATTTCCCCAGGGGGACGAGGAGACAGCGGGACTCTTCGCTCAGCTAAAAGTGAAGAATCACTTACCTCTCTGCACGCCGTTGATGGTAAGGCAAAATGTGGGTTTAAAAAAAAGGTAACATCACTGAGATTGCAGATAAGCAGCAGGGCAGATGCCTGCCACCCCTCAGTAAAAGCTGGACTTGTTAATGAAGCAGCTTATCCAGCCCTGTTGGGCAGTGGTATCAGAGCAGTGCTTTTCAGATCTTTGTTCTTCATCTGAGGGTTTTGTATACCTTTCATTCCTTGCCCTCTCCCCCTTTCTCTTCTAAATTGAAAAAGGTAGCATTGGAAGGAAAATGTTTCCTGAGAGAGGCAGAACCGCAGCACACTTCAACCCATTTCACTTATGCAAACAGCTCGGTTCCAGACTGAGACAGGGCTGATAACTGCTTTGAAAAGAGTTTGAGCAAACTTAATTAACAGCTATTGATAACTACACTGTTTTTCTGTTTAGAGCTCGCCAAGTGAGCATCTTGCATGCAATTGAGAAGCACCAAGCCATTGCCTCCTCAGACAGTGAAAGTTTGACACTTAACTCCTATGTATCTATTCATTCCTAGGTGAATCTAACCGGTTTCGACCCAGAAGACCCAGATCCAGTAGTGATGCACTGTCTGCTTCCTTCAATGGAGAGCTTTTAGGAAGCATGAATCGCTGCAATTCTTATGACAACCTTCCACATGACAACAGTGATGGGGATAAGGAGCTCATCCACGTTCCTGCCCTCATTTCTCCTCGCTCTGCCGAAGACGTTGACCTGAGCCCACCAGATATTGGTGTTGCTAGCCTGGATTTTGACCCAATGTCTTTTCAGTGCAGCCCACCCCAAACGGAGTCTGATTGCCCAGACAGCAGCACCTCCATGCTGGAGTCCCTCGGCATCAGTAAGGAGAAGCCGAGCCTCTTGAAGAAGGACTTAGAATCAGGCAGCCAGTCCCAGACACCGGGCAGCGCCACGAGCTCTGAGCCAGTCTCTCCATTCCAAGAGAAGATGAGTCCCTTCTTTACTCTAGACCTGAGCCCGACAGAAGAGAAGACCTTCAAACCCAGCGACACCTCGCCCCAGATGGGGAAAAAGCCCATCAAATCTCCACCGCTGACCACATCAGAACCTGTCTCCTTTGCACTGCCCAGCTGCACGTCAGAATCAATTGGGGGGATGCTCATCACAACCAGAAACTCTTCCACTTCCAACTGGAGCGAAGAGATTGGTATCGCTGAAATCACAAACAGGTTCCCAACCCAGATGTCTTTACCTCTGAAAGAAACTGAAAGAGCAGCAGAGGAGGAAGCCCATCAAGAGCTAAAGCATGCCCAGATAGTGGCTGCTGGCAAACCAGAGTTGCCAGACGAAGGGGAGAGACCAATGTCAAGCAGTCAGAATAAGACTGTACCCAGTGGACACGCACAGCCAGGTACAGTGCATTTTCCTCCATTCTTTCTTTAAGTTCCAAAGGGGACCTGCTCTCAAAAAAGTCCATCTCTGCGTGCCTTTTAGGAGAGGGGATTGCCCGTCAGTTCTGATCACAAGTGTTCTTGCAGGGCTGTGCAAATCGGTACGGTCTTAACCTCTGTCTTCTTCCTACATCACACAGATCTCGGATACCTGTCCATAATACTTTCTATTCTGCTTTCTTTTCCCATCATGTTGTACACGAAAATCTATAGCATGTTCTTCTAAAACATTTCAGCTGATAGTTCATCTAAGACTTCTCTTTTTTTAAGTTAAAGATCTGCCAACACTCGAAGAAGGGATCCTTTTTGCCCAAAAACTTATGATCAAAATTGTGTAAGGGTGTCTCATTCTCTGCTACCTACTTCCTACCTCTTTAGAAATACAAGAGGAGCCTTTAGACAATCTCTTGTGTTTTTCCCTCTTTGCGATGAACTGCTGTGCTATTGAGCAGCATTTGTATGTAAGACAGAAGATACAGTGTTTCGCATCAGAAGGAATTACTACTGTGAAAATATGGAAAGCATCTATTTTTCTTGGGGTAGTCATTAAGGTTAGGTCACTCTCCTTACTGGGTAACATAAAATCACTCTCTCTTTCGATTTTCCCCCTATTAGGAGCAGTTGCCCTCGACTCCCCCCAGGATCCTGTTCCTGTCAGTTCTGTGTCTCTTATCCCTCCTCCTCCTCCGAAAAACGCAGCGCGCATGCTAGCCCTAGCGTTAGCTGAGTCTGCACAGCAAGCATCTGCTCAGTCTCAGAAAAAGCCAGGAGATGCCCACTCTGAAAGCACCACTTATGGAGAAACTGAAGCTGCTACAGCTCTGGAAAAGCTCCATCTCTCTGCTGGAGCTCCAGACAAGCTTCACCTGTATACTGATCTGCCTGAGAACCAGCTTCACTTCCAGACTAGTGCACCAGTGGAGCAGGATTTTCAAGCTAGCAGCACAGCTCAGGAGCAGAACCACCCTCCAGGTGCACCTGGAAGTCAGGACCCCCAGCCTCTTCACACCAGCGTGCCTGGGGATGTGCCTGCTAGAAGAGATGCAGAGCAAGAGCAGCCCAGCTACCTTGCTGGTCAAATGGAGAACAAAGAGCAGTTCCCAGCCCCTGCTGAGGACTGGGAGCAGACACGGCAGCACGCTCCAGGGGCACTGCCCGACTGGGAGCCACCTACAACCGACTTACCTATGGATAAGCCCCACGTTCATGCATGCACGTCTGGGGACAAGCAGCTCACTTCCACCTGTTCAGCTGATGACAAACTTGAGACTCCTGTAACTGCTGGGGAGAAAAGCACCCCAGTCCCAGTGCCGTACCTGACAACCATCCAGACAGCAGCAGCTGAGCCTAACCGTGCACCAACATGTCAGCATGCAGCTGGTCCAGCCCTGATTCAGGCAGATGGCACTGGCACTGCTGCACAGCGCACACCCACAGGCAGCCAGCCCACCCCACCGCAGAGGCAGGATCACCAGTCTGCAGTGGGACAAGTGCCAGCGGCCTCTGCAAAAGCATCCAGCAATTCCAGTCAGGTATGTGGATGTGCCCCTTGCTCAGCCTTGCACCTATTTGCCAGTGCAACACCTGTGCACAGCTCCTATGTAATTATAGGGGACTGAAGTCAGGGAGAGTCACACTCACTCTCGCTCCTGGAAGAGGCAGGAGGCTCCTTGCAAATTACTGGGAACTGTGAGTGTATGGCAGAGGCACAGCCTGACAGGAATGCAGCACAAAATTCCCTAGGCGAACATAAAATAATGTCCCAAATATAGTTGCTCTCAGAAGTTTTGAGGGGATGGAGGGGAAGGGGGAAGTATTTGCTGGGGTTACTGATTCAGCGGATGGCATTTCTGAAGTGCTCAAAACCAAATAACTGACAGATATTCCCAGTGAGGGAATTGCCTCTAACTTCAGATCTCTTCCCAACAGGTTTGGGGTGCAGCTGCACCTGAAAAACCACCTGAGCCTACTCCTGGTTTTGCCACAGAAAGCACTTCCAGCAGCCACCGCTCCTCCTCTGTGCCCAGCAGCCACCAGAGCCGTTTGGAAAAGCCACGTGAGGGTACGAGGGCTCCCCTGCTGCACCTGCGCTCCGAGTCGGTCCCTACTCACTCCTCCTATGGCTTCACTCCGCCTGTCCCACCTGTGAGAACACTGGAGAGCAAAATAGCTGCCGCCATGCACTCCAACAACACTGACGCGATCAATAACTCCAACTACCACGCCTTCCTGGCTTCCTCCATGCTGGCCTCCTCCGTAGAGGAAGTCCTGCTGCCTCCTCCAGCACCGCCACCACCACCGCTGCCGCCACCACCTCTTGCTCCGCCGCCGCCCCCCAAGCACGCCTCCCTGCAGTCCATGTATGTGCCGCACCCCAAACCCGAGAGCATCCTGGAGCCCTCCGGGCCAGACGTCTACCTGCACCACAAGCCGACCTCCATCCACCAGTACCGACCTGAGAGCGTCCCTCCTCACGTGAGCTATCACAGCAAACCGGACCAGCACCCAGCCTACCCTCCTCGATCGGAGACGCCCACTTCTGCGAGCGCTCGCTACAACACCTACACAAACCAAGGGAGGAGCAGCTCTGCTGTCTACTCCAAACCTCGCAGCCGGATGGAGTTTGCATCGTCTGTGAGCCCCACAGGTCTGCGGAACGCCACCTACGCCGAGGACCCTCCACCCTACCCCACCATCCGCAGGGTTCAGTCGCTGCACGTTCCCACTCCGGCCGCCTCTGCCATCCGCTCCGTCCCCATTTCGCGCACCGAGGTGCCTCCAGACGATGAGCCACTGTTCTGCCCGCGGCCCCTCTACCAGTACAAGCCATATCAGCCTCACTCCGACTACCACGTCACTCAGCTGCAGCCTTACTTTGAGAACGGGAGGGTGCATTACCGCTACAGCCCTTACTCCAGCTCCTCCGGATCTTCCTATTACACCTCTGCCGATGGGAACTTCTATGACCTGGACCCCTACAGCACCATGCGGGTCAGGCCTTTCCACCCGCTGCACAGCCGCGACTTCGCGTCCTACGAGGCACGGCTTCACAGCAAGGGCTTGCACCGCTATCCCGGTCTGTCTGCCTACCCACGGGGCGGCCTCATCGGCCACCTGGCAGGCAAGGAGCACAGCTTCATCAGCAGGGACGTGCCTCCTGCCCCAGACATCAAGCACATGTACATGTCGTGGGACCTGGAAGACATGGAGAAGTACCGCATGCAGTCTATTCGCCGCGAGAGCCGCACACGGCAGAAAGTGAAAGGGCCGCTGATGTCGCAGTATGACAACGTGACCCCGCTGCTGCCAGAGGACCCGGGAGGGCCGGATATCATTCACTTGCGCAGCAAGTCAGACCCTGGGAAGAGCGGGCTACTCACTGTGGCGGAAGGGAAGGAGGGGAAGTACCCGGCCAAGGCAGCTACACCTGACGGGGAGGAACGTTACTACATGCAGCACCCTGAGCCAGAGCTGGACAGAGCCCACTACCACGGCGCCTACGGGAACGGGCAGCCGGAGAAGCCGTCCCTCCCCCAGAAGCAGAGCAGCATCCGCAGCAGGAAGCTGCACGAGCCGACCTGCGGTGCCAGCGACCACCGGCCACACCTGCAGCAGGAGCCGAGCCACAGGCAGCCTTCCGAACCCAAAAACGGACCCCCTTATCCTGATTACAGGTCGAAAGGCGCCGAGCCCGCCGAGCCCATGGGCTACCAGCACTTGGGCAGGAAGTACATCCTGGCAAACCAGGACACCCTAAGACTAAACCACAAGGAAGTGAGGCTGGCGGAGGACAGGCCAGATTTGGAAAGGTCCCGAGCCAGGCCCGGCACATCCATTGAGAAACACCCCAGAGATGGCTACAAGGAAGAGGAGCACGCAGCCTCCCCCATGGCACCGCCGCCTTCACCTGAACGGAGCCACAGCCTCAGGGTGCAGCACCGCGAGTCCGTGGAGAAGGACTCTGCCCTCTTCTACCCGTACCAAACCCTTGGGAAACGCCAAAGCACTATGACTGTGATGTCCCAGTATGATAACGTGGAAGATTACCATACCATGCCTCAGCACCAAAGAGGGGGCTATGCTGGAGAAGGGGGGTGTGTGCCCCCCGCTTTTACCCATGTGCACAGTAGAATTTACGCCACGGCCCTCGGCCAGGGGGCCTTCCTTCCCACAGAGCTGTGTTTGCAAAGGCCTGAAACAGAGGTCCATGTTGAGTGAGCACACGGAGGTAAAAGAAATAATGGAAATAATTGAAATAATAGAGTTTTAAACAGCCTCTGCTGGACAGTGGACTGTTTTATTTTTTCAGCGATGGAAAAAAAAAAATAAAATAAATTCCTGCCCCAATGAGCAAAGCAAACCCACCTTCAGCCCCATCCCTCCCAGCCCACCACTCACTGTTTTTATGTAGTAGAGATATAGCTTTTTCATGTCATTTGAGACAACTGGAACGACAGGGCAGGCTGTTGGCGCACAGATATTGCCAGAGAGGACAGGCAGAGCTGAAAGAGATGCTGCTGGGGTAGGGGAAAGGAAGTTTTTTCTTTCCTGGATTTAACATTGGCAGTTATTACCACTTCCTCACCATGCCTCCATTATCCCATGCATGACAGACTGTGCATGCTGCTGTTTTTGTGAGCCCCATGTGTTGCCTTTCCCACTGTTAGCTCCCAAGAAAGATTCTCCATGACGTGCAGGAACTGCTTCCCCCCCCCCCTCTGAGGTTATGCAGGAAGAGCAGTTGGAAAGCTGCTGGAGCAGGGGGAGACCTCCTGAACACTTTCGTCTTGATCAATGCCAAGGTCAAGCCTCTCCTTGAATGATTATTGCTTAGGCATAGCGGGTCCACTTCAACTGCTTTGAAGTGGGTGTGAGCCTATTTTGACCTCAGCCTAGTGAATAGGCTCTGAAGCAAATCCAAAATACAGCACACTTTCTAAATTGCTTGCTTAAGAAGTTGCTTCTGCCTACCTGAAATCAAATTACTTTGAAGGTTCTCTAGCATAAGCAGAGGTCTGCTGTAGAAGCTGAGTAGATCACAGGTTTACATTTCTCATACCAAAAGCCAACACAAGAAAACAACAGACACTTGGGAGCAGCACATCCATTTCATGCCAACCCTTTATGCTGCTGGGCTAGCTATGGTGCAGACAATTTAATCCATATTGTGGCTAGCCAGTATCCTCTATCTACAGAACGAATAAGATCTCCATAGTGTTACGCCCAGCTTGTAAATTGGAGCACAGTTACTAGCTGGGAATGAGTGTGCAAGTGCTGAGTTACCTGCACAGCCAGCTCTTTGCCCTGGGCCAGATCCTGCAGCTCTTAGATCAGGGAAGTGCTCCTATTGACCTTAAGCTGAAGGCTGCAGGACACAGCTTTCTGTAAGCTTTCAGCTCTGTGTTGGCAAAGGGATCCCTGTGAAGTCATGGCACATGCGGAGCAGTTATGTGCTGTCTGTGCGCTGTGAAATAACATTCCCTCCTGTATCACAAGTGTAGATGATACCAGTATTCAGTTAGAAGTAGGGACAGAAGGCCAGTGCACTCTGTAATACACCAATATCTCTGTCCTAAGTATTTAAAAGCTTTCTGTACTGTAAGAGAAGTCAGGCACCCACCCTGTGCAGCTTCCCAGACTTCCCAGCACCAACTCCAACCCCACCTCACAATGCACATCCGTTTCGTTAGACAGGACTTGCAAGCAATACTTGAGATTTAGAATTTTTAAATGCTCACTGATAAATACCAATTCCTGTTCTGTGTGGCTGAAGAACTTCTCTACCCATTTCGAATCTCTGATGTTGTATTAAAAAGCTGGAGGTCCTGCAGTTGGGACACAGCTGTGAAAGTTAAAGGGAGCTGACATCAGTTGTGTTGGTTTTGTTTTGTTTTTTTAACAGAAGTTTCATGGCTATTTTGAATCATTAAGATCTGCTTCTTGCAGCTGAAATGTTTGCTTCTTGTAGCCTTGTCTGGGGCTGTTTCAGTAACAGTACCTTATGGTCCTATTTTGTTGTGCAAAGCTGATGTTTTAAGCGTTCTGTCTAGAAGAGTTGTTACATGTTCCAGAAGTAAATCTGGAAGTCAGAAAAAGAAAAAAAGCACTGTGAGCCAGGTTACCAGTAATTACCAGGTAGAAGGGTTTGTTTCTTCATGGGGAAACGCTATTTGTAATGTTTGCTTTTAAGGAATAACAAAAAGATGCACAGAAAGAAGGTGTTAGGTGAGCCATCCCCAGCCCTCAGTGCAAGAGCTGGGGTGTCTGGGTTGAGCACCCCTGGGTTCTGTTAGGATGAGAAGCAGTCCTGTAGGGCTGAGCACAGACTCCCATGGCTGCTGAGGTCTCCATCTGAACAAGGGACTGTGCTTTGGTTTGGGCTATTTGGGATTCAGGTAATGAGAGCTGGAGGTCAAACCTCTCTCTCTGTGAAAGCCTTAACTCCCCCCTCCTGCCCCCAGCACCTAACTTCCATTTTGGCCTTATCTAATCAGGACTATCCTTCTGCTACGAGGGGGCTGAAATCAGCTCCCACCAATTCTAAATGCCTCTGGATTTTCCTGTGCAAAGCCACTATCTCCCTGTAGATACCAAGTGCCATCCCTGGACAACCGTTCCCCACAGTGCTCCTACCCCCCAAGCCTGCCATCTCCAGTTCCCTGCGCTGTACCAGGTGCTGAGCATCCCCTTGGGAACAAAAGCTTTCAGCACCTTCCAAACGAGCTCCTAGAAGCGCACATCTGTGCGCCAAGATGGGTGCTGCAAACTTCCCTTAAGAGAAGAACATCTCTATTGAAAGAAAGGCACGCAGCAGAAAACTTCCCCTAGCATCACCACAGCCTTGCACAGCCACATGAGCACGTACTCAGGGCTGTGCACTCCCAAAGAACAGCCTACCACCAGTGCAGGGCCACAGCTAAATAACACGAGGTTCAGCCCCAGGCACAATTACAGATCAGCACTTCTCTTTTAGCTTTGGTAAACACTGCTAGGATTCAGCAGTCATCCCCACACTCACCCAACACAAAGCCATATAGCCAACTATGCAGTTCTGCTCTTGCACTGTGGTTAAGCTGATGGTCCTTAGTTTTTCCATGGCCATTAATTGATTCGCAGTCAGTCAAGATATCTTTCCAAAATCATATCAGCTATGAAAGACAGGGCGTTGTGCATCAGAGCAAGGAGAGGAGGTTATACCAGATGTCCCAGGAAGGTAAGTTGGTAATGCAGTTCTCAGCATCCTAGCAGAGAAATGGGAGAGAGAGCAAGGGGATGGCAAGGCAAACAAAGAACAATCCATTGCAAGGCCAGTTCTGCTCAGATAAAGTAATTTACTGCCTAACCTCAACTCCCGACCAAGATGACAAGCAGCGTGATCTAAAATAATTCCCCTGTACTTACCACAAGTAAGTATACCACAGTATCTACATCTTCAATCTCCACCTCCTAAGTTCTTAGCTGAGTTCTCCCTCATGCAATGCAAGAGTCAGGGCTCTGAATTTCCACCTCAACCTTGGAGCAGTGAGTGACCCACAGGAGACCTGTGAATAATGAGGACCTGACCCCTAGAAAGTCATTTCCTGATTTTCAGAAGGGGCTTATCAGGTGAAATCTATATGCAGAAGTGACAGAACGCCCACAACTTGGTGCCTATGTCTTTCCAGAGATGCTCATTTTGCGCTCATCATTTCAAAGGGGTTGGTAAGGATTGTATAAATGGCTACACAAAACCAAAACCAACCCCAAAACACGCTGTTCCTCTTTAACCCCAGAAGGGACAGAACCTCACATGCACTCTCCATTCAGCAGTGGCCAGGGCATTGCCTGAAGCAATGCAAAGGTAGGAAATCTGAATGAGAAATTGTTTCAGTTTCTTTCGTTACAGCGGCTTGGGCATGCAACACTTTTCCCCAAACCTTGTGCTACAGAAACCCGGTATTGAAGGCATGGTCTGGTGTAAGCAACCATCCAGCAGAATACCTTTGTGTGCAGTCTTGCCTCATCCAGTCTGTGGGGGTGGCGGGGGGTGGGGGGAGGACAGGGTTGTTTTGCTGTTCATTTTCCTGCTGTAGAAGACTTGGTTTTTCTTTCCCTGAGCCGCATGAGAGAAACGTCCCAGAAAGTCTTGGGTTACCTTTGGAGTTCCCTTCACTCTAATTTATATAGTGTCTTTTTTTTTTTTGTGAACTGGTGTAAAATGTATATGCTGACAAGCTCATGTATTTTTATGTAAATATTTTTTGTGGTTTCCCCACTGCCCTCCTCTGTAAATATTTAGAATTCTCATATTCTTCTCACCTTGTATGATGCAGATGTGGTTTTGTTTCTGTTTTTTATTTGTACTGTAATGCAACAATCCAGACTGAGGTGTCTTGTGGTATTAAGCAAAAGCAACAGTCCCACTGAGCTCACACTCAGATGTACAACTTGACAGCATTAATCAAGCCAGGTTAAAAACTATTCCTGTGTACGTGTGTGTTTGTGTCTCTGCCTCGTTAATTAACAGTAAAAAAACAAAACAAACCCTGGAAAGCCATTTCATGGCCACAGCAGGGATCTCTAAAGCCACAGGACGAGGTGACTTTGTGCTCATGTGCCAATACCCCAAACTGCTGCTGATCTGCCCAGTCAGACTGCAGCAAACAACAAACCAGCCTGGGCATTTTTAGGTTGCCATCCTTCTCACCCAGCACGACAGGGCAGCAGAAATAGCTCAGCACAGAAGGCATTGGGGCAGGGAGGTGGGGATGGACAGATGGCAGCAGCTCTGTGGCCTTTGTACCCGGCCAGGGGGGATTCTGGCACTGCAGGCATATTGCTTCCTGTTAATTAATAGCAAAAGTTGTTGGGAGGACTTTCAGCAGGTCCTCTCTGTGCACCTGTAATGACTGGGGTTTATCATGATGGGACAATGGTGAGGCTACTGCTGTGCTAACTTCTGCTTGGGATAGAGGGACCCTGGGAAGGTCAACAGGCAGCCCCCCCCACCCCAAAACTGTGTGCTGAGGTCAGCAGCAGTGTTCTAACACTGGCTCCTAACACGAGATCAGCAAAAGCAGAACAAGGTGAACAAACACAAATCACTTTGCTCAAGTCCACAAGAACTCATTTCATTTGTGGCAACACTATACATTAATTGCTAAAAAGATCGGGTCCACAGTCAAACCTGTCCCCTAAGACTCAGCTTCAACACGGAGGGCTGTAGGGTTGCTCTGGTGGTTTGGCCTCAAGCCACAAAAGCAAGGCAAGCAAGGGCACAGCTTGGAGCAGCCGCCAGCATCACCGCCAGCAGGGAGCTGGGGGCTGTCCGACGCCCATCGGAGGGCTGCGTGTGCGGCAATGCCTGCATCAGCTTCCAGCAGCAGCTCCCTATTTCTCTCCCCACGTGCTTCCCACCAGGCGGCACTGTTCAACCACTTCTGCCGCTCAAAGTCAACTTTTGAGACCGTTTACGAGAATTCAGCTTCGTTGTAGCTATTTCTGTTCAGGTCCCCAACTCCTGACACCCAGGGAAAGATTTGGGGTTTTGTTTTCCCAAGGAAGAACATTCGGTGCTGCAGCAGCACAGGTGCTGTGCCTGCAGTGCTGTGGGTCCCTGCACTCCTGCCAGGCAGACACACAAACTGTAGAGCTCAGCAGTTTGCTGCTGCTCAGAAAACCATCAGCTGTTCCGGGGCTCCGTCCACAGAGGAACGCTGCCATCTATTTGCTTAGCATCAGACGCACCGGTACAAGAATTCAACGACAAACAAGTCATCCAGAAGCAGCAGCTGAGACTGGAGAAGCATCACTGCTCAGTCCCTCCCTTGGTGCCTCTGTTCCATCCCCTGAGATGCCCCTCTATATTCTAGAGGGCTCTAAAGTGCCCCGGCCACAAGCACCAAGTCGAGCAGTCATCAGAGCAATGCCAACACAATGGCAGAATGCAAGGAGCCACCTGAGGCTCTCCCTTCCCAGCTTATCTCCTCACCTCCAGAGGCTGAGCACCTGCTGCAGGATGCAGCCATGCCCCCAGGCCTTGCTGCTGCTTTGGGGGCTCCAGGGAGTGACAACAGTGAGTCCACAAAAGGTGTACACAAAAACCAAAGCCTCCTCTCCACCAAATCAGCGCTCAGTCTCAAAGACAGGCAATCTCATCAGTAGCTATATTCTAGGGGAATGCCTTCCTGCTGCGCTTCAAGTTGTAAATTTAAACACAAGATCTATAAAACAAAGTGCCAGACAAGGCCAGGTTCTCAGACAGGCAGCAGAGCCACATCCACAGCCCAAGGCTTGCTCCCAAGGGTGGCAGACACGCCTCCTGTTCTCCTTGCCCTTCCATCATCACCCACTCATCACCTTTCACAGGTTTCACTTATCTCAAAATCTTTTGGTTTTCTTTCTGAGGGGCATCATAGCAGTCACCTTACATTAAGGATTTGTTTGTTTGTTTTGCACCCTTGGTTTCTTTTATCTCCCTTCAGTTTCACTTCTCCCCATTCATCCAGCCTCAAAGGATGGGAACAGGAGCACAATCTGTCTCAGCTTCTACAGCAGAAGCTGGGATGCTGGGAGTGGGTGGGTGCACAATGAAGCCTGTGCCCCCCAAACACAAATGGGACAGCATGTTGGGCATCCAAGATTCACCAAACAAAAGGGGAGGTTTGCTGATAACACTGCACAATGCAACAACCTTCCAGCTCATGCTTGCTGAAGTGCACATAGGGTACAGAAGGTGCCTCAGTTACCACAGAGCAGTCACTGGTTTCTGTAACACAGCAAGAGAAAGGCAGCTCTGAACACTCTCCTATTTTCCCCCCATACCAAAGGCTCTTGGAAAAAGAAAACAGTGTTAAAGGACAACTTTTTAAAATGGAACAGTGTTCTCCTCAGTCAGCAACGCAACAAAAGCACTTTAACAAAACCCCAAACCCACAGACATCTCCTTTCTGCCCCAGGATTATCTATCTCATGCTGCAGGATGAGCACAGCAATCAGCATCGCTGTGCAGTGAGCTCCGCTCAGAGCATTGCCCTGAGCAGCCCCAGCCCAGGTGTGCTCTTGGATGACAGCAAGATGCCTTGTGCTCCATCTGCAGCACTCACAAACCACACCCTGAGCCCCTGTGTGCCGAATCTCACATCCTTGGCCAACGGAATTTGTGGGTTTGAATTATAGATGCAACCTCTGCTCCTGCACACACATCAGCATTTCTCCAGAGCGTGGCTCTGCTCCTGCTCTCAGATGGAGCAGCCTAAGCGTCCTTGTTCCGGCCTTCCTCCAGCTCATCTCCTGGAGGATGAATAATGGAGCAGTGGTGAGGAACAGAAGGGAGCAGACATGTCTGTTTGAGGTTTCAGGTCAGACGGAGAGGAGCTTAAAACCCAAATTGGTCAAATTAGAAGGAAGCTGTTTATTTCCATCCGCCCACAAATAGCATCACTGGAAAAGAGGCTCTGTCATTGCCTGATCCATCATAAAGGAGAGGAAAGGCTGCAAGGAATTAGGATCAGTCTCTTTTCCCCTACAGTTATCATGGTTTCCTGTGTGTATCACAGCTGCAACTCAGACCCAGTGCTTGGGATGAAGGCCTGCACATCTCCAAAATTCAGACCTGGCAATAGTTTCACCACAGGGACTGGCTTTCAGTGCAGTTCCTGAGCTACAACAGGCTGAGCTGAGCATACATGACCCTATAAACACATCCCACCAGCCTGCTTCCCTTCTGCATGGTGCTCAGGCTATGGGGGCTATGAAGCTGCCCAGGGGCTCCCTAAAGTAATGAGCTTTTGCTTGCCATCTTGAACTGAATAAACCAACTGTCCCAAATTTCATTAATGTGTATTAGATTAACACTCCTGCTCTCAACATCTGCTTCATCTATTCCTGAAACACATCACACAACAGAGGGGCACCGTGCCTTGTACTTTGACTTCAGCCTGCTCCTAATTAATCAGTCCTTCTTGGGCAGAAGGGGTCAAATGGTGACCAGAGGTGAGAATGGGGCTGTGCAGATACTGCCCAAGATGGTTGCAGCCCCATGATGACTGATTTTATCCTCCTGGCTTCAAACCAGTCTCATAATTTACCCTTGCATGCTGATGTGAGATCTACAGCTCTTTTTGAAGCTCTCTGCACTCAGCAAAACCCGTTTCAGGTTTTAAACATTAGCTTAGCTCAAGCATCAAGAAATTAGGCACGATCTTCAGAGGTAATTAAGCAGCTAATCAATGTTGAGAAGCTGAGCCTCTAATTGCTCCTCAGAAACACAAAGGGGACTTTTCTTATTACTTTTCCCAGGCAGAGAAGCAGGATGGAGCTGTACCAGACAGGGATTGTGCCCAGCCTCCCTGCTTCTGCACGTGGTCTTTCATGCTCCAAAACTGCACCAGCGCTTCAGAAAGAGAAGCGTCAAAGCAATTCAGTTTGAAGAGGTTCTTTTTCTCTCTATCCCTTAAAACCCTGTGAAACATTTCCCAACTTAAGCTCATCCACAAAGAACCACCAGCATGGAAGCCCTGATTGTTCTCTGATTCCTCAAGAACAAGGAAGAGGAGAAGAAAAAGCTGAAAGCAAGAAACCAGAGATGGAGCAGAAGAGCTTCCTCCCACACTGTCCTATTTTCCTCCCCAAATTGGAACGGCCCTGGTTCTGGTACCAGGCTTATTATTGAGCACCTCCTGAGTGTCTGCCAGTGACTCTACCTGTGTGTGCCAGGCCTGCCAGCTGCACAGCAGACACAGCACGGACCAGGGCAGTGCAGGAGCCTGCTTGCTGTCGAGCAACATCTTCACTTGACAGCTGTGAATTGCCTGCTGTGTACACACAAGATTTTCCATTTAAACAACTGTTGAGACTTTTTCTCTGAGCTGTAATCAACAAATGAGCTGACACTCTTGCCTTCTGCAAACGAGCTTCTGCTAGGTGCCTGGTAACCCACCTGCCTGTGTGCATACCTCTTGTGCATGGACTAAAACAAGCAGCAAAGGCTCCCATTACTGAGCACCATTGCTCTGTGGAACTGACATTGTGCAGAAGTCCCTCAGCCCAGGGACGTCACCCAGCAGCAAATGCTGGCAAACAACTCTGGAGTCCTTTCTCTGAAGGCTTCTGCTCTACCCAGGACACCAAACACTCGATGATTTGCTGGTTCAATTACATTTTCTGCTCTGTTCTTTCAAAGACAATGTCAGTGCTCAGTGTTTTCTGCAAAGAGAAATCCATTATGGATATTTCCCAGGGTACAGTGCAAGCCAGCCTGGCATCCTTGTGAAAAGGCACAGGAGAGAGATGTGCAAGGACAGGGCTGACTTCACTTCTCTGCAGCCTTGTAAGTTTCTTGGACCTCAAGTGCTCGGGTCACATCTGACATTGCTGCAGCTGCTGAGCCCGGCTGCCTCATTGAGAGTCACAAACAGCCCTCCCAAATGCAATTAGGAGAAAGAAGTGCACTGTGCCCTGCACGTGCAGTGAATTATCAATCCGCTACTGAAACTTCAAGGTAAAACTGCAAGAAAAGGACATTTCTAGGGCTCCTCTGGCAGCAATAAATCTTTCAGCTGCATGGGATGGGAGGACATAATAAATTTGAAATATAAGTCAACAGGAGTGTCAAAGCTTGGCCAAATCCAGCTGTCAGAGTGTTGCTGGGGTTTGCTGAGAGCCTCCTGCTCAGCTGCACTGGGAAATCAGCAGATAACCTGGAGAAACACACATCTGCAGACACACAGCAGCAGAGCTGGGTGCTCAGCCCTCATTCCCCATTCAATACACTTGAACAGCACTCCAAGCCTTGGCCAACACACACCTTGCAACACTGAGCTGCTGTGGAGAACAGGAGAGCAGCAGAGAAGAGGAAGGAGAGAAAAAGGAGGAAAATCAAGCAGAAATAGCAGGGCTCCTCACAGCAGGTGATTTCCCTCTGAGTGATATGGAAAGCAATTAAAGTAACAAATGAAACACAATGTTTAATGTCCCCCTCCAGGCCGTGCTCCCCCCAGGAGCATCCTGTTGGACACCATCAATGAGAAGCCCCTCTGCAACCCTTCACGTGCAAGCTAAACTCAAGGGCACAAGGTCGCTGCCCCTCAACACCGGTATCCATAGATCCTGCTCTTCACACCTATTTCTGGCTGCCCATACAGGTAAGGGGAAGCATAAGACTAAACTAAATGCCATGGAGAGAAATCCAAATAATAACGTGGAGAAGATCCGGACATCTTTTTTCATCTGACATAAAGAATGCAAAAAAGGAAAAAGCCACCAAGCAACCTGGGCTTCCCATGTGATTCGTAATTTCTGGCTGCTATGGTCCAAGCTAAGCTATAAGGACCAGAAGGTGCCCATCATTCATGCCACAAAGGACAGGCACTGCTCACAGCCCCGCTTCAGAGAGCAGCAGTGCCCAGACCAGGACGTAGCTATTGTGTTACAGCTCAGACTGGAAGATTTCACAGCATGAGGACGTGCTTGGACAGCAGCACTACCACTGTCCTCTCCCGGCTCAGACCCCAAAGAACCATTTTAACACAAATTCATAAACCAGAATGTGTGCAGGGAGCCCTCCTTGCTCCAAGCTTCATGATCACCTTGTAAGCAGGGATGCACACAGGCTTCTGGATTTTCAGCAAACCTACATTAGCTCCATCATTTTTAAAATAGCCTTTTGTTTTTAACTTTGGTGCCATTCTTGCTTTGTGTTCTGCTGCTCTCCCTGGCTAAGAGGTGTGATGTGCCATAATACACCTGGTTCCACTGAAACTCAGATTTCCAGGCTGCAGCCCCACAGAAGGGAGCGAGGAGTCAGAGGGGGCTTCATTATAGCTCAGTCTGCATCCTCCTGTCTCTGCTCAGAGAACAGCAGAGTTGATGTCAGCCCAAGGAGGGAAGGGCAGAAGCTATGGCACACACACGCTGCTACACATTCATTATCACAGCGACAGCATGCTGCCAAGTTGGAGGGGTATTTTTAGACTGGAGAGAAAACCTGGGGCCTTATTAGAGAGTTATTAATACAGAAGCGACACTAATGCTCACAGTGTTCTTGTGTTTTCCCTACACTTACACAAATGAGGTTTATTTCCTTCCCTCCTCCAGCTTTTCTAGACAAGGGGATTGGTTCTCATCCAGCCTCCGCAAGGACTCAAGCAAAGATAGCAGCTCAGAAGAGCAGAGATGAGAATCCCTGCTTGGTCTTAAGGACAAAAGGTGGTCTTCAAAAGGACTATTTTTGTTCCTGGCACGGTTACAACCCATCACTGACTGCAAGGTCAGACAGGGAGTGGGTCTTGGTGCAATTGCAGTGTAAATGCAGCCCACTGATGGCCATAACAGGCAGACCAGACTCGTGCACTCCCTGGGATACCCTGCTCCCCAGAGAGCTGTTAGTGTGCAGAAGAAGAGCAGAGCAGATACAATAAAATTTGGATAAATGAACTGGATTAAATCTCTATGTGGACACATTTACCCAGAATAGATACAGGCTGAATTTCATAGAGCTTCGAAGTAAACAGACAAAATAAAGTCATCTTAAATGCAGCTAAGAGCAGTCTTGCTACTTAAATCCATTAAATTCCACTGTAAATCCATTCTACTGGTAACTTGGACTCATTTTCACCCAGATCATGGGATTGGAAAGCACCTCTCAGATCCCCAGTCCAACCCCACCATGCCCACGTCCCTCAGTGCCACATCCCCACAGCTCTGGAACACCTCACTGCCCTCCTGTGCTGCACCATCCACGACCAGCCTCTGTGCCTTGAGGTGAAGCAGGGCCACAGTCAGTCACACAACTGCCCTGGATTTGCTACTCCTAGCTGATGAGCAGGCACACTTGGGCTTTCAGCCCGGTTTTCTACAAGAGCATTTGTGGCTGAGCTGTGCAGGCAGATTATTTAACAGACGGACAGGAGGCACCAGGGAGGGAAGGAAGGATTTAGCCTCTCCAGAGAAAGCTGCTGACGACAAGCAAAACACAACATCCTGGAGAGAGAGAGTGCTCAACAAGAGACTAAGGGGAAGGAAATGCATTCTTGGCATTCAGGAGCAAACCTGGATGGAGTTCCCAGCTGACAGGTGAGAAACAAAGAGCAGAACAGACCCTGCAGTGCCAGGAGTGGCCACTGGAAGTGCAGGTGCTCCCCAGTGTTGGGGCAGCCCTGCAAGAGGCAGTTGATGGTTTGGGGTATAACTGCACTGAACTCTCCCCCCTCACAGCTGCTTATTTCACCAGGTCTGGTTTCCACACAAGTCAACAGCAGCGACAACAGCAAATGCTGAATGTATTCAGCAGTAATCCATGGAGAAACTGATCGAAATCCATCGTTGGTTTGGCATCTCTGGGAAAGCTTGTACTTTCTTTTGATACAAACAAAACACCCAAGAGAGATGTTGTAATCTCCTCCACACTTCCCAGAATCGCCAGCAGTTATCAAGCTGTACACTGCAATATATCCTACCACGCACCATTATCAGGAAAAAATGAAAGTGAAGGGAAACATTCAGGGAAAAAGGCAGATTTGAATGTTAGGGTGCTTGATTTTTGAGGTGGAAGCCCTGGAGATGCAGCACCTTTGTGGATGAATGTCATTCATCATGGGCAAACTCTTACTACAGATGCTATTGGTTTATACACAGTGATTAAGTTCAAAACTACACTACCAACTTCCAGTTAATGAACCAGTTCAGCTTCTGGAACGATTTAGTTGAATGATTTTTCTTCACCCCCTTCCTCCCCCCCACCCCCCCCAGCATAAGCTGGGCCATGGGTTAAGCACAGCTATTCCATCAAGTACAAGCAGGAAAAAATAATGTGCCTATTAGCATTGGAGCTAAGGGAATAATTAGCTTTACTTCTTGCTGTTCACAGATGGGCTGGAGCACCTCACCATTTTCTTGAATTTAGCTGTGATGGGAAATTTGAAAAATTATTCCTGCAAATAATTAGTTATTGATGTGGAAGTTTGCTTAGGGGAAAGCACTCCTAAGCAAATCAATCTGTTATTCAAGGAACATTTGTTGGTTGGGGATGTGTTGCTGTTGGTCTGCTCTGCGTGGCCATGGGGAACTGCTCTGAGTTCCATTTACAACAGCCAAACATTCTTTTGTCTTTCAAACACTGTTTCTCTCCAGCATAAAAGGTTTTGAACGTTTCTTGGGGAAAAAAAAAAAAAACCAAGCTATTTTATCAATAGTCTAGAAACATTTTCCCAGCATTTAGAAGTCACAAACCAGTAACAGCATTAAGATGGATTTGAATTCCTCAACCCAAAGAGCACAGAGAACTTCAGATGGACACAAGTGGGGGCTGAGCTTTGATCTCTGTTCAGTTTCCCACCTCTCATCACAGCAGGCAGAGCACTGACCACTGACAGCAGCCACCCATCACAGTTCTGCTCCAGACTTGCATGCATTTCACATCTCATGCAATAGATCCCGTTTCCCAGTGTCACAATCCCACGTGCCTTGTGCAGCTGGGATTTTGCACTGAATTGAATCCATCACAGAATGGTTTGAGCTGGAAGGGACTTTTAAAGGCCATCTAGTCCCATCCCCTGCAATGAACAGGGACACCCACAGCTCCATCAGGTGCCCAAAGCTCCCAAGCTTGGCATGAGCAGCATAGGCTGAATGACCCCTTCACAGCCAGGATCTTCACTAGGATGGTGCTGAGCTGAGCTGCAATCTCAGCCCCATCCCCATCAGCCCCAGGCCCCTTCCCCAGACACCCACAAACTGGCATTTTCCTCCTGGCCTCTTTTTCAAGGCGCATTTACTGCAGCTCAGGTTGCCACTCCCAGCACAGAAGAGCAGACTTGCAGTCTGCAGTAATTAAAAAGGAAGAACTAAGCAAATTAACTCTCAGTCTTCAAGAAACTGTGATTCATGCTTCATTGGGCTTTGTCAAAATGAGCTCAAAGCCAAGAGAGCCAGTCCATCCTGAAGCTACAGAAAGGAGACCTCCAAGCAAGCTCTTAGCATCCTCTTCATGTCCTGTAAGAGCCCAGCTGGGCTGGCCCTGCGGAAATGGGAAGAAAGCTACAGCCCTGCACCTGCTGCAAGCATTTGGTTTTCTGGATGCTTTTTGTCTGCAGAAAGAGCAAAAGAATTTTTAAGCTTGCTAAGCTCTGCACCAACCCCCAAGAGCACATGGGCCAGCACTGCACAGCAGCCCTGCTCTGCTGCAAGGCAAGGAACATGGGCTGGCAGGGGACAGGCACCATGCTGCCACGTTTAATAGCCATGAGCCCTGTGGCAAGAGACCTTCAAGTTAGCCTGCCCCACACTGTGATATGGATATCACAAAGCTTTCCATGCTGCAAATGGAACGTGAAACAGACACACCAGCACGGCCACACAGTGGTCCTCCCAGCATTTATGGGAGAGCTGCTTTTAGAGACCACGTACGGCCACCTGGTGCAGATTGTCTGGGCTCCTGATTTTAAGTGCTACTTGAGCTCCTTCACATCGCATTTCCTTGCTCATCCCCCACCTCTCCTACAGCATTTCTTCAAATTATAAGCAACAAAACACTCTAGAAGCATTACTTCATGCTGCAGTGATAAGAGATGCTAGTGTGAAATGCGTTTTGGAGATAACCAAATCCAAAGCCACCAGTGCTTGTTAATGCAAATGCCTCAAACTGTCCTTAAACCTTCAGCTTCCCTCCTTCCCACAACTGCAGGGCCACTCTCAGCATCCCAAAGAGCTTCAGTGCTTATTCCTTTCAACACTCCACACAAATCAGTATTACCATGCCGTGATGGTTCAAAAGAGATCTGCACTTCCTGGGCAGAGGAAGGACGTTTCTGCAGTTGCCTTTTTTATTTTTAAAGCATGTTGTAAAATACAGGAAAAAAAAGCAGCTTTAGGAGAGTTAGGAGATAAATGTTTTTAAAGGAACATCTCCCTCTACAAGCCCAGTAGGAAAAGTACGTTTCAGTGCTTTCTCCATTAATCTCATCCTGTTCTATTAGTTAATGCTATTAGCTTCCATCATCATTACTACTCAGATTAACACAGTGGGATTTGTCCCTTCAGTGCCTGCCTTGCCTTACGATGCTCCAGGAACAGGATCCACACTTAGGGTGGAAAACACACTGCTCCCTCCTCCGTGCCATCACTGAGCAGGGTGTTGATACATAACCACTCTCCTGGCTCTTACCTATGCTGGGAGCTTCAGGAGAGTGCAGACAAACCTGGCTGTGAGCACAGTGCCAGAAGTTGTGCTGCACAGATCCAAGCTGCGAAACTAATGCTCATGTGAGGATGAGCACAGAAAATCAACTACAGAGAACTGGAAATATAGGTCTAGTGTATTAATATAAAGAATGCACCAAACTCTGTATAATTAGTATGTTCTTGGAAGGTGCCTTTACATAAATTAAGTACAACTGGTTGCATTGCTCAAGAGGGGAAGCTCATCCCCATGGCCACAGGAAGGACAGTGGTGGAGGGAAACCACTCACAGCACTGACTTAACTTGCAAGGAATTGCATCAGGAGGACACAGAGATCAGACTTTAGAGATCCGCAAGAAGCCTCTGAAGAAGAGAGAATCTATGTGCAAAGCAGTGCTGTGCCCCAGCACGAAGTCACAGAACAGACTGCACCAGGAAAGAGCACTGCAGCCCTAAGAAGCAGCATCCTGTGCTGTTCAATGACACTTTGTAATCCTAAATACATTGCTAAGGCGAGCCACGCTGAAGTCCTGCTAAATTAAATGGGCTCACTGCAGGGCAATGAAGTGGATAGCTGGAACTGCTACAAAATTGCACTGCTTCTCTGCCCCAGGTCAACTTGCCACCAGCAAATTCTTCCACTCCTTCCCCCCCATATTAATGCCCTCCATTGCAATAAGGATTCCTACCCACTGCCAAAACTCAATTTACACTATTTACTTTAATGATCTCATTTGTCATCTTAGCATGTGCATCCACCTCTGGGAAAGCAGCCCCGTCAGTCTGCCAGAAGGTCTCATTTACAGCTTGCTCTTTCATTATTATTTTTAAAGATTAAATTGCTTTCATTTCAAGGCAAACAGTCTGGGAACTCCCACAGCCCTGAGGACACCAAGGCACATTCAAACATCTGATCAATATATTTTAGAGTTACATGCATCCCAATCCCAGGTGATCTCCCCCTCCTCATCGCCCCACCATATCATCCATCTATTTCCACCACCTTTAACTTTGCTATTGCTCTTAATCTTTGCAAAGGATGCACGCTGGGTATGAGATTTGAATACTGCCATAACGTTTCAGGTTGGAGCTGTGGGAAGAATTTCAGCTTTTTCTTTTGAGGGGCAGAAGAGTGAAAGAGAAGAGTGTGTAAATTTCCTTCCACAGTGCATCAGTTCATTTGTTTCAAGCTGTGAGATCAAAAATGTGGTTTGACTGCTCCAGAGTGGTGTATTCCTTCCTATTAGATTATATTTCTCTCTTATGGTGCATCTCCAACGCTGACATGCTCAGTAAAATTCAGTGTTAATCTAATCATATAAATAGGTTACAAAAACAGGGAATGCTTTATGTTTTGTGGAAACAGCACTGCACAGAGCTACAGCTGGAGGAAGCCTCCCAGAACGCAGCATCAAAACCCGAGAAACACAAAGAGGAGGGATTGGGTATTTCAGAATTACTCATGCCTGTCTGTGGTGTCTCAGTAAACTGGTCCTTTGCTTCTTTGCAGCATCTCTAAAAGGATGCATCAGAAGCCATTTCTTGCCTGTGAGCACTCACATCCACCCATCCGTGTGCCTCCTCCTGTCCCCGCCTCCCAGTGACCAAGTGGGACAAAGCACATCAAACCAGCACAGCCTTGCATCCTGGAGCAGCCACTGCTCTCCATTTCCAGGATCATTTACAAAGCAGACCAAGCATTTGTTAAGTACCATCTGAAAATCCCAGTACGAAGCTCAACCAGAGCAAGCATTACCTGCTGGGAAAACCAGGGCTAGATAGGTGAGCAATTTAGAATCACAACACAATCCGTCCCTTCAATATTTCAGCATGCTTTTCTCAGGGTAACAGAAACTTCTTCTAACCAAGAAACGCCCATCAGACCTCCCAAAAAACTAAGTTCCAAAATGCAAAGTTATTTCAGAGTTACAGAGTTCCTTCAGCCCATGCAACAATGTGACATCCTGCCTTCTTTTCCTTCCACCAAAAACATTTGTCACAAGTACCTATAAACATCGCAGCAAAACCCCTTAAATCTCCTATTAGTGCTTTCCAATATGCTGAAATGTTTCTCCAGGAGCTTTTCCAGTGAACAAATTGGCCCCAAACTAACTGTACTTGGTATTCAGACACAGAGTTCTCTGTGCTTGATACGTCTCCTAAATACACCAAAGCAGAGGCTTAAGGAACATCATCTCCCCCACATCTATTTGTGTCTGACATAAAAGTAGTGATTTTCTACAGGAAAAAAAAAGGCTTTGGATTTCTCATCAATATTTATACACACAGCAGAAACAAAAGTCATCCAGATCATACATAACGATAAGTTGGCAATCAAAGAAACTCAAGGGTTATGTACACAGCATGAAAGCATATTTATCTTACTTACAGTTAGATGCTCACATTTCTGGTGTGGCAGCAGAAGACGGAAGATATCAGAGCTCAGCCTTCTCAGGGATCTCTGAGGTTGTTCTCTGAGCATTACATGAGGACTGGAGCAGCAGCAAAGCTGGGGCAAAACAAATAACAATTGACAGCATTAGACTAAGAAAACCAACACCAACTTGTCCAAGATCATTTGCTAACACAGAAGTAATACAGCATCAGAGCTCTTTGGAACATCAGGTTGTGCCAGAAAGAAGCAATCATTTTAGAGGCTATGCAATAAAATAACAACCTTTGGGTTCCTGTTGGTTTGGTTTTTTTTTCCCCTCCTGCTTTCCTCTGTGCCCATTTTACTTTCTCAGTGTGCTCTGTGCACACAGCACTGATGCCGACATTGCTCCCTCAGACCTGAGGCTGAAGAGGACTCTTGTCTATTTCAGCAATTACTGCTTCCCAAAGAAGCACAGAGAGAATACTGATAAAAACAGTAAGGTGGGAAACACACAGAATTCACATGTGAAACAGGAAGAATACTTATCTTTGGGGAAAGAGGCACAGCCCTTAAAAGAGGGCCTGGAAAAGACCCAGAGCTGTAGTTTGCAAGGAAACCCACCCACAGAGCCTCAATCATCCCACAAGCTGAAAACCCAAGATGGATTTTGGTCCATTGAAGAGCATCACGTTCAATAAGGCAGACTTTTATGAAGCACTTTGTCAAAAGAACTTCCTGACCCTTTTAGTGGGGGGCAAAGGCTCCTTCCGAGAGGCACAGACCTCTCACTTGGCACATTCTGACACCTTCTAACTGCAGAGAGGAATATTTGTAGTCACAGCAGATAAATGAGCCGTGGACAGGGAACACAACTAATTTAATAGCGTGAATTATTTACGCATACATTCACGAAAGCCATCTTGCTACACAGCAGTCCCAGCAGCAGGGATTATTAATTTATAACTCAACTACAGCTATGTTAAACAGAACCAGGCTTCCATAAAACCTTAACTGTGGAGGTGCACAGAAAACATTGTCTAACTCACCCAGAAAGGACACCACAGCTCCCCAGCAGCCACCAACCCCACATCAACTGCATCTGTCAGGCAATGAAGTGATGCCCACCAGTTCCAACCCACACCCAGAGCTGCCTGCTGTGCCCACACAGTACATCCTCAAGTAGGATTTGCCTTTAAGCTGTCATTAGCTTCCAAAATAGTGTGCTTCCTCTCCTTTAGAGCAGCACTGTCAACACACCTCGAACCAGACCTGGTTTTAAGACCCAGTTACTCAGCCTTGCTCCTGGCCGATCACTTTGTATTCCTAAATCCTGCTTGAGTGCATTGTACAGAAGCCTCCACAATGTAGGCATCCTTCCAGCATCCTATTTATCCTGATAAACATGCTAATAGCTGGACTGCCTGCATCTTCACCTGTCTTACTCACTCAATAGATGGCTGAGGCAGCAAATTAATCTTCATACAGTAGGAACTCGCTTCCCATTAATGACTAGAAACCCTTCATAACGCACTGTGATCAACCTGAAATAATTTCATAAAGCACAACCTCGTGGCAGAGCTGACTGCTCTTAACTCTTTGTGGAAGATCAAAGGACTGGAAAGGGAGGTTGTATTGCCTGCTTGTGGGGATACTGAGAGCTGCTGCTTTCAAGAGAGGTGCTTGGTGCTTCCTGAACACACAAGACAGAGCAGAAAAGGCACCCAAAGACATTTTACTGCACCAAATTGCAAGAAGGAAGCATATGGCAAGGCCAGGTGTGTCCAATGCAGGGCTGTGAGCAGGTGTAGGGGATATCTCATTAGCTCGTTAGGCCAGCCACGTGATTGTTTCTGCAGCACCTGAAGAGCCAAAGAAATAGCAATTTTTTTGTGTATTCCTACTTTTTCTGGGGGTGCTGTTACAGCCTGATCAGCAGATGATGAGATCAGAGAGGTTTGCAGGGAAAGGACAGGACTCACAGTAGGGAATATTGCACTGCGAGTTTCCCTACAGGCACGTTTGGAGATTTTAATCATAATCTTTCTGCTCTGTGCTTCAGTTTCTTTGTCTTTACAAGTGGGGATTCTGACACCAGGCAGCCATGTGAATTACTTGGAAATACTGAACTGTAAGACATGCTAAGCTACACACATGCACACTGTGACTGAGGCACACCAAAAAGCACACAGCCTATGAAAGGAGGGGTTTGGGCAGGAGGGCTTTTACTGGCAGGTCAGTGTTATTCCAAGAACCATAGCTGTGGAGCAGAGCAGAACTCTTTCACACTTCCATGGACCACATTTTAGTGTACAAAGTGGGATCACTTAACAAGGCAGCTGTCAGCACTGACACAACTTGCATCAATCGCTGCTGGCTGCTAACATAAGCATCACACCTCCTAAGAAAAGGCAGCATGACTCTAAAACATAGCAAACAATCTTAAGGAACCACAACAGGTTCATAACCTACAGCTCCCCTACTCCACAATACAGGGCAAATCCTGCCTGGCACCCTCAGACCACACAGCTATAGCTCAGAGGATCCAAACCTCAGAAAACATTACAAGGTCAGCATGCTTACCCTGCCCATATCTCCTTACCTCCCATCTCCTCCATGGCTGTTGTTTCTTTTCCTCAAAGAGGCTGAAGGCTCTGAACCCTTCACAAGAACACAGAGAGCTCAGAGCAGACCAGGAGGATCACACCGTGTGCAACAGGAAATTTCACTGCAGCAGAGCTCCAACAAAACCAAACCCATGGCAGAACAACGTCCAACTCCCTCGGCAGCAATCACCAACTTAATGAGCCCTCCTGAGCCTCTGGGAGGGGGTAGGAGCCCCAGAGTGCCTTGCTCCTGTCTGCACCTGAATGGTCAGCCCTGTTACTGGGGGCCACAGCTGAAATCCACCACAATTAATTGTTAGCTACTCTGAGGAGTTACAAAAGCAGCCCTTTAGATCCTGGGATCCTAAAAACAAGCGAGCTTTTATGTATTTTCTGTTTGTCCACAAAAATTCAGTTTTTTTTTTTTCTTTTTTTTTTTTTTCCCCCTATTTCTTCCTTTTGTGGGATGCCATGGAAAGAAATAAACGTGTTTCACTATTAAGACCTGGTTCAAACATGTAATGAAAACCTGGAAATTGTTCTTTTGTGAAAATGTCCACTCAGGAAAAAACCAAAACAATTCTCTTTCAAGAAGAAATGGTTTCATTAAAAAAGAACAAAAGGATAAAATAGGACTTTCTATGAGAAGCTGGAGACTATCCTCCAATTCTGTTGAGTAGCAAGCCAGAGGGATGTAATTTTTTTGTTATCCTCACCAGTGCCCACGCTTGCAGCAGGCAATGTTCCCAGTGGTGCTGCTGAGTTGCCAGCAGTACTTTGGTTAAGAAAAGAAAAAAAAATTTGTCTGACACACAATCTGTATTTCTGATTTCCAGCCACACTTTCAGGATTTAGCCCAGCTCAGAGCTCAGCTGTGTCTTTGCACTTTGCGCAGCAAAAGATGCTGATCTGTGATCCCAACTTGTGTGACTCCAGCAGAGCTGTGCCATACAGGATGTTGGCTTGGCGACTGCCTTTAGGATCTGTACTGCTATAGGAGCTACACAGGTAGGCACTCCTTGAGAATGTTTCTTGGCTAGGCAGACACTAGGAGAAGGTGAGCAAGCCATTTACCACTGCATAACAGTAAAAGAATTCCTGAGACAAGCCCACACCATTAGGGCTGGGCCAGACTGACTCCAGAATGCTTTACTGTATGCATTGACCCCAGCAAGAAATAGCAGTAGGGGTATTTATGAGCCAGATGAAGGATGGGAAAGGGCAGGTTAAGTATCAGGAAGTGGCTAATGCATCTGTTCTTCAGCTACAGTGGGTGATGTGTGGGGAGGGGTGAGGGGGGCAGCTATGGGCTGCCTTTACTCATCTGCAGCTGAGAAAGAGCTCAGAACAGAGCCCTGAAACAGCATTTCCATCAAAGCTCTTTTAGTAACGGCCGCAGAGGTGGTCTGGATTGGCAACGTGAAGCAGGTGAAGCTGAATGTTAATAAGCAGGGCCTGGAAACAATCTTTGCCTGCAGAGTTCAGATTTAGCTCTTTAATTCTTCTACTTAAATTGAAGAACTTAACATGGTTCAGTAGAAAGCCATTTTACTACTGAGTTGCAAGGGTTGTATTTATAACTGGGATAGCAGCACGCTACACTCAGAACTGAAATCCCTTTCTATTCTGAGCCACGCAAGAAGGGAAAGACAGATTTCCCATCCCAGCTGATTTACAATTTAATTAGGCTGTTGCTGTGTGGAATCCTGCAGCATGCCAGCATCAGTCATGAGAATATGGTCTGCCAGTGGGATGAGTTCTTGCTCCTTCAGTTGTTAATCACAAAAATGTTTCCAGAAATTTGCAAGCTCAGAGCTTCCTTCAGAGCTGTGTCCCTAAAGCAGGGAGGTCTGGGGTATCTGCAAGCCTTTAGTCAGCCATTTCCTTAGCCCTTTGGGCTGTCATTGTACAGCTGGCAGCACGGTAGTCCTTCCAACACTGTGCTCTGTCAGCTTCAGAAGTGCTCATCTCCCTCGCTGGTGATTGAAGTTCTCCCAGCATCTCATTACCATCTCTCCCAGTTGCCCATCCCACATTAAAGGGGTTTCCCGAGGCTTTGACAACAATCTTCCTACTTGCAAGGGAAAGCTACTGCAAGCTTCTTTCATATGAAATTATATAAGGGAGCTGAAATAGGAGTTACTCAGAGATGGAAAATGTAGAAGCTCCAATTTTATATCCTATCATGCGTGATGGAAGATGATCCCTAGAGAACCAGCTCTTAGACTGCATTCCAGTACATGTATGCATCAGGATGGTGATGGAAATGTAGCATATCAGTACTTCAGCAACAGGTTACATTCTCACTGAGGCTACAGCACTGTTTTAGGGTGGGCTGATTGGAGATTTGCACCTCCAGCACCTCCAGAGAGATGGAATATGCTGCAACATGTGAGCCCAGACTGTTGGCAGTCTCTTCCAGGACCTCACACAGCAACAGGCAATCCCACTTCTGACTGTAGTTTGGGCAGAGCCTTACAAAACATCGGTGTTCAGCCCCAAACTGAACTCCAGGGTGCATGCAGAACTGAACCAAGTGTGAATGTGGGCAGACCTGTCTGCATTGTGGCAGATTTGCATCATCACCACTCATCTTTGAGTAGAAATGTTAAAGGAAATAAGTGAGCCCTTATTTGCCAGCACTGCAAATGTTTTCAGGCATTACATCCAGAATAATTTCCCTCAGTGGAATATTCTGAGCCTAATGTGCCCCTTGCAAGAGTCACTCTGGTGTACTGACTGTGGAGCAGAGAGAAAATATGTGCAAGTGTGTGTGCATGACGGAGTCTGTGTGTGTGCACAAGCAGATCTGAACACATTCATACCCAAACAGCATGGCAACAGGAACTGTGCCCTTCACACTGTGTATTAATGGTCACTCCATGCAGCATGTTGCTATGCAGAACCCAGGGGGGCTGCACACTGCATCTGTCTCACTCCTGGTGAGCGTCGCTTCAGGCAGCTGTTTGAGGGATATAATTAAAGCTGGTCTCCAGATCCATAAATCAAAGAGAGAAAGACCTTGAAAAGGAGGATAATAGGAAGAAAAAGGACTCAAAAGTATGCCCTGTGCTGTATAATACCCAGATAGGTTCTTTCCAGACACAATTGTGTTCCAGAAACAGCATGCTGAGGCTGGGGAATCCAAGTGGGGGAAGCATTTAATCTCCATGTGTCTGTGGGGCTTTGAATGTTTTGCTCTGCTGTTAAATCATAGCTCTCCTCTCCTGCACGGCCCCCCAGGGAAGAAACAGAAGATGGCAGTCCTTCAGGGAAAAGCTGGTGAGCTGCTGGAGGTGTGATTGGCCATGAGAAAATACCAAGGCAGAGCATCAGGAAGGCTTATTGCCGCAGCCCAGATACACCAGGATCCCTTAATTAATGCTTCCCTTACCACCGTTAATATTTATCAGTATGGGTGAAGTCACAGAAGTGGCAAGAGGGAGATGCCCCATTTCATAGAAAAGGGGAAACTGAGGCATGAGAGGAGGAAGGTCTGCACTGGTGCCCACATTTCCTCACAGCCATCCCAAGGGTCCTTGCTTTGACACTCGTATCTGTTTTTCTAATGCCTGAACTCATCCTCCCAGAGGTTTCTGCTGGCTTTCATGTAGCACATGAGCCATCAAAATGACTCCTGAAATCACCACAAGTCCTGGGAGTTGGATGCTCACAGCCACAGGAAGGGGTGAGGTGGCTCAGGATTCAAATGCCAGATGTGCATTTTCAGCAGAGCTGTTTTATTGAAGGCCATTGAAGGCTGAGCTCTGTCTACCACTTCCCCATCTGGAAGAGCCTTGTGAATGCATCTAGCTGCTTGCTCAGAGATGACAGAGAAGGGAAATTCAAATATGAGTAATGTTTGCAAACTAGTATGTGGGTTGTTTTTCTTCCATGCAGACATCCATAGAAGGCTTCATTATTCTGCTTTAGGCTGAAATCAGCTCTCTTTAGTGATTTCAGCTGAGCAACATTTGCCACATGACATACTGTGCGTAGCAGAGGTTCAAACTCCACGAATGAGAATGAATGCAGAAGAGACACCATGTTCTGAGCAGCTGCAGGTTAGATGAGGCTGCTTTAAAAATAAAAGATCTTGCTCTGCTGTGCAGAATGGAATGTGGGTCTGTTTTGGGGACAGATTCAAGGGAGTCTATCTGGAACCAAAGCGGAATTCTTAATGAAACAAAAGTGCGGCACTCTAAATTTAGATGCACGATTAATGCTTTTAAAAGTAAGTGCATCTGTAGCCATGGGGTGTCTGAAATTTCATTCACAGTGCTTGCTTTCATCAAGCCAAATCTGAAACCCACTGAAGGCAGTGGTAAAAATCCCACTGACTTCAATAGGCCCATTGCTTGTCTGCTGTCCCTGCCCTTCTTTGGTCGCCCGTTTGGGAGATGGCTCCGCATGCCTACATGGCAGAGTCTGCAATTGTTGATACTTGTAATTCCATTTTATGCTTCAGCCTTTCTGGAGGCAAAGAAAGCTTAGAGCTTGCACAGCAGCTCGCTGAGTGAGACAGCAAAATAAACAGCAGGGCAAAGAGTGTAAATCCAAAGGAGATATCTATCTTTTGAATAGCAGGTCTGCTAGTCTAATTCTCTTTGTTTGTGTTGCAAAACAAGCTTCTCCATGGCACTCCAGCTGCATTTGCATCAGATGTGCCATACATCATACAGTAATACAGATATGAGCTGTGACTTGCCTGGCAAATTGTGTTCTGCTTCTGATACGGCGATCTCTGCGGGATGTGAATGTATGAGATCTGTGGATTGAAGGCATTATTGCAATCTGTAGTATGATGGTTATACATGAGGGATGTTCGTATCAAACCCTTGCTGCAATGTATTGCTTATTCAAGAAGCCAGATCGATAAATATTTCACCTGAGCAGAACCTTCAGTCTCTAAAGCCACGCTCACAGACGAACTCTGCAGTGCCAAAGGGCAATCGAAGAGATACACAAGATACAGGTGAGGGGCTTGAGAGCTGCAGCTCCTCCACAGTACCTCCAGAACCAAAGAGGAGGTGAGCTTGTGCTTTTTTATTGGATCAGTAATAGCTGGTAATCCCTCATTTGTTCTCTACTCCAATTAAGCACGTTGTGTGATAGGCAGCAGTTAAAGACTGGCATCGGTTGCTCTCTATAGAACCAGGAGAGGTGCATTCATTTCAGAATTAAGGAACAAATTACAAACTCTTCTGTCCTGCCAAACTCTCCATCCTCATAAGGTCAGGAGATTTAGACTGATGCATTAATAAAACACGAACCCCACTCCTGTCAATCACTGCATGTTTATCAGCTGCAGACACCTCTTTCTGCCAACAGCTTAGTTCTATTTTTACTGAGCAAATGCTTTCACACTTCAGCTTCCATGCCTGTGCTGCTCCATGCATTGTTCACACCTAGGTTACTCTTCACACCTCTCAAGGGCCCCGCAAATAGGCGTGAAAGGATTCCTCCTCAGGGCGGCCATGTGCTCTGATGGAGAGGGAAAACAAATGGGAGCCAGGGTTGCTGTCAGCACTTTGGGCTATTGAGAGGGGACAGGAGAGGCATCCTTTGTTCTGGTGTGATTTAACAAGCAGCAAGGGAGCGTATCTTCATGTCAGTCCTTCACAATCGCTGCCCATTTTATCCCTTCTCTCTTTACAAAAAGTTTGGAGTTGAAGCTGTGTAAGAGCATCCTCTCAACAAGGACCTGGATTTTTGGGGTGTATTTCATCCAAGATGCAAATTTCCTGCAGTTTCCTGTGTCTGACAATTGTAGGGGCATCACCTTCCAGCAAGGCATCATGGTGGCTGGACACAGATACATGACCAACACAGATTTTTCCTAATATCCAACATGATGATCCAACTTCCCCAGCACAACTTAGAGACATTCCCTCTTGTACCATTTCTGTTACCAGGGAGCAGAGGCTGACCTCCAGCTCACTACGACCACCCCATCCATCATCAGTTGCTGCACCAGTCAGATGTGGTCAAATTGTGGCTCGTAACCCAAATGCAGCCTTAGGAATATTCCCAGAGCATCCATCTCAGTGACAATTAGCCATGAAATATGACTCCCCTTCATACCAGTTTAGAGTCTTTCCAGTAACATCCTACTTCATCACTGAAACGTGCACTATTTAAAGTAAGAGGGCCACATATTTAATTGGAATGGAAATAAATGTGCATGCCAAATATAATCTGACTTTAAATAATCACCCCAGCATTTAAAACCTATCAGTTTTCCTCTTCCACCTCAGTTATTAATAGCAGAGGTGCAAAAGAAATCAAACACTCCCTAGGACGACCCATGCTGATGGAAGGTTGGCCAACCTGTGTGCTGCATACTGGGCTCATGAAGGGCATCTGGATGCCTGTGTATCAGAACATCACAGAACATCACGTACAAATGCTCCACTGAATCCAGCCTGGCTCTGATTTGCCATTTCTAAGAATAAATACTTCCTAAAAATAAACCTGTACATTCCTGATTTTCTTCCTTTCTTTGTTTCCTTTCTCTCTCTCTTTTTTTTTCCTTCCCATTTCTCTCCTTCCCCACCCACCTCTCTTCTTCCCTGTGCTTTGTGCAGACTGAATATTCAGAACAAGCTTTCCTTCCAGCATTATCAGGTTAGGGAGCTCCCTGCACACAGGGCTGCACCACGGTAAAAAGTTCACTTTCTAAAATTACTGATACAAGAATGAAATATTTATGAGCCAGGCTTCTTTCACCATCATTTTACAAAGACTGTAATTTCATCCCTGCGACAATCAGCAGGCTATGTAAGAAGTGAATCACTGAATTGACTGGGATGAGGGAAAGGCTGCCTCTTTCTGCCAGAATCACAACAGGATAAATGCAGGATCTATTTTCAGTTGGAAAACAAATAAACAAATTTAGAAAACCCACAACAACGGCTCAGAGACTGCAAAGTACGTGATGGACAGCTATGGTAACAGCAAAAAGGGCTTTCCTCTCTGTTACTGCACCTTTCCATCCCTTTCTCCCTGAGACGAACAGTAAGATTTACACAAGAGCCACGAGGAATTTATAAGAGCACTGTTTCTTGAACTCCCACTTCTCATTCCTCCTAAGGGAATGCTCCAAGTAGAGCACCAGTCGTCTGCATGTCACAAAGCAGGATTGCTGACTCCCTCCTCATCCCCAGAGAGAGGGGCCAGAATTTTTGGATGTGGCTGGTGGGTCATTTTGGAAACCTAATTGCACACCTTAGGAGAGGCATCAGAACAGACTCTGCTCCTTCACTCGAGCATGAATCTCACTCATAATTATTGAGTCCATTTTGTATTCAGCTCCTACTCTCCCTCACGCAGAGCCACATCAGTTTAAGTGTTCTCATCTCATTTTTTCCTTTCCCACAATTCAAATCTTTCACATTAGCAGGGATGGGGGAACCCTCTTTGAAATGTATTATTTCATTGAATGTTTCCAGCCAGGCTACATTTTTCACGGTCTTTATTTGGATCAATCACTTTAAGAGCTGATGTCGCATTATTTAAGCTTTGACAGGCATGGAATTAAGATGCAGGTTTATTCACTTACAGAAAATGTCAGAGAAGAATTAGATGATCACTTTAGGGATTGAACCACTACGGCTGCTGCTTTTCAAGTAGCGAATGTTAGCATTTTTGGACATGTTACTCCCCAGGTTCTTGTGGCACGAGAAGTAAGTTTGTGGGAAAAACATCCTGCTCTCTTCTTCAGCACAAACAACCTGTTACTGAATATTCAGTACCGAAATGTACAATAGCAGGCTGGGTACTGACATAACAGAAAGTGCCCTAAGGTAGTGTGTACCCACACAGGAATTGAAAGGACTTATGCCTGCGGGCAAGTCAGCTTGTCTGCTGCAGAATGCAGCCTTGTCTGGCTTCGGACAGTTCTATAACGCCACGTTGATTTACAGCAGCCAGAACAGCCCTCCCTGGTTATTAATTCTCCCATATAAAGCTGGGTGCTCTTGAAGGGTGGTTATGGAAAGGACAGAGCTCAGCACACGCTGCCCCAGTGCACCAAGCAGACCACAGCTCCATGGCACAGCTCCGGGTATCAGCACAGTTTTGCTCCTGCTGATGACTGACTGCACTTTGAGTACTGGGCTGTGCCCTCAAATGTAGGCAACAGTCTCAGTAATGGATAAAGCAACTTCTTCAGGGCCCTGCAAGGTGCTGGATTCCCACTTTTGGGATGAAATACCCAGACACGGACATTTCCATTACTTTGTGCATTGCAAAGCAGATCATTAATATGTCCGGGAAGGACACCAGTGGGTGCTGTGATTGGAAATGACAGCTGCCCAGGGGTCCATCACCTCATTTGGAGCTGCTCCCTGCTTACCCAGCCCCTGGAAGATGCACTTGTAAGGACTGATGTGCCTCGGTAACAAGTGGGTTCATTAGCATCTACCCACATTTTCCTCCTCTGGAGCTGAGTTCTCTCCCCCTTCAAGGCCACAGCGTGTTTTTCAGCACAGATCGTATCTTTGCTTCTCAAGAGGTCACAGATTGTCAGCCTTGTTTTAATGAGCTGTGTCCTGTGAATTTCAGTCACTTCAAGTCTAATAAGGGAACCCACAGGGGTAGTGTTTTCAATTTGCTCCTCTTTCCTGGAGAGCTTGTACCATACATCACATGTAGTAGTTCACAGCTGGTGAAAAAGAAAAGAATCAGCTTGTATTCCCCATGCAGGGATTTTGCAGTTCAATATTTATGAAGATTGGGTGTCCTCTCATCTGAAAGGCCAAGCAGTTTCTTTCACTATGTGTGGGATATATTACGTTAATATAGTGAACAGCTGCTTCCAAGAACTAATTTGATGCTGGTGCTGAAAAGCTCTGTGCACTATAGAAATATTATGAACTTCTAAGAGTCCTTAGTACTTTGCCTAGCTGAGCCTTGTGAATACAAATTAAACATAATTGGAATCCCTGCCCTCCCCCCCATCAGAACTAAGGGCTACTTTACAACTGAAATAACACCTAAATATCTAATTTTAATTTCAAATTCACTCTATAAAAGCACAGCCTGATTGTTTTGCTCCTCGTTAAAGAAGGATTATGAAAAATGATCAAATCTAAGCGTTACTTAAATGCTTATGAATGAATGCAGCCATCAGCTGGAGATCACAGGAATGCAACACTCTTTGAATATTCATTAGTTCTTCCAGACATCTGATATTTCTTGTACACAGAGTAGCAAACACTGTGGTTCAGTCAATAATACCACAGTCCCATGGGCAATGAGGAGATCCACTTTCAACTCTTCAGCTGAACACAAGGTGAAACATTGGACTGTTTTGGATGACAGAACGTATCGACATCCGTCTTTGGACAGGTCACAATAATTCCTCACGTGAGGATGAGCTCCCACTTTTTGCAGAGCTGGGGAGCAGTGCCAGCCAAAGGGGGGTAGAAGGGACTCCCAGAGCCTGGGGCAACTTCACATGTGCCATGGGATGCTGAGGGGCACACTGGGACCTGCAGGTTCCTGATGAGGGTAGCTTTCATGTACCCACTTTGTCATTCCCAGCAGCCCAAGGGGACATTATCAGACTCACCCCCAGCTTTAATTTTCAGTTTGCTGCTGAAAAACCTCAAAATTTCAGGGCAGTAAGTTCCCCCTTGTGTTTCTACAGCGACAGCTTCTACAGCCTAGAGAGCAGCAGAACAGTGTGTGCAAAACAAAGAAAAACAACTTCATCTACACTACAGTCACTAAAAATTAAATGTCAAACAGGACAAGAAAAACTGATGTGGTAACATACAGAGGACAGGATCCATGAGAGACCGAGTAATGAAAAGGTCAGGAGGGCCATAAATCAAGCCGGAAGCAGCCAAGATGTGGTGAGGGAGAAAACTCATCGAGGGGTACAAGTGCTCAGGCAGTTTAATGAATATGTTTTATGTAAATGGAATGATTACCATTCCAGGAACAGGAACTGCCCTTACTCCCAACACGACACGCATCCTGCATCAACCATCAAAACAAGGCACAAGCTGAATGCGTTGCTTGTAGGGGCTGTGCAGTGCGGGGACACAGCTTGGGAGCCGTCCAGTGTTGTGTCTCTGAAGTTTCTCCTGGTTCTTGTCTCCATCAGTGACCACAGCAATCAGACTGAAATCACGAGCATGACCCACTTGTTGCTATTTGATGCCCTGTGACAGTATCCCAAATCCCACAACAGAATAAGCTGTAGCTCCTGCTTCAGTTAAATTGCAGCCATCGAGCCTTAGTTTGGAAAATCAGGCAGCTTGAAATTCAGGACATGTTCGTGGGTCTTCCTGAACCACAGCCTACACAGATATGACAAACAAAGCACCACGTGTAAGCACTGCCTCACACTGATTTGTACAGGAGGTCAGTGGAAGCCAGGGATAAAACACAAGTTCTCTGGGTCGCAGCCCATTGCCTTAGCCACCAATTATGCTGCATTCTTTGATATTGTATATAATGAAGCACAGCAGTTTGTTCAAGGCTAGCTGTTCATTTATACCAGCAAGGACCAGTTGTTTGTTCAGTTCATTATTCTGGTGGTCTATCACGTGTGCTACAGGAATCACTGCAGGACTCAGCCCTGCTGGCTGCTCTGCAGACACAACAGCAGCAGTCCTGCACGCCGCAGCTCACGGTTTCACTGCAAGGAGCCTGAGAACAGATGGGCAGGAAAAACAGGCAGGGGAAGCACAAGGCAGAGAGGCAGCTATGATTCAGTAAAACCTGATATCATGGAATAAATGTGATAAAAACTTCTCATCTGTGTTACTGAAGGGTCCTCAGAGCTGCAGACCCACTCCCTTCTCCTTATCTGAGTGCTGTTTCAGCCATGCAGTCTGTCTCTACTCAGCCTGGCAGCAAAGAGAAGCCTCATCCCATCCAGACAAACCCCTCCTGGCCTTCCTTCAAGGGTCGGTTGGGCAGTGGCTCTCTCTGCCTGCACCTGGCATCTGTTTCTTCTCTTTCTATTCTGGGAGGAAGAGAAACAGCTGAGCTCTGCTACCGAATGCGAGGGAGGCAGATGGGGCGTGAATTCGGTAGTGATTGTACTGCTCATTTGTTTGGCATGAAAATGATGGACACGTGATAGAACAACACATGGGGGGTAGGAATACTGAATAGCATTCACCATCATTACTTTTCCCATTCCTGCGAGTTTTTTTTTTCCTCATTCAGTGATAAATCTGCATGAATATGGATGGCTACAGTTGCCATCCTAATTCTCATGAGGTTTTTCATCTGATGGGCTTTCCTATTTCTAGGAGTTCCTATGGTGCATTTCTTTCCCTTTCAAACAATGGGAATAGTCAGTGTAACTGCTTAGCTAGCAGCACACGCTCCTTTGCAGGCACTGCTGAGTGTTTGGGTAACAGGTAAGGGGGAGGCATTTGCTTCCATTATGGGATAGAACCACGGATTCATAGTATTTTTTAGCAACCTTTGGCTTTACCTGCATTTAGTTAACTGAGCTGTAAATCCTCACAGGATTGGAGGACCGAAGTAGAATTTCGAAAGAATATACTTGAATATCAGATTTTTGTGATATGAACCCCAGCATCTTCATCAACCAGGACCATGAGTTTGATACTTTCTCAGGGCTTTACTTTTTAGCAAGAGTAATTCCAACAGCATGTGCTGTTCAAAAATAGCCACCTCTGTATGCATCTGCCTACACACAGTAACACCTGGACGTGCAGCCCTCCTCTCCAAAGCACAGCCAATAGTCCTTCAGAGCTGAGCACTGCTCTGTTGTATGCTGGCATCACAGAGGGATCACCAGGCTCCACCAGAGTGTCTTCCCATCTCCCTGGCATAAATGAGATTGGAACTTGCCCTTGACTTCTTCATATAGCAAAATGCCACCAGATAGATGCTCCTGCTTCCCACTCCTCGCACCTACCTAAGTGACCAGTTATCCCTGGGCTGATTGGTGCCAGTGGGAGCATCAGAATCAGACTTTCAGCACTTATCTCTGTGTCGCTGGCCTCAAAATGGAAACTGCTGTCACTTTTATGCATGGACTCGGAGCTTGCCTAGTTTCCCTGTAACCTCATTAAGTGTCCTCTCCATCATCCCCAAAACTGCTGCTTAACGCATTCTGGCAACGCGCCCTCCTGTATTGCAGCAGATATGGCTGGCAGTGTGCAGAGCTTATGACAAGGTATTAATTACTTGAGCATAAATAACATTCCCCTTATCTCTGCTTCAAGATCCGCTACTTCTGATGGAAATATATTCATAATAATGAATGAGAGAAAACGATAAAAGGAGTAAATCTGAGCATAAAAACGAGTGACAGGTCTCACAATGAGTGAAAATTAAAGCCAGGGAAGCTCAAATGAAAAATAAAGGTACATTTCAACGTTTCTATTGATTATGCCCAGAAAGCAAATGCCAACACTTGCACTTCTAATGTCCATGCATCCTCACATCAATCTAAGAAACACAGTTCAGTAAAAACTAATGGAGCTTAAATGTGGAAAGTCATGCAGGAGGAAGCAGTGAATGGAGACATCCAGGTCAGCTGGGCTGTGTGAGAGCACTGTGACACTGCATAAAAGCAGAACAGTTGGATGATGTGGTCTGGGAGAGCAGCTGATGCGCAGGATGAGGGCTTGCAGGTCTCCTTCCCACTGCAGCCCCAAGCCCCCAAACAAAGCCAAGCTGAACAACAAAGCCTTTACTGTGAGCAGCTCTCCTTCCCTGTCTCCATTCACAGCTCATCAACTCTCCTGTGTTAGGAAGGTGTTTTCCATCTATCCTGCCAAGAAATACAGTTTTTTGTTTGCTCAGAAACATTCATTAATGATTGCAGGAAAGAAATGTGTACCTGAAATCAAACTACTTCAATCAGTGTTGGCTGCTGAGACTTCCATTGTTTTGTACTGTGTTGTGCTGGAAAAGCACATAAAAAATTTGAGCAGATAGGTTTGCCTGCTGGAGAGAGGAAGTTTACCTTTATGACTGCATGAAGGAAGAGACTTCTCTTACTTTCAGAAAAACTCAACATGCTCAATGAAATCAACCTCTGTTTGGGATGCAGCTCAGGAGGAGAACATGGGCTGGCTTGAGATGCTTTGGGAAGGCAACAACCAGACTGCCTGACCCAACCTCCACATACCTGACTGTCATGCTATGCAACTGGAAAGTATGGTTCCTTGTATGTACTGAATACTCAGTGCATGCTCACACTGACACTGAAGCATCTCTTCGACAAGGTGCTTAGGCCTATGTGCAAACTTCAAATGCAGGAACAGTCTGAGGGAGCCAAGAAACACACAGCTGCATAAGGGCTTTGCTCAAGAAGAGAGGAATATTTAACTCTCAGTCATTGTAATGGATGTGCACACACACCCAACTATACATTCAGCAATTATTTTGCTACTAATAATGTTCAGTGACAAAAATTCCTAAGGTGTAGGATATACGATTTCTCAGACTCGACAGTACTGGAAAAGAGCAGCTTTGTGTGATGAGATCTCAGGGGAAATGAAGTGGTGAAATAGCATTTTGGCAATTTGAAGATGGCTAGCTTCTCTCTGGAGGGTATCACACAGGTAGAAGAAGCAAGGTACAGATGCAATCCAGTGCCATTTTCCAAGCTGTCTATCTCTGGCATCACGTAGGGGACCCAGCCAGCCCTCTCTCATGCTGAATTGAACTGGACAAGTTAGCTCGCCAGCTAGAGCTTATATAACCTCCCTCTGAGGGGCTGAAATTGCCTCTGCCTCACATGGATCAGTCACAGTTCTACTTTCCATTACTCTCTCCTACATTAGGAGTTCACTTCAGCTACAGACTGAAACATTCTGGAATATAAAAAAAATCTTTGCAGAGGCAGAGGTAGAGTGAGAAGTGAGGATCTTAGAAAAAGGACAAGCCATTCTAGGAAATTTTACCTATTTTTCCCCCTATTATCTTATCTTTTTAGTTAATCCTGTTCTGTACTCTTGCACCTCCTACCTCACGAAAGAAGAACGTTGCAGGGCCAGCCACCAACCAGCATGCTTGAAGTAGTGGGGCCAGATGGCTTTGCTTATGTCAGCACGTGTTCCCATTAGCTATAGGAACATCAGCATCTAAACCCTTACTGTAAGCATGCATTTTATGGAAGAGAGTTTGGCAAATTCACTTACCCAGTCTACCTACTCCAGGAACTCTAGGTGAAATTCATTTCAAGTTCCCAGGTAGCTACATATCTTTTTTTAATAATCAACTGGAAATGAGACACCCAGCCAGAAAAGAAACCTTTACTGGGGCAGCATCTATCTGTTCTCATTGTGGATGGACTGTGAAGTGTATCAGTAGTTCCATAAGAAGAGTGCACAAAGATGATAGACAAAAACATTGGATAAACCTGCTAAGATCTGCAGGGAAAGCTGTCCTGTTTTGTAAGAAATAAACAATGATCTCTGTGGTCTTGGAGCAGAACACCAACTAAGCTCTTTTGCAAAAATCACAAAACAAAAACTCCACGATGTACAGGAGAGGTTTTTTGGTCTTCTTTTAATTAAGCAGTAACAATATCTACAACACATACACTCACAAGTTAAGTGAAGGCATGAAAACACATTCTTCATACTGAGATGGGAGCTTCTAGATCTTTACCTTTGTAAATACCCTTGCAAGGGGAAATGTTTTGAATGTCCAATGAACATCTTTTGAAACAACTACTGGTGGGGATTTCAATTTTAACCGTGATTGTATTTAGTGAGCCTTGTCCACAGAGATCCAAATGCTTTGCAAATGAGTTCAAAGCTCAGGACCTCGCCGTACAGTTAAAAGGGAAGGGAAACAGAGGCACGGTGCTGTGCAGTGACTCGCCAGGATCAAGCAGCAGGAAAGAGATCTGGATATAAACCTCAGGTCTCTGACTCCCAGTCAATTCCTCACTTGCTGTGTGTGTGGGTTTTGACTGCCCAGCAGCTCACGTGTTATACAGGCAGATCTTCTTTCACCTCTCCCGCTGTCCCATTGGCTCCACTGAATGCTGCTGGCTCCCTGTCTTCTTCCTCTTCCTCTTCCTCCCCTTTCGCCGTCTCTGCTTCTCTGCCTCCACCCAGGACAGTGGCACTGGAGATGCTGCTGAGGAGTTGGCCTTCCCGGCGGGACTGGGCCAGCTCTTTGGCACAGCACACAGGAGTGTTGGTTTCATAAGTGCTGTGGAAGCTGTTGTAATCAACTTCGTAAAAATCCTTCTCCAGGGTGAGGACAGGAGTGAAGCGATGTCCCCACAGCACCTCTGTGTCCATGTAGGAGCTGCGAGCTTGGCAAGTCATCCCTGGGTGGAAAGAGAGGGATGTTAAATGCAAAGCTTCCTTACATGCTCACCCAGCCACTTCTTTCATTTAAAAGCACTTTCATGTTATTTCCATACCTGATTGCTCTGGGACACAGACAAAGTCTTCGCTTAATAAGCCTCATAAAAGCCTCTATCATGAAAAAGCTGAGCTCTCAAAGGAAAAGGGGTGGACTCATCGCCGCATCTTCAGACTGCTTCCTGAAACCTGCACTTAAGGCTTTGAAGTCTGGTAGCACTAAGCAGCTTCTCTCTGTCCTCACATTTCTCTGTCGAAGTGCTGCTTCCTTGTGTGGCTGCTACTAACAGTATTTCTGATGAATCACGTGCTAGAATGACATACAACCCCACCAGTGCACTTCAATCCTGACCCACACAGCCCCCGAGGAGGATGAACAGCTGCCCTGCCTAGGTCACCTGCACTCCCACTCTGTCTCATGCTGTCCCTCTCAAGCTACAGCCCAGCTATTCCCCCTGCACACCAAGTGATGCAGTCTGTAAGGAGGAACAGCCCCCTGCCCCATTGATGTGACCCACATGGCATGCTGGCTTACATATTCCTTTGGAGAGTTCAATCCAACTATAATAGGTTGGCTGAATCAAAACACACAGCATTGCATAGTCAAGCTTGTAAGCACATTGAATTGAGCCTCTTAATGGAAAGAATGAACAATGGGCAACATGAAACTGATTTTGTCCAGCTTCTTCTCAGCCCCAAGAATTGGAGTTTGTTTATGTGCTTAGAAAACTTTGAAAGAGGCTTTGCAGAGCAGAGATAAGGATTCAGCACTGGAGTGACCTCCTCTGGAATCACCAGCTGATTGAGAAGCCAAGGCTGACTTCTGTTCCAAACATTTGTCATCTGCTCATCCTGAACGTGTTATGCTTTTGCTCTTCATTCTGGTGAAATGTAGAAATGCTGACCTCACAAAGCCCTCCCACTGTTCTCCTTTGGAGTGTCAGTGATGGCCCTGACTGGAATACATTCAAAACATGCACTTGATCTAGTTTGCAGCCAATGCTTCCAAGCCTACCTCCTGCAGCCCGAAGTACGCAAACAAATCTGAAATAACGCACAGGGGGAAAATAATGGTGTCAGATGCTTCAGGAAAGAGCGTTTGTGTTCTCACCACGTGAGCTCTATGGACTGATGAAATCTCAGAGTAATCAAAAAACTTATCCTTTCAAAAAGCCACCTCTGAACAGTCTGAAGTTTGTTTCTTGTTTTGCTGCTGCAGTCTATAAAGACATGAGCACAAGCAGGATCTGCTGAAGACTTTACTTGCCTCTTACGAAGTGCTTTCAAAGCCCAGAAATGCAGAAGAGGCCACTGATACTCACAGGGCTAGGAGCTGTGAGCAGACAGGCTGACTCCTACCATGGCTTTCCAGGAGCTGCCTACAGGCATGGCGTTGTGAACCCAGGCCAAGAAAGAATGACTTTGCTAAATGCAGGGGTCTGAGGCATCCAAAGGGAACCCCTGCCTTGTAATCACGGCCTGAAATAGTTCCTCCACTGGGGGAGAACCTGACAGTGAACCCGAACTCCAGAGACACGATCATGGTTATTTCCTGCTGTAAATATTCAATTAAGGAAGGAACAATAGAAAGCTTTCATCAACCAAATACTGCTCGCTGCCAGCTTCCTGCAGGAGCTGCTTTCTGTAACCCCAGGGGTACGCAGAGCCAGCACAATAAGACAACTTGTAATTGCTCCATAATCCCATTCAAATATTCCTTTTTAGCACATGTGCAGTGGTATTTTAATTGCGTGGGGACATACTGCTTGGCAACTCCTACATTACCCAGTAAACAACAGCATTGTCTCTGCCTCAAATTCCATTAAGTGCCTGCTTTGCAAGCTGCCCTGTGCTCTTCAGCCTGGTTAATTAATGCAGCTGTAATGTCCCCGGCTAATCACTGCCTTTGTAACTGCAGAAAGATGACAGAGGAGGTGTGGAAACAATAAACCTTGCTTTTATTAACAGCACAGGGATGCAGCCTTCTCCCATTTGCATACAATGTGCACTCTGCCTTCTGTGCTGTAGATGTCCAATTCAGTCTTGCAGTGGGATTGATTTATTCACTAGGCTCACACCTTTCGTGCACTGCTCTGCACTCTCTGCAAAAACCAGCAGTTCTACTTCATCAGCCTTGCCTGTCCAAGTCCATGGGTGAAGTAAATCATTACATCCTATGCTCACATCCATCAAGAACCACGCCAAGTGGGCCGCTGCCATTCCATTCCATTGCAGCAGCCCTGCCCTGTGAGCTCCTGCTGCAGCTGTCTGAAGTGCTGCTGCCCTGCAGAGTGCATGCAATAAACGGGGGGAGATCTAAAAACCCTGGATTTCTTGCAAAAATAGTCCTAGTACGATACTTGGTCTTGAATAACGCTGCTAATGCTTTTCTTAAAATAGATATAATTACATGCTTTAGGTTTAAATGGTGTGGATATTTAGTATAGTTATAGGGAAGGAAGGAAGCAATATTTGGTGACTGGGGCATTTCATTCAAACTCGTTTCATGCCAAAGAATATCTTCATTTCCCCTTTGTCAGCATAAGCAGATGTGCTTCAAAACTTACATCCAAACAAAAATCACAGAGATTTTTACTTTCCAAGCATATTGATTTTTCCAGGACCATTAGAAGTTTAATTTTCTCCTAAACAAACTGGTTTCAAAATGAGGAAGTATTCCTACTATGAATTTGTGCTGCCTGCCATCTGTGTAAATGTGCAAAATTTTCACTTTTCAAATTCCAGCTTCACCTCCCTCACCCACCTCATTTCAGAGCTCAGCTTTCAGCTGCAAACAAAACTGAATTTGAACTGAAACCAGATGAAATTTAGAAGCACAAAGTTACAAACAGACGCACCAAGATTTCAGTAAAGCTGGAGTCAGCTCCAGTCCTTTCACATAGCTGGAGACCGGAGAAGGGCCTCCTGGTTCCAAGTTCTGCATTCAGCATTTCATAGAGTGTTAATGATCATTTCATTACAGTGGAACCCTAAGGACTTTGGTTCTGCTGACCAGGATCACCAATGGGGTCTGTGCATGCTCCTGTTCACAGCAGCCAGGCATGCGTTCAGAAGGGTTTGTTTCTGCTTTGCAGTCAGTGAAAAGATGTGCAATATATTGCAGTGTGTGTTGAACCAGGTGTTTCATTACGTTCGAGAACGGAGTCACTGAGGAAAGATTCCTGTGTAAAATTGGAATCAGGGAACTCTACCAAAAAGGCGCTTTTCTGTCATCAAAATCAATAGGGATCAAGCACCTTACATTTTATCAAAGACAAAGGCATGTAAATACATGCTGACAAAAAACAGTTATTTGATGGCTCTCTCAGTGAGGAGCCTATATTTTCTGCAATGCACTCAATGAGAGCTGCAGATTTCAGAACGTTTCACTGCTTGCAACACCACTGATTATGCAAGTGGAGCAGCGGCTGCTGGCTCTGCCTCACTGCTATGGAAAGGGGAAAAGCTGCAGGAGAAGCACTCCACATTTCCAAGCCTTACTTACCCTTAAGTCACCAGTTAAAATCAAACTTCATTATCGTGGGCCAAATCTAACTGCACTGTGCGGCTGTTTGGGTGCCCAGAGAAGAACCAGCCGTCTCCCTGCAACTTCAGAGGTCGTTTTTTCCCTACATGTACCATCACAGCCTATACCAGTATTGGCAGTTTCACAGGAGAGGGCAGGAGGACCACAAAGCACGACCCACCAGCCAAGAAATGGCTGCAGGCTTCCATCGGATCGCATCAGCAGCAGAGCTGAATCGTTTGGCACTGTTACACAGCCTGGACTTCCTCAGTGGGTACAGCCATCCCAACCCCTGGGGCTGTCAAGACAACGTTTTTCATCAGCCTAAAATTAACTCTCCTCATTTAAATGCCACGAGGCTCAGTGATTATCTGCTGGCAGCGCGTCATGTGGATGCTGACTGCATGTTTGCTGTATTTGCTCTGCTCTCTCTGCAGTTTAGCCACAGACACTGCTGGAGGTGATTTCACCTCTCTGGCCCCCGCTTCATGTGCTGTTGTGCACACGCTGATTTCTCCCCTTGTACCAGGTGCACTGAGGCTGCACAGTGCAGACTGCTGCTTCAGCTGAGCTCCAGCTGCACTACCAGGGTACAGAGAAAGAACTGATGGGCTCAGAGCTTTAACAGCAGACTGACGGCAAGCAGTAGCTATAAAAAATTTACTTCTATCACTCCATTTAAGAAATTCATGTCTTTGAATTAGCATCAGCATTTGGATAGTTATAAAAGTTATTAGTCCCTTTGCATTAATTAGACCGAGGAACACTGCAACCTCCAATAAGTCAGTTTTCCTCCAACTTCAAAAGGAATATTAGAAGGTAGGAGCATGGCCCTCCGATTATCCATGCTTGTCTCTTTGAGAAGAGGACATGTCCACGATTGATTCACTTTGATTTTTATGCCAGAGGAGAGTAATAGGATTTTAATATTTCTGAATGCTCTCCAGGCATGGAAAAGCTCCCAAGCATTGGGGAAAAAAAAATAATAAAAGGGCATTGTGATTTGAAAACCTTGAGTTCGATGGCCTTCCCTCTGCCTGGCAGAACCTGAGGCCCAGGTACACCCATAGCTGCAGACCCTTCACAAAGGCATTCGTAGTGATTGCAGGGACATCTAAGAAAAGAGATGTGCCCACGTCTGCCCATGGAGCACAGTGTGGGTGGTGAGAGCAATGACTGCAGGTGTCTATCTGTTGCCTTTAATTACATAGGCACTGCCTGTAACAGTTCTGCAAGGTCTTTCTTGCAGAAGAGAAAATGTATTTATATGCAAAATGCTAAACAAAACAAAAAGAGAACCCAAACCAGATGCTGAACGCATGAAATCCACTTATTATTTCAGCCTTCCTTTGTTCTCCCAAGAAAATCATGACTAATTTCAGAATGCATTATGTCGCAACTGCTTCTTTTTCTCCTACATATAAAGCCACAGCATTTGACTGTATCCTCTGTAAAGATGGATGGTTTGAGATGCAAAAGGGCCGCATTCCCACAGGGACAAGATGAGGAACTGAGATGCAGAATCCTGGCACATGGCTGATTACTTACATACATATATATTTACTTATGTAGACTGTCAGTCAGAAATGTATCTACCTCTCCTTTCCAGGTGTTTACTATAATTTTGTTCAGTCAGGTCTTTCGACTGTGTGGTATTTAATGCAGGTGGAGAGAAGGGGCAGCAAAAACCAGTGAAGACGAAGGGTGATGTGACAAACACCAATGCACCAATGTCTCGATGCCCAGATGTGAGCAACACTGGACACTGTAGACTCAGAATTAGGTTTACAGGACAGGTACTGGTACATTTAATCTTGGTTAGTTATCACTAAATAGCAGCAGAAAGGCGAAGCTGGAAGAGAAGATCTCTTCTCTGGTGTGTAGACCATGCCATCAATCGGAATGATGGTGACATTGCTTTTTTAAATGGAACCTATTCCTATGCCATTTCTTCACCACACAACCCAGCTGACTCTGCGACAACATGGAAGAGGTTTGTGAATTCCCACTGTGTTTGCACACCCTGGCAGCCCTGGTTGATATGAAGTACCAGGAGGGCAAGGCCAAGACATGGCCAACAACAGCCTGGCCCCCTTCTGTCAATAGGATGGTTCTGATTTTCTCTTGCCATTGTGGGAAGCAGAAAGACAGTGAAAGCAAAAATGTATTCACTTGGCAAACAGATTTTCTATCTTTGCTCTCTTTCCTTTTATTGCAGGTCAAATTTGGGCCAGCTGGACGAGTGTCTCTTTAAGATATGGCATGAGAGAATTAATTCCCTAAAGTAATCTCTATGACCAATTCATTAAGCGAGCACTGTGAGCAGAGCTGCTGCTTTCAGGATGCCCACAAAGCAGCAGTGAAGTCAGAACTCTTGTCATCTATATTGATTTTGTCCCTCCAGTGGTTATTTCACTCAGCAACGATCACCACAGATCTGCCCAGAAATGCAGCCTCCCTTTGGTGCTCTTAACCTCTTGTGGAGTCACAGTGCCACAGCCACACTGAAATAATGCTTGGAAAGGCCCTGAGCAGCAGCTGTCTGCACAGGTTGGGAGTGCAATGGCTGTGGATCCCTGGAGAACTCTCACTTCACTAATAAAATGTTTATTTTCTTCACCAGCCAAAGGAAAACCCAGCATTTCAGGCAGGCTGATGTGCTTCCTATGTGCTGGTGACCCTCAGTTTCTTTACCCTATTGAAAAATCCAAGCCCAGTGGAAAATAGAAGCATTCTTTTAAACAATGTTTCTCTTTGTAAACAAACAAACTAACAATCACTTTTTATTTGAAACTATTTACTGCCTTTGCCTTCCATGGAATGGGAATTTAATGCCAGTAAGAGTTACCTGTCTGAGAGCAGGACAAAGCATTTCTTGGACAACATGTGGCTATCTAAAACTACAGGCTGTGGCAATGAAATTGCTCTCCTCAACGATTATTCACTGAATGTTATTCACTCAGAGATGATGCTCAGAATTCCTTCGGTCATTTACACATTGACAATCACAACACAGTTGGATCTGGCCCCCTTCCCAAACTCCTCATCAAACACAGCCATCTTCCCCCACCATTGCAGGGTATGGCTGTTGTTCTCTACAGCCAGGGAGAGTCTCCATTAGTTCTCCCTCCTGCCAATAAACTGCAGAGCTGATCTCCCCCAGGCTGCACACAGGACCTGCCTGCTCTGGAGCACTGTGAGCAGAGCTGGATGTGTCTAATAGCCCCCCCAATAGGGGGTTATTAAGGGAACAAGCAGCATGCTGTGTTTTCTTGCTGTCCAAAACCTGAACAGGTTGTAGTGGTGCCATCATTTAATAGAAGTGGCACTGCAGGTAAATTATACCATTCCAGAAAGCAGATGAGGCTTGGGCAATAGGAGGGAAAGGACCAAAAGAATTTTCTAGGAGCAAAAGTTATGATACGAAGGGAGGGTCTTCACAATGAAAGCCTCCAGAATGGGTTTATCAAGATTATGAAGAGTAAGGACAAAGCAGGGAACCAGAAACACTGTGCTTCCACAAGCCACTTTCAACGAGACAAAACATCACTCATGTGCCATTCAGAAAACCATTTCAGCCTCTGAATCAGATCACACCATCAGCTGAGGTCTGCTCCCACTCTGCTCTAAGCCCAGTGCAAACTGGCTCTCCTAGCCCCAGTTTTGAAATTTCACAACGTGTCTTTGAGACCATAACAAATCGTTTCCACAGATGTCTGTTCCTTAATATCATTACACACAGGCCTGCACAATCCCTCTGGGAAAGGAGCCCATTTGTAAAGTAATATTATTCCTATGCCATGCTTTTAATTTTAAGGTTGTTGCTGATAATGACTTCCCCTCACACACATCCAGCAGGAACTGAGCTCTCATAGGAGGACAGCAGAGCAGTACTGTTGAAACAGAATTGGATGTTGTCACGGTGTGATGAGGAAAGAGGCTTTGGACATGCAAGGAACTGCATTCCATGCTCACATTAGGTGGTTCTAGTATGTGGTAATTGTTTAGGCTACAAAATAAGCTCCCATTACAAATCCTCCCCTTTAATATTCTTTTCCACCCCCTCTTCTTTTGCCACATCTCTACAAAATTCTGCTGGCGAAGAATATTTGCCTAGCAATGCCGCATGAATTCCACCCATACAATACAGAACTCCAACCTAAGCACAGTGCAGTCTGCATAACCACAAATTAGCTGTCATAAATGCTCACCTATTGCTATGCACTAATGACTATAGGGAGATATTAGGGCACAGAGTTCTCTAGATTGCTATCTTTGGGGCTGAGGTTCTGGGATGCAGGATTTGGAAAGATTATTCCTCCTTACATTCAGCTGTTTGGAGACCAACAGGGACAAATCACAAGGAAGGGATAATATCAATTGTAAGCAAAGGGCAGAATCTGTGGGACAGGATGCTGATGCCATTGAGAAAGCAGAAACCCCATATTAGTGTTTCAGAGAGAACCTGTGCTTCAACAAGATGAAAAAATACTTGGGTTCAGAGCAGCCTTGTAACAAAAATCCTTAAATGCCAAAGGGCAAAATTACTCATAAAAGCATTTCTGAATCTTTGAGTCTTTCTAGGCTCCCACATCTCTAGACAGCAATTTGCTCCTCTCTGCTGCCTGCAGTCCCATTGCCCTTAAGGACCCTGATCTGACCACGGCACGCTGCCAACCCCAGGCTGAGAAAGCCTGCCTGAAGGGAGCATCAGCATCTCAGGCTGCTTAAAATCACTTGCTCCCTGTTGGCTCTTTCTCAATGCCTAGAATAAATGAATTAGCTGCAAGTGGGAAAATGATCCCTTACGCCTTGTCTTTTAGGTATGACTCCAGAGTAAAAGCATCTTCTCCATTAGCTGTGCCCCACAGGGATGCACTGCAGTGGGAAGGACACGGAGGGCCTTTGCAGATATCCATCCTCTCACCCTGTGAGAGGCACGCTGCCATATCCCTTTTACACACCTTGAAAGGCTGAGGCACGCAGCTTTTCCAGATTCATTTTAAATGAAAGCAGATTTCTTTCATTGCCCACCACAAATACACCCATAGGAGGAAACTGGGAATCACTTGAGCATATCTCCTGATCTGCCTATTGCACAGAATTGTTTTATGCTGTTAAACAGCTGGTATTTTTCCTCTCTGAGCTGCTTTTTAAATACATGTCCTGCATCATGTGTAAGTCATCCAGTTTCAGCACACGCTGTTTTATGGGATATTGTAATACTGGGGCACTTCCTTCATAGCCTCCATTAAGTAGCAACACCACAGCAGTATCTGAAATAACAGAGTTGCAGCCAATTTTTAATACTGAGGAGAAATGGAAAAGGATTTGCAGCATGAATTTTGATCACAGAAAACAGAACCACACAAGACCTCAAAGATTCGTTCAGTTCATTCCTTTTTTTTCCCATGGATCTATTCTAATTGATTATGGACAGCTCTTCATCTAACTCCTTTGTGTGACCCCAAATACTGCAGTGTCAGCTAAAGGACCTCTCTTTCAATCACTGTCCAAATCAGACGACGATCCCTTACCCAAATGATTCACAAGAGAATGATAAACCCCAATATGATCTCAGTGAAATTTCTCCCTTTTCTCCCTCAGAACTGGGACTGACTTTGACAAGTGCTTACCTGTTGCTTCCACCATCCCTTCCAGAATGACCACAATCTCAAACTCTTCCTTCTCCAGCTGGGTGCGGGACATCTCCCAGAAGGGGCTTTTCTCATTGATTTCATGTGAGATGATAAGAGGCGACACCAGGAACAATCTGTCATCTCCAGTGTCAAATCCCACATTGATATCTGTTTGGTTCAAGGGGATGAACTCTCCCTCTTTGGTCTGTTTGGACTTAATCAGTTTGGCTCTGATGGAAGCCTCGACAATGTGGGAATTGCGGAGGTCTCCAACACGGAACATGAGACAGAGCTTCTCATCCCTCATGGAAATCACTGCATTGTTAGAAAACATGAGGGTTTCAGCTCTCTTCTTTGGTTGGCTGATCTTGACAAACATGCATCCCACCATGAACGCGTTGACTATGGAACCCAGAATAGCCTGGATCAGGAGCAGCACAATGCCCTCTGGGCACTTCTCCGTTATAACCCTGTAGCCATACCCAATTGTAGTCTCAGTTTCAATAGAAAAGAGAAACGCAGAAACAAATCCACTGAGATTTTCAACGCAAGGGATCCAGTTTTCATCTTCAAGATGGTCCAGGTCTCCCCGGATATAGGCAATGAGCCACCATATGAACCCAAAAAACAACCAAGTGATGGTATAGACCATAGTGAAGACAAGAAGATTAAAACGCCATTTGAGGTCCACCAGAGTAGTGAAGAGGTCGCTCAGGTATCGGTAGGTTTCTTGGACGTTCCCATGGTGCACATTGCACTTGCCACTTTTCTCCATGTATCGCTGCCGTGGCTTCTTACCTTCTGCTGTTATGAGCCTGGTTCTGTCAGTGGCGATGGGGACGTCATCCCGAGCCTGCTTGGGAATCTTCTTAGGCTCTCTGGATGCAACTCCGATGTCCATGTCCTGGTTCATGAAGATCCTAGAATCTCTGGCCATGGCTGGGCTGGGGGAGAATAAAGAAATGAAGTTTAAGATCAGAGGGAGAGAATCGAGACAACCACCAAATCATCGTGCTGTGTGAACCACTACAGACAGAGCAGGACCACAGGGAGTGCAAACATTAAAACTGCCTTGACAAAGCATGCTGATACAGGGCTGGATAACAGGCTAACTTTGCACTGGGAAAGATTTTTGCTCGAGTCACACCTTCCCTCCTGGTACTGATCTGCACAGCACTCTGAAGGGCTTCTCTGCCAGCATCCCCTTGCTAAATACAGCACTGTGCTGAACGGGGTGTTAAAAACTGATCCATAGCACACAGTCCCTGTGAGGCTGCCTGCCACTTCACTTATTGCATCACTGGACCTCTGAAACATGCAACTGAGAATGGACTGGGTGATGTTTTCCTTGATGAAACTTTCTGGTTTTCCTTTACTTTTCTTACATGGTGCTCACTTGTTTCTTTGTTTTAGACCCAAAACTTCTCAGAGATCACAACCAGAAGCAAAGTACAGCTGTAAAGATGTATGCTCTCAAAAGGGATTGGATTTTCCTGGTGCCTCAGGTCTGGGGTACCAAGAGAAGCCTTAGAAATGCACAGAAATTCTCTGCACTACTGCCTACCTAAATCTCACACAAGTCTAAATTATTCATCAAGGTTTCCCTTACAGTCAGCAGAGTAAAGAACCTCCAGGGATAATGCAGATTTCAGATGTACTGATTCACCTTCTGGGTACATTCACTGCCTTCCACAAATTATTCTGGGATCCTGAATTCCAGAGGTGAAATAGGCTTTTAGTTCAGCATCTTCAACTGTGTGTCCATGGGTGTGATGGATCCAGGCCTACTGGTAACCAAATAGATGAGAGCTCTTCTACCTCATTTGATGCCAGACAAACAGCAGACACTTTCAGAAATGTAACAGCTTTTAAAAACCCACGGTCTACATGCAAAACTGTGCTTGATCAGATACAAACAATACAAAATGATGTCTGAAATGATTTTTTGCTGGTTATCATGTAGCATCCTGTTTACTCAGATGATTCAATATACCTCTAAAGAAAAAAACCCACACATGCTCCACAGAAAAATGAGAATCTCCACTCTAAATGCAGGGCACAGATAAAATCTCTGTGAAAGACTACCTGAGAAGCCTTAGGAATATCAAAGATAGGGTAGCAATATTCTCTATGATGTTCATTCTCTGCATTGCCCTCAGCAAATCCTATTAAAATCCAACTAAATCTATTACTGCTCCCTCTATCTTTAATCTTCTTATGAGCCTGTGAATAAGAAGAGGTGTAGAGATACAATTAAGAGTATCTTGGGAAAGATAATTTTAAGGACGAGGAATGTAGCTTCATCTTTTCAGAATTAAAAAGCACGAAGGGTGGGCAGGAAGGAAGCAGAGGCAGGATGAATACACAAAGTAACAAATCTCCACTTCTGTGCTGCTGTAGCCAAGTCTGGTTAACAGCAAAGAACTGCTCTACTCCCTTGTTACAAGTCACCATCAATCATTACCCCACTGAAACAGCCAGAGCCTGTTGTTGGAACCGTCCCTGCTGGCTCCATCCACCAGGGAGTCCGGCCATCTGTCCGCAGCGCAGCCCCAGCGCTTCCTTCTGCTGGCAAAGCTGCCTGCTTGGAAGGGTCTGAGGCAGGGCTGGGGCAGTGCAGTCACAGGAAGGGGAAGCAGAAGGGATTCGTGTATCTGGGATGGGAAGCTCAGGGAATCAGTTTGCTGTGCCCACTGCCTGACATCATAGACACGCTTAGGTAACCCCAGCACTGTGCTGCTCTCTTTCTCTAACAGTATCACCAAGAATTTGGGCAGGATATTAATCCTTACCTCTGTCCTCACATTCCTTCTCTGCAGAGGACTCTCAGGGCTGGCTAGCAGCAGATTTAGACATTTCCTCGTGTCATTTTCTACCAGTTTTTACAAATTCAAATCCCCACAGACATTGGTGTGGCTCTTTGCTGCCTTTTGGTGTACATCTGTTTACATGCTGTGTGAGAGGCTGCTTGAGCTGTGAGATATAAGGGTGCACACCGACACCTCACAGCGTGCAATGCCCTATGCCAAGTGCAAGTCAGAACAACCAGAAACTTTCATTTTGCTTTTTAATAGGAGAGAAAGCATCCCATCACTGATCTCCAAAGAATTTGATACAGACAGCCTCTTTGCTTCCTCCTCAGCAATATCACTTTTGCTCCTTGTATTGTTTGATCAATCCATTACTCCATTTGGATTCAAGATTTGGATCCATCTATATATGTGTAGAAGTGTGAAAGCAGGCAAATGTTGCAGGTTTCCAATCTTAAAAAGAATTTTGTTATTTTAAGAAATGTTATAGAAGTTAAAATTAAAACTGAATTTCACACTAAAACTACAAAGGAGAGAACAACTGATTTCAAGACATTCATCTATAGCGTAAGGTTCCATATTTCAGATTCATACCCAAGAGACCAAAAGGATCTGGAAACATATTAAAAAGATCAGAGTAGAATAAAAATAATCATAAGGACTAAATCCCTAGAAATATCACTCTGGTGAAACCAGCTACAAGGTCTGCCCATTAATGAAAATACAGGGAGACTTGCTTACACTAAAACACTCTGGGGACTGGCAACGCCACTTTTCTAATGCTACTGATCTTTAGCAATAGGTCAAGAGAAATCTGTCTGGAAATCTTTAGGAGCACCTCACAAGTGCTCCATTAAAGCAACGAAATTCCTGTTGTAAATGAACTTTACTGACAGCTGCAGCAGCCTTACAGCTTCTGCTAATATTTGATTTAATGCTCTCCCGTCGCAGTGGGAACTCAGTATGTGGTTACTGAAAATAATTAAGCACATGAATCTCTGAGCACAGGTTTGGGGGCCTGAAGACTATCCAGCTTTCTGCTACAAATGCCTGCAGTATTTATTCTCTAATTCAGAGCAAATCACTGCCTCTCCCTCTTCCTTAATTTCCCAACTGCAAAATCTGTGATACAAATACAGTCTGTGAGATCCGAGGCAGAAAAATCTAATAGGAAATTCACTATTATTCCCTTGTTAGTTCAACTGCACTGGGGAGTTTTATGATGGATGACAAGACACCAAAGAGGACCACTGTCCCTATGTAAGGAGTTGATTTACTTCTCTACTGCATGATATACTGCCATCAAGCACACACATCTTTTCCAGGTGCTGGTAATTGTGTGTAAGCATCTTACAGAGATTTAGACTTCAGTTTGTAAACCATTCCTCCATCCAGCAAAGAGATCTGTGACACAGAATTGCCTCTTACCATCACGCACGCCATCCTGCTTCACTGGCATTTACCATCTTTGGTTAAATGGGGCTAGGATAATAAAAATGTCACATTCGTACAAAGCTGCTTTCCTTTTGGACAGATAGCTGCAAAAGAAGATGTGAGTCACTGCATTATCAACCTTGCAAAGAGGCTTTTTATCAGACTGGCTGTTGCTCAGCTTTAGCCAGACAGACTTGGGGGCAGGCAGCGACATTTGGGCTCTTGGCTCTGCAGAAGCAGGGTCACACTGGAGTTTGTCCATATCTTCCCAAGGCATTGTTCTGCAGAGCTCTCTACAAGCCCATCCTACAGTGCTGATGTACCTCCTGACAGTCCCAAGAGCTCGTGATTAACATCTGCTGAAGACATTGCAGGAGGCAAACCTAACAAAGCCTGCAAGGGGTTTTTCCCCTGCTGGCCATGGTGACTTTTTCCATTTAGATAATTGCTGATCTCACTTGGGTAAGCGCATGTTTCAACATGGATAGGATTTGCCTTTGGAGAGGTCTAACCTTGCAGGCAATAGGAGTTTGGATGTAGGAATTTGTCACTAAGTCTGGGTAGAAAATCACTTCCTACTCTTTGCTTCAAACCCATTGCCTGTGTCACCTTATGTCATGGGAATAAATGAGCAGCTGTTCTTTAGCAACCCTCCCATTTCCCCAAGCCAGGATTTTACTTCTCTCTATCACCTGCTTCCCAAGATGAAGAGCCCTGCACTGCTGAAAAAGCAACCAATACAGCAGTACACACTGAACAGATCACCAGTGGTATCTTGTGCAATTCATACCATCTTCCTTAGAAATAGACAAATAAATAGAGGATATAAAGACTCTTTACAAAGTGCTTGGAGATCTAGAGGTGAAGGAATGCTACCCAAAACCAAGGTAGGACACTTTAGGAAACTGCACAAGAGAGATCTGTGACACTTCACTAATAAGAGTGTGGTCCCAATGCTCCTCAGCCCAATAACTGCTTTTTGGGGTGCGTTCTCACTCAGCTCCTGACCTGTCTGCCTGGGGTTCTTTAGGCTCAGAAATATGGCTGCAGAAGGTGTTCGTTCTTTCAAAACAAAATCCCTCGTAAGGAAATCTCTCTGGGTTGGAAGTTACTATGGCACAAAGACTGAATTTATGGGCATTTGTGTCTCATCTTCATCTGCTCAGTACCTCCCAGCCTATTTTTCTCCCCTGCAATAATCACAGTTCTAATATCCCTCAGCCCTTTTGTTGTCATTTGTGAGGCAGTGATGTGCCCTCAGAGCATCCAAATGTTTCAGTGCTCATTACAAGTAACGTGCTTAATTTTTATTGTTGTTATTATGATTATTATTTAATATCTGTGCAATAAGGAAGTGCTCTGGTTGCCATTTATCAGGATGGGGAAGCAAAACAGAGATGCTTGCTTCTTGCAATGGGAGACCTGTGGCAGGAATGGCAGCTACAGATCCCCAAATCCCCAACGTGTGCCTGAAGTCACCTCACCTCCCAGCAGAGCAGCAGCAGTTCCTGTGTTTTGGTGCATCCAGAGATTACTTGGAAAAGCCTACAGAACCTTATCTACTAGCATGGATAACCTGGCCTGCTTATTCCTAATGGCAAAAAATAATAATAATGCTGCTGTCTTTACTGTGAACTTTTTCAAAACTGGAAGAGTGAGTTCCAGAAAAAGAAAACACCTTTTCTTTCTCAGGATTTGCTACAGTTTTCAAACAGATATTTCCTCTCAATATGCATAAACAAATCCCACACAGTATATCAGCTTCAGACCAATGCAGAAAAGGATGGAAAAACTGAAACTGTAATGAAAATGAAGGCTGTGTTGTTTTTGAGGCTTCCAGGACAGGTCGTAATGACAGCAGTGTGGAGGCTGCAGCAATTTGCTACAGAACAGGAAGTTCCCACAGCACCAGGGCTGCCCACTCCCCAGTGTAACACAGAGGGAGGAGGGGAGGATGTCAGCAGTCAATTATACCTCTTGGAGTTATACAAGTTGAGCACGAAAAGTCTGTGTGCAAAGGATGGATTCATAATATTATGCTGTTGGGTGTTCTGAACCCATTTTGAATAGCCAAACGGTACATTCTTTATCAACAAATAAATGCAGAAAACAAACCAATTTGATCTCTGCATCTCCAAGGGAGCTGCTGTGCCTGAGGCACTCTGCAGCCTCTCTGTCCTTTCACCCCAGACTATTTTTAGGGAGACCTTAAGGTGTCATTGCAAAAGTGATTGTTACCTTTCGACAAACACAAGTGAACAGACAGTCCTGTTCTGATGAGACACTGCTGTTCCTGGCTGTCTACCCATGGCACACTGTGTGTGTACTGGGGTATGCAGAGCCTCAATTCTATGAGAAAATACTGCTCCAAAAGCACCAGCATTCCTGTTCTCCATTGTTCATATATTGCACCGTTATTACAACTGACATTTACTGTGCAATCCTGCAGCTGGCTTAAAAAGGAAACAAAACTGAAGGATGCTACCACCACCTCACGCCCCTACAGCAACCTGCAGCCAAACAGCTACAAGATGAACTGGCCAAATATCAGCTCCTTCCACCCGAAGAGGTCTAACAGTGCCGCTGAACTGCAGACAAAAGAAAATGAGTCACTGAGGGACAAAGTGATCTACCTCAGACCGAACGGCTGGTTAAGTGCCAGCATCATCCCAAGCACCAAGTGTTTCTCCCAACCTCCATGTGAATAGGAAGTGGGTGACTCATAAAGGTCCTCAGATATGTCTCAGAACATGAATCTGAAAGTCTGTTTGCCTGTTTCAGAGCCTGTAACTAACAAGGCTGGAACTTTCCAGAGGTGGACAACTTTCTCTGATGGAAACCAAAAATGATCCGGATTCCTTATCTCCACCTGATGAGGAACAATAGGGGAAAGAATTGGACCCCAAAAACAAAGCAACTCCCCCAACACAATTCCCACAGATGATGTTTGCTTGGACTGCTCAGAGAACTGCTCAGAGGAGCCAGCTTTGTTTCCCTCCAAACCACCCATCTGTAACTATAAGGCAGTTTCTCCAAAGGAAAGGAGTGTACTGATGACCTGCTTGATTACCAAACCTCAGAAAGCCGTGTAGCTTCAAGCTTCTGGAAACAGGGACAACTTCTGGCAATTCTTGATTGGCTTCTGAAACTCTCAGGTCAAAAACAAATGGCAGAGATGTTGTATAAAAGTTAGCATGTTACTCCCAGCAGCATGAATTAACACAACAGCACGGGCTCCTGGGCACTATTTGCTCAGTGTCAGTACATAACGAGTCAGGGTTTTAGTTCACGGGGCAATTAACACCTCTCGAGATTCCCAATGCATTAAATGGTCTGCCTCCCTTTAGGGCTGATCATGCCAATTCATTGTCTGAGTATTACGCTGTAAGGGTTCTTTGAACTCAATCTGGCTACTAAGTGTCCTAATTCTAAAAGAATTTAATCCTTAACTCCAGGTTAGGATTACAGTCACTCCACGCATCTCAGGGTTGTTCAACGACCGGTCTGCTCCAACCTGCTGTATTCCAGCGACTTCCACTAATCTGGTTTCGGGGCACTCCATCATTTATGATGCCTTTTCCTACATAACACCTCTGCTACATCTGACAGTGCCTTTGCACAAAATCCACATCTAATCCCCGGCTTCCCACGGTCTCCCAGCAGCCAACAAGTAAGACAGCAGCACGTCTCCAGCTGTGACCCGGCAGGGCTGGGCACAGAGACTTCAGGCTCAGCTCCTTCTCCTCCTGCCTCCTGGACTGCTGATTGTCAGCAGCCAGAGAGGAAAGCAAGGAAGCCGACGAAGCAAACACAACGAGGCAACTTACTTGCTGAGAGCAGCTCTGCATCAGTCTCGTGCCGCGGCACTTCGGGGATGCCGGGCGGTGACCGCACCGAGAGGCGTGGAGCGCAGCTGCCGGAGGAGCGGCCGATCCATGCCATCACCAGCAAGCTGCGGGGCTCTTCCGATCCCGGAGCCGTCTCCTCCTTCCCTCCCTCGGCCCGGCATCGCAAAACATTTATGTGGCACCGTACGGCTACAATCACACACCCCCGTCGCTGGGCGCCGGGCTCTCTCGCTGTCGGGCTGACACGGGGAGCTCCTCGCCCGCCCGCCCCGCTCCTCCTCCCGGCCGGAATGACGTCCTGGCTGCACGCAGCTCCCCCGGGGCAGAGAGAGGAGCAGCATCCCTTGCAACGAGCGGGAAAGGGGAAGGGAGAGGCGGCGGGAGGGGACGCGGAGGGAGGGGTTTAGTGCTGCCTTGCACAGGGGGGAAGGGGCGGATTCGGTGCCTGAGAAAAGGCGAGGCGCTGCGCTGCCCATCACCGCGTGCTCGTCGCCCTCCTCGCCAATTCCCCGAGCGCTGGGCTTACTTTTCCACCCAGCCGCCTGCTTCTCCGCTCTCTCAATGCCTGGCTTCTTTTTTCCTGCATTACTGAGCGAGTTTTCTTCTCTTCCCCTTTTCCAGTGGGTGGGGAAAAGAAAAAAACCCGTTGTTTTAAATCACACAGACAGAAGGTGGTCCCGCGCAAGCTGCTGCAGGGAACCTGCTTTAGCAGCGACTGGGCTGGATGATCCCCAGAGGTCCCTTCCAAGTCCTGAGATTCAGTGATTGCTGTAAAACAGAATGGGAAGGATGCAGAAGCCGCACATTTAGCAGGGAGCACACGTGCTTTTTTCTGTCTTTTTTATCATTGATAATACCACACTTTCTCCCTAGCTTCGTAAATATTTCCCCTTCTGAAAAGCAAATGTCAGGCCAGCAGCGTATGTAAAGTGCAGGTTGCCTTCAGGCTTTGTTGCTCTGTTCCTTACTTCTCATCCTCCACTCCTCCCTAATTCCCTCTTTCAGGAGCCACGTGCATTACAGCCCATCAGAAATGCTTCCACAGAAGATTTTCTGGGCCAGGAAAGAGAGCTCGTCAAAATCACATCATGACACAGGGATGCATCAGTAGCACTGGAAACTGACAGCATTTGTTTCCATTTTCTGCTGTGACACAATACTCTGTGTCTTCAAAGTTACATATCATCTATGAAATAAATTTCTATTTTGATCCTACTGTACAGGGATGAAGTCTCCCTGCATTAGATCTTCTGCCTGCTCACAATCATTAGGAACACTCTTTGTTCTCCCATTGGTACGTATTTTACCTTTCAGGACTATGCCTATGATACGTGAAGGATCCTTATAAAACTTTGGCTTGATGTGAACAGTTGTGGCTGTTGGTGATTATTTTTTTTTAAATAAACAGTTAAACCAACCAAACATTAACTCACAGAGCATGGGAGTCAGTCCCCATGAGAATTACAACGTTCCCTTTCAAGAGTTGCTTCATACTGCTTCCCTACAGCAATAAAGACATGCTTCACAGGAGCACTAACTCTGCTTATTTCACCTCTTTTAATAAGGTATAGAATGAATCTTGGTGCTGCAAAGGACAGTTCTGCCAGCAGCCATAGAGTAACAGAGCTGATATGATGTGGGCAACATCAGGAGAAGCCTTTCTTGTCACATCCCCCCACACTTATCCAATGCAGCTCACCTACCCACCCAGAGGAGGGGTCTTCCAGAGTGCTCATTATATGCTGATAATTTTCCCACCTTGAGCTGCACCACTGCCTCACCCACATGCTGGAATTAGCACAGTTCTAGGCAATGCAAATAAAAACTTTTGCATTTTGAGTAAAATCCTACTTCTCTTGCCACGAGTGAAACTGCTAACAGGCACTGCCATCTGCTGGCACCGTGTCCTGTCACTGATTTCTCTGCAAATAAAGGAAGGGTTTAAAGTGGATTCTCCCAGCTCCCGCTGGTGTGTGAGTTTGCAGAAAGCTGTATTTCCCAACACTCCACCTGCATTATTCAGCTAGAAATGAGACCTCTCCTCTCTTGAGGCATCAGCTCATGAGCAGCTGCATCATCCTGGTGCTTCTCTTTGCAATCACACCGTGCTGTGCTCAGATGGCAGAGCAGGGCGTGCTGTGAGGCTGCTGCTGTTCCAGGGTGTGATGCACCAGGGGCATTAATAAGCACAGCAAAGACAGAGCAGCAGTGCTTGATGTACTTCAGAGGTCCACCAGGAGCCTCCTAGCAAGCACTGTTTACCTTCTGCATGGTCCTTGTGTGTGCATCTTGATGGAGTTTTGTTACTTGAATTTTCTTTCCTTATTCTTACACTCTAAATCGCTGCACTGTTTGCCCTATTTCAACATCTTCCAGTTTGCACTGACTGAAGATCAGGCAGATCTGAAAACTACACTTTGTGACTCACTGGCATCAACGTGCCCTTACTAATGTGGTTTAAAAGCTGCTAAGAGCCTCACGAGCTTGGAACATAATGAATTATTCTGGGTATCAGATTGCTGCAGGACAGATTTCACATGTGATGGTAGTACAGCTTGGCATTATTCTCAGACCAGCATAGAAACAGGGAAATGCAGAGGGAATGCTTCTGAGTCAAGGAGGCAAACTTCTCCCACTGTTTGGGATGAAATTCACCTCAGAAAGCATCGCTTAGGATACAGTGGTCCAAGTCTAAATAGCCATGCTCTCTCCTCTCTAACTGCAAAAGACAGCAGTACCAGATCACATCTAAATCAGAGCCTTGCAATAGAAAGGGATGGATTACCTGGAGCGCGTGGACACAGATTTCACTTTGGTGCAATATTCTGGTTTTGCTGGGGGTGATCTCCAGCTCCAGCAGCTGTGCTTCACTGCTCCCAGGGCCCATAGGGCCTCTGACAGAGATGAAATCATGGCAGAGCAGAATGCTCAGTTCCTGGAATTGAAAACAGAACAGGATTGGAAGAGCAAACTTTACTCTCTTTTAGGTGTAACAAAATAGCTCCCTGAGGCCATTATGTATATAGAAAGCTGTCATACAGCAAACCATAGTTTGGATTTGTGTTGGATTAAGCTCCATTTCCTTAAGGTTTCATTGCACATAAATGAGCCATCCACCACAGTAGGCACAGACCAGCCCATGGCATTTATTACCCAAAGGGGCAGATTTAAGTCTGAGCAGCAGTGACAGAATCTGTATTTTGCCCTGAAATGAGTGGTAGCTCTCAATGGCTTTACGTGTGCTGAAAGGAGAGGGCTCAGCAACTCCAGAGAACATTTCAATTTGCTGTGCAGTTTGATCTCTGGAACAAGGCAGTCTCCTCCTGTTTGTCAACCATCAGCCCACCATCCCACCAGGAGGAAACAGAGCCAGTCGTAAGAGCCAATGCTGGAAGATCATCTCTAAAATCATCTCATCCACCTCCACTCTTCCCTGTTGCTCTCAGCTGAATGGGAGCAGAGCTTTCAAGCAGATCCAAATTCAGTGACCGTCACCCCTCTGCCTCGAGGTCTGTTGTGCTCCCGGGCTCATTCAAACCCCAAACTCAAAGTGAAATTTGGGAAGTAGGAAAGAACGGGAAGAAAAAACCAGCAATAAACCCGAATTCCTGCATCTCAGTTAAGCGTGTGCGGAGGAGTCTGCTTGCCTTTTCCTTTGATATGATAATGAGAGCTAATGCTAACCTAGGGAAGGAGACAGCGCATCCTACAGCTGTCTGGGGCTCCTGCAGAACATGATCCACACCAGCCAACACACACTTGATGTCTTTTAACTTCTGGAGTTAAGTGTGTTAGTCCAGTTCCATTACAATTAACAGTAATTAAGCCCTTATTATGTAGGTGTAGCAGAACTTAAGGCTGAAGGGCACCCAGAGACAAGACTTCTCACTCGAGCCGTGAAGCTGCAGGGCCAGAAAGCTCCGGTGAGGGGCTCTGCCTGGGGGCGTGTGTGCTGACACACTCATGGCACATCCCTGCTGTGAACAAATCACCACCCCAGGGCTCCTGGCTGCACGCTGCCTGCGAGCTCAGAAACAAATGAGAAACTGCAGCAGTTGCAATGCACTGCTGGCAGCTCCTCCATTTAACTGCAAGGAATCTACCAGGGATTGCAGGGAAGTCCACAAATGTTTTTGCATGGGACTGTAATAGGCTAAATTTTGCTTTATGGCACAGCTAGGAGCCCCAACAAGGGGCATGCACCTGCCATCCAGGAGTGCTACTTCCTATGAAACAACGATGCCCTGAGCATCTCAGATCAGTGCAGCACTGTTTCCTTATTCTTACACTCTGAATCTCTGCACTGTTTTCATTATTTCAACAGACACCTTCCAGTTTGCACTGACTGAAGATCAGGCAGATCTCCAAATAAACCACTGCCAGCATATCTCATGGTTACTCAGGAGAAGGCAAAATCTCAGGTGCAAAGATAATATCCTGAAGATAAATTCTAGGCAGTGAATATCATTCCAGTTTATTTAGCTGGAATACTTTAATGCCATTTGTAAGGCACTCTTAGGAGTTAAAAGCAACTTGGCATTTCTTCCAGCAGGTTCCAGATGTCGTCACCTGAGTTCACTTCTGGATTCTTTTCATCCCCACTCTGGCCGCAGGAATGGTGACCCTCACTGACTCCAGTGAAGCCATTTTATTACTGTTTAATCTCACGTGTGCACACCTGGCACCACAAAAAAACCAGCAGCCCAGCAGCCCTGGGGACAAAAGGCCTCTATTTAGCCACCAAATGGACACTGTGCAGATGGCATCTCCCAGTGCTGCCCTCTCCTTGCACCCCAGATGCATTCAGGTGATGAGGCAGAGCAGTGCTGGAGCTGCTGGGCTGTGAGCTCCTCCCAGTTTGTTCCCTTACAACAGAAGCTCAAGGCGATTACTGAGACGTGCCTTGCTACAACGACTACGAGAGAGCCTTTAAGAACAAAACCATTTGTTCAATCCTAGCGTGTCCATATCCAGGAAGCAGTCTGCAAGGATCTATTACACTCAAAAGCTGTGAGTGTTTATTAGAAAATTCCATTAGTATCAGCTAACTCCTGATCTCCTGGATTTACACCTCATTTGCAAACATCAGGAAGATTTTTCAGCAGTTTTTCAGTCATTTTGGAGCTTAAGAGAAACATTTCCAGAACTTTTTTTTTCCCCAGACCTTGCAGCAGCATTCAATATTTATAAGGAATTCCCTGCCTTGGTAGCAACAACTGACAGTTATAAAAAATAACTACTCTATAAAATGCATTAATATTTTAAATCTGCCAAAGACTGCTCGACAAAGATATTTGCAGCTTTTGCCTGACTGGTTGTTATGTAGTTCAAGCAAATAACTGACAAAAGGAAACATATATGGGAGGAAAATGAGAGCGTGTATGGGAACTTGCAATAGCTACAATGAAAGGTCTTTATCTACACAATAAATCAGCAGCACAATGGAGAAAAGAACCAATATTCTGATTTCTGCTCCAGTCAGTTATTCAGGGAACCACGATGTCAATTACGTGCTCAGATACTGCTGTAGGGTTCTGTAGTACACGAATGAAACCCCTCTGTTTTTCCAAATGAAATGAAGACACTGTGCAGAATGCAGGCTTTTCCACACACGAATGCAAATAACTCACATTTAATGTTACAATGGATAGAAAAGATAAATCTTGATATCCCTGCAGTGAAGTGCCTTTCTTTACCAACACTCCTGTGTGCCCATGGCCTGATGATGCTGGACACGCTCCAGCTCTGTCTGCAGAGCTGTTCTGTGTCCCTGACTCCTGGCACATTGGCACATTTTGTTCTTGGCATATTTGTATCTGTGGAGCCAGCTGACCTTGAAACTCACAACATGCACACACACACACACACAAAAAGAATAAAAAAATATATTGGCAGGCAGAAAACTGACTGCTCCCCCCCCCCCCCCCATGGTTGTGATCAGAGTGCTTTTCCTCTCTTTGGTTTGCACAGAGATGATGCTCAGTAATTCTGAAAATGTTCCTACTGCCCCCAGAGAGGGCCTGTTCAGAGCAAAAAACAAAGGAAATTAAAGACCTATCAACAATCCCTTGGTACAGGTTCATAAATATAAAACTGCATGCAGCGGCTGGCTAAAACACTGAGGACAAAGTGTGCTGAAGTGCTTTGACATGAACCCCTCCGTTCCTGTCTCTCCCGTGTTCCCTGCTCTGTGGGGAGATGGGGAAAGATGTTCCCTCCTGCTCATTATCACTGTATATTCATATGAAACAGAGGATGATGCATTTGCTGTTTGGATTAACTTGCCAGTGAGCACTGCTGCTCTGACAGCAAGGCGTTGCAGCAGCCTCTAAAAATACACTCCTCTTCCTCTACCACTATGAGTGCAGCTCATTTCAAGACAGCTCCTTTCCTCCCTGGCGCCTGATGGGATGCACTGAGGCGCAGCTCATCCCAACGATGCTACAGACCTACAGACAGCGGCATCTGAAGTCCCAAGCAAACAGCTCCAGACCTGCCCCTCACACAGGCTGTGAGCAGCCTGCTGCACCTGGGACACAAACTGCACAACTTCTGAACAATCCCTTATTAGGGGATCCTCCTTCCTTAAAGCCTTTCCCATCCTCCTGAAGAACCAGCAAGTGAGTTTTGCTGTGCCCTGCTTTACACCTCTGTGATGCACATCAGTGACGAGGGTTTTTTTCTGGCAGCCCTGAGAAAGAGACTCAGGGGATGCTCAGAAGCAAACCAGGTCCTCCATGGTTTTCAGAGCCAAACTGCTCTGCACATATGCTGACTTCAGTTGCCATGCTCAGTGGAGCACTCCCTTATTCACTGTAATTCGTGCAATAGCAGCTCGCTAAAGTTGTGGCAAATCTGTTGGATTTACCCTGCAGTTACTCAGCCAAGCTTTCCCTTCCGGATCGGATTTGCCTGAGGCTTATTCCTTTTCCATGCAATGCACCAACTCTGCGTTTCAGATCTGACTAGTTCTAAAATTGTACAAGAGGCTTCATGCAAATGGATGAAGTCTCCTTTTCTGTTCGTGGTGAAATTCATCCGCTGTTAGATACATCTGAGTCTGAAATTCAGGGATTGGTGACATCTCAGGTCATTATAAAGCCATCTCAGAGTGCAGAACAACCACAGAAATAAGTCTGATGACTCCACAAGTCATGCTGTGCTCTGCTCTCAGAGCAGACATAAGGAATTATTGACTAGATTTCCCAGAATGTACCAGTGCAAATGAGGCATAACGACAGAACTGTAGACACGTCAAAAGAAATAGAAAGAAGTTTTTCCCAGGAAAAGATGATGCCATATGGACGCGGCAAATCCTAAAGCTTTGTTCTGCTGAAGCTTCTTTCAGCTCCCCAGGCTTTTCAATGTCACAACGTTCTCTAGGAAGACGACTGGGCTGTGTCATCTCAGCACTCACATTGCCTTGGGCTGTAGTGTTTCCATGCTGGCGATACCTCTGGAGCTCACAGGCTCAGTAGTATCCCGTTTGCACAGAATTGATTCATTTGTGCTGACAGCTTGCATACACCTCGTCATACAACAACCTTATTGAAGCTGAATTGCCAGAAAGGCTACAGTCATTGCTTCGGATGATTTATCAGGGACTTACACTGCATTGAGCCCACGCCAAGAAAATTCCCTCATGAACCAAGACCAGATGTCGTTCTCATCTAACTACATTAAATCTGAGACAAAACCACTAAAGCCAACAGACCTGTAGTACTTCTATCACTCTTACATCCACGTAGAACTGCTCTCCCCTCTGTGCCCCCACACACAGCCCACCCCAACTCGACAAAACTGCTGTTGCACAGAATGATCCCACTTGTTTGCTGTGCGAAACGATTCTGCCATATAACAGAAGGCTTCTTCCACTTTCTTAAGAGATTTTCCCATCATCACTGGAGCGGTCACCCCGCAGTCCCCGCAAAGGCCAGCAGAGGGTGACGGGCAGCCGCGTTGTTTCTGTACTATCCTGACTAATTCTCAGGGTAAAGCCTCACGTCCCTCTGAAGCAGTATTTAAGCAGGCATCCTACCCGCGTGAAGGTACCGAATTTTCAGTGCAAAGCAGAAGATTTGCTGAAATAAGGCCTTTCCCCATAGCTTTATCATGGAAATGATCCACGCCAATTTTAACTACGTTGTCCACATAGAGGAGGTCTGTGCATGGCTGTACCACCTTAGAAAGTACTGACAGTACTTACGAGCTACACTGCAGGACAAGAATATTTTAGCACATCTTGCACAGATGATCTATGCATCCCCGAGGTTTATCTCAGGGTGGATGATATAATAGAGACCTACAGAAAGCCTTGCTGCAAGGGGTGAAGGTGCCTGGGCATGAGCCAGGCTCCTCTCCAGGAAGCACCTCCCAGTTCTGCAGAACTACACGTGGAAAAGAAAAACCACACTGCAAAGGGAAGACGTCAGCATGGGGAATTTCAGCTCCCTAACCCAGGCCAGCTCCAAGGCAGAGACTCTGAAGTTCAGCTGCCTCTTGAAGCAAGCTGTGTATCACCCAGAACAATTGCACAAAGCCTAACTGGGCTCAGACCAAGCAGAGCTGTGCTGACTGCACATCGCTGCCACTCGGACAGCATGCTTTTCCAGCCTGAATTTGAAGCCTTGCATGGATGAGGACACATCACTGAGCACTTTCCATCACTCGTGGAAAACGAGCAGGCTACAGCTGATACCTCAGCCTGCTGTCTATTACCAGAAATGGTAACTGCTCTCTGCTATCAAGTCTGTTCTTACTGCCCTCCCAAGCAGCCCATTCTGATGGGTTCACTCATCTATAAAGCAGTCATTCTTTATATGGCTATTTCTCACGTCCTGACCTTCAACAGCCAAGCCCAGGGTTTTTGTGTGATCATCCAGTAAATGTACTTCTGAAAAGAGAGCGTGCAGGAGAGGCACCTGCTGCTCTTGGTGGGGAACTTTCATGGGTACAATGCAAGACTATCAGCCTATTCCACTGCTTTTGAAAATTAAGACAAAATTAGCACCCAGTTCTGTCATTGCTATCAGTAATGCTGATTTACCAAAGGAGAGCAGGAGCTGTAGGGGCTGTGAGTTCCATAGCACTGCCTACTGTGTATCTGCACATGCACACACCAGTCATGCCTGTAAGAAGGATGTGCTGATCTCTTTACCACCAGTCCTATGCCTATGGTGCCTCTGGAGCTGCATTCTTGCTCTTGGGGAATAGCTGAAAAGAATCACTCTGCACAACTTGTTCACTTTCTGACTCTGCCTGTCACTGCAGGCTCCATCCAACCCATTAGCTGCAAAGGGAATTCAGCAGAGGCCTTTCTTTGAAGTGATATGCTCTCAGCTTTCCTCACGGCTCCCATGGGAGATCAATGCCTGACTTCAGCAGGTCAGAATATCACACCATGCTTTCTGCCGTTGTTTTGCCTTTCTGCCTTGGTTATTATCAGAGAAAAATAGAGCGATGACTGCTTCCTTTATTTCTCTCTTTCGCCTGCATTCCAAAAGAGGGCAAATTTCATTTATTAATGCTGATAGGGTCCATGGAGACTTACAGATAAAAGACACCATTTGAAGCAGAATGTAATGTTCTGTCTTGCAGGAAGCTTGTGCTTTACTGTTTATTTTCAGAGCACCTGCTGACATTGCTAGGCAACTGTGACAATGTCCAAAATAAAAACACTAATAGCAATGAAACAAAGAGGTTCTGAGCCTGACAGTCACAGCTGAGGTCTGTCAGGAGAGCAGAAAATGGATGGAATCAATTCCTAAATTGGAAAGAAAGTGAAGGCCAAGATGATCAGTTGTAGGTTGACCTCAAAAAAGTACACTCTGATCCCAAGAGGGACACAACCGCTGCCCTGGATGCCCTGCCCAAAAGGACACCCGGAGGGGTGGTAAAGTTTGGGAACTTCTGAGCAGCAGGATCAGCTCATTGGACTTTCAAGTGCCCTTAAAGAATGGCAGCACAAAGGATGGTCACTGCTGCACAGTATTGCAGCATTTTCTTTCTTTCTTTGTTTACAAAGAGCAATGGGTAGAAAACACAGACAATAGGCTTACCTAAATTTCACATTCTGTTCTTCAAAACATGAGTTTTGCTGGTGATGCTTAACACAGCCCAGAAAGGCAACTGCAGGTAATAATAATAATATACCTTTATCTGCTTATTCCTATTCATATAGTTGCCTTCCAGCAGATGCCCATGCAGGTACGCCTGATTGTGCACTGTGTGCCACCTCACTCCTTACCAAGCTATTAGGTTTGCTCAAGCAAGCAGGGCATCACATGTTTCAGAGCCTATCTAGCCTTTGGCTAAACACATCTGTGCTCCCATCAAAGCTGGGCCTGGGCTCCCAGAGGCTGACGTAGGGACTAGCTCCTTGGAACCAGCACAACAGAAACACCTCATGCCCTCAAATCAGACTTCTACAAATGGCTTTTTGGAGATCTTCCTTCAGAACCTTATCTGTTTGGAAAACAGAAAAAAGACAGAAGGCGAAGCAAAGCATGCTCTCATTTTAATGCTTCATAGCATCTGATCAAGCAGGAAAGAAGTGCCTTTGTTGCAGTCCACCCATGCCCTACATTTTCAGAGGAAGTAAGGACTTCTCTGGCATTAATGTACTCTGCCAAGTAGCTGAATTACACGTAAATGCAAGTAATGAGCTTTATTACTTCCACTGAGAAGCCAGCACAATTTTCTCAATGAATACGGTTGCATAAAGCAGACTTCCCCCATGTGGCACTCAGTAAAGCTGTTCTACCTCGCAGACTTGCCTGACACAAATGAGGCCCTTGCTGCTGTGCAACCCTTAGGACATCAAGGAGTTAAATAACACAGGGCTCTGCCTTTTTGGATTCCCACATGCATTCCCACAGCCAGCTTCATTCCTGAAATTAAGGAGCCTTTAATTATGCCTATGCATTTAAATTTTGCCATTACAGTTAGCAGAGGAGACGAAGGGCTTCAACTCCCTGCTGTCTAAGAATAAGCAAAGGAGAAGGGATTCTAAACCTTGCTTTCATTAGAAACAATGTCAGAATCACAGCTGCATGTACAAATACAGAACAGGCTCCTGTTACTTCTATCTTCTTTGCTACACTATCAGCTCAGTATTTAACAGATAGAAAATGAGATGTAATGGGAAGGATGGAATCACCTCTCTTGGGACACAGCATAAAACTGCAATGGATTTTAAATCCCTCCCCATGGTAAACACCAAGTAAATCAGTACTGGGAGGCTGCCAGCCTAGCTGCACTGAGGTTAATGAACAAACAACTGCTTGCAGTACTGACTTCCCTACCATGCTTATAAAGTATGCATCTTTGGTTACATCTAGAGAGACTGCGCCTTCTATAAATAATTGTTCCTAAAGATAAGGGCATGACATCTTTCTTTTCATTTGACAAAGCAGATAGAGCTGATCAATATTTATGTAGAGAAACTGCTTCAGGCAAGCAGACTTCACAGAACGCTCTTAATCAAAAGCGTTGACTTAATGTGAAAAACACTGGAAAAAAATATTTACAAATACAGCAGGGGATGTTCTGCCATCAGCTGTTACACCTCATTTCCCATTTCTTCTTTACAGGACAGGTTCCCAAAGAATGCATTTCTGATAAAACAGTGAAGCCAAACTGATGAGAATGGAGGAGGGCTGTTGGCAAACCCACACCACTGCTGAAAGTGCTGTGCAGCTCCTTGGGTATGGATGCAACTTTGGAAATGTTGCCTTAGGAAAATAACACAACCAGATGAACACAATACCCTACATTTCCAAGAATGTCTTCGGTGATGCTTCTGTTCAGCACAAGAAACAAACTACAGAATGACTCCTCTTTATGTTATGAGAATCGCCATCACCTAAGTGGTCTCAGAGCACCTAGAAGTCATTTGGCACTCATTAAAACCCAAATGCTTTACTATTCTCCTCCTGCCCTGCCTTCCTTGTACCAAATACAGAAAGAGTGTTCTGTTCTCAGACCGAATGAAGAAGTTAATTACAATCTGTCCTAAAAACCTGCAATTGAAATTCACTCTGGGAGCTTCTGAAAACCAGGAGAACCTATTCGTTTTTCTAACATTCTTTTGACATGTCATAGTGAAAGAATGAAGAAAACCCATTCACTTTTAATTTCCCGGTGTTGAGGATAATATTTAACAGAAGTAAAACCCTTTAAGGGCTCAACACATTCTTTGAAACTAATGGGAAAAAAATCCCATCGCAGGAGAACAGCTTTTTTTCTTTGAAAAATTGTGTTAAGCAATGTGCAATATGCTAGTTGGTGAAATTTAATTTGTAACATCACAAACTGCCAACAGGTGAGCAGTGCAGGGCTCCTGTGTGCATTGAGTACAGCATAATGATAAGCAGACTGATTATTTCTGAGTACATCACATCAGTGACTCCTGGTTGTTACCTGCAGCCATTCCATCATCACATTTCTGTGCTGTGTTGGCACTGCTAACAGCAGACCTGCATCCCAGGAGTGTGAGGAGACACAACAGATGGATTAATGTGCTTGGAGGTGAAAAGCACTACTTGAATTATCACATTGATCTTCAATGACAGCTATTTAAACAATGGAATGGCTAATACCTGAGCTTGATTCCTTGTATCAGTGCTTTCTGTCTTCACAACGCTGCAGGGCAAGCAGCTCCGATGCTGAATCATTGATCTCCTGTTGCTTTCAACTGTGTGAGCAGATCTGGCATTGCCCAAATGTCAAATAAGGTTTTGATTAACAAATTGTATCCCCCACCTCTTCCAAGACTCTGGGAGATACAGAAGGTCCTGCCTGCACCATGGCCTCCAGCTGCCTGTAGTCAGTGGAGGAAACGCGGGGCTCCTGTTGCTGTACAACCCAGGGAAGATCGATCTCCCATCTGGGGATTTTAATGTTGAGGGTAGAACTCATTTATTTACAGTAGGCATTGAAAAGATAAGGATATAAACTGCTTCAGCCTCTCAAGTCCTCTCTCTGTAAAGGCAGATGGATGAGCATCTCTGGAAGGCAGTGCATTCTTAGACACTTGTCTTAGAGTGAGAAGAAATGCCTTCCTAATTTGATCAAACCAGAAGTATTAACTTAATGACGTGCATATAGGTAAATTAATTTCAGGTTTAAATCACACAATCCCTTACCAGTGAGATGCAAAGACACTGCTAAAGGATTGAGAAGTACAAGAGACGTTCACTTCTTCAGAATCCAAGATCACAGCTGTGAATTGACTCCTGCAGTCCCTCTGCAAACGTTTTGGATGGAATTAGGCTTTCAGCTCAGATACAGGAAGGAAATCCTAGGGAAGAGTACATGCTTCTAATACACCATAAGTCAAATAAATCAAACTGCGAAGGTTCTGCAGAATATAGGAGGTATTAAAAGATACATTTCATGGGGCTTTTTTTCTCCCCAAAACCATGCTGCCATGCAAAACAAAGGCAGGATTCTCACAGGTAGTCAGGACACTGCTGCTGGATTTACACCGGTGGGATACAGTAACAGATACAGTCATAGTAGCACCAGCTTTCCCGGGTAACACTGCACTAATTTCCCTACCCTCAACAGCTCAACACTTGTGCCTTATTTTTAAATCCAGCAGCCACTTCTCTGCCTTTCACATAGGGTATATAAACTGAGCCATTACATTAACGAGCCACTGCATATAGATGAGCTGGCAACCAGTCTGAGCTGACACAGGCACACATAAAAGCCAAGGAGGGCCCTGGCCATGCTCCCTTTGGTGGAGAAGCTGTTGGGAATTACATGCTCTAGGGCTACAGGAAGCTTTCCCTCCCACCTCCCTGCTGCAGTCACCTTCACTGCTTAACATCCAAGGTAAGAGGCTCACTGGCATTTTATTTTCTTGAAAGGTAGCAATGACACAGGGCTGGAAGGATACAGAAGCGTTGCAATGCAACAAACTACAGTGGGATAAAGCAGTGCAGGTTTGCATCAAGCTAGCTATGGTAACTGCCATGATTGCTGTTCTAACTCTGTATGAGTATTGGGCAGCCTGTCATTCCCTCACAGTTTCTAGAAGGCTGAGCCTGTGCACCCAGACTGGGAGCAGGAAATAATGGTTTTTACTGCCAGGCTTTGATTTCACTGTGCTTGTTTGGAACAGGGATGCATACACACCACAAGTTGTTCCCATCCAGATGCACTGGGAGATGCTCAGGTCCTGCAGTAAGGAGTTGCTCAGAATTACTGTTTAAAAGAGAACCCACCCTTAAATTCTCTCCTGTTTTGGGCCTGACAGCATGTAGTACATGACTCACCTCCCCAGTCTTGTAGTCAATTACTTCCCTCAACTCCTATAAACATCTACACGAAAAAGAAAATCTACATATTTTTTAGCAATAAATAGGAAAATCAGGACACACCACTTATGGGTTGACTTGTCAGAAAATGGTAATTAACACGTTCCAGCTGACAGTGCCCCTTTAATGAATTATTAGTAATGTTCTCTGAGAACATTAGATGAAAGACACCATAAGAATTTGTACTTAAACCAATTTTCTGCATGATGCAACTTCACTGCACAACAGGAGAAAAATATCCACTACAGAATCAAGCTAAGATAATAAGAAAGTAATGGTCTGAATGATCAGTAAGTAACAGCTGTCCTCCTGTACTGGTTACCTCTACTTCCCTACTATGACCTTTTTGCACAAGTGCTTGTCTAATAATTGCCATCATTTCCTTAAATTCTGTTAAAAACAGCCAGTAAGATGTAACAGCGTTGGTCCTCAGCTGTTGTTAATAAATATCATACATAGGTACAGTAGTGACAGCAGCATAATTTCACTACAGATACAGCAGCACGTAGGGACTGAGCCCTTCTGATACCAGCCACACCAGGGGCTTCTGAACAGCACTCCATGTATTACAGCAATACCAACACAGCCTGCTCATGCTGGGCAGGGACAGCAAGCTCACCCTACAGGTGCTTTTGCCTAAGAGTCAATCTTGCCTTCAAAACCTTCCAAGGCATCTTGATGTGCACAGAACCAGCAGTGATACCTCCTACCCCCACCCCAACCCTCATCACCCTTTGGCAGGGGGAAGGACACACGAGCCTTCCATGACTCATTTCCTTTCATCAAGGTTCTTGCTGGTTTCCAGCTCCATCCAGATCTGTCTGCCTTTCACTCCTCCTTTAGAAATGGAACAAACAGCTCTGAGAATTTGCTTCTCTTGGTGGCAGCTCTGTGGCCCCACCAGGAGCTGGTAGCTAAGCAGTGATATTCTGGGGTGTGAGAGTGGAAAGCTCTTCCCAGCCATGCAGTTCTAAGCATCCTATACCTGAAGGCCACTAACGGCTTCTGCATTTCAGCTGTACTCATCAGCTCACCTGAACACTAAGGAGCGTCTGCATAAGAGCCTGAACTACAGTGGGAAGGAGGGGAGTTTGGCACAGGAACGTGGCTTTACCTTCCTTTACATACAACCATGAGAAAATGCAGTTGCTACAGCACAGCAAGGTGTCTCTTCCTTCAGCAGCACAGCTCAAAGGATGTACTAGCATGATATAGCCCAAGGCTCTACTTCTAGTCTACTGTACATCAGCCTGCATACTGGAGAAGGAGCTTTAAAGCTAAGATTCAGAGCATTGTTATCTCACCCTGCATATCTTCATAAACCTCTGCTACACAGCAGGTAACAGACTGCAGTCAGGCTGTGGGTGGCTGATAAGTTTGCACCCTCCATACACAGTGCTCACAGAGATAAGATGGTTTTATTTGTTTCTTGGTTTCACATCACAGGGTTTTGATATGCAAATGTGCCTCCTCTGCAGCAGCAGCAGCCCACAATAAATGCAAGGTAATTTAAGTTGGTTTATACCTTAATAAACTCCCTCAGATGCTCTCTGTGCTGTCAAGAGAAGTGTGCACACAGAGTAATCACACAGATAACAAACAACAAAACAATGCCTGTTTGAAGCCCTGGGGCTTTCTGTCCCAATGAGGAAAACAAAATTATACAAGAGACCTTCACAACATACAGCTACTGCAATCTGAACAGCCTTGTGTGCGAATGTTCATTAATAGCAAGAGATAAAATAATGGAGTTGGTCTCTCCTCCTTTACTCACTTAAAAGGAGATCTAACCTGGGGATGGGCAGCAGCTCACCCAGTCCTCATTGCATGCTCTGGTATCTCAAGCAGCTGCCTGGGCCTTTCTCACATTTTGAGGGTACACTGAAGCAAAATGAATCTTTCATTACGTTTCCATCACTTCACAGGGACTATGAAAATCTCAAATCACAACCAAGGGCTGCTCTGAATTCTGCACAAATTAGAACAACTGAGCCAAGATCTCCGAGTGCTTATTAGTAACTGAAATAAGAGCTTGTTTACAGGAGTAATGCTCAAAATAGGAGCACTGGTTCCAGAGGAAGGAACCACTGAGTATTTTGGTGATAACATGGCTTTGAATACAAAGAATGGCACAGTGCTCACACTCGAACCTAAATTAAAGATTTTCATTTGCTTCGTACCTGTAGATCAGCTCTTAGTATTTTTCCATCTCAAAAAACCCCCCATTGTACATTCCTCTCTTTTCTCTCCTCACTGTGCTCTTTGCACATAAGTGCTTTTCTTCTCCTCAGATAATGACAAATAAGTTCCTACCAGGACAGCAAGAGGGCACCTCTTAGCTTTATAGTCTCCTGAATCCTGAGCTCCTTTACAATTCTGACTACGATGAGCTGATGCCACGCTGTCAGTGCATAGCAGTACACGTAACAGCTCTCAAAGCACTTGGCAGTCTTTGAATTCATCCACACAACACCCTCATTTTGCTTCCATGTTATGAGCAGGTGGGGAAACAGACACAAAGGGGAAAGCAGCCACCCCACAGCACAACAAAAAGAAGTGGAAAGCCAGAACTAGCCTCAGGTAATTGCAGTCTCCAGAAAAGGTTTGACCACTTGCTTCCCAGGTGCTGCAGACCAAAACCTTCTTATTAGGACAGATTAGCCTTGTTTATACATTAAGACACAACATTCTCCTCTAGTTTGCTCCTCATTGTGAAGTAACAACAGATGTGCTGAATATCACTCTCTGGCCTTGGTAATCAGTTGATTTAATTGGATTTGATTTTTCAAATGTAGCATCTCAAGTCAGCCATAAAGTCTGGAATTAGCATTTCACATCTCTACGCAGAGAGGTTTTAAAGCAGCACAAGGAGATGAAGTCCATGCCCAGTGAGTTTCAAATTACTCTGAGGATGAACTCAGCCATGTGCACGTTAAACTAAAATTGTGCAGGCTCTGAGTGAGTCAGGCAAAGTTATTAATGGCGTACCTTTGCTATTAAGAATGCAAAGCAGCTTTTTGTACCCAGTTTGTTCATATGTCTCTTCACATCAGTGACCCATGTGATGGGTCAATAATTCACTCAGAGTGCACTGGAAGCCAGGAATGTCTTGCAAGTCAATTACACTTATATAAATAATTAGGAGCACAAAAGTAAATGAAGGATTGGAGCAGGAAAAGCTCTGCTGGTGAAACACTGCACACCCCAGGGACAGCAGACTGCTCACATTTTAGATTTGCAGCTGGTCATCCCCAATGCTTCCACAAGGCACTTTGTGTGACCCCAAAATTGCTCTTAAAAGGAGCAGCCCTGAGATGTAATATTTCAGGGAACAATCAGGTTTCTCCTGTAAGTGAAAGCTATTTGCTTTCTGCAAGACGTGGCAAACAGCTGCCAACTCAGATTTGATTCTCAAAATTTGCTCCTGAAATGCTTCACTTCTGTGGCATTTATTTGTAATAAATCACTGGAACATCCTAACCAATCTAACAGGCACAGGTGGACCCTGGCTCTCCAATTCACTTGGATGAGACTCGCTTCAGCAAACCTTGTATGAAAGAGCACAGAGTGTCCTTAATACCTCTACCTTCACCTGAAAAACAGCTGAAAAGTCAGATATATTTTTTTCCCCCCCCAGTCCATAACATGTGACTAAAAACTCACATCAAATGCCAGGACAGGAACTGTAGGCTGTCACACACCCCTTCAAAAGGCACTGGAACAACTGCTGTCACCCACCTCACGATGCAGCAGCCAAGCAGAGATGAGGGAAAGAAACTATTGAGATAAGACTGAAATGGGACAAGATGTTTCTAGACAGCTTGGCTGAACACAGCAGAAATCAAGATATTGGGAACCAGGGGTAGAACAAAATCTGTCAATCAAAGTCTGCAGTGCTGCCAGCATTTGTGATCAGAGCACTGAATGATGAAAGGAAATCTTCTGAACTACTGATGTCTGATACTTTTACTGGTGAACCTCAACTGATTCAACATGCAGCATCAGCCAGCACGTGCCAATCCAGCTTGCAAGCTGCTATGTGACAGAATTGCAGGCATAGTGAGCAGAACAGAGGAGCGTGGCAGATCAGCAGGTAGCAATGATGTGTTACAAGCATCAAAGCTGTTCCTTATACTTGTGGAATAAAATACTCTGGGTAAGGACTGCAGCAGGATAGTGCTCTGAGTTCTGCATAAAAGTGCTCCCAAAATGCAGCCTAGGACAACCAGGGTTTATCCCAGAGCTGTATGCAGGTGAGTGACTGCAGCACAGTGATAGTGCAGCATGCAGCACACGAATCACAAACATTTAATTGAAACCTTAAGCAGCATGCAGCCCTTATAAAAACACAACAGAAAAAAAGAATCAAAGAAACTCTTCCCACTGCCATTTAATCCAGGTGCTTATTTGCCCTTCCCTCGTTTTCCTCAGGTTCGCACAGAGGGAACTGTTACAGAACTGAGAAACAGTAAATGAAATCCTGGCTCTGTGGCTGACTAAACCACAGTGTGTGACCACCCAGCAGGGTGTGCAAGGCTGAGCAAGCAGCCTCTGAGTATTCTCTTACTGCATCTCTATTCTGGAGCTGGCATTAGCTATACCCTGTGATGTAAGTTACTGTGAGAAGACTTTATACCATGGCAGCATTCACTTAATTGCTTTCCTTTAGTGATGTGCAGAGTGCAAAGAGAGCAACATCATGCTCTTCTTGTGCACTGAGTAAGCAAGGGCTTCTGGAAGCTGCTGTAACAATAAGTACTTTCTGTCAATGCTGGGTCCTTCTGTCAGTGTTTTCTATCATACCCAGTGCTGAGCTCTGTTTGGGGTGGCACGGAGCCACTACGCATTTCAATACTCCAACAGTTTGGAAATTCAAATGACAGGAGAACAGTGAATGTTGAGATACCTTGAGATGAGATGCCCAAATGGGATCAGAACCATCGTGGTGTCCCCAGGTGCTCTTGGCCTTGGATAATGGCTGTCAGCTGCCTCTCAGCCCTCAGGGCTTTTGCACAAAGCCTTTGCAGGGCACCGTACTGATGACTGAGACTTGACATTGCCAATCTGTAGAAAGAAATTGCGAGTTAATGATTCAATGCCTTTAATAATTCAGCAAAGAATAACAAAATGAGAATGTACAGAAGTGGCTCACATGACTCTGCCTGTTCTCCCCATGACCTTTGTGGATGGTGTTTGTGCTGCACTGCCTTCCCAGCACACATCCTGTGCAGCACACTGCTTTGCTTACAGACTGCTTTCAGGCAAACAGGTGGAACTCTGCAGTCCACCATCACCACACCTTCACAATTCAATGCCTTTTCTGGCAGCAGAGAAATAGCTAGCAAAAACTCTCCTTTCTCCTTCAGAAAAACTCAACAGAAAGCAAAACACATCATTTCCAGACTCCTCAGTGAGCAGAATACACAGCCAACATAACACTTCTACTGTGTTCAAGCCCTATTTTATTCCTTTTGAAACCACAAGGACACAAAAACACTGCAAGGAGAATCATTCTCTTTTGACCAAAATCCCCAAAGATACCATTTGCTCAAGAATAACTTCTCCCAGAGAACCATTTCTTCTAAAAGAATAAACTTGGTATTTTCAGCAAAAATCAATTCTCTGAAAGCAGAAACAGTTCTGCTGGGGAATCCCCCACCGTGGCACAGACAGCCCCACTCCCAGCTCTCACAGAGGTGATTCCCAGCACGATTGCACATCCCATGACAGACCCTGGAGGTGAGGCGGATCATTGGCTGCACAGGAATTCTGTCGCAGAGGAAGGTGCAATGGGAGATGCAGTCTAGCTGTGAAATTGGTCAGGCGCTGCAGAAGTAGCACAAATAACAAAGTTTCCTTTGGTCCCTATGAAGCCATCACTGCTGGAGAGCACTGGCAAATATTTTTGTCTGACAGATGTTTGCCAAGCTCCATGTGATAGAGAGGGAACATCTGTGAGCCAGGGCTGCCCTCCCTGGGCAGGAGGAAATCCCACTGCTGTGTGTTCCCCAAAGCCTTAATGGGGTTTGTACTCGAGAGCCACACTGTGCGCTCTCACCTAAGCTGAGCACTTCAGGCTCTCTCCTTCAGTAACTGCAGTAATGAATTAATTTTGCATGCAGTGCTAACTGCCATAATATTAATGGCTAACAATAACAGTAATGGCTTTACTGCTGTAAATCTTTACTTGCAACCCTTGAGGACCCCAAACACTTCCAGTCTCCAAGAATACACAGTTTGCTCAAGCCTCCATTGCTGCAGTACACATTATTTCACTTATCTGCCTGTGTTCTCAGGAATGAACGATGCCTTCGAGACAGCTTTGTGAGGGGAAACTGCAGCCTGTCTTTTCAAGTAATGTACAGCAGGCACAGTGCAAGTAATGCTCCTCAATACAGGCAGCTGCTGCTTGTTATCATGGAAACCCTATTTGAAGCATGACCCCATGGCACACTGCAGTGGGGAGCACCAGGGGTGCTCAGCAGGGCGGATCAGGGAGCAAACCCCACCAAGCACACACGGAGCACAGCATGAAGACCCACTTTTAAGGCAGAGGGTCCCAAGTCCTCTGGTATAACAGGCTGACAAAGCGTTACAGCAGCCTTCCTGGAGTGGCTCAGCCCCTTCCATGACCAATAGATCCCACAGTCTGCACACCCCACACAGTTCATACACGTTTTCAGGCTGTGGGAGCAGCAGGGAGGGCTTGGCACAGCCTTGTGCTCTTACCAAGGATAGCTGGAACACTCCTGATTGACCCAGTTTAAATAGAAGTGATGGGTGCTCCTCCTCTGTGACAGGAGACAAATGAGGCACATAAGCAGACTTAGGCAAGGTTACGCTCCTGCTGTACTTCAAATTGATTCACTGCGAGGTCAGCTCTGTTTGGCAGTCCTTGATTCTGCTACAATTCTGATATCACAACAGGTTTGGGATACTGCAACAGGCAGATTCCTGCTCTAGCCATGGCAGTGAATGAAAAGCAAATGAGCTGTATTCTCCAAAGGTCTCAGTAGAAAAGAAGCCAGCAAATAACACACAATAAGACTAAGTGCTGCTGTTTGCTTTTCTAATAAAAAAGGATTTCAGAAGGTATCAAGAGTGGGATATTTCACATACTTTGTTCAGAGGAAGTTCAACAACAACAAAAAAAAACCAGAAAGGACTGAAAGAACTGATTTTTGAAAAGAGCTGAACAGGACTGAAAAAATAATCCTTTAACTCTGTATCCCCCTTTTTTCTACCTAAGCTCCTTAGAGCTTCATCTGAATCCCTAACAAAGATGCATTTCTATCAAAAGCTGTGAGTTCAGAGGGCTGCTTTGCGTTCATGCTTTCCCCCTGTAATGATGAGGTTCTGCCAGCTCTGTTTGTACCTCCTTTGCGGTGAGGGAAGAAATACATTTGAAGCCACGGGTATCAAAACTACAGTTAAATGTGTTAAAAGATGTTGCTCTTGCCTGACCCCCATCAAACCTCAACCACCTTCCCCTTCCTACACCCGCTGCTCCCCAGCACCGCACGTGACTGAGATTAAAGCCATTTCCATGGATTAATGTGCTCCACAGAGGACTTACCCAGAGCACCATTAATGCGTCTGGGCATTACCCCACATTCAGAAGTGCTCACAGCAAACCAACTGAGAGCAAGTAGGAGCAGAGGACCACTCAGTTGCATCCCTGGTGAGCAGAGGAGCCCCAGCTGGTACGTAGCATGCAGGACCTCTAACCACTGCTGTTACACAGTTGCAGAAGTGCATCTCTCCAGAACTACCTACCTGTGCGTTTGTAAGTTATTCTGGGTATGGGGGGTGATGGAGGTTAGTTAGGAAAGATCAGGAAGTGAACAACAGAAACATAAAGGTTTCTGCTTATTGCAGTGATCTCTGAAATATGAGTGGAAAAGCCCAGTGGAAGCTGCATGTTTCTGCAGCCAACCTCGACATGCCATCACTACTCAGGGCAGTGCTGCTGTCCCATCACTCAACACTGCTGGGGACAGCAGAGCTCTGCCAGCTCCTCCTAAAGGCATTTCTCATGCAGCACAGCCTGCAGTGCTGTGTGTGTTTGGGCTGACAGGAAACACCCTGCTAAATATTAGCTACAATGCAGCCAGTCAGTTACCTTCAGTGATTTAAATGGAAAGGACTAATGGCTGTATTACATAAATTGCTTTCTGTAACCTCCCCTGTAGCATGCTCAGTGTTGGTACGGGAGGGAATGCTTCTCTTGCTGAAGAGAATCAACACATTCCAGCTGTAAGTGGGAGCAAGAAAGATTTGTTGAGGGTAGGATTGCTTTGCCACCCTGGCTCAAGAAGGGTGTTTTCTTCAGACTTTGATCTATCTGGGTTGCTTAAACAGGGCTTGTAAAGCAGTCTGAAGACAGCAGGGAAGATTTAAAGAGGAAGAAAAGGAGCAGCAAAGTTGGGAATGTTTCCAAGGTTGCAGCCCAGATTGTGCTGATTGGCTTCCTCTCATCTCTGTGATAATTATCTGTTGATTTGTATGTCTGGATTAATCCAAAGATTTCAAGTGAAGGCTGAATCAGGTCTACCAGAATCGTGGTAACATCTGTGACAGCCCCAGCAGGAAAAGCCAGCTGGATCAGAGAACCTCTTCCATTTCTCCCCTTCACACCATTCCACAGGGCTCTGAGCACCTCTGCCCAAGGCACACGTGCAGCTCAGGGTGTGCAGGCAGTGGCACGGAGGCATTCTGCTCTGCTCCAGCACTGACACTCAGAGCTCACACTGCTGCAGAAAGAAGCACAACACAACAAATACCAACAGCAGCTGGAGCCACACATTCCTGCACACAGGGAAATTAAGGTTAAATACTGCAGAGCTTCTGAGAACCGTGCGTTGTGCAGCAATGTTTTCTTTTTGCACAAACTATGCATTAACATGAACACATGGAAACGGAGTCAAGAAAAGCAGACTTGAAGATTGTTTGGAGAGTGACCCCATTCCCTTCCTCAGGTTCTTGCTTAAAGTTTAACTATGCAGCTACATTCACCACCAATACGTTCAGCAGCAAACGTTCAGAACAGTGAAAAGCTATGGCACAATGACCTTCATTTCTTCATCCTCTTTTATGAGCAGAGGTTTCAGTGTAAGCACAGGCTGTGACACAAAGCAACAAATTTGTATTTTACTTCTGGCTTTATGAAATGTAATTCATGCTTATCAATAACATTATGCCTTTGCTACTGGTTGCTGCATCAAAAGGTAAATCTGTGGTCTCTGTAACTACTCTATCTAATGGAGAGATTTATTTTAGCTATCTAAAACATTAAGCAGCTTCTGCTTCAGAGTAAATGGAAGAAAATCTTTGCTAAAGAGCAGCTCGCTCCTGCATGGTGCAGAGACACGACGTATCCACTCAGAAGGAGCACAGTCTTCCTTTACCAGCAATTAGGAGCCAGCTTTACTACTGGCACAAGCAGAGCATCTACCATTTAAAAACTGAATTGAAGCAAGGCAAATTTTGCACTAACTCATGTCAGTAGATGCAATCCAACACAGTGGCACAGAATGAACAGCAATCAGCTGCACAGCCCCCAGCACCTTCTGGTCTGGGATGCACTGCTGAAGCGCCACACGTGCCACAGCAAACATCCCAGCCTGTGAATGGCTGAGGATGCTTTGTCCTCAGAGATGCAATAAACTCAAAATACTCTCTGCTTGAGTCACCAGCGAGGACATTTTCCCACCATGTTTCTGAGTTGTTTTAAGCTGAAGCATTTTGCCCCCAAGAAATGTAATTACAGCACACAGCAAAGTTCAGCTGCACAAGAAGAATTTTGTTTAATAAAGGCTAAAGAGGCACACAGGGTACATTCCCAGGCTGGGTCAGCTCATCTAACACATCTTCTGTTAGAAAGGAAGACATTTTGTGCCTGAGGGGTCATCAATTCTAAAGTGGATTATCTCTAAGAATATCCCTATGTTTGGGGTCAAAATCTGCCCACGAACAGAGCAGGCCATCTGCAGCTCTGCAGTGCATGAACCTCACCCCACACCTACATCAATGACTGACTGCAGAACTGGGACACTTCTGCACGTTTGCTGATCCCGCTCTGATCACATCTGTGCTATTTCCCCCATCAGTGACTCCTTCTTCCTGGGTCTCTTGCTAACATGGACAGCCAGAAAGGACAAGATTAAGAGACACAGAGCTGCACTTTCCCTTAAGAATGGATTTCAAAATCCACTCCTTTTCTCTTGCATTACCTTTGGGATGTGTGAACACCCAACTATATTCCAGCAGCTGCATAACCCTTTATTTTATTCTCTCCTAGGAGTCCTGCTTCTGTGTTTCCAGAGCTTGAAATTCACACCTCAAACCCAACCTATAACCATGCTAAAAGTCACTGCATCAGTCTGGCTTCATTAGACATTCTGCACCCTCTCCCGTTTCCTCCTAAATGCACACTCCACATCACGCCTGATGAACACACACACACTTCATTGAGCCCAGCTTCATCTTCTACAAGACAGAAAAAAACTCAAAGCTGAGCTTCTCCCTGTTTGTTTTCCCACTGCGTGCCCACAATGAACTTTGCTGCTTCCCTATTCCTCTGCTTGTTCCACTGAGCAGGGGACAACATTAACAGCTGACCGATTCTTAACTTCACAAGTTTACTAAGCAAGCCAAAATGATTTTTTTGTTGTTGTTTGCTGGAATGCTCCTTAGGCAAAAATCTGCTCATTTTCTCATATACTTACTGGAAATTTTCTCCAGTAGTGGAGGGAAAATATGCAAATGGTACAACTTTTTCCTAAGCAGGAATCTTGAGACCTTGGCAGTCTTTACTCCTTGCCTGCAGGTACAAATGCGACCCATGATGTTCATTATTTCTTATTCTGCAGAACACCAGCAGCACAGGGAATGTTCAACTACCTCCGGAAACGCTTTGCCAGCCACATCACAGAACGAAGCCGGAGAAAAGCAAGGCTTGTTTCTAAAGATGGAAGGTGCAACATAGAGTTTGGTAACGTACAGCAGTCAAGGTTTGTCTTTTTGATTGATATATGGACAACTGTCCTGGATTTGAGATGGAGATACAAAATGACTATCTTCATTTCAGCGTTCTTAGGCAGCTGGTTTCTGTTTGGTCTCCTCTGGTACGTTGTGGCCTACATACACAAAGACCTTCCAGAATTCAATCCTTCCATAAATCACACCCCTTGTGTTGAGAATATCAACGGTCTGACTTCAGCTTTCCTGTTCTCCTTGGAGACACAGGTCACTATTGGCTATGGCTTCAGATGTGTCACAGAACAATGTGTCACTGCCATTTTCCTGCTCATCTTCCAGTCTATCTTGGGGGTCATCATCAATTCTTTCATGTGCGGTGCCATCTTGGCCAAGATTTCAAGGTCCAAGAACAGGGCCAAGACCATCACCTTCAGCAGGAACGCTGTCATCAGCAAACGTGGTGGGAAGCTCTGCCTCCTCATCAGGGTGGCAAACCTCAGGAAGAGCCTTCTCATCGGGAGTCACATCTATGGCAAACTCTTGAAGACCACCATCACCCCAGAAGGAGAGACAATCATTCTGGACCAGGTCAACATAGAGTTTATCGTTGATGCTGGCAACGAAAATCTCTTCTTCATTTCCCCATTGACTATTTACCACATCATAGACAAGAACAGCCCTTTCTTCCACATGGCAGCAGAAACAATTCTGCAGCAAGATTTTGAACTGGTGGTGTTTTTAGATGGCACCGTTGAAGCCACCAGTGCTACCTGCCAAGTGAGGACATCTTACATCCCAGAAGAGGTGCTCTGGGGTTATCGCTTTGCTCCCATTGTGTCCAAGACCAAAGAAGGGAAATACAGAGTAGACTTCCAGAACTTCAGCAAGACAGTGGCAGTGGAGATGCCCCACTGTGCCTTCTGCCTCTACAATGAGAAAGAAGCTAAAGCCAAAGAGAAGAAAGGCTTTGACAACCCTGGTTTTGTCTTGGCAGAAGTTAGTGAAGCCAGTGACACAAAAATGTAGCTCCAAATCTTTGTCAGACTGCACTTTTCTGCATAGTTAAATCAATCTTGAGAGGATTAATGACTTAGTAAAACCAATAACAGGTTTGTTTTAACTCTACATCTTATCTTCTCAAAAGCCTCAAATCAGAGAGGACCAGCATACCAGTGATCACAGAACACTATTTAACAACGCTATGTATTTCATAGAATTTATATTTTTATATCTGGGACATTTTATGAAGCTGCTAAGTTGGAGCATCCAACTCACTTGAGCTCCTGGAGGCACATCAGTCTTACAAAGCCTGGAAAGAGAAACTTTAAGTCACTCTTAAGGAGCAAAGCTATGAGAACATGAGCATGAGAAGGACAGACAGAAGGCCAAAATTCTCCATAAGGACCAAAGGGACTTAAAAGTCAAAACCTCACCAGAAATGCATGTCTCTCATTGCCAAAGCCCTCTATGGATGCAGACCCTTCGGCTCCAAACCTTTTGAACACTTTTGAACATCTTGAAACAATTCCTTCTTATTTTGAGCTGTCATATGAATAGAAATGGAGCACTAAGGGATGGTACACATTTAGGAAGGGATTTTGAAGACAGAGCCTATGCCATCCTGCTGCAACTTCAACATCATAAAGAGCTCTCTTCTGTGAAAGCTTTTGATCCCTTGAGGGAAAATACCAGATGGAAAGCAAAAACAAGCACAAGCAGACACCTGTCATGAGAGACAAGGAACGTTGCAGCTTGTTCTTAGTTGTCTCACCCTCCTGACACCCCTCTGTCCACTTCTGCCAGGAGGCAGCATCTGTGATACTGAGAAATCTCAGAAGGCAACAGGCCAGTGGAACAGCAAGCACTGCAGGGAGGTGAAGAACACACAGACTGCAGCACATCTGGTGGGAGAGCAATTCTCTGGGAGAAGAGAGGAACTTCCCAGCACGAGATGCATCTTTGGAACAGCCCAAGCACAAACACCAACAGGCCTTTCTTTGAAGCTACGACAAAAGCACGGTGAAATGCTGTAACACAACGGATCCTGCAGTAATGACAGCATAGCGGCAAAGTCTTGGGCTGCAGCAAGGGAGGATATGCTCAAAACAACAGCTGTGGGCACAGAAATAAAGGAAAGAAACTGCTCATCCTTGGTAGGCCTCAGGTAGGGAGGGATCTCCAGCAGAATCCCCTCACCTCCATTGCAAACCTTTAAATGAGGGCTGGGAAGGGGTGGATCCTGGTTGCAGCCCTTCCATCACTCAGTGCATTGCATGCACCTGAGCTGCCCTGTGCTGGCCCTGCCTTCCCACCAGGTGCTCCACCCCTGCTGCAGGCTGTGCCTCAGCATTGCCATTACACACAGCAGTGATGCTCAGGAGCCCCCAGAAAAGATCTCCACATCCAGTTTCATATGGTTCACCTCACCAAAACAAAGCATGCATTTCTACAGCAGACAAGTTCTGCTCATTGGTAACTAGGAGTACATTTTCCTGCTTTAATTTTTGGCATTTAGATTTCAAATGCAGCAGAAGCCTTCAATTGCTTTTTGGTGACTTCCATCCATATCCTCACAATCCGATATTTTTGGTCTCCTGATGCCCCCCAAAAGTTCTTTTGTTGAGAGCTCAGGTGATGGGACCAGAGCGAGAGATTCGCTCTTCTCAGTGATGTAAATCAGACCATCTATTTTAAACACTGGTAAAACAGATGTGTCTTTTTAAATGCAGGATCGAGGGGTTGTAAAAGAAAGGCACAACCAAGTGGTCAAATAACCACAACAGCATTGTGAGTGGACTGAGTGTAGCAATAGAGATCTGGGAGCCAAGGGAGTTCAGCCCCAGTGGAGCATCGGCCCCTCTGGTGGTTCAGAACAAATCACTCTGGCATGGATTTCCAATTTGCCATCTGTAAGATGGGATGTGAGGTTCTCACTCTGTACAAAGAATAATGTTAAGAACAGTGATGTCACTAAAGCACTTTAAAAGCCACTTCTCAGCCGTCTCAGTCTTTCTTCTGCACATCGTTGTTAAATCCCTCTTCACTTTGGATGAGCAGCACAGAAAGTTCTGTTCTCATCACCTATCAGAACTACTGCACGTGGCTGCATGGCAAGGAGGAACTGCCAGCACAAATCCTCAGAGTCACTAACAGATATTGCCCAAATCCTTAAGAGTGGGGATTCTGCAGTCCTGCAAACACTGCCAGCAGTAAAAACGTTTTACAGTCACAATCAATGCAGCACCTGTGGCTCTCAACACAAAGGCAGCTGCTGCCCACTGCCCTGCCTGGCACACAACAGTGCCCAAGTAAGAATGCAGTCTTTACTAAGGTCCAATCCACCTCTGCAAGGAAACGATAGGAAAGAATCCTGTATTCATTCATGAAAGTTGGCTTGGATGTAAATGAGGAGAAAAGTCACCAAACACTCAAGTGCTGACCCAAGAGGCAGCGAGCGTCCTTCACACTGCAAGGGGTCTCCAAACAATGCACCTGCAGGCACTGCCCTTGGGAAGCCATCTCAAAACTCTGAGCCTCAAGTTCATCAGGATGCTCCTCTCTGTGCTTTTGTTCTCTGAGTTGTTACTCAGCGTTGTAACACTGTAATGCAATGGAATGTGCAACAGTGACAATGTAGTAGCAAAGCCTCAGGATACAGCAAGCTAGGCCTTGCTTAAATACAACAGCTATAGGCACACAGGCACAAAAAAAGAAGCTGCAAAGCTTTTTACCTTTGGAAGGCCTCCGGTACACAAGAATGCCCAATAAAACTCCCTCACTTCCAGTGCCAACCCTTAAATGAGGGCTGGGAAGGGGTGGATCCTGGTTGCAGCCCTTCCATCACTCAGTGCATTGCATGCACCTGAGCTGCCCTGTGCTGGCCCTGCCTTCCCACCAGGTGCTTCATCCCTGCTTCAGGCTGTGCCTCAGCATTGCCACTACAGCTGTCTACAAAGCATTAAGTGCTACCACAACTCAAACAGAAGACAGCTGATCTCACTTGAAAGATAATAATCTGTTGTTTAGTCTACTCTGACAGTCACACCTTCCTCAATTTCTAGCCTTGCTGCCTGCACTAACAGAGGGGAGATGGTTGCACTCTTTCATTTTAACACGACAGAGGGGGAACTGGCCAGGGCATGAACTGGGGCAGATCCCAGGCTGGCAGGGCCGTGGCAGAGCAAAGCTCACATGGATTGGGATTGCAGGCAACCAAAATGAGGACCCAGGAAAGGAGCCGTCCTCCCTCTGGCTGCCACCCAGGGAGCGCAGAGCCTGGAGCAGTGGGGGATTTCCTCTTCATGTCTAGAGAGAGCTGTGTGTCACTTGAGAGATAAAGGCCCAGGGCAGGGAAAAAAGGTTATCGGAGACACTCTGCATGCAGTGCCGTTCAGGACAGACTCCATAGGAAATCTATTTTGGGAGCTGTCACCTCTACTTCCATTAAAAGAAAGTTCAGTTAAGAGGATGAAAATAAATTTAATCTTGCTGAGCAGAAGTGGCTCTGGAGGGAACTGCTGCCCCGATACTGGAAAAAAGCCACGTTTCTTTGCCTGTGACAAAGCTTTGTTGTCACATCTCTACAGCACTCTTTTCTAAACCCTCATGGTTCTCTTTCCCTCCATTTGTCCATCCAGCCTGCAGTCTGTCCATCCGGTAGCAGAAACAACTGCAGAATACAATGCAGAGGCCATCAGCCTCATTGGTACAGAGCAAAGCCATCTCTTCAGGGGAGGAAATCAGACCATGTACTTACTGCTGAATGAAGGCCAAGAGGGCTTAGCTGTGAAAGCATTAGCCAAGCAACAAAGCTTGGGAATAATGTGTCTGCACTAAACTTAATTTATCTTCTCATTTCACAAACAACATGTTTCTTCTACTGTATTTATTTTAAACATTCGTTCAAGCTGTGCATAATATTTCAATCATTTTGAAATAGATTCACCCTCCTGCTGGCAAATGAATAAGGCGTCCTGCTGGCTGCTGGAGAAAGGGCCGTGAATTAAAATAACTGCTTTCAGTAAACATGTGCTATGAGCTGTCTGCACACAGCCCTTGGTAGCGATGGGTGAGAAGAAACTCCTAAATAACAACAATAAAACAAACCTTGGCAAAGCGTTTGGATACACAGACCGGTTTGCACTGCGGTGATGTGGCACAGCAAACTCACAGCATCACCCCTGTGTGTGCGTGCTGCCTTGTAAACCCAGCTACTCCCCCATAAACAAGTCAGCAGCGCACAGCCCCAGCGCAAATGAGAGTGGCTGAGGTGTCGCAGCCTCCTTCCTCTCTCCAGGCAGCAAGCTGATGTGGTTACACACATGTGGATTCTGCTGGAAAGAGCTTTTATTTCCCTCTCTCATTCTTTGCCCCCTTTGATCCGGCCTGGAACCATCACAGCGCTGGTGCAGTTCTTGCTCCCCACACAAACAGAGGGAAACCACAGCCCATGAGCCCTGCCAGCACGGGGATGGGGGAAACGGGGTGAGTTCCCAACCCTCCATTGAATCTGCGCCTACAGCTTGATGCTGTGGAGCTGCTGCGACAGCACTGACATCAACCCTGAATCAAATACAGCCTGCAATACACTGCAACTGCAGAGAGGAAGCCGAAAGCATTCTCTGCACAGCTGTGAGAGCACACAGTGTGTTTTCCGAGGCCAAGCTGACATTCCTGTGGTGGAAGCATCTGCCTGGCAAAGCTTACAACTTGCACAAACTGCTGCACGAGCAAGACATAAACCCTCCCTGCTCCAGGGAGCCGGGTGAGCGAGGGGAGGCTGGAAACGGGAAAATCTCAATGCATCTCCACCCGCGGGCTGCTAGAAAACATTGAATCCCTCGCACTCTGCGTAACGCACCCCGCTCCAGGCCCGCAGTTCCCAGCGCCGCACAGCTGCGGGACCGCCGCTGCATTCTGCGTCGCGGCCGCTGGGGGGCGCCACTGCTCCGCGACGGACGGCGGCCGCAGCGCCGCTCCTCCCCGCGCCGCCGCGGCGGATCTTAAGAGCGCGAAGCAAGAATTCATTGGAAGCGTTCCTCTTTTTGCTACACAGAGCGTAGCGCATGCAGTGACTTATTTGGGCACGAGCTCTGAGAGCGGGACATATTCAGCCGCTTCGCAGGAGCGTCGGTAGACCTCATTCCCTGCCGTGAGCGCAGAGGTGGTACCGAAGGGAAGACGGGGCGGGGATCTGGGGGCTGCTCCCCTCTAAGAACGACTAGCAGCCAGGCAGCTCGGCCCGGGGCTGCACTTCGGGGCTGCGGCTGTGCCTCTCCGCGCGGCCTCTCCGCTTCGGGAGCGCTCCCGGTTTCACTGCGGAGCCGCCGCAAGGCGCGGATGATGCGCTGTGCCGCGTGAGGGCGCCCAGGGCAGCGCCGCTCCCCGCTGCGCAGACACCGCCGAAGCCGCCCGCCCGCCCTCCGCTCCCACGCGCGGAGCTCTTTCTGCCCGACGTGGCTCCCGCGGGGCTCAGCCCCGGCTCACCCCACTCGGCAGCTGCTCGGGGCACCCGAGGGCAGCGGGCGCTCGGCGGGCTCTCACCGGACGGCAGCCGGCCGTGCGCGGCCGCTCCCACGGAGCGGAGACGACCGTTAACGGTTCCTCCCCTCGGTGGCGGCCTCGAGCCGCTCTCGCGCGGCCCCTCCGCCTCGTGCTGCGCTGCTGCGCGCTCCCGAGGCGCGAGACCTGAGCGCGGCTCCGCACCGCTGCAGCTCCGCAGCTTCGAGCGCCGATTTCCCTGGGAGCGGTGCTTCCTGCCTGGCTCTGGGTTTTGAAGTTCCGTGCAGAGTTTCTGCCGTCCGGTTGCCTTATGGTCGTGCGATTCCAACCCTCTGTTTTGTAAACTTTCTGATCGAAGCCCGAAATATTGAATTCCATCGGCCGTGTCCTCCCGGGAAAAGCAGAAAGTGCTTTCGGTGCCATCGCATCCCTGGTTTATTCTGCCCCTGTTGGTGCTGGAGGGGAGATTCCCTGCTATCGTCCCTCGAGCTCAGCACGGCGCTCAGCCTGCTGGCCGGGGATGCGCACGGATCACGGCGCTCCCTTTCTTATCCTTTGTTCTCCACCTGAGCATTGCAAACTATTCGGATCTTATGAAAATGCTGACAGGTGCCCGGCTGGAATCCCACCACTGTCAGCCTGGCACTGGTGTGAGATCTTTGAGCTCCCAGATCTCTTCGTAAGATCTCTCTCTTTTATGAGAATGCAGCCTGCAGTGGGCAGCGAACTCTGCCTAATTCTAAATAGGAGCAAATGCCAGCAAAGATTGTATCAGCCACAGGGGATGAGAAGAGACCAAAAGGAGCTGAGCTGTGGGCATCTCTCAAGCTGAGCTCCTTTAAGGTGCTGCAAGTTGAGCAGTCAGAAAGATGCTGCTCCAATGGCCGTTTTCAGAAGCCTGTTTCTTTTTTACTAAGGATGCTGCTGGCCAAATGCTGCCGGCAAAGGCACTGTTACACTCTGATAGCCTCCACATTCTGCCCTTAGGTTTTTTTGGTGCAAACTCAGTCTTCGGTTTTCCCATTGCTTTCAGCTGGGCAGGTACGTTGTATTAGAAGAAAGCACTTGATATTTCTACTGATGAATGCGAATTGAGCTGAAGTGGAAAACAATAGAGATAAGCAACAAAACATTCACTCTTATGACTCAGTTGAGCAAGTATGGCTGAATACACAAAGGAACAGCTCTGTGGTGGCTGAACAACCGCTTAACACGGCTCTTTTTCAGAGCTGCTGCTAATCAAGCTGGTGAAAGCCATTGTAGCAGAAACTTAGCAACAAAAGGCTGTGTGTGGAGGAAGGAAATGGTGTGCTTGTGCAGTTATGTATTTCCAAGGGTTTATCAAATCTGCAGAAAGATCAAGCTATCTCTGAGGACCACCGTGGGTCTGAAAAAATACAGGAAGTGCCTTTGCCTGACCTTTAGACACAGTCAGATGATTCCTTGGCAGTGCTTGTTTTTGCAGCCTCCCGCTCCACCTCAGCAACGCTTCAGAGCACTGCATTTCCCTGGTCCTGGGGACAGGTGAGAAACACGAGCAGGCTGGCAGGCTGGCAGCACACACTGCACGGTATGTGGCTGCTGGGCACCCTGAGGAGCAAAGAGCAGAGATGCTGTCAGCTGGCTCTGGCTGCGTGTCCCAGTGCTCGGCACAGGGCTGTGATGCAGCTGCTGTGGCACAGCGTGGATCTGCTCCCAATCTGCACTGCCCTCGTGCCACACACTGCACCTCGTGCCTCGCCTGTTCTGTCATTTCTCTCTCTCCCCCTCTCCACATGGACAAAAGATGGAGCCTGTGTTTCTGATTGCTTCAGTCTCTAAATCAGATCCAATGAATGCTGGCTCCAGACACGCCAGTTTTCTGGAACAAGAGGTCAGTATTACTTTACAGAGCCAAGGATGGTGATCGCTGCTACTATGGAGATTTCTTGGTTTTCTTTTAGCTGGATGTAATTTAGATGCACGTTGATGCTCTGTCAGCAGCTGTGAGAGAGGAGGGAGAGAGTGGGACAAGATGATGCCTTTGAGAAGAAAACCACCATTTATTTTGCCACATTTTTTACATCATCTTCTTCATACAGCTATTTCATCGTAACACTTCATACATTTTTTAAAAAACACCAAGATTACTTGCAAAATTATATATATTTTAATATCCAAAAAGTACATTGCATATATATAGTAGCAAAAGCCCCGTTCCCACGGGTGATTTCTTCATCGTTAAGATCTGCGATTATTGCGGTAACGTTGCTTATAAACATCCCAAAAGCACTCAGACCCGAACGGATCAGCTCCTTGTTTCTCCTTTCTGTTAAATAACGGCATCAGTGCTTCTGGTTAAAGTTATGAGCAGACTATAATGTTCTGGATTCAGGCTCTCATCCTGCAATCGGATGCACATGGACCAAATCTTGCACCCACAGAGTCCCGGAGGTTTTGTCTAGACGAGATATTTCTGATCCTGTTAATTGTTTGCCAATTAATACGAGTTAGCTAACAGGCTGTACATGTAGGCCTGATCCCCCTATAGACATCTGTTCTGAAACAGAACTGTTTGTGGTTTACCCTTCTGTTTATGGCACCAAACCACCGTTTGCGGATCATCAAATCAGCACATGCAAAATTAGAGGTGGTAGAAAAGCGACCGGTGTTTGAAATGGAAACGAAACGCCGTGCCAAAAGATGTGCTGGGAAGCATTCGATAATTTTCTCTGTGAAATGGATGAAAAGTTTTCCAAAGTTCAAGATTTTGGTGAAAAAGAATCAGAAAAAAACTGAAGCAGTCGCTTTAAAGTTGCAATGAATGTTTTCAATCAGCTTCAAGAGAAACGTGTTAGCTAAATGGAGTTAATTTGCAAACAACTACGACAAGCTAATGAAAGAAAAACATCTACCCTAGACAGACTCAGGAAATCTGGGAGGCTTCTGGCCAGTTTGGGGACCATTCTGAATCCCATTGCAGGACCTAGGCTTTCTCCAACAGATACATTACTCACGTCTTATTTCTTTATTCTTTTTTTTAGCGAAAAGTACAAAGCTACAGCCCAAATGTACAGATTGGAAAGATGTACAAATTACATTAAAAAAAGACAAAACAACCCACAAACAACTGAGCTGACAGTAAAAAACAACAAAAAAAAAAAACACAACAAACCTGCATTTGTGACCGAGGTCAACTCGTTTTAGTTCATCTTCCTTTTAAAACTGTGAGATATAGGGAAAAATAACTCTGCATAATTTATACAGTAATTTGCCTTCTGATTGGTTGAGCCTTTGGTGGCGGTCTGACAAACGCACAGCGTTCGCGAATCGGTAGCGGTTGGCGACCCCAGGCTCTGGCAGAGCTCAAGGACCTGCTGTCATCTGTCCCACTTCACTTTTGCTTTCAGAGAACGTATGTGCATGACGTCAAGTTACTTTTTTGCTCTGGTTTCTGGTGTTTCTGGAGTTAATACACAGTCTACTGAAGTTGTACAGCCTAGAAATTTCCTTCAATGCCCTTTACTTCTTAAAATATGCATGAACATATATATATATATATGAATACATATATTTTATTTCCAGTTGGGTGAACATCCTCATCTGCCTTAAAGCTAAGATTCCAGTTGTAGTCCCCTGCAGCCCAAGGTCCTCCTGACTTTGTAGTCAAATTCTTACCCTCTCCAAAGCGAGAAAATAATTGTAGTCATGTTTTCCTAAGACCCACAGTTGGATCTATGTCTTGTCAACCAGCTTTGAATTCTTAAAAAAATTCATCAAAAAGCTAATAGTCATTCCAGGTAACGATGAACAATCTTCATAGTCAACTCCTACAGAGGATTTAAGCGTTAAAAACCAAAGAAAAATGCAGAGTACTGGCCCAAAGAAGCATCCATCTCTCAGTTCAGGACACAAGAGGCAGAATTACAAAAGTAGAAGGTTTGATCCAGGAATAGCCAATATCCAGTTTTACTTCTGTCCCAGAAAGGCCACAATTATCCGTCAAGGGTCCGCAGAAAAACGAAACGAAACAAAAAAATCCCAGATGTAAAAAAAAAGAGAAGGTCCAACAAGACTGATTAAGGCCACTCGAAGAGAAACGCATCTAGTAATAGCTGCCCAAGTGTGGTGACACGTGGGCATTGGGATGGCGAGGAACGTTGGGGTTTGGATAAATGCTTCCAGCAGGGGAGGTCCAATAAGGTGAGGCTGCTCCAAAGAAACTGGATGATGTGACAGGCATGGAAGAAGGGTGTGGGGGTACAAAGTTCACCTTCTGCTGGTGGGCATGGTAAGAAGGCATGTAGGAGAGATCTGATGGATACTTGTACATTGACGGTTCAGTGGGATGAGGCTGGAGGGCCTGGGCAATGCCGTGAAAGTCAAATTTGTAGGCATACCTTTTGCCATGCACTTTGGTCATAATGTTCTTATCATAGTAGTATCGAAGGGCTCGGCTCAGCTTGTCATAATTCATGTTGGGTTTGCTTTTGCGTTCTCCCCAGCGCCGCGCCACTTCATCTGGGTCTGTCATCTTGAATTCCCCATTGGTCCCTTCCCACGTGATGCAGCTGGCGTTGGAACTGTCCGACAGCAACTCGAGGAGGAACTGCCACAGTTGTATCTGCCCACTCCCTGCAAGAAGCAAGCCAAAGAGGAAGGGAAATGACATTGTGCTTCCTGCTTAAACGCAAAGACAAAGGCAGGAAACAGAAGGACTATCTCGATCTTTACTGGGAACTGCTCCTTCAAGCCTTAGAAAGTCTTATGTAGGAATGGATAAACGATTCCCAGCAAACAAATTAGTCAACCCTTTGTTCTGTTTATGAGTTTGAGGTCAGACTAAATTTCATAATGGTCGCCTTTGGCCTTAAAATCTTTGAGCTATTCATAAACAGGTCTCTTTCTGAGCACACTATTCTGCAAAACTTTTCACTGAATGCTTGACATAGCGTGTTTCAACTTTTAATTGCTTACTCTTTACCATGGGTATTGTTCTGGATACCTACAGTTTCCTCTCTGATTACAGAAAGACGTCTTCAGAGTTATGTCAGATCGTTTCTTTCTCGGTTGAGATGACTCCTAGTTTTATTATGTGTAGTTACTCTAACAGTAAAGGTAAAAAACCTTGTAAGGATGTTTCCTTTGCTATTTCCTTCAGGCATTCCTTCAGTAAACAAACAGTATCAATCCAAGTGCTTATAGTTATCACTCCCCACTAATTCCGTCCAACTTCATGAACATCCAGACGTGTGAGACATCAACTGCTATGATTCGTTGCCCTCATCACCAACTCCAGAAGCTGACAACACGTACTCATCCAGCACACACAGCAGCAGAACATCACAAGGAAATGACAGCAGAGGTGCAGAATTCAAAGAGGAACTCACCAGGATTGGCAAGACGGCTACTGGTGGGCCCCAGGATTTGATAGGGATCTAAAGAAAGCCGACAACAAAAGCTAACTTAATAAAAGTTTCATCTAAAAGAAACAACAATTCATTGCTTTCCATCCTAGAAACCGGTTCGCATTTTGATTTTCTTCACTTGTGCCGCCTTTTCTCCTTGGCTGTGGGACAGACCTGACCTTAATCCTTTCTTAGCAATCAACCACCATTTATTCATGGAATCCAGAATGGCACCTTGGTTCTAACTTGGTTCAGATTTGCCAGCTTTCAAAGTTCATAATCTTTTGGCCATACCCTACGCTTATGTGTCAACTACAACATTCAGCTGCATGAGAAAAACAAGGGTGGGAGAGCAGAGAAGAAATAGATCAGAAGCAAATAAATTGCTTCTAATAGGAATAACTGGTCAGAAGATAAGATTTTCAAATTCACTTGTTCACAGACCAGCTTGCTTCCCTCTGAGATCAATGAAATGTTCACCCAGCTCTCCCTTACTGAGGCAAACAAGAATGTTAGACAAATGAGAGTAATAGGAGTTTTATCACTGGCTCCAATGAGGCTGAGTGTTTCTTGAAAACTCCACAATGCATTTATTAGGAATGAATTCCTTCCCTTTCTGTGGGGCCTCCTCAGCCCTAATGTCTACACTTCTCCTTTGCTTCTCTCTGGTTTTGGTGATTTCGATCTACAGCATTTGCTCGTGGATTGAACTGATGCCAAAAGAACCAATCCCCTAAAAAAAAAAAAGGATAGAAAGCAGCTGTGCAAAGCAGAGAAGGTGGTATTTAGCTTTTCAAAGGCCCCCTGGGAAACAAGCAGGAAACACTACTGCTTGCTGTCCAGCAGGGTTTGCTTTTCTTATTTGGTTTCCTTTGACTCTTGGGAAGCCCTGTTGATTCTATTCAGAGTTGCTTCCATTGGACATCACTGCAACAGAGGTGAGGAGGCAGTGAGCAGAAAGTCCACGGCTGCAGCAGGCACAGCTGCATGCTTTAACTGCACTGCATGTCATGGTGCTTCAAAGCAGATGCAATTGCTGGGCACTGCACGTGACTCAGATGAAACAAGGATGTTTCTTTTGAATGGGGAAGGACAACGCAGTAAAACAGAAACAGTTTGGGACGGTTGCTGTCAATGCTGGGTCACAGTTGACTCATTGTTCTGAGACTTCCCTGTAGGGCTTTGCAAGTTGGTCCCGTGTCCATGGTTGTTGCTGCTTGGCACGTTTATTTCCCCAGTCCAATACAAAATACAGTTACTCAGCAAATGCAGTGATGGCACAGTCAACAATTACCTGGCTGGGGCCGTTGCTGTTCTGTTGTCTTGTTCACATTTTGTGTCCCTGCAACAGGAGGACCTGTAAACCCAGGGAAAGATCTGACATTATTTACCAGAACAGAGAGGGAAAAATGAACAGGGAACAAGGCAAGAGCAAAATACAGAGGAAATAACAGTGATTGAGACAGGAAACATTTTCTAAGCTTATAAAAAATGTGAGGTTTCACTGGAAATTACAAATGTCACTGTAAAATGAAAATATGCAGAGCAGGCAAGGAAAACACGATGTAGATGCCTCATCCATTTTCTGCCTTTTATTATCACTTAACTTCCATTCTCGTTCACGTGCATGAAAGAAAAAACCTGAATTTTTAAAAATGTATTAATTTTGACTTTTTTTATGTGGGAACCTTTTTTGGAAATTTTGGAAAAGCAATCTCCTTTTTAATTAACCTTTTAAGGCAAAAATTGTTGGTTTTACCAAATCAAATATTTTGCTGAAAATATCACAGCCATTTCTATACATTAATTTGACATTAAATCAGCTCCTCCTCTTCATATCATTTCTCTTAACAGAAAACTGTAACTTAAAGAGTACTCTCCACGGTTAGAAGGCACACGGTTGACAAAGCTGCAAAGCAAAGAAGTGAGATCTGACTGCTGGGTTCTGCCACTTTGATCTGCACCCTGTAGGATCTCTTTGAGTCAGATGTGTCCATCTTGCACTGCTGTGTGGGGATACGTCCCAGCAGTGGGAGCAGGGAAATGTGTGGCTTGGTATCATCTGCTATGTTAACCTGAATGCAGTCTACAGGAACAGAGAACTGATATTTCCCATGAGTTATCAGCCCATGACCCAAGGAGTTTTGTGAACTCAGGGATGTAGCAAACTCAGTAAGAAGCAAAAGCAGTGGTTTGAGTTGCAGCTCATGCAGAAGGGGCCCTGGCTGCATGCTTGACTGCTTTCTGCACAGTACCAAGGATCTCTGAGAGCCTGCCCAAGCTGCCTGCACCAGTCCCTGAAAGAATGACACCAGAATTTTGTCATAACAGAATTCTGGCTCTTGTCTTACTATTCCCAGGTTTTCCACTGTTCTGATGCTCATAACACAAGCTCACCGTGTCCATCTTCCCCACAGTCTCATTTTGATCTTCCATTGCATTCCATTGAGATTCACATTGGGACAACTTACTTTTAGTGAGGCCAGAATTCATATTACTGCCCCATCCTGTTCTCCTGACTGCATCATAGGAGGAGGGATCTAATGACAAAAGACAACAGGCACAGATGGGTTGAAATCAACTCCTCCCAGAAAACTTGCCAGAATCTAGCTTTGTACCTTGGTCTCAGCACTCAGTATTATGCACACACTATTGGCTTTCCTCTCCTGTGCGCCTCCTGTGCTCCTGTGGCCTTCACACAAAGACAGCAAGCTGTAAATACAATATTTGGGACTGGCTGTTTGGGCAGTGCTCGAATGTGGCACCTTCTGAACATGAAGTACAGCCACTGCATTCAATGGAGTTCAGAGTGCATCTTACGTCCTCCTAAAAAAAGGCCTCCTTTCTCAGGACAGAAACAAGCAGAACAGGAGGATGAGATGAACCACAAAACAGATGGCAGCTCGAAAACCCGGGGAGGCCATGGACTTGACACACAGCAAAGAAGCTATTTTAAGAAGGAGAAAGAGAAATGGCACGCTCTGGGTGAAATTCAGAACGTCTCTCTGAGCTCACAGCTGGCACTGCCCCCTGCCCCGCCATGCCACGCTGCACAGCTCCCTGCAGGCACAGCGCAGGCACTCACACATTCCTCACGGCGCTGGGAAAACTGCTGCAGCTTTGAAATTACAGACTTCTAGTTATTGGCATGAAAAGGAAAACAGAGAGGGGACGGGAGAGAGGAGGGGGAGAGAGGGAGAGAAATGGGAGGAGGGAAGAGAGGGAAGCAGGGGGAAGAGAACTCATTTCATGCGCCTGTTTTTCTTTTCTTTTTTTGTTTGCTTTTTTCTCCCTCTTTTTACTAGAAACCGCAAACCCTACTGCAAATAGATCAGACTGAAAAACAAACTGCTACGGTTACAGCCTGGTGCAAAGAGTGAGACAGGACATCTCTGCAAGAGGGAGGCAGTATCCCAGCCCTGTCCCCGCTCCCCAGGCTGGAAGCTGGCACTCAGCTGGGCGCTGCCAGGGACCTTCAGGCCCAGCTCAACCCTCAGCAGCTGTCGCTGTTGTAAAAAAGCTGCTGTTGATATGATTTTCCTTGCTGGAAAGTCATGAGTGCTCCTGGAGCTCTATCAGTGCTGAAAGCAGGAGAGCAGAGATGAGGTCTGAAGCAATCACTGGCTTTTCCCATGTCCTCTTTGCAGCCAGTCTCTGACTTTCATTTCTCCCCTGGGATGTTTTTCATAAGTATTACAACTAGAGCTATTAGAGACACGTTTTGGGAAATATTTTGAAAGAAACATAGAGGTTCTGAGTTGAAAGAGAAAGGCAAAACCTCAGAAATTTCCAGACTGAGATGCTAATGTACTTCTTTGTTTGCTCAATCAAAAGGCTTTGCTATTATGTGATTGTAATGGAAACATCACATAACGTGAGCCTGTTGAAAAGAAAGATAGCAATTTTTCAACAGAAAAATAATGTACAAGTTGGGAAAACTATCCTTTCTGAAAAGTAACAGAATTTGTTTGGAAAATTCTCAATTTTCTCTGATTCTTTTGGGTCAGAAAAGGGAGAAGGGAACCAGGGGCCATGGATGGGTCGGTCGATTCACTTGCGTCAGCATGTTTCCAGTAAACAAATAGGCCATCATCTGGATAGATGATCATCATCCTCCTCCTCCAGATGGAGAAACTCTGTCACTGAGGAGGAGGATGCTTTGCTTAAAGTGTTGTGGAAAGAATGTGGAATGCATCTCCTGAGGATTTGTCAATGTTAAGTGACAGTGTCTCAATCAGACATGCTGACCAGGTGTGTATTGTTATGGCTGTTTGTGTTGCAAAGGATCAAGGCTTGGTCCTCCAGGTAAGGTTGGCTAAGCCTGTCCAAATTATCACTCAAATCCCTCTGAATGGGTTTCCTTGAGTGAACATTTTAGTCCTTAAATGTTGGCTTGGAAGAGCAGCACGCATTTGGCTGAGCCGAGGTTTAATCCAGATTTAGTGTCCCTTGGCTGAGTCCCTTTGCCTCAGTTTCCCACATGCAGGTTGGATCGTGGAGTCATGTGTGGGCAGAGGCAGCCGCTCTTGGGATGCGAGGCCAGAGCTGAGTTACGGCTGCGACTGCCCAGAAGTGAGGAGGGTTAAACGTAACAGCAATTGTAAGGCATTGCTATTGAAACGTGTTCACTCAGCTCCTGCAGCTTTCCAACTCTTCCTCTCAAAAAGAAAAAAAAAAGATTCCAAATCCACTCAGCTATTTTTGTTTTGTTTTCACAAAAATCCGTGCAACGTGAAAGAACCACATCAGCCCTCCCTGCTTCCAGGCCCAGACTCTAAAGCAGAACGTGTTTAAAGCAAAATGGAAAAGGCAGAGCCAGGGAACCTATCCAGAGACTCGAGTTTCTGCAAAAACAATCTCGTTCCCAGGACCTGACGCCCAGTGGCTTGAAGAGCTTCTACAGAACTCCAGCCAGACAGTTAGTTACAGGCAGAGCCTTATCTATCATTAAAATCACTTGGATTTTACACCAAAACTTGCCTAGCTATGGAAATTCAATTAAAAGATTTGGACTGAGGTTTTTTCTGGTGTAAATCAGCAAATAGGTACAGGGAAGCTAGGGGGAAATTTATCCCAGCAAGGGATCGGGTCCCTCTGTCTGTTTTAGACTCAAATGACCCAGTGGAGCAACAGCCCTATGACAAATGTGTGTTCAATACAAAATGGAATTAAAGAGCACAAAATAAATCATGGATGCTTTCAAGAAATGTCATTCTGCAGCTGTCTGGTTTATGTCCAGAAATTCCCTAGAATGAATGCATACTCTACTATGAGCAAGGTAAAGGATATTAATAATGCTTTGCACTTTCACAGCACCTTTCAACTAAGGATCTCACAGCTTTGCAAACATTCACACTCGCAGTGTGCCTGCAAAGGAGGTTAAATATCATTTTATTTATTTACATGCATTAACGCACTTTCCTTGGCTTCAGCTGCCTGTTACCAGATGAAATTTCTTTCCCAGAAATCACGCTGTATGAAACATACCACATAGCATCAGTCCTTTCCTAACTCCATCTGTTTACTTCTCACCCCAGATCTCTCCTCACCACCCTCCACGCCATTTGGAAGTTCTCATCCTCATCTATGAAGTCCCCTTTCAAAGTCTATTGGTTCCACTGGAATTAGATGCCAATGAGAAATGATGCGGTGGTGAAGCAGTCTGCTGGGAAAGGGCTTAGCACATGTCAAAATTGGGGAGGTCAAGCCTGGCCATTAGGCAGGCTGTCAAGCAAAATTCAAGAGATGAGCTAAATTATCCTAATCTCTGCAGCTTCTTCTAGCCAGACTATCTGGAGGGACTTGGCTTGGGGAAGAAGATGAGGAGTGTGTCCCAGGCATCCCCCGAGTGAGTCTGAGGGACAGGGAGGGGGAGAGCAGCTGCACGCTGTGCAGTGTGGATGCAGGAGGCATGGCATTGCAGTAGGATGCACCTACTGCACCTTCACACACCTCCTGTGTGTAGGCTGTGCTGCTCCTGTTCCCCACACCTCTGGATGATATTTAGCCTAAATGGCATAATAGGCTCATATATAGCTCTGGGCTAGAAGGGATGGGCAGCCATAGGCTCTCTTCCTTAGGAAACAAGGCTTAAAATCCCCAAGCAGGTTTCCACACCATAAGGAAGGCCATCCCAGAGGCTGAGCAGACCTGTAAGTTTGAATGCAATCTAGGGAACAAGCCACTAGGGATAAGATATGATGTATTAAAAAGCAAACCCTCAAACAAGGACAATGTATTTCCAGACAGAATTTGGCCTCACAAATTCAGTGAAGTAAACAGGGGAAAGAAGGCTGCAAATCTGAAGTGGGCTATGGGATTCTCTGAACAGAATACATTTCTGTTCTCTGCAATGAGTCCTTATGCTTCACTAAGAAGAAAGATCCTGGCTTAGTGGCTGGAATTTAAATTAGCATCTCTAAATGGGAAAAGCAGACCCAGGTGTCCTTGGGGATCCAGACTCGTGATTAATCAAAGTGGCCACTTGGGGTCTTGTGGCAACTAGTAGAGAAAGAGAGAAAGGAAGGCATAGGACAGCACTGCTTTTCCTGCCCAGGTGAGGTGGTGCATGGTGGCTGGGACCGTAGGCACATGGGAACAAACCCACTGCTGCTGCAAAGCAAACATGTAAGCAAGTCCTGCCGAGCTGCTGAGCACCCAGCCCTCACACTGCCATCATTTAACATCCTGGAGATTGCACTGAAGAGGTGGAGCTCTGTTTAAAGCCAGTTGGAGAGAAGAAACCTAGACTGTGGGTTTCTGGAGGGGCAGAGAAGCCAGAAACACCTCCAGCTCCTCCTAGGAACATTAGATGGACTGTTTTAAATCGTGGCAGCAGAGGTCTTCCCAGGCCCACTCAGGCTCAAAGTATGAGTGCTAAATGCTCAGCACACACGGTGCAAAACCTTACAATGCCAGCAGCAATCTTACACCAAGCTTTTCTCAGGGCAAATGTGTAAGGCTCCATCTGCAGGAGGTTTAGCACTGTGTGGCAGAGATGGTAGAACTGAAGTAGAAAGCAGAGCAGTGTGAGGAGTCCTGTGGCCTATTCAAACAGTTTGTGCACATCAGTGCTTGCCTTCCTGCAACGTTTAGCCCTGTAGCACCCACTCAGGCATGAGCTATGAGGGAGACCTTGGAACCTCACCCACAGTATGAATTGCATTGAATTATTTTCAATTTCTGCTAATTAAAATAATTAGTTAGCATGTATGCCACATGTCACACTGTGTCACTCGCAGCCAACATTACTATGACTGTTCTCATGATTATGTAAGACACTGCAGTGCCTTTGAGCACAAACCTCGTTCGTTTCTACTTCAAGAGCAGAATACTTTGCTCCTTCTGCTAAAGATTCACCAGCACAGAGATCGTATGTGGAATTAAGTAATTCCAAGTCTCTCCAGTAAGGGGAAGCAACTAGCTGAGTGCAAAAGTATTTCAAAATAACTTCTGTACAGTTCCGTTATCAGACTGATTATTTCACAATTTGAAAACCAAATAAACACATTTTTTAGTATCAAACAACTCTGCATCGCTATTAATCTGTTGCAAAACAGAGAAACTGACACAGAGAGCAAAGCCAAGACTTGGAACAACATTGTCTTTTTGACAAGAAGTCACCTCAGACGAAATGAGAAGGGACTAAGGGACAGCTGGATTTACATAGGAGATGTGCTGCAGAGCATGCATGTGAAGAGCAGGATTCACAAATGGAATCACTGGAAGCAGCTAAAAGCTCTGTTATGCACTGCAATCTTTAATGACATACAGATCAAAGAGATCAGCTTTTCTCAGTGTAACTCCCATTCTGGGTTTAGCTTTGGATCCAAGCACCTTGCCCAAAGCCTGCTGCTTCCCAGCATCAGCCAGGAACTGGAGTTTGGCAGAATGCACGTACAAAATGAGGGACAAAGGGTGACCAAAGGAGCTCCTGCACAGCCTGCAGCTCTGCTCCCCCACTCTGGAGGGCTCTGGCCTCCAAGCTTTGGAGTCATTCCCTGTTTGCTTTGAGTCACAGGCAACAGCCCCCAGTTGTGCGAGCATGGCTAGGAAAACATCCTTGAGCTGTGCAGCAGTGCAACTTCCTGATTCATGTCTGAGTTACCCGCACAATGCTTACGAAGACAAGTTAGAAAGAAAAGGAGGAAGCAGTGAGAATTTTTCTGTTGTTGCTTTTTTTTTAATAATGGCAGCAGAAGTCCCAGTGTGCAGCCCATGATGAGGGCTGCATCCTAAGAATCCCTCCCCAGCCAGCACTGAAAAGCAGACACTTTTCAGCCAACGTTCAGTCACACACACACACTATGGAGCCATGTGGGGCTGCAGATGAAGATCCACGTGCAGACAGGCATGCTGCAGAGCAGTAATGCAGACACACCATTGCATGGCAGCGGATGTCCTTTGCACATCTACTCACACTTTCATGCAAAACACACAGACTAATGTGCATCACCTTGCATACAGCTCTGCACAGGCATAGAACTAATCTGGTGGGTGGAGGGGAGGGAATTGCTGATGTGTTTGAAGTACGTATGTAATGAAAATGCACAAACACAAATGGAGAAGTAAAGAAGTAACATGCATTCACAGGGAAAAAAGCTCGACACAGCAATACACACATAGGAGAAAAGGGAAGGGAAGGGAAGGGAAGGGAAGGGAAGGGAAGGGAAGGGAAGGGAAGGGAAGGGAAGGGAAGGGAAGGGAAGGGAAGGGAAGGGAAGGGAAGGGAAGGGAAGGGAAGGGAAGGGAAGGGAAGGGAAGGGAAGGGAAGGGAAGGGAAGGGAAGGGAAGGGAAGGGAAGGGAAGGGAAGGGAAGGGAAGGGAAGGGAAGGGAAGGGAAGGGAAGGGAAGGGAAGGGAAGGGAAGGGAAGGGAAGGGAAGGGAAGGGAAGGGAAGGGAAGGGAAGGGAAGGGAAGGGAATTTAACAGCATTTAATCCAGTACCAGGAAATACATTTGCTCTTGTCTTAGGAAACAACCCAAGTGCTTCCAAGAGCTTTCGGTGGGAGGGACTGCACCCCAGCAAACATGTAACCCCCACACACATGTGCAAAAACAGTGCTTGCAGTGCACCCTAGGCAAAAAAATAATAGCTCTTTTGCTGGGAGAAAAGGAAGGATAATGGTTACTTAGAAAGTGCTCCAGACAAGCTGTCAGGTTGAATTCAGAGAACTGGAGTCTACTCTGGGACAGCGCTGGCTCAGGGCGATCCCTTGTGAGTTGGGTTTCCTGCCTGCTACAGCTTAAAGACAACGATTCTTTGTTTCCAGTTTTTCTGGTGAAAAAACACACGCCTGCCTCCGAAGAGGGTCAGGGAGAAAGCAGACAAAACACTAACTCTGGAATTTCAAAGGAAAACAATTAAAAAAAAAGTAAGAAAAAAGAAAAAATCCAAGAGCGCTAGCTACTGTCTCTCCTGAAATCATAAATCCCTGCTTCGGCCACACAGTCACATTAAAAGAAGCACCAGAAAGCCTCCCCTTCTTCTGCCATGAGCTAGAAATGGGTGAGGCGCTGCTGTCACCAACAAATGCACACACAGACAGCTGAGAGGGCACGGAGCTGCAACTGCTCTCTCTGACACGAATTACTCCAGAGGGTTTGTAACCTTTGCTGTGACCAGGGGGCCTTGCTGACACACTTGGAGAAGAGTTTACTAAAAGTGGTCAGGATTTTTCACATGGCAATGATTTAGACCTGAAAAATGGTCTTTCCGAGAGAAGAATTTCATGCAGGAGTTTCAGGCTGCTTTCCTGAGGGACCCGTGCTTGTGCAAGCAGGCTAATTGTGCTGCTTGCCCCTCTCAATCCTGTCCCCAGAACTGCTGAACCTGTTACCCAAAATTTGGAAGTGGGAGTGGTGAAGTTTTAATGTTTCTACCAGTATAAAGGAAACTGCTGGGAAAGAGAGGACTGGGAAAGAGAAGGCTGCTGTGAAGCTGCAGCTTGGACTCACTTTTGAAGTGCTGAGGAATTTGCACAAGGGAGATGTTACAAACGCTCCAAAATCAGGAGACTTTTCCTTAGGAGCTCATAGTGAACGTGGGCCCAAACTCACGCTGTGTGTTCAGAGCTCACTGGTTTGATTATCTTTTATAATCTGCCAACAGCTAAACAAAACATGTACGCAAGTACAACTTATATCCAAACAGAAATATTCAGTGGTCCCACAAGCACTTTCATAACGCAAACACAAGCATGTAACAGCCACAGACTAACTCCTTAACATCTGTCTCCTACATTCATCTATTCATGTGCCTCTGAAATTCAAAGTAGTGCATCAGCTTTTCCTGTACCCTTCTGCAGAGGCAGACAATTGCCTGAGTCGAGATTGCAGTTATGAGGCTTTGTGCTCGTCCTGATCTTCCAGCTGACTGCACTGCCATAGGCTGAGCAGGGATGAGGACCTGTGCTGAGCCCAGCCTTCAATGAGACCCTCCCTGACCTGTAAGCTGGGGGCAAACACCCACATGAAACTGCTCCTATAACTTGTCATGAATGTAATTTTGACATTGACACATAATGGTTCTACCTCTCTGGAATCTGCCAGCACTCCTGCTAAGAGATTGGCACCTGGTTCAAACCCTCCACAGCACTTTGGCCTGAGTATTAAGCATGTCAGTTCTGCAGACCCCAACATGCTTAGAAGTAAGTAGAGGCTTTAAAGATGTCCTGGCCTGAGGCCAGAACAGTCACAACTACACAAGACACAACTCTTTGGCCTCCTAAATGTTGTTGTATGTAAATATACCTCCCATTTCCCTATGGAAACCTGGTTAAATGACAGCATTCTGAAGGTGAGCAATTTAAAATCTCCACGGACCGAGGCAGATAATGCAGTCTCAGATTCTTCTCCAGTGTCTCCAGAACCTACAGTAGGTCAGTCATTACTCCAAACAGTCACGGAAAATGAAGCAGGCCATCTCTCTAGCAGAGTGCTTGGAGAGGGACACAAATCTTTCCATTCAGCAATGAGAGCAACCTCGTTTCATTTTCCAAAAAATCGTTCTCTCGCCAAAAAATACTGGTGATTTTCATTAGAGCAATTTCTTGCTCAAAGGCAGCTGAAGACAATTTGTACCAATGACGCTAAATACCATTCTCTGAGTGTTTATGAGACTGAGGAGCTCGGGCAACAACAAGACGTCTTTGAACACAACCACGATTCTACCTACATGATCTGACAACAAAAGGAACATGCTTTGCACAAAAGCTGTCCAAATTTACAGCGTCTGTTTCTGCCATGAAAGCAGTTTAACCCTTAGAAAGCAGTGCCACGGGTTCTGCTGACACATATACAGAACTGGCATTGCAGAAGAGAGGTGGGCAGAAGGCTGAAAGCAAAAAGGGAGCAAAGCCTGCAGCTGCAATGTGTCAGAGCAGTGGTGTCTGCAGAGCTGCAGCATGGAACCCAGAGCTGTGAGAGCAGTGCTGCCTGGCGGGTCCCAGCTCAAGTGGTGTCCTGTGCTCCTGTACAGCACAGGGATGCTCTGCCATGTCCACAGCAGGCTGGGGAAGAGCAGAGCCATATGCAGCTTCCACCCCAGCAGATGGAACATCTGCAGCTGTCTGTGCTGCAGCCGTACCTTTTTTGCCATGCGGGTTGATTTTCACACTGTGTGGATGGCACATGTTGCACAGAGCATACAGGCAGGTACAAAGAGCATGCATTTCTCCCTGGAATTTGCACAATGCTTTAACTGTGTGCTCTTAGTGCAAGAAAAATTACAAGAGGGGTGAAGAAAACAGTACTTTCTTCCTGCCCCTGACATGCATTTTACAATTCCATCACCTCCTCCTGCTCTGCATTTGAATCCTCAGGGGAGAGTGGTTAGAAAAATTTGTTTGTCTGTTTTCAAGCGCAGGTGTAGAGAGAAGAAAAATTGGCAGGATTAGTAGATTCATTAACGTAAAATTAAAAATAAATAAAACAAGGCAAAGCAAGAAGAAAATACTTATGAAAAAATTGTCATTTTGAACTTGAAGTTCCTTTTCACCACCATCTTCAACACAACCCATTAAAAAGCCTTAAAAGGAAGCAAAGAAAGTCTTCTTGTCTGATGGACTCAACAGAGGCTGAGGAATTCCTTGTCCAGTTTTATGTCCATCACAAATTTCCTCTGGGAGATTGGACAAGACACTTGGCTCTGCTCTCCCAGTTCCTTATCTGTCAGCCTGTCATGTTCACATCTCTTATCCTGTCATCTTATCTCACTGATTATATTTGGAGCACAAATCAGTTACACTGATTGGTTAAATTGAAATGAGTTGGTTTCTCCTAGAACAGTATTCAAACATCAAACAAATGTGAAGGAAATGTATGTGCTCTAAGAAGAAATGGAAGCGTAAAAGATGGGATTTCAGCATTTCTAGGCTAGGTCCTGATTTTTATTTGAGTATCCCATGGGTGTGTTTAGTCCTTTATTGACATATGATGAAAGTACCATGTAAAGTACAAATGCCTGGCTGACAGAAATCAAATGCAAAGTTCTGTCAGCTGCACTAAAGAAACACACTTGAGGGCTGTAAAAATGGAGGGAGGGGAAGGAGCGTTTTTCCCCTCTAATTTCTTTCTGCCCAAGCTACGCTAGACCCAGCTTAGAAAGATAAAGGGTACAAAACATTCAGAGGAGGGTAATTTTACATGGAGCATTGCTCTTTAATAAGAAAATCACTGCTTTCTTCCCTTTGTGTTTATCAATCACTTGGCCTGAGACAGAAAGAACAGCCTTGGATGTGCATGTATGTTTTATGGGGGAAGCTGTGGGGGAGCACATGCACGTGTGTCTGCTTTATTCAAATAGGAGCTAGACAGGCTTGTATTAGTTTTCAATGGATGACTGTTAGGGTCAGAGCAGTCAGTCACAGAAGGGCCTGAATGGCTTTACCTTCGTGCCGTACCACCTTTTATCAACTGATGCCTGTCTCATAAAGAGAGAGCAGCATGCCAGGGAACAGAAAGCTCAGAGGATGGTTACGTGCTGGACAAAAGAGGCTGCTGCAAAAAGCAGCACTGATATTGTGCTCAGGGTTCAAGACAGATGTTGGAATGGAATGCAGCGTGGTACAACGAGAGAGAAGTGCTGGCTGTGAGAGCAGTGCTAGCTGGTGGAGCAGCCAGACACTCCGTGCAGAAGCTTGTTAAAAGTATGATGTCAGTTTGCTGTAGACTCGCAGTGAAATGGGGTTTTTGTCTCTCTCTCCAGCTGCTTACATAAAAGGCTCTCTGCCTTTTCCCTCTGCTCTGAAATACAAACTTGTGGTTTGTCAATGAAACCATGTTCTCCTGAAAAGCACAGAGATGTTCATACTCTGGGTGAGGAAATCTCTGTCTCAGAATGAGAGCACACGGCTTCTGGGTGGGTTTCTCATATGGCAGATGTGAAATTTCACACTTTCCACTGAAGTTTCTTCCAGTGGACGCACTGATCACTGGTAAGTGAACAAAGACAACATTCCTGCGCTTAATGCTACATGGAAGAAAGACCAGACTTGAGGCAAGCAGCCCAACACGGCCTGTTACTGAGCACAGAACCAGACTCTGGGACTCTGATGCCCTACTTGGCCTTCAGCAAGTCAGCTGTCTGGCTGTGACTGACCGCCTCATCTAGATAAGGGTGTGTGTTGGACTCATCACACCAACTGTCATAATGCATTGACCCTGAGAAACCAGGCTTTCCTTAAAAGTGAGAAAAAGGAATAAAGCTGTGTCTGCAAAAGGAAACCCAGAAAAACTGCCTGAAGGATATTTCAGTGGCTCGGAAGCTGTACAGGGCCCAAAGTTATGTCATTACCTTTTAATCTGCGTGGTTTTCACAAGTGGCTTTGGAGCACCTGAGTTGCCTTTATTCAGTAATGGAATTTATTGTGAGATTTCCCTGCACATAGCAGGGGGTGGAACTAGATGGTCATTAAGGTCCTTTCCAACCCAGACCATTCTATGACTATGATTCTAAGATCTGATGCCTTCAACTACAAACTTACTCAGAGAGAAATACTGTATTAATCTTTGCTGTGTATCTGAGATTTAAAACTGTTTCACGTCAAGAACAGAAAACACACCATCAGCTCATCAACTCAGTAATACCCAAGTGTGAAAATGACAGATAGGAATCTTACGCCACGTTGTCGGCCAGAGAAGCAGAGATGAGACTTTCAGCATGGGTGGAGCTTCCAAACTGTGAATTATTCCAATTTAAACAGATAGTGTAGGCACAGATGACCACGTTTTCACGCCAAGTACATTGTGAAAAAAAGGCCTACTTTTAATCCAATCAAAATCATTCCATGAGCACAGGAAGCCAGGGAATTTATATGCAAAAGACTGACCTTCTTTGGTGGCAAGACGTGAGGAAGCTTCTGCGTGGGATGGAGTATTGTAGACCAGCAGTGAGCTACCTGTAGTGAGAAGAGAAGGAGTTACTGCAGTTTGTTATTGCAGCCGTTCAGGCTGGTAGAAAACACTGTCGCTGGGCTTTAAAGGCCAATGTTTTCAGGCAATTAGACACAATTTCTGTGAGAGATACAAAGTTCTTTCAAAATAAGGCTCTGCATGTCACAAGAGCTACTGTTTCTCCACTCCGGAATCAGGGCAAAGCAGTTTGCCTCCTACACAAAGCACTTCGAGGTCCTCTGCTGAAAACTGATACAACAGGAGGAGGTTGTGCAGTGCATTTATGCAGGTGCAACATGTAGCACAGCAGAGATTCTAGAAAGAACTGCGGCACGGATTATATTACAGGGTAAGGAAGAAGCTTTCCTCTTTTCTAGCTGTGATAGAGAAAATTCCTGTTTGAGGAACATGCAGAAGAAGTGAGATGAATTGCACTGTCAGGATCTGAACATTTTTAGAGTGTCACATGCTTGGTTTTGGGCTGACAGCTGCATAATCTGATTGGTATTCCAGCATTTGCCATGATTTCTGTAGGGGAGCTTTCTTGTTTCAAAGTGACCTTTCCATCGAGTCCAATCCAAAACAAAAATATCCAAGAGCAGCACAGAGATGAACTCATTGGAAGGCTTTACATTTTGCTCTGTCTGTGGTGCAAATATTCCTTTCTAAACGTTACATTTTGATTCTCCTGCAAACTCCTCTGGAAGTGGAGGAAGAGGCCCTGCGAGTTCTTGGAAGCCAGCATGTAATGGGCATTTCATGGTTGTCTCGTTACATGTGTTTACCCTGCAGAATCTTCTAGGCTCACTTTTCCTACAGCTCTTTGAGAATGTTTCCACTGCATCAGGCAGTGACACCCTTAGCAAGAGCCCTGCATGGCACGGAGCGATGCTGGCGCAGGGCAGCAGTCCTGCAGTGGGTGTGAGGGTGAGAAGCACTCCTAGAAACGTGCTCTGCTCTTCTCATCCACACAAGCTTTGTAAGTCCCAGCTGGGGCTCTTCATCCTCCTGCTCCTAGGCAGTGCACAGGAAACTATAGATTTCTGCCTATGTTATGCTGCCCCAGATTCTTTTGCAGGACTGAGAATACCTCTTTTGCAGGCACACCAATATTACGTGATTGGGATCTCGTGACTAAGCCATGCAGCCCCCAATTCCTCTAATCCACGTGATCCCAAATAACATTGACCTCACTTGCCCCTCAACAGCATTCACAGTGTGTCTCACTTTCCTTGGAGAGAGGGGGATTAGGCAGATCGCTGCCAGAAGTAACAGCCATTGCAGGTGTTGGACCTTATTAGTCCTGTGTTCCTATGGATTCCTTCTCTTGCCCAAAAGCAAACAAATCCAAAGACATGCACAGGAGAGCAAGTACTCAGGGGGAGAAGGCACTTGGAAGCACGGCTGTACTAACTGGGAGAACAAAGCCTACTCATTAAGAGTGGTGGAAGGATGCTACCAAATGCTTCAAGTCAGGGGATGTTTTGAAAGGCTGGGATGTAGAACAGGGTAAACCAGCAGGGAAAGAGTTCAGAAGGATCCCTAGGGTACCTTGAATGTGAAGGTTACAGATAGCTAAAGTGGTTGGTATAAATATTTAGAGGTTAACTGCTGTTTGGCAACTGCTGGAGGAATTGCAGCAGCTCTGTCCGCAGCTTTGTCACGTTTCCATCAGATGTTCTTTCTGTGGGGAGGCTCCTGTCCACCACTCTCCTCTTTTTAGGTTATTTGAAAGAGATCTTAAATGCAACACCCAGCCTGGCTTGCCCCAGCCAGACAGGGAAGTGCTGGGGAATTCAGAAACAGCTTTCTATGACTAAATAGGCTGCAAATGCCTGCTTGTACTGAGGTGGGGGTGGGGTGATGAATAGCGCTGAACAAGCTTGTAGGACCAACCTACAGCTACTTTATGCTAAAAAATGCAGCCCAGGCCACTGGAAAGGGACGGCACCTCCCCCAGTTTAATTGCTAAAAGTTCTCACCTTTGCCCGACAGTCTGAGGTTTCTGGTGGGAACACCACAGAAAAGGAAATGTGTTTCCTATTAAGGGGTTTCAATGAAGGAGGAAAAGGGAGAAAGCCAGAGACACAGATCAAGGCAGAGAGAAGCAGACAGACAGACAGAGGCCAGGCTGCTCCCTCCCTTACTCATTTTTGGGCAAAACTTTGGCTGAGATGAGTTTTCATTTTGCTATTACTCCCTCTACCCCTCAGTGGGTCAGTGACAGCGTGGATAAAACCTGTCCCTCCTGCAAACTCTGCTTTAAGTGCAGTGCTATTCTCCTGTAATTAGTATCAGATGTTATCATATAGTTATCCTTTCTTTTATTTCTCCTGTATTAATTAAATAGTGAGATGGAAAAGGAGTGAGAAGCAGGGAAGCGGCATTCTTTCTCCATAAAGCCTTTTCAGAAGGCAGCTCGTCTTCTAAGATTCAGGAATATCTTGGTTTCACATTCCTGAAATCTACTTAAATGGGAAGTGTTTTTCTATCCTGACCTTCTGAAGGCCATGTGGGCTTCCCTCCTCATCTCCTGGTAGAATCAGGGGTCTGCTGCATTTAGCTGTACAGTTTTGTTTGGCATTGAGACATGAATCAAAACCACAAAGCAGTTTTCTGCTTCTGCTCCCAGCCGCAGCCTCATTCTTTCCCCTTCACGCTCTTTTTGTTTGTACACACCACACAAAGTGACCCCCCATAAGTAGAGAGGAAAAGGACAGGAGGTGACAGTTCCTGTTTCTTTTGATGTTCATCCCAAGCATAGCATGCAAACTTTCTAATCTCTCTTCCCACTGCCCGCTGCGTGGCTGGAGAAGCTTCAGCAGGCTGGCTTTGTTTTAAAATGATACCGACAGAGCAGTCAGTCAGTCTGCAGTCTGAAGGTACAGAGAGAAGAGCAAGAAGAAAAGGCCAAGGCATGGCTTCACAACCCAGAGAGGGAACCCGAAGAAACACTCAGAGCGATAGGATTGCTCGGTGAGCAAGACAGTATTTCTGGGAAAAATAGGAAGGGCTGTTTTGAACATGGTGAAGGATAGAGGGTCGCAGAATCTGGTTCTGTGGGTCTGAAATTTCTTAAGGGTCAGAAATGTCTGAATTTCTGCTTTAATAGGCTACGGAAACAGGAAACAACTGTAGAGCTCTGGTCCAGACTGAAATTTTGTCTGAAAGCTGAAGGTACTGTGATGTGAGCTTAATTCTCATCTCCATGAAATAGCTCACCTGAACCTTCCATCTCCAGAACTGAGATGAAGCTTTTGTTGAGGTCTCGCAGACGTTACCAGTGAATTTTCTCAATCCAAGATGACTCACTTCATCACGCTTTTACCCTGACCTACAGAGTAAAATGCTGAAAATGAGGAGGCTCATTTTCAGTGGGTCTCTGAGAAGTGAACAGGCTCAGAAAATTTGGATCAGTTTTGTTTTTGGAAAACAAGCACCAAAGCCGGGGGTTCTCCAGTCATCACAAATACAGCTTAAGTTCCTGACAGGTACAAATGCCTTTCAAAAAGAGACTGTGCTGCAGTGCAGCCCATGGACCCCCAGCTTCCCCAAGTTCTCCTGCGTTTTGTTGCCATCACATCTTCTCCACCCTCCGCAGTCACTTAGCTGGACGTCTCTGCAACAAACAGCCTTACAAGAGGAGAAAATGCAAGAAAAAAGCCCATCTCCCCATGGCACTGAGCTCAGAGGCTCGGCGCTAAACATCCGCTGGAAATCAGTCTGGAAAAACAATAAGCTCCTTTCGGAGGCGTTACTCCGTGAGGGAGTTAACCAGCAATCCAGAAACCAGACTGTCATTAGGCAGCACTAGCAACAGCTGCATGGAAAGGAATGCTCTGCAGAGACTGCCTGACTTCCACTCAGACAGGAGCTTGCTTTAATAAGGACAGCTTTTGTGTGACGTCTTAGAACAGCCCAAGGGGCTGAACAGCAAGAAATCTATAATCATAAAAGCTAGGGATGGACTGGGATTGAATTCTGCTCTTGTATGCATCCTGGTAAAAATGAAGTAACTAATTTGTCTGAATCCAGCAAAGTTCCTTGGGTTTTTCACTAGCTTAATAGCATGGAAATCATTATAGACATTCCCTTAGCAGAACATTATGCTTTTATGATTATTATTCAGATGTATTACAGCAGCAGTTACATGTTCTGTGATAGGACTCCATCGTGCTGGGTCTTGAGAAATAAGAAACACAGTCCCCATTCTGCAGATTTGCCATATCAATAGACAGGACATGAAGAAGGCTGAGGAGGAAACTAGCTCTGCTTTAGGAAAGGCAGAATGGAAGTGCAGAGAAACTCAGGCAGAGGTTCAGCTTCAGGCCTTAAATGTGATGTGTGAATTAGGGCTCTGCCAGCCTGGATTTCAGAGTGCACTGCTGCTTTGGAGACCAATGTGACCAGGCTTCTAATTTAGGTACTTCAGGTATCTAAAGTTAGGTTCAGTTGGGAATTTGCTCTGAAACAAAGGGAAGGCAGCAAATGGTAAAGGCAGCAATTCAATCCAGGTCTTCAGACTTATGCCATGAGAACAAGGATGCTATTCCTCTAATAGCGATGTCAGCAACAGCCCAGGTGATGGCTATGACTGAAGATGCTCTCTGGAGCGAAAGCAACCAAATAATTCAATTATTTTGCCAGCCTTTTCAAATTCCACATCTCTCTTTGCTTCAAAAACCATACAAACCTTACTTTATCTCTTTCTATGAATTCTCAAGTCTTATCAGAGTTCAAAAGTAAGGGTCTCACTAGAGTATTTATCTTGTGGGAATTTACAATCATTTCTGGTTCCGCAGTGTCTGCTTTGCCCAGCCAAAGTCAGCAGGTTTGTTCAGAGCAACACTGGCTTCACAGAGCAGCCTTAAGATTTCCCATTAGAACGTGTAATTCTGAAGGCAAACCTGAGTTAGAAAGCTCTTTTCCTCTGCAGTAATCTTGAAGCATTCCATGAACTAGAAGCTCTTTGCTGATGAAATGGGATGAAATCTGGATGGGAAATTTTTTTATTGTGAAGTCACAAGGGACAAAAACGTCTCAGATCCAACAATTTGCTTATTTGTAGTGAATCATTTTGTTGGCTCAGCTTCTCAAACAAAATAAAGGTGGGGCTTACAGAGGCACCCGTCTGTGATCTGACTCCTGTCCCACTGTAATCTGTAAAACTCCCACTGATTTTAGCAGAGGCAGGGAGAGACCAGTGATGAATAGCTTGAAGAAAACACCCTAAATAAATGTTGTCTTGGAGCTTTATTTAAATGGCCAGATGGAGAGATCTTCAGCTGCCTTTACATCACAATTTGATTTCCCAGTGGAAAAAACCCGACTTTTATTTTCTCTGCCTGCCCTCCCATCGTGCTTTATGTCACTTTCCTCTGATTTTTTAGTCCTCAAATAACTGTACACTATGAAAACGGCATGAGCTCCTGTTCTCTGGTCTCATCATAACACAATTATCTTCAGCACACCTTTGTGAAGAAAGGGAATGTTTCCACTCTGTAGGTGAAGAGGAGACTTTCAGAAACCATGCAAGTTACAGAACAGTTTGCTGGTGACACATCAGTTCGTGTTTGGTTTAATCTCCTCAGAAAATTGTTGTGTTTTTATCATATAGCCACAGATGTTTTTGTTATCTGTAAGATTATCTAATCTTCAGAGTTCTGCTCAGTTCTTCACCTTCCTGATATCCTGTATCTGCACTAACTCCATCTGGGTTATCATTAGCTTTCCAACCCAACTTTTATTCCTCTCTTCCTTGTTTGCTTTTGCTGCTACTTTCTCTACTCTTTTTTCCCTTATCCTTGCGGCTATTTGTCTGCAAGAAGAGCATTAGAACTTCAATACTCATGTGTAGCTTTATCAGCATGTCACAGCAGGGCTAAGATGAGTCAGGGCAGTACTTACTTTCCCTGAGGTAACTGAGGTGAGACAACAGAACTTCTGTGTTGTAGAGGGAGGTGGTTCGGAGGAAGTCGTCCTTGTTCATTTTGCAGAGCTCTTTGCCATCCATATTCTGGAAGAAGGTGGTGTCAATCTCCATTAATCCATACTCTTTTATGGCCCACTCCAGCCACTGGCGCACGTGATCCTGGGTCCATAGAGTGGGATCTGCCAGAAAAGCACAAAGGAGGTTGATATTATATGGGAGCCTCAGGCCTCTAGCATTTAGTGCAAGCCAGTCAAAGCATTAACCATTGTTTCCACAACCAAGTGGATTTAATTTATTGATGTCAATGCGTTTTGCCTGGATGAGCAAGCATGGTGCTGTAAAAGGGGCACAAGCCCCACACATTGATTGCACTGGCTCCGTGGCAGGGTAAGCTCACTTGATGGTTTTCCACCTGTTTTAATCTTATACATAAACTGCTTGGGAACAATCTTAGTGGAATTCGACTGTGGTCTTTCTCTCTCTGGAAAAAAGGGTTCCAAAAGCAAGCTTGTCCCTTTGAAAGTGCATACTTGTCACAGCTTCAGTTCTGCAGTATTATTTAGTTACATCAGTGCCATTTAAGTCACAGCATCCTCTGCAAGTGCATTGCAAAGTCTCAACAGATGGCATTTTAAAGTCTGAACGTAGTGGCATTTCTGGTCAGCAAAGAGACTCTGACACAAAAATTACTGCTTCAACAAAACAGCTTTCCATGCATCCCTGAGTCATATTTGTTCACCCCGCTGACAAGAACACAGTTCTACCTCCGCTAGCTCTGTAAAACCAACACAGCTATTGGATGGCAATGTGGATTTCATAGTGCCTCATGCATTATTATCAACTGTCAGCAAAGCTCCAGCTGTGGAATCTTTATTGCTGGTGATGACGTAAGAGGGAGATTGAACCCGGCTGGAGTTTCAGACCCCATGGTGATGGTTTGCTGCATCAGTAGTTAAAAAAAGAAATCATCCTTTGAATTTTGAAAGGAGCAGTAGATCAGAAAGTCCTACCACGAGTTTGGGCCATGATACCATTTTTACTGAGTCACTTTCAGAGTGTATCTACCATTTCAGATGTTTCCTGTGCTATTTCTCCCCATGTATGTCATTTGAAAACCTAAGCTGCAAATTCATGTTCCATTGCAGCTAGGGAGGATTGTGAAATCAAGCCCAAATTTTGGAGAAGTTTGATCTGGCTGTCAAAGCTGGTGCCTTCCTCTACAGTAAAGCCCAGATGCCTCAAGTCCCAGGGTAGTAGAGAAAAATGGGTCAGAAATATGTAGGCATTACACAGGTGACAACTCAAGCTTCACAGAGAGGCAAGAAGAGTCTGCCACACTTCAGTGGTAAAATAATGCCTTGGTCCCAAACTGTGAGCTACGTGTGCTTGGGCTGGTGAGGGGTGGTGGTCATTATTGTCTTCCAGAGTCTGGTAAATCACTGCTACTTCACAAGCACCTCAAGATTTCGATTTGTGGATGCTGACAAGGGGAAAAAAATCTTTTTACACTTTCCATCAGTGAAGAGATTTTTTTCCCCTTCCACCGAGGCCACTAACAGCCATTTCCCACGTTTCAACAGCACTAAACTTTGGGCCACATTGGATCTTTTTTCAATAGGAATGGATAGCATGGTAGAGAGCAGGCTAAACGTTCCATCTTGAACAGCTTTATCATCCCTCATAATGCCTTAGATGGTATCAGCTGAAGCCCCTCCGGGCAATGCTGGTGCTGAAAGCATCTGATCCTGACACCAGTTACGTTGGGCAGCCTGTTTAAGCAGATCTTTACCAGGACTTAAGCGGTACTTTGAGACTTGCTGTCAATCTTTTATTGGCTTCCCTTCACTACATTCAGTTCAAACTTTTTCTTTTCATCCCAAATGGCAAACAAATGCTTGGGAATTGTCATCTGTTTGTGGTGAAGCCACGATCAGAAAACAGAGCTAAATTCCACGAGTACATTTCTTTCTGCCAGCAATTGAACTGCTTGAATCAGACACAATGATTCCATGATTCTACAACCCTTGACACGCCGTGTGAAAAGCCAGACCCTGCCCATGAAATCCGTGGAAGTTTTGGTATGTAAATCAGGCCATGGCTTGACTTATAATATTTCCCTTGCTGTAAAGTTCCCCAGCTAACTTGTTTATATCTATGCTGTTTGTAAACTTTCCAGAGGAAGGACTCCCTGTTCTTTCAGGTTCAGACTTCCCAGGTTGCCTGCCACACCAACTTTCATCCTCGACTACCCAAATGCATTTAATGCATGCTGCCAATTTCAGACAGCAGACGTGGATGTCAAATACAAACAGAGCTCGACAGGAATGTTCTCCTGTACTATTTTTTGGAAGGTTAATGTAGTTTCCGAAAATAGTTTTTCTAGTTTTCTACTTAAAACAAAAGAATGAAAACATGATAGCTCATTTTCAATCGACACGACATGACAGTGCATCTGGATGCTGCAGAGCATCACAGGAGTTTTAATTTTGGTGCACTCTGTGCCTACTCTTGCTTGTAAACTGCACTTCTTGACTGCACCATGCATATCCCTTGAAGCACTGCAGGTTCTGCTCGAGTGCACTGCAAGATTTGGTTCAGTGCGTCACAACAACACTTCATTCCCAGGAGGAAAGTAAATAAATAAACAAACGAATAAATAAGAGGCAGAATTAGCACTAATAGCCCACTTCCTATTCTGATTCAAGGTACACTGGGACACAGGGAACTTTCACTAGATATAAACTCTGATTTTTTTCCTTATTTTTCACAGTTTGTGAGCAAGAGAACTCCTCAAAGAATAGACAAACAAGCCGTATCTGTTCAGATGGATATTTAAAACAGTCCAAATATCACCCGAGGAGTTTGATGGTGGTGGTACCTGCTGGGACAATGACTCTCCTCTCATTGGTGGTCATGTTGGGAGGAGGCCCGTTCTTCTCATCCATGTAGGTGCTGTAACTCATTGGGTTGGACTCTGTGCCTGCTCCGACGAGCTTGCTGCATTTGTTCACACTACAGTCTACAGGGGACTCCCTGAAACAGAGTGAAAGGAAACAGATGACTTGTCATTATTATGCACCTTTCATCCCTGCTGTAGCAGAAGGAGATTTGAATTACAGAAATGGCAAATATACTGGAAGGAAAAAGTGAGGGGCATTTCTGTAGATGTGGGAGAGGCCATTCCTGGCTGGCCACGTAAATGTCAGAAGGTGCTCTGTGAATCACAAGCCTCACAGAAGGGATCTTTGATAAGGAAATGAGTGCAAGAAAGAGTGACTACCAGACAAAGGCAATGGCAGCTGTAAGATCACGTGTGAAATCTCTGAAATACCAAAGTTCATGTATGGGATAAAAATGAGTATGTGTAAGGGACTCCAGGTCCTCTTCCTGCATCCTTAGCTGCATTTTAGCAGTCCTCCAGCTTTATGCCCCTAGGAGCCCTTGTTGGACTTTTTGCTCCAGCCCTGTGTTACAAACAGCTCTGCACACTGTGTTTCTGCTAGAGGTGAGCCCATGAATCAACGGAAAGGCGGCGAGCTTCACCTCGTGACCTAGAGCTTTTCTGCAGAGCAAATGCAAAATACAGAAACATGCCCCTCCATTTTGTTGAGAAAGGACACAAAATACCCATCCTAAAATGACAGGGTAGTCGCAGGAGAATACTACAATGTGATATCTAAAAAGATGTGTTTATGTGCAGCTGAATGTAACTGATCTTGCCTGCTCTCAGCACCTAAACAGTCCCAGGCTTGTCTCCTGCTTGGATAGGAAATCTAGAAATCTTAGGTGCCTTAGGCATGAGTCAAGGCTTTCAGACCACAGAAACCGTGTGTGAAAAAGGCTCTGGCCTCAGTTTTACTTCTGAGGTGATGGAGAGTCGAGAAGGGAACGTTTAGCAACTCAGGTGGCACTGTATTAAGGCCAGGACTGCACGCAGAGCCTCGGGAAGCAGCAGGCTTTCTCTGTCCTGCTTTGGGAGAATTATGGCCTACAAACCACAGATAGGGAGCACAGACTTTGTTTTTCTCCAGCTGCAGTTGTAACTCACGCTTTTAGCTCTAGAGGTCACTTAAAATACCAGTCTGCAGCCTGCCACATGCACGCAGAACATCCCAGCCCTAAAGAATGTACCAGGGAAGGACAGGACTATTGCCCTCATCTTTACAAGAGTGTCTTAGTGTGCAGGCTCTACAAAGCAAGCACAGAGCCTGCATCCAGTGCAGCTCAGCCTGCTGCTTTCACTGCACAGCCGTCCTTCCTCCCTGCCAGGAGGAAAGAGGCTTGGGAGGAAACCATTTGCTGAAGGGTAAGAACTATGACAGTGCACCAAATCCCACCCTCTGAGTTCAGTTGGCAGGACTTCCAAGTTTGGACACTAAACAAATTTGTTTCTTAATCTGAATGACGGGGGGGCTGGGGGAAGAAATTACTGAAATTCAGTTATCACGGCTGGGAGATAAATGCTCCACCGAGATATTCCAAGGCAGATGGTAATTTTTTCCTCATGTCTTGCTGAGGGAATGTTGCTTCAAAATGGAAATAAGATGTATAACTTACACATGTTCGAATTTAAGGCTTTACTATTTCGCCTACTGTTTTTCCAGGCAGGGAACCAAAATCCGCCTTCGGAGAGGCAGACTGCTGAAGGTTTAATGTCCCCGTGGCAGTCAGAGGAGAGTCTGAGCAACTGCAGGGACACCGGGGTTTTCACAGGGAATGCAATCGTTCCTCACTTTCTGTTGAAATTCCCTGTGTCAGGTGTTAAACGCTGCCTGTACTGGCAGAGAAAAAGCCCTGAGGCAGCACAAAGACTCTTATTCTTTCCTGAGGTACAGGCTGTCCTGAGAAGACTCGGCGAAGCAGCGAGCATCGCTGCCATGTGCGAGCAGTGCTGGCACAGCTCCCTGCTGCCTGCCATCCTTCCAGGGGGCTCCTGCTCCCCCCATCACCTCCAGTCGAATTTCCCCAGAAATAACCCCTTTGGTTTACACGTGCAATATTTATACTAGGATGGTTACAAATCCCATATCCATGCAAAGCGATAGGATACATCCAGTCTGTCAGATTAAGTACATCTTCCAGAAGGCTGATCTATGTAGGAGTGCACAGGTTTTCTGGTGGCATCAGATGACACACATGAACAGACTGCAGGGACCTGGGCTGTCTTCACTCTCTCTGCTGTGTGCTGTGCACATTCACATGGCTGACAGCAAAGGAGCAAAAATAACCCCAGCACTGTAAGATTTCCTCAGCAATTCTGTGATCATTTTTCACTTTGTAGACGCAGCCATCTCTCTTGGCTTGGCAGCCAGGGCCCTGCGGATCCTTTGCTTGCTCTGTATGTCTCAGCAGCCAAAACCAGACAACCAAGTATCCAGGGCAGAGAGCTCAAAAACAGTTGTAGGGACTAAGGGACCAACAACTGGCTACCCCAGCAGCACAGTGCAGGAAAAGACCACTCCACTCATCCTGTGAGAAATGTTAAATGCACCCGTGTGTCCATGTGGATGTACAGATGCCTCCCTTCCTTCTGAACAAATTTTCATGGCTGGGTCCACAACTAACCCCAGATAGAAGAAAGCAAACTTAACTGGGGATGGCATTACCAAAACTTTATTAGGCAGGAGATCAAACTGCCCTTCTCTTAAGAAAAGCACTTTAACAACAGCAAGCAGGAACATCCTTACTTTTGTGTCCTTTGCAGTGCAGCATTTCCTACTAAATCCAAATGAGACCAAATGAACGCTGTTAGTCTGACCAGTGCCCACAGCTCCTGGAGGTGCCTCACTGCACAGCCCAGCCTGCCCTAACATGAGGCGCTCAGCAGCGTCCCAGCAGAGGGTACGTGTAAGTGTGGGCAGTACAAAGAAGAATTCAGTATGGGAATAACTACAGTATCAAATGAGAACAGGCAGCCGTGAGCCATGAATGGGGTATTCATTGGAATACACTCCTTTCTTACTTCATGCATTACTCACAAGCAGACTTAGATTCATAGAAAAATTTCCTCATTATTTGAAATGGTTTGTGAGATTTCAGATGCCTGATTAATCCTCGAGTATTCACAGATTATCCCTACTCCAGGCTTTCAAGTGGCTACACATGCTGTAGTTGCTCAGGTTTGGAGCAGAAAATGTTGTAATCTCCCAGTGTAAAGGGATACAAAATCTCCTAAGTGTGTTCACTATGGCAGTGACTGAGTCCAAGGAATATGAAGCAGAGCTCATTCCCACTGTCAGCCCAAAGACTCTTCATTCCAGCAGCTCCAGTAGCAGTCTCTGGGGATGCCAAGAGCTTGGTGTTTTGGGAAAGTGTGCGCTAGACTGGCCAAAATGGACAAGCAGCCAGCCTGGCATTGACTAATAACTGCTCTGTACTGCTTCAGTTTGTGTTCCAGATACTTGGAAATAAAGCAATTACTGTCCCAGGGCCTCTGTCTAGGAATCACCTTTGGCTTTCATTTGAAGGAGCAAAATAAGGGGTTTTAACGATTTCTGAAACTGACTCAGCTGCGATCAGTGGGACATTTCCTTCTTCTCTCTATCCTTTTATTCCTATCTTTTCATTCCTCCCCTCTTCATATCTTTTTTTTCCCTCTTAATTAAGCAAGCCACTTACATGTGTAAGTCCTCATTTGACCATCTCAAGTTTAAACGTGAAATTAAATTTTATTTTTGTTCATTGAAGGAAGTAGAAACAAATACATCATGATTCTGCTTCTGATTCCTTTCACAGGCAAGGAACAGAGCTCTCAGGGCAGAAGCAAAGTTCCTTGAACCTCAGCTTTAACAGTGCCTCACATTTACACGTCCAAAGCAAGGAAAGCCTGAAGAGGAGGCTCACTTTGGAAAAGAGGCTCTAGAAGCCTGCAGAAAGAAGAGATGGCTGTAGAAAGGATGGAAAGAAATGTACGACTGACAAAACTCAAATCGTGTGGGGAAAACACAGAGGCTCGTGTGGCTCTAACGTGTCTGTATTTACAACTCACAGGTACAAGACAAGCAGAAGGTATTTGCACGGGCTGCTGCTCTGGCTGGGGACTGGAACAGCACCATGAATCCCACTAGAGGGCTCACATGCTATTTACAGGCATTTTTATTCCTAAAGACATCACTGATGGCCTCTTTGTTTTGCTTTGAGAAAATTATAATGGCATAAAAATGTTCTGAGATCCCTGAACCTTAACACCATTTTAGTATTCTGAAGCAGGAGAAGGCTTTCAAAGCGGTTTCAAAGCACTGACTACAGCATTTTAGCTAGGCAAAATTCATAACATGAGTTGGAATTACACAGGGGAGTTCATCTGCATCTACGCAGGCATCCAGAACATGTGAATATTATTTTTTTGGGGCAGATCATACAAATTTTGTAACATCAAATGCAGATATGCAGTGGCTGAATTTGTAACATCTGTTGTTTGGTGCACTCTTTGCTTTTGGAATTGCTGTAAATGATATGGAAAAATCTGTTATTAACACTGACTGTAAATTAGATTAAACTTCACCCAGCCTTTTCCTTTATTCTTCAGATTTTAAAATGCAAAAGATTCTCATCCTTTTAAAAAATGTATATAAAAATGCTTTTATATTAAAAAGGCAACCAAAGGCCCTAATGGCAACCCAGGTGTGGTATATTTGGAGCTGTAAATGCACATCATAGAAGACAGAGCTTTCCTCTGGTGGGCTATAAACTAAATAAACAGAAGACACAAATCCAGCTGAGAGTAAAGAACACAAGCCAAAGTTCCAGTCCCTGAAACAATGCAAAGAGAGAAGAAAGGTTTACACAACACCTTTTTGTAAACTGAAGGAAATGCTGGATCTCTGTTTCTTCTGTGTAACAGGTCAGAGCAAGGGCTGAGCAAGGAGCCGTGCAAGAAGGCAAGGACAGACTGATGGTGTGACTGCATCCAGCTCTGCTCGTACTCAAACTCATCATATTTCTACCTCTGAATCTTGCAATAATGCAAAAGTCCCATCGTCTCATCTAAGGCACAGATTCCTGCAACCACCTGAACATCCCACGTACACATCAGGATGCAGCTATCTGGGAAATTCTTCCTACACGTGATGTGGAGTAGAGACCTGGGCAGGGCTGCCACGTTGTTTAGTACTGGAAGGAATGGCTCTGCACAATGGACTGGGAGAGGTTCTTCAAAGAGCCCTTCTCCCACCAAAGCAGCCCATCACATCATATCTCAGCCATCAGACCTGCTTCTGAGCACTAAGGTAAAGGAGAAAAGCTGCACGCTGCCCCTTACCGTCACCCAGCTCTCTCCACAGTCAGGTTTCCTACGGCTCTATCACTCCCTACAGTACACAAACCATTCTCTCAACGAGGAGAAAATGCTTGTGCTTCAAGTCCAGGTGAAACACAAAAAAGCTACTCTAATGAGGCAGCTGGAACTCGGTAAGAGACTGTATTTGAAAAACAAGGGAGAGAAAGACAGGGAGAGCGAGAGGGAGGGAGGGGGAAGAGGCTTTGTTATTCAGTCTGTTCGAGTTAATCGGTAGTGAGATCAGTTTTTGCTGCTCAGATGGTGTCAGTTTTGCCAGGCAGCTGATGGGACAGAGGAAGAAGCGACAGGCGCAGCCTGACCTGAAACAATGAACTGTGACGGACATGAGAGGAAAGGACAAATCTTTAGCCATGGATGGTGAGAGAGGATGGATACATCAGGTGAATGTTCCCATGTCTCGGATTGGTTGGAGCTCCTGTGCTAACAAGTTATGAAAAGGCAAGGATGGAAGTTATTTCAGTGCTGACTTCTGACATGCAAAACAGTCCTTTCTTTTTTTCTAACAGGTTGGAAGTTGTTACCCCCTTCTTAGAGTGACTGAGGACACTGAGTTTCTGCCTAAAAATCTTGTAGGTTCAAGTAAACCCATAAAAAAGGATTTCCTTTTTGCCCAGAATAAACACACTTCTGGAGAGCCTTCCTCTAGGGGTATGGGAGCACTTACAGTTGCCAATGGATCAGCCTGTCAAAGCACTATTATTTCCCTTTTTTTCTGAACAGAAGAGGAAATTGCAGCACAAAGACCACTATGGAAGCTCAGCCCAACACTTTTGACTGATTCTGTGATTCTCTAACTGCTAAGTACATGCAATACACATACAAGGAAAATGTTGCATAGACTTCTGGACATATATAAATACACCTACATGCAAATCTATGCAGAGCTGGCTTTTGCAAGATGTAAAAAGCAGAAATATTCACTGCCTCTGGTAGCTCAGCAAATTTGACAGGACTTCTTCCTTGTTAGGCCCTCCAAAATCTGCTAGAGTGAGACAGCAGCAGAATAAAGGGAGGAAACCCTCTGTGAGAGTTGGTCTGCTACCGTTGGCGTGAGCAACTGATGCAGTCCTACAAAGGGTTTCCTCACATGACTGTGGGAGTGTGCTGCCTGTGCCACATGTGAGACTGATTCTGCCACCTCTGCTCTCATGACTGGTTTAACTCTGCGCAGGATGGAGAGGTCAAATCCATCCCAATTCCTGTGCAGCCTAGGGATGGATTTTTTCAGGAAAAAGGGGAAAAAAAAGCCCATTTTCCTATGTTTCAGCTTGTAATCTGAGCAAAAATCCCAGTAGTTCTTCCAAGGTCCAGATGTGACACCAAGGTACAACTGGGGCAGCATCAAATTCGATCTACAAATGATCGAATAGACAAACAGACTTTTATCTCATAGTAAAATCAGCATCTGTATACTGATGAGGAAAAACAACACACTGCTGTTTGAAGTTTGTAACACCATCATCTCACTATAGAAGTCTGAAACTGTGAGGCTGCTTTCTGTTTCAAGCTTTACTTCACTAGGTTCTCAGAAACCAGGAAAGTAGGCTGTTAAAGAAAAGCCCTCAGATGTTGAACTATATTAACATCATGTAAATGTCACAGATCTTTGTGACTTTGAAATTAGAATTTAATAAGAAATGAATGTGTGCTAAAATCTAATTCTAAAAATGAACTAGTTTTAAATTGTATATATTTAAAACTGAAATAACTTAGAAGTTTTAGTGTTCATGACTTTCTCCAAGAGGGTGCCATTTTTTTTCCTAGTGTTTTTACTTCTATAAATGTTCTTTAAAGAAACAGTCTGAGCTGATAAGAAAATATTTCCTTTGCTGAATGTGGAAATGATCCACCTTCCCCAGCTCTAACCACCAGTGGGATGGGGCAGGCTTCCCATTTCTATGGCTAAATATATCATAATTCATTTATTACTGATGGTGAACTTCTCTGTTCAGACCTAATCCTAAGCTCTCATTTTCACAAGTGGTCACCTATACACATGCAGTATATATGCACGTATTTTGTTTTGTTACACCTATTAGACTGACATGAAATACATCAGTCTCTTCTTCTTGTCTTCATCAAATAGTTTTCCAATTTCCTACTGTTCCTTCTGCCCCTGCAAAGCACAAATCTAGTTGCAGATGCAATGAGAACTCCCTCCAGTGAAGCTCATGCAGCCCATTAGTTCAGCTTTCACTAGCTTCACTACCAGTATAAACTCTGTCTTCGGAAGCCCATTGAACCATGGCATATATGTGAGATGCTGAACTAAGTGATGAAATGTGTAAATCAAAGCAGTGTCTGTAGGATGAACTCTGTCCTGGCAGTCTCGCATCCCAGTCTGTACAACGTTCAGAGAGACTGGTAGAGTTGTGTGCTAAGGATCTGCAAGCCACAAGTGACAAGAAACTGCTTCCAGGGGTAATGGGGTACGACTACATGGACATTGGGTTTGTTGAACTGCAGAGCACAAACGGACAGCACGTGCTTTACTTTTATTTCAGATTCAGCAGAAGAGGAAAGGGTCTTTCCTTACCTTGATCCATTCATGTGGTCGTATTCTCTTTTAACATTGACCCGGACTGGCTGGTTAATCCACTCCTGCTGAGGAGGTAAAGGGTTGATTTTGTGTGGCTGGCCATAGTCAGGGTTCCCTGAGGCTGTCATGTCTGCCTTGGGGAGGTGAGTGGCAGCGCCGTATGTGGAGTCAAAGAGGGACTGGTCGTCGCTCACCACCGACAGGGCCTCCTGAGGAGAGAAAAAACAAGTGCTCAGGGTTGTGACTAAACCAGTAACCCCACTCTCATTCTCTCTTTGAGCTGGTGAGCACCTGTGAGGGCCCCCCAGCTGCCCAGCTCTGTCTGAAATTGCCACCTGTCAGGATTGCAGATTGAATCAGATACTTTGGGGTCCATCAACCCGTATGCAAAACCAGTGGGTTCCTTTGCTAGCTGCTGGGTGGGGCAAGAATTAAGGTTATCTGACTTCTGCAAACAGCAAAGGTGGCAGCTGGCTGCTACACTGTGCCCAGAGGTCACTGGAAACAGACTCTGAGAAGCAGCTTTACCTGTGTTTTATGTAGTTTCCTGCCCCCCTGTCTGCACTTGCTGGTCCAAAACCATAAAAACAGATATGTACATAAAATATCTGGAGTGTCATTGGAGGTGCATGTTATTTCTGAGCATCTTCTTCCAAGGGGTTTTGTGTGGGGTCTATATTTTGAGGCTACCCATGAAGCAGAAGCAGTCAGTGCAGGTCAGAGTTACGGGTGTTAGTGGTGGGATAAAAAATGCAATACTTTACCCTTTTTGTTTATTTTGTGGGAAATGTAGGACTGGTGAGTTACCAAATGTGCATTTCTAGAAATGCTTAAAAACAGGAAATTGTTATCCTTTTTTTTTCTTTTTTTTTCCCCTGCTGAAACTCAAAATGTTGACAAAAATTCTGCCTATCAATTTCCTTGCGTTGATGCACTTGGGTTTTCTAAATGAAGCATGCCAGGCTCATACAGACAGGCTTTGGCACAGTCCTTCCTTATTCCAAGTGCATCTGACAGGGTCTGCATGTTCTTGACTGGAGCTCAGCTAACCACACAGAGCACAGCTGCCATTATGGCTGACAAGCCAGAAACTGAAGGAGGAACCTCCCAGGCTAAAAGTACACATTACTTTAATGTGAGTTAATGGAGCAGCCCTCCAAAACAAAGGCAGCAATGGAGTTGCCTCCTCTGTGGACTGAGCACTGAGAAGACCTGTAATACACGTGAAGCAGTGGGTTACTGTGAGCGTGCAGATGCTGCCTTTGCTTTCAAAGCAAAACCTCTGGTGTTCCAAAATCACAGGACGTGATCCAAATTATGAGCTTTTAGAAATAATAAATTGTTGTTCTCTGCCTTCTTCCCCACAACAGTCATTTCTGAGGTTAGTTTTGCAAACTTTTTCCACAACTGAGGAGGGAAACAGAAATTCTGAAAACTTAGAAACATACAGCTGCTGAAATCCTCTGATCACACGAGAATCAAAGCGAAAATCAGATATTAAGGGGCTTGTGATATCATCACAAAAAATGTCAATAGTTGCAGTTCAACTGGCTAAATATTAGAATCCCTCTCAGCTTGAAATTCACCCATTTAGCACGAGTCATGTCAGTGCTCTGCATCTACAGATATCAGCACTTTTCTGTCACAGACCTCAGATCACGTAACAAAACCAAACACTCCTGAGCAGCCTGGAGTTTCACTGAGCCTGACTAAGCCTGAATTCAGGACAGCCCTCATATGTGTGTAAGTCCTGCTGAAGTCTCAGTTTTTGCTACAAGCATTTTGCAAGCAACCTCTCACCCTGAGCAGCTGCAATGGTGACAGCCCTTAAACAGCACTGAGAGTTTTGCCCCACGCTGCCTAATGCTGCACGTTGCATGTTCCTGCATGACCCCAGCCTTCTGTCCTTACAGAGATGGAGAATTTCTCCAGGATACAAGCTTTGCCTGTGTAGAATGGTGTAAGGACACATTGCTGTCTGGTAATAGCTCTTAAATCAGATCAGGCCTTCCTTCCAAAGGTAGGGCTCCAGAAGCTTGCTGCTTCTCTGGTTCACTGTCAAGCTATCAGACAACAGTTCCAAAATGACCCATCTTCCATAGGCCTCTGTTTAGAAAATGTGGAGCTCCCAGCATTATGAGGTGGTAGGTGGGCAACAGACACGTGGGGTGCTGGACTGATTTCTGCCTTCCTAGTCTGTGCTGTGCATCCTGGGTGAGGGCTGAGCCTCATAGCAAGCCGTCAGGAAACCATCTGTACCACTGTGAATGCACGGGGTGCTCTTAAGCTGTTCTCTTTTGGAGATTTCCAGTTTAAAGCCATGCACAAATCTACCTTTGAGGGAAGAAATATCTGGGAAAACGTTATTTCTACCTAAAGCCATTTTTCTTCTGAAGAGAGATTCTGCTGGAAAAAAACAAAACAAAAAAAAAAAACAAACAAAACATCAGAAAAGAAAAGAAAACATCAAGAAGCAAAGAACAGCCCCAGACTAGGATCAGCTATTAAGCCAGTATCTTTACAATACACAGAGCTAACAAAAGGCAAGTACACAGTTGTCTGGTATCAGATGGAAAGTCTGCCTCCTCAGATAAGGACCTTCCCTGACAGACAAGTGGCCGGGCCCTGCCTGCACAGCAGTGACAGCCAGCAGGCAGGCAGCAGCTGCATGGAGCAGCTCTGCGTTTTGCTGCTTGAGTGTATGCAGTCTGCAAAATGCACAGGCTTTGAGACTTCATCACACAGAGGAAAAGAAATTCAAATGTGATGACTGCCGTTGTGGCAGTGAACCAGGGACCATTTGAGCTAAAGCCTTGAGTTAGTTACAGCAACAAACACTACAGACTCATGGCTCTGAGGGAACTGATGACACACAGAGCTTCGGCAGATGAGAGATAGTGGCTTGTAACACCTGCTCACAGTCAGGACGTGCAAGCAAATAGCAAACAAGTATTGCTGATTGCACGCGAGGAAGTCGAGTGGCATGCTGCCAGCCCTGCTGCAAACAGCTTTTCTGTGATCTGGACATTACAACCTGGGAGAAAAGCAAGGGGGTGGTAGGTAGCAGGTAGCCTTTAACTTGTGGGATCAGAGCACAGGCCGCTCAGCTGACACCCTAAAAGGAGGACTAAGTGGGACTCATTTTCCTGGAAGAGGACAAGGCTCAGCTGACCCTGCCAGGATGGGGAAAGCACACAACCTGCCTTTAGTCACTATCAGAGGCTCTCCTTGGCTAGACTCCGTTTTGAAGGACCTAATCTGATCAGGAAGTGTTTGACTTCAGCTCTTGCTGAGGAAGGGATCAAGAGTTAAACTGCATACCAGAGGGCAAATGTCTGTCCCACTGGAATCTAGAATTACTTAGTGTATGGTGACGGGCAACTGGGAGAGCAAGGCAAGGTGTGAAAGGTGCTAACATAACCTAACCAGACAGGGCACTGCTCACAGAGCTCCCCCCACTCTGTCGCCTCCTGGGCTGTGTCCTTGAGCTGGCCAGACTGTGTCTGAGACAGGGGTCTTGTGTGTATTACTCTGGCATATACGTTACATTATATTGCCTCTGGGAATAGGCCGGCTTCAGTTTTTCCAGTTTTTAATCACATTCCTGGCATAAATGTGGCAAGCCCCGTCTAGGCTGCTTGCAGCACGGCCATAGGCAAGTTCAGTCCCTGCAGAGCACAGCCTCAGCCTCCACAAGGCAGCCCACCACGATGGGCTCCCATTGCTGTGAGCACTGAGACAACTTTGTGCAGAGCTAGCACACACTCGTGGATCTCCTAGACATGAAAATGTGAAATGGCTATTAGTAATAACAGCTTTTAGATGTGCAAGGATAAATCTGCAGGATTTTGTTTTCTTAGACCAGGCACCCAGAGCCAGGTCCCACGTGTAAGTGCCTCAGTGTGGTGATTTGTGCTGTGATTTTGTTCCTGTGCTGCGGGAAAGGCGGCCTGCTCTGCTGGTCACCGGCAGCACAGCGGCAGGGCAGAGGCAATGCTTCAAGCAAGTTATCCCAAGGCTTTACTGCCATGTGCAAATGGCATTTGTGTGCCAGCAAAAGGTTTTACTTCGGTTAATGAGGGGGACTGCTGGGGCATTAATTCTGCACGGAAGGGATGCATTCTGCATGAACAGCCCTCAGGCAAAAGTCAGGGGCATGCACACAGTGAGGATGTGCAATGTGAATTGTCACCACTCACCTCGTTCTGCTCACTGTCCCCAACACAGGCTTGATAGAGCTGATGAGTGCACTAACAGCAGATCTAGCCCCAGGATGTCCTCACATTCTCTAACCCCCCAAGGTTTGCCTTGGACAAAGCCCTTAAAAGTTCAAGTTTTTACCCTTATCTAAAGTTTACTGCCAAGGATAGCTCATTAGAGGGTCCTGGTTCCCCACTCTGTGAGAAAGGTCAGGAGAACAAGAGCTGGTGAGGTGACACTTGTCAGTGTTTTCACCCCAGATACAATGTAGAGCCTACAGTAACAACTTTTTCCAGGTGTATTCAATGAACTTACACTGAATGTTGACTTCGAGCTCTTTACATTCGCTTTTCTGGCCATAACCACATTTAAAAGGCATTGCTAAAGATCAAAGATTCATCCTCCTCCACAAAGTCTGGCTTAGAAGCAAATGCTGAGTGCCTGACCCATCATGCTGTGCATGGAAAGAACTTCTACATCTAGAGGGGTGACTTTGTTATCTTTTTTTTCAGTAATATATTTTCACCACCCTTAGTCCTGCAGGAAAATCACTCCTGAAATACTTTTGTAAAGTGAATGCTACCAACTCAGACCCACCATCTGCCGGAGCCCAGAGGTGCAACAGCAGAGCACTGCAATATTAGGTACCAACAGCAAGAAGTCTTACATATGGCTTGAGGTTAGCACAGAGGTTCTGCTCCTTGAACAGAAATGACTTTGGCACTGCACTTTTACAAGTCAGCACTTCTTTTGCCAACATCTCATACAAGCAGAAGGGAGATAACATCAGACTTACAAGAAAATGAGTCAAATATAAAATGTACAGAGGAACAGAGTCTGGGTTGATCTTGGGGCAGCACATTTGAATGGATTGAGCATGGAATTAGCAGACAGGAAGGCAGAGTATTATTCTCATCTCTGCCCATGATCTTCAACATAAGCTTTAGCAAGGTATTCCCTCATCTGTCCCTTTTCCTCCCTGCATCCTCTGTTGCTGTTCTACACATGCAGTAAGCCCTGGTGGCTCTGAGCCTCGTCCAGGGCTGTTAGTTTTTGAATTCCACATCTTTCCAGTGTGCTTTTTTGAGGTTTGCTCTTGCCATTCCACCTTCTTTGCAGCATATTATGTGACTGGTGCAGGGACTCCTGTAACTCCCCCTGGAAAATTATGAGCATAGGCATTTTATTGCTAACAGCCACAATCCAATCTTGTGCCCTTCACAATCAATTTAAAGCCTGCCTCTATAGCAGAGGATTTGCAGACTGCAGCTATCACCAGAGACCCAACATAATGCTGTAGTGCAAATGGAAGGCTGAGAGTTGCCACTGCCTAACTTCCTTGCTCTAGACTTCTTCTATCCACTTGCAGAACTGCACAGTGACTGCCTGCCCATCCTGCTCACAGTATTTTCCAGCTGAGCTGATAGTATTTGTGTTGTGGCAACCCAAATGCTGTCATCCATGCCTAAGAGCTGCCCCTGCCCTGAGGAAGGATGGGAGGAGATGCAGTTTTGCTTTCCCCCCCTGCAGCTCAGGACTGAGGATTAAGGGGAAGGCAGCATGCCTTTCAGCCTGTGTCAAAGTTTCTGTGCATTTGAGGCTTTCTTTGTGTGGAAAGAAGGGCCACAACATTGCATGCTGGCTTTCATTTATTTTGATGATATCTCATACTCCTCTAATTTTGTACTTACTTTGCACTGAAGAATTACTCAAAACTACAAAGCAAGTCAGTTACCCAGACAAACTGTGATGCAAGCTCTCCTCTGCAGCTCTGCCTGCCTTTCTTTCACTTTCCATCAGGAGCACTACAATGGAGCTCAGCTTGGCAGCCTTAGAGAGCATCAGCATTTCTTCATAATTCAGATAAATTAGGACCAACAACTTAGTAACTTGTGCTAGGAGGAAACAAAGCCAGATAGGCATTCAGACTGAAACTAGAGATCACACAAAACCAGCTAAAAATTAGGGTAAGGTGATTTTGCCAAACTTTTTATAAGGATGTAAATATATATATTTTTTTTTTGTCTTAATTTTTACACCCACTATCTCCATGAAATCACACATGAAGTGGATCAAATAAAGTTGCTAAAATGAATGTTTTGTTATTTTGATCTCAAGATCACCAAAACCTGACTCAAAAAGGAAAAAATAAGCCATGCTCTGTACTTTGCTTTCCAGAAGATCACTGGAAGCACTTGACTTCATGTGCATATTTTAGGATCTGAACGAAAGGCTTTTTTCTCAGTCAAAGCTTTGCATCAATCAGCTTAGAGCCCGTACTGATTTGTTTTCAATAGGCTGAATATCAGGTGGGAATGAGTGGGTCCCAAGCACTGGTCCCCAACAAGTTCCTGCATTAGGGCTGACAATAGGAAGGCTTAGGAGCAGCCTTAGACATGTGGGAATCTCCAGGAGATGGTTTGGTGTGTGCTGAGCACAGGACCAGGAAACGAAGTGAAAAAAAGAACCTCAAATTGCTGCTGTGTCCCCTTGACCTGAGAAGAGTAATATGGTGAAATAAGAAGCGAGAAGGCTGGACATGTCTGAGAGATTATCACATCTGCAGCCTACCGTCCTGCGGTGCTTCGCACCCTGCCTGTACGATGCACACTGGGAGCAGTGGAGGAGTGGATGAGGTGTCTGCCCATTAACAGACAAGGGACAAATCACAGCCTCTGGCTTCTGGTACCAGAAAGTTTGGGAGAATTCCTGCTCGGGTCTGCCAACCAAAACACACCAGGTGCTTTAGGGTGAGTACTAAACCTTGGGGGTAAAGCTTCAAGCCTGTTAAAAGCGCTGGAAGCTTTGCCATTGGCATTGGTGAGACAGGTTTCATTTCTGGCAGTGAATTTTACTACAAAAGGATTTGCCTCCATGAACAAATCAGCATAACTCTGGAGTTAGCACTGTCTGCTGAGGTGGGAGGACTAAATCATCTCTGTGGATCTTTTCCAAGCCACATCATGTTCCCAGAAAACCAATCAGCCTTTCCCATGTATTAGCACTGCCCTTGGCCAGCTTACTATGCTTAGATCACCACAGCTCTCTGCCCACATCTTCTCCACTCCAGAGCTGCCCATGCTCACTACGAATGACTCGAATGATCTGACACTGCATGGGTGACCGCTTTCCAGAGCTCAGTAGTCAAATCCACCTAGCTGTAGTTCATGTTACTTTGAGTTTTTTCCCTTCCCTTGCAAAATAATTGACTTGCTCTGAGCAGATGCGTTTGTAAACAGAGACACATGGATATAACTGTGAACATACACACTTCAGTAAATATTATTGTAGCATTTTTATGGTCCTTTCTGCTGAAGACACATGGAGGGAAAATTGCAAGATGGTTTCAGAATCTGGCTTCCTGACAAGCCAAAACTGTATCTGGAAGAATTAGAGCAGTCCTCTGCTATGCAGAATTCTGTGCTGACCTCAGCTTTGTCCCAGGGCACCCACTGCCCTGCTGCTCTCCTTGATGCTGTGCCAGAGAATGGCTTTTAGTGGGCATTCTGTGATCAGGATTACCACCATCAGTGAGTGGTACTTTTACTCCCACCAGAAACTGAGGCAATATAACAACTCTGTTGTTTTTGGTTTTTTTTTTGTTTTCCACGTGGAAAATCTTATTGATATAAAGAAATCGTCATAGAAAGGGAAACAGCAAAGTGCAAAATCTCTGAATATTAGGGGGACTTTGTCATGAGTGAGGGTCACATCTAAGTGCCTCCGCTTTAACAGGCTGCCTTGGAAAAGGACACCTGGCGGACCCTAAAACATGAAGGAATAGGTGCAGACTGCACCTCCTGAACATTGCAGGATGGTTCTCACTGCTCAGGCACTGGAAACTGAAAGAAGGCTGTTCTCCCAGGAATGCAAGACCTGGGAGGTGGCAGTTTAGAGAGGCACAAGTATTTTGGGTTCCTCTGAGCGCTGACTCACTGCTGCACCAAGGTCCATTCATTATTTTTTATTTCACTTTGATACCATTGTCCTGGCTACATTCACAAACACCGCAACCGTATCCTGTTTTGTTCTCTGACACCATTCCCTTCACAATTGCAGGAAGCCCATCAGGAAACATTCATCGGGTGCTGTTATGTTTCCATCCACAGAGAACAAAACATGCACTTTCAGCCCGAGATGACTTTATTCCAGACTAAGGAAAAACAACAGCGTGAAAGAATCACAGTAGAGTCTCCAGGAGAGGACGCAGTATGTGCTTCTCCCCTGAAATAGAGGTAGGGATCTTGAGCAGAGCTGAATGCCATTTACCCAAGAAATGGTTGGTGATGGAAAGGCTCAGCCAAAAGGAAATAAAAAGCCTAATCCATCACTGACATCTATAGTGCATATTGCAATGTCTGGACACTGTATCAGAGAAGTAAATATAAGTACAACACAGTCCTGAAGTCCTGAATCCTAAACCAGATGTAACTTGACATCACAAGCATAATGCTTGAGCATTCCAGATCTGAGCTGTGTTTGGATTAAATCTGTGTTCAGGATCTCAGTGCTCTTGATACTCAGAGTGTAAATTCAGTGTTTCAGCTCAGAGCTGGTTACTTAGATTTGCTGTCAAGTGTGCATCACATGAAGTATGGACGGAAGAGCAAATGGCCATCCAGGACTCACAGGAGCTGATTTACTCCCCACACCCAACCCACACTCTGCAAATGTCACTCAAAACACAGCATATGCATACACTTGATAGAGTGTTCTGAAACTTCCTTGCCTCTTTCTCTACAGACTGGCATTTACTGGGGTGAACAAGCACCAAGGTTGAGATTTTCGGAAGAGCTGTACAAACTGCACTCATATTTGGGAGGACTGGGGAGCTGCTCAAAACTCTCTAGAACATTAGGCTTAAATGTCACAGGACAAAACAACCGAAGGAGAAGCAGTTAGGAACAATACTAGATTTTCCATTTCCTTCACCCATTGCCCCTGGCTGCAAACACAGGTACCACCACCGCCCTGCTTAATAAAGCTGTGCATTGATGCCTTGTGCAGAATACCCAGCCTCTGCTGGCTTCTCATCCAGTCCCCAACTGGTCTCCTTCACTTGGCTGTGGAACTGAAGGCTGCCACCCTGCTGGGATGGCATGGATCTCTGTTTTTCTTGTGCACTGAGCCCAGCCCCTGTGGCTCCAGTGACGAGATTGTTTCTGCATACGCCTATAGGAAAAGCAGAGATTTTGTGAACAAGCCTACTTGTGGCATTCCAAGGAAAACAGCTCAGCAGGATTACACTGAGATATTTTCTTTGTCAATCTCAATCAAGATATTTGAACAGGAAAACTCAGTTTACTCCATTGGAAGTTCTCAGGGGCTTTTCATTTATTTACAAAGAAATACTGAAGTTCTAATCTTGGTGCAGGAGAAAGGTCCTGGCATCTCACCTCTTGGACAACAATTCCATCCTAAGCACCTGGGTCGAAACACAGAGCTGACATTACATTACAAAAAGGAATTGACAAGGTGATATTTTTCCTAGCAACACCAGCAGCCACTGAGAGCAGACTGCTCTACCAGCACTCATGCTCCAAACAACCGCAATAGTAAAACAGCTTCTGATGCCTAACAGGACAGTAAGATTGCTGCTAAGGACAAACAACCTATTTCAGGAATGCATGGATTAAATATATCCATCAAACCCCATCTCTGTGTCCACCTACAAGAATCAACTGGCAAATGCTGCCTCTTTCCTAAATAAACAGCAGAAGATGTGAGAGCAAAAATAAAAAAGGGCTTTGTTTACAACTGTATTGATGTCCACATGTCTCAGTTTCTGTATCTGTACAATGCACAACCATAGAAGTTCTCAGATTTTGCAGTGTCACAATGTCAAGGCAAGAAACAGGTCAGAGAAGTGACAAGTGTTATCCTAAGGCTAGAACTGCTAGACAAAAGCAAAATCTATCCATAGGAGGCCGAGCAGAGAAGTTACAAAAATCTCTTACCAGTAACCATTAACAGAAAGTCTGTTGATTTTATCAGCGTGGCACTGAGAAGGGCTCTGAGCCTTGCTTAGATAAATGACGTCGTTTGCTCCTGCCACCTCCAGAAGTCTGCCCTCATGGCTAGTTTTCCACCCCTGTGAGAACAGATGGCTGCTTCTTCCCACCTGTCCTCAGCCCCAGCAAAGCAGGCCAGAGATGAGTTCATGGCAGGGAGTTTCAAATGTTTTGCTGCAGTGAAAGCAGGCAAGAAGTGGAGTCCAGGCTCACAGTATGTTGGGGAGGAAAGGGGCTGGCAGCCAAGGCTGGCAGCAGTCAAATCCCAGCACTGAGACCAGTTCAGTCTCCAGCTTCAGGTAGGGTCACTTGGCATCTCAGTGTTCTCCTCTGCAGGAGGTGCTGCTTGAAATAACAATAGGTATATATACAGGAGCAGCTTTGGGGTTGGTTCTGATCAGGTTTCTGTCATCTCTAGGACCATCATGCAGATTTCCACATGGTCCATGCAGCGTCAGCCCTGCTTTCCTGCAACTCATCTGCAAAACTCCACTTGTAACAATTAATTTCACATTTGGTTGGCTGGTTTGGTTTCTAACGACAATCATTAGCACTGGCTTGATAACTCTGCAATACCAAGCTGCCAGTAACCTCCTCCCATAGCAGTGTGAGTAACAGACAAAGGCAGCACCTCAGTGGTGCCATGCAAACAGACTTGAGGATGTTACTTCAACTTTATGGCATAGGAACCTGCATAAAGCAACCAAATACTCTGCTCAAAGTCATTTGATGGAGTGTAACTGAACTAAGAACAAAACCCAGGCCATCAAAACCAAATCTAGCCTTCATACAGAGGAGAGGGTGGCCTTTATATGCAACCCCGCAATGTTTTCTGAGATGACTGCAGTTTGTTCTCCTCTTGCTGAAGTGTTTCTTACATGCTAACACAAATAAGAAGCAGGCCTCTCGGCACATCTCCATGTTCTCAGCAGAGCTGATATGGCTCGTCTTATCTCTACCAGGGCAAGTCCCCTGAGCTGCGTTGAAAAGCCTTTTATCAGATGCAATTTAAAGCAAGCTCTTTTTGAGATGTAGCTCTGCAGCTCTGGCAGGAAAGTGGGGCTTCTGACTAAATCTCCTCTGGTTTTGTTTAGCATTGGGGTGAGAGAGTAGGACAAGGTCCTGTTTGTGGGGCCGGCAAGACAGGGCTGCTCCCTGCACCTTCCCTGAAACAACGCTCTGCTCCCTCCATGAGAGGAAAACCCTGTCAAAATTGGCTTAACGATCTTCTAATATTTCCATGCAATTAAAGGCCACATCTGTCTCACAGACCCCGTCCTCCTTTGCTAATGTACAGACATGAACTAAACAGTCTGTCTTGTCGATTCGCGGGGTAACAAAGGGGCCTATTCATAACACAGGCACTTTGGCTATTTTGTGTGTGTGAAATGAAATAGAGTTTGCATTTGGAGAATAACCTGTGCTGGAGCTAGCAAGAGATTTCTGCTCTAATAAATCAATCAGCTTTACCGGCTAATAAAATAACCCCCCTCCTAATTCTGACTGTGCTAACCAGACAGCCACCCTACAGAGAGGCAACTGGGGTTTCTGCACGTTTGTGAAAGTGAGAAGCTATGCTAGCTTGCTATTCAAACTCCTACAAGGATAGAAAAAAGAAGGTATCCACTGGGCTGGAATGCTTAAAGCAGCTGAAGAAAGCAGTTATCCTTGGCCTAAGAAATGTGGGTGCCTTCTCTGCGGGCTCAGCTACGTCAGGCTGTGGGTGCTCATTTCCCTGCTGTCGCTTGCTGGCTCAGGGCCAGGCACGGTCCTGCTCTGGTATTTTGTTCAGTTTTTTTTTTTCTTCCTCAGAAGTAAATGGAAGCATTGCAGAAAAAAAAGAAAAGAAAAGAAAAAAACAAACTTCAAAGACTCGTTTCTGATTTGTTGCTGAAATTGAGAGTTTAAAAAAGAAAACAAACCGAGGCACTCATTGGCAGAGTCCCAAATCAATATCAACATTTTGTTTTGCCCTAAGAGTTTCAGGCAATACCTGCATGTGTATCCAGATGTAGAAGGGCAGTGCAAGGAATATTGCTGCTGGATTAGTGCTCTGATCGTAAATGCATTGGGGGAATGGGAGCACTTTGGCACACTGGTCCATATTTGGTAAAGCTTTGCACCTCTGTTGTCTTGGAGCACTCACAATACCAACAAGAATGCTAACAGCGTTCACACCTCAGCATACCTTCTTTCCTCAGCTCTCAACTGAGCAGGAAATGTACACGAAGCACAAAAAAAGATGTTCTTGTGGTTTCAATACTAGAGCGACACTTGGGAGGTGTGGGCTCCTCTACTCTGTAGGTAGCAGACGGCCCTGTTTGTTCGGAGGCTTTCTGGATCCTTGGTGCTAACCTGTAACACAGTGATGGCATTTTGGTACCTCACCAGGATTTTGGGAAGGTAAGCATGGAAAGCTCTACTCTCTTAGATGTGAAAATAAGAATAAAGAGAAGGATATGTTCAGTGTTCAAAGTGCAAGCAGTTTAACATCCACAAAAAGGCTGCCCTTACTCTTTTTCCATAATGAAGCCTCATGAAGCTCTCTGATGCTAAGGACAGCAGCAAGCTCTCAGTGTCTCTGACCAAATCAGACCTAAGTTCCTTATTTGACAAAAATAAAATCAAGAAATTAAAAGCAAATTCCAAACAAATCCATGCAAATACACTAATGCAATGCACTAATACACTCTGCAGTCAGTGCACAGATGCACCCTAAGGCTGCATCTCTCTGATAAGCCACTTGGGCAATTTATTTATTCAACTGAAGTGAAAGTTCTCTGTGCAAAATGAGGGCAAAAGTGGCTGTTAAGGCCACAAGGTGAGAGGGAGGCAAACCTAGGATGTGGTAAAGGATTGTTTCATATCCTGAGAACCTCATTCAAGGTTTTGAGAAGTTTTCCAACTCTGATTATGGACAAAAAGCTAAAATGATTATCCAGAGAATTTCATCGTAGCTTAATGAAATATTGGATTTCAGATATTCTGTCTCATTGCAATTTGAGCCTATTCAGTTTTCTTAAAATATTGGGTTGGTGTACGTTTCTAAATGAAAAGTCGTTTCAAAGCAAAGACTGGAAAAATTGAGAAAGCAAGTAGGACTTCTAGCAGCTCAAATCTTTTCTTTTTTCAAAATGAGGAAACTGCCAAAAAGCAGCCTTTCCAGTGAATAGGTAAGGCTCTGATAAATTTGCATTTCTCTGATGAAAAGACATCAGCTGAAGAAAAAGATCAGAGCATATCTAGCATGATCCTTCTATACTTCCCTGATAAAAACACAGGGGTTTTCTATTACAGTTTTTGCCTTCCTAGACTTGATATCGTGCTAGCAAAGCCAACAGAAGGTTTGTCTTTGGGCTGATGTATGTTTGAATCTTCCATGTAGGTGTTTGCATATTTGTGCACTTAAACATGAATGCATGAATGACTCCCACACAAATGCACAAAGTGGGTACTGTGTTTCCTGGCAAAATGTCAGTATCTAAAATGTGATAACCTAATGAATTGATGAGTTTTCTAAGATGTTATACAGACACATAAAGAAGCAATAGATGCTTAGATGTATTTTAAGACCATCCAAGTAGGTCTGAACTCTAGCTGGTCTTGTTTGCTTGTATGGGTACATCAGTAGTGTTAAGATTTGGCATTTTGCTATTGTGACACCTAAAACAATTCCAAATTCCTGCCCTAGAGAGAAGTGGGGAGTCCAAGAAACACGTATAAACATGAACAAAAAGCTGCAGCCTGTTTTTGGAATGCCTGCCACAGACCAGGCTGCCTCCTCCAGGAGTCCTCTCCTCCCATTCCTTAGCTTCACACAATGGTGCTCCTCTATAAAGGACAGGTTTTACTTATTTGCCAGGTACCACATCCAAGGGGAGAGGCATGTCTTCATCATGGCAAGCCTAACAGTCCCTTTCCTCACCAGCATCCTCTTTAGGGCAAGATTTTTGGTGGTCAATAAGCAGAAATTCCACAGCGCTGCTTTGTCAGCGGCTTTGTCCCAGTTGGTTTCTGAGGATGGTGAAGCCAATTTCTCTCAGTGGGGACAAAAGAGATTCAAAACATTGTTTTAGTTAATGCTGATAGGATGAACAATAGGAAAGAAAAACAGCTCTGTGCACACTGAACAGCATGCAGTCACCAGCACGTAAAAAAACTGTCATTATTATTGAGACATTGTTATTGCTGAGCCATACCTGGGCTGCACCAAGAGACAAAATATCGCACCTTACAGAGCTGCTACAATATAGAGGAAACAGTGAAAGTGAGCCTTTGGGTGAAGCATTTGATTAATTAGTGGATGCACAGTTCTGAATGAGAGCTAGGTGTGAACAGTACGGAGAACACAGGAAGAAAGAGCCACACTTGTGCAATGACTGCAGTTCTCAGAAGAAATCTATAAAGTGGAGATGGGATTGCAATAGCATCTGAAGTGATCCTGAGGGATATTAGGGCTTCCCTTATGCCTTGGAGCTGTGCACACCCAATTCATCCCTCAGCTCACTCCATTTGGTTGGGAATGAGCAGGTAGCAGAGACAGAAAATGTGGAGGCTGGCTTGCAGCATTCACTGGCTGAAGCCATGGGCACCTACTGCTTGGCTACACCATAAATGCTGACAGAAAAGCATTTGCTTCTCAGACACCTCTTAATAATCCATGGAAGACAACCCAATGGGAAGCCTGGCAATTGCCTATCAATGCAGCTTATGAGGGATCAAAATCAGTATAAATGCTGCCTGACCCTTACCACCGGGTGTGAGAATAGATTGGCCTACCTGGAAATATCAGTCATCTGCCAGCAACAGCTAGAATGGCAAAAGCTTGTATGTGGTAACGTGCCAATGATACAGGTAAATGTGTGGAAAGCAAAGAGGGTGGAACACCCTCTGTTCTGCTTTCACAGAAGAGCTGGGTAGTAGTAGTTAGATTCTGAGGGCTGCAGATCAAGTGAGACCACATCTCTGAATCTAGGAAGATAATGAACTGCAGGGGAAGCAGCCAAAGAACATCATCTGCAGGTGGTTTTGTCTCCTTCACTAACTGCCCTATCCCCAGCACGTGGTGCACGCCCAAATGGTCCGTTGCACTTCCCTACAAGACTGGAGCAAGCCCCACGGAGCCCATGTACTTCCTAGCTGAGTGGTTTGTTAGCATGGCAAACCAGATATGCTCTCTGCAGATTTAGTAAGCCGGCCTTACAGCAGTCTGGGCTTTAGCTCACCTCAGGAGGAACGCGTTCAAGGCTTCAGCAGTGCAGTGTCTCCTTCGGAGGTGCTCCAGTCAGTTTTTGTATGTAAGTTTTTTGGCTTAATTTAGATGGAAAATCTAAGCTATTCAGCAAATATTCACAATCCCAGCTTTTAGTTTGTGCTGTGTTGTAAAAAGCACGCTGCCAACACTATTTAAAAGATCACCAGTTTAAATGAAGTTGCTCAGTTGAAAATGATTTAGTTACAGGAACTTTCAGTCTGGTCCTCTGAAGACTTAATTCATACTTTACACTTCCGAGCCCTCCCTCTTTCCTTTACTCCTCCCTCCTCCACTTTCTTCTCATTGCACTTATACAATTAACAAGCAGATGCAAATGTAAATTTTACTTCTGTTTTTACTAAAATAACCAATCAACTCGAACAAAATATAAAATCCTGTAAATATCAAGCATAAAACGTTCAGGAAACAGTTTGAGTTTCTGATCATTTCAATTCACATTTTAAGGTGTGTTTAATCTCCCTGAAGTACGATGGTCAAAATTAAGGGTATGGATGAACTGAAATAACATAGGGTGAGAAATATGCATTACATTATGCTCAACTCTTCTCCTCTAGTGCAGGAGTTTATCATTTTGCTGCCCTGAATCCTCTGTGCAAAGAAAAGAATGCTGCTCAGCTCCTTAGTGATGAATGCTATTCTCAGTGGGACAAACTGCAGGTTAACTGACAACTAATGCATTTGTTTAGAAAGAAATGCACATTTTTATTCAAGCCCATGAGACAATCGATGGCAGAAGCTGAGAAGAAGGTTAATGTATATGTTACTATGTGGATTATAGGCACACCCTCACCCAGACGCAAAGCCTGTGCAAGCTGCAGTAAGAACAACAGGAAATGGCCGGGGGTATTTATAGCATTATTATGTTTATCCTGAAGTGATGTTCTGCACAAATTATTATGAAGTTTTTCATGGGAGAAGATATACAGCTTGTGTCAGCTGGAGATTTGCATGCACTTCATCCAGCACGCTCTGTGTTAAACTCACACGCTGTCCCCCCCACCTTTCTCTGCAGAGGTTTGCTGTATATGAGGGCTTCTGTGCAGCTGACTCAACGAGGCCCCCCTGCAGTGCAAACAGGAACCCTGGTAACCAGCACGTTTGGCCTAAACCTCTGTGCTTCACCAGATTTACAAATCCACAATGAGATGTCATGAAAACAACAACTCACATGTCAGTGGTATTGGATTTCTGAAAAATGCAGCCCATGCTACACCCAGTCTGTGCGGTTGGGGATCTGCTAACAAAGAAACTGATGACACGAAAACCCTGAAGTCAGAACCCAGAGCTCTTTCCTTGGACAGATCAGTTTGCTCCTGAGCACTGTGAAGAGATTTTTTGTTCTAATTCATTCTGATCTTCTAAATTTGGAATTCATAGAAACAAATAAACAAACAAACGTGAGGTGAAATAGGTAACAACTCTGAATGGTAAAAATACTCCCACCTACTCACAAACCTATGCAAACATACAGTCATCTATGAAGACCATTATCTCAGCGAGAGATACAGAATAAGAGTAAAATCCATCAAATGACATTTAGGCCATTTACAGCCAGTGACAGTTATTAGCAAATGCTAACCTATCCTTTGAGAAAACTGAAGGAAATTCTGCTTTAATTTAAGCTTTCAACCATCATCACCTCTCTATCTCTAGACTACATCAGAACTTCTTCACGATCCATTGTTTGCAAATATAATAAGTCCTGGCACGGGCTGTTTGAAAAACAAGCAGCAACAGAAAAGCATCAGGAAGTCCCTGTGAATGGGAGCAATGCTGCATTTCTGTATGTACCGTATTAATTAATGCAATTGAGACAATATCCGAGCAAAGCTTGTTCCTATGAATACTATTCAAATCATTATCAGTTCTATTAGTGCTTCATTATGGCTGTGCTGATGAAGACTAGATTTGCTGGGCTAATTTGCATCATATTCTGACAGGTGCTGGTCCAGGTGTCCTATTGTCATTCTGAAGCATGAATTAATAAACAAAACTCAGCCCCCACTTCCTTTTCTCATTTGTGTGATAGAAGGAATAATAGAAATGAAATGGGGCTGCAGGGCACACCAACTTATCTGATTTCATCTCCCAGCAAGGCCTTTCCCAAAACTGGATCCCTGACACCAAGGCACACTGCATTTCTTTTTCTCTTTTAGAGACGACGATCATTAGGAGCCTGCATACAGCAAGCAGCGACGAGTTTGGTTTGCAGCCCCATTATCCGCAGTTATGCCACCCCAACTTTCCAGCTTCAGCCTGCAAGCTGCACAGTCCCTGTTTATGCAGTTATTCTGCTTCTGAACAGCCCTAGCACCAGTGTCTCTGCATCTGCTGTATGTTTTTCTGGTTAAGAACCAACTCGGAGTTGGTCTGCCCATGCAGTATGTGCCCAGATCTTTTAGCTGAATGTAATCTTCATCAGAAGCCTGCTCACATTTATAGCTTGGTTTTTAATCTTTGCGGGACTTAATTTCTAGTTCTTTCCCTCAGTCTTAAGAAATTCACTTCTAATAAACAAATGCAGAAATTCTAATAGAATTACAATGCAATTTGGGCTTTCCAAATGAGCACCAGATACCACAAGAGCTGGCAATAGCATGGCCATGTCATCTAGCACTTCTTTCAGTCCTCCTACAGAAGTCAATTCGCCCCACGCTGCCCTGCTACTCGCTTCTCTTGCATGCTATTATTTCTCAGAGCTCCTCTGGCCATGTGGTATCCAGAACTGAATGTCTTCTGAGTCGTGCACTTGTATCACACAGGGCGTTTATTGGGAGCCCAGCTTGGTGACACGAGGTCTGAATGCGGAGGCGGCGCACAGCTGCGCCGTCCCTTTGTGCTGTTCTCACCTGCCCGATCTCAGCTGAATTCACCTCACATTGCTCAGGTCTTTTTTGACAAAGAGGAAACACGTTTAAGCATAATGCCAGCAATGACCTTTTAGCCATTGCGTGAGTGCTAAAGCTTCCCCCTCTCACTTTCTGCAGGGATATCTCACTTGTTCCTCTGTGTCACTCAAGGCACGTAACTCTACCCCTGCATGTAGTTTACCTTGGAGCTCTGCTCTCCATTGCTTAACTCATCTGCAATGTAACGTGCCCATCTAGAAGTACAGGAGGTAAAAAGCTGCCTTTCTTCATTACCTTCAGTAAGATGCATTTAAAACAGTTGAAGATCCAGCTGTCTATATTCAGAAATATATCTGAATTTCTCACATGTTCAACCACATTTGTGAGTTCCATGAAATGAGAGTAGGCTGCTCAAAAGACAAAACTCATTTTAAGTGCACGCTTTCTCCTCTTTGTTGTTTGAGAATCAGCTTGCAACAAATGGCACTTGCTAAATGACTGTCTAACAAGACAAAATGGTGCAAAGCTCCCGCTTTCCCCCTGCCAACTGGAAAGCACTTGTCCTTAGCAGCCCAGGCGCTGCGCCTCGCACACAGGCACGGTCAGGTGCACATAGAAGAGGCTCCCAGCTCTATAGAGCATTGAGAGACAAGAGCTGTTTCTTGTTGTCGCAGCCTCTAATGAAAATTTGCCTGCCACGTATCCAAGTGTGATCTGGAAGCAGATTTGCACCTGTCTCAGCAGGCCAAAATGAAACAATAACAGCACTGAGAGCTGTTGGTTAGTGAGCAGCAGGGGCTGGGCGTGCGGCTGAGCCCCCTGTGTGCACTTCTGTGCTGCTCATCAGGTTCTTTTCATCAGATCATCAGAGCAAGGATCTTCTGTGCTTGATGGGCACACACTACGTACCTTTCTGCTCAAGAAAAGCAACCCGCACTCAGTGTGACCTTTCCATCTTTGATTATCAGGGCTAGAATGCTGCTCTCCTTCAGGAACGCAGGGCTGGGTGCAGCTTCCACCCCTGGTGCTGAGGGCGTGCAGCCATACCAGCTCCCAGCTCACTGCAGCACGTGCTGCACAGGATTTCTGCTAGTGCTGCTCTAAGATGAGACTGTTTCTGTGTTTCATAAGCGACTAGAACTTTTTAGGTCCTATAAATAGTGTCTTTCCTTTCCTAGCTGCAAGCAAGCTATCTCGCACACCCAGATACTTTGAGCTTTGTTTCAGAGTGGTTTTTCTGTTGACATGCTGGGCAGCTTTGGCATTCTTTATCCTGGGCTTACAAAGCTCTTTGTGGTGATTTGTCAGTTTTCTTCTCTCTGAAGAGCATAAGCTATTATTATTTTACAGTTAGGAAAATTAAGGAACAGAAAGCTCTGACAATTTGCTCAGGGTTAAGAAAGAGGAATAAATCCCAGGAAACTTCACTTGCAGGCTTCTGTAATTACTGAACAGCATTCTTCATGAAGTCTGTCTTTTTGGAAAGAAGGGGCATGTGAGTTTTTATCTGCTGAGCAGAGTAGATACCCAATGAGAGATCAATCTTCCTTATCTTTTTACTAAATAATAGATGACTGATAAACAGCTAAGATGCTGGTTACAAATAGCTACAACAGCTGAGAAAACTTGGTTACAAATAATTTCAGGTTTCTGAACATGTTTCTCTTTAGAAGTATCCCTACTTACATAACCCATTAAGTTAGTCATAACAAAGAGCAAATAACTAAATGCACATCTTGGACACAGTTCCTGGTGAAATCTCCCACTGCCTGACTCAGAATGAATAAACCTCAAGCTGCCACTGTGAAGCACTGGGCAAACACAGCCCAGAGGATGGCTCGTGCTCCAGAGGGTGCATGGTCTGGCTGGTAGGAGAGTGACAGGGAATGATGAGCCCTGCCTGACAGCTCAGTGCCTTGCTGTGCTTGTACAGAAAGAGCCTGGCAGAGTCAGCAATTTCAGTGGCCTTAAGAAGAATCTCCTGTTGGAAGCACACAGGAGCTTTTTTCTAACACAGTTGTTACTCTTATAGCAGAACCACCTTTAAGAGCTCCTCTGTAGGATTCCCCCACGGTGTGGGAACTGGCTGTCCTGCCTCCTTCAATGCTTCACCAGCTCCAGACAGAGGAACCTGTGCACAAGCAGGTAGGTAGCTGCATGAATCCATACTGTAGTACTGGGTTTAGAGGGATTCAGATGAAAGATTAGAATCAAGGACTTCTGCAAAATGACTTTCAAAGCATTTCATCTGGGCAGTGCTATGGAAATCAACAGTGATAGTCATCTAGACCTGCTTGTCCCGCTGACCCTAGTTTGAATCCGGGTCAGTTTTGATGAGGTCAATGGAACAGCAAGGGTGTAAAAGATGTATATATATACATTGCATACATATAAATTTAGTGTTGTTTAATCCATCTTTCAGCCATTTGCTCTGCCAGTTTAACCTGCAACTTAATTGGAGAAAAGCAGTACAATCCTTTTATGCACTGCAGCTGATAATACCCAAAAGAAATTTGTTTACTTTCTATGTTATACATTCACTGAGCCTTGTATCAATAAGCACTATAATAAAGTCCTGAGTAAACAAAAATGTGGGCAGCATTAAAGATAGCAAGTCAGAAGTCAGAGGGATTCCTTTTTGCAGCCTTCTCCTTGCTGCACAGACCTCAGCCATGCACATCTCATGGCTCTGCTGCTACACAAAGCTGCCACATTAGCCATTTCCAAACATGTTTGGATGGCATGTCAGCTACCTCCTGCCCCTCCTCATTTTCAGGTTGGCACAGAGCAGTGTTTGGTGAGAAAAGTGCTACTCGCAAAATAAGGTTTCTGTGGTTTAGAGCTATTTTGATTAATTAGTTAATTTTTTTTTTTTGTAAGTCTGCAGCTGCTAGTTTTGAAACAGCCAATCCTAAAGTTGCCAAAGTATGAAGGAGAGGGGAAGAAATCAATGGAAGAAATAGACAATTAGAGCAGGGTCCTGACCATGGAGCCATAAAAGTATTTTGAAAGCCATAAAAGTTTGGCTTATGCAAGAAACCATCTGGTATTTAGGCCTAGTTGAAATTTTGGCTGTGTGTGCACTGTGTGAGTACCAGTGGAGCAGCTTCACAGCTGTGTGCACGTACTCTGCTGGACTCCTTCACCAGGCAGGGCAGGGCATTGCTGAAAAAAATCTGGAAAACCTATTGGGCTTCACACCCTCCTTACTCCTGGACAGCTCGTGATGGCCTTTGATCTGAGGGAAAACATGCCTGCTTGCCACTGCTGTAATGCTACAAACCCTCATTACAAATCGGTGCATGACCCAAAATAAAGTTAGCGATGCATATCTCAGGAACATTGCAAGAACCGTGTGGTTTCTTCCTGCTCGCTACATTGCTGCACGTGAATAGAACTGAAGTCAGTCCCACCTTCTAAGAGCGTCTACCCCAAATAAACCAGGCAAGGTAGAGAGAGAAGGGAGCATTCGCTTACTTCAGCAGATGAAAAACTGAGGTGCGGGAGATGAAGTGAAAGCTTCAACTTGTACAGGAAACCTGTGGCAGAGCAACTGACTGAAGCAGGTTGGGCGCTGCTGAGGACAAAGACTGGAGTGAATTAACAGCTCTCAGACTTTTCTGACTCACCAGGAGGAAAAAAAATAAAAGTATTACAAAAAGCCAGTATTGCATCAGGGAGGGTTCTTCCAGAGTGTGCTAATGCCAGGCACAAGGAACAGTGTGTGCTGCTCCTGTGAGTAATGCTGAAAAAAAGACAAGTTCAAATGGGAACAGGTGCAGCTGAGGGCACCCACAACCAGGACAAAGGGGGCTGATGAAAAAGATGAGAAGATTTTTTGTTTATCTCAAGAGAGCTATGTGAGTGAGCAATAATCACACCGGGGGCAGAATATCAGCAAAGGGAGCGTGCTGGTTAAGCTAGCAGGCAGTGCTGCCTTAGGAGAAAGCAGGTATAAGTCACTCATGAGCAAATACTGGTTCAAAACCAGAAGAAGGTTTTTAAGCATCAGAATGTGGAAGGTACAGAAGTCCTTTCCAGTTGGGGAGTGGTGGCAGTGGAAAGAATATATACCCAGAAACCTGGAGGAGCTTGTGAGAGGAACTGCAGAGCACAGAGTGGACTCAGCTCAAGAACTGCTTCCACTATGGAGTTCAAACTAAGTGCCTCGACTTTCCTTCACTTCTAAGGAATTTAGAAGAATAATCTCTTGTTACATACAGTGCTTAGCACAATTCTGGTTTCCAGGCCCTATGGTAGCACAAATAATTCATAACGCTAATGATCAACCATAATTACATCCTTCCTGAAGCAGAGATGACACATGAGAACACCAAAAATGAAAAGCAGAGAACGAGCTGCAAGCTTATTTCAGTCACTCATGACCTCCCCATGTTCTGTGAGAATGAGAAAATGTCTCCTCTCGGATACTGCAGTGTAAATCCAGAGGAATTCAAAACACATCATCGCAAGGAAACTTGAACTTCAGTGGCATGCTTTCTTTTTCTAAAGGGGATGAACCCAGTCCATTTGTTAAAAACTTTGCCCACAACTCTGGAAGTGCTGTAAAGGCAAAGGATTCCTATAAACACAAGTCTGGGTTTGGGAAGCCCTGCAAAAGCCAACAAAGTAGGCAGACACCAACCTCATCTTTAACAGCAACATGCAGAAATGGCGTGTCCTGGGCAGGAATTCATTGGTGCTCGGAGTGAAAGTGGACATAACCTTTTCCTACCAACATGTGTCACATTGTGATGCATCTTGGATACATTTTTACACCGTCTTCTCCACAGCAGTACTCAAAATCCAGAGTGCCTGATATCACTGCCCAGAGCAGGACTGGAGCATAGAGCTGCTTTCTGGAAGAGCAAGACTGGAAGGGAGCCCGGCAGAGCCCTGCTCCACATCTTCCTATGTGAAAATTCTGGGTAGGTAAAAAGTAACACTCTTCAGTCTGGATCTGGCTGTGCTCCTTCTTCCATTTCATGCAATGCAGAGGGAAGTTTGCAGCACAGAAAAAGCGCACTGTGAGATTCTGCACTACGCTCTGAGTGCAGCAGGACTGCGAGGAGCTGCAGCTTGGGCTGTGTGCCATTGGAGTGGTAGCAGTTTCCCTTCAGCTTACTAAAGACATCTCAGATTTCAAGCACAATCTTAGTGCCACCAGGGGATTCACCATCACTCAGATAAAATGTAGCACACAAAATCTGCATGCACACTGGTCTGGAAGGTTCCTAAGAAATAGGGTCAATTAAAACCACCTCAGATCCTGAGAAACACACTGTTGAGTTTTTTTTTCTTTGTGTCTATTGCACGCTTAAAGTAAGATTATTCTTTCTCTTGTCAGAGTAGAGTCTTTACAGACAGCACTGGTAATATTTGCAGTATGGTGCTGAGAATTCCTGCCTTCAGCTAGCAAATCTCTTCAGCACATGTTTATTTTAAAGCCTGGTTAGTTCTAATGAAGTCAAGTTTACGCCTTTCAGAAATATCACATAAATGTTGTATTTGTGCTGTTGGAGGATAGATGTGTCCACAGGAGATCTAATGAAGGACACTGCCATACATGTCAGAGGAATTTTACCAGCACCTTCATACTGACAGTGTCATGATTAGCAAAATCCACACCGTCTCTCAAGGACCAGGAGTCACACAGCCTGTAGTCCATGTTCTCAGCATGCCTCAAAAAACCCCACAGCAACAATAGCAGCTACTTGAAGTAACTTTTGCTCTTCTAGGATCAGTTGATAAGCAATGATCTGTCTGGCTTTTGAGCCTATACCAATAAGTTCTGGCTCTAGCAGTTTTTCTGGGTATCAGAGGTAAGACTGACTGCTCTTTCAAAGCTTGTGTGAGAACATTCAAGATCCATTCTCTTCCACGAATCACACAGCAATTCTAAAGACTGGGATGTGAATGGCATCCCTGATGATGACTCGCTGAGTGTTTTTTTCCTCCATTTAATCTTCCAGGTTTTTTTTTGTTTTGCCTGTTTAGGCTATGGGCTCTTATTCCATCTATGTGCCGTGCTTCATCTTGGAGGGATCCTCTGGGGACAGCTTCCATAATACCAGGAATTAATCATACGAGTCATGACTTCTGGTTCTAATCAGGAGTCTGTCCTAGAGGCTGATCTGCAACACGACACTCATGGACAAATCCTCAGAATTTAATAGGGATTAAATCAGTGGAGTTCTTATAGAAATCGAATTAGACTGTATAGAAACTGTTCCATAAACAGAATGCAGCAGAAAAGGCTAAACTTCCTTGGTTTTCCACTGGGTTTTACAGAAGGGATGTAATTTTCAGTCATCCTTCCCCATATATATTCCAAAACTGTTTGATGTAAAATGACATTTTGCAATGTAAATGCATAGGATTTTGTTATCACATAAGAAAACCTCCAGTCTATGCTCTGAAAGCTGCAGAAAGGCAATTCTGTAGGAAGGCAATGATGTTTATTCTTTTCCTTGCTTAAAGAAATGCAGGCCCCTCTCCTCTGTTCAGCTTGGGCTCCCTGACAGCTCTGCCTTCTTAGCTGAAGAGCTGCTGGAATTCTCTGCTGTGTTGGCCTGTCCTAACCACAGCCTATCTCTGACCGTGCTTTCAAGTACATGCACCTTATACATGGAGACATACACAAATAGCAGGCCAGGCTCAGCATTTTTGTCTTGCTGTTCCTGAATTTTGATGATTTGAATAAATGAACCCTGAGTCTACGCACTTTGGATATAAGTTACCTATTCTGCAGGGGCTGAATTGGCAAATTCGCTTTGCCCCCCATGCAGATGGGCAGTGAGCAGTGCAGCTTGCAGTTTTCCCCCCTCTCTCTAAGCCCACTGAGCTCTGGTGTTTTAGATAAATGGATAAACTGTGAACATGAACTAATTGCACCGATTTCAGGGGGAATTTGAAGCATTTTGTATTTCTCAGAATTGGGCCAATATTTGCACTTAGCTCTCTGCTAATGTACAACTCCGTGCTTTTCTAGCTGTCCTTAGTTGCATTAGAAAGCTTTTTTATAGGCATCTGCTCAGCCCTGATCTGAGATAACATTACTCTTGAGCAAGACAAGTTACTGTACAACAGGCACGAGATCGGGTGTCTCTACTAACGCCTAAGATTTCAATCACCATGAACTTGTGATTCTTATAACAAATGAGCATCAGCTCTGACATGAGAAGATCATGAAGGCACGGTGCATCTCAGCAGGGCAGCACACTTGTCATCTGGGTGGGGTGCAGTAGTGGAAAAGTAGTGCTTTCCCAAGGCACAGACTCTTCATTGCATGAAATAATTTGGATTTTGCACTGAATCCTCCATATCAATGGAATATTCCCAATATTAGCAGGATTGAAAGACAAGTAACAGTGAAGGGGAGAAGCATTGTGCAGAGAGAGCAACTATTTACTACTGTAGTTGTTTAAAATAATAATTCCTGTTAAAATACACAAGGCTGCCTGTTCCAGTATGAACCAGGAAAATACTACGTGTACTGTACATGTGTATCCCTTTTGGGAAGTATTTCTGTCAGTGGTTTATGTACTTCAGGACACAGAATTCCAATCCCAAATTCAAATAGCAGATACATTCACACATACAAGCCTGTGTAGCTCAGTGAGATCTCAACACCTGATTATTTGCTGTATGAGAATGTTACAAACCCTGTATGTCTGCTACAATGCAAGATTTTCGGCCAAGCTTTTCCTTCTTTTTGGTTTTGTTAGACTGAGGCAATGCTGCTGCCCACTGCTCTGGATGTGGCTTAATTGTGGCAACAGTACAGCTCTTGCCCCTCTGCATTTGGCAATGCAAAACTGAGTTAGATATGAAGAGGGCACTGTCACTCTAGGCAGCCTGACTCAGAGACTGGGCAGAAAAAAGAGCAGACAAATGTTTGGTACGAACACTCTATGAAGTCCCAAGGAGATTTGGAACAGGAGCAGTGGAGGAGTTACAGTTTCCTTTGTTCTGTTAAAAGGAAAAAGGAAACACATCAGGAAACCAGACTGTGGAGCACAGGAAGTCTCACTTTGGCTGATAAAAAGGAACTGATGTGAGGTTGGTTCAGATGCAGTTATAAGTCAATCAAGCTTGGAACAACAAGAAGAGCTATTCAGAAGAAACCAGAGAGCCAAACTCCACTTTTAGCTGTAGAAATGGTCTTTTAACCTCTTCTAATCTCTTCCTTATCTTCTTTTTTAAAAGAGAGCTGCTATAAAAATGTTGAAATAAGAATTTTCTCATCATACAGAACTCGGTTTCCTGAACTCACCACACCCTCCAGTGACCCCAGCATACCTTACTCCAGTTTCTTTTTTTCACTCATCGACCAACTAAAAAACTGTACTCTTGCTGATTTATCTCCTTCCCTCAGATCTAAACCTGCATTAGTGAAGAAGGGCAGGTTTTTTGCTGAGTGAGAAATCAGCAAATGAGTAATTAAATGCTTTCCTTCTTGTTATTTTCAGCCCCTCTGCAAGATTGACAAGCACGAGCCGAGACGCTAACGTTCAGTTCCTGTATGTGCAGCTTTGTCAGCTTGCAGAGGGAGGTGTTACCTTCTTTTCTTCTAATTGTCTCTTGCTCCTTTGCAGCACTACTGTTAATCCGGGTTACTCTGAGTTAATCTATGCTTGAAGAACACGTGGGAATACATCAGTAAACCTTTCTATACCCATGGCATTCTCTACAGGAGCCTCTACTGAGCTACAAAAGATCCAAGGTCATTTTTTACAGCATCTGACCAACACTAAGAAGCAAAGGCAAGAAGCTTGTGGGATTTAGCCTTACTTCTCCCATCTATTTCCAATGAGAGCTGTGAGTTCAATGCTCCTTATCCAGTTCTGTGAATTTGAATCAACAACATACTTACATGTAGAATCAAAATACTTCATTAACCACTGAGGAGGCAGCATGGTTTTCAGGGGCAGAGTTACCTTCAAAAGCTAATGACAATTGGGCTGTCAATACATTTACAAATCAATCTAGATGCTCAGTTAAACAAACATGCTCTCACATGCCTCTTTTTAGGGCTCTGGCTTCAAAGCATAGAAGCAAAACAGAATTAGCTGCATTACAGTTTTTCTGGTACTGATGGTCACTTTCACGTCATTATTTTCAAGCTTTACCTCTGGCACCGTTGTGCGTCGATAAAAAGAAAGTTTATTGGGACATACATGGATGTCATCAGCAGTAGCATACAGTAATGTGGATCCTTTTGTTTAGGTCTTACAGCTAAAGGAAAATCTCTTGGTAGCAGAGGTGGGGGAGGAGGGAGGTAACGTTTGCGGCTTTACTACAAGAGACGGGTTTCTAGATCAATATTACTAGCTGTGTAGATATGCATCAGCAATAATATGGCCTGGGTAATGAGAGAAAGAGAGGAAATAAGCAGTAGATACACTCACAGTTTGAAGAGTTTGATATTTGGAACTCAGTAGAATAGATTGTCCTGTGCATACATTGCTGTTTCTACCAGTACAGTTCAGGTTGGTGCTGCTACCAGAGCTGCAGTCTGGTGTCTGAGATGGTGCAGCAGGTTAGCAATGATGGGTCCATCACCAAGCAAAAAGAGGCTGAAAACCCCATTTGTATGAGGATGCTTTAGTGCTTATTTTCATAAATAGCTATAAATATGCACTTATAGTCCTAAAAAATAATAATAGTTATATTGTTCATTCAGCAGTTGTTCTTAGGCACCACTCCTGGAACTGATAGGACTCCGTAAGCCATGAAGTGCACCCAGCCCTGTTTACACACTGGTGCACACACCAGTGCTCTCATGTTCACACATGCATGAAAGCAGGAGAGGCACAGACACTGGAAAGGGATCCCGTTCAGAACAAAAGATCTGAAAGAGAATTTTGCATTTGAGATAAAAAGCTGGTTTCAACCTAAGTTGTAGAGCTAAGCTCAAGATGTTAGAGCCATCTCTTCTAGGCAAGCCATGCACACATCCATGTTTGCTCGAGTATTAATACCATGCTCCTGTGACTGCAGGTGTCCAGCAAACCCACAAATGCCTGCAAATCTGAAGTTAATGCTCCCTTGGCTCCTTTTATTTTCCTGCTGGTGCATGTTTGCTCTGAGATGAGACACAGGTTCTTTCAATAAGCATTTGAGTAAACTCAAGCAGAATGAGAAGGTTGCATTTTTCAAGGGAAAAAGATGGGGTGCTGTGGAAGAATTTCATGTTCTGATGTTTTATGATGAGAAAAAGTATGGAAGATGCTCCATGTCACAAAATTGTATGTTTATCATAAATTCTAGGCCTGATCTTTCTGAGATGTGAACTGAAATTAAGAGAAAAGCATTCTGGAAAGGCAGAAGAGACCCAAAGAGAACAGATTCTGCAAGAATTGCTATAAATGTCCTTCCCCCAGTGTGCCTCACTTTATCAGCATGTCATCTCAGGTCTTACTTTAGTGAGGTGTGAAGTGTGACCTTAGTCACTGCTCCTTTTAATTTCTGTCCTTTGCTCATAGCATTCTAATGAAGACTTGTACTCTTACACACTGACTGCAGCAAAATTCTGCCCAGAAGAATGCTGCAAGGAGTCATAAAAGCTGGGCCTCCCTCCATCTTACAGCAGGATTGTCATAAAATTAAAACAAATAAGTAAAATAAAAGCATGAAATCCTCAAGACACGCATGCTACTACTCAAAGTGGCCACATCCTGTTAGGGTAAAATCCACAGTGGTGCAGAGAAACTACACAATGCTCTCAGCACCTCTTTAAAGCCTCAGAGTGAAACCCCAAATGCCTAAAATCTAAGCAGAGCAGTTGTGCTGTTTTGGTGTGTGTTTGGTTTGTTTTGGGCTGATCTTCCTTCCCAAAGCAGGAACAGTTTCATACATCTCAGCTGCTCCATTTACAGTCTGGAAAGGCATCCCCCATGTTTTACTGGTGTGGTGAACAGGAGGCACCTCGTGCTGGCAGCACCCAGCTGAGCCACGAAGGTAAGTGCACAGAGGCTGAAGGCATGCACCAGCACACGGGTCAGTCGATGAGAGAAAGTGAAGCACCACCACCAAGTAACACTATGAAAATACGGCAATTACAAAACATTTCCAACAGGTTTTTGCTGCTGTGTATTAGAAAGCCATTCTGCAATACGCCATCCAAACACTACTGGGGTATCAGCGAACAAAGAATGTAAGCCTTGGAAATTTCAGGAGGCTTTGTTCAAAACTGCTTTTGTGGGGCTCGTGCAAATGTGAGCAAACATCTGCACAGGGTGTTTTTGTACTGGAGAGTAAGATTCTTGTCCTACGAGTCAATGCCTTCTTGCCAGGAAAGGCCATCTCTAAAAGGCCAAAGCAAGGGCAATTTAAAAATGGCAAAACAGACATTTAAAAATGGCTCAAAAAGGAAACATGTTCTTAGTTTGAGATCTTGATGGCCAAGTTTCAGGATGAGAGCGAATGAGCGAACGCCTACAGTTCACAAATGACAAGAAACAGTGATTGCAGTAAGAAATCCTACCCCGCCCTTTGCTATAGCAACACCAGCATACAAGTTGTCTTCTCGTGGAAGGAAAAAGAGACAAGTATGGTTGTCATCTACATGGTAATGCAATGTTTTCATTGAATGTCCCTCACATGGTCTCTCTTTTATGTCCAGAGCGTGAGCATGAAGATATTTTCACAGAATGAAAGCAGCAGTTACATAAACTGTGCTTTTTTTAATTAACAGTCGGGCCTTGGCAAGTGTAGTTATTTTAATTAATTATAGCCCACATGTAAATTCGAACTGAAATGATTAAACCAGTTTGAAACCACACTATTTGTTATTGTGAGGAAGTCCACGCATGGGCATCTTGTTGACATTAGATGTACCATTTTGGATTTAATTTGAGGCAATAAAAGCCAAAATTCCCAAAACACGATATAAATTAAGCCAAAGCAAGATGTTAACCCGAAGAAGATGTGGGCTGTAATATCTGCAGGCATTCAGTACAAATATTATAGATTATTTAAAATTAATCCAAACACAGACTGTCATCAGTTTCTTTGGCTCCTAATCATCTTCTGCAAGTGTTGTTCACAGAACACGGAGCAATGTCATTATGAAGATGCATTAATAATGATTCAGATTTGTTGTACTTCTTTCTGCATAGAAGGCCCCAAAGCATCACTGCAGAGGTCGCTTTTCAAACCAGCCACTCCAACTCACATGTCAGATATTGAACAGATTACCCAAAGAATGCAGAAAAAAATTGCCTCTCACCACCAAGGCCCGTGATCTGTAATTCCCCTCTCAGTAAATCATTATTTTTGAAGAAATAAAGGTGCACTCCACACCTGGTGCAGATACCAGTGATATCACATTTGACAGCTGACAGTGGGTGACAAGGAAAGATGACCTACAGTCCTGAGCTCATCCCAAGTACCTCTGTGTTTGTGTGGCATTCCCTAAGCTTTGGGTTAAAGAATACCAACAGCTTCAATTCACACTTCCACACACATCCACAGAGGACATAAATACAGACCAGGATGGTCCAGACCACATTTACTCTTTAACTTGCTGTTTCCCCAGGAGCATGCAGTTCTGAACACGCAAGACAACACGATAGCAGAGCTATCCATGTATTACAAAGTCAGCCTGCAGCTGGGTGGGTTTATGGTTAAATTATTCTGTGTATGAAGAACCAGCTACCAGAAGGTCTATTTTCAAGGCTTTTCCTAAATGGCATGAAAAGATTAAGAGCAAAGTACAGGCCCAGCACTGGGGTTGCAGGGTGAAGGGGAAGGTTTTATAGTGCTAGGCTCAGACTCCTATCCTGGTCAACCATGCAGTTAAAAGTCTTTGACTCAATTAAAGCAATTAGTCCACGGAATAGTTTGACTTGATGCTGAAAAAGCTTTTTCACTTGTCTTGTTTACAGTGTTCAAGAATACACCTGGAACGTGCACCCCTCTAACATTTCTGATCTGAGCTGCCTGCTACAGTCAGGTATCATTCAGTGTTTATGGAGCAAAGTGCTTCTTAACCACGCTTCTTAACCACACATTTCATCCAGTCCCTCACTGTGCTCTAAATAATGAAAGAACTTTTTCTTCTCTTTTTCTCGCCAGTCGTTTACCTGCTTCTTTTCTGACATATTATTTCCCAACCCAAATGCATGGATTTGGGAGAAAGAAATGCATGCATCCTTCAGGACAGCAAACCGAAGGGTCTGATTGCTTTTAAAGTGCTTTCTCCTGGGTGCAGCACAGGTTTGCTTTACTATGTCCTAGAATTTAGAAGATCTACCCCAAAGCGCAGGTTATATATAGAGCTCAGCATATTAAAAACATTTAAGTATCTCAAGCCACATCCTCTCTCATTGCCCTTCACCTGAGACAAGTCATGCAGGGTGGCCTAACCCCTTCCTTTCAGTGGTAAACTGCAGCAAATCTGCCAGTGCATGGCTCCGATTCTCCTTGGGAACCCACTCAATTCTCTACAGCAAGCAAATTTGCAAGAAATCTCCAATAGCCCTGAGGACACTGCAGGAGCTTTCAATCACTCGTGTAAGTGCCCCATACAAAGAAGAGATCAGTTACAGGAGGAGGTCAGCAGGAGACATGGATCTGCAGCAAGTTGCTGATGATCTTAGAATTGCTCAGTAAGAGGAACCCAGCTGAGATTCTGCTGTACCTGTATCCTGTGCCTCTCAGCTCAGCCAAGTTCTTTCTGGACTACAAGTGAAGCAGGAAAATAGAGCACAGGGCTGAAAAGCAGATGCAGGAGCTGGGGCAGTGACCCAGGACATGGCTGAGTTCCTCCTTTTGCCACAGCGTGACCGTGGGCCAAGCTGCTAAGAGTCACAGTTCCTCATCCCCAAAGCTGGGACAAGGGGTGACAGCAACAAGGTTGCAGCATAGAGGGACGGGGAGAAGAGGAGATCCTAGGAGGCACCACGGGCTGTGTGGGCCAGGGGAATCCTTCAGCGCCTTTCAGAGGCTGGTGCTGAGGGTCACGGTCTGTGGAGAAAAGCAAGTCCATGTGTGCACTGGAGCAAAGGTACAGATGGGAAATTTCTGCACTTTCACTGTACAATATTTAGGGCTCCACAAATCAAAGAAGGTTGTGGTGCACTAAATGTATCCTGAATGAGGCCCAGGTTACTTTTGCTACAGACCTGAAGAGGTGGTAGGGGAGACGTGTCTTATTCCTGCCATAACTCCCAAATTTTGTCCTTTCAGCGCTCCTGCTTTCTCTCTTCCTTTCTGACATCTCCCCTTCTGTTCCCTCTGTCTTTCCTCTTTCCATTTTCTCTTCCTGCCCATCTCCTTCCCTCCTCACTTCTCTCGAGACCCTTCCAAACAGTGCACTTGTCACAAGCTGCAATGCAAGGGAGAAAGTTTCAGTTCCTGCCAGAATGCAGCTTTTTTCTCCCCAGGTCAGCAGAAAAAAAAAAAAAAAAGAAAAGAAAAAAAAAAAAAAAAAAAAGAAAAAGAAAAAAAAATAAGAGAGAAAAAAAAAAAAAGAAAGAAAGAAAAAAAAAAAGGCTTTTAAGAAGAGATCAACACCCCACCCAGGCGATAGGCATCTTTCGAAATCCTCCAACTCAAACACACCCACAGTGTCTCTCGCTTCAAGGTTGCTGTTTGAGCTACTTGTGTGCTGCAGTGCTCCCTCAAGAAGAGCCCGTAAGCATTGCACAAAGGTCCCCCAAAGCATGAAAGCAAATCTGCTGCTGCCTGGCCCTGGAGAAACAGCATAAGGCACTTGAAGGAACTCAGAAGGCTTGGTTTATCTTTGCAGAAGCTGAAGTTTAGATGAGGGTAAAGGAGGGGGAACCGTTCTCTAAGCCCCAGCAGTGTTCTCTCTTGCTCAAGGCCACCAGAGGTTGGTTATGTTCGTGGTTTTTTTGCCACACTCTTTGCTTCCCCTTCCCCTTGCCTCTCCCCAAACTAGGGTGATGTTTCTCCTCCAAACCACCCAGTTCCTTACTCCCTCCAGAATTACTAGAGGAAACGCCCGGACGACCAGCAGAACCAGCAACGCATTTCAGACAGGACCAGGCGAGGAAATCAGAGCCGGCTGACACTTAGATGCCAGCGGCACACATCTGGGGCCCGGAGCCCCGCTGTCCCCAACCAGCCCCCTTCCCGGCGGCCCCGAGCGGTGCGGAGCGACGGGCCGGGAGCTGTCACTGCCTTTCCGCCGCGGCCCCGAGCCGGCACGTCCCCGGGGCTCACCTCGGCCCCTCCGCCCCGCCGCGGGGGCAGGAAGGCGGCCGGCCCCGCACCGCCCCCGCCTGCGGAGCCCCGAGTCCCGGGAGGCGGCGGGAGAAGCGGGGCAGCCCGGCCACGGAGCCCTCCGTGCCGCGCCGCTCTGCCGGGGGTCCCCGTCCCCTCCCGCCCCTTACCTTAATAGTGCCGTCCATCTAGAATAACTTCCAGCCGGTACCAGCAATATTCCACACATTGACCCGGTTTAGCCTGCAGCTGAAGCCTCCCGAAGTTTTTATCCGTCTCTCTTTCACTTTTCTTTCTGTCTTTCCAGGGATTTTGCTTTCCTCCGCTTATCCCCTCGCCTTCTCTCTCCCTCTCCCTCCCTCGCTCTCTCTGCCGCTCTTTTTTTAACTTTGGTTGTTGCAGCAGAGCGAAAAAGAGACAGTTAACCGGATGAAACGTTTTTTTCTGCTAATTTTGGGAAGTGAAGTCACTCGAGGAGGAAACTTTCGTCTCTCCACTGGTCCTGCCTTCTTGATCAAAATATATATTTTTCACATACAGGATATTTGCTCCATTTAGATAAGAAGGGGCAGAACAATAGCTACCTCTGTCAGCTCTTGTTTGTCGTGGTGCAGCGAGTCCAACGAAGAACTTGCCTTGCACCCCAGACCGTATTAGCGAGCACTGTGTGTCATCCCACAGTTTAGTTTAACATGTTTTTTGCCTTTTTTTTTTTTTTTTCTTTTGGCTGGAGCAGCTTCTGCCTGACTCACTGAATTTCCGTCTCTTCCCACAGATTTTTTTATTAATGCGTTTTCCAGTCATAGGCAAAACAGTTAGGGGAGAAAACCGTAAATACAACGCAGTTGGAGCGTGCAAGGAGAGAGAGGGAAAAAGAAAAAGGCATGAGAGAAAGAGGGAAAGGGAGAAAGCGAGAAAAAAGAGAGAGAAAGAGAGAGAGAGAAGGAAGGAAAGAAGGAAAGAAGGAAAGAAAGAGAGAAAGAGAGAAAGGGAGGGAGGGAGGGAAGGAAGGAAGGAGGGAAGGAAGGAGGGAAGGAGGGAGGGAAGGAGGGAGGGAAGGAGGGAGGGAAGGAAGGAGGGAAGGAAGGAGGGAAGGAGGGAAGGAGGGAAGGAGGGAAGGAGGGAAGGAGGGAAGGAGGGAAGGAGGGAAGGAGGGAAGGAGGGAAGGAGGGAAGGAAGGAAGGAAGGAAGGAAGGAAGGAAGGAAGGAAGGAAGGAAGGAAGGAAGGAAGGAAGGAAGGAAGGAAGGAAGGAAGGAAGGAAGGAAGGAAGGAAGGAAGGAAGGAAGGAAGGAAGGAAGGAAGGAAGGAAGGAAGGAAGGAAGGAAGGAAGGAAGGAAGGAAGGAAGGAAGGAAGGAAGGAAGGAAGGAAGGAAGGAAGGAAGGAAGGAAGGAAGGAAGGAAGGAAGGAAGGAAGGAAGGAAGGAAGGAAGGAAGGAAGGAAGGAAGGAAGGAAGGAAGGAAGGAAGGAAGGAAGGAAGGAAGGAAGGAAGGAAGGAAGGAAGGAAGGAAGGAAGGAAGGAAGGAAGGAAGAGTAAAGCCTGATGATCAGAACGTATTTAAAACATTCTGTGGCCCCACTCCATGCTTGTCCCAGGCAGGATTCCCAGCAAGGAGTGTGAGATGGGGTCCGGTCCTTGCCAGAAGGGAGCACTGAGTGAAATAATGCAGGGCAGACAAACGGCTCCAGTAATTAAACGCTCTGGAAATGGGGCTGCGGGAAAGTGGAAACTCTTTTTCCTCTTTCACCCCTATCTCCTTCACTCCCAGTCGTTTCGAGGGCTGAGACATTGGGCTCCCAAGTACAGGTCCTAAGATCAATGGCAACCCATCCATTACACTCCGGGGGCTGGGAGCACCTTTCCCAGCCTCCTTTCCCTGCACAACCTTCTTGCTAAACTGTTAAAATCCCACTCAGATGGAAAAAAAACATACATACAGACTAAAAAGAAAAGACAGAAAAAAAGACAAAAATTTACAGTAATTGACAGATCAGCTGAAGTTTCGTGTCAGTACAAGCACTGCAGTAAGACCAAATCAGAACACCAGCCTTTAAATCCCGCTTTCGGCTGGTGAGCTCCTGCCATGCAGCTCTGCCTTTCATTCAAACGGGAGCGATCGCTCCAAAAGAAACGCGTTTTCCTTTTCCCGGGCAAGGCTGAAAACCTCCGAAGGAGCCGAGGGAAGGAGACAATACGCGCCTGTCCAGCTCCACTTCCCACCCCTCCCCTTGCAGAAGTAACAGGCAGCCACCAGCGGAACACATCATGCAACGCTTTGGGCGTCCTGTGCTCCCCACTTCTGCAAACTGCAGCAGCCCGAGAAGAGCCAAGAAAGAAAGTGACAAGGCAGGAGGACGCTCCTGAACGTCAGATCTCTCGGTGGAGGGCATTACCTTATCCAGTGCCAGCTGGGTCCAGTCTTTTTGTTTCCCCTGTCCTTAGTCCAACCACGGGGAGCAGGGGGGATCAAAATATATCCAAAGTTATTCTGCACCCGCCCTTTCCAAACGAGAAATGCAATAATGCCACTAGTGTTTCTACTCGGCTGCTGCAGAGATGCCTTATTAATACTTTATTTCTCCGAGCCCGAAGCTGGCAGGAGCGAGCTGTAGATTCCTCTTGCCCCTCCCTCCCCTCCCTCCCCCCTCCTCTGAAATTAGTCTCATCAATTCAGCTACAATTTGGGAGTTCAGATGCAGACACGGAGCTGAACGTGACCAGACCTGAAGCTTTGCTTGCCGCTTGCCGGCGACTGAGGCCGCCTGCAAGCAGGAGGTGAAGGCGGAGGGGCAGAGGGGACAGCCCGGCCGCCCCCCACCCCCGTCCTCCCCTGTCTGCTTTACAATCCAGGGGGCTGCGCTGGGGTCCCCGGAGAGCAGCACATCTGGATGCTGCTAGCGGGGTCAGGTCCCCCCTTGCCTAGGGCCACAAGAACTGGAGTTCAATTAAAAGAAATCGCTGTTAACCCTTTGCTTGCCTCATTACTCTTTTTGTCTTTCCCTTCCTCCATTCTACCCCTTCAGCTACACTTTTCTCTGCTCCCCCTTTAGCCTGACCGCGTGGCTGCTGCAACCAGAAAAACCAGAGGTTAAAAGGAAGAGTGAAGCGCATCCTTTCAAAACCCGAATGGTTTCCTCTCTAGACAACACTCTCCACCAGCCCCGAAAAACAGCAGAGCTAGAGGGTGAGAAAAGAAGGGGGGAAATACCGTGGAAGGAGCCTCTCATCCACGGACCTCACGGAGCTCAAGGCTTCACCTAGAAATCACCTGAAAACGGGGCCAGAGTGTTGGAGAGGAGTCCTACATGTCCATAACGCCGGGCTGCTGAAGTAAACCAGCCCAGCCCTCGCAGCATCTCCCCGGCGCTCCCAAAGACAGGCAGATGTCAAGCATCTCCGGCCGTCCCACCTAGAGATAATTTAGGAGCACGACTCTGCATTTTATTGCTAGAAGGGCACCGTGACACTCGGGGCTTATTTTGCATGTCTGAGGGCGATTCAAAATGCGGCACGTTCGGGTCACCCAGGTTGGACCCATCAGATAAGATAACGAGCGAAGTTGCTAACCATTATAACGGACAAGCTGAACAATCCACTCCTTTCCTCCCAAACAGCGTAACTATTTGCTTCATCTCGGGGTTATCTCAGACTTTAGGAACAGGCTGGAATATCCACCGGCTCCGTGCGCCGGGCTTTGCATCGCGCGAAGTGAGCGGTGCGCTGGCTGCGCCACTCCGCTCTCGGATATACGTACGTATATCCAGTAAAGGAATGATGATCCGTTTAATGTGGTTACCAGCAGACATCTGGAAAATCATTTGATCTTGGCAACCGCGGAAGATTGCAAATGCTTGCACTGGGACAGGCTGGTAGAAATCAGTTGCTCCTCGATTATTATTTTTTAACTGAGCTTATGAATAAAACGAAACTCTCGTCCGATGGTTTTAATTGTTTCAATACTGATCTCGAGCTCTTGGCGTGTCCCCACCTCCTCCGTTCGTCCTCACAGTTGAGCTACAGGCTGAAGCCACACGCGGAGGTACAAATGCCGGTTTGGTGTATGAGGACACGCTGGGGACAGACCGAGATTATCTCACATCCAGTACGAAAGGAGTAACCTCACGTGTAGCCCAACGCCAGTCCTTAGCGGGAGAAAGTAGCCTCAAAGATACGGCTCCCTAATTCACGCGAGATTAGCGCTCATCACCGAATAATTAAAACCATCTAGTTATTCCACAGGCGGAATAAACATAAAGAAAAACTTCCCGGGCCTCAGGTTGGAAACGCTCTTTTCGGATGACGAAAGGGGTTGGGTCCTTCCAGCCCCTCGTGTCCAGCAGCATCAGCTGAACTGTGCCCATCCCGCAGCCCGGCGCTGTGACCGGCCGTGGGACGCGGCCGCCGTTCGGACCCCGTCACGCAAAGCGGCCCGCGACCACCTCTGGTTCTGAACTAACTTTGTCTGTACACGTGGCTGCCTTCCCTGCGCTGGATATATTGAATACATACCAAACTTTCTAAATATACCGTCCTCTAGAAAAGCATTTAAGATGTTTACCATCCTCCTTTGCCCGGGGCTGCATTCGCAGAAGGCCAGCGCCCCTTCTGCCGCAGTCCTTGCCGGAGGGAAAGGCTCCACCGGCTTCAGCCAATGTTTGAAATTTCCTGCTCTCGGTTCCCTCTGGCTTCATCGCAGAATGAAAACGCAACGTGTTTTGTCTGTTTTCTAAACCCACATTCTTACAAGCAAAAAGCCCCAACTACAGCCCTGGGATTTGATCCCCAGGAACGAATCCCGCTTTAAACTAATTGGGCAAACCTCTGCCTTTCAGCAAAAGCAATAAAGAAGGTGCAGTAGGGTTTTCTAGCTGTAGCACATGGATCGGGTCCTTCCCGGTCCGCAGGAACAGCCCATGGGATTTGAGAACTTGAACCCAGAAAGTTACTCACTGCTAATCAGCGCTATGTAAAACACAATGTCTTAAAAGTAGCGTGGAGAAGATGCAGTGGCTTTGAAGCTGCATTGCAATTACGCGGAGAGTGGGCAAGCAGCGTCCTGGCTGGTTTTATTTGAGCTCCATGTCCCAATAAAACAGCCCCCGCCCTCCCTTCCTCCCCCATCCCGCAATTATTGAAAAGCTGAGCACAAAAAACAAAAATACCGAAGGCCAAAAAAACAGACGGCAGCGCACCAGCTCCAAAGGTCTGGCCCCTCGCTTGAGGCCATAATTAATTTGAGATTTATTTTTATTGGAGAACCCAGTCTCGTCTGACCTTAGCCAAACAAGACTCCAGCTAGACCCTTGATGCGCTTGAATGGAACAGAATATTTCTCTCTAACTTCTCTTCAGGCATCTGTGCCTGCTTTGAATTTGTTCCTCAGACTTCATATATTTGGAGATTTGCAGGAAAGATTTTAAGCATTTTCCCCCTTCAGCATTCACTTTTTCTTCCAGTTTTGTTCCCCTTTCTCGCCACATAGGGCTGGAAACGCATATGGAAGGCTGGAATACAAAACCCACTGGTTCCAACATATTGGTGGGGGTCGTTTTTCTGCAAATCGTGAAAAAAAACGGAGCCATTAGAAGGTCGCAGAGCTGAGGAGAGATTCGGCTGCTTAAATGCCGGTATTTGGAGGGGACGGAATCACCGAGTGTAAAACCTTGTCCCCTGTGCCCGAGTGTGGTTCATTTTAGAAAGTCTCAGCGTGCCACATTTCCAGGAGAAACGACGTTTCTCCTCCAATTTCTACTGAAATCCAAATAATATCATCAAAGTAAAGAGGGAGAGAAGCAATGCCAGCCTTTCCCCACGCAGCGCTTGCCTTCAGCACGGGTGAAAAACAGGCAGGGTTTGTTGGGCACCAGAAAATGGAAGGGGATTTTGTCTCTTTAAAACAGAGAAGCGGCTGCAAATGAGAGCTAAACCCTTAAGCAGCAGGCTGTCGGGATGCACTGCTGAAGTCTAACAAGGCGTCGCTGCCTCAAAATGAGAACGATTCGGTGCACACACAGATCAACCATCACTCCGTGTGAGAATGACGTAGGAACTGATGGAAGCAGCAACTGCCCACCCTGCCCTGTCGGCAGAGCTGCTGCAGCCTCCCGTTCTCTGGGGTCCTGATGGGGTCCTCCCACCAGATGCCAGGACCAGAAATTCTGCTCTACGCCGTGAATTGCAGAGGAGGAGAGGGAAAAAAAAAAAAAGAAGAAGAAGAAAGAGAAAGGCAGAACTGGGCAAGGATAGCCTCGGTAGGAGCAACATTGCTTGAACTACGAGAAAAAAGTCCATGAAGTCTGATTTTCCCCTTGTCTGCGGGGCGCAGCTTCTCTAGCTGCCCTTCAGTGCGTGCCGCAGGTTTCTGCCCGCTCTCCGCAGCCGCGTTTCCAGCATCCGTGTGTCCGTGAGCGCCTGTGGGATGCAGCCAGGCTAACAATCCCTCGGTTGGTCCCTTAGCTATCCTTTCTGCCGCAAGATATCTGTTGATAAAAATAATCATCATAATAATAAATACTAGGATATTCTTTCCACACAACCTGTGCCCGGAGCAGCCCCTGGCTGCTGTTGTTTCTGTAGGAGAAAGAGTGTCCGTGCCAGGTTTGTCGGTAGGCTTTGCATTGCCTTCTCCAAAGAAAATCCCACTGTTTTGTCCTTCAAGAGAAAAAAAAAAAAAAAAAAAAAAATCTCTTCGGGGCTTCTGTAAACTTTCCAGGCAGAGGGAAAGCAAGAACAAACCAAATATTGTTTCCAGCCACCCAGACTATTTTGCCTCCATGAATATGCTTCTTTGTACGGTACCACAAACATTATGGCTGCATGAAATCCATTTTTAAAGCGAGAGGTCCTGCGCTTGCACGGTGGGTCCTTCTTCCCATCTCAGGGAGCTGAGCTGGTCTGGAGACCTGCACAAGTCAGCCCAGGGGAATCCCGTGTCTTAAGGTTGGGCACCTCAGGGAAAATCATCCGCAGCGAGGTTCTCCTTGGAAGGGGAAGACAGGAATCCTCAGCGCGGCTGGAAAGCAGAACACCAGCCGGCGATGCGGTGGTGGTGTGGCTCTCTAGACGAAGGGGTCTTCCGAGGCTGAAAGGGCGAGAAGTGCGATCTCCCCACTGCAGCAACACTTCACAGATACTTAAGATTGGAAGAGACCATTAACGCCCTCTTCTTGCACTTCGCTTTCAAACTCTCGCCTCCGCTGCTGGTACCCGAAGCGGCCTAAGGAGCGCAGCTCGGCTGGATGTTGTCAGAGGGCTGAAGAAAAGAATCACTGAATCGTGGGGGTTGGAAGGGACCCTTGGAGACCATCTAGTCCAAACCCCCTCTAACGCAGCCTGCTGCAATAGATTGCAGCATCGCGACGTTAGCTCCTGCGTTGCCTTTACGCTCACATCCGAGCACAGAGTGGAGATACAGAGTGGGAGTGAGGATTGCTTTGGTCCATAGCAGCCTGTGGCAGTGGTAATAATTAGAAATTCAGCATGCAAAGGTCATGTTGCTCTGCTTATAGTCCTAATGCTTTCCATATCCTTGCAGTCCGGGTTCCAGTGCTGTCTTTTAACATCTAATTTCCCAATTATATTACATGTTTCGTTCTCAAAGTCAGATACTCATGTTTAGATGAGATTAGCACCCCCAGATACACAGTAAATTGTTAACTATTAACTCCTTGCTGATCAATAAGTATCATGATGGTATGCAGAATAGAAATATTTTATCAAGAACACAGAAGAAATGAGTAAGGATCATAAATATCTTGTAATACTTAGGATTTTCTACTCCACTGTTGCATTAAGGCTCAGACAAGAAGGATGCACAAGAGAGAATGTGTGCTGTCATGAAGTTAAATAGGATCTTATAACTGTGCTCTGGGTGCAGATCCATATGTTGTATGATGTAAATCAAGGTTACAACATCGGCAAGTAAGTGTGACTCAACATAAACCACCTCTGTTAAAACAAACCATTTTAAAATTGAAAACCTCTACTTCCTCCCTCTCCAATCTCCTGCCCCACGCTTTTGCATTTAGGAAGCTGTGTGGCCTGAGGGTGGTCACAGGTTGTTCTGTACCTCAGGGGTATGGCACCAAACTTGTTCCTCCTAAACTTCCCTGCTTGTAAATCCTCTCATTTACAACTATTAGAGATGAGCTGCTCTTCTGAAGAAGGCAAAGAAAAAACGCAGTGCTTATATACTTATATATACCATGCATTCGTTGAAGAGAACTTTCTGAACTTTGACACTGATCCCAATCTTGCTTTTCTTCTCTGTGATGGAGGCACTGTGCCAGTCATCAGATGGAATTCCATGAAGGTCATAAAAAAAAAAACAACAAACAGAGTTCATCTTTCCCATAATTCAAACAGATGAAACTTGTAAAGAAGGAATGACATGAAGGGGGAAAAAAAGAAAAAAGAGAAAAGGAAAAAAGAGAAAAGGGAAAAAGAGAAAAGGAAAAAAGATGTGGCTAGAGGGAAAGAATTGGAATTTAACTTCTTGCTTTCTAAATGCCTCACCACAACTTGGTAAATCCTCAAAGATGAGTGTGGAGAAGCAGCAATGAGAAAGCAAGCGTTATCTAAAGCTGAACAGTACTTCCTTCTTGCACAGCACTTTCGTCCATGCTTTAAAGATGGAGAAATTGAAACAGAGTTGAAGTGCCTTGCTCAGGAAAACCAGTGCCAGAAGGGATGGGGTCAGTGTGCACGTTTCCTGACTCTCTGCCTGGATCCTGAGCCAATGCCAGTTCTACAATAACCCAGACTCAGTCAGCATCACCGTGTGGGCCCTGAGTGCATTGAAGTCAGTGGAAACTGTCATCAAACTCAGAGGAGCCAGAGACTGACTTAACCTGTGTGTTCAAGGCTCAGATTCTTCGGCATTTAAGCATATTCTTACTTCTAAGAGCAACTTTGTTGACTTCAAGGAGATACAAAGGTACTTTTTTTGCATCACTGTACTGAACTGCTCAACTGAAAGCTTAACAGCTCCATAGGAGATGTCTCCTTTTCCTTCAAAAGAACTTCAGATCAGTCCTAAGAGCTTCCTTTCAAAACTCTGCTGCATTTTTAAGCACAGGAACAAATTATTTCCCCAGTGACACTGGCGTGAATGAAGCTTTACAGACAAAATACCAAAGACAGAATGATGGCAGTTGATGATGAAGGGCTGTAAGAAGAGGCCGAGTTCAGCATCACGCAGCCCACCCGTCCCAGCACTGCTGAGACACTGGGTGAACGCCCAGCTGTGGGAGTTCTTCCTGGTGGATAAAACACACTTATCTGCAGAGCTTTGCCCAAGCGTGTTGCCTGCAGGATCATACAAACCAAGAGGGCTATGCTGACACAGTTACGGGTTGACTCACTCAACCTGGTTGGAATATGAAGTTATTTAGGCCTGGATCTTGGTTCCACTGAATTCAAAAGGAGTCTTGCTACTAACTGCAGCAGCAGCTGGATTTTGCCTCGCAATAAAAGGCAGTAATACCATAATAGAGGATGTCAAAGGGCCTTCATCTCTTCGTTGTGAACGGAACACTAAGATCATTTCTCACACGTAAGAACACCAAAGAGAAGTCAGTCCTAAAGCTGGGCCCAGACTGCATCATTTATTTCTTTACTTGAACGTTTACTGAATCCCCTTTCTTGAGACTTTAATTTCATTTGTAATGCACAGAGTTTATATTCTTCCAGAAACTGGTCCAAAGTCATATGAACCTAATAAGCAAAATTAAATCATCAGCATTCCCTGAAACACTGGGTTGTGACTGTGACCCTAGGGGGATATGAACCCCATCTGGAATCTTCACCATTCCTGGTACAATTCTCTCTAGAACCCTGGTCCAGAAAGATGCACAGGTTCATCCAACCAGGGAATGCAAGTAATTCTATGTGAGCTGGGATCCTTCCCACCATTTCCAACATCAATACCTCTAAAAAACTGCTGGCAAAATGATCTGTGGCCTAGGGATCCTACACAGAAATCATTCAGTATTCAATTCAGCATTCAATTCAATTGGAATTGAGTCAATTCCAATGAAGTGCATGCACATGAAAATCACAACTGACACATGGATCACCGACTAAGGGGGAAAAAAAAAGAGACAGAGAAAATTCCTGTAATAAATTATTCATTACAAATCACCCACCCAGCTCTTATTAACACCCTTCTGCAGTTCTTCAGCCTGGGAGAGAAGACATTTGTGTTTTAGATTTTCCCTAAGTGCTGTTGCATGCAGGGTTTGCCTTAAACGTGTAACCCAGATGTCCTAGGCTTGGTTTATTTACATTCTTGGGAACTGTTGTGGTAAAAAAACTATATGATGTCAAATATAATATAGTGCTCAATAGAGTTATAAAGGGACAAGGCTGTGCCAGCTCTTCTTTGGAATTTGTTTTAATCTTATGAAAGAGCCAGAAGTGGCACATTGAAATACATTCTCAGATTCACATTTTAATGAAAAAAAAAAAAAAATACATATATTACCAAGGATTAGAATGCGAGTTCGAGCAGTGTGTGGCAGTATCCATTACCAGTAACACCAACTGAAGTCAGTTTTCCTACTGAATTGATTGAGGAAAGCTATAAGTGATGCTGTGAAAGAAATGCCAGTTTTACAAAGCATTGCCTGCTGTGACAATCCATTTCTTCAGCAACTGAAAGAGATGTTTTGCTTTAACCCATGCAACTCTTTTTCCCTCCCGAATCTGTTTAGAAACATACCATTCAAAGCCAGAGCTTTTCATTTCATCTTCGTATCGAGTTCAGTGGTGGCAGAGAAGTAGAGTTACACTAAATGAAGTTTAGCCTTAGATCAATACTAAATGGTACCTAGGAAATCAGTCAGTTGGAAGCCAATTGAAGAAACTGCTGTGCTAGCAGCAGCACACCACCACCATCACACCCACTGCAGAGGAACAAGGAGCGACCATTAAGGACACCTCACTTAATAGTGGTTACAGCATCACCCACAAAGCCGACCGTCGGTGCACTGTGCAGGACAAGAGCACCTCGACGTCTTGTTACATCTCTTACGAGTCAGCTTTGGACTCAGCACTGCCTACTCCCAGAACCAGAACTGCAACGCTAACCCCACTCCCACCGAAGGTTCTTTTTCTTCCCAACTAAGTTCACTGAGAATGGGAACGAGACTTTCAATCAACACAAACAATTGTAAATTTTTGAAGGATTGTAACTTTGGACATTACCTGTTTAAAGATGCTGTCATGTCTTACCTTGACGTAAGACGAAGTGTCTGGTACAGTCTGAAACATCCTTACGTGTTTAACAGAGATTTTTAAAGGTCCTAAAATTGATCTGCAATTAAAATAGAAAAGAAAGTCTAATCTATCTGTATGGAAAAGTAAAGAAACAAAGCACGTTTACAAAGTAAGGCTAATACTACTACTTAAAGAGAAGTCATCGAGCATTTAAGTGCACACAGATGAGCTTCCACCACAGTAACTAAATGTCAACTATTGGGCTTCAGAACTTCACAAAGCAGGGCTTTGTTTCCATGTTCAACAACAGTTTGTTTGTTTTTGCATTTGGATTTTTCGCCCCCTCAGGAAAAGTGCCTTCTTCACTTCTGGCCAGAGCAGAGGGAAACGTCTGACGTTTGATTAACTGAATTTCTTAGCCAACAATTAAAAGCCATCTGAAATACTCATGTTCTCATGTCGAGACTAGTTAACCCTATTGACTTGTATCCGAGGGTTTCACTTGGCTGAACGAAGGGCAGTTGCCTTTGGTGGCTCATTGAAACCATGCCGAGCCATTAGCCTGCCGGCCTCTATTGATTTAAAGAACCTTTCTCACCAACAATAATTAAACAATAAATTTTAAGTATAGCCAACGGAAATATAGTTCCGCACAGCGCTAAAAACCCAGAGATGTCATTCCCAGTCCTTCCATTTCGGAGAGTGCCGTTTCTCAAACACGGCGCTGCTTTATCTCAGCCTTACATCAGCGCAGTGCATCTGTCTGCTGTGTGTCTGTATACGCTGTATTTCTAAGACTTGATCTCCCGACGAGCAGGTTTTTGCCTCTCCCCCTTACCCCCCCAGTCATCATTGCAGCGATTAACTACGGCCGTGGAAAACGAAAAGCTATGCGGGAAAATGAATCTGTAGTCACTGCAAGGTCTGACAACTTTTTCTTCTCAGGGTCTGCAGCTCCCTTTGAACGCGCCAGAGAACGATTAGCTTGTAGTAATTAGTGCGTCGTTAAGAGCACGAACCCCCTCTTAGCGTGCAGCTCTCAGCGCTGCCGCTTTTTCCGTGGGGTCGGTCGGTGCGGCCAGGGTTTACCGAGGAAAAACTACGGGACGAGAAACGGGCGCAGGGCGCTGCGGATGGGCGCGCAGTGCGGTGCGCCCTTCCCGGTGCCGGCGCTCCCTGCGGAGCGGCTGCTGCTTTGGGGAGAAGCAGAGAAAGGCGGAAAAAGGCAAAGAGCCCAACAGCTCTGGAAAATAACAGCTCTCTATCTGCACGCCGCCCCCCTTTTATTGATTTCTTAAAGCATTTATTACGCGGCCAGCTGGCACAGAAGGGCAACTGATTATAAAATCGGCAATGTGTTTCTGATAAGTACAATTCTTTTTTTTTTTCCTGTCGTCCTCTCTCCTAACACATTCCAGTTTCTTTTGCTTCTGAACTTGCAAGGGGGGTGGGGGTAGACAGAGTCGAGGGACAAGGCAATTTTCCTTAGCCAGTAAATTTTCTAGGGTCAAGGATTCCCGTCTCGGTTTCCCCTGCTCCCCTCTTTACCCCTCGTCGGCGCTCCCCCACCCCCGCTCACCTCCCTCGTACAATTACGCGTGTTCGTATAAATAAATACATCTGCATATTTGGAACCAGCCTTAAGAAGTCTGCTGTGGATTATTTATCAATCGCGTTACCCTGCCAGCATCGGTAGAAACATAAAAGGGCCTCTTAAACTACTTTTAGATCCACCTCTCGCTTAGCCTTATTACTATTATTTAAATGACTCACCTTTGATACCCTTTCCCCTCAACCAGTGGCAGACCAGTTTGTAAAGATCCAGGTTGAGACCAAAACCAAAACTCCCCACCAGCTGTGGGTTACTACCCTGCCGCTGCAGTTTTGCAAAGGAGAGATTAAACTTGTTAGATCCAAAGCAGCGCTGGAGTCAGAATTCCCAGCCCATCCAGACAGGCTGCATCAACCAGGCATTTCCTCAGGGGGCTTCTGCAGCGCTCGCAGCTCCAGTACGTGCTTCCCTTTCCCTCTCTTCTGTGCCCTCTACTTTTCATTTGATTTCCGTTTTCCCCCTTATCAATATTTCAGCTGCTCCCCCAGGTTAATCACGGCTATGTGACATCTTCGCCCACTGAGCCTGCCTGGAGCTACTTGCGACTATAAAGAAGAAGGAGAAAAAAAAAAAAAAAAGAAAAAAAAAAAAAGAAAAAATTCACAACTTTCTTAAAAAAATATTGCTGAGGAGTCAAGCCGAAAAGAGACGCTGAGTGGAGCTCAAGTGCTACTTTAAATCCCCCTTTTAAATAAGGAAGTTTCAAATATCCGTTTTAAAATCATCGTTCCTTACTTTGCGCTTTTCCCCCTGACTCTTACCTTGAGAGCAGTTAACCCGTTTCCCTCTGAAGCAAAACTGCAAACAGCACGGGCTGCATTCAGCGGGCTGTGCAGCCCCACTGGGCTGGAGAAGCGAGAAGGAACCATCTCCAGCCTATTCTGCACCACAGCAATGATTTCTCTCTGCAAGCCAAGACCTCCAGACCCTCTGAGCTACTTAATAATCCCCATCAAAGAGAAACAATCTTAGGGAGAAAAGGAAAAAAAACGTCTTCAAGTCAGGGATGTGTTTTCCCAGCGGTGAAAACGCTCCTGGTCCACGCTGCCATGTCGGAAGGGCTGCTGTGCAATATTTTGCACTAACCTGGGGGAGAAACTTCCCAGGATTTTCGTACGGTATCGATGTTCAATGTAACCCCAGAAGGGTTACCAAAACTATTTGGAAAATGTCCTTCCACTCTCTATTCTCTTTCTCTCCTTCCCGTCTTTGCCCCAAATTCCAACATATTGAAACATTTTTCTCCTTAATAAGAGGAACATATAAAGTGAAGGGGTGAAAGGGCAACTTGGGAGCCGTGCCTAGAGCTCCGCACACAATTTACTCTCTGCTAGACGAGCCGTTTAGCATTCCTCCCAATTTCCAAGGAAAACAGACTCAGACCCGTACCTAGTGGCCAGGGACCTCGCCAGAGCCATTTTTTAATATCGAAATTCTTCGGATTCTTTGTTGTTATTGTTGTTGTTGTTTTTGTTACGCGAGAGAGTTTCCTAGGCACGGTAAGGTAAGCACCTGGGATTTTAGGAGGAAGAAAACATCCGAGGGAAGGGGAAAATCAGCGCGGCGGGGGGAGCGGAGAGGTGTGCGGGGGGGGGAGCAGCTCCTGCGGGCATCCACACAACACCGGCGTTCTTTTTTTTTTTTGGTGGCTTTAAAGAAATCACACGCATCGGGTTAAAAACGAGCCTTAATCTCATTATTCGGCGGGGACTCGAACACCTCTTTGTGCGCCCTCACAGGCGAGCCAGCTCGCGACCGAATCAGATCACATTTCAAAGTCATTTTTCAGTCTTTTCTCACGTTTCCGCGTGTGAATTACAAAAACCACGTCGCTGAAGAGGAACCCCGAGGGCGTAGCGCTGTGCCAACAAACCCCTCTTCCCAGTGCTTTTATCGAGGGGCAGCTAACGGGCGCCCGTATCTCTCCCTCATGCTCTTTCCCCTCCAATTTCCCCCATTTTTAAGCAAACGCGCTCAAAATCGCAGCCTGCTTCCGACAGAGAGAAATACACGGGACCACTGGGCGCAGCACCTATTAAACTGCAGCGAAATAAACTTTAAAGGCCGGTGTTAACAAAAAAGTCGGGATGTAAAGAACCTAAAAGTTGAGAGAAACGCTTCCAGTGAACTCCGAGCAGTTTTTGCTGCTCCTTGTAATCAAACCCCGCAGCCCAGCCGAGAAACCCGTGTGCCTCGTTGTAGTCATCTTGGGAGCTTTACTAGCCCAGAAGAAAATTGCTGGCAAATTGGAAACAGCTGCAGCATGGGACAGCAATCCCCCACCGACCCCCGAGCAGAGAAAGTTACAGCAGTTTTGTTTACTCAAATAGCTTCAATGCAGACACGACATCTCAAGTTTTCATCAACAAACCCTAGGTGACTTGTATGTAAGCAACATTTCAACATTCATCACCGGCAGTGATTTTTAAAGACGCCTATGAAATCTCTCCCTCTCGCATATCCGCGCTTCCACCTCACTTCTGTGGCAGCTGCTCCTGCCTGCGCGATGCCCCTTTAACGGGGTGCTAGCAACACAAACAGTGACTTGAAACCCACAAAGAATTCTATCCAAGGGGGGGAAAGCTGACAAGTGCTCGATTCTCATAAGCCTGTTGGACAATTGCTAGAACAAATGAAACGGTGGAAAAGCTCAGAGCCCTGCAAAATGTGCTCTTTTCATGTTTTCTATTTATTAGATATGTTAAGAGAAAACAGACTCATATGAGTCCCAAATGTAGGCAGAGTATTAAAAGAGGCATGTGTATGCTCCAGCAATTACAGCTGAATTTGATTAAAAACGTCATGAGGACTGCAAAAGCAGGAGTTACCTGATACACTAACCCTGAGGTTGCTTTAGGATGAATTATAACACAATTCATTTTATTTTAATAGGTCACTATAAGATTAACTGTTTAAGGATGGAGCTGTGCTATAAATGTTTACATCAAACCAGAAATAAGCAAGCTTTGCTTTCTGGTTGTTTGGAAATAATGTTTATTACATTTTAAAATTCCTCAACATGTTAATTAGAAATAAGGGGAAAGTATGTGAAGTCAAAAGGAGTTCCACTGCTTGACATACAACCACACACACACTTCAGTGCTTCAGTTTCTCTTTCCTAAGAGGAAAATGTGGTGATTTTTAACTGGCCGTCATCATTTCCACATGCTATGAGTAAATAATGGCAACAACTTTTTTTTCCCCTTATCCTTCTCATGGTCTTGCTCCAAAATCCGAAGGCCTTTAGCAGCATGGGCCCAAGGTGTGCAGATGAACCAAAGCCTGCTGTGGTTCTCTCCTAATAGTCCAGTGAAATCAGCCACCAGAAAAGCCTGTGTTTGGGTTGGAGAGATCTTAAAGACCCACCTGAGACCAAGAGGCAAAATTACACACGTATGACAAACTTCAACACATCTTCCCACTTTCTGTTCCCATATCAGTGAGTGTTTCTCTGAACTTGCTTTTGCTGCTACAGAGGCATCTCACAGATAGGTCCAAGAGACCAAACCAAGGTAGCTGCACAAATTTTCTCTTCAAAAAAGAAAGGCTGAAACAGAGAACTGCCATGGAGAGATGTTCATCTGATTTTTCATCCGGTGTATTGCTGGGAAGTGTTTGGATGAGATGAGAACCCTTCCGTGACTGCAAGTGTGTGCATGTTTGGTATCTTTAAGCAACCTGTGACAAAACAGGTATTTGTGCATGGTTGGAACTCTGAGGAGCAGTCATAATCAGTGGCCATATTGAGACCATTGCTGAAATCAAAATATTAATTCCACAGGCAATTCCTACCTGCCAGTATTTATTTTCACCTACAGTCAACAGGCAGGTCAACTCCAGCAATTTAGCATGAGAAGAAACTTCTGTGAGATTTAAGAGAAAGGAAGCGATCACCTCAGAACAGTTTCAGAGAAATCAGCAAGATCCATTGCAGTGAAGACAGGCTCTTTCATTGGAAGCAGCCAATGCAACTAAAAGCACTTGGATAAATTCCACTGGAAATCATCACAATTGCTATAAATATTTGGGGGAAAACATTTCAGCTTTGCTAAATCATTTTCTAGCAGGAAAAACACATTAAAAAAAAAATGGCGTTTCACTCAGGTCCTGTATTAACGATGGTTGTCATTATTAGTACATTAAAGTAAATAATCATAACTGATAAAATCATGATCACAGCAACAAGCAGGTTCTAGTTACAGAGTTAGAACGAGGGGTTAGGAAAGAAGGAATTGGCATAATTGTTAGATTACGTCTTTTTCTTGAAAAAGGAATGTTGGGTGAAAGTTCACGTGTCTCCCAGGAGTTCAACATTCTGCTCAGTGGGAACAAGAGCCTCTCACTTGCTGAGCTGTCTTGGTTTGAGCCGTGTTACTCATTGGGCTGTGTGACTGATGTTCCTTAGGAAGCCAGAAGAAAGAGTGGTCTTGCTTTCTGGCTTCAAAAGCACAATCATTTATAAAAACAATTGAATGTTCACCTATCATTTGTAAATATTTTGGAGAAATTATCTACAATCTGTTGGTAACTTTCCTGTTGTGAATGGACTTGTATGTTCCTTAGTTAAACTGTATGGTTTTATTTTGATTTTCTTACTGGACCTGAGAGCTACTTTCCTGCAGGTTAAGGCGTATATAAATGTTAAAGCAAAAGGCATTTCCTGACCTCAATACAGTGTAATAGACAAAAGGACAGGAAGGAAAGTTTAAGAACAAGATGGTATGACCTGAAGACACAGGAAAGCATCTTGGTGTCAGAAAGTGGGACAGAGATCTTTGCAAACCTGTTATGCCATGCAGGCTCTGATCGTCCTGGCTGGTTCCCAGCAGCACTCGTGTGGATCCTCGGCTGTGCTGAGACTTCATAACTGCAGATGTGAGCCCTGTGATGTTTTTATTGCTGGAATTTTTGTGTTCAGGTCCGTCTCGGTTCATGCAGTGACCAAACACCAGCTGGCCAAAGCTGTGTCTGCAGACCTGAGCAAGCTGTGAGGGGCTGCCATCTATCCTACACCTAACACAAGGTCCTCAAATACAGACTGGTCATAGTAAGGTCACTTTTGAGGCAGGAACTCCTGAGGCAAATGCTGCAGGTACATCTGAGGTAAAAGCCTCAGCGTCGGGTGATGCCTGGAGCCTCTTTTTTTTCTCACAGCTGGAATGTCTTCAAAGTTGCTAAGGGACAAGGAGACCAGGTGGGGAGAGCTGTGACCCTTGAGAGGAGAGAAGTCTGTGCTGTGAGGTCCCTGTGACCCCTGGGGGATGAGGGGAGAGTGAGCGGGAGCATGACGGGGGCCCTGCGGCCATCACTGCATCGCACAAAATGGCGGCACAGATGTGAGAAGTCTTCCCGCCTTGGGCGGTGGCGCACGTGATTGGCTGTTCTCCACCACAGGGCGGGCCCAGGCCACGAGCAGCCAATAGGAAGTGCAAGGCTCCTCGCGCCTATCGGAACATGGCTGCCGCGCAACCATAGAAATGCCATGCTGCTTTTCCATAATTTCCCACTTTCCACCCCAACCCCTCTGCTCCCGCTTTGTCTGTTTCACTCTCCTATCTTGCTTCCTATCAAGCTCTTAAAGCTTGCACAGGGCTAGTGGGATCCTGCAGCTCCCTGAGAACCTCCCCAGTTAATTTTGGCCACAGCTCCTGGAGTAGCTGCTGCACAGGAGGGACCAGGCAGCTGTGAGGACACATGTGGAGGTCTAAAGGGCCTCCGTCTGCTCTGGTGTCTGCAGAAAAGCAAACAAACATGCAGATGGGTCAGTTCTTTCTTCTCTGAGCTTGATTTCTTAAAATATCTCACCTCGTATTTGTACCAGTGGGGATGGTAAAAGAGGGGAGCGGGAGGGAAGAAAGCAAGGAGCAGTCAGCTCCACCAAAAAGCAATGCAAACAGCTGAATGCATGAAAAAAAAAGGAAAAAAATGGAATTAAAGAAAAATAAATGGCTAAAACAGGAGCTTGACTTGATTCCAAATGTTTTTACATGGAGGCATGTTTCCCATTCCACTTCTCTACAGAGAAGGTTTCTCTTCGAATTAGATGAACCATAAAATAAAAAGGAAATTTAGAACAACACAGTAAAATGGTGTTTTACAGCCCTTTCCACAAAAGGCTTTCCCTTGAAGAGTTCTTATACCTTAGGCCTTGTCTACGCACTATCATCAGACAGCTTGAAGTACACCAGTCAAATTAAAGCATTTCAGTGCCCGCTCCTTCCGAGCATGGCTGCAGCTCTTTTGGTATAAAGGTGCTTTATGTGAAAATAACTATTCCCATATGGAAAGCAGTGATGATTTGGGAAATCTCTGGTTAATATTATGAAGTGCTTGCTGTGAGCATTTGCTGTGTGTCGTGAAATGGCTCAAAGTCAGTGCATATCCCCATTTGCTGGGGAGGCTCCAGGACATCCTTACCAGAACAAAGACAGTGGAAAGTGTTGAGCTCAACAGGCTTTGGTTTGATCTGAGGTTTCTGGGGCAGAGATTGTCTCAGGCAGGAAGAAAGTAATGTTCTTCCCTGCTCAAGGAAAGGAGATGGAAGGAAAGCAAATTTGCCCCAGATTATAACAGAGTGGAAGGGATGCAACAGGGATTTGAAGAAGATTCACAAGGGAAGGCGTGCAGGTGAAAAAGGAGTCAGGGTTTTCTGTACCTGGTGACTGTCAGAAATCTGTGTCACTGTGGTCTCCAAAAGTCAAAGGAAATGAATTCTTGCAAAAGAACTCGCAGCTCTTATATAGGTGAGATTAGTCTCAGCTATCGTCTTCTGAATCCAAAGCCAGCTTATTGGAATTACTTTGGATGTACACTGGTGTCCCTGAGATCAGATTCAGGCACATTTTGGAGGAAATACAGAGTAAATAAGTAGAGAAAAGGCCTTCTGTGTACTACTCTGACAAGGTTTTTCTTTATGCCACATCCTGTGCTGGTGTCCTGGCACCAAATTCTTGTTTATGCAGCTTATCGTGGACCTGGCCTGACCATTCTGGGGGGCAGCAATGGTTAGATTTGTTTCCTGCGTTGGGCAGTTGGTGTGAGTTACTTAGATGTACATTGTAACAACAGAGAGAAACATTTCCTGAGCGTTTTCTTCTGTTTTATAGGAACATCAGCTGGTGTTTCCCACTCAGTAGCTAAGACACGAGAAGTATGTAATAAATTACAGATTTTAAGGTTAAAAAAAAGCCATCTCTCCTGAAGGACACGGTTTGCAATATTTTTCCAGCTTAGAAATAACCTTCAGAGCATGGAGATTTCTTCTATTCAGGCTTCGAGGGGAAGAGTGTACAACTCCACGTTTTTTCTTTTTTTCTTAACAGCCATACTTGGAAACAGTTTTTTGAGCTGCCTAGAACAATGTGAATTACTATTCTCTGATAAAACCAACCCAGATATTTTTGTCTTTGAAATACATTGCAGATGAAGCCTACACGCTTTTCCAGTTACTGTCACAAACCTTGTCCACATGGGGATAAATGGTGATTACAAAAATATCCTATTGACCATGTGAACAGCTACTACCTCGTTCTGTTGGTACCAGGCTACATTTCTCTAGGTGGCATATGAATAAAGACCAGATGATGCTCCGGGTCTAGAGAGCTTCTAGATTTACCCAACACTTTATAAAACCTTGCAGTATGATAGAGTGACCCGTGAGCTGCTGTTGAAACCAGCATGTGCTCCGCATCCATGAAAACCAAGCGGTTATATTAGGAGCCAAGCTATGGATGGAGGAGCTTAAATTTGGGCTCCCAATTGGAAAATATTCTGAGCCTATAAAGAGATCAAGTTGCTTCCCTTCTTCACCCCAGCCATGAAGCCCCTGAACAACTACAAATGAATCTCCTTTAAGTGCTCCTGTTTGCTGCGGGAACTGAAATCGTGACACTGAGTCACGCATCCTTGGGTCTTTAGAGGTGTCCGGTTGCTCACTCAACTTGTTGATTCTGCTCCAGTCACCAGCACTATTTCCTGGACTTATCTCATCGACCAGATTTCCCTCCTCTCTCCCTCCTGTGGCTCATAAACACTTGAAATCTACTGTAAACCCAATCTGGACTCGCAGCTTGTTGTGAGTACAAGCAGCAGCAGATAGCAGGAGATAAGAAGTGAGGCCACATTGTCTTTTTTCAGCCTGCACTGAGAATTCACTTTTAAATCTGAAAATTGTTTGCTTAAGGAAAAGGAAATGTGCATGTGTGTGCTGGGGAGCAATGAGAGAGGGGAGGGAAAAAGAGGAAGGGAGCTGTTTTGGAGACCAAATTGGGTTGTATGAGAGGGAGGATTGATGGAGATTGATGAAGAAAGTTCAGTGGAGGTCCCAGTGCAACAGGCACTCGTAAACCATGTGCTCCTGTTATCCTGCCTGTTCCTAAACATTGGACCATTCCCAAAGGGAAGGTGGTGTTTCCACAGCAGAGTGCTTGGATGACCATCTCCTTCCAGGCACTCTGAGGCCAAGTTTTGCTGGAGTGACACCCAGAGGAAAGTTGCTGAAGCCATGGGAAGTTTTCCAGGTTTTGTCCACATGAGAGAAGCTCTGCCGAGCTACCTTGGTACTGGAGTGACTTGTTCACCAAACTGATAACAATCCCACTCATTCTCAGTGCTCAAAATGGAACAGCCAAATGGTAGGGAAACTTTATTTTCCCTTGCCTGCATGCTGAAAAGTGTCACATGTATCCCAGCAGCACCAGATGACATATTGTCACTTGTCCATAGCAGCCACTGCTCACATCAGCAGATCTAACTTATTTCACTTCCCAGATCAAGATGAGGCAAGGTCTAATGGCAGATGTTGCTAAGCACAGTGCTGCTGATACCTGTGAAGCAGTGTGAATCCTGCCCAGCAGAGCTCAGCTGACAGAATAACACTGCTGTGATGATTATTGGGAAAAATGTACAATTACAGGTGCAGCTGACCTTGCTCATGTTGTGCTTGTATTGCACAACACTGTGTATTGCATTGTGCTTGTACTGCATAGTGGGAGCAGTTCTGTGCTGGGGGTGCTGGGGGTTACCTGAATACACCTGTGCTGATAAAATGCTTGAGGTGAGGGAAAACTCTGGAGTGATGTGGCTATAAACACTTTTATACAACTGTTTCTATAGGAGGGAGGGATGGTTCCTTTGACTGGATTGCTACGGTTAAAGCACAAAACTTTCTTGCATAGATTTTGGTCCTGGTGACAAAGCTCCTCCTGGCTCCTGCATGAAGAGAAATCTGCTCACAGTAAGCACATCCAGCAGCCCCAAAATGCTTCTCTCTGAACCGTGCAAAATTTCCTTTTGATCTTCAAGGTACCAAAGATATCCCGACTTCCACGGATCAGATAATGACTGCGGGTCCGTGGCAGCCAGGGCCTGAAGGGAATGATAAAGAGTTGTGATCCCTGCATGGAAAGCACTATGTAAATTTATGATGGTGCTGAAGTCAATAAAACTTGCTGCTGACTCCACTGGGTGCAAGATTCAGAGCCTTTTTTTGTGATAAAGTCGGAGTCTCTGGCACACATTCCTCAAGAAGCTGGGCTGCAGCAGGGGTACAACCAATGCAGGGAAGTGTGAGGGGCTGATCCTGCACCCTGCACACAGCTGGAAGGTGCATGTGCAGGAAACACCCACATTTTTACAGCATCTTGCAGACCAGCTGCCTCTGCAGAAGTTGTATTTGGGAACAGCCAGAAGCAGAGAGAAATTGTCAGGCATAAGAAGAAAGAAGTTGAGCTGCCCATTGACGCCTTCTTTATCAGTGGCTCAGGCATGCCTCAGTTGGAAAACTCAACTCATTTCCTGTGATCAGAGAGTCTCTAATGAAGCATTAGGATCCGAGGGAGGAGGATGAGCTGCTGATTCCTCTGATGACCAATTGCTCCATGAAGGCAGCTGCTTGACTTGCAACAAGGCAAATATAAAACAGCGTCTGTACTTTTTGAGGTTCTAGAAGGGCTTACAAAACTCTGTCCCAAGGAAAGGCACTGGAATTAAGTACTGATGCGCTTTGTCATAAGCACTTTAAGAATCCATGTACTTTGCAGTCCTGTCCTTCATTTTTGCTGTGTTTTGGTTCCCCATCTGCAAAATAGAGATAATAGCAGTGCTCCATTACATAGAGTCATTGTGGAGATAAGTATGCTCAGATGCTATGGCAACAAGGGCTGTGTAATATTGAAGATAGAGAAGGATGTGAAGGCAGAGAGCTGGCTTGTGTCAAGCCTGGCCTTCTGCTGGAAAAGGCTGAAGCAAATCAGCAGAGCCGAACTGCACTGGTCCTTTCCCACAGAAACCACACAGGTCTGACGTGCAGGGGTTGGCTGAAGGATCACATGAGTTTATTTTAGGGGAGAAGAAAGTGGAAGTTTTTCTCCTATTTGTTGAGCAAACTCGTGCAGATTCTTCATTCCATCACACCCTCTCAACTCCACACGATGCTGTCTTTGACCTCAGTCTTAATCCTTAATCTCCTTTATGTTTATACGCTGCCAAAAATGTTGCAATGAAAGCAGATGGCAGCTGCAAACTCCCAGCTTTTATGGTTAATCTCTCAAAAACCAGAAAATACGTGGCAAAAATCTTTAATCTTGGAAGCTGCCAAAACACCACCCATGTCCTGGGTGAAGGCAGGGAAGGCCTTTCAGGGCTCTACCTTGCCTACACCCTTCGTGGTAGAGTGGTTTCAGCTCCTCTTCTCCATCCTGGCCTATTTCCTGGCTCCTGCTGTGACACTTTGATTCATAGGGCCCAACCACCCGTAACCAGTCAGGGAAATGGAAGCTAAGCCAGGCAGCCACACTCATTCGTTTTCCCCTCAGGGAGAGGAAGAGAGGCCAAAGATAAGATCGCTTCATTTAAGCCAGAATCCATTTTTCACTGGCCAATTCTCACAAGTGTGATCCTACTAGGATGGATGGCACAGCAGCCACTGTCTTCAATAGAGTTGAGACCCAGATTTCAGAGCAAAAATATCTGAAAAAACTTCCTTTACTTCAAGCCTCTTTCTTTGACTGGTTCCCCCCTACACTATGCAGACGTTTCCTAGCAATCAGGACATCTATCTCTGCCAGAAGGTACACCAAAGGACCTCGTGCCTCAGTTTCCCCATCCTCATTCATCATGAATTTTGAATTGCAAAACTTTTGGACGTTTCCTTGTGCCTGAAAAGCCCTGATAACAGCTCCTTACAGGAGACAGGGACTCAGACACGTTTCTCTCTCCCCTTTTCCATCTCACTACTGCTCTTCATCCCACTCTCACTGCAACACTGCTTTTGATTTCCAGAGGACAAAGACACAGCTGTCAGAGGAGAGATGCAATTGGAAACTTGGTCTATTTTTATATCTGGAAGCTAGAAAGTGCTACTGTATATAAACAGTTTGCCAAATGCTTATTTGTTGCTAATGCACCTTCAGTATCGCTCTGCAAGCACTGGGATGAAGGATGAGGCATGAGGCTGGGATGCACAGGCTGTGCCTGGGCATTGAGTGGAGCATGTATGTTTCCTGCCCAGATGCCTGGGAATTATAGAGACAGCTGTGATGTCAGCCAGGGTGGAGATTTACATTCACCAGCATGAAATTCTGCATGAGCAGGCTGCAAAGCAACGTGGCGGTCGTCCCTCTCCAGCACACGTGCAGATTAATGGGTCTGTGAAGGAAACCATCGCCCTCCTGCCTTCCGCCCTGCACCTCTCCGGCAAGTGGAAAGCTGCTGTTTCTCCTCAGGAAAAGGTGACACTGTGAAATGCCGTGGTTTTGCCTCTGAGGGGGAGAATTCTTTCCATTCCTCTCCAAAGCCGTGCCCCAGATTTTGTCCTGGAAGAAGATCAAATCCTCTGAGGATTTACTGTGGTGCTTATTAAAGTTTCCAGCGCTCTCTGTGCGTCTCCTAAACACCTGAGAAAGACAAGCCTTGCCCTAGAAAGCTCGCCATCCAAAACACCTCCTCATCCAGCAGGAACGTTGTCTCTGGGCAGGCGGCCACGTCACAAGCTGAGTAGCTGGAGGAGGGCAAATTATTCCTATTACTCAATATACTGCTAAAGTAACAGCCAGAACACTGGTGCTGGGGCTCTGCGGAGAGCCTGGGTGCAAGTGGAGTCATGAGCTGTGTTGACTGCCACGAGGTGATTGTGTGCTGTGAGTGGTGTGTGTGCCCAAGGAGCAGATCCTGGCTCAACACAGTCCCATGTGCTGGGTGTTGTGATTGCTGGCTGATTTGGAAAGTAATAATTGCAGCCATCCCTTGAGCCTGATGTCCTCTTTCCTTTTCTGCATCAGAAAAACGGTCATAGCTTCCAGCTGAGCTGATGGGAATGATTGCAACATTTGAAACAGCAGAACTTAGGGCAAAAAGCATCCCTAATCTGGGGCTGCCTGAAATACTTTAAACCCCAGACTTTCCCAAGATTACACCATTGTCATTTTTAAATTTCCCTACACCATTCATTTACTTTTTTCTCCACTATGTTCACCTGCTGAGGTAAAACATTGATCTCCTGTCCGTGCACCAGCTCTTCTGTAAATAGTTGCATTTCTCTTTGTGTTGAAGAAAATACAAAGTCACTAAGAAAGAGCTGCTTTACTCAGTGGCAAGTGGAGAGACCAGCGAATAGTTTGATCAAGACAAGACCTTGCTGTTGACTGCTTTGGTCAGAACCATCCTTTCATTCACAGTAGTATCACAAGGCACAGAAAGATTTTCACTTTTCAAGGCTTTACATTATGCACTGCCCTGATGCATCTCAAAATTGCCAAAGAAAGATGTACATCATGGTATTTTCCACTGAGCAACATGAGATGGACCAGTTGGAGGCAAGCAATCTTGGCAGAAAGGAGAAACATGCTGAAGTTTCCCATGCTGACCTGAGGCAGGACAGCACCACCCAGAGAAAGAGGTGTTGTTCGTGGATGGAAAACAGGGTTTGCACTCCGGGCTTTAAAGCTCTCACTTTCTCCATGCATTTTGCTCAACCCTTCGCTCCAGGGCAATGATGTGATACAAAGGCTAGAGCTCAAACCCGGGTTGATTTCTGAGTAAATCAATTTTGCTGCTGTACAGACTTAAAAACGGCTGTGGAGAAATGAGCGTAAGCAGAGAGTGTTTGAAGGCAGAGTGGAATCTCTGCCTTTATTTAGCTTGGAAGCCACACTGCTTTGCCTTTCTGTTGCCTACTGAGGTCAGCACTCAGCCTGTGGCTCCATCCATCCACCAGCCGGCCACCGCCAACAGTGTTTGCCTTTGCACCGCCAGTTCCTGGTCTCACCAGGAGAGCTGCTCACAAGTCAGCGCCTGTCACCAAGGCAGAGCTCCACCTCTGCCAAGTGATTCATTCTTCCTGGCTTCAGACGTTATATATATATATATACACACACATACATGTACATATTTATGTATGTGCAACCTACCGCAGCGTGTCTGGGAGGAGGAGGTGCCCTCTGGTGGCATGCTGTCCCCTGCTCGCAGGGATCCCTGTCCCCCACTGGGACTGAGACAGACATCACATGCACAGTGGGACAGAGCAAGGGCAGATGACCTGAGCAGGATTATCAGGTGAGAACCAAAGCTCCCACAGTGCAGACATACTGCTCCAGCACCACAGCTCCATGTGCAGATGAGATCTGGAAGCTCAACCAAGGTACAAATGTCGCACAAAGCAATCCAGACCCAGTCACCACCTTCAGGCTGTGATTACTAGACTTTATTTAAGCATCTGTGTCCATTGGCATGAGAAGTGTGTGTGGTGTCGGGCCCTTTGAGTGGCCAGTGCTGCAGTGAGCACCTGTGCACCGGTCGGGTTGGGTTCTGGTATCCTTGCATCAACTTGCAAAGTCAGGCTGGGGAAAAGTTGGAGGTTTTTGAATGGTTTTAGGCTCAGAGGAACTGATGTTTGAGTTTAAAGCAGTGATGTGGCAGCAGTGCTGCAGGTGGACAGGGGCACTGGCTGTAAGCTCTGTTTCACGGTCAACAGGAGAAGAAAGCAAACAGCTCTGAGCTGAGGGCAGGATGTCCCCATGCAGGATTGCACCAGCCCAGGGCCCTGCTGTAACCCAACACACTTCTGCTTCTGCTGGCACTTCTCTAATTGCACCTCCATGGATCCCAACCACAGCTCGCTGCGGTGCTTGTTTGCACTTCGGGATGAGTATGCAGAACGGGGATGAGAACACTTCCTTACCACCCAGGGATGCTATAAATACAATACAGATTATGTCATGTGCAGATGAAACAGGCCATAAACGTCCATCCGAGACACCCAGACAGCAGGAGGGCTTCAGATCTGCACAGGGCTGCCCCTGGGAGGTGGGGATCCAAATCCCACAGGCTTGGTGAGCAGGGATGCGAGTGTTCTCCTTGGGGAAGATGCTCACATCACAGAGTTCCACCTTGGCATATCAAAAAGAAAGTTGCAACCTTCAGGCTCTATGAAGAGCCTTTTTTTTTTCTTCTTCTTTTTCTTATTTTTTTCCTTTCTTTTCTTCTTCTTCTTCTTCTTCTTCTTTTTTAATTTTCCGCAGTTATTTTTTGTTGTTATTTTTGCTTTATTGGTCTGACCAGATGTTCTGAACATCTGGTGGCAGCATGTTTCTTTTTTGGCCCTTCTGCAACATGTTAGTGACAAAACAGCAGCAAAGGGAGCAGGGATGTCTCTGTCACAGCTTTTTGCTGCACAGCTCAGATGTTTCAGCATCTTTGCTGCTGGTCCCAGTGACATCCCCTGGCTCTCCTCCTGTGGCCCCTGCTAAAATGGGCAACCTCCAGCTTTTCCCTGTGCCAGGAAACCAAATGTCAAGGTGTGCTCCAGGAGGAGATGAATAACCTGCAGGGCTGGGTCTGAGGTTTGGCTTTGCTTTGTGACCTGGGGAAGGTGCCTCTCTAACAAGCTTTGAGTGCCAGGTAACACGTCATGGGGATGTTCTGGCTGCAAGTTTTCTCTGGGGAAAGTTAATGATAAAACACTATTTTATCCTCTAAGTGAAAAGTTCGCGGGTTTTCCTCGACTGTAGAACAGAAATATCAGTAGGAAAATCAATATTTTAGGTCATTTCCAGAGAAGAGCTTTTTTCCAAGGAAAAAATAATATTGGAGGTCCTGAGATGAAACATTTGTCTTTCCACTTCTTCAACAGAGAAGTTCATTTGATATGTGTGTGGGGGCAGAAAAGCCGTGCACGCGTTCTGGACAAGCTGCATTTATGAGCATCCCCCGTCTGTCAGCTCTCCAGCTGTGGTTTTGAACCGCCGGCCTGCGGTGAGCAGGAAAGTAATTACTCTATAGCATCGTTTTCACAGCTCTCTTTTTATGGAGACAGCATTGTCTGGGAGCAGGGTCTGTCTCGAGGAGCACTCGCTGATAAAGCTGTGGCTTGTTGCTCTACAAGTGAGACAGGAAATTTGCCCAACACCTCTGTGGAGCCGCAGAGAGCAGAGTGCTGGGAGACCTGAGAGTGTAAAACATTATTTCAAGGTACAGAAGTCGTTGGCCTGGGCTTTGGTTTGTGAAAATTGAGGTCGCTCTGCTGACATCAGTACAGATTTGCAGCAGTGAGGTGAGAGGAATTTTGTGACTGCAGAGGCAAATTCTCCAGTAAAGTGTCCTCGTGTGTTGTGGTCTTGATGATAAAGCCCCAGAGCAGCTGGCTGCCCTGTCCTACCTGGCTCCAAAAGGGTTTCTGTGTTTTTGCCATATTGCCCATCAAGATAAATTATCCTTACCTCTCAGTGTAGGGAAGAAGGCCCACAAAAAGAGCCAAGAAGGAATTATAATAAAGACAAATGTGATGATTCTCCCATCTCTCCATCTCCAGAAGTGTGGCTAGAGAAAGAGGGCTGAGGTCCAGGACTGACAGCTCTTATTTTAGAGACTTCCAGGCTGAAGTTGAGAGGATGCCCTGCATCACTGGCTGCCCTGTCCCATATCCTGGGAGTGCCAGCCCTGCTGTGCAGAGGGTGGGCAATGTTAGTGCCTACCTGGGGGTCAGGATATACTGGGGATTAGAGGAATTACCAAAAGCTTGCTGGCAAGCTAGCAAGGGGTCGGAAGGTTATCAGCATGATGGAGAAGCTGTATTTCTTGTCTGTCTTTTCAGGAGAGGGAAAAACACAGCTGAGTTGAAGAAGTCCCAAGAGATGCTCCTTCTTTGTGGTCATCTGCCATGGTCCACGTGGGTCTGGGCCCAACAGTGCTGGGATGAAAGCAGTGGTCAGATGGGCACCAACAGAACCGAAAGAGCTGTGAGCTCCCCAGGGCTGGCTGGGGAACGTCCCCTGGTAACTGACACAGAAAATGGAGAAGTGTCTCGTCTTTCTTTCTGCCATTTTGGAGAAGTGAGAAGGAAATCTCCTCCTGCAAAGTGCTGCAGATACTGATGAAGAGCTCCAGCAGCAGCGTTTGCATGGCCCTGGAGAATTATTATGTTTCCTTTAAGGGCAAAACTGGGCAGCGTCAGCCCAGCTGGAGCTGCTGGAGGGAGCAGGTGCCCTTCCTGCACCAATGCACAGGGTAGCAGCAGATTCATCACTGAAAGCTGCCCCAAAGCCGGAGGGGAAACCGCAGGAAGAAGCAACGATCTCCCCCTCCCCACGAAGTCGCTTTCTTCCTCCCTCCCCATCCTCTCCCTCCATCACGCAGAATCCTTACTGGGCACTCAGCCCTTGCCGAGCCCGCACCGCGCGGCTGTAACGCTCTGAGCTGCTGGCACCTGCTGGCTGCCTGGAAAATAGCACGGCAGCCGGGGCCAGGGCTGCTCTGTGCCATCGATTCCCTGCTCCTCCAGGTCCGGAGGTTGGAGAGGAGATTCTGATAAGCAGAGGGAGAAACTGGGCACGTTTATTGACGTGGAAGTCCTGCTCTCCCCACCCTATTTCTGCAGCAGCCCTGGCATGAGTCTCCTTAGGATTGGCCTCTCAAACTCCCCAGATGCGTTTTGATCCTAACTTTTCCTCCATGCCATACTTTGCTCTTCCTGGAGTATCTGGGCTGACAGTCTGTGTCAATCACTGAGGCCACATGAGGTGCTTCTCCTCATCACAGGGATCGCTCTCATGTGACTTTGGAAGACTGAAGACCTGGGATTTGATAGGAGCTCTGTCCCCACTGGCCAGCATGTACAGCACAGATATATTGTGGAGTAAAAGTATCCGTGGGTTTGGTTCAGGTCTGCTTGAACTCTTTTTTTTTTTTGCCAGATGGACTCAGCTGAGCTCAATTGCAACACTGGGAACCTAATCTGGCAAAGGAAGGGTTAATTCAGCCATACGAAGAAGCGAGTTCCCACTGGGGCAGTTTAAGATTGATTCACACAGGTGCTCAGCGGGTGCCAAATCTCTTCACTAAGCAGCTTCACAGCCCTCCTATAGAAGCACAAGGTTTTATCTCAGTGCATTAAATTGTCAAGAGCTGCAGAGCAGTTCCCTCCCTCCCTCCTGCTCCTCCACTGCTCTCCCAGCACCACTTTTCCCAGTGCTGCGATGCTGCCTGAGATGCTCCACATAACTCAGCGAAAGGCTTTACAAAGACATCTGGTTTTGCACACTCCTGCACAGTCTGATGGCACCGGGGGAGAAATGGAGAGATAGAAAATGGTTTGTCCATGGGAAGCAGCATTTGGGTGTCAGCAGAATCTACCCAAGAATGAGTCCAAGAGCATCTGCATCCAGCTGTGATGGGTGTCCGGCAGTGAGGATAAGCCAGGAGCACAAGTGGACACGTTCTGCCTCCAAGGCAGTCACTTACATCATGCCATGGGGACACGTGTCCTTAGAGCTGCCCCAATAACCTGCCAGTGTGTGAGCAGCCATCTCCATCCTGCTCCTGTGGCTCTGTGCCTCAGGGACAGGAGGATAGGAAAGCACCCCAAAGCACAGAGACCTTTTCAGCATAGCATCACCTCGTGTCACAGCTGGTGGTGGCTGAACACTCCCAGGGTTGTGAAATGCGTGCATTTGCAAAACATGCTGGGTTGCTTCTGAGAAAGATAACCAACTTACAACGAAGGGCAGGTTTGCTGAAGCAAAACTCTCACAGCCGTGATGGGCTACGGAAGATGATGCTTGTAGAGGAAAGATCAACAGAAGATAGGCCAACAACAATGGGAGGAAAGAGCAGAGGCACTTTTGGGGCAAGATGCATCTGCTTTGTGCTTTTGTTTTACCAGGAGACAGCTGCTGAGCACTTCTCTACCCGGAGAGGCTTCTGAGATGTAAGCCCAGCTCTAAATAGTTTCCTCCTTTATTAGAAATAACCATTGGCACAAGCTGCCACGGGAAGTGATGGATTCTCCATCTCTTGAAGTCTTTAAATCAAGACCGGATGCCTTTTTGGAAGAGATGTATAGCCAAGGAGAAATTATTGGGCTCACTGTAGGAATAAGGGGATGGACTCATATGGCCTGTGTTAGACAGGAAGTCAGCCTGGATAATCTATGGTCCTTTCTGGCTTTAAGATCTACGAAAGTTCAGATCTGCAGCCAAAGTGTGGGACTCTTCACGTGCCTTTCAAACAAAAGCACTGCAGGGTATAGGAAAGCCTCTGAACTGCTTGGAAGGCTCCCAGTACCCACAGCTTCACTTCCACTGGTACCTGAAGCTGTGCCATTTCCCAGTGCATTCCCTTCTGTCCAGTCTTAAGGTGGGAGAAGAGCTTGGGGACAGCTGGGAGGGCACTGCAGGGTCTGGGCTCCGTGGGGTGCAGCTCTGCTCAGGGAGGTAACTGCTGTCAGAGCGACCATCCCCACACAGCACACAGAGAAGCCACGTGCAGAACTGCTCTGGCACAGCTTGTGCAGGCTGCTGAGGTTGGGCACCTGGCTCTGCTGCTGAGGGCTCACCACATGGTGATGCTGGGCATCTCCCCCAGCGCCGCTGTGTGTCTGGCTCAGCTCCTTGGTTTGCCACAGTCTGCTGCAGTAGAACTATAAGGAAACTGAGGCTTCACCAGTCAGAACAAGGAGGGCGGGCAGGCAGGGTCGGGTTCAGGAATGACTCAGGGTGAGCTGGGTGCAGCCAGCGGTGTCGCAGTGCGGGGAGGTTTGTCTCAGCCCCTGCCCCGTCGTGGTCACCCCATATCTGCCCCAACCCAGGTGCTGGGGCACTGCTGAGCTCCTTTCATGCTCTGCACCAAAACACCTCTGGCCCTTTGAGCTGAGCAGCCCAAAGCAGTGAGGCTCAGAGGTTTTGACTCCATCTCTTCTCAGTGTTCAGGAGATGAATGGGGCAGACAGGCAGGAAAGTCAGAGCTGGGTGAACCCACTGGGTGCAAAATTAATGTGAAAAACGCAATCTAGATCTGCTAACAGTGACTTCAGATCTTGCAAAGGTGAACCGAAAAGAATGAATGCCAAAGGAGAGTTCATGAGCTTGCAACACTTGCGCAAGTTTTCCAGCTGATTTAATAGGAAAAGGCGCTCTGCCCTGTGACTTTTGCCTCCCTGAAGGAGAGCAGTGGGCTGAGGAGGGCTGCTTCTCTCGCCTGTCTGCACCTGCTGGGCTTCGCGATCTCGTGGCTTTGTGATGCAGAGCACGGAGGCTTTGAGTCCTCCTTCACCGGGGCTCAGCGACCCGAGCGCACTGCGCGGTGCTGTCTGCAGTGCCGAGCAGAGGCAGCAGGAGGCTCCCCGAGATGCCTCAGCTCGGGGCTGTCCGGCAGCTCCAGGCGCTCAGGGGAAATGAGGGAATCAGAGCAAAGTAGAAAGGATAGACAGCAAAAAAAGAAAAAAGAAAAAATGGAAAAAGAAAAAAAAAAAAGAAGAGGAAATGCTGCAAAGTGCTTGGAAACGTGCACAAGGCTTTGGCGGTGAGCTGCACTGCAGAGACTTGCTGCACTCAGCTGGTTCAGGTAACTGCATTTCAAGGGAAGGCTCCAGGTGACAACTTAGAAGCAGCCTCCAAGCACTCAGGCACAAAAAGAAGCTTCTCCCTTACCAAGTAAATGCCTCTACATCTCATCCAATTTTCTATTCAAATGCGAACCTCATAACTGCCACCGGAGCACTGCAGCCACGTGCTAACAGATGAGAACTTAACAGTGGCATTGAAATGGTGAAGATGTTTTGTTTCATTGCCCAAACAGAAAGAAAGAGAAAAGGAAGGAAGAAAAAGAAGAACGAGTGATGACTGCATTATGGACACGTGCGTTCATGATGCCCTGATGTGGCTTGAGGTCCCAGCACAGACCTGGCCAAGGCAATGTGTGTTTTGGGCAGATCCCCCCACACACCACAGTGCTCACGCTGGCACTGCTGATTTTGGAGAGGCCGTCTGACCTCCTGCTATAGCTCAGCTCCCGGCCGTCTGGAAAGTCAATTCCCTCCTTCCCTGCCCTACAGATGTGCAGAGAAGATAAAACAGCCTGTGAGCTGTGAGCTTCTCCAGATGCCGCGGTGGGGGCGAGTGGAGGCAGAGATAATGCAGAGGAGTGGGACCCACCCCAACTGAGCATCCAGATTGCCCTAAACCTCATTTTTCCTTTAGTGCAGCACCATGATTTTTTTACCAAAGCAAGGATCTGCTTGTATACAATGACCTTCCTTTGGCAGAGGACCCTGAGCTGTTGCTTTGCCCCTTGGGAGGCTGAGGGCTGCTTTCAGGAGGTGCCTTTCTGCTGCACACAGAGGGAATGCCACGTTTGTGGAAAAAATGTCTTAAACACAGCACAGTGCAGGAGATATTGTGAATTAAAAGAAAAACAGTGAACTACAAAGGTTTGCAGTTGAAAACAACCAAACAAAAAGTAAATGACTTCTGGGGTGCCAAGGTGGGTGCACACTGTGGGCTTCAGCATAACATGTCACTGCACTGGGGAAGAGCAGAGCTCCCTGCTCGGTGCTTGTGAGATGCTGCAAAGCCCCAACATGGGGGGAGTGTCCAAAAGGGTGTCCAAAAGGGGCGACATTCTCACACCTGCAGAGATGGGAACTGAGAGCTCCTGAGTGCAGCTGGATGCAAATACAGGTACTCTGGAGAAAGGCTCAGCCCCCACCCCCTATTGGTGCACCTTGTTTTCCCCATCTCTGCAGCTCTATGATGCCCCATGGCCATGGGACAGTCATGGAGGGGCTCAAATGGAGCTGGGGGGTCCCGGTGTCTTTGCTGCAGCTCCTCTATATGAAACCCATGATATAGGAGTGAAAGCAGGGCCTCCGTGTTCAGCTCCTTGTTATTCAATTGCTTGTAATTCTAGGCAATGTCCCAAGGCTTGCCGAAAGGGCTGTATTCATCATCCAACAAAATAATAGCCATCAGCATGAATAAACTTTAATGGGAAAACACAGAAGCCAGAGCCCAGGTAAGTGACAAGGGCAGAGCATCCTTTTAATGACTGCAGGACCAATCCTGATTGCTCCCTCAGACATCGTGCAGACAAAAGCAGTGTGAGCATTTTGATATCATTTACACATTCCTTGATTAGAACTATTCTGTTTCCTTTTGAGAATTCTTTGCCATTTTCAAATCATATGGGGGCTGAAATGTCCAGAGCTGCTTAAAATAAACCCAGTCTGCACAGGACCTCATTGCAGCCGGGATGGATAAGGCATCTCCTGAGAGAGCTCAGCAAAACTCCTCTGAACAACAATTAATGGCAGCTAATTACTCTTCTCTTTGTGTTATATTTAGCAGTGGGGCTCAGCCCAGGAAGTCCTGCCTCCCACTGTTGGAATTGTCTGGCTCTGGGACTGCAAACAGTCTCATTTTGTGCACACGCAGCACCATGGGGCTCCTGCTGCCCTGTGTCTGAAGGTGAACCCTGTGGATTCAGTGCTCCCTCTGTCAGCATCCATGTCCCTGCTTAGAACAGCACAATTACAGAAACTTTTGCATTGGAAGGGACCTTAGAGGCCACCTGGTCCCAGTCTCTGCAATGAGCAGGGACAGCTCAGCTCCATTGGGTGTTCAGAGCCCTGTTCCCTGGGTGTCTGCAGGGATGAGGCTCCTCCTTGGGTGCCCTGAAGTGGTTGAGATGAGAAAGAAACATCTCCCTGCTTCCCTTCCTGCATCCTTTCCCGCCCAGCGTCCCCTCCAGGACTGAGTCCAGAAAGCCACCAGCTCAGGGCTGTGCAAAGAAGCAGTTGTGAGGAGCCAAACCAGTGGCTCTGCTGGCTCGCACTGGGAGCCAGAAGGGAAGCACAAGCGAATGGGCCTGGTCCCTCCCTGCTGTCCTTACTGATAACCACAGTGCTGGGATTTCCTGAGCCCAAAGTGGTTTCTTTAGTGGCTCTCAATGGATTTGTCTTCCTTGAATTTTTTAGCTTCTTTTTGGCCCCGGCGCTGCCTTTCATCTCTCCCCATCCCATGTCTGCAGAGGGACCCAATCCTGCAGAGCATCCCTGCATCTGCACAGGGTGCAGTAATGTGACAGTGTCCTGGGGCTGCAAGGGCAGCAGACAACAAACACCAGCTCCAACTCCCCCACTTCTGATGCTGTGCACACATGTTGGGGGTTGGAAATGCACGATGTTTATGGTCCCTTCCAACTCAGCCACTGTACGATTTGGGGAGGGTGGATGTGCAGCAGGGACTGAGCTCCAGCATTTGGAAAATGAGGCAAAACTGTGCCCAGGAGCTGGGCGGGGGGGGGCACAGAACCATTTCAGGTCGGTCAGAGGTGCTGCAGATGGGGCACGGGAGGAGACGGGCAGGGCGCACCCCACGTGCAGGCAGGAAGAGGCTGCTAAAATAAGCAGGAGGGTGGAAAAGGGAGGAGAGAGTATTAAGGAGATAACAGAAAGGTTAGAGGGGAAAGTCAGAGGAAGTGAGCCGAGAGCAGCTGAATGTCACGGAGAGGTGAAGCTGAGCCTCACGAGCAGCACAGAGCATCGTGATGAGGAAACCGACACAAAGTGATGTGCAGATACAGCAGTGATGTGCACATACACTGCCATCATCCCCATCCAGCCCCCCGGGGCCACTCAGGAGCAGCATATGGGGTTGGCTGTGTGCAGGTCCTCATGCTGGTGCACAGCCCTGGCTGTGTGGAGGCACAGCGCCCGCGTGGGGTGACATTTAATTCATTTTATTCAAAACATCATTGGTATTTGGGAACAAAGCAAGCGCAAACGATTGGCTGCAGTCGTTCCTCGTGTGGGCTGGATTTTGTCTCAGTGCCTCATCCACGTGTGGGAACAGAGCCTCTGTAATTCTGTACTGCTGCAGCAACAAAAGCTGGACGTTCCTGTGAGCCAAATGCTCTGGGGCTCTGTGATTTCCACATCCAGAGTGAGCTTAGGGCTGAGCCCCAGGTGCCATTACCTCATGTTTGTTTGCTCGGGCTGGGAATAACACCCACAGCCCTCCGTGTCAGAGCTGCCAGACACCTTTTTGCTGGCTGTAATTCTCGCAGCAGCCACCCGAGCCTTGAGGATGCTCTTTGGCCCTTCATGGTTTACTCCCATTTCCTGGCTGCCAATCTTCATTTAACTCGTGGAGCTCTGCATCACGATGAGGCAGAGGGCTGAGCCCTGCTCGTGGCCCCGCAGAGCGTCTGGGGCTCTATCAGTGCTGCCAAAGGAGAGCAGAGGAGGGGGAGAGCAGCCCCAGCCCCGCAGGGCTGTGCTGCAGCTGATAAGAGCCCTGACGGGCTGTAATGGGAGCCCTGGCCGCCTGTTTCCTCACAAAGTCATGACTCAGGGATAATGTTCACATCCTCTGAATGGCGAGGGAGCTAAAAATACAGCCAGGAAAATGCGAATGAGCGAGCGAGCATGAATGAGAGCGTGAGTGAGAAATGCACAGGGGAAAAGAGAGAGGAAGCATGAATGAAAGAGCCTGGGAGAGAGGGAGTGCAAACAGACGGTCCTTCCAAGTTTCCAAGCTGTGAAGCTTGCAATCAATGCAGTGTACAGCCGACGTGCTGGGGCTGTGCCTCTTAATGTGGGGAAGATGTGCAGCCCTGGCACTCCACAGACCCCATTCCTCCAGCACTTCCCAGTGCTTTTTGGGGCTGAGCGTATTGCTGCCAATTCCTGCTGCCCCTCTCCTATGCATACAGGAGCTCATTTTCTCCAAAAGGCAAAGATCTCACTGACTGCACTGTCCCTCGTGTGCCTTCGGAGCTGCATTTTGCACATTCATCCCTTGTGAGCCCTGTGGCATCAGGTATGAGCAGAAGGAAGGATAATCGCTGGCCCTGAGCTCTGCAGTCCCCTCTGTGAGAATAGATGGGCCTTGAAGCATGGTGCTAGGGTTAAGGCACACTTCTTACCCAGAAGGTATAGATGAGATATATATGAGAAGTGGCTCTGGGAGCACTGTAATCCCATACAGTATCATTTTGTCTCTATGCAAAATTTGGGGGTAAAATTCTCTGGAATGCAAAGCCTCTTCCATGCAGACTCCAGAAGCTCTTTGGCAGAGAATTTTTGTACCCAAATTCCATTTTCTGGTGCCCCGTCCCTCGCAGGGCCGCCATGAGCACATTCCCAGCACCTCCCATCCCCAGCACGAACTGGAGCCTTGTTTCAATTATTTCCTCCTGGGAATCTGGCTGCTGTGCCACAGCCCCTCGCCCGCCACTTCCCCACTCCTGGTTTTTGTTTTGAGCTTCTTTTGTCCCGGGTTTTCTCCATGGGGTTGGGTGGGGATCACACAGCATCCTCACAATGGGGACCAAACGGTGCTGAGCAGCCCCAACCCATGCAGCACTGCATGCCCACACTTCTGCTGGCTGCCAAACATTGAGGAGTTGTGTCACATTGCTGCAGTGATACAATGGGGACAGGAGGGATCTCTACCACTGGTAATGGGGATAATACCTAAAAAGAGTCAAACACATTGCTATAGAGCACTTCTTGCACTCCCTTTTGTCAGAGCTGCCCAGGAATGGGTTCACCCAATGCTCTTGCCTTCCCAACTCACATTTCAAGGGGAAATGAATAAAAAGGAGACTCCTGAGTCACACAGATCACACAGCATCACCAGCAATGGGAAGCGGCTCCCGGCGGCTCTGTCTGCAGGTCACGGCGGGACGAGCAGGGCTCAGTGCAACCCGCACTGCAGATGGGAAGCGAGATTAAGCCCTTCGTCACAACGCTGCACCCGCTGCTCTGACAAAGGCCGGGGTGAGCCTGGTGCAAATCCAAGGAGCCAATTTTAGAGCACTCGCAGACAATCTCCGATTGTTTGGGGCTGGTTTGAAGTTTTCTCAGCCGTGCCGTCATCGCATCCTGCGGCGGGGCAGGAAGGGCTCCGTGCAGGCACTGCTGTGCCCGGTGGTCCCTGAGGTGTGACAGCACATCTCCCATCCCCACAACCCCATAAGGGATGGGCATGGTGAGCTCGTGGAGCAGGCAGGGATTGGCCATGCCAGTGGGAAGCAGTGTGGATGTGGCAGCTCCCATTCCTCTGCCCCTATCTCCCTTCCCCCGGCACGGAGCTCCGTTTCTCTTTCGGCTCTCAGCAGCTCTGCCTCAAGATGGGAAACCAGGCAGAGGTACCTGGGTCTGCCCCCCACCCACTTCTCGTCTGTGCTCAAGATGTTTCAGAGCTCCCCCCTTTCTATTTCCATCCTCATTGTCATCCTGCTTTGAGAGGAAGATCTATTCTTCCCCAGCTCCTTTTCTCCCTACCAAAATGGGACATTGTTTCTTCTTTCTTTGATTTAAAAGCCAAAAACAGTTATAGGAAACTGTTCAGCAGATGTTTTACAGCATGAACCTAGAGAAAAATAAATAAATAAATATCAGCCCTCTGATTTTGCTGGGGGATCTATATTTAGCCTGACGTTTCCTCCGATTCATGGTTTGTGTTGGCATAAGCGAGGCATAGGTTTTAAACACTTTGATTGTAGCAATTATTTTATTCCTCCCATTCGCTGCATCCATGAAAATCTGGAGCTGGCTGAGGGAGCGAATGCAGCACGTTTGGGGAGAGGTGGATTCAGACTGCTCTGTGTCTCCCCACGGTCCCTGCAGCCCACAGATGCTCAGAGTGGGACTGGAAAAGAGAATTTCCCATCTTATTTTGTTGGGGTGAGAGAAGCTGTGCCCACATCCCTGCAGTGTGTGGCATTCACACTCGGGGTGGTGGCATGGAAGGGCAAAATGGAAAAAAATAATAATAATTTTAAAAAATGGGGTCCTCAGCTATGGAAGCAGGAACAAACAGTTCCTCCAGGGCGCAGTTTTCCCGATTTTGTTCTGAAAACCCACAGATTCACAGATTATGAACAGAAGGACTTCAGTCCTGGGTCTCCTAGGGGGGATATGCAGAGACCCTACAGATTGCAGAAGTTGCAGAATCATCATTAGAAGAAACCAGGTGCTGAGAGCACGTAAGATGTGTTTTAATACAGTTTGTTTTCTGTGACTTAGCCTGGAGGTCACTTCCTTCGCCCAGTGCAGAGCCAAGCCTGGGACCAAAAGCAACCCCCTCACTTTATTTTGCCACTGGAAGCTCTGAATCAGAATAGTTCCTATTCCCAGGGCTGTAATGTTATCTCCTGGGCTGCAAACCCAGAGCAGATGAGAGACGCACCCGGATGGGAGAGCAGGGAGGAATTATTTGGTGCTGGGATGTGGGCTGGCCCCAAGTGTGACATCGGCACCACCACAGTGATCCGTGCTGTGGTCTACAGTTTGAAATCAAAGCAATGTTTCCAGACATTAATGGCTTGTTTGTTGTCTCAGATGGTGGAAAACCAGAGAGAAGTTGTAGCCCGAATGACCTGTTTGATTTCCAACGGGGCACTGCTGGTGCCATTTCTAAATAGCCTGCATTAGAAAGACAGAGCAATTAAAAAGGCAAACTCACCCAAATTCATGGGCTGCACTCCGGGATGGGGGAAGGATAAAGGTCTGATTCATAGGAACATCTTTGGCTCCTTTATTTAGCATCCTCTATATTATATATGCAGACAATCAAGAATGTCAGTTTCTCCAGACTGCTTTTTGCATAAAATAGGATGGTTTGCTACTCAGTGCTAACCCTGCTGTGACCTTTCCCCATCAGCCCCTTGCTCTGCTCCAAGCTAGCGGGCTCCTGCCTGCTTCCATGGAGCTCTGCATGTGCTGGGGCAGCCTCTGGAGGAGCCTTTTTGGGTCTGCTAACTTGGGGGAAGTTGATGCACCTCTGGTTCCCAGCAGGACGGGTGCTCATGCCGTTGGGGTCACGCGATGCTGCAGGTGATGATGGAGCAATGTGAGTGTGGTCTGACTGCTGATCCTCTGCCTGCATCCAAATTGCACAGGGATGCTTCTCATTGCACCACAGTGCAATAGGATCCTGCATCTAGCTCTAGGCTCTGGAGCCCAGATGAGCTCCAGCAGCAGCTGGAGAAACGCCCCGGGAGATGTGGAGCCCGTGTCTGGGTGGAAACCTGCTCAGCCCTGCTGATAAATGAGACGCTGCTGCTTCCCCTCCCACCCACACACTTCCACTTTCACTTCACATGTGGGACCCAGCACTGCGATCCAGAGAGGGGCCATAAATAACCCCTCCATTAACAGCCTGCAAGGTGACTGTGCGTTACAGCTGCCTGTAAGGGCTGGGCCGTCCTCCTGCCATAGCATGGGGTGCCCTCCCAGCAGAGGCCCCCAGCAATGCCAACCGTGTCCCCAGCAGGGACGGAGGGCACAGCAGGAGCCCAGGCTCAGGAATTACATCTAAGAGGCACAGCTGTGCTCAGCCCATCTCTTCCCAACGTCACAGACAAACTTTCCTTGACCTGGAACCAGATGGGAAACAAACAGAGAGGTAAAGGATAGGTTAATAACTCATTTCCATGAAACCAAGCCTCACATTTCTGCTACCGTTTGGTCCTTCTTCCTTCTGTAGCAACAAGTATTGGTGAGCTGTATGTCCTTCTGTGTTGGCCCCATTGCTGCATGCACGGCACTGCTGCTTATGATTGCCACCCCTGGTAAGGATGCCAGCATCTTTACTGATGGTTTGAATGTTAGTGGTGCACTATGCAGGAAACATTTTATTGGATAAAATAAAAGAAAAACCTCAGTATTTGCCCCCTTGCTAATAGCAAGTTGAGTAATAAAGACCAACTAATCAACTGGCTGCTGAATCCATCTGGAGATCTGCCCAGATTTCGAGCAGGGATTGTTAGCTGATGGCATTTTGTAAATCTGATCTTTGTTGATACATCTGCCTGGGAGAAGAGCGGCCCTGCATGAAATGATTTGGAGTGAGGATTTTCATTCACACATTTGAAGAGGGGCACTCATCACACAACCCGATCTGTTTTTCTCCAGGTACATCAGATAGCTTAATAAAAGATTCCCCTCCCAATCAACAGCCCTAATTCTTGACATGAGAACTGGCAAGTGACAGCAGATTTTCCAGATACATTTCCATAACTGATAATGGATACATCTTCACGCCTTGGCGTTTGGGGGCTCCAGAGCACCTACCTGCTGTGTCACTTAATGGTGGGAGAGGGGCAGGCACCTGCACAAAGGAGGTTACAATGATAACATTTATGCCAGCTCTTAGAGAACTGATTACTCTTTGTGCTTACAAGGCAAAAAATGCCCATGTGCATACGAAGGGTGCAGACTGGCACTGTTATGGCTACAACTTCCCTAGAGATGTTGCTTCACATCACACTTAGAGCTGAGTGGAAATTTCTCACTTCCTCTTCCAGAATGAAAAGATGGATGGGACTGGATGTTATTTCTGGTTTTATCATACATAGATACATACCTGTATTTATAGTCACATGTAGAGAGGGAGATCGTGCTAAAAATGAAAACTCAAAGCAGAATGAAGGAATTTTTGCAAGGCATGGTGTCCCACCCAGACATACATCCTGTATCCATCTCCTTGTATCCAAGACAACAGACCTGAGCTCTTGCTTGACCCAAGGATAGGCAAGCTTTGCTCTCTGGCTTTCGGGGCCAAGTATTTCCCCCAGTCTGGGGCAGGGCACAGCATCTGTGGTCCACACCCCTGGAGCAGTGAGTGGGATCCTCACCCCAGTGCAGCAGGGCCAGAAGCAATGAGCTCTGGCTGTGCCTCTGCTTCGTGTTTGAGGGCAGCCAGCAACGGAAAGCCTCAGCACCTGGCAGCCAGATGTGCACGGCTCCTAAGGGACCATTGCTGGGCCATCTGTGGCACAGCTACGTGTCTTCATCTGGAGTTCCAGGAGGGTCAGGAGGGAATGCTGTAGCCTGGGCAAACCCACTGGAACATTTATGAGCACAGGCAGAACCCTGGTCTGGCCACATCACCTTGTCCCAGCACAAAGAGGGGTGGGGAAGTCACCCCTCAGGCCACAGCTCCCCAACATTGCTCCCTTCTGCTGGGTCACCGTGTGATGCCAGCTAAGAGCAGACCACCTCAGCACTCAGGGTTGTTTTATCAGTTCCTGCTCTGTTTTCCTGCTGTAGTACAGAGATGATGATGTTTATAGATCCAACAAGTGACTTGGAAGTTCATTGCACGCAGCCCACCTTGGCTTATGACCCTCAGGAGGACCTCAGGTTCAAAGGATCTGTCAAGAAACCCAGGGGCTGTGGGGGTGAATCATGGATGATGACATTCAGTGCAATCAGGGCACTCTGGTTGGGATGGATTTTTCTAGGTAAGCAGAGCTCATTCTCCAGCTCCAGGGCTCAAGCCACGACTTTCCCTGCTCACAGCCATCTTTGAAGTGATGCTAACCCCATTCTCCATCCATTCCTCTGACTGCAAAATGGAGATAAGCATTTCTCAGCATACTGGGAGCGGGGCTGTGTGTGCTGACACGTACATCCAGCACCTCCCAGGAGCACAGAGGTCATTTGTGTGCCCTAAATTCAACCTGTGCACAGCCTTTGAACCATCCACGGGACATTTCAGATTTGGTAAAAGCAGTAATAACTGCTTTAATTAGACACTAATGAATCTTTATGTATTTATTTATTTATTTATTTATGAGTACGAAGAAAATTCAAACCATCTGGAATGGAAACTACTTCTTTATGCACTATGGCTTTATAAGCTGAATGAACTGCCCTAAATTTAACCCAACTTCTTGCTGCTGGCTGCAGCAATGGATCCAGGTGGCTGAAGCAGCAGTAACCCCAAAACCAGTGAGGTGATCTGCACACAGCAGGCACTGTGCTGCCTTGTAGGAGCTCAAACCAGAAGCCTCTCTATTTTGCAGACACACAGTCGATTGGACAGCCATAATGGAGAGGCAATTAATACATAGATTACTGTATTGGAAAGGCTCCCTGCCACAGAGCACAGCATCCAGCCTAGGGAAAGAAAGACATCTTGCTCACAGATGCCCGTGGGGTTATCCTGCAGCCTTGGGAAGAGTTGCCCAGATAAAAATTGATTGCTGGATGCATTCCACTCCTTTGGCGCTCAGACGTGACCGAGCCTTTGTACCAAAGCCCAGCAGGCTGGAAACCTTCCTGAGAAGATGGAGCCCTGTAAATAATTTCCTGAGTTAAAATAGCTACACAAGAGATCCGTGCCTTACGGCTGCGAGTTCAGCAGGTAACGTGTACTCATGCCACCTGCAGCTGTGTGCTTCTGAGCGAAGGCAAGGGCTGACACAGAGCTTCATTCTTCTCTTAGGAGCTAGGGAAAACCCTCGAAGGACTTGTTAATACCTTTTACGTGCATAAATATTGGTGTTTTGGGGGGGAAGTCTTTGTGGCTACTTGTCACTATGTGCGTTTGAGCGACCAGGTTCTGCTGGGCTGGGAGGTGAGGGGCAGGAGGGTCCTTCATGCACTGCAGCTTTGTACTTTGATTTCTCTGCAGGGCATTTGGCAGCAGTAGATGCCACAGAAGTCAGTGCAGACAGAAATTATGTGTCTGATATAATATAGTTTCAGCCTATGCTTTTTAAGTAGCCACTCAGCTGGGAGTAGCCAAAATGCCAGGTTATAAACTGGGAGAATTAATTCTTTCCCTGGGCCTGACCAATGCTTTACTCTGCCCTTCCAGCCGTAGCTCTTAGATGCACACACTGCAGTTTTGTTTCGTTGTGAAGATGCTGCAAACTTTCTGCAGACTGACAGCTCCTGGTGGCAGGGACATGTGCTGGAGTGCAGCACATTTCCAGCCTGGAGCCCTCTCCTGGAGGAAAAGGCAGCTTTGCAAGGCGGGCACATCCTCCCGCATCCAGGGCCGCGTAGTTCTGGGCTGCGTGCTGCAGGGCTGTTTGGACAGAATGAGGAACTTAATTCCACATTTTAGGACTGAGCATGCAGCAGCCTTTTGTTTCTGTCCCCATCTCTTTCCATGCTCAGGGAGAGCATTTCCCTGCTTTTCTAGCAGCCTTGCACACTGCAGCCCTGCACACTGCAGCCTTGCAGCCACCACGCACCCCTGCATTCTGGGGCAAAGCAGCCCATGGTGCTGCAGTGGGGCCTCCAGCAGCAAGGGCTGAGCCAGCTCTGACTGAGTGCTCTCCCTACGATGGTACCCTGTGAAAGGGAGACCACTGCAGCCTTTGTGCTTGTAAAAGAAAGCAGGCGTGCACCGACGGGTTTGCAAATGGGCAGTGGGAGCCTGGCGGCTGGACCCTGCCAATGCCTGGGGGAGAGGTGGGCATCCAAATGCACCGCGGTGCCTGCTGTGCGCAAAGGAGCAGAAAACCCAGAGGCGCCCAGGGGGCTTTTGAGGAAGAAAAAGCAATTTTTGGCAGCAGGCACCTCGAAGCTGGGGCAGCCCAGCAGAGCTTTGGGAATGGGCTCGATAAGGCTCACACCCCGTGGTGAGGGTCACAGTGCGACATCTGCCAGCGAGAGCGGAGCGCGGGGGGCTCGCCTCCCCACCGCCTGTGCGGGGCTGACCACTCCCCCTCCCTTTGAATAGGCGGCCCTGCTGCAAACACTATGGTATTTCCATCCTCCCCAGCTCCGGCGCAGAGGATAGCACCAGGTAGTTGGAGAGAGACCGGAGACAAGTGTGGGGAGCCGTGGAGGACATAAGCTTTTTCCTTGGTCTTCCAGATAAGTAGTAAGTGGTGATGGGGAGAGAGTCTCTTTAAAGGCTGTTGTGGGCTGTAGGTACCTGTGTTCGTTTCCAGGATAGATGGAAGGTTTGTTTTGCTGGGCATTTACTCTTTTCCTCCATTCCCAGTTTCACCCAGTGGCTGATTCGCGTGTTTGCTAATAGGTCTGCAGTGTCTTACGAATGTCTGAGCTGATGCTTCCCTTTAAAAATCCTTTTCAATTTCATATATAGAGAGAATATCAAGTTGATATGTGTGCTTAGGAGAACAGTATTGTTTCCCTCATCTAGGTAGCAGGCTGTGCCCTGGCATTCTTATAGTGGATTACATTTGCAGTTCCTTCTATTTCTTGAGAGGAGGCTTTGGTTGTGGGGTGGGGGTTTGCTTGTGCTCGCTATGGGGCAGGAGACCAGCGAGGTGCCCAGGCCCTGATGCTCCCTCAGCCCCTCCAGCACAGCTGGGTGCACAGATAGGGAGCGGGCAGGTTGACCAGTCCCCCCAGAGAGGGCTGCTTTCTGTCTTTGGAGGGATGCTATGTGGAATTTGTTGCCTCAGCTCTGAATGTTTTCCAATAGCAATGGTATCCTCAAAGGGCAGAAAATGCCGCAGGTGAGCATTTTGCATGTTTGTCTATGCAAGGAATCGGAGTCAGGAGCCCTGAGTTTGGCAGCCACAGCAATGTGCAGCTGTGCTGCTGCTGCTCCTTGGGATGGGCAAAATCCTGCAGCCCTCTCGCAGGCAAAAAAGGGCCAGCAGGCACCGTGTGGCCCCGAGCAGCACAGCCAAGGCCTTTCCCCTTCCCATTATCCTCTAAATCCTCGCTTTGCATGCAGCCACTCTCTTGGTATTACAGTTACCATCAACTTCCCATGCTGTGCTGTCAACTGACACCTTTGGGGGCTGTGGGCTGGGTCCGGGGCTGTTTCCTGGTTACAGCCCTGTTCGTGCTGCCTCTGATCCAGCTGGGGTTTTGACCTCACCCCTGCCTGTCCTGTAAACAATTTTCTGGTAAGCCAGATACTTAGGGCTACCCAGACGTTTGCATCGGGGAATGGCCCTGCTAACCCAGGGGGTGAGATTTCCATAGAGGACTGCTGTGTATTATGTGCACCCAGCACTGGGACTGTGCATGGCTCCTGCCCTGAACTGCAGGGTGCCATGTGCATCTCCAAACCAGAAAGCACCCCCCTGCTATCATCACCTTTTTATGTTTGACATATGAAGGCACAGAGAAACTCTGGTTTCTCTTAACTTTCTACAGCTGCTGAGTACTTAATGCCTAGTGGGATTTTTGAAACACCAGCATCTTTGGGCAGGCTGGTCCCAAGCATCCTTCTACAGGTCATATGGGGAGTGTGGAGCAAAACACCAAACATAGCTGGGCTTTCAATCTCTACTCTTTCCCCCTTTGCTTTGCCCTGGCTGAGGATCTGGCCCATACTGCCGTACTGTAGGTCTATTATTTCACAGAGGGAAATACGTGAGTGGAATAACAGATGACCTAATTAACCCCCCCCCACCCATTCACATCTTCCTGCAGCTCTGATCTAATAGGGAGCAGCGTGACTGTAAGCAGCAGCCACTCTGCTTCAGCATCCCACCTAAACTCTCCTCAGCACGACCTGTGGGTTTGGTGGTGCCACGCTCGTCCCATTGCAGCCACTGCATGGAGCCATGGTCGTGCCTTAGGGCTCAGCCACTCAGCCTCCCTTTCCTCGTGTGAGCTTAGGCAGCACATTTAACCTCTGACTATTTACTGAGGATGCAGAAGGGCACTTAGTGCATTTCTCTATTTCCCATGGCTGTGTTATTTACTGCCCTGCCTGGCTTCCCTTCAGTTACCTCTGAGAACACTGCAAAGTTTTAAGAGCGTAATGAATGTAGGAGCTCCTGATGTGAAGCAGAGACAGGAGGTGGCCGATCTGTTAGGGAGCACATTTTGTGCTTAGTTGGCAGCAAGAGAAATGCGATTCTTCCTATCGCTTGTATCCCTGCATTAGGGATGCTCCTTTTATTTTAAGCTGGTGCCAGGGTTTGATGAATTGAATGGGTTTGTAACATGCCAACAGATCAGCAAACACTTTTTTCCCCTGAGAACTGAATTGGCAGGCAGCCTGGAAAGTGCCAGGGTACCAAGGGTTAAAACCCTGTGGAACAAAGTCATTTCCATGAGCTATTTTCTCCACCCCCTCAAAGATGATAAATTATTGCTTGATGAAAAATACAACGGTATCACTAAGCAACTCTGGGGCAGGAGCTGCCCGTGCTGCAGCCCATGGAGGACGATTGTGTCCTCTGCATTTTTCAAGTCTTTCTTCCCACATTTGAGGTTAGGAACACTTTGATAAGGTTGCTAATGCTGCTCCTGGCTGCCCACCCAACCCCAAGGGAAGGGAATCTTGCTGGTTTACAGGGATGCAGAAAGCTGTCCAACTGCTTTGTCCCAGTCATACCATGGGTGTGCAGGGTGCTAACGTGGGAGAGATGGGAGCTGCAGGGAAATCACTGAGTCTCATTCAGCTTCCTTTTCCCCAGACTTAAAACAACAAAGCACTTAAACGCTGTAAGGCAGCCTTTTAAAGGGTCTTTACACATCCCATAGATACAGCTCATCTTCATTTAATATGTATTTTTAATTTTTTCCTAATTTCTACAGGGGTATCACAAGAGTTTATCATAAGGACAAAGCGTTGTTCCCTTTTTAAAGTTTTAAGTTTGGTAATTATTTTCTTAGAGATTCTCTTGTAAAAGAGGAGGGATGGATGTTGAAATGAAATTAAAATATTAATTATGTTTAGAAATGACTGAAGAGTCTAATAGCTTTGGCTGGTACTTGATCAAGCCCCAAAACAAGCTCTGCTTCCCCCACACGTGTTTTCACCATAAGACAGGAATAATAAGAGCAAACAATGAGATGAATCAAGATGTTAAGTCATTAAGGATTTTACCAAATGGCTCTGATTCCCCTCTATTTATTAACAGCTTGCAGCAAGCTGCGGATCTCAATTATCTTGGTGTAAATCTGCAGTGATTTCCTCAATTTTGGCCAAGTTACCTGACACAAGGGATGCTGTCATTGAATTTAGTTCAGCTGCAAGCTCCTGAGTGGTCATTAAAGCTCTCTAATGGCATCCAAGGGGAGGAGAGGAGCTATTTAGGCTCTTATTAGAGGAAGCTCAAGAGAAGAAAAATACGGCTCAACCATCAGGGAAACTTGCTGACAGCAAGAGATGTATTGGGCTGTGAAGTAGTTTCCTATGGGAAGTGGTGGAAATTCTGTTAAAATCAGCCTGCACCAAATCCTCCTGAGCTCCTTGTCTGCTTTTAACTTGCCCCCTCACTGCTGACACAGTTCTTCTGCTGGTTCCTTTTCTGTTGGCTGGGACTTGGGATGGAGCTGTTGGTGCTGCTTTACTGGTCTGTGCTAATGTTGTTGTATGGGAACTGTTGAGTCCTGGCCTGAACTGCTGATGGAGCACCTGGGGAAAGACCTGGTCAGCCCTGGGAGCACAGATGAAGGCAATTTACCTGTGATTGGAAGGGGTGGAGTGTGGCTGCACCTCTCTTAGACCCCCATTTAAGGGCTGACTGCCCCTGGGGAAGGCTCTCTTTCTGGAGGTCTCTTCTTCATAGAGTTTTTCTTCCTAGCTCTTTGGGGGTGGGTGAGCAGTCCTTTTTTCCTTCCCTTGTAACCCCTTTCTATTTCATTGGTCCCTCTGTTGTTACACCTCTTCTATTACCATTCCATTATGCTGAGTTTTCTGATTGTTCCTATTCTCCATTGCCTGAAGCCTTGCCCTGGGTGTAGGAGGCTTCAGCCACAGCTTTGAGTATCAATATGTGGCGCTGTGCTGGAAGGTTTTGTTGGCAACAGCGTCCTGAGAAAAATGCAAACGGTGCTCAGGGAGGTATGAAAGCAGTTTGTAAGCAGTGTGCAGCGTAGGTGACTTGATCAAAGGGAAAAAACAAAGCCAAGCCCCAACTGCCTGCTGTGGAGCTGCGAAGCAGAAAAGCGAGCTGCTCTGCTCGTGGTGCTGCTGTGTCACTGCTGTCACCCCTTGCTCTCACACGTGCCCTGTGTGCTGCTGGAGCACTTGAGTCAGCCTGATGGTTTCTACAGTGTGTGCCTTGTGCTGGTGCACTTTAGCAGCATAGATCCTAACTTCAGAGCACGAGGGCTAAGGGTCATTGTTAGGTGATGCAGTTACACCCTGTTAAGGTTAGGGGCAGAGGGACAGGTGTGTGACTGCATGGGGTGGAGTGACTTTCCTCTGTTGGCTGACTTGCAGAGATGGCTGTTCTGCACCCTCTTTTATCCTCCCCAGCTGCAGTGAGATTTAAGACAGTGTGTTTTAACGCCTGGGAGGGCGTGCTCTGATGCTAAGATCAGTTAAGGCTTCTCAGCCACAGTAACTTGCAAGATGTGTGCATTTGGGTTTGCTTTAAGCACAAGGAGAAACAGGTCCGTTGTTCTTTCAGCACGTTGGTAATTTTCAGTTTTGTGAATTAAAAAGAGAAGTAAAAAAAATAATAATAATAACAATAATACTGGTGTTAGAGCAAAAGTTAGTAATAACAAGCAGGAAATGATGATGATAATAATTTAATACACATATACGTGCAGGTGTTTCACATTTGGCCATTAGTCACACTGCGTGGTGGGAGACGTTATCTGCAGTCCCTGGTTGCTGAGGTGGTGAGTGAGGCACAGCTGGGGCAGGCTCTGCCTCTGCTGGCTGTTTGCTAACAGCAGCCCCAGCCCTGAGAGCAGGGAAGCGGGGCTGCAGTGCCCACAGGAGCTATGGGTGCAGAGCAGAGACAGAGGCTGATGGAAACCTGGGTGTGCTGGCTCTGGAGGATGGCTTGGGTGAATGTTTGCATCTGCAGCAGTCACAGTTGGTAGCAGAAATACAAGGGTGTGTATTTCAGAGGAGCTGGAGCTGCTGTGTCCTCAGAAAAGTTGGAGCATGGCAGCTCCTCTGGCTTTTGGGCGATGCTGTGTATCAATGTGATGAGAGAAGTGATTCCCTTTGGTCCCAAGTTGTTGTACCCTGCCTGAGTGAGCCCTTCTGAGCTCAGGCCACTGCCGTTTTTCTTTCCAGCACCTTTAAGTTATATCCTTCCAAACACAGAACGTGCATTCTGCGTTCTCTGTTGTGTGTTTGAAGGAGAGGATGAGAAGCATCTACCTATTACGAGACAGAGCTAGACCTCAGCTATGCACATGGGCTAACTAGTGGCTTACAACTGCATCTAGCGAGCAGCACTGGTGGGAGGACTTGCTCAGAAGAGTACATCCCATGATAGGAATGAGAGAATGAGAACCTGGATTTCAGCAGTGCAAGGGAGAGTTCCAGCACAGAGAACCAATGACAGTGTAGGCAAACAGAAGATTTTTCTTGAGTAAAGAGAAGGTTTTTTTTTTTTTTGGTGAAATGGGTTGGTGCTGATGAAACTTCCATAGGAAATTTGTTGATCTCAATGAATTGGAAGGGGGGAAAATGGCGACTATTCCCTATCAATTTTACAGTAAGGGAAATATGATCTCATCCACCCTCTCAGCAGCTCCATCAGCTTCTAGGTGATAATTCATTCAGCACTGTCCAGCTCCCACCAGTTTACACAAATGGATTTGTTTCCATCGTTGATGTATATACGCATCCAATCACAAAACCAATTATTAATGCAGTTTTTTTTCCCTTTTACTTTTCCTACCTTAAGTTGCTGAGATTGGCAGCCTGGTGCTACCTCTACATGGCTGTGAGAAAGCATGGGCTTTACAGCAGGTCAAACTGAGGCTGTCAATTTTTAATGCCACGCCAGACTTCTGCAGCAGAGCATCTGATGTCTGCTTTCATTTCTGCAGGCACCTCAAAGATGATGAGTTACTACATGGACACAGCCATTGGCAACACGGGCCCTTATCCTTTGGCTCGCCCTGGAGCGATGGTAAGAAGGGGCTGGGGGCTATTTTGCTATCTGTAGCAGTGGCTTTTCTCTTTGGCTGCTGTGTCAATGGCAGACCATTCACTGACACAGCTTGGTGTTGACTGCTAAATCATCCTGAGGTTCCATGTAGTTCAGAGTGGCATCCAGAGGCTGAGTGTTTGCTCAGAGCTTATCTCAACCTCTCGAGCTTGCAAACCCAAGCTGGAAATAGGATTGTTGCATCGGATTTCCTGTGCTTGTCGTCAGAGGAGGATTGTTAGGGTAACCATTGTCCTGCAGCCTCCGCTCCACACGCTGACCTTCACCTGCTGTGGATGAATGCAGCAGCATCAGCACAAAGCAGACCTGGCTTTGGAAAAGCTTCGGTTGCGTTGGCTGGAGTTTTTTGATAAATATTGGGCTTCCTCTTCTATGGCAGCTCCTTTTTGTTTGGGCAGTTGTTGGGCAGTTGTATAAAATATGGATTAAAATGCAGTGCTGGGCATGTTTATGTGGATATCAGCAGCTGTGGGGCAGGTCTGACAGTACGTTGTGCTGCTCCTGAGCTGTGCTCTTTGTGCTGCTGGTTACCTTATGTTTGTACATGACCTTTATTGAGGAAATCACATCAATGGACGTTTCTCCAAAGAAATGACAGCTAGTGTTAAAGACCCTAGACAAGGTCAGATGTGAGCTGTATCTTTGAGCTGGGACACCAGGGGATACAGAAGACTTGCTAGAAAGCAAAATTATCACCAAATTAGGAAGAAAGGCCACTGTGACACATGAAAAATGTCTAACACAGCTCAGTATCTTCCTTTTAAATGGTTCCAAGAATGTATTTGGCATTTAAACATTGATTGGAAATGAAGCAAAACTGTTTCCATGTGGGGAACTAACAATGAAAAAAGAATGGATGCAAACATCCTGAGTTTATTTACGTGTATGACTGTATGTATGCATATGTTGCTATTCTTCTACTGATGTACACATGTACGTGGCACATGTGTAAAATCTGTAATGTGGTTTATCTGTGTGTGCACATACGGTATGTATTTATGTACAGTGGATATATCTATAAAGATAAATGTAATGAGTGTGTGTACATAATGGAAGTGATACCCTGGGATTATTTCCTTGTATCTGTATGCATATATGTATTATTTAGAGGTGTAATACCAATAATGAGAGCTGTAGCTAGAACTAGATAAATGCATGTACCTCCCTGCCTATGTAGCACACACAAGTAGATGCAGATGATGTATGTGAATGACATGCCTTATATTATAAGGGGCTTTCTGACCCCTGGCTGCTCAGCTGGGGTGCCTCTGGGCCAGGTCAGGTAAGTACTTTGTGATTTTATCCTGGAAGGGAAGGTTTGGTTCTGGGTTTGTTTTGCTGCTGAGGTGACACAGCTCCCTCCCCTGCCCAGAAGCAAGGTGCTGGCAGCTGCTATGAGGACCCCTGGATGCCGTGCAGGCTTCAGTCAGCCTGCTGCCCACCCAGGACCTGCTGCCCACCGTGGGACGAGGCGGCCATCCAGGAGGTGCCCACCGGCCTGGAGCACTACAGCACAGGTAGGAACTCTGCTCTGAGGGATGTGGAGTGTGGGGAGGGCCGGTCTGCTCCTCCCTGCAGGTGCAGCCTGGAGATGGGCTGCTTTAATGTCCTGGTTTCGTGTGTATGGGCTTGAGCTGGTTTCTTTGGAAAGATAACGAGGCCTCTGTGAAGGGGAGCCTGGACTCCTGAGCCTGAGTTCTGCTGTTACACTGAGTTGGGGTCTCTGTCCCCTTCCTCCTGGGGACGGTGGTGCAATATTCAGTGCTATATGGCTGCAGGTGGAGGGCATGGCCATGCTCTGCTGTCAGGGTTGGGTGGTTGCGATACAGCCTACAGTTAAGCTCATGCCCTGGCTTTGACTAAATGATGCTGCTCTGCGATGCACTCATACTTTGAAAGTCGTTACAAAATCACCGGTGACTAATTCTTGCCCTGTACTTTGTTCAACCTGTGAAGCAGAACTTCAGCTTGGGCTGCTGCTTGTGTAACTGACAGTGCAGGGCTCTGGGTCTGTACCCAATGGTGTGACATGAGCAGAGAGTTTTGGGCTTTAGTGCAAGCCCTGTTTCCACTGCATCATGCTGTGTTTGCTGCCCCTGTGCCACACATCTTGGAGGCTTCCCCTACCCACAGCACAGTGATTCAGCTTTGGGAAGAGGTGCCACCAAGTCTCGCTTCCCAGCTGTTCTGTGGCAGAAGGGAGGGCTCAGGTACACCATGGCACAGGCCAACAGCAAAACGAAGTGAAAGAGCTCAAATTGCATGAATGTGACCTTTGCAAAGGGCCAATATGAAGTTTATGTTTCACTTAAGTCCCACATAAGCCTATCGTGAAGCACATAAATCCCATGTAAGCTTTTGCATGGCATGTGCTGGTCTTCTGTGACTTGTTCCCGGCTTGTTAGTTATGCACATTGGCCCCTTGGGAGGGGAAAAGCCCTGATGTTTGGAGACTTCTTTGCAGCTAAAGAGTTCAGCAGAACCAGTGACTGTTGCGGTCAAACGTACAATTTGAAATCTCTCCTTGGCAAATATTCAGGCATTTCAACTTTTTTCCTTTGGTGAACACTTGTGTGTTAGCTGGAGATGAACTGAGAGCTGTGGCTGGAGGAAAAACTCCGCTGTCTATTCCCAGCCGCTCTTGTTTCAGCTATTTTGCTCAACTCCTGTGGGTGACCTCTCTCAGCGTGATGTCAGCTCTGCTCTGATGAAATCTGCTCTTGCAGCATTTGGATTTGCTCAAACATTTTGCAAATCTGTGCCTGGAAAGTTTTCTTTGTGTGTTGTTTCGTTGTTTTGTTTTTGTTTTTTTCCATACCCTCTCCCCTTTTCTGTGAAAGCGCTCTCTCCAGGGACCAGCATATCTGTAACCCACATCTTCATTACCCCATGCTGGGTCTGTGAAATTTCTTGCTGCAGAGATTGGAGCCTGGTTCAAAGCTCACTGGAAAAAAAAAGATGTCGCTGTCTTTAGCAGGTTTGAGTCCAGCTTGGAATACACTGGGACTGTAGGACAGGCCTCTAATTCTCTTGCAGTACCTAAAAATTACGTTTCATTTCTTCCTGTTGCAGTGCGTGGTACTCTTTCTCTTATTATTACTATTATTTTAATGCTCTGCCATTTTTTTCAGAGTCTAGAGCAGTTTCTAATTTTAAATGAGAGGAAACTCTCATTTGTATATACTGCTAGGAACAGTCTTTCATTTCTCCTTTGTGTTTTGGGTGTGCATGAAAGCCATTTGTCATCTATTCTTCTCTATACTGGAGGCTATTTTGGTTTTCATGGTCTTGATGTTGGTGAAAGAAACAAGTCAGCAAGGAAAATGCAAGTGTGAATATATCCTCTCACAACAGAAACCCGCAACACTTCTAGAAGTTTTAGAACTGCTTGGCTTTGTTGAAAGATATTTTGCCTTTGAAGCTCGGGTGAGTTTATTTACATGGTGCTTGATGTCTGCTAAGATTATTTGGTGATATGTATAAAGAAAAGCCTGATGTGGATTTGGTTTGTAGATAAGGATAAGAAAAGAGGTGGGTTTTATTTTACATTTTTATTACAACAAGAACTGGAAGTGGTGTGTAGTCATTTTTATTTGTCAGCCTGCTGTCACAACCTGCAGTACATGGGTTGGGACCGTGCCTGCCCTGAGAGTCAGCTACGTTTGGGTCCATAGCAAGTAAAAGGGCTTCACCCAAAGGTGTTAGAAAACAACCAGTGAGAACTGCCTGCCTATGAAAGCTGGCATCTGTGGCAATAGGGATGTAGAGGCTTGCTCATTAGTTGCATTATCTGGTGACCCAAAATCAAGGGTGCTGTGAGTCTGCGTGAAGCAGCAAAGGCACTGAAAAGATGCTGTCACACTGAGCACTGGGATTTCCAATTCTTAGGGCAATAGTATCTTAATATTACTCTCTGGTAATATTTTTTTTTAGTGGATAAAAGTTTAGGCACAACAATGGAGAGGAGGAAAATATTTGATAGCAGCATCGTAATTTCAGCACTGACATTGTCCTGGCTGTGCTGTTTTTTGAGCCAAGGTCACTTTGACAACCCCTTTCGCTATGAACTGGTTTATTTTGCTTAGTGATAGGGGAGATAAAACTGTTGTTAATGGCAGGAGAAGGATGAAATGCCTCTGGCGGAAGAAGTTGCTCTGATTGTTGTGCTGAGTTAGCACACTTGGACTGAAGGTGCTTGCAGCCTTTGGACACTAAGAGGAACCTTTGGCAAGTGAACTCACCTTCTTTCAAACAAATGCATTTGAGTTTGAATTTTGCAAGACAAGGAATGAAATTAAAATGTTTTCTAGAGGAGAGATGAGAGCTGTGGGTCTGACTCTGCTTCTTCGGCTGGTGCTGCTTTTGAAAGATTTTGGCACCAGGACACTGTGACATACAGAAGGCATTACCATAGGATGACCCCCAGCACCCAGGGCTGTAGGAAGGCACAGTGCAGAGGGGACAATTTGACCCAGTCTGTGGCTGATATCGTCTGGACACATTATCTCTCAGCCCACAAAAAAGGGTTTGTTAGCATGGGGGTGGTGTGTCTCCCTAATGCAGCCCTGCATCCAACTCGCTGGTGCTCGATGGACATCTTGTCTTGGGTCCTACAGGCTGGGCCATAGCAGTGTCCTGCTGGATTTGGCAAGAAAGCAAAGCCTTTGGAGCTGAAACAAAGCACTACAGCACATTGCATTGCCCCACACCACGTGGAGATGCCCTCCTTTATACCCACCCCCCCTAACTCTGGCTGTGATCTTTCCCCAAGCCCTGCTCTCAGCTCGGAGTGCACTGCAGGCAGAAATCACGTGGGGACCTCCTGCATCCATCGCAGACTCTCTCTGCTTTTCCCCATCTTGTCCTCCTATGCCACAAGACCTGCTCTTTACTCTTCTGGGTCCTGATGGAGATCCCCAGAGGGAAGCTCTTTCTGTGAGCGTTTTCTGGGCTGTCTTCCAGGCCCATGCATGGAGGAAGGGAGCCTGGGGAGGGGGAAGGTGAAAGCTGACCAGGCTCAGCCCAATGGCTTCTCCAGCTGCAGCACATTTTCCAAGTGAAGCTTAGGGGAAAAAAAAAAAAAAAAAAAAAATCTGCATTTTTTCATGTCCTTTTATCCTATTTTTAACTGTGGCCTCCTTCCTTTTCTCAGCCTCCTCCAACACTTCCCCCCCCTCCCCTGTGCTGCTGCCTCCCCCGCACGCTCTCTGCAGAGATGAATGGGCGTCTCTTCGCAGGGCACGCACATCTGCTTGCGGCTGTGAGACCCTGCAGGACTTCTCAGGCAGCTCACAGCCCCGCTGTCCTCTCTCCCTAATAAATGAGGAGTGGGCAAGGGAGGACGTGGAAGAAGGTGAAGGGAAACAGCAGTGGGTGGAAAAAGTGGTCAGCCGCTCCCGAGAGGGACGAGGAGGCAGATATTATTTGCTTCCAGGTTCAATAAAAGGCACAAGCAAAATCCTCTGTGCAGATGCCTCTGCCCGACCTATTGCCACTCATTCCTCCAAACTCACAGCTCACCCTGATTCTCATCTGATGTCCACTGCATGTCTGCAAAGGGATGAATGAAGCCTTTCTGCTGGGCTCTGTTGTCATCCTCCAGCCGGCGTGGCGGTGCTGCCTCTCATAAGCCTTGGGGTCTGGCGCTGTTTATAGCCTGGCTAGAATGAGTTTCTTTGACCCTTTTTCTTCCTGGCAGTCTTTGGGTGTTTCACTGACTACAGTTCAAGTCATGTCACACCTACTATAAATGGGCACTCTGGGTTTGTTGGAGGGCAGACACAATTTTCTCCACCAATGGCACTTCAGCCTAGAGGCAGAGAAAAGATCCCTCTATGTCTTGTGAATGAATTGTAAAGCTGTGGGTTGCCTGTGTCTGTGTCTCCTAGCACTTCTGCAAGGGCACTCTGAAGGATGCTGAGCTGCTACTGGTTTGCTCTCCAGGTTAGTGGGGAGTAATTGGTACCTGATTTGTGCAGATCTTTGTTCTGCAGGTGAGGAAAGCATGTGCAGGTGACCTTGTGATACCTAGGTATGCTCCCTCTGCATCCCCTGTTGTAACCTGCTGCAAGACAAGACTTGGGGAGGTTTATTTGCACTCAAGCAAGGGAATGACAAAAATCCAGACTTTCGCTTTTCTATTTGTTTCCTGCTTGGCCCTGGAAAAATCCCTGTCTTGACTCTCAGAGACAAAGCCCAAGGGAGATCCCTTCACTTTGGGTTGTCACCAGAGAATGAGCACTGAGCTCTTTTCCCACTTGAGCTGCAGACTTGTGTCAGCTGGAGATCAGCTGCTGCGTGGGGATGAATTGTGCTCTGAGCAGGGGATGGTGCTAGATGAAAACTGGAAGAATGTTATACTTTCTTGGGGGGTGATACCTACAGATTTGAGGGGGGCCACCTTATGAAAGGGGATTTAGAGCTCAGCTCAGGGGAGAAAACTCAAGATGCTCTTAAAACACTGTGCCAGAAACATCAGAAATGTGAGCTGCAGTACTGATGGCTTTGGCATGTAGGGAAGGGTTCACTTGCTGTAGAGTCCAAGAGGAAAGGAATGGGGTGATGGGCTATTCCTCAGTGTCCTGAGGGTGACTGTGGATGTCTTGCATTGAGTTGATCTTGGAGTAGCACAGGTCGCTCTGTAGAAATGAGTGCACACATGTGTTTATTGAGAGGATTAGGCTGTCCTGTGACACTCTGCTCTTTCTCGAGCAAGGCCACACAAAGCACAGATGCCTCGTGCTTTCCCAACCTTGTTTGCCTACAAGAAGCGTGCAGGGACACATGAGTGCTTTCTTCTGGGGGCACTGAGCAGCTGAGGACCTCTCCAGGGACTTCAGGTTGCACGTGGCCAGTCCTTCCCATTGCAGTGCCCTCGGAAGGCTCTGTGCTCATGTGGAGCTGGGAGGGCAGCACGAAGCCAGCTTCTATTTGTGGCTGGGCGATGCAGTGTGGGTCTGTGCAGGACAGGCAGAAGGGGATGTGGAGAACATGGGGGGCTGGGGCTCTGCAAACAGCCTGTTTCTTTCAGCTCCTGGCAGCGCGAAGCACCTCTCTCTCCCTCCAGATGTTCACTGTGTTTATGGCTGCTGAAGCAAGAGACTGAACTCTCATTAATACGTTTCTCTCTCCCTCTCTTGCACTGAAGCCAGAAGTCTCAGCTCAGAGGTTGCAGCTGGAAAGGAGCTGAGGGTGAGGGGTGGGAGAGAGAAGGGAGGTGTATGCAAGCCTCCCATCCCATTCAACTCCCCCTCTCCACTTTCCTCCCCCCGAATCCTCCCAAAATACACATGCCCCGAAAAAAGAAAAACACTAGCAGATTTTTTATTTCAGAAAGTAAACACTTAGGCCATGGGGGTCTGGAGGTTATGGGAAAAGAGGAAACCATTGGGCTAATCAGGCTGGGACACACTTCCCCTGCTGAAATAAACCAGAAATCATTGCATTACAGGGTGCTGCCGTGGTTAACCCTGGTGCTGCCAACACAGCTGAGCTGAGGAGCTCAGAGCCTGCCCACGTGCTTTTCCCCTCATTCCCTGGTTTATGGCCAGAGCCAAGTGCTGATGCAGAAGGGGAGCCAACGCTCTGCAGGGGCCCTTTGGCATGTTGGCCCTTTGGGAATGAGTTGTTGGGAATTTTTAGTAGGAAATTAAGTGGGCTTTTTTTTTCCTAATGGTTTATGAGCCATCCTATAGAATTTCATAGCTATTCTTGCCTGAGAACTCTGACTGTTGCAGACATCTACAGAAAGGAAATCTTTCTCTGCTTGGATCAGCGAGATTTGGGGGTAATATCTGCAGACCTTTGAAAGTTTTTTTCAGAGGGCTTTTAATTCTTGTTAGAATTGTGTTGGGTGTACAATTGTAAGATTACCATTGACTTGGTTGCAGACCCTTTGGGATGGAATCCTTCCTCCTTTTACTCCTGTGTTTGTTGAACACAGCATATGGGATCTGTGTGTGGAATGGGGGACATTGGTGCTCCTGCAGGACAAAGAATAGCTGTAGCCCAGGTGTGGGTGAGCTCACAGCCCTCTGTACCAGCTTTACAAAGATATCCAGTTACTCTCTCTAAGCCTGGCCTTGGACTTGCCTTGTCTCCTATTAGTTGCCCACTATAAATGGATACTTGCTATCTGGTCTCACATGTCTTAAGACTGCTGCAGGCTGGATCTCTAAGCATGAATGTTTATCACTGTGAGTCTGTTTCATCTTGCTGTGATTGCTGACCCCTTTGCATACTGCCAGGCACAGATCTGCAGTGAAGCCCAGATGGGTTTTACACCCAGTTCCTTGGCTTCTTTGGGAATCTCATTCTTAGCAAGATACTTGTAGCTGAATTTCAGCACCTTGTGCTGTGTTCTCCTTGCAGGCCTTCCCTCTGCTAGCAACTACCCCAAAGAGACACAGCTGAAAGGGAGAAAAAAGGCACTGAGTACTTTGTAGTCAGTGTAAAGTGATCTTTCCAGTGATGCTGCTGAAGAAAGCTCTACCTCATCTGTTACAGTGTAAGTGTTGGTGGTGAAAGGTGCCATCACCGGTTCCTTGAGCCATCAGCCAGGCTCTTGCAGTGTTCCACCAGAAGGCAAATCCCCAGATAGCGACGATAGGGGAACACTGCAGACCTGCTGTGTCCCACCCCCTCTATCTCAAGAATGCATTTGAACTGGAGCTGTTCCTGCAGCCTCTGGAGGCTGAAGCTTCAGATGGCAATCAGGCTGTAAGGAGATCGTCCCACAGGGCAAATTTTAGAATTTTTTTGGAGCTGGTGTTCAGCTCAGATAAGCCCTGGAGAGCTTAGATACTTTATCTGAGTCTTATCTGAGCTATTTGCATCACTACACTCTGAGAAACCATGCTGTCAGACACTTGGGGAGGGGAGCGAGATGTCTGAGGATGGCCCGTCTGTCTTTCTTGGTATTTCAAGCAGACAGACACCTTCAGGAGGACTGAGATATCCTGTTCCACATGCAGCTCAGAGAGCTTGCATGCAGGTTGGTAGATGTGGAGCAGGAAGGAGAAAGACCGTGCTTGGAGCCACGTGGTAGGAAGGATGGAATTAGGTCCAGTATTCACAAAAGTCCTATAAGAGATGGCATCCCTTAGCATGTCTGACTGAGGCCATTGGGTTTAACAGCTGAGGTTTGGAAGACCTTGGCTATACAACTTAACAGAAAGTCTTCAGACATCCAAAGTGTGCTCATTTCCACCAGAGTGATGTCTAAACCATTTACAAGGCTGTCTGTAGTCACTGTGTGGCAATTTCTCGTGTTGGAGATGCAGATGATAATTAATTGTACATTTTATGACAATACTTAATTCATCTAGGTCAGGCAAGTAGCAGGAAGTCTCTGGAGAACAGTATTGTACAAGAGCTCAATATTGCTTTAAAAAACCCAACACAGCAAAAAGTCATCTTAGCCAATCCCAAGCCATCGGTGTGACTGTCCCCTTGAAGCTATGTATAGCCTGCTGAACACGTGCTGGAGTTTACACAGCCCTCCGGATGGGCCTCCCCCTGTGGGGTTTTGTATCAATAGGCTTTGAAACTGTTGCAGTGGGTCAATTGTTGGCTATTTCACAATGAATTAAATACAAGCTGCCTCCGGCAGCAGGCTGGGCTGACGAGGCTGTGCCTGAACCTTGGGAAGAGGGTTTCTCCGCAGTGAATGGAATAGATGCAGAATGGAATAGTGAGGGGCTTGCTGGCTTCCGAATGGCTTGCAGGAGGTGTAGGGAAAGCCTGGGGTGGATCTGCTTATGGGCTTGTTCTTGGTGCTGGGAGATTTCCAGTCAGCACTGGTGAACCCTGAGAGAGCTGTGTCTGGAGAGCTGTGGTCCCTTTATCTCCCAGAGGCAGGGCTCCTCTTCTGGGATTTCTCCTTCTTCCACCATATGCTGCAAGGGCAGGTGAGGATTCCAGGCCAGGATCCAACCTTAAATCTGAAGCTAACTGCAGCCTGACTGGAAAGGGGCTGCCTCTGCCCTGCTATGTGGGAATGCTGCCATTGATTTCAGTAAGAGTATTGGGTACATGCACTGAAAAGCCATATAATACAGATCAACAGTTCATGACATGACTTCCCTTCCTGGAAAGGGAAACGAGGCCGCTGACATGGCATATGTTGTGTGAGCAGCAGTACATGGCAAAAACACTTCTAGTTATTTGTGCTTTCCGTAGCACAAGTGCAATGGAGCAGAATAAATTGCTCCAACCAAAGTGGAGACGTGATTTTAGGAAGTAATGGCCCAAGCAACTTCTCATCAGTGAAGGATTTTCAGGCGTCTGAAATGTTTTTCTCTCCAGATCGTATGATTCACTCTCCACATCCTAAGTTCAAGGGGTGCAGAGGGCATTCATTTTGGCCAGACTGATGTCAGTGTTGAGGTAGAATAGGAAAAAAAGAAGGAGATGCCCCAAGGGAGCTTGCTCATGGAAAACTTCTAATTTAGTCAGTTCCAGACATCTTGTGGAAGAGTCTGTGCTTGGGGCATGTCAGCCTAGTTCTGCAGGCTAAAGAGGCATGAATAATTATGGAAAGCAGTGATAGAAATAAAGCTGGCATCTTAGTCCTGCTCTGGACCAGTTCTTCACCATGCTGTGAGCCTGGGGTACCTGTGTGCTGTGAGACATCTCCAGGGACAACAAAATCTTCTCTTCCCTGCTTTGCGCCTCCCCAGCCCTACCAGACCAGATGCTCCCTTTGTCTGGCAGCTCCTGTTGTGTTTCTATCCAGACAAACAGCTACTACATGAAAGTAGTAGCAGCTTCCATTGCTTCACAGTAATCAAAGTGACAAGATAACGAGGCAGCCTGGTAGCCTGCTTTGCCTTACACTTGTGCTGAATTCCGGGCTAGGTGTCAGCTCAAGCCCTATCTAAATGAAACACAGCTTTTTGACTTTCTTCTATTCATTTGAAACTGCAAAAAGTGATGGATTGTTCTGCAGAAATCATCAATATTTTGTCAAAGCGAAAACCAAACATTTCCAGGCAGAGCTCAGCTTTTTCTGCTGCTGCCTGTGTTGATGCAAAAACAAATCTCCGTGGGAAATGCCAACATAGAAAGAAAATGGGGAAATATGTTGGGCTGCTCTGCAGAGTGCTTCCTTTGCTCTCAGATTCAGACCTGAGGGGCTTCAGGGCTGAGAGTGGTTGAACCCAAGATGTCAACCTGGATCACTCCTAGGAATTACTTAGCAAACTGGTTTGATCAGCTCTGTTGGCATACGAAAGCATCCCGGTTTGAGCCATAATGTGTCTGCAAGGGATTCTTGTGCTCTCCTTTCCATCTGTTAGGTTGTAATGCTTCATACAAGCTATAGCTTCATTCGAGCTACAGCTTCAAGCCATAGAAACTGCTGTTTTTAGGATTCATCAATCTGCTCCTGTCTCATTGCACATCACCCTGTCTTCCTTTCCCCCACATTTACACCTAGTAAGGCTCTCTGTCTGTCTCTGTGTTTGGTGTAGCAGATCCTTCCATAGCCATCAGTCTTCCAACATCCTTCCCTGGGGCCTTGCAGGCTGCAGTTAGCAGCAGACAGTGGCAGGAGAACTTTCCCCTCCTCACCCACCTGAGACAAAACAGTTTTAGTGGGGCTCTCCCACGCCTGCCAAGTGCATCTTGACGCTCCCCTCCCTGGTGCTGCACTTCCTCACTTCATTAGCACTGGAGATGTTTATAAATGGAAGAGATAATATTTTTCATTTCCAGTTTGGGTTTCCAGGGCAGCCACTTTCTGCAGCACTTAGGAAGTTTAGAGAAGACGAGGTTATATAAACGATTTTTTCCCCCCTGGGTTCTTATTAATCAAGTGGCTTGCAGAGCCATTCCTATCCCCTTGGAATAAAGGGCACTAGTGGGTGAGGGGAGGCAGGCAGTTAACACAAAAGCTTTTTTTTGGGGGCGAGGCAGGGGGCTTTTGCCCTTTTGTGTGCATTTGTTATAAGTGAAGCCGTCAGACCTGGCTGTTTGGGTTTGAAAGTGTGACTGGAGAGCTGTGTGTTGTGCTCTTAGGTTACACGTAAGCTGTGCTTTGGGCTTCACTCTGGGACTTGCCCCTGGTAGGCCTTCAAGCAAGTCATGTAGCGCCTTTGAATGACAATTTACCTGGCTCTGTTGATGCATCCTTGTAAAATTTGATTATCTGATGAAAAATGTTTGCATTCTCTGAGCAAAGAGGGAATATGGTTCTGACAGCAGTGAGTTTCTCCCTGTGCTTTTTACAATAAAACCCTATGGATGTGCACACACACATACGAGCTAATTAATATATTTCCTGGCAAGATCTGATGCACTTCTAAGGCTTCCCAGCGCTTTCCCACCCAGGCTCCAGCAGCAGCTCCTGCCCAGCATTGCTGTGAGCAGCAAGGGCAGCTGGTGGGCTTGGAAAACAGGAGCGAGCTTCAAGTCAGCTCCTCTTGTTCCCATCAGAACAAAACCAAGATCTGTCTCCTCCTCCGTGCCCTTGCTCCCACTGCCTCTCCACGACCAGAGCTGAGGATGGGGGTCTTTCTGTTTTCCTTGGGTGGAATTAGCTCTGGCTGGAGCAGCAGGTCCAGCTGTTGCAGTCCTGGAGCTGAAGGTCCACAGGAAATCAGCTCATTAGTCTTCTGACCCACATTCCAGCTTTCCAGCCATGTTCTCGGTGTGAAAATAATGATTTAAATAGCCAAGAGTGGAAAATAATGATTTAAAGGAGGTAAAGGTAATATTTGCAACTATTGCTGACTGTAGACTTGGCAGAGGGATGTTGTATTTCTTCCGGGTCTGGGGAGCGTGTGGGAAGCGGTGAGGGGAAGGTGTTGAACATCTGGAGTGATTTAGCAGTTTTGTGCCGTTGTGTGAGGCTGTGTGCTCATGGTGCTGCAAACGTAGCTGGCCCTGAAGAACTGGGATGGAGTGATGAGGAGAGAAGCTGCTTGCTGGAGCAGGTGCACGTTGGGTTTTGCAGAAGAGCAGCGTTGACTCCATGGGGACAAGCTGACATCACGAGGACAGGGGATGGGTGCCGACAGCCCTGCTTCCCTTGAGCACCAAGGGAACTTCATTCTGCTCCTGGGATGTTTGAAGTGATGCTGAATGAATTTTTTTCTGAGTGGTCAGAATGAATTTTCGGACTTGGAGGAAACTCCAAGCGCCGTGTTACAACACAGAGACGCCTTTTGTTTCATCTCAACGTTGCTAAAACACGGATCGTGCTCCCCAGCTGAAAATGCAGATGCATTTCAGCTCATCTGCACCTGAGCCCTACCCCTGCCGCAGGAGCCTCATTGAACTGAGTGCAAAGAGGGTTTGTTAACAGGTTATTTTTGTTGGTTTTGTTTAAGTTTTCAAGTTCTACCCCAACTTGAAAAGCACGGAAGTGAGAAGCTGAAGCTCAGTTTGAGCAACGCGTGATTTTCCCTGCTTACTTTCTTTTTGCTGTGAGCCCAGTGAAAAACGTGTGGAAAAAGAAAATGGTTTGCTTGAACACAGAACGTATTTAGAAAAAATATTTATGTCTCCTTTTTTTTTCTTTTTTTTTTCCCCTCTGGCTACCAGCAAGCCAGAAAAAACACAAATAAATCAGCTATTTGCACAACTTGTGCTGCAAGCAGGGGGCAAGTGTGGAGGGAAGGAGCCGGTTTGTGCGCCGAACCCCCTCTATCTCTCCATCTCCATTCAACAGCTTTCAGGAGATAATTAAAAAACCGAAATAACTGGTGATGATGATAGCTACATAATGAGTGACGATGCTCGGAGTCGCAGGCTCCTACCGACCAGCTGTCTCTTGCCCATTTACACCAGCGAGGATTTAGGGCTGAGGCGAGCTAATCAGGAGACCCTCATGGGGAGAGAGGCGTGTTATTTAATTAGCTTCACAATGGACTGACTGGGAGGCACGTGGTGGCTCTAATAGAAGGAGATAGATGTCCTTTTAGCTGGGCTAATTGTTAGGAAATAGCAGAGCCTTTGTTCAGCCCCAGCATGTGGCCTGTGATCTCGCAGAGCCCAGGGGCTGCCCGCTTATAATTTTAGACAGATCTATTCAAGCCTGCTCTGTAGCGCGGGGCAGAACAAGACGGGCATTGTTGTAGAGCCAGGATCGCTGTCCAAGAAAACCACCCGAAAAACCCAAACACGTGTAGAGCGGAATATTTCTCTGTCGTTCATTCACTATCAGGCCCGGCTGCCAAGCTGAGACAATTGGGAGCGAGGAGGTTTCCAACGCACGGCGAGGGTTTTCCTCTTTGAAACACTCATATGAGAGTCCTTCACCCAAGGAGCATCTCTGCCAGCGTCGTATCTGGGTGGGCAGCTCCAGGGCTTGATTGCTGGGAGCTCCATCCCATAATTCCCCATAAACACGCGCTGCAAGCACGGTGTACGTGGGCAAATTATGCCCATCTCTGAGTGATCTCCAGAGATTTTGCTTAAGCACCTGTTGTGATTGAGGTGGGATATTTGTTTGGGTTGCAGAGCCCTTGGCTGTCATGGACGCGGTGTCTGTATGTCCTGGAGTGCTGCACACCAGGAGATGGGAATCCTGGTCTGCCCTGAGCTGTCTCCTCAACTCTCTCCATGGTTTGACCCTGTTGTTATCCTCTGTGAAGTGAACATCCTTCTGTTAAACAAGGGAGATGGAGGCACAGAAGTTTGTAAGAGGTCGTGTGGAAATATTGACCAGGAATTAAACTCCCATCTCCTGAGCTTCTCTGTCCTGGCCACAGAGTTAACCTGAGGGTCACTGCACTCCAGGGTTTGACTCCCCTGTGCTGACTGCTTCCAACCATCTGTGTGCAGGCGTGCCATTTCTCAGGCTCTGAATTGGTACCCTGGGGGCTGGCACTGCATGGCTGGTCCTTGAGAGGTGCTTTTGAGGCTCCTGGCACCTCTGTGAAAACAAAATGTAGCTGTTGCTTGATATTTCTTGAAGTTTTGGCTTTTGTTGTTGTTTCTGAAACATTGAATGAACACAGAAATATTGGTGAATAGCATCCAGCTGTCCAGATTGGCTTCGCTGGGGTATTAGTGATAATCCCATTGCTTCTCCTTTGTGATACCTCACCTGTTTCCCAGGGATGGGGATTTCAGGTACCATCCAAAATGGGTTCAGTAACCTCTGTTGCTGGAGATCAGTAAATACGAGGTGACGAGAGATGTATTCCTTAAGTCTCAGCTGTTTACTTCTGTTGCGGAGGAGACTGCCTGAGATCTGACCAGACAAGAGGTGCAACAAATGAGGTTTGATGTGCTTTAGTTGTGCATACTGCGGGTAACTGTGAGTATCACGAGTTAAACAGCAAAAACATCGGGTCTCATTTACCAAAAACTCAGTGCTGTCACTTGGGGAGGAAAGGAAAAATGTACCGAGAGCAAACAGCACTGCAGAACAGCTTACAAGGATTTTCCATCAGCCAGCTCTTCCAGCAAGGCACCGAGTGAGTGACAGCACCCCCACCAACGAAATTCAAGGCAGAATTACATCGCTCCAGCTCACATCAGCTAATCAGGTTATGAAGCAGCATGGGATCGCTGGCAAGCCAATAGCAGGAGACACTGGAAGATGCTTAAGCAGCTTGTGAGAGCGCTGATTGAGGTACCCACGGCGCTCTGACCAGCGCTGTGCTGTGGGGCTCTGTGCTGGGTTCCTGCTGCCGCGCTGGCCACAAAGATGCTTTTGTGAGCCATCTCCGCTGGGAAGCTAATGAGAGCAGGAGCCGAGGAGGCTCGGAGGCGGCTTCCTCCACTCGCACCCGGAGGGCAATCAGAGGACGTTATTGTGGCAGCGTCTGGGCTGTTTTGGGCTGAGCTGAGGATTGAATTCTGCAGCTCCGTGGCATGAACAGAAAGTTGCTTTTAGGGCAGGTGGTGCGAAGGATGGGGACCCTGCCTGACTCTGGGCATGGAGCAGCCATGGGACCCCGAGGGCTGCAGCCATCTGGGTCACAGAGAAGCCAGCGTTTCATGATGGTCGCCATCTCCTGCCCACACACATGAGATGTGAGAGCCTTCCCAGCCAGCAGTGCAGGGCACACAACACGTGCTGGTTAACGGGCTCTATTTGCATGCCGGCTGCTTTAGCCAACAGGGGGAGGCTGCTGTCACCAGGACTGCTAACCCAGCCTCTCTTTACCAGCATACAACAACTCGCTCAAATGCTTCCCAGCTATTATGGCGCTTGAAAGAATTTCTCATATAATTTTAAATTCCAGGAAAGGTATCTCCCTGGGGAAAAGTCGTGGCAGCTGCTTGCTCCTTCCTCTCATTGCAGTGGGCCACCTCCACGCCCAGAGCCACCTCCCTGCTCTTTCCTTTCTTGGAGCGGTGGCTGCTGCTCTTTCCAACAATGACCCTTTGCCATAAGCCCTTTCATGTCTCCGTTTCTCCCTGGAATTGCACAAAACTTTTTTTCTTTCTTCCTCTTTGCTCCTGATTTTTGTCTCCTGCCCTCTGGTTATTGTTTGCCTGACAAAGCATCAAACTGAGGCCCTGACCGCTCGTAGTCATTAAAAATCCCATGGTAGTTTTGGGGAAGGCTCCAATTTGGCTAATTACATTCTGCCATAAATATCCCCCTGCAGTTTTAATTGGTTATGGTGTTCTTCATTTCCTGTCCATAACAGCTGGGTGGTGTGACTGCGTTCTTACGTAGCCGCTGTGTTCACCCCAAAGCTGGCTGTGTTTTGGGGCCAGGAAAGCACCTTTGCTCAGCCAGCAGTAGAGGCTCCCAGGGCAGCAGCAAGGAGGTGGGCAAACCCAAGGAGTCTTCCCAGACACAACATCTGGAGGAGAGCCCACAGCTGCCAGTTTGCAAAGGCTCAGCAGGAGCGGATCTGGCCCTGCTAATGGAAAGGGCCGGCCCCAGCTCAGGAGAGCTTGTGTCCGCCCTGCAGAAGGGCTCTGATGTCCTCATACCTTTCCTCAGCTCTAAATGAATAATTATTATTCATTTAAACCGAGGTTAGTCAGCATCCCTGGAACAATGTGGCATTATTGCCTGTCCTTTCTTTGTTCCAAACTGTTGAAAAACAATCGGGCTGCATTGTGGAGGGAGGGCAGATGGTTATCTCCGATCGACAGCAAAATCTTTTGACTGTATTAATGGCAGGAGTGCTGTTGTCCACAGCCCAGCATCCTCCCTCGATAGGGGAGAAAATGAACAGATATTAACATTGAAGAGCAACAGAATGGAAAAGGAGGGTGAGTCTTGGATGTTGAAGAGGAAAGATTTTTCTGAAGCCTGTAAGCAGCAAATAGGAACCAGTTGCTGAGGCAAAGTCATGTTTGGCAGGTCTTGGACTACAAATGGTCACATCCCAGCTGAAGAAACTAATCAATGGATTCCTTCCATGCCTTCTGTGAACACTGAGCCATTGAGCGGCTCAGCTGGAGTTCAGAGCCAGGGCTTTCATGTTGCAGGCTCTGAAGTGAACACAAATTAAGGCAGTCGCTAGGATTGAGTCGAGTTTGAAGGAGAGATTCAGCTGCCCTGGGAGGAAATTTCTGTCCACAGCCTCTCTCTTCTTTTCTCCAACCTTCCCTCTGCTTTGAGGTTTGCTGCCCCAGTGCTGCTCTTAGAAGCACTCCTCATTGTCCTGCAAATCAAAACAGGAGTTTGAGGGAGCTCAGAGCCCCCCACAGCCATGCAGCACCAAGCTGTGGCTTCGTGTCATCAGCTCTGCAGGATCAGCACTGAGCTGGCATGCCAAGAGTGTGTGCATCTTCTCTGATAAAAAACACACAAGCTGCAAGAACAATCTTTGTTAGAGCCTTTGTACTGGCCCAGAAGAGAGGGAGCCTCAATACAGGTGTGCTGGACTTCAGCCAGTCTCTAATGCTCACAGGAGAGGCCAAGCCAAATGTATCAGCCCACGGGAGCAGGGCTAAAGCACAGACACCTGAGAGGCAGCTGATGCACTTCTCTGCTCAGCTCTTTCATCCCAGCAGCAGCTCCTCTGCTGCATCCAGGAGCATCCCCGCTCATGGGAGCCTTCTGCATGGTGTCAGCAGCTCGTCCCCATCAGCTCTCACTCATGCACGGCACCATGGCCTCGCTGTGTGCCTGCTCTTTCAGCCTGGGGATTGTGGTTTGCTGCAGGAGGCCGCACTCAGTCTGAGCACCGCGGGTTCACAAGATCTAGAGGGGGAGGAGTGGGGCCATAGGGGCCACAGGTGCTTTCTGACTGCTTCACCTTGGCCAGGAGGCTGCAGCCAGCTGTGGGGCTGCTCCCCCCACAGCAGCACACATGCGCTCTCCCAGCTTCTCCCTGCTCCCCACCGTGCATCGCAGCCAGCCTTTCTGCTCAGACTCCTCTCTACTGTTTCTTCCTTCAGTCATTACTATCCATTGTAAAAGGGCATAAACAACACCAAGGCAGGACAGGTACAAGTCTTTCATCCTGTGCAAGAGGGTGCAATAGGGACCCAGTTTTATTCTTGCAGCCATTCTCAGATACGTGTGGTTTGTTGCAGATGAGGGTGCACAGCCCTCGTGCCCTGCCTGCAGCACCCAGCACAGCTCAGAGCTTCAAAAAGCATGCAGAAATCAGGAGGCTGATTGGGTGCTGGTCACAGAGAATCACCAGTATTGGTTTTCTGTAAAAGTGAGGAACTGAACTTGTAAGTGGAGGGTGAACTGGAAATATAAATGCGAGGCACCTAGGCTGAGCTTTCAGGCACATCTCTGCCCGCCGTGCTTTGCTGGTGTTCAAACAGCCTGAGCTGTCTGCCAACAGCTGTTGTGTGAGCGAGCATCAAGCTCTGCATTTCTGGTCCCGGCACCTCACAGCTTCTTTTATTTCCAAGACATTTCTTCTATAAATACACCTTGAGTGAATGAGATAGGCAGTGCTGAAGGAGCTAGAAACACTTCTGAGCTCTAACATTTGCATCTGCAGCTGAAACACACTGGGGGATTCCTGTTGTACATGTGTGCGTGTGCCCTGCTTCATCCTGGAGTGAGCAGCCCCAGACTCACCCCTCGCCCCACTGCAGCCCCAGGGCCCAGCGTTGCTGTGTCCCTGCCAGCGTGTCACCAACTGCTGAGACTTTCTGAGATAGAGAACCACAAAAGCTGGTTGCTATTTTTTTTTTTTACACTTGTACCGGTAAATTGACATCTGTGAGTCATAATCTCCTTTCTGCTCTGCCGTTTGTGGTCTGAAGTTTTTGCTACCCAAATATAATAAAACGTTTTTTATGTGAAAACCGATATTCTTCTGTTCAGCTCACAACACGCTGGCACAGTACTCACCTTGCATCTTTCTATCCGTTCCCAAACCCTTTTGGCCTCCCACCTGCACAAATCCCACCTGACCTAGCCCTCTTTGCTGGCACACGAGCGTGCTGCACACCCCTGGCTGGCACTCAGAGTGTCGCGATCACCCTTGGGCTGCCAGGGCTCCGCGCTGCGCGCATCTCAGGGCATCGAGCAGGGAGAAAATAACGCCTCGAGATCTTTTTTCCTGCGTGGAAACGGTACTCGCGGTGCCGCAACGCGCAGCTCAAAGCCCCCCGAGGCGGCTCCGCTTCGCTCCCCGCAGCGCCGGGCCCGGGGCCGCCTCCGGGGCGGGGGCATTCGGGTCCCTCCCCGCCGCTGTCACTGCCGCCCAAGCGCCCTCCCCTCGGCTGAGCCCGGCCGGGCGGCGGCGGCGGCTGCGGCGGCGGCGGGGGGGGCGAGGCGGAGCGGAGCAGCAGAGAAGGAGCGCGGAAGGAGAAGGGAGAGAGCGAGGAAGGAAGGAGGAAGAAGAGGAGGAGGAGGAGGAAGGCGCTCTGCCGCCGCTGCCCCGGCGCAGCAGCCGCCCCCCAGCTCTCGTTCCCGGTCCCCTCGCTCCGGCCTCAGCCATGAAGGCGGCGGTGGACCTGAAACCCACTCTGACTATCATTAAGACGGAGAAGGTGGACATCGATCTCTTCCCGTCCCCCGGTGAGCCGCTCGCGTTGCGGGGAATCCCTTCTCGCTTCCTCGAGGGCGGAGGTTTGGGGGTATACGCGTCTCTGGGGGGTCCCGTGGGAAGGGCGAGGTGCGGGTGGGGGGGGCGCCTCCTGCTCTGCCCGGCGGGGTAAAGGCGAAGTTGGCTTCGGAGCGCTCTGAAGACTTCCCCTCCCTGCCCTGCACGGCGACCGCCGCACCCCGCGCTCCTCTCGCCGCCGGCAGCGCTGCGGGGCGGCACGGGGCGGGATGCGAGCCGTGGGATCGGGGCAGCTCCCGGCCGCGAGTGGGCGAGGCGGGGCCGCAGCTCGGGCCGTGGGGCGGATCCCCCCCTCCCCGTGGCCCTGCGCGGTCCGAGCGCGGCCGGGATCGGGAGTGGAGCGACTCGGCACCGCCTCTGCATCGACAGAGCCCGCGGCTCTGCTTTCCTTAGTTTGATTTTTTTCCCTCCTTGAAATGCGGGGAGGACGGGTGCTGGAGCTATCGAGGCTGGGAGCAGCGTGTCACCGTGCTAGGGGCGCTTTTTCTTTTTGCTTTTTTGTTTTATTCTCCTAGCGCTAAGTTTTGATGCCGGCTGTACAGAGCTGAGCGTTTCCCATAAGAAGGAGCGCTGCTCTCGCAACGCTGCCGAGCCGGGCGCTACTGAAGCAGGGGCTACAGGGACACAGCTCTGCCTTCTGGCTACAAGGGAGGGTTAAGCGCAATCCCACTGCTTCCTTTCTCCCCAAAATATTCCCGCTGTGCTGAAGGAGATGTTGCTGGATTTTGTGCACCGAAGGAAACCGAGTCAGAGCTGTGTGTTTCTTTGCTGTTCCACAAGTTTCTGGGAATCCCAGGCGGGGGCTCTGCACCGCCAGGTGATGGGATTTGGGATGTGGGTGGGAACCAATCAGTACTCAGTGCTCCCAATCAAGAAGGGTGTCTGAGGGCTTGCAGGGAGCCTGACGTGTTTGATCCATGGAGGACCCAGTTAGTGATCATAGCTGCTTCAGTGCTCCTAACAAAGCTGAGCCTGGCTTTCCTGTGTGGGCTCTGAAGGGCTTCCAGTTGCGATGGGGATGCTGAGGACAATTTCCAAAGCACCTAAGCAGGTTAACTGAGAGGCTTTGGTGGAGCTGAGGATCTGTTTGTTCCCATTTCCTACAGCTCTGATTGAAAGAACATTTACCCAAGGCTTGTCTGTACACTTCATGTCACGACTGCTGTCTTGTTGCTTGCAGGGGAAGCAAATGGGATGGGAACACCTGGCTCATGGGCACAGGGCTGGGAGGGTTTGTTTGTCTTCCAATCAGACCAAATATCTGTTTAAATTTAAACATCTCCTGATATGGGTGGCAGCGGGTACTGAGGCATCTCTGTAGTTCAGGTGTTTTAGAAGCGGATCAATGGAGCTGCCTTTTGCCTCAAGTGAGGACGTGTTGTTTCGTGCTGCCTTCAGTTCATTTTCTTCAATTCAAGCTCTTTTGCAGCTTATGTCAGCAAGCAATTTTTAGCGTTGACCCAAAGTTTAAACTTTGGCAGGAAGAGCGCTGAGAAACACAAACCAAAAAGGTAAAAAAGAGCTGACTCCCTGTCGGCTTCAGCTGCAGTCGCTTCTGTTTTGGTGGCTGTGCTAACACTGAGCCAGAAAGGTCAATGTTGTCAATTAGCTGGCTTAACCTTATTTCCCCTGCAACTTTTTAGAGAACGCTGAAGCTTTCTTGTGTGCTTGGGACTGATGATGAGAGAGGGAGTGCAGATGCTGCTGCCTTCTGTTTCAGGCATCCAGCGATGCCCCAAATAGGGGAGGCCACGCTTTCTCTGCTCCAATCTATTTCAGACTGCTGCCCGGGTCCTGTTTGCTCAGCCCTTGGTATCTGCTTGTGGATCCTGCCATCAAACGTGTCCCGTTGCCCTTTGAAATGGGTATAGCCTGGTTGAACTGAGCCACTCATCCCTTTACATGCCAGTAAAGCAGGTTTGCTCTACAGTGTCCTTAGGGTTAATCTTAGGCAGAGAGAGCCGTTACAGGCGCAGGTTTTCAGTTGTGCAAAGTATTTCATGTGCCAGGTGCTCGGTGCCCCGTAAAGCTGCAGAGATGCGTTGGCTGTGTGCAGCTTTCCCCTTTCTCCCCCAAAACAAAAGCCTGCTCTGAGCCACACGTGCAGCAGCCTCGGTGTGCAAAAATGGGATGGGATTTACAATGTGTCCAAAGGGTTTAAAAATAAGTCGGAAAGGATGTGAAGTTCTACAGGGTGTCCAAAGCCAAATTCCCTGCTCTTTTCAGCCAGAACTTCTGAGGGTGATGAGGTCAGGAGCCAAAGTACCCCATAGTGATCTTCTCTTTTCGTATGTAAGTTGTGCGAGAAGGGGGTGTTCATTGTAATGCTATGAAAAAGTGTATGATCACGTAGTTTTAGTTGCAAATATATATCCGATCCACCAATTTGGGTTAGCAGACTTAAATTACCAGCTTTATTATGGTGGATATTTCAAAGTTCATCCACTGGGGGAAGAACCCAAACCAGGTACAAATCAGCCTTACTGCGAACTGAACTTTGCAACGCTGCCCTCTGCAAATCGCTTTGCTTCCTCCAGTTCTGCAGAGCTCTGTTTGGTCTCTGTGGTCGGAGTTTAAAGCAGCCCTGCAGCCCTTGCTGGAAGCTGGCAGTGTGTCACTGGGACTCCCAGTGCTGAGAGAGAACTGCATTTCTTGCTAAGAAAGCTGCAGACCTGCTGCCCCGGGGCTTCCCGCAGGGCAGGGTGTGATGTGCAGGCAGAGGTGCTGAGCTTTGCACCCACTCCCCTCTTTCTTCTTTCCCCTCTGGGTGCATCTCGGTGGTGGGCATCCTGCTGCCCAGCACAGAAATAGGAGCAGGCTGTAAAATCCCAACAGGACCCATCCGTTTAAGCTCTTCCCATATGTACCCTAGGGCCAGCTGGGAGACAGGCACGTATTTCCACTGGCCTGTGTGTGGGTGGCATCCCGGGGGTGGTGTTTGATCTGGCAAGAGCCTTTCCCTCTGTTTAGTGTTTGGGATCAGCGAGGTTTCTCCTGCTGCGATTGCTGCAGGGAAGCAGACAGCTTCTGCACAGTGTGTTGGGATGCAGGATCTGCCCGCAGCACGCGGCTTCCCCTTCCCAGAGCCAGGGTTATCTCCTCTTGTCCTTTGCTTTCACTTTTAGTGCACACAAGTGAGGGAGCTCGTGTTTGAGCAAATCTGTCGGGTGTGTTCCCTCCTGTGCTGTGCCTTGCTGCAGGGAAAGGGCAAAGTGCTTTACAAGCCTGAGCATTTCTTTGTCGCAGCCTTCCGAGGAGATCCTGGAGAGCACAAATTTCCAAACACACATCGTTAATTCCCACGTTGTTTTTATGTATGTGTGCAGCAGCATCCCACCCAATGCAGTCGGTGTGGGAGCTGGTAGGAATAGGAAGGAGCACACTTGGGGATCGCTCTTCTGCAAAATGGGTTTGATGGGTTACCTCTGCACAGCACTCACACGGGGCTGGTCCTTGCGGCGGGGTCAGCTGCTGTTCTGAGCGTCTCGATGATCTCGGGGCAGCGGAGAATGCTTTGGTTGCTTTTGCCTCTGCAGCAACAGCAAAGGTGAGAGCTCCGCTTTGGCAGTGGGTTGTTCTGTGTGGGCACAAATCATCAGCCGACAGCGAGGCTCAATAAATGAGGGCTTCGGGCTCCTGCAGTATTTTCAGTGCTGATTGCCGCTGTAAGAGGTGAGAATTTCCCTTGAAAAAGAGCAATTATCTTTCTATGCACTTACAAAATGCCCATCACCGTGGTATCCAGCTAGGATGGGGGGATGATAGTTTCGTAGCAGGGAGGGGGCTGGCTGCACCTGGCTTTCACCAGCTTGTTCGGTGTCAACTTGCGTCTGCTTGAGGAACAAAGCTGTGAGAAGAGCTGGAAAGAGGGCAACCGTTCCTTCACCGCCTCCCTTGGGGATAAGCACCCTGAAGTGCATCCCTGGATAAAGTGTTTTTGACTTTGGTACAGCGAGCAGGATTTCCAAGAAAGAGGAGCAGAGCCCCATTCCTTCCACGTTTTCATCACGCCGTCCACAAAGCATGTAACAACTGTGCAATTACAGCATAGTTACACGAAGCGGCCTCTAATTTGCCATGTAATTATGGTGTGCTGTGCTTTGATGAGCCTTATAAAACGAAGGGATAACACAGTCTCATGCAGGAATAAGCTCCGGGAATAAGCAGTGCCTGTGCTCTCTGGTGGGACCCTGGCATGCTGGATTTTACCAGGATGATGGCTTTGGGGATTTCTATCTGGACTGATCCATCATGTGGCTTAACTGGGGAAGCATCAAGTCCAGGTTTAGGCTTCAAAGGTGCTGCTTTCCCTGCCCGGGGCCGGAATTCTGGGTGCACGTGAAAGAGAGCTGGGAAAGAAAGTGCATGGCAGCCTCTGGGCTCTGCAGACTCAGAGCTCCCATTTACCTCTAGCAGCCCAATCCCTGCAGTTAGACCTCGAGATGGCAGTTGGATGCTGAGGGTAAGATGGAAGAGCTGTGTTTGGGTGAGAGCAGATCCGTCTCTGGCACCTGAAGAGGATGCAGGTGTAAGAGCAGACTGTAGGGATGTAAATGTGCAGGGATGCCACGCTGAGTGACTGTCTGCAGTGTGGTGGGATCTGGGGGGAAGGAAAAAAAACCAAACCCATGTGGATTTGTCGTAGACAATTAAAGGGATTCTTTTCCTTTCAGCACCATCAGCTGGCACTGCATGGGCACATGAGCTGCCTGGAGGCAGAGAATTGCATGACTTTGGGAGACAAGTGTTACTGCTATCCTTGGAATGAATGGAAAGGATGAAGCTGCTGGCATCTCACATTCAGCTTGGGGAAAGACCTGTGCTGGGTAGGGAGGTGCAAACTGACACAACAAAATCAGGGACAATCTGCTTTGGTTGAGCTGAGAGCACAGACTGCCCATTTTCTGCACTGTGAAGTTGGGGATCCCAGCAGATATTCCCCCAGACCTCTTGCTGGCTGTGAGCTCAGGGCTTCTTTGCAGCTTGTCCAAATCGGCACAGCTCCTCTGAAGGCAGGGATGCTCTGATCCAGGGGAAAGCCTCATTGCTGCAGAAGCCAGTGGGACAGAATCTGTAGCTGATATAAATGGTGCAGCTGTCCCACAGCCAAAAATTGGCCCTGCGTCCCTTTATTTATTTTTTAACCCACGACATAGTTATACATCTGAGCTCTTTTGTTCCTCTTCCGTGACTAAGCTGCTCACTGCCTTGTGTTTCTTTTTTTCCCCTTCATTGTGTAGTTTATAATCTCCCAACTAGATACAGAAAGAAAATTTGTTTGCAGGGCTGGCCAAGAGGCTCTGGTTACACTGGCATCAGGCCATGCTTACATCTCCAGTCAAAATACTGCTGGTTTAACAATAAATATTTATTGATTCTCCTACAAGCTTCTACATTTTTCCCAGGTGCAGTGGAATTTGGGAGCGGGGGCACTGGAGCCTTGAGGAGGCTTTGCGATTTAGCTGAAGTGGCTGCGTTGGGTTTGCGTGGAATTTGCTCCTCCTGATGACAAAATTGGGAGATGGCTGCAGAGATAGCAGCCCTGCTGTGGGCTGGGTGCCTTGCAGGCTGCCTCTGTGTCCCTGGTCTGTAGTTTTGCTCTGTCTGGATCCCAGCTTCCAGGATTTGTGCCTGTGGCTGCTTCAGGCTCTGGTGGTCATTATGGGAAAATGTGCAAATCTGCAAGACGCTTTATCTGCATGAATATCTCCTTGAATCAGGGAGCGGCTGGTGTCCAGAGGGGATACAAGGTTCAATGTTGGGTCCAGAGAGATGACAAAGAAACTAAAAAATAAAAGATCAGGGTGGTTTCAGTAGTTTGACTCAGGGACTCCACCTTCACATCTAGACTGTAGAGAACCACTGGATCTGAGAGCATGTGCTTGTAACATTAGCAAACTGCAAACGTTTGCATGCAAAACCTGAGCTTCTGCAAGCTGCATGTGTTCAGACAGCAGCAAAGCTCACGGCGCTCACGTTCATAAGTGCTCAAAATTGTGCTGTTCTCCTTTTTGCATGCAGTGGGTGGCTCGGAGTAACTTTGGGCTTATTTAGCTCTGCATGGGGAGCAAACCCAGCACTCCTGTCTGAACTGTGAAATGAAACTGCACATTTGTGCGTTGTTTTCTTTCCCTCTCCTCAACTGGCAGCAGTCTGAGCCTTGGTTTGGTCTTCGGTGACCTGAGCGGCGTCAAGTCGCTGGGACGACGTCTGTCTGAGCACAACCACGCAGTGCGTTTTCCCCATCACCTCCCTGATCTTGCTGATTGTGCACAGTTTTTGGCATGCCTCGAGCTGTGGTTGCTGCCTGGTGCCCTCTGTTCTGTGCCTTTGTGCACCGCATGCCAGCTTCGCTGTGCATTTGCAAGAAGCCAGGATGTTGTGCTGTTCAGCCCTGCATCTGCTCTCCATAGAGCAATGCCTACCAGGAAAATACCATCCTGGAGCACAGTGGCTTGCACATGCATGGAATGAAGAGCAGTTTTCTATCCCAGAGAGGAAAAGGCCTTTTTTTTTTGTTGCTCCTTTTGGGAGATGTCAGGTTTTGGAGGATATTGGAGATCCTGTATGCATGCAGAGCTGCATCATGGTTTGATGGAATTTGATGGCTGCAGGTGCTGGGCAGCACGGGGATGGCTCCCTCACAGCCTTTGCTGCCTGCAGTTGCCCGTTGGCAGCTCTGTGTGGGCAGATGATGGCTGTAGAGGCCAGGGGCTGAATGGCTGCTTGGAGCTTTAGCCCTATTCCCTCTGAAGCACCTTTTCAGCTTAAGGCTGGGTGGAGGGCTTCCTTTTTGCCTGGGACGCTTGATGGAAGCATAGGGCTGACGTAGCAAGGCAGCAGCTTTCTGCAGGAAGCACTCAGCTGTGCAGCTCAGTGAGGCAGGGCTCCAGATGTTCCACTTCTCCTGTAATGATGCCAGAAGGAGTGGAAGCTTCCATCCACCTCAGGTGGATACAGACCCGATGTAATTCAACAAGTGTGTGCTGTGGGCTGAGCCCTGTGCCGTGCATGGGTTCATGAGGGATTGCTCTCTTGTAGGATGTAGCTCTGCCCATATGGGTAAGCTGGAACGGCTGAGGCCGGCTCCTCACCCCAGTGAAGCATTCGGAGCTTGTTAATGAATGAAATGCATTTTCTTCCACGGAGGGGATTTTAAATTGGCTCCACATGGATTATGTATGTTGTCGCACTTTCCCGGAGGGTGATGGCATGATTAGGAATGTGGGTTTGATGAAAGAAGCCAGACACTGAGTCAAAACTGAGCGCTCCCCCCGAACTGCTCCCCGCCTCGTGCCCCCTCTCCCCCCATCTCATTTAAAATATTTGACTCGATTCCAGGGCATTCTTCAGATGGCTGCTGGGGAGCACGAGAAGAGCAAACCAGTGGGATGTCGCTGTTCGTGCGCTGCATCACGCTCTGGGTGCTCAGTCCCAACATTTCAGGGATGCTGATCCCAACTTCTGGCACCAACAGAAGGCAGGGAAAGGTTTAACGTAGGGGAACTGAGGCACAGGCCACTGGATCCAGATACTGGGAGCACTTTGTTTTGTGTTGCTTTTTCTTTCCTGTCAGCATCGTCTATCACAGTAATCAAAATGTGGCTTTTTGACCCACATGAAAGTTTTTTTTTATAGGTAGACTGCGTGCGTTTGTGCAAAAAACTGCTCCATTTTGGTCAGTGCTCTGGAAGCTGGAGAGCAGCATTTTTTTTGTTTTGTTTTTACCTTTTAGTTTTGAGAAATTGTTTACCGAAAATGTGAACCATCATCAGAAGTAAGAGCAAAAGCTGAGCACCATTGGCTTTTTCCACTGAAAAAAATTGAAAAAAGCCACAGCGGAGCACGTGAAGCTCAAGCTTTTTTTACACAGCATTGTGAGAAGCGGTTTCCCAACACAATCCCAAGTGCTTTCTCTTTTAAAACACTCAGGGCCTGTTATGCAGCCTCTTGCCTCTCCTAACCGCTTGGCTGAGGTCACCAAGTACAGTTCATCCTGGTTTGCAGCTGGACATGGGAAGAACTCCTCCATCCCCTTGGCATTGCTTGGGGTGTTCTCCAGGATGGGATATGGAGATATCCAGGCTAAGCTTCACTTAGTGCTGTCCCAGTGCTGTCCCTGCTTCTGGGCAGCTTGGTCCTGCTGTGGGGCTGGGAAAGTTTCGCTTTCCAACGTCATCAATGGGCTTTCAGGGCTGTCACGGTAGCTGTGGCCCAGCGGGGCACTGAGTCACTGGCGCTGTTTTCCATCCCTTTAAGCGGCTCCAGATTTGGAGCTGGCTCGAGAGCTTGTGACTTGAAAGGCCCCGGCCGTGCGTGTGTTCTGCCTTCAAGCTGGATGACTCTCGCGTGTTCCTGCGTTCAAACGGCTCAACCCCGAGCAGCCGTTGCCATATGGATCCTATAGAGTGACCCGGCAGAGGGATGGGTTACGTCAACAGGGCGAGGAGGGATGGGGAAGCGGGGCTGGGTGAGCCTAAGCTGCTTGGCATCTCCGGGTTGTGTCTGCTTTGGGAGCTGCTGGTCCCAGGCGTTCATTGGATATCCTCAAAAAAGGAAACAAAATCAAAAGAGGGGAAATGTGGGGGAAAAAAAACACCAGAAGAAAAGCAAAAGGGATGGATAGGGATAATGTGCCTTTAAACAGCTGTGTGTAACCGCTCTTGCTAATGGGGTGACTAATTCCATGCATCGCAAAGCAGCAGCAGAGCCCGCTGCCAAGACGTGCGCGGGGCCGGAGAGTCATTGCTGTGTGCTCCCTGTCCCCTCCCTGCCCTCCTCCCCCCCCCCAGGCAATTAATTTACTCATCTGGAGGGCACAGCCCAGCGATCTCTTGACTCAGCAATCAGGGGCCGATGGGAGCCGTGGGAGCAAATTCCAGGCAAGAAACAATCTCATGACTTGTCTCGGAAAAGATTGCTCCAAAAAGATCCCCTTACGGTCATGGAGCTCTCCATGCCCGCGCCTTCGTCAGAGCCCTGACGAGCTTTGTGATTGCCCAACTTGGGGGAGCGGGGCCAGCCTGGGGAGTTGTTGGAAGTTTCTTGCTTGGAAAAGAGAAAGATTTGCTTGGAAAAAAGAAAGGTTTGAGACAGCGAGGCCGTGGAGCCAGTGCCTGCTCCCCAGGGCATGGGGGTGTGGGGCCACTTGCCAGGGCAGGGAGCCCAGAGCTTGGCTTTGTGTTGCTTTTTTGGGTCATTCATCCCTTTTCTTCTCCCACTTCCCAGGGTTTTTAAAACCCTTCTTTTGCCTGCAGGCGATTTGGAATCTTCTGTCAGTGTTTGCTGGCTGCAGGCACCAAATTTACCTTCAAATGGCATCATGGATGACTTATTTATTTATGCTTTTTGGCCTGCTTTTTCGTTTTTCCATACTATGTGCCTCTCTTTCCAGGCCATTTCCCCAGTGAGCATCACGTGAGCCCCATTCCCTCTGAGAGGAGTGCAGGGTCTGTGCCCCTAGCTTTCCTGCTGTCTCTGGGGATGCTCTGAGATTAGACCAGGTTGCTCTTTGCACACTTCAGTTCTGCAGCCTGGCCCCGTGGGTGGTAGCCTCATCAACCCGCATTGTGGCTCAGGAGCAGTGACCCAGCCCAAAGCTGCAGCATCCCAGGGCTCATTACAATCAGTGGAGGATTCCCAAAGTTCCTGGCAAGGGCTTCTGGCTCCTGAGTAGCCGAGTGACACCCCCACTCCCTTCTCCATTTGCATCTCTCCTAACAGCCTCTTGGCCTGAGCAGCCGAATTCAATCAGCCCTTTCACCATCTGCTCCCAGGCACTTCTGCTGGGGAAGGCTCAGGGCCAGCGAGGCTGTAATTCCTTAATAGCTTCCGGATGCTGCGCATGGAGTGGATGCGAGGGCTGTGAGCATCTCAGCCTCTCTCCTCCCATCGCCACAGCCTGTGTGGAGGTTTCTAAACTCAGGGCTTCCTCTGAGCACCCCCAGCTTATCCCTGCCATCCCTTTGCTGTCCCATCTGAGGCCAGTAGGTGACATTACCCTCCCCTTGACCATCCTGGTGCTGGGATGGGGATGGCTGAAGCTGATGGGGCAGCCCAGCATGGTTTTGGCTGCCTTCCCCTGCTCACTCCCACCTTCCTCCTCTTCCCAAGGCTTGTCTGGCCCAACTGCTACATTGGTCCCTGGTGGGAATATTCCTAGAAGTCAGAGCTGGAGGAGAAAATCTTCCTGGGGCCGCTTGGGAAAACTCTTCTCCTTGGGAAAGCTCTCCTCAGTGGGGTTGCTTGTTCACCTGGAGGCTTCACAGTGCAGCCTGAATGGTGCAGAGCTCTGAGATCATCCTGCTTTTTGGGGGCCCTGGTATCTGAAACTGTTGAGAAGCATGGAGGAGGCTTAATCTCAGGGCTGTTCTTGTACTTAGGAAAATCCACTTGTTCCTTGTCTTTGTTTCCTTGTCTGCTTCCAAACACAAACAGCAGAACTGTTCCTGAGAAGTTATGAAATGCAGTTGGTCTGGCAGCAATATTTCCAACGCACTCAGTCCAGCATGGTCTGCAGAGTTTTGCTTCCCAGGTTTTTCCTAGGGCTGTTTCTGACCTCCATCCCTGGAGGAGCTGAAAGAGTTCACCCTTGGGAATGTTTAAACTGAGGTGAGTGTAGGACACGTGTGGTTTCTGAATGTGGGATGGGGCAGACAGTGCGGACCTCGTGCTTATGGGTGATGCCTGTGGAGATGCCAGCTGGAGGTGCCTGGGAACACTTGCAGCCTGTAGGGTTGCATTAGTGGAGTGCTGCTCGGGGAAGAGGAGAGGCTGTTTGCTTTGAGGACTTTCAGCCCCTTCTGTGTAGTTCTTTCTCCTCTCTTTTAAATGCTGCTGCTCTGAGAGACGCAGTTAGCATAGAGGAGATGCGTGGGCTGTGTGATGGATGTTGCTGGCTTAGGTTCTTATTTCAGCTGCGGGGGGCTGTTATGTACAGTTTGTGAACCATATTCACGAGGAAGGATATGATGCCTTCAGAGCCATCAGGGCACTTGCAAATGCAAGTCTTCATCAGAAGTGCTTCCAATGCTGCAAAGACATAAATCCATACACAGTGCAGGGGGTTGAGAGGTGTATGGATTGCTGTGCTACCTTCATCTCTTGGCAGAGCTGGCTGTTTGTTCTAAAGAGTTGACAATAACTTTGTTGATTACAAAGATTGACTGTCTTTGGTTTAATGTGATTTAGAGCAACCAGTGCTGAGATAAACCAGCTGTGCTCCGACCTCCCAAACTTAATGTGGTTGCAAAAGTCTGTGTGATTATTTGTTTGATTTGAGAGAGAAATATGCTCATCTCTCCTCTCCTCCTTTTGGAACTGCAAAGCTGGGCAGCTCAGCCTGATGCAAAAGGACAGACTTGGCATCCTCATGTCCTATGATGGAGGCAGAGAAGGAGGAGGTGACACAGCACGATGGAAAATCGGTGGTGACTGCACACCTTGTCCCCCTCCCCATGTCCTCTGCTTGCTGAGCAGAGCTGAAATACTCCCTGCTGCATAGAAAAAAAAGAGGCTGATATTAGAAATAGGGCCTTCTCTGGTGAGGCAGCGGCCGTCCCTGCGCAATCCACAGGGGATGTGATGCGCTGCGACTTGCATCGTTGCATTGAGCAATGGTTTCTTCTGGGCTTGGCTCTGTGTCTGCCTGGCGCTGCCCTGGAGCTAAGGGTTGGCTGGGGAGGCTGCGGAGGTGGGGTGGGATGGGCAGCAGGCAGGAATCTGCAGCTGCAGAGCTATGTGGCAAGCTTCACCCCCAGAGACTGTCGCCCCGGGCAGCATGTGCGCCCAGGAGCTGACCTGCTGCTGCCTTCTTCGCTGGCAACTCGGTGCTTTCTGCATCGTTGTATCACACGGAGATGTCCTGTGCTCCATGGTGCTGTCTGAGGCCCTTTTTGCTTGTGACTTATGGGCACTTCTTACTGGGTGTACACTGACAAAGTGCTCCCCATAGCAGGTCCAGTCTTTTCTGCTTCAGCAAACATGCTGGTTTATGGAGAAAGAGCTGGTGAGTGGAGGAGAGCAGCTTTGATGTGGAGAGGGATAGTCTGGGGGCTAAGCGTCATCCTGGCTCGAGGGCACTTCAGTCTGTGTCCTGCCATGCGGTCCCCACGTGTCTGGTGTGACGTGGCATCGATGCAGCCTGCGGGCAAGGGCTGATGCCAGCACACAGAGTTTACACAGAATTTGGGCTGGGCTGATAATCAAGTAGAGGTTGGGGAATTCCTTGGGACAGATTGGAGGGGAAGGAAAAGAAAGGAGGGACTTGGCTGAGCAGCTGCATGCCTCATCTCATTCTGAGGCCAGGAGAACTCCGGCTGCCTTTTAGGACTGGTCTGGCAGTGGAGTCCCAGCAGCAGGGACATCCGTGTAGAGCATCTTCATGAGAAGTGCTTTGTGTCATGATGAGGGACAGGGCTAATGGTGTTTGGGCACAGAGTCATTTCATGTGACTTCAGATATGCAGTGAAACCATCTCCAGCTGTGAGGTCATGCATACCTGCTTACAGAATGTTGGCACAGCATGTTCTTCAGGTGTGCTTAAGCAGGCTTGGTGGGTTGGGATCTGTTTGTGGGGTGATGAAAGACCTAAGCATGACCAAAAGTATCTTTGGCCAATATCCCTGCAGCGGGGGGACAGCCCTGCCAAAATATCTCAGCCTTCCCTTTTCACACTTCCTATCCTGACAGCATCTTCCTCACACAATGTACTGCTGATTAACCTCAACCCTGACTTGCAAAATCGCTGCTGGCTGTCTTCTGGGAGATTGTCATGTGAAGTGCAGCATTGCTGTGCCTCCTGCAGCAACCAGAGCGAGTGGCTGGAAGCAACAGAGATGGGTCTGTCTATAATGTGTCCATCCACATGTCTGAGAGATGAAGGAGAGCGAGATTAATATCTGAAGGAGAGACTGCTTGGATAGGGAGATATGCAATCTGAGCTGCTAGGTTGGGGTTATGTAGCATCTTGATTCAACCTGCGTGTGCTCTTGTTGTCCTGAGTAACCATGTCACAGCACATGATGCCTGAGCATCCTGCTCCAGGGATGAACCCTCTGTCATGTCACTGCAGCAGAAGTGTCCCAGGTGGCAGTGCCATGGGGATGAGACCAGCACAAGTTGTTCAGCAGCTTCCTGCAGGGAAGTGTTGGATGTGTGAGACAGGGGCTACTATCTGTTCCCTGGAGCTCCCAGCCTTGGTTTGCCTTGGGAAGGGCAGCTGCGTGAACCTGAGGGGTCATTCAACCTTACGGGGTTTCCACCCTAACCAGCAAAGAGTGAGGAATTTCAAGAGGCTTCTGGGCCCAGGCGTGAGCCATTCGAATACCTCAGGCAGCCATCCAAGAAGCAGATGAATACCTGTTGTTTGTTCAGTCGGTATCACTGGGTTTGGGGGAGGGTGTTTCCCTCCGTCCCCCCCGATTGCTGTTGAGCAATTAGAGCTTTGCTACTGGGACTCGGAGTGTGAGAAGCTGGGTTTTTGCTGCTTGTTTGCGGAGGAGCATCTCCCTGAGCTGAAGCACTGATGCAAGGCGGCTGCCACAGGCGTGACCTGGCCTCGCTATTTACACTTGACCTCCTTTCAGCCAGGGCTGGGTGTCCATTACAGGCTTTGCTGGGCCCTCCCCATTCTCCCATTAGTGTGTGTGCCTGTGCATGGGATTAGAGCTATTTAGCAAAGCGGTTAGTGGGAATTAGAGTGAATTATCACGGGGGAAGAATTTCCTATAGAAGAGAGCAGTTTCATTGGAGGTAGAGAGCATCCAACCCTGCAAAGGAGGCAAACCATCTTCAGCGGCTCATGTGATGTTTGTATGGGGAAGCAGGGGGAGAAGGCTTTGACAGCCCAAAAAAGAGTCTTGGACTCCCAGCCAGGAGCCTGGAGACACGTGGATGTTGTGCAATGCTGGTTTGCTGGCTGCAGCCTCATTTAGGGCAGCACTGTTACAGGTTGCCCAGTGAGGTGATGGATGCTCCATCCCTCCAGACACCGCGGGTCAGGCTGTAGGAGCTCTGAGCACCCGCTGGAGCTGTGAGTGTCCCTGTTCATTGCAGGGGGCTGGGACCAGATGGCCTTTAGGGGTCCCTTCCAACCCAAACCATTCTGTGATTCTATCCCAACCTCCTGCTGTGGCCAGCTCCGAAGTGCTCAGCTGGGAGCTCACCCTGCACATACGTGGGCTTTGCAGAGGTTGCACTAAACCCAGACCCTGTGCTTGGGTCTGCACCTTCATGAAGGGCTCACACAAGTTTTCAGCAGTGAGGATCAGAGATGTGAAGTGAGAGAAGCCGTTGCAAAGCTGATTCATGGGTACTTGCTTGCAGGGGGCTCACTGGGTTAGCAGAGTTGCTGCATCTAAACCACTGAGATCTCGGTGGAAAAACCTTTCTGCTGCCTTCACTGGCTGCTTTGCATAGTTTTGATGAGTGTCGTTAAACAGTGGCCACATCGAAGCCCGGAGGTGGCTGTAGGTCCTGGGTGCTCCCTCTGCTCCATCCATGATCCCTCCAGCAGCTGAGATAAGGAGGATGCAGTGAAGCCCTGCACCAGGGGAAGCCTGACTTCCAGTTCCAGAGCCATGGGTCCTGTCCTGCCTGCTGAGCTGGGGAAACTTTCTCATCATCGCAACAAGCGTTGACTCAAGCCCTGTGGTTTTGCTGAGCTTCAATCCAGGGCTTTGTCTCGTGCTTCTCCCCCTTCTCTCCCCCACAAACACCAGGGAGAAGCGAGCCCCTGTGAGTGCAGGGGATGCTGCTTTCCCAGGGTCCACATCCAACACCCACAGCATGAAACTGTGACTAAGGGAATGGAAAGAAACTCGGGCAGCAGGCGAGGTCAGCGTGGTGGTGCTGCTGTTTGGGTGGCGGTGAAGCATCCTCTCACCTGTCGGTGCTGCTGCCTGGTCCATGGCCAAGAGATACGAGCCAAAGCCAGCACTGACATTTGGATTGCTTTATTTTCCATTTTCCTCTCTTTTCTTGCTGCAAAGCTGGTCCTATTCAAAGTAATCCTTGATGAGATGAGACACCTCAGTGCTACGGCGTGTGAGGATGTGACCTATGGGGATGTGACCCTGTGGACTAGAGGGACCTTTGTCCCAGGTTTTACCTGGGATGGTGGCTGGGATATTCTTACATATTTTGTATATTTTTGTGTTGTAAGCAGAGCAAGGGCGGTGCCAGCAGGTTGGAAATGCAGTGCTGGCAGGCTCTGCTGTGAGCACACGGTGCTGCAAGGGCTGTGGGCACGGCTGCCCTGACCACGCACCCCGGAGCGGCTCACACCCCTTACATGATGGGTAACACAGTTTATCTTAAAGCCCAGGGCTGAACAGCAAGAGCATCCTGACAGCCGGTCCCACCCTCCTCTTAACCTTTCCCATTCCCTGCTCCCTGTGATGCTCCAAGTACAAACTCGGGAGAAACCCTTTTATCTGCGTGCTGAGAGGACAAGTTTCCAGGCCCTTTATTTAGTGGGAGAACTCGCCCCCATGACACGCTGCATCTCCATAAGAAAGCTGCTGAATGCCGGAAGAAAGCTGGCTTTGTTGTTCTTTTTGCAGCGCTAAGCAGTGCGGGCTTTTGGTTTCCTCTCTTGTTTTTCTCTTCAAACCCCGCTTTCATCTCAGAGTATTTATTTTTCACTACTTGAAGGAAAAAAAAAAAGAAAAAAAAAAGCTTATTTTTCTTTTTTTAAAAATGTATTTATTTAAAATTAAAATAGCAAATGTCAGTCCCTTTCGTGCCATGCCTGGGAGAGAGAAACATGATGAGGTGCTGCGGGAGGGGTAGAAATCTCAGTGCTCTGTCCCAGCATCTCCTCCTGCTTGTCCTTCCTCCTCAGTTTTCCCTCTATTCCCCTTTTCTCCCCTGAGTTTCGCTGTCCTTTTGGTTTGAGGAGCCCTAATTGGAACAGGCCGGCTCTGCTCCTGCTTCCTGCGTGGGAGTGAGAGGCTGTGCTTGTGAAAACAGTTCAAAAGTGCAGACAAATTTTTGCCTAATCCTGCCTAAATAAGTGGGGCTCAGTTGGGGTTATTTGCCCAGGAGATCCTGCCCCGATGCTGTGCGGGGCATCTGGGAAAGGCAAGTCTGCCCTAAGGGAAAGGGACCTGAAATGGGAGATGTGGGAGATGGTGCCTCTGCCTCATGCCTCATTGGGGAGCGTGGGAAGGGTCTCAGCTCCCGGCCCCCCTCTCTGCAGCCTCCTCCCTTCCTGAGAAAGATTTCTCAGCTGAACCCTGCCAGCTGGGAGACTTTGGGAATTGTCTTTCAGCCTCCCCATTGCTAGCCCTGCCCTGCTTTGCTCCTGGGGAAGGCTGGGGTGGAAGTCTGTGTGCCATGTGATGAGGTGATGGTGGGCTCCCTGTGGGGTGGAGCAGCTTGGTGGCACAAGGGAAAGCAGGAGAGCAAATGAGTCCTTGCCTCTCTTGCCAAATCTCTGAGAAACTCCTCTTGCTCCATCACAGGAAAATAGGGTTGTGGGGGCAGCACTGGGATGTCCCTGGAGTGGCAGAAGCTGGCACAGTGAGCGTGGTCCCAGGGGACACAGCCTCCTAGCTGTGACCTGGCTGAATTGTCCTCCAGCAGAGCCCTGCACAGGTGCTCATAGGAGCATCTCAGCCAGCTATGGCTCAAGGGCTGAGCTCTTCTGAGATATTTGGGCACAAATTCATGCAGCTGTTGGATGCATGGTCCCGGAGTGATTATTTTCTTGACTTGACTCCATGCCAACTTGCACCTTTTCCAGAACATATCCCATGCCTCCTTCAAGCAGCCAGTGTGTCCCACACCCTTGTGATGTCAGCACAGCATAGGACTAATCCCTGTCCCAGGAGGGCTTTCACCTTTGAGAATGGTGTGCTGGGTTCCTGACCTGGTGTGCATCCAGCAGGGCAGGGGCAGGAGGGGCTGTGGGGTCAGCTGGCCCTGCTCTGACCCGCTGGGCATCCATCTGCATGCAGGCTACTGTGTGAAACAGTGGGGACCAAACAAGGACACATTGAGGCTTTTGATGGGAAACAAAGTGAGTGGCTGAGGGGAGTTTAAAGGGGGCATTGACTCCAAGTGGAAATTAGGGAGAAAAATGACTTTGCTCCTGTCCTCCAGCTTTTTTTCTTGACTGCCATTTATTTTGCTTATGCAATCAGATGCTAATGTTTTGACATGCAGCAGAGTCACTTGCATTTTAAGGTCAAAATCCCTAAAGTTTGTAAATCGTAGTGCTTTAAAAAGATCAGATGCGTAGAAGTAGTTTATACATGTGGAGCCTGTGGAGAGCAGAACGCGAATTTGTCTGAGAGATGAACTTGGTGATGTTGGCCTCTCTGTGCGTTTCTCACAGTCTCTGTGTCTGTTTATCCAGCACCTACTTACTGCAGTGCCATCATAGAGTGATAAAGGTTGGTAAGGATGTTGGAGGGCCCCAGCCCACCTCGCCATGCCCACTTCACATCCCATTGCTCTGGGACACCAGGGATGGTGACTCCCACTGCCTGTGCAGCCATGCGATGCAGCACTGCTCTTTCAGAGAGGAAATTGTTCCTAATATCCAACCTGAACCTCCCCTGGCACAACTTCAGGGCACTATCTCCCATCACTAGTTACCTGGGATGGTGGCTTTGGTTGCATCCTCTTAAGCTTAAAAGCCACATAGGGATGTGATGCTGGCTGTTGGCTATGGCAGGATCATTGCCATCCTTACGTCCATCTGGTCCCCAGGGATCTAAAGGAGGAAAAACAAAGACTGGTTTTGGGAAGCCTTCAGGATCTCAAGCTGAGCCCCCAGATCTCTCTTTGCTTTGCAAAGCTGCAGCCTCTTGCATCAACATCCCTCTGCCTTCCTACCGTGTAAGGAAAATTGCTTATCTCTGCTCTACAGATGCTGGAGATGATGTGACATAATTTTCCAGAGCGCCTGCAACTCCTGTTAGCATTTAAAAACCAAAACATCGTACCCTGCCTGGTGTCCCAGGAGGAAAATCAAATGCCGCTCACTGTCAGTGCAGCGGCAGCAGCAGGAGATGTGGCATCTTGGCAGCACTCTGCACGTGCAAGCCGTGTCAATGAGGCTTTAATGGGTGTTGTAAAACCCATCCAGCAACCCCAGCCTGCAGTGCGAGTCCACGCTTGGTTTTTAGGTTTGAATAAGAAATTGCCCAACGAAGTTGGGGTACAGCAGCTGAGTTTGGTGCTGGGTTTGGTGCATTCCGAGCCCTCCTGTGTGCACGCGTGCATGCTTTCGCATGTGCTTTTGCGGGCAGCAGGAGGTACACAAAGGGGACGTTTTATTTGTGTAAGATTTGATTAAAATCTTGGAGAGGGGTTTCAGATGACAGTGAAAGTTGAAACCAGGGGAGTGAAGCCCCGCCTGCTTTTGTTACCCAAATGCTGCCCTGCTCTGACCTCTGCCCACCCAGAGCTGCAGGCGGTGTGTGCTGCCTATGGGGACAGAACCATGGCTGTGTCCTCCTGAAAGGTCCTGCAGAAAAGCACTGCCACGTCGGAGGGCAGGTAAATCGTGCTCCCAGGAATTAACAAAGAGAGTGACCTTTCAGTGCATGTAGCATCTCTCAAAGCCAGAACTGAAGTACAAACTGTCCCCCCTCCCATTCTACCCCAGATCACGCAGCCAGGACTCGTCCACAAACACGTATGCACAGCTTCACCAACCCATTTCATGCTGCACACGCGAGCTCTTCTATAGAGACGGGATGCTGCTGACTAAAATTAGGCTTTGCAGACGTTTGCAGGTGTGGGGCTTTGAGGCTGCCTTGTGTTTTGAAGAAGTTTTAAGCAGTAGCTATGGTTTAACAAAAGAAAAAGGTTTCGATTCTGAATTTTCCCAACGCATCTTGTTTTAAAGGAGAAACCTCAAGATGTGTGCTTTGGTTTGGCTTTGGTGCTCACCTTATGGAACTGTAACCCTATCCAGTGCTACTGAAAAACTGCTTCACTGGCTCTGTGCAAACCCAAATGCATGGACCCATCAGTGACAGATGCTCCTTTGCATGGCAGCAGGAAAAATTTAGCACTAGCAGAAGCCCGGCTTGTGGCTTGCCTAAGGAGGTCATCTGTGTGCAGGTTTTTGCGAGTGATTCAGTGCAAAATGGGGTTGGAAACGTTTTCTGAGCTTGCCTCTGACTCAGCTTCCCATGGCCGAGGAGCAGCGCTCTGCTGTTGAAGCGGCCGTGAGGGAGCAGATCCATGGGTGGTCCCCATAACCACAGAGCACAGCCAGCAGAGCATTAACGTGTAACATGAGGATGAAGGGAAAAGGGCACCAAACCACTTTCTCCCAGCATTATCTCAAAGCCAGCAGATGGAGAACAGAGATATGCAGGGTGCCTGCTCGATTTTCTGTGCCCTCCTCAGCTAAATCCAGTAAATAATGAAGTGTAATTTGCCAAATAGCCTTTGATTGTTATTATTTGCTTTTGAAGGTCCTGAGGGTTGCAGCGTGGCAGGCAGGCCTTGATTTCTACAGCAGGGCTGGGGGAGGAATGGGGCGCTGGGGCTGAGCAGGGCTACCTGGACAAAAGGAATGGGAGTTTGGAGCAGTGAGCTGGGAGCTGGGCACGTGGATGGCTTTGCACATCTGCTTAGGGGTGAGAGGCAGTGCAAAGATGAAGGCAGGAGAGCAGCTCTGGTCTGGGCTGCACTCAGGATGCTCTCAGCAATCCTTGAGAGAGGAGCACTTTGAGGATATGTGGAGCATTAAATCAGAGCTTAATGCAGAACGATAGTAAGCCAAGGTGCCTTTGCACAGCACAGAGAGCACTTTTGAGGGCTTTTGAGATTCACATCCGGCTGTGATGAAAACACCAAAAATTTGTGCTCATTGTCATTTTTCCACTGAGAACAGTTTTCATTGAAAAATTCCTGATAGGCTGCAGAGTGAGGCCAGCCTCCGGCAGAGGATTTACAACAAGACTGACAAAGTTCAGTTGTTGGAGATGGTGAATATTTGAGGCTTTCCTTCACCACAAATGATGGTTTTCAGGAATGCTTGAAGTATGTGAAAAAGAGCCAAAACCTTTATTCAGATTGAGGTTTTTTTTTTTTCAAACGATTGCTTTTGTTTATGGAACTGTTTGGCTACAAATTACCACCTCCTTCCAAATAAATTAGCGAAAGGGAAGAAAGGAAGGCAGACCTTTGCTTCTCATCAGGACTGGCTCCAAGGCCCTTGGCCTGGCCCCATGCATCCCATGGGGCGGCTGTGCATTGTTCGGTGACTCACGGAGCGCCTGGGCTTTGCATGATGTAACTCTGTGCTCATGTGGGATTTTCCAGCTCTTTGTTTTCTCTCCCATCCTTGAACGGCTTTTCTGCTGGTTCTCCATCCTGCCTCATCCTGCTGTGGCCCTCCTTTTTCTGGGATTGCTTGCAATTCTTCAAAATGACTTTTCCTATTGCTTTGGGCCAGGATGCCCGGCACTGAGGCAGGCATTCAGAGATGCTTTCCTTCATGCTTTCTTGTTCAGTCTTGTATGGGACTCATGACCCAGCTATCTCACAGGCTTCAGAAGCCAGGGGTGATGGTGATGCTGAGTGAGCTGTTGTCTGTGATGGTGTCTGATATCACCATCAAATTTCCAACAGCACATTCAGGGCTGGCTCACAGGGAGACCACACGCACCATGTAGCCAAGCTTGTCAGACATGGCTTGTGTGCTGGTCTGCTTGTGGACCTGCAGGTTTAGGTTTAGGGCTAGAGACTTGGAGTGTGAAAAATTTCAAAAGAAGCAAAGGAACAGTTTGCCTGTTTTCTGACAATTCAATACTGTACTGAAAGAACATAAGGACTGTTCTTTCCCAGTCCTTATGATTGTTCTTCTCTTCTGATGCTTTCAGATATGGAATGTGCAGATGTGCCTTTGTTAACTCCCAGCAGCAAGGAAATGATGTCTCAGGCACTGAAAGCCACCTTCAGTGGCTTCGCAAAGGAGCAGCAGCGGCTGGGAATCCCCAAAGGTAAGAGAAGGCAGCGCAGCTGTGGTGGGCACAGAGGACAAATCCCCCACCATGATGCCACAGCAACACGTGGTGCCCATCCTGTGGTACTGCCTTGTTTCTTGGCACTTAAAGCTGGAAGAATCCAGACACACAGGCAGAACCTTTCAGTACCACTTGCAGACTGCACCCACCGACAGATTGCGCCTGTCTGTCCTGCTAACAAAGTGAGATAACCTCCACTGCCAGACTGCTCTGCAGCTTTGTTGAGACTGCGAGACTTGTGTTTGCAAATCACATCCACTGTACAGGGAAGCAGCTGGGATGCTTTACAAGAGGCTGATAACGGGGGGAAAGCAACAAGATGAAGGAGTGTGTGGGAGAAGGGGTCAGAGAACTGCCAGGATTTTTATAAGTCTCAAAGCTCACTCCTGCTATGAAATATGTCTGCAAACATGGCTGATTCAAGCTTACTCTGCATACAGTATTCCCCCACCACGTATTGCCTTTTCACCAACAGATTGTCAGTCTCTAGAGAATGATGCTGTGCAGGTACTTATCCACTGGGACAGATGCAGATGTGTCCTGTTTTCCTGGGTAAAAGGCTTGTGGTTGCTCATTAACAGATCTCTTCTACGACCCCTTGTTAGTTGCTCACTGACGGATCTTTTCTGCAACCCCTTGGTGCAGATCCCCAGCAGTGGACAGAGACGCACGTGCGGGACTGGGTGATGTGGGCAGTGAATGAGTTCAGCCTGAAGGGAGTGGATTTCCAGAAGTTCTGCATGAACGGAGCTGCCCTCTGCGCCCTGGGCAAGGAGTGCTTCCTGGAGCTAGGGCCCGACTTTGTGGGAGAAATCCTTTGGGAACACCTGGAGATCTTGCAGAAAGGTGAGTCCTGGGGTCTCCAAGGGGGATAGTTTGTGTGCTCCTGGTTCCTCTGCTGATGGGCTTTTCCAACGAGTATGACGTCCTGCTTGGGCTGCAGTCCCAGTCAAAGCAGCTTTGAAAGCTCAGCTTTCCCGTAAGATTTCAAATGGGCATCGCAGCCAGTAGTGGGCAACGCAAATCCTGGTGCTTGTTGAAAGAGGAAGGGAACACCCTGTTCATGCAGGGACGCTCTGCCTGCCTGGAAATGGCGGTGGGATTTTCCAAAGCATTCTTCCTCAGTTCATTTAGCTCCCACTGTGAATTTTACTACTTCCTCCGGTGCAGCAAGGTACAACAACATCACCAAAATCCCACACTGATTTCCCAGTTGCAATTGGAAGCGGCTTTTGTTTCTTGTCTAATGAGTGTAATGGCGTTTAGTTAAGTGTGGTCGTATCCCACACAGGAGGGAATGGTGGAAATCATATCTGCCTGTCCCAGCATACACGCATTTAAAGGAATTAATTTTGGTTTATTTACAAGGAGTGGGGGGCTGTCACACGTTGATTTTGGATGTTAATTTTGATGGTGTGCAGCATTTTCCAGCTCAGATGGTTCCTGAAGAATGAAATCTTAAGATCCTTAATAGAAGATCTCCTGTAGCTCATTTCTGTGCAGAGCTACGTGCTCTCCTGGAACACCCCCAGTGCTGCTGGGCTGACCCTGCGTGCCTGTCCATAGGCCTGAGCTGGTGGCAGGAAGGGGAGGGGGAACAAAGTTATGCCTTCCAGGAAACCATTGACAAATGGATGTTAATTGCTGATTGCTAATTTTACTGCTACCTGTGGTTTGCAGAAGGTAAACATGGCTCTTCCCAGGGTCAGGGTATGACGGGCTGTTTTTCTGCTCTTTGTTTGACTCTGTATCTGTTCACTTCTTCTCGTTTTGCATGATTTTTAATGAGTGGTTATGTCAACAGCATGCAGTTTAACCAAACAAAGCAAAACGTTGTGGTCAATCCTATTTCTATTTGCTCTAAGCCATGGCTTGTAACACAGCTCAGCCTTCCTGCAACCCACTGGAGAGGGATGCAATGTGCTGCAGCTTCTGGCTGAGGAACTGGGCTGGGTCTGGTCCCAGCTCTGCTCTTCTTGCACGTTCCCTAAGGTACAGTGAGGAACTTGGTGCTGTATTGCTCGCTGTCAAGTAGGGTTCCAGTTTTCCTGCAGCACTGACAGATGGATGTTTGGATGCCATGGTCAGGAGGATACAAAAGGTGTGAGATAGATAACGGCTATTACAAAGAAGCTGGAAATCTGTTGTACCTACTGCAGATTTTCTTCCAAGAGGATGGAAAAAAATAAAACACAGTTTATTTGTCTCAACACCACTAACGTAGCTCTGGGAACCAAGAAATCCCCATTCTATGTTCAGCTTTGTTAGTGACTTCATCACTTCTTGCTTAAGTCGTCTGAGCCATAGCTTGGATGGTGGGTTCTTTACACATCTCCCAGAGGGGCAATATGTATGAAGTATTTGGAGAGTAACTGAGGAGAGCTTCCAAGAAATAACCAGCTTCACTCCAAGGATTAATTCCTCTTCCCTGGAAGTCATAAGACTCATCGTACTGGTCTCATATCTTCAGGCCCAGTCAAATCCAGGTTCTGTTGTGCTGGTGTTGTACAACATCTCTCCCTGTGTGAGATGAGATGTTTCTCTCTGCTTTGCAGCTGAAGATGTGAAGCATGAAGGTGAAGATCACCATTCCCATAGTTTCACCTATAGAGCCATACTATGGGTGAGCCCACAGGGTCCTCTCGCCAATCCCCATTTCTGGCACCCATCACCTGGTCACCTGCCATCATCACCCAGATCTGGTGATGCTGAGGGTGGTGGCTAACCCCGACGTGCCTGGCAGTACCTGTGGTGGTGTGACTGCTGGAGTGGGGTCGTGCTGGGACAGACTGTGACCCTGCTGTCCTCCTGCTAACACTCCTCCCCTTGTGAGCTCTTTCCGAGGGAGTGACTCACGGACCACAGCCTGCTCAGGGTTTAAAAATGGCAGCAGATGGGCGACTTTTCCCTGCATGGATTTGGGTATTTTCGGGCCTATTTTTCCAAATTTCTTCCTAAAATAGCTTCTTCAGTTACCAGCAGTCAGCAGTGCACTCTGCTTGACTGTAAGCATAGCTGAAGGTTGCTCTCTTTCCCTGTGGTCACCCTCCCTGCCCCTTGGCAGACTCCGTGGGGAGAAAAAGAGCATTTCTCATTAGGTCTCTCTGTTTGCACAAAACCTCCTTTTGTTGGAAGATATTTTCCACCCCTGCAATCCCCAGGAGAGAGGGCCAAAATTAGGCTCCTTGCAAACGAATGTGCATTATCTTCAGTTTGCTTCTTTATAGCCTCAGCAGAAATAAATATAACTCAGAGTTGTTAGTGCATTTTATTTTTGCTACCCTCTGCAAAGAAGAAAAAAATCTCCCATGCTGCTATCGCTGCCCGCGTGCCATACTGGAAAGAGTAAGGTGTTATTGGAAAAACTGGTCAGGAGGAGCAGTGTGGCTTTTAGGTGGGAAAGCAAAGTCAGTGCTGAGGCTGGGAGCAGGAAAGTGCTCAGAAAGAGCAGTGGAAAATGGGCAGTCTGCTTTGATGTGATGCTTGCTTGTTCCCAGTGAACCACGCCTATAGAAAGGTCAACATTTGTGGTGCTGCCCATACGTAGTCTGAGCAGTGTGTATTAGAGCTGGTTAAAGGAGAGGATGGCGAAGCTTTGAGTTGGGATCCTCTGCCTTCATAAGGTGAAAGGTGCTGTGTACACGGGAAGGTAGCATTAATTTAATGTCGTAGGGGCTGGTTTTGGTCTGCATTACCCACTGACTTCCATCTACCTGGCCTAAAAATAGAGAGTTTTCCAGGACAACAGCTGTCCTTGAACGGTGGTCTTTTTCATAAAACCATACATGTAACCACGTGAAGCAATTTTGTAAAGAAAGAAACTGATGAAATAAAGGATGCAAGGAAATTATGTAACAAGCATTGTAGAACCACCTGGAGCCGTGGATAGAGAGAACTGTTAGTTTGTTTTGTTTAAATTTGTGCGTCTGCAGCAACAGTTCCCAAAGGAGCCTGAATGTATCAAGCATGTGTTTCAGTGATATATCAGCCCTTAACTGCACGTTTCCTTTGAACGGCCCAATTTAACCCAGGCAGGAGACCTTCAGGACGCTTAGACCTCTGAGTGTTACAGCATGCTTTGCAAAGCATGGTACATCTATGGGCATGTGACAGCTGCTTCCTTTTCTCTTTGCAGAAGAGGCAAAACCGTACCCAGCAAATGGAGTGAATGCAGCGTATCCAGAATCCCGCTATACTTCAGACTACTTCATTAGTAAGTCCCAGTTATTGTTATCATTACTGTGCTTCCAGGCATAGAAGGGCCACCTCCTACAGGTGTCTCTGCATCATACGAGGATTGCTTGCTTTGCTTTCTGAGCCTCTCATCCTGCCGCCAGGTTATGGCATTGAGCACGCACAGTGCGTGCCTCCCTCCGAGTTCTCCGAGCCCAGCTTCATCACAGAGTCCTACCAGACCCTCCATCCCATCAGCTCGGAAGAGCTTCTGTCCCTCAAGTACGAGAACGACTATCCCTCAGTCATCCTGCGTGACCCCGTCCAGACGGACTCCCTGCAGACAGATTACTTCACGATCAAACAGGAGGTGGTGACGCCGGACAACATGTGCATGGGACGTGCCAGTCGAGGTATGGTTGGGCATCTCTCATGGATTGCTTGAGTTCTTGCTGTCTCTGCTTACATGAACATGAGTGCTGCCTTCCCTTCTGCAGGAGATGGTCCTTCATGAGGACCAAAGCCAACAGGGAGCCGTGCGATACCAGTAATGAAGCTGTTTCCCAACGTGTGTCATTTCTGAGGTTGAACTCCCCTAGAGTTTCTCTGAAGGCTTTGAACCTTTCCTGCCTTTCTTTCTGGGGAAAACAAGAAGGTCTTTCTCGTCTTCACTCTGCTGCTTGTTTTTGCATCTGCAAAAATGTGGCATTTCTTGCCCTGCACTTTGATGTCAAACTTGAGTGAAGCTGAAATATGCTTTTTGGTTATTAGGGAGGACAGACTGCTCTGTGGTTGTAGAAATCTCACTTTCCTAGAAAATCAGGCAAAAAAAAACCAATCCACAAATCCTTCACAAGTTCTCATTAGGAATTACTGTCTACAGCTCTGGAAGTTTTTACACTCGATGATCCAAACTCTTTGCCATTACCTCCATTGATTTTGATGGCTATTTGCTTGAACTCGTGATCTGTCCCATTGAAGCCAACCCTTTTCTATCATTCCTTCATCTGTGTCTTTCACTCTTCTTGGACTTTTCCTTAACTCAGGTGATTTTCTACGAATTCTCATTGAAATGCAATGACTTGGGGATGCTTTTGCAATTGTATTTTGAGTGTGTACTTACAAAAAGCCTAAAAAGGCTCCAGGGAGTGAAGAAGGAGCCCTTCACCCAGCACTGGGGTCCAAAGGCCCTGGCATTAGCTAATGCTACTGATTGCTGTCGAAGAAGTGCAGCACATCGTGGGTATGCTCACACTGGCACTACATATAAGCAATGTAGAATGGCCTTCGGGTGGCATAAATCCTCCCAGAGTGCTATAAGGAAGCTTTAACGTAAACCAGAGTCCAGCTTATTTATATTTACAGACATTTCCACCTCCCACTCTATTATAAGGTTAATCATTCGTGAAGTCAAGCACTTAAGGAAGAGAGACATTAGGGTGAAGATTTTCCAGACAGTCGCACTTTGCCTTGCTTTGTGTGGGCATTAGAAGTTAATTTTGTGGTTCCAAGAGAGGTTTTTCTGTCTGCCTTATCAGTGAAGGTGTCTGGTTGGAAAACAGAGCTGTCAAACTCCATCAAACTCCTTAACAAATTTCTCCTGAGAAGGTGCAAGGCATGGTTTGCAAAGGCTCACAGCTAGGTCAAATTTGGGTGAATTTTCAATGAAATGACAGAAGTCATGGCTCTAATGCTGAAGCTGTTCATCTGGCAGATTGCTAATTCTTTATCTAGAAGAGCTTGTGCCCTGGTATTTCCCAGAGAAATGGTTATACCAATGAAGGAACTTGCACAGAACTGTGATATTTTCCACTCCCAGGGTTCAGGAATTGGTTGAAGAGCATTTTGTAAGTTCTCAAAAAACAAAAAAGAAAACAACAAAAAAAAAGAATTTGAAGTGTGGATATCGCCAGGAGAATCATTTTGTAACTTGGACTCTCTAGCAGTAACTAACAAGGTATCCAAGGGGGAATGATGGATGTCAGGCTGCACTGAGTCTCATGAAGTCATGTGAAGGAGAAGCTGGGTCTAAACTGGAAATCCCAGCATGTAAGACCAGCTCATTTGCTTGAAGATGGAGCATCTCTGTGGGATGAAGAGGGAGATGCCTGTTGCTGAGGCCAGCAGTCAGGGCAGAGCTGCCTTTTTGGCATATCTCCACACCCACGGTAGTTGTGTCTTTTTGCAGCAAGTGCTCTTCGAACTACAACACAACAACGATCTGCCAGCGTCCTTCCACGATCCCGTTCCCCTGTGATTTACTATCTGGGCCCAAGCTGCGGGTAGCTCTGCCAATGGAAATTTCTCCAGGAGTTCTTGCACAATCCCAGCAGCTGTTTTTAGCCCGGTTTGGGAAGTTAGTGAACTTGAATGATCCTGTTATGCTCTCAGTTTGTCAGTAAAGATGTTGAGCAATCGGCAGCGTGAGGGAGATCAGAGAGAGCAATTTCAGTTTGTTCTTTGTATCCTTTTTTAGCTCACTGCTTTAAGTACACAGGGTATACTTGTGCCGTTCCTAGTGGGTGTAAATCAGCACGGTGCTGCTGAGGATCTGGCCTCTCAAGTTCTGGTCTTTACTAAAAATACCCTGGAGAGTAGTCTTGATACAACCCAGCTGTGCTCACCTTACCAGAACTGGAAAAATAGCTGTTTGAGCTCTCAGACTTTTGCTCCCTTCCTCCATCAAATCGCTGCTGTTTAGGGATTTGGGGGTGGAAGTCGACTGTAACATAACATGCAATAAAAGGCTGCTGTAGAGTTTTGTAGGAAACATGAAAAGCAAAGAAGCCGGGTGTCCAGTGCCCTTAATAAGCCTGAGCAGTGCTTACATAGGACTGGCAGTTATAATATGGCAATCACTGCAGACCCGTATCTTTCTGCAGCAAGAAGCCTTGGAGGGCCCATGTTTAGGCCCTGAATATCTGTCTAAAGTGGATTATTTCTCTGCCGTTGCCTTTTGGAAACAGAGGACAGTTTTCAGTAGGCCCCAGGCACCTGTCTTTGGTAGAGAGTCAAGGCTCTGGGTTTTTTTCCCTAATTCTGCCTGCCTTGCTCTGCTGCCTGATTTCTAGGGCTCAGAGAGCCCTGCTCTTGAATTACAAAGGTAACAAAGATATCCTTGTTTCAGGGCTTGGATTTGAGTTGCATGGTGAGACACAGCCCGATAGCAATGTCTGGCTGCCTTGTTGCAGGCAAGCAAAGCATCCTTCTCATGACCACATTGACTGAGAGCATCCCTGTGTCGGCCAGGCACCTCTCACATTGCCTTCCTTCTCACCAGGTAAACTGGGTGGCCAGGACTCCTTTGAGAGCATAGAGAGCTACGACAGCTGCGACCGCCTGACGCAGTCCTGGAGCAGCCAGTCCTCCTTCCAGAGCCTGCAGCGCGTCCCCTCCTACGATAGCTTTGACTCGGAGGACTACCCCACCGCCCTGCCCAACCACAAGCCCAAGGGCACCTTCAAGGACTATGTTCGAGATCGGGCTGACATGAACAAGGACAAGCCTGTCATTCCTGCCGCTGCCCTCGCCGGCTACACAGGTAGGGTTGCAGTCCCTGGAAAGCAGCTCTGTGCTCTGCACTTCATGGAGAGCCTCTGCGTCAGGAGAGGCAGAGCCTCCAGGGTCTCTGGGTTGCTCTGAGTGAGGGTTTAGGGGGTCAGCCCAAGGCTTTGGGCGCAGGTACTCCGACCCTCATGTAGGATCTGAGCACTGGGCACTTGTGTGTTGTTTAAGCTGGATGCCTCCTTGTTGACTTTGGTAGGAGCTGGAGTCTGGTGAGCTTTGTTGAGAACTCAAAGAGAGCCCTGGTTTCCCCACTGCCACTTTCATGCAGTGCACTGGCCTCTTGCTTGTGGTTTCCCACTTCAGGCAGGACTGGCTGTGTTTCAGCATTGCTATGCATGATGCAGAATGATCTTATCCCCTTGCAGCAGGGAGGAAGGAACTTTGTTTTGCTTTTTGTGCTGGTGCGAGACAGGGATGGGATACTGCCAAAGTAGATCCAAGCATTTTCCATTCCCTGCAATGAGAGAGATGAGAAGGTGATAGACCATGGGAACTTTGTGTTTTTACATGATAGTCCCCCCTGCAATCTGGCCACCTCCTTTCTTCATGGAGAGAAACATGGGATCAGGCTTCAAGCCAATGTCGAGGTAATCCTTTCCAGTCATTCTGTGCTATGTCATTTCCCTGTAAGACAGGTAACGTTTGCAGGGCAGCCTTCTGCCTGCTCCTTCCCTGGTTCACACTGATCCCTCCTTCTCAGCTGGTAGCAGCTGTGGCCCAGAGGAGCCAAGCAGTGGAAATAGCTGTGCAGATAAAAATCATCAAAAGGTTCAGAGCAGATCCTGACATGTCACTGTCCCTGAAATCTCCTCCCACACACAGCTCATCTTCAGGCTGAGACTGAGTTTTTGTTGGGGGTAAATGCAGAGGGGAGAAGAGGTGGAGAGATAATTTTAGGATGTGTAAAAAAGGAAGTGGTTTGTTGCTACAGCTTTAGTTAGAAAGAAAGCTCAACTCGGCCTTGCTGAATGAGCCTGTTTTGAGCAGGTCTATGCAAAATAAAAGTGTGCTCTGCCATTCCTGAATGGCTTTTGCTGGGGGCTGTGGTGGGGAGAGGCGTGAGTGGTAGGAGGGGCTCTGCCCCAGCCACAGAAGTTGGAGTTCCTAAGAGAAGAGCCCAGGAGTGCTACTTGCACTTCTTTTTCCTCTTTTCCTCTGATAACTCCTTTCACTGGGGCTGTGGAAGCGTGCAGGGCACCCATCACCTGGGAAGGAGCTCGGCTGCTGGGGTGGGAAGTTTCCCTCCATGTTTGCTATTGCTCATGGAAGCGGAGAGGCTGCACTCCCAGCTCCCTCTGCAGCGAGGAACCAAAGCTGGGGCTGGACCCGGTGCTTGGCCAAGGAGCTTAGCACCCCAAAGTGTGTCCTTGGGCTTTTGCCACAGGGAAAGCGAGGCTTTGGTTTGTGCAGTGCCAGAGCACACTTCCAAATGCTTTTCTCTGCATAACTTTTTCCCTTGCTTCGTTTCAAAGCCTGCTTTGAGCTGGGAAGATAATCCCCTGGCCCACGCACTCTGACATGATCAATAAGTTTTTTCATTGCTTTACTTGAAAAACTTTAAACAGAGGAAAATTAGAGGTTTCCAGGAACACCAATCACTTGGAAATCCTTCGGTCAGAGCACTGCTTTCTCCAGAGGCTGCTGAGTAGTTATTCAGAGCTGAAACTGCCCCTGCCTGCATTTACCATGGGGAAGGATCTTTGGACTGACAAGCTTTACAAATGTGTGACTCTAGGAATGTCCTCCATCCCTTTTTAATGTCTACTGACCTGTCAGCACCTCATATTTCCTGTGGAGAGGGAGCCTAGCATGGGTGCAAGGCGAAGCCAGGTTGTTCTGAAAGCAGGTCACAGTGAGAGCGAGTGAGAACATGTTGTATGACGAATTGTAGGAGAACTTGGCCCTCTCAAAACTGTTCTGCAGTAGTTTATTTCTGGGAAGAAATGAAAAAAGTAAGGCTGGCCATGGAGAAGTGAGGACCTCTCATTGGCCAGCTGAGAAGGGACGGTGAGGACTCTCAGACAGAAGTCCTGGCTTCTTGTTTTTGCTTTGCTTTACTTTTACTTTACTCAGGGGAGGAAGTGCTATCTGGTGGTTAGAGCTGAGGAACTCGAAGCCTGAGCTCTCTACAGCTCTGCTGAGGAGGTGGAGCCTCCAAAAGAGCAGAGCAGGGGACTGCCAGCCCATGGCCCCACAGCTTTCCATCTCTCACCCAGAGCATTCCTGGAGCACGCGCCCAACACTGGCACCCCATCACCAGCCAGTGCAGCACCCAGCAGACGTGCCAAGGTGGGTGTGGAATACCACATCCATCACCTCGGGGGCTCGCTGGGTTTGTGTTAGGAACCTGCCCGTATTACTTGGCTCTGTCAGCATGGACCTGTTTTGCTGGTGGCCCTGGGAGGTGGCACAGCCTTATCACAGCTGTGGCAATCTCTGATGATATCTGCCCCGGGAGGCGCGTGCTGCGCTGAGGAGGTGCATTTTGACGGAAGCGCCATTTGTGTTTGATGTGTTCCTCACACAGCTCGCAAGCAGCTTTTCAGAGCTGCTTTATCTGCCCCCACATCTTGACCTAATTTAACAAGTTGCCATGGTTGCTCAGATAGAAATTGATGCAATTTTCTTATCTTTTTTTTTTTGAAGGAGAAATGTAACTGCTCCGGAGTTAGTAAACTACAGTTTCCATAGCTGCAGGGAAGGATGTCCACGGACACCTTTTTGGGGGCAAGCTCTCTGGAGTTTGGCCAAGTCGAGCCTTACTATAAGCCAGGTTTTATTCCTTTTTGAAATGACCTAGGAAATGAAGACAGAATGCAAACCTTAAAATTGGACAAGCGTCAGGATGTGTCTGCTCTGCAGGCAGGTGTGAGATCTCACATTGAGTTATCTGAGTGAGCACTGAGCTCCTCAGCACAGCGTTTGGTGCGGGTGAGTGCCTCATTCTGGCTGCATGAGCCCTCATCCTGAACTCAGCTGTGCCAAATGGAGCTCTATGCCACCCGCAGGGCTGCATTGCTGGATCCCATGAGCTGCAAGCCTCTGTGGGTACCACAGCAACCTGCATCCTTCCTGAGAGCAAACACTGTGTGAATGAGTACCACTGGGCTGTAGCAGAGCAGCGTGCTGCCCATGCTGTGGGCCTGACCACACTGATCTTCAGCCTTTTTGCTCTATATTTATTTTCCACTGCTCTGACCTACTTCTGGCCTTCATCTTCCAGCCTGCTGACCTCCCACTCATGCAGGTCCAGCAAAGATTCAGTCCCTGTGCTGCTCCAGACTGAATTGCTTTTGGCTTTTCTTGAGCACCCCAAAGCACCTGCATGAGTTCATAACCAAGCTGTGGTGTTTGCTTTGTGGCACAAAGGACCTCAGCACCATCTGAGTGAGCTGGGGCTTTCCGTCTCAAAGCGTTGCCTGCAGCACTGAGCTGTGATGCACTGAGCCTCTGATCCTGAGAGCTGAAGCAGCAGAGCACAGCGATTCCCCGTGGGCCTGGTGGGGGGAGGGAGGAGAAATGGATGAGCAGGGTGAGATGACTGCAAAGCACACCTTGATGCCTTGACTGCAAGGCCTGGATTGCCTTTGTAAGTTGTCCTTTCTTATGGGGCAAGTTAGGAAGTTTCTGAACTCTTCACAGGCAATCTCAGCACTGAAGGAGTTAATGTCCTTACCCCAGCTAGTATCACACACACCCTGACTGTCTCTGACTGTCTCTCTTAGCGACAGATTGATGCTATCTTCATTATCGCTCTGCCCTTAGAGAAGACAGAAGCAGTGCAGGGATGAGATGCTATCTCCTGAGCACCCAGCACAGCTTCTGTACAGCTAACGGTTGTGCCCTGGATCCAGCTCTGAGGGTTGCTATCAGCATTCATGGCACTGTATTGATATTGGCTCAAATGTGCCCCGTGAACCCATCCACTCCATCCAGACCATCTGTGGTGCAGATGAAGCCGTGCCTTCGACAGCCTCCGTTTCTGCGTGATGCTTATCAGTGAGACAGAAGTGAAAGCACGCAGCTGCTGTTTTGCAAGAAAGTCGATGCCAAAGAAAGTGGGTGTCTTTCAAGAGAGTTTGTGTGCTGCTTCTTCCCCTCCTCTTACTGTGCTGCTGGCCTTCAGCTTCCAGCCTGTGATCTCCCAGATTTGGGCATGCAAAACACACCAGCATTACCCTGCCATGCTCCAGACATGTGGTTGTCTGTCCTTGGCATCCAGATCCTGTGCAGTTGCTTTTCTAGAAACATCAGCATCTTTCCTCCCTGCATCCTACCTGTGTGAGCGTTTGTAGCTGCTGGTATCTTGGTTTAGGGGCATTTGGAGATGTAGCATGAGATGCAGGAGATGGTGCTCATTCACTAACTTTGAGTCCCGTGCTTTGCCTGCCCTTGTGGGGTGACTTGGTGTCACCAGCAGCATCTCCTACTGCAGCATCATGTTGCAGGGTGGGGAGCTGCAGGGTGGGTTGTGGGGCTGCTTCAGTGCTCCTGCCCCACCTGCCAGACGTGTGCAAATGACAGTGAAATCAGCCCCACGCTACGCTGCCCGAGCGTGACAGCAGCTCTGCTCTGCCCAGCAGCCTGGAGGGGATGGCAGAACAGCAGCAGAGGGGCTGATCTGCAAGCAGCACAAAAAGCACGTGGCAAGAAGTATCTTTCTGGGTCTTTCCCCGCTCTGATCACTTTTTGGAGATGTTTCCATCTGTACTTCAGTGTCCTGCTGCCTGCACAAATCAAGCCCTTGGTGATGGTGTGGCTGCACCAGGCTGGGTAAGGGATGTGGGGAGGCAAGGCATGCAGTGATGGTTCCACAATCCCAACACAGCAGTGGGATTCTTGGACTCCAGTGCCTGCAATGCCACTGATGGGGTTTGTGTAGGGTGGGTACGTCACCAAAGCGAGGGCTGTTTTGGAGATGTTGCTATGTCCAATTGTTTTGTTTGGTGTGAACCACAAACCACAGAGTGAACAGCATAGGTGCCTTTTTTTTTTTTTTCTTTCTTTCTTTTTTTAAGCTTTTTTTTTTGTTTTATTTTTCTTCTTTCGAACAGAGGCCGTTGAGAGGGGTGAGGGTGTGAAACAAGCTTGAGAGACAGTGGGAGTGACGCACTGAGGGCTGGGCACTGTGCCTGCACAGGCAGTGGGGTACTGCTGGCATCACCACACTGGTGGCAGTGCCCACTGGGGTGTGCTGAAGCAGAAAACCTGAATGAATGTTGGAGACTGGGCATTTTGGTATAAAACCATATCTGGAACCACAGGGTGGGAAGTCAGCAGGGGATCTCCAGTCCTACCCAAAGCACATGGAGCAGGAATAGGGATCTCCAGCCCTATCCCAGGCAGGACGGTGTAAGGATGGTGTGACACCAAACCCAGTGCCCTGGTGTGACACTACTCAGCCAGAATAGAGGCCTGCTGTCATCTGGCACAAGAAGCATATTTTCCCCCTGACGTTGGAGAATTCCTGTGCAGTGACAGGCCCCAGCAGCCCAACTGAAGGACCCTCTTCAGTAGTACCGAGGCAAGACAGGGTCCCCATTGTGGCCCTATGGGCAGCCAGCCCCTCAGGCGGGTTCTATTCTGCACAGCTCCTGTGGGGACAATGGGGCTGGGTGCTTTGGTGTGGGAAATCCCTGGGAGCATGCAGAGGGACCAGCACCGTAAAAGGGGGCTTGTGTCCTTGCACCTCATGCTTGGGGCTGCAGGGGTTCTCCAGTGGTGCAGAGTGATCTGGACCAGATGTCTCAGTGGGTATTTCCTGCAGTGGATGGGGATGAGAGGAAGGCAACGAGGGGCAGGGCTCAGAGACAAGCCCAGCAGCGTCACACCCCAGTAGTGCTGGGGATGTGTTGCAGGTGGGTGGACATCTCTGTACAAGTTGAGTGTCACAGAGAAACCTTTTAGCTCCTTGCTTTGCATGAAAAGTGTGCAAAAGGAATTAATTTCAGCTCTGATTACAGCTGTTTCTTCCAAGTAGACCATACACAGTCCTCCCCAGCACCTGTGCCCTGGTGTTCTCTCTTCCCCTTACTCCTGTGGTCTCCCCATGCTGTTTGGGCCCTACTGGCTTGCACACGTGCTGGCTTTGATTCCTGCCATGTGCAGTGCCTGCCTTGCTTCACCATCGTGCCCCATCTGCAGGGCCTCTGCTGCTTCCCCTCCGGCAGGGTGTGTTTATAGGAGCTGAGACATGCCTGCGAGCTGTGTGGTAAACACATTCTTGACATAATTGCTTGTCCAACAACAGAGGAATTTGGGGTTTTACGCGAGTCCTGCGGGCAGCTAGGAATAGACCTTGGGAATCCCTTTTGTAAGGCACAAGTCGCCGGATGACACCGCTTTCTTCAAAATCCCAAAATAACCATTTGAGCAGCTCCTAGTGCTGCAGGAAGGAGCCTACCTCGTTTGCTGCAAGTGGGTGATAAACTGCTGGGTTTTCCAGCACCACCCTGTGCCAGCTGGCAGCTGAGTGGCAAGCATGGAACGTGAGCTGTGCTGGCCCCTGGCTCAGGAATGGTGACACTTCTTGCATCATGTCCCCAATGCCTTGAAAGTCACACACGGGTAGTTAGAAGGCAGCCACCTAGAACCTAGTATCCAAACAATAGCTTTCCATGTGTTTTATTCTGGGGAAGGAGTAAAAAGTTCTTCTTTGTCTAGGCAGCGTGGTGAATCTGGCTGTGCTGCAATCTTGTGTCCCAGCACTGTTGGTCTGCTTTGGGCACCAGTTGCTCTCCTATGTGTGTAAAGCATTGGTATAAAGTCAGATGGGACTAGAGAATTGGTCCCTTCCTGTACTCACTTGTCCTGCTCCGTGCAGCCTGGAGCACCCATTTGCACAATGATTCCCCTGTGCACAAAGCCTGGTGTGGGCCATGATCTCAAGATGTGGGGCTGATTTGGGCCAGGCTTTGGCTTTTCTGTTTCAGATGAGAGATGAAGGCGCGCTCTGAATTTCCTCCCTCACTTCGCTGCAGGTAATGCAGTGCAGCTTGGCCCCATCCCTCTCAGAGGCTTGGTGTCTTGGCAAGCTCCTGCTGAGGACATGGGGCTGCAGCATCTCTACCAAACGTCTTCTTCTCATTTATGCCTGGGGCAATGCAGTGAGCCGTCTGCTTTGTCCTGGGCTGGATAGAGAGAGCAGGGATGAGATGCTCCTTTGTGCTGCATGGTTTGGGAGGAGATCCCACAAAACCTGGAGCAATTCCTTGGGATTTCTCTCTGATTCCCCTCTGGGGAGGGCTGGATGGGGCGCAGTGATTCCCCAGCCCTGATGCTCCTGTCCCAGAGCCAGCTCTGTCATTTCCTGCTTGCCAGCAGCCCGTCTGCTTTGAGTCATTTGAAATGCTGTGGATTAGGGGGAACACCCCTCTCCTCCCTCCGTGCGTTATCCCACAGCCACAGCTCTGACAGCCTCCATTGTCATTCATGGAAACAGGCTGCACTCCATCTCTTTATTCAGAGGAAATAACTTTTTTTCCCTGCTTGAAGCTTTTGCTCACTGCTGTCAGCGCCGGGTTTGCCCCGTCCTGCCTGCCATCCTCATCCAGACTGCACAGTTTTTCAGGGGTGATAAATCATTTCCTCTAACCTCTGGCTCTGTTTATTACTGTTATTGTCATTATTATTGCTGAGATTTTCTAAGCTCCATTTACAACATGTCAAAATCTCTCCCAGAGCTAAGCGCAGTGTTTTGGGTGTGGCCACATTTAAAGTTGCTCATCAAAGAGTTTTGGCTTGAGGGCTTCTCCTCTACCTTTGATTGGGACACAACTGCAAAGAAGAGATAATTCTTACATCATTGCACACGCACCATGAATCCAGCCAAAACCAGGCTGCGAAGCCGCAGTCTCCCTGCAGTGCACCAGCTGCTGCTCGTTAGGTGTGTTGAGCTCAGCGCCGCGAGACAAATTGCTGTTGGCCAAAATTAGCACCCAAACCAAAATGGGAGACGTGGAGATAAAAAGAGAGGCTGAACATCCACAGCGAGGGATGCTCTCGCCTCTCCGGCTGCTCTGGTGGAAGCAGAGCTCTGCCAAACCCTGCAGCTCCTGCCCATCTCTGTGAGCTGCAGCAACACGCCCTGGAGAGAGGCCAAATAATTTTCATACCTGGGTCCCCTTTATCTCCATAAACAGGCACAGAGCAAAGAGTCAAGGTTGGGAAGCAGAAGTCTGCTGGAGTTCACGCAATGGCCAGGAGCTTTTTGGCACACAGGGGATGGTGGTGCTCTCGTGCCAAGGCAGCACTGCTGGCTGTTTGGGTGCCAGAAAAATAATCCTATTTATGTAACTCGGAGTGAAGCATTCCAGTGTGCAAGTATTCAGCTCTGACTGCAGATTGGAAGCTCTTTTACCTGCAGGATTTAACTGCCAGATAGTCTGAGGTCTTACCCTGCAGCCATTGATGCTTTTCTTTTTTTATTGGCAGAAGGTTTTATTGTTTTTGCGGTGAGCACCATTTGCATGTGAACCCCCCACCCTGGACTGGGATGGAAGGGGCTGTGATTTGCTGGCACTGATGTTTTGTGTTTCCTTTGTCTTTCCAGGCAGTGGACCCATCCAACTGTGGCAATTCCTGCTGGAGCTGCTCACTGACAAATCCTGTCAGTCCTTCATCAGCTGGACGGGCGATGGCTGGGAGTTCAAACTTTCTGATCCAGATGAGGTAAAGTACCACAGCCCAAATGCTGCTGAAATATTTAAGATAACTCGCATCTTTGTCCTTTGTCACAGAATAACTATGGTTGGGAAAGACCTCTTCGATCCCAATCCATCCCAGCCCACCCCACCGTGCCCACTGACCATCTCCCCACATGCCACATCCCCATGGTTCTGGTGTAGCCCTCCCACACCCTGGGCAGCTGTGCCAGTGCAGCACTGCTCTTTTGGAGAATAAATTGTTCCTAATATACAACCTGAAACTCCCCTGGTACAACTTGAGGGCTTTCGTGGTTGAGATTAGGACAGGCCTGTTGTTCTGGTCTTCTGTAGGGGAATGCAGTGAATTGAAGCCCAGCTAAAGACTTGTTAAAAATTGGGCTGAAGTTGTGTAGGAAGCAATAACCCATGCTCAGAGTTAGTGAGAAGCTGAAACACTGTAGAGAAAGGCACAGTGACAGATGTGTGCAGCTGACAGTTGAGGCTTCCCACTGATTATCACAGAGCCATAGCATCGTAAAAAACTGGGATAGACCACTGAGACCTTGTAGTCCAACTGTTGAGCTTTCATCGCCACGATCATTAAACCTTGTCCCATTCCCCATATATAGGGTATCCGTTACCTTACCTGACTTCTGTGTCCTCATGGAGTCCTTCTCTGTGCTCTGCTGTTGAACACTTCGGTTTTCCCAAGCTTTAATGGTTTTCGTGTGTCCAAGGGCTGCCCATTCAAGCCAGAAAGCCTTCTCTCATCCCCATGTCGTGCATCCCCTCTGATTCTCCTTACCCCTCTCCTAGGTGGCCAGGCGGTGGGGCAAGAGGAAAAACAAGCCCAAGATGAACTATGAGAAGCTGAGCCGTGGTCTGCGTTACTATTATGACAAGAACATCATCCACAAGACGGCCGGCAAGCGCTACGTCTACCGCTTCGTCTGCGACCTGCAGAGCCTGCTGGGCTACACGCCGGAGGAGCTGCACGCGATGCTGGACGTCAAGCCGGATGCTGACGAGTGAATTCTGAAGAGCTTATGGGACTTCATCTTTTTTTTTTTTTTTTTTTTTTTTTTTTTTTTTTTTGCTTTTTTTCGTTATTTTTTTTTTGTCAGAGAGCAACTCAGATTTGATGCTTGGAGGATGTTGGGAGAGAGGGTGGCGGGTGAGTCGAACTTCTGGTTGGAATAACCTTAAAAGTTTGGTTCGGAGAAGGATGAGCCTTTGTTTGCTGAGAGCTCCAGGACAGGCTTCTTTGGGTAAGATTCTGAGTTTTAAGAAAGCCAGAACGATGTAGCTCACTTTAAAAAGGAAAAAAGAAAAAAAAGAAAAAAAGAAAAAAAGCAAACAGAAAAACCTCCCCATCCCTCGCTGGTTAGAAAAAATATTAACAAACCCTTTTGGCTTTTGTGCTGTTGGCACAACAAACTGACAGTTGAGGAAATGACAGTATTCCTAAGGATTTGAGGGCTTAAAACTTGCTTTTTTTTTTTTTGGGGGGGGGGGGAGGGGGGAGAGGGGGGAGGGAAAACGAAAGTGGGGGAAACTTCCTGCTTTGGGGAGGGGCAATATAGGAAAAAACCCAAGAACTGTTGTTGTTCTTGTTGCATTGCCTTTCTGTCGATTGTCTTCTTTTATACAAAGGACAGATTTTTTTTCTAGGAGGGGTCACGACTCTTTTTTTAAAAAAAAAAATCAACAAAAAAAATTGTTAAAATTTTATTTTATTAAATTTTGTGCCAGTATTTTTATTTTTTTTTTTAAATAGTCTTAAGCTCTAAGATGGTCTCAGTATTGCAATATTGTGTGTGTTTGTTTCTGTTATGCCAGCAGAGTTTTATCACAGTGAGGAAAAAGAGAAAATGGTTTCTGTAGACCCCACAGGAGAAGGGCAGCGCTGCAGTCAGTGCTTTTTGGGTGGGATGTGATGGAGCCCCAGCTCTGCTGCTGCTGGCCGGGGGTCTCTGCTCCCATCCTGCAGCCCTCGCGCTCTGCTCTGCTCTGCTGTGTGCTGCTAAAGCTGGGTGAGATTTCCAACAGCACCTTTTTGTCGTTGCTGTTCAAAATAAGTCTCTCTCTTCCATCTGCTCCTTGTGCATGCAGTGACTTTCCAAAGCTTACCGAGGTTTTTGCAGTGAAAATGGCTTTTGTGTTTTTCCAATGGAGTTTTTGCTCCAAGCTGAATGTGGCTCTGGGCAGCCTGGTCCGGTGGTTGGTGACCCTGCACATAGCAGGGGGGCTGAAACTAGATGATCATTGTGGTCCTTTTCACCCAGGCCATTCTGTGGTTCTATGAGGAACACTTGGGTGCCTTCAGGAATTTTCTCATTTTTTGGAGAGGAGTGGGGAGAAATCCCTGGATGTAAATGAAAATTGCAGAAGTCGGTGAGGGGAAAAAATCAGGAAAACATTGGAAAACCAAAAGGAAACGTTTCTTCCTTCCTGTTTTGAGCAGCTCCGTCTTTATTGCTGTATGTCTTAACCAGCATGGGCACCAGCAGAAAGGAAATTGGCCTTTGCAAATGGGATCTTTACTGCCCTTTGTGAGCCTGATCCGCAAACCGTGTCAGGGTGTGATGAACATGAAGCCCATGACTGTTGGTGGTGGGGTTGGTGACACATCTCGTGCTTGCCTGAATGCAGGAGAGCAGCACAATCAGTTCTGAGGCGCTGCTCCTGTGTGCTGATTTTTTTCTACCCCATTTACCTGCACTGGAGTGAGTCTCACTCTGCTGGGCAAAGACCCCGCAGGGCTGTGCTCAGTGTGGCACTGCAGACTCAGTGGTAAAAATTAACAGTCCTGGAGGTGACCCCAGGGCACAACCCGTGCAGGTCTGGCTGTGGGATTGGGGTGTTTGCCCCAAAGAGCTGTTGGGCATTTTATTTTTAAAGACAGTATTATGCATTTGAACCAAAAGTAGCTTTTTTTGTGTGTTATTCGTCCATCTGAGTGTCTTGTGCAGCTGCATCCACCCAGAGGCACTGCTAGGAGGAAGAGGAGGGTGGCTTTCGGGAGAGCTGGTAGAGGGGGTGCAGATGGAGGTGTAGGTAAGGGAGGATGTTGGGTACGCTCACAGCGTTGGGGCTACATGTTGTCCCACTGAGCATGTGCAAAAAAGTAGTGGGACAGATGGAAAGGAAGGAAAATAGGATGCAAGGACAGTGAAAGGTGCATGCACCAAAGGAGGGGTGGCCCACTCCTTCACTAACTGCCTGCTGGGAGGTGAAAGGCAGGTGGGGAAAGCAGCTCTGAGCTGGAGGGGAGGGAGGACAACGTGGGCACTGGGGAGCCTGGGTGAGAACAGGCACCACAGCTTTACCCAGCAGGGACTGGCTCACCGAGGGGCAGAGCCAAGGGTTGCTGCAGCTGCTGGGCAAAGGGGCAAAGAAATGGCACAGAAACAGGTGGCAGTGGATTAGTGAAAGGGCATCCCAGCAGGACATGGTAGCTTTGTAGGGTTTTCAGCACTCGGTAGGATTTTCTTAGGCTTTTGGTGTTGCTCTCTTGCATGCAACTGCAAAGCGTGCTTTGCTTACAGAATCCCCCTTCCAGCCCCACGTGCTGCTACATGGCTGAGCTCCTGCCTGTGGCATCACACCATGCCTTAAGAAATGCCTCCTGCTTGGCCCTGCTGCAGCTGAAGTGCCTTTTTCAAGCAGAAAACAGGGATAACATTTCACTCTGATGGAAGGAGTCAGAGTTTTGGGTACCAACTCCATCATTCCACCAGGCCAAATCCCTCATCTCCCAGTTTGCTGTTTTCTTCAACTCTTTATTCCCATTCTAGAGACCATCCCAGAGAGGGCTGTGTGCTGTTTATACACTGGAAATGTGAGGATTTGTTTTTGTTTCTTTTTCTTTTTCGTCCCACTTTTGTAATTGCGCATTGACTTTCGGAGAGGGAGGTGTGACCTCCTGTTCTTCAAGGCCATGAAAGTTTGGTGAACTCACACACAAGCTGAACCAGCAGGATGTGTTTGAGAGGGAGCTGCCAGGGATGGGACTCGCTCCTCTGCTGGCTGCTCTGCATGGCAGTGAGCTCCAGCCTTGGCAGATCCAGGTGGCACTCAGGAATTGTGTTTGGGTTTGTCTTGTTCTGGAAGATTTCCAGTGATTTGGAGTGTTTTCTTTGTCCTGCTTCTGATCTGCTGTTTTTTGGTGTCTGACCAACTGGGGCACATCCCCTTCACCCGCTGCGTCCCTTTTGTCCCCTTTGTCCCCCAGCCAGGGGAGTGCAGCTCTCTGCACTGCTGTGACTTTCCTTTCCCAAAGGTTTTTTAAGGTGCGTTTCCCAAAGAAAGAGTCATTTCAAAGATCAGGGGAAAGAGGCCCCAGTAAGAGATATAAAATGCTGGAAAAAAAAGCAAGCAGGTCTGCCTAGATCTATCCTCCATCTCTGTGTATGATGACTGTAACCAGTGCAGAGCCGTGTGTGTGCAAGTGCAGATCCATTTATTTACGCACTACCACCATCCAGCTCCAGGCATGGTCACACATGAAGTCACTTCGGAGAAGCGATAGAATCATTAAGATCCAAAAAGACCACGAGGTCACCATGTCCAACCCCAACCATCCTCACCATGCCCACCAAACCAGAGAGTGGTTAGGTGAGAATCAGCAAATATCACACAGTTTCACCTCTTCCCCTATTCCCAAACCAACTCCGGATCCGCAAAGCAATTCTGGTTAGCACCAAACAATGCAGAGGCTGCAGGAAGCATCTCCACTTTCTGCCTCGTTGTCTTCTGGAGGGCTTTTCTGCACAGCTTTGGGGCCTGGCTGCCACGTTGCTGTGAGCATCACAAGCGTTGGGTTCCTCAGTGCGCTCTGCTCCCTGGTGGGGTCTTTCCAACATCCGTGAGCTGTTGTCTACATTCCAAAGAGGTCTAAATAAATGATAAATCTATGTATGCATATATGTTATAATGGAATATCTCCAGGAATTAACTGCCTCAGTATAAAAAAAAAAAAAAAAAAAAAAAGTGGGGGTTTTTTGTTGTTACATTTTGTTTTTACAGATGGGAATTTTTTTTTTTAAGCTGATAAAGATAGGAGAAGAGAAAAAAAAAAAAAAGAAAGAGAGAGAGATTGTTATATTGTGCTGTTCGACTATTTTCCAACGTGTATTTTCATATAATTTATATTTTTTAAAAGTGGGAAAAAAAAAAACAAAACTTTAAAAGCAAGATTTTAAAAAAAAAGAACAAAAAAAAAACAAACAAGGAAAAAGCAGGTGCTTTTTAAAAACTGAGCTGAGGTAGCGTAGAGATGTAGCGATGTGTGTGTGTGTCCGTGTGTTGTGTTGTCGTTTTCTTTAAAGGATACAAAAAATGCCCCTCCTCCATTGAATACTTAAAGAAGGAAGGGGTTGGTTTTGTTTTAATTGCTGATGCTGGCACATCATTTTGCTGGAGAGTTTTTTATATACTGTAGCCTTATTTCATATTGTATTTTAAACCATGTGAAATTAAAAGAAGAATAATTCATAGCGCTCAGTCCCAGTGTGCTGCTTTGTGAATTTGCTCTTACGTTGCCTTCGCTTTTCAAGGCCAGGTGAAAACGGGAGCAGTGCAAAAGCCCGGGGATGATGCAAACATTCCCTCCTGCTGTAGGATGGGACACGTGGGGTTGACTTTCTTCTCCTCACAGATGCTCAGCACTGTTGGCCAATGGGCAAATTTGCCACTAAATCTTGAAAAATTGTGCATTTGTTCACATGATGGCTTTTTCCCAATGAGGTTTTGCTGTGGGCTCTGGCTCAGGATCTCACTGTCCTCAGGAAAGCAGTGCAGTCGGTTTGGGACTGGTGTAGAGGGTTGAAGATGCTCATTAACAGGGCTGGGGAACTGGAGGGGCTTTTCACACCAGCAGATGCTGCTTATCCATAGGGCTGAGATCATGTGATGTGGAGTTCCCCAAGGACAGCGCTGTGGCACGAGTTCAGGCAAATGAGCATCGAAGTGGATTGATTAGACACTGCGTCCACAAATGCAGGCATCAGATGGGCTGAGCACCAAGAGGAGCTGACAAGTCATCGGTGTGCATTGCATCAGGATGCAAGCGAACAAATCCAGGAGGAGGAATATTGATAACAGCTCCATTTATAGCCTTGGCTTGCAGGCGTGCAAGAAGTCTGGGGAAGGGCTGAAGGACGGATGGGTGAGAACTGCCACTCACTGACCCAGCAAGCTTGTCCCCCCTATGGTGTGCACAGCCTGGGGACCACACTTCAGCGCTTGCACTATAAATACCCACTGGTGGCTGCTGGGGAAGCCCCTGTGCACCTGGGCTGCTCACTATGGAAACTGCAGAGGGCAATATATGTCCCCAGCTCCCCCAGCAGCACTGGGGCTGGCAGATGGAGCAACACTTCAACTCTGTTCTTCATCAGCGCTCAGATGCAGGGTTTGGCTGGAGCTGCATCCAGCAGCACTGTGGATGGATGGGATGGAGGCAGCTTTGCACTCAAAAGCAAACACAAAGCACTGAGAATGCTGCTTGAAATAGAGGCCAAATAGCAAAGCGGCCTGGTTTGGGTGTCTGACTTGAAATGAGACATCTGAAATGGGTGCTTGAGGGAAAGAAGAGAGACTGAAAGAGGAACCGAAATCAGCGAGGACTGAACAAAGGGAAGGGCTCTCTAGAAATCTCTGAGCTAGGAAAACAGAGATGTAAGGAGGTGATGGAAGGGGAGAATATAGAGAATGTCATGGAGAAGGATGGGAGCAAGGGCAGAGCTGGAGCCCGAAAGTCACGCTGCGATGCTCAGCCAAGCCCTCAGTGCCCGCTGGGGACAGCAAGGGACGCACCCAGAATATCAGGGGATTTATGGCCAGTTCACAGCATTTGGACCTCAGTCCTCCCTCTGCCCAAGCATTGCTGCAGGTGGTGCTGGAGGTGCCAGGGCCGCCCCTGCAGTCAGCACTTTCCGCTGTTTGCTTTCCGCGCCCGGCTCCCTCCCACTGCGCAGAGGCCTCTGAACGCCGTCCAACAGCAACTTTCCGGCTCCTCCGGCGGCCTTTCCCCTGCGCTGCCATTCCCTGGCCCTGCATGAAAGCCGGCCCCACAATGAGCCATTGTGCCTGGAGGGAGGCAGCAGCTGGAGGGGCCGCACACCCACCAGCACCAGACACCTTCCTGGGGTTCTGGGGGATGCCCTGCACCGGGGATGCTCCCCAAATTCTGCATCTGTGTCGTGGGAATGCTTGCTGAGCTCAGAGCATCCTTTTGGGGATGGGAGGGAGCAGGATGTTCACCACTGTGCCCATGGTCGTGCTGACTTGGATTTATTTCATGGAGTGATGCTGGGATGCCCTAATCCATCTCATGCTTGAATCATCCCCAGTGGGAACAGGCACTCCCAGCACAGCCCTGTTCCTCAGCTGCCGTCTTATTCCTTTCTCCCTTCCATCCTCTTCTCTTTCACCCCTCCTGGCATCCCAATGATGCTGCAGCTCCAGCCCCATCACGGGAATTCTGCCAACTGTTTCCAGTTTCCATCACTGGCATTTACCAGCTGGAAAGCACCTGGTGCAGCCAGCACCATGCAGACCACCAGCAGTCCCAGGGCTGTGAGCACAAACCCAAGCAGCCCCAGAGGTTGTGGAGCTGGGAGTGGGCTCCTTTGGGGAACAGTATCACTTCAAGGTAGGCATGCCAAGAAATGCAAAGAAATATAAAAATCCCCACAATGAGCAATTTTTTTTTTGTTGTTTTTATTTTCTTTGAGGTTTCTGTGTTTTTCTCCATCCCAGCTGCTCCTGTAGGAGTCTCTGTGCGGGTGTTGGCATCACCAACCCTGTTGAGCTTTGCTAAGCGCGCTGCAGGTCTCAGAGGCTAGGAAGGGCCTTTTGCCTTCCCCTCACCATCAGAAACCCCATTTTCAGAGCCTGGTGCAGGTGATCTGTATATGTATTTTTTTGCTATTCCCATGTTTATGGTCACAGTGTTCCTTGTGTGAGGTCCAAGTGGTTTCATGTCACATCCAAACCCCACTGATGAAAGTAGGCACTGAGTGCCAGCAAAGGGGAGAGGAGAAAGGCAGAGGGGATGCAGCATAAATCCAAAAAGGGATGTGAGGGGCTGCCACACCACTTGGGGGCTTTTTTGTGTGTGTGTGTGTGTGTCTGTGTGTGGCTTTTTGAGCTTCTTTTCAGCTGAAGGTTTTGCTGGGCTGGAAACTTAACCTGGTGCCAATGGGACACTCATAGACCCCAGTACTGCAGCATTGCAGCACGAACAAGAGGCATTTTGCACCTTTTCCCTTCTGTGGGCTGCACAAAGCGAGCACTGAGCTGTCCTTGCCCACGCACCCAGAGCAGCAGCAGCAGCCATGCAATGTGAGGCTGGAGCAACGCAGCTGCCATTGCAGTTGGTGGTGTTTCATCAGGAACCTCAGGACTGACAGGGCTGTGCCAACTGCCTGATCACCCACAAAAAGGAAAAACAAAAAAGGAGGCAAACTCAGCAACTCAGCAAGAAGCCATTTGTGTGCCTTCTCCAGGGGCCGCATGGGAAGAGTCACCCGTGTTGGCAGCAAGCAATGTGATTCCATAGGAGCATTCCTAGCTGCAGCCTGGGGATCTGTGCAGTCCTTCTCTGTTAAAATTAGCAACAAGGAATGTGCAATTCCTACCGGGATAGCTTATGGAAACGATAAACAGAAACAGGACAAATAAAGTTTTATGGCTGGATTTAGAAATCTCGGCAGCTGGAGGACTTGGTTCCCCCACCATCAGCAATGGGCTTTGGGGGGGGGGGGGGGGGGGAAGCAGAGAGTGGGCTGCTTTCAGGAGTTGCGCATTTTAGCTAAATTAGTTTAATAAACAATTTGCTTTATGATTCAAACTCACTCAACCACACAGGCAAAGCCGATACAAATCAGTCGTAAGCTGGTATGCATGCGCCGGATGGGTTTGCATGGGACTGCAAGCCAGAGCTCGCTGCTCGTGTGCACGCATGGACATGGCCCTCAGCAGATAAGGGCTGGATGAGATCAGTAGAGTGGGTAGGAGAAAGATCTGATACGTTTAGCCCCAAATATTGTCCTGATGGTGACCAGCAGGAGGTGGAACGGGAGAAGCAGCAGCACAGGGTGATTGATGGCTTTCCAGCCCTGTGCTGCTGAGGATCCACATCCATTTCTCTTTGCTCCCAGGTGGACTTCCAGACACGCTGACAGTTTTCTCAGTCATTCTAAGCCACAGACATCTTCGTTTTGAGTTGCCCTAACGACAGAAATAAACACAGAACTTTCTGGTAGTGGATAAAAATGACTTGTGGTTTTTGACCAACCAACTTCTGTGCACTCAACTTCCAGATGCTTCTGAGAGTACAGCCTTTGAAGAATGCTGGTGATATCATATGGGAAAAGCAGGGCTGCTTAAAGCCACTCCAAGTGGGATCCTAAAACTGAGGACGTGCTGGTGGAGCTGTGTGAAAGAGTTTAGGGTTAGTGATATGCATGAAGATGGAATGCAAAAAAATGCTGGTGGCGTTCTGTTTGCACTTCTTATGAGCCATGAAGATGGTCTGCAAGTGTTAGCTTGTTCAGAAAGCACCCAGTAGATGTGGTTCATGTCCTGGTAGGTATGAAAGTGCTGACAGGTCTGGTCTTGCCTTCCCTGTTTTCCCCCAAAATGCTGAGACTCACTGGAGTACCCCAACTCAGCTGTTCCTTTACTTTCAGTCTCATGCTCAGATGGCACACAGAGATCCAAACCACTCATCTCTCCACTTCTGCTGGTCAAACACATTCTGCATGAGGTCCATCTCATCCAAATGCAGCACGGTCCCCATCTCATCCTTGAAGTCTCAGCACAGGGCCATGATGGATGACAAAAGCAAAAACTCAGTCTTGGGGTGCATCTGTGTGTGACGTGGTGTCCTCCAGTGGATGAGATCCACCAGCAAATGTGGTTTGGGGAACATCCCTTGAAAACCACTGAGAGAGGCTAACGGATTCCCTTTGGGAAAAGCAAAGCCTATAGCAGAAAAGCTGGTGGTAAATGAATGGAAGTCCAGTGAAGGAACTCAGGACTGTGAAGATTCAGTCCGTTAGTAGGGCTGCATAACCTAAACCAGATTTCTGTAGGAAATAACTCCAGGACACCGCAAACTATGCACTGCTGCTGCTTGGATAAGTCCATACTCTATCATCCCAGTCTATTTTTTCCCCATCTTCCCTTCCAAGCATTGTTCCAAGCCTGAAGGCGCTGCTGCAGCCAGCTGGGTGCCCTGGGAACAAACTTTCCCACCACTTTCTCTCTCCCCATGAAGGACACGGGGGGAAGCAGACAAGAGGTCTCATCGAAGCTGGTGGGAAGTTCTGGTTATATGTGCATGTGTTATTATTTAGGAGCCTGGCTGGAAGGAAGCAATGCTGGCACTCCATCTCTGTCACAAGTAGAGCAGTGCTGGGGTTGAGTTGGTTGCTTGGGTTACACGGGGCAGGCTTGGAAGCAAGAAGCTTGCCTCAAAAATCAAGATGGAGGAGACAATATCCAACTGCCTTCCAGGTTTGGAGGAGGATGTTCTCATGACCTCAAGTGGAGGGAAACAGACCAATGCATCCCCACTAGGCTCTCTTCTCCCCCACAGGATGCTCGGAGCCTTGGTCACTGCAGTTGCTGGATGAAAGGAAAGACTGAGAAGGGCATTAATTGCATTCCTGAAAAAGGCAACAAGTCCTCAAGTCAAGTTTCTAGTTGGAGTATGTGATTTCTGATAAATCATTTTTTCTTCCTTTCTTTATTTTTTTATTTTTTATTTTTTCTTAAGGATGACTGTTTTCCATAGAAATTATGGGATTGGCATTACAGAAAAGTCAGCACGGGCTTATACAAAATGCAAACTGTGTGGCAGACAAACTGCGTGGACTTTGACTTTTAGCTGAAAAATAACAATTTTCTGAGGATCGGGGGAACCAAATTAAATCAAAACTTGTTTGGACCAGCTCTGAAAAATGTCAGCATCATTTCCTCCCAAAGATCTCCCAGTATCAGACTCTGGACCCTGTGTAGCTCTCCCAGCATGGCACAGGGGCTCTCTCTTCTACCTTTCCTGCACTGAAGCATCCCATTTAACTCACGCACCTCTGAGATCACCTCATTCTTCCATTAGAGTCTGAGAGAAGTTTTATTCCAGGAACATGGGGCAACCCAGTGGGTCTTTGGTCTTTTGAGCCCATATTGTCTGGTGGCAGAGCAGCAGGAATTAACTCCATGAGCAGCTATAGGCTCCTCAATGGCAGCTGCCTTGGCCAGAAGCCCGGGGAAGGATTTACACCATCAACGGCAAGAAGATAAATGGCAGCTCTGCCTCGCTGACAGCGGCGCTACCTGCAGGAGGAGACTTCTTTATTTAATGCAGCCTGAGTTGAACATCTGCTGGGAGAGGAATTCAGTGGTCCTTCCTGGTGCTGATCCAATTAACCCAATGTGGGAATAGCTTTATGAGCATGGTTGGCACCACCAAGGTGCTCGGTGACTTTGGGTGGGAGGGAACAAGGGTTGTGCTCCTATACCCCAGAGCAGAGTGTGCAGGGGATGCAAAGGCTGCTTTCATCCCATGGCCCCGGAGATTTCCCAGCTTCCCCTATTTCCCTTAAAATCTCCCCATCAGATAGGATTTGGGAATGGCCAATAGTTCTGGCCTTTGCCATTTGAATAAATAGAAAAGTATAATGAAAAAATCTAAATGGAATTGAATGACCCTATTGGAAGAGAATGGTTCAAGCATGGCTTCAAGCTGGCTGCAGCTTGCTGAGGGCAAGGGGATGTTCTCTGCCCTAAGGCCCTGCTGTCAGCCGGTGATATTTTACCAGAGCTGGGACCAAAACTCCCCGAGCCCTGACCAGCGTGCAGGCCCTGGGAGTCTAAACATGTTCCCTGGCATTAATCACTGGTAATGGAAACCAGAGCTGGCTCTTGTCCCCGCTGAGTCAATGCAACTCTTGCAAATGAGTTGGGAAATACGCACGCAGGCTGAGAACGGGGCATGAAAGAAATTCCAGGCAGGGCTTTTTTCTTCTTCTTTTCAGTGGAATTTCAAAATTGGAAAACCATAAAGGGAGTAAAAATAGAAACACGAACAGCAGAGACCTCAGTCCTCCAATGGCCTGCTGGTCTCGAGCCTCCTGTCTCCACCTGCCCCGTCCCACTCCTAGCAGTGACACCGAAGTCCAGCTATGCTGGGGGACCTTTGGGCAGGACTTCAGGGCCGTGACAGAAATGCTCCCCATCTGGCAAGTGGTTTCAGTAGGTCCAGCTGGGTCCTTGGCCCCCCGGAGTAAAGGATGTCAGGATGAGGCTATGGGTGCACCATCCATGAGCCCCACTGCCCTTTACTTTGCATTAACACTTCTCATCCCAGCTGTAACTGCAGAGCTGTAACCCAGGATGTGAGCTCCAAGCCCCTGTTCCCTGGACACGTCGCATTACCCCATGGTGAGAGGAAGGTTTCCTCCTCCTGCAGCTCTGTTATGCAGGGTGAGCTCAGCCAAGGACTGCTGTATGACTAATTGCATTCCCAGGGACCCTGCAAGCACTTAAGAGAGATGGACCCTCTAAACACTTAACGAGGTTTCACTGAAATGGCAGCTAAATGATCTCCTCTCCCCACTGTTGAGGAAGCGGTCGATGCAGGGTCGTGGTGGGGAGATAAATCTCTCCCCAGTTTCATCAGCTGGTGCTGAGATGCAAAAGGACGGCTTTAGAAACTGTTTCAGGAGCCAGAGACACCGGGACATTTTGTATCTTTGGGGTCCAATTACACAAAAAGAAAATTGCAATCCGGCAAAAACCCAACCTAAATCCGTATGGAACCATGGAAAATCCCTATGATCACATGGAAATACAACTTCAAATGTTTTTCTGACAAAGATTGTAGCATCTCCTGGAAATAAGGTGGGAAACAGGCATGGGGTTGCGTGGTGATTTCCCCCAGCACTGCTCTTGTGGGGGGAGGAGGGCTGACATCGTCCCCTCCTTTCTACTTCCAGCATCTTTCCTCTTTTCCCCTGAAAAGAAATGAAGAAACAAGAATGGAAAGCAGCTATTTTAGAAAAACTTCCTTACTGAAGGCTCTGCTGAAAGACCCCGAATAATAATACAGCCTATTTGCATTAGCGTGCCATCTAAGAGCCGCTCAGAGGGAAGAGGTCATGTTTATATGCGATCTGTGAGAAAAATGGGGCAAAAACCAATGGTTCCTGCCCACGCACTGCGGCGCTGAAAGAGATCCTCTGTCCCAGATGGATGCAATTAGGGGGAGGCAGCAAGAAAAAATATTACGCAGGTGCTGTGGGATGTTTCTGGAAACTTCAGATGTTGCTTTTCCCAATGCTTGAGATCGTGCTCCCATTTATTGAGTGATCGCTGTTTCCCTGCACTATGGTTGGTGCTGGAAGCTTGGGAAACGTGCAGTGCTGGGCTGCTTTTTACTGCTTTTCTTCTTTATTTTTCTTTCTACTTTTTCCCTTTTATGCACAATCCTATCCCAAAAGTGTGGTTCTTGCAGATTCAGTGGGAGAATCCCTGGAGTCAGGCACTGGCTTGTGTTGAGCTCATTTCTCTGGGCAAAGCGGGCAGCTTCCTTGGGGCATGGAGCCCATGACATGCCCTCTCCTGGGGTAATCAATGGGTTTAACTGGGGGAGAATGCTGGAAAAAGTTGGGCACCGGAGCAGCCTCCCTCCCTCCATTGCCCCCGGATGGCTTTGGGAGCAGTGAGATGTTTGGATAATGTAAATCTATCCGGCTTTGGCTTTTATGGTGCCCAGGGGATGCATCCGTCATGGTGGGGCTCCCTCCCTTCGGGGAGCCGCCAGCTCCACGCTACCTAGAGCCGTGCTGGAAGGGCTGCTGGGCAGTGCAGGTTTCTCCTCCCTGTGGGATTTGTGGCTTTGAAATATGCCCTTTTTCCTTTGCTCTGATGATGCTAAATAAAACCCCAAGGTTTTTTTTTGCAGGACAGCCCTGCGGGGGAGCAGTGCATGGAGGCTCCTGGCTGCCGCCGGTCACTGCCGGCCGTGAGAACTGAGGCTCTTCGGAGGGAGTTTGGCCACTTGGTTTGTTTGGTTTGATTTCTCTCTTTCTTTTTGTTGTTGTTTTCCCTTTGGGTTACGAAGGGGTTCAGACAGCACAGCACTGGGTGGCATCGCTCTGGGCAGACACACATTGCACATGTCCTCAGGGAGCCAGGATTATTTTGGCCAGGATTGAACAGAGCAGCCCAGCCTGCAATTCTCCATCTCATCCAAAGCGGAGTGCAAATGCCAGGCCTCAGTTTCCTCATTTTCAAAATTGTATTGAAAAGTGCTTATCAATAGGTTGGATTTTTGTTTTTTGTTTTTTGGGGTTTTTTTTTGGCAGGAGGCATTCCCACTCTCTGTGTTTCCAGCCCAGGGAACAACGCAGTACAAAAAGCCAGAGGAATGGGGGAAAAAAAAGCAAAAATTGGGAAAAAATTAATTCCAATACTATGCAAACTGTAGAGTGGACCCGAGAGCAGATCTTTTCTGCCTGTTGGCATTTTTAGCGGCTGCTGGCCCTGCTCAGCTCATCCTAATCACTTAGCTGCCATCCCGTGTTAAGAAATCTCAGTGACAATGCATCTTACGCGGGGTCATTTCCTCCAGGGCAGGCTCCTGCTAGCCACAGCCACACTGCAGGCTTCTGTTTAACATCTGCTCCTGCTTCTGCCCTGCCCTTTGGGTCACTGGCACAGCTCGCCTTTCACCCCGCCTTGCTCAGTGGGGACGAGGAGCACCGCTCCCTCCCCATCCCCTGCATCACCGCCTCAGTGCCCCTGCAATGGCTTCTGGCATCTTGATGCGCTCTGAGCCTCCATGAGGGGTCAACCGTGTGGGTCACATTTGGTGGCAGCGGCCTTTGACCCTTCGCTCACAGCTATGGCACAAAGAACATCGCTTTCCCCATCAGACGACTCTGTCTGAATTAGCACCATTGCTCCAGTGCTGCACAGCACTGCTGTGATTGCTGGGCCTGGTGGGGCTGCCTGGTGCCTGCTCTCATGCCCAGCAGTTCAGATGCAGCAGCCAAATGTGGCACGAGTGTAGAGAGCAGTGCAAGCTCAACCCCTTAGCAGATCTGAGAGCACCTCCACTGCATGTTACACAGGCCTGCTGGTAACTGTGGTTCCTGCTGTTCCTGCCTGCTACAATTCAGGGTTTGGCTCCCTACCAAAAGTGATCAGCCTTCTGCTTCCCAGTAACAGAGCTTTGGTAATGACATAAGGGAATAAGGTCCTCATAGGAGCCATGAGAAGAAGTTTCAGCAACAAGTTCATGGCCCCAGAGCCTTGGATTTTCATGAAAACCCACAAAAACATGTTCACAATCTCTTCTCCCTGAGACTCCAGTGTCTCACCTGGGTGAAATCAGAGAATCATAGAATTACAGAATCATTAAGGCTGGAGAGTCCAGCTGTGGACCCCTCAGCTCGTGGGCTGATCCCACGGCCACCTCTGCACGTGGGCAGGAGGATGGGGCATCCCTGGGAAACTGAGCACGTGGTTTTAATTTTCCTCTTGATCCACAGAGAAAAGAAAAGCAGGGAGATTTACGACCTGCCTTCTCCTCCTCCAGGTTTATAAATAGAGTTTATCAGGTGCTGGGCATATGGTGGCTTTTGGGGAACGCCAGAGAGGGATCAAACGCAGTGTTGGTGCCTCCTCCCCTCCCCTTTCAATGTCTCATCTCCTGAGCCCATCTATTAATGGCCACATTAACCTCTCCTCTTCGAGCTGGAGATGGGTTCAGCCATTTGCCATCTGCAGCCCGCACAACCAGCCCCCAGCTCCTGTGTGCCAGGCTCCTGCAGCTTTGATGTCTCCCTGCTTTCCCCCAGGTGCACACATTGCTGTGGAGGAAAGGACTGCAGAGCTCCGTGTGAGGACACCCCGCTCGATGAAAAGGATGCTCGGGGTGAAGGAATGCACAGGGGGAAGGGAAAAGACAAATAAAACCCATGAGGATACTTGCACATCGTCAGCTACTGCACAGGCGTTTGCTCTTTGCATGAATTCATTTTGCACTGCCGCTCGGCACTTCAGGCAGTGGTTTTCTTTTATCCTGGAGCCACTCCTGTGAGGTGCCATGCTGGTTTTCTCCTCCCCTTCTCATGGATTTATAAGAAAAATGGGTTTTCCCAAAGGCTGAAGCACTTCCTGCTGCAAGTTGCACGAGCATTCAGAAAACAAGACACGAGCATTTGTCTTTCCTAGCTCGGAGACAATTATCACAGGATCCTTATCTCCCATCTTTAAAGAGTCACAGCACAAACACAGCGCTGGGCTAATCCCTCCTCCAATCCCAGCCCCAGTGAGAACACTTTCCATCGGGAGCACAGCTTCCAGAAGGGCTGATGGTAGAGCTGTGCTGGGATTAACCTTTTCAGACCCTTCTCTGAGTTTGGAAAGTGGTATTTTATTTATTTATTTATTTTTTTCCTGAGACGTCAAGCCCAGGAACAAATAGATGAGAGAAGTTTTCCAGCAGCCGATGATTCAAATCTCCTTCCCCTTCCATTCACAAACATTTTTGTTGTTTTTTTAATTATTATTATTATTATTATTTTAATTTTTCCACAGATGTCTTTTCTGGTTTCAGCATGGATTTGCACCAGAGAAACTGTTAATGAAGGAAGCTTCAGTAAACAGTGCTGCTTGAGACACATTTGGAACAGTTTTCCAGGTGATATAACTCCACTAACGTCAGCAGGAATGGATCTGGGGTTGGAAAATCATGGTCAACAGAATTGCAAAACGACCAGCTGCCGGCTCTTTGTTTCTTACAGCAAAATGATGAAATGGTGGCATTTTAACTCACGTTATTGAGCTTCTCACACATTCATTAGCTTGGATCTGCCTTTAACCCTATGGGCAGCCCTTCCTCGTGTGCTCCAGGCTCCAGATTTTGATGGGACAGGGTGTCTTCGTGGCTCCCAACCAGATGAATCACCCTCTTCCCACTGCTGCCCAGAGAATACAGGCTGTGACTGAGCACTGCTGGCCCCAGAGAGAGAATCTGCAGCCCTTCTGAGTGCTGACCTCTTGGCCAGCTGGATTTAAAGGATTTGAGCCCAGTTTCTTGACTGCACCCAAGCTCTCTGCTCTTTGCATCCATTGTTTTACACAGTGCTGTCCACATTTAGTTGAGACATCTCCCAGGCTGATACTGTACACTGGGGCAGCCCATTCCCACCATTTCGGATGCCCTGGGGCAGCTCAAATTCTTGCAGTGAGCACAGCAGCTGAGCCTTGCTACCGACCCCATCCATCCAGAGCATGTGCACTCAGCATCACCTCAGTGGTCAACAAGAGCTGGTAGATGCCAAATAAAATCCCATCATTAAAACCCCCAGTGAACGATTTCAATCCATCTGTCTGCCCAAAGCATCCTCAGCAGGGGCTGTGCAATCTCAGGCCATCGCCCCCAACAAGCTCCTTTGAACTCCAACCCACCGGGCCACAGCGGCCACAAGCCAGCCTTGTCTGAACATGGTTTTAATCTGGTTGGATATATTTAATGCACTGACATGTCTTAAACTGGAGGAGATCTAAGCCCTGCCTGGCAGGTGTGATGGAAAGCAGACGCTGCCTCCATTGGCTCTCTGGCTCTGGAGGTGCTGCTGGGAAAATGGGATGAGAAGCACTGGCCCAGAAGTTCCATGGTATGCAAACATGCATCTAAACTGGGTGAGGTGAGGGGGAAAGGCAGCGAGACACAAAGTGACAAAAAACATGGAAAAGGGAATGGAAACCGAGAGAAAAATGGAGGTAAACAGAAAAAGGCACAGAGAGATGAGATGGGGGGTGAGGTGCTGAAGACTTGGAGCCCCCACCAAGTGGCACCAGCTCCTCCACATCAGCTGTTAAAATGAATATCTTGTTTCCAGCAAAACCCAAAACCAAACTTCTTTCCTGTGTGGAGCGCCTTTAAAATGGTGCATTTTCGAAGGAAATTCTTATTTAATATGAACATCCTCATTTTTCAAGTAAAAGAGCAAAGATATCCCCAGGAAAAGGGAGAGACAGAAATTTGCACCTGTTGTGGAAATGGTGAGCGACAGCCTGAAGCAGTGATGGGGTGAAGGAGTCATGGGGGGAAGGCAGGGCCAGCACAGGGCAGCTCAGGTGCATGCAATGCACTGAGTGATGGAAGGGCTGCAGCCAGGATCCACCCCTTCCCAGCCCTCATTTAAGGGTTTGCAATAGAGGTGAGGGGATCGTGCTGGAGATCCCTGTATACCTGAGGCCTTCTAAAGGTAAGCAGATTGTTTCCTCCTCTCCTCTCCTCCCCTCTGTTTCTGTGTCCACAGCTGCTGCATTGAGCATATTCTCACTTGTTGCAGCCTGTGACTTTGCTGCACTGTTGTCACTGCTGTGCTTTCCTCTGCTTTATGGTGTTACAGACCCAAATGCTCTCAATTTAATTGTGTAAAACCATGCCTTAGATAAATGTAAAGCACCGTGGAAAGGCTTTATACTGCTTAATCCCTTGCAGAACCAAATTTTACTTCTTTTCAGACAGCTGTCCATCTCTGCCCAGTGAGTTAGCAGTGGTTCTTCTGGCTGTAGGGTGAGTGAAGCAAAGCTCTGCTCTCTTTTCTGGCACTCCCACAGCTGCAGTTGTCTCTGCACAAAGTCTGTGTGATCTATTAAAGATCTCAAATAAGGATTTAATTTAGTTTTAATAAGACAGTTTGGGGGATGTTAATTAAATTGAGTTATTAAAAGCACATGGGCTGGACTTGGCTAATACATTTCCTCTTTTATTAAGTCCATTAAAAAATAAGGGGTAGAAGGAAAAAAAAAGATAGAAGGAAAAAAACCTGCCTTTAGATGAGGAAATGTGTTCAAAAGGCTTTTTTCCTTTGCTGAATTAAACATGTACTGCGAAGTGTCCCAAGAGATGAACCAAAGAAGCAGCAAGGTGAACTTGAATTCTCCCAGGCTCCCCAAGACATGAGCACAAATCACGCCAAATTGGTGTTGGGATGATGCCAAAATGTTGAACCCTCTGGAACCCAAGTGTCTGATGGGTCACGCTGTGCTCAAACCCACAGTTTCCATGCACCTCTATTCCTGATGTTGGGTCGCTGAGAGGAGTGATGCTGGAGTTGTGCATGCATTGCTGCTGTGCACTATGGCTGGAAAAACTGCCTGAGAGCTCCTTTTCATCATTGCACATAATCTGATTTTATTTTTTTTTTCCAACCTCTGGCAAAAATGCTGCTGGGAATCTCTTTAGTTCAAGGAATTGTCAGGGTGATTTGGTTAAGCCGAAGAAAAACTCCCACGTGCCTTAAACATGACAAATATTTTATTAGCTGGAAGTGTAACCAGCTGTAATTAGCTTAGCAGTCCAGAGTTAATAGATTTATAAGCTTTAGAGGATACAGTGCACTAGTGAGACCTGCCTAGGAAATTCATCCTGTGCCTCCCAAGTTAACCTCTTGTTTCCATCTAGGCTCTTTCTTTCTGAGGTTTGTACTGATGCAGTCCAACCTGTGGAGCCATTCAGAGCATTGCATTGTATGACTCTATTTCCTAATTTCTACTTTTTCTTTCCAGAGCATCTTTTGCTCTTATTAATTGTTCTTATTACCTGCTGTTGTCAATTTAGGTAGATCAAATCTCCCATCTGCGGAGGTTGGGCAGTGCTACACACACTCACATCATTGGAAGGGATAAACATAAGTAGGGAAGGACTTCAAGGTCCTCTTTGTATCCACCCAATATTCAAAATGCACTGGAAAATAGGAGGAAATGCTGGAAGACAACCTTTTCTCTCTGCAAGGGCTCTCTGTCAGCCTGCACTTTTTGTCCATCCATCCTAAAGAACTTTGCCACTGATTTCTAATGGCTTGTGGCATCCATCTGCTTGCTCCTTCATTGAGAGTTTTACAAAATCTTTTTGTATACCTTGTAAGCTTTGGGTTACTAGGTATAGGAATGAGAATGATGGGTGTTTGCTCCTTCATGGCAGTCAAGCCCATTGACTGAGTGGGCAGCCCAGAGCCCATGAGCCTAAGCCCAGGGTCCCAGCTCTGGGTAGGAAACATCTGGAAATATATTTGCCTTTTGTCAAAGCCAGAGAAAGAATAAGTGTGAAGTGACAGCTGGGGGGGCCATGAGCCTCTCCCAGCTGATGGCTCCAGGTGGGATTTCAGGAGGGAATGATCCACTGGTGGCTGGGAGATGGGGAGAAAACAAACCTTGCAGCATTGCAAATGGCAGCGAGGCTGGGGCTGCCCCAGCTGCGTCTGCTGACGCCAGGCTATTGTTTGCATGCTGCTGTTTGCATGTTGGAAGGGGAAAAAGCTCCCAGTGTTCCTCTAGCAATGACTGGACGTGGGGAGTGACGTCCCCACCTGGACCCTGAGGTTGTGAGCTGGGGAAGTGGCATCAAGCAGTAAAGATAATTATTTGTACAGCTCTTGACTAATGAATGGCTTTGAATGGGGGCTTCCTGGAGCGCTTGCTCCACCCAGCTTTTGCAAGGGTGAGATTAAGGTTGGGAGGTTTCTTGTTTTGCTTTAATTCCCACTGCGTGGTAGGAGGGGACCTTGCTGACAGTTGTGGCTGTGCGAGGCACAGGGTGGATCAGCTTTACACGTGCTGGGGTTACTGTTTAGCCAAAAATAAAGGGGGAAAATTGGGGTAAATCATCCCTTTGTGCAGTGCTGAGAGGATGGAAGTGGGGACAGGAGATGTCTGAGCCCTGTCTTGCTTGGCATTGGCTTTGTCATGGAGATCATTGTGGGGACCGCCTGCCTGCTCTCTTGGCAAACATAATCGCTTTGCCAGTGCTACTGATTTGCCTTTTAAATAACAGAAGGTATCTGGGCAAAAAGTCCCATCTGTTGTAATAAATGGCTTTGCTGATGATATCAGAGCAAAGAGCGTAGGTGATTTTTTTCTTTCCTAGCAAACTATGAGTACAGACCTTGTCTTAGTTGAGACATGGCTATGTATTTGGAACCAAAAAGGTTCCACCCTTTGTTTGATCTTGGAAGGAAGAAAAAGACAACTTTGAGTCCAATTCTGAGTCTGGGTTTTGTGCTGGGGCTATACAGCATTGCATGGAGGTAAAAGAACTTGAGACAGCCCTGACCAGGCTGCCTGGTGTGAAGTATGTGTATACTGGAGGAAATACAGCACAACAAAATTTGATTCAGGAGATAGATAAGCAATGCGGGAGATGCTCTGCCTTTAGCAGGACTCATTGCTTTTTTTCTTCTCTGTTTTGGGACGGAAAAAAGCCATCAGGGTTTGCAAGCCAGCTGTGTGCATGCCACGTTACTACTGGGCAATGTTATCTCCCTCTCCAAATTTCAGGGAACTGAAGTGTTTTCCAGAGCCATCTCTCTCTACTGGAAGGATACTGAGGGTTTTACGGAAGCAGCTGAGAAGTGGGCAGGGCTGGATCCTCCTGAGCCCTGTAAACAGGAAGGTGAGGAAGCGTGGAGTTGAGCCCCGGCTCATCCAGGACGTGGGGTGCACACAATGCCGTGCCGGAAAGGGGGGGGGTTATAAATACATGGGGTCAGGGCCGGGCCCTGTGAACAATAGGGACAGGGAGCAGGGAAGAGGCCGGCAGGGATGAGCCAAGGCCACTGAGCTGGCTGCTAACACTGCCCTGCAGCTCAGCTCCAGGGGTTTGGGGGAGTAAGGTATGTGGAGTGGAGAGGGGAACTGCAGCAGCTGAGCTGCTTTCTTTGTAGCGTGGCATAGTGCAGTTAAGGGTTAGCAGTAGGATCATCCACTGCCAGCTCTGGGTTTTCACTCCCGTTCTCAAACGCGGTTGGAAGGGTGGCTTGCTGTGGTGGGATGGGAGAAACTGAACAGGGATCATTTAAGATACCTGTGGCTGGATGGGGAGGACACAGCCTACACATGGTGTTTGGGGCATTGGGATAAACTGAGGTGCAGAAGTCAGCATTTGGCCCCATTGCACAGGCTGCTCCCTCGCATAACCAGTTCTGCTAACAGATTTTTTTTGGAAGCTGGCTGCGTGTTGAGCATCTCCAGGGCGCCTGGCGGGGTTGGCTGTGCAGAGAGCCAGGATCTCAGATCCATGTGATGAGAGAAATGCATTTGGCAGCACTGGAGCTGCTGATGAGTGATGCAGTTATCTCAGCATGGCGGTGCTGGAGGAAGGCAGGCAGGTTTCCATCCTGATCCGGCATTTCCTTGGGTTATCTCCACGCGTTGCCACGGTTCCTGAAGGAATCACTGCTATGATTCAGGAGGCTGCAAAATCATCTGGCCCACCCCATGGAGCCACCTCTGCTCCACATTCATCCTAAAGACGTCAAAGGAAGTGAGCGCCATGGGCAGACAAAGCAGGGAGGGGAGGCCGCCTGCCGGGCAGCGTGCAGAGCAGGTCAGCAGCAGCCACAGCCTCATTTGATAGCAAAACCAGGTCAGGTCATGGCCAGAATTGCAGGAAACATCATCATCTGTGAACTCTGTGAAGAGCTGTGGGCTGTCGTGATGCCTGCCTTCTGCCTTCTCTTACCTGAGCCAAACCAACTACAGGACTTCAGCTGCCCCTTGTGTGCTTTGTCCTGTAGGCTTCTCCCCATCTCTGTAGCCCTCTCCAACAATCTGCTGTCCTTCTGCTCTCTAATCTCTTCTGTTTGCTTGAGCAGCACTGTTGAAAACTCAGTTTGGTGCTGGAATCATGTTATTTATGTGAGGTGCTGGTCTGAGATCATTGCTTTGGTCTCTGGGCTTTGCATGATAGCAGCTCAGCTCAGAGCCTATGTGCCATTCTCCTCCAGGACAGAGACCTCCGTCCTCACCCCCCACCCCTCACTCTCCTCATTACTGTCCCTATTAGAGATTTCATTTCCCACCTCTGTCTTGATGGTGTCTCTGAGGAGGCATTGCTTGCTGTTAATGCCTCTGATCCCTCAGGATTTAGCCAAGTGATGGGGTTAATTTGGGAGGGGGCTGGAGGTGCAGTTCCAGGAGATGGCAATTAACAGGAGACAGCACTTAAGTACCTCAATGCAAATAAAAAAAACATGGGTCCTGGCTCCTGTGGTGTCAAGGAATGGTTTAAGGGGGTTGTCCACAGCCCAGGAGCCTGGGAGTGATTTGGGGCAAAACAGTGTCCTCTGCACCAATTTGGTCTTGCAGAAACACAAGAGCATGCAGAGAAAGGGTCACATCTCAGAGCCTCCCTACCCTAAGGATGTGGAGATTTTAGATTGAGATTTAGATTCTGCTCAGGGCCTGCAGTGTGCTGCAATCAATACAGCCGAGGCTGAAGGCGATTTAATTGTGGCAAGTAATGAACCAGTGCCCTGGGGAAATGCTTGTAGATGGAAGTCAAGGAATTTGCTCAGATCCGTGCAGAGGTGGGCAGTGGGATGATTTCGAACTTGGAGTTTTTCCCCTTTTTTGGAAGAAAAATGTCTCTCTACCTCTATTTCCCCTTAACATGAAAATCATCATCTATTCTCTGTAGGAGAATGGGCAGCTAAATATTACAAACTGCATAATTCCAGGAAAAGCTGCTCCCTTTACGCTGCAGAGAGGAATGTGGAAAAGCAATTTAAAAAGCCCAAGAGAAATAATTATCAAAAGCCACGGCAGCCTGGAGCCGATGGGGCGCACATGGCAGAGCTCAGCCTGGGGCTGCCATGGCTGAAAACGTTTGTGCCAGTAGAGCAAGTGTAGGTGGGTGCCAATACAGCTGAAGCACACATCATAAATTGGTGTAAACGCCCTGACAGTTGAGTGCATGAGCATTTGGTGTTACAAGGTTATGAACTTGTGGGAGTCTTGTAGTGAAATACCAAAGAACCACTGGTGCCTTCTTAATTCTGGCTCTTTTCTGGCTGTTTATTCTTGCTGGGTTTTTTTAGCTATAACTTTCTGGAGGCTGTGGGCGATGCTGTTTTTAAGGTGACTGTGGAGGGTGGTTCCAGCATCACCGAAAAGCACTTTCTGGGCCCTCTAGTGGTGTGCTGTGCTGAGAGCCCGATCTGCCTCCAAACTCATCCTTTAGTCCCACGAGAATAACCAGTCAAGACACCCCATTATTTCTCACGAAATGAGGAGAAAAATCCCAAATCCCCCTGTTTTGTTTTGTTTAAAATTCTTCTTAGAACGCAGCTATGGAAGGAGCAGTGCATCTGCTTGGTTAAAACCCTCCCTCTGCCTCTTCAGAACCAACGAATGCACACAGACACTCATTTCAAAACTGAAAACCCCTTTTGAAAAGACAAAGGTGGGCTGATGCGTTGTGAGGACACCAGGGTAATGGGGGACGCGTGCCTTTCTCTACCATTTGTTCCTCCCATTACGGTTTGTAAAGAAAATAATGTCACAGGGGTCTTATCAGGGAGCTGGGAAGGGACAGGGGATTTGGGAAGAGCTTACGTGTTTCTTTCCAAGCTGTGTTTCTAAAATAAGTTGATGTTTATTTGGTTGCGAAGGAAAAACGTTTAATTTGATTTCCTGTCCATGTTGGAAACAGCAAACATTTTAACAAAGGGGAGGATGGGAAAAGGTGGCTGGAAAAGTGACCTCTGTAGGTGTTTGGGCTTTGTTTGTTGAGTTCACCATTGCTGACAGCATCATCCTCAGCCTCCCTGCCTGCCATACACCAGCACTTAGCTGTGTGTGCCCTGGGGATTTGTGCCCTGCCGAGTAGGGTTGTGAGTTTTGACTGAAATGGCTCTTTCTGGTGGCTTTAGCAGATGTAGGCAGAGGCAGCATGAGCTGCAAAGGCCTTGGGGTGGGTTCTGCTCTCTACTACCTGGGCATCCAGCCTTTCTTTGGGATTTTTGACACCTTCATGGTTTGTTCAGGAGGTAAAACAAAGGTGTTAACATGGATATCCAGGGATCTTGGGATAGATTTAGTGGAAACCTCCCCTCCATATTGAGTTTTCTGCTTAAACAATGCTCTCCCATTCCTTTACCTGTTGGCCTACCTGGGATGGTGCAGGTTGCAGCCATACTTGAGATGTCCCCTTGGGTTCACAGCTGAATTTTTCCAAGTCTGGATGCTGCAGCTGACTGCTCTATAGGTCTAAGCATAAGGGGTCCCAAACCCTTTACCTCCCCAACACAGCCTGCTGGTTTTAATGGATTTCAAATGCAAACCAGCCTGACTGTGCTGCTCTGGCAGCCACGGAAACTTCACATCACCATCCTGGTTGCATTTGGATTTAGGCACTGGAGTCTTGGGAACCACCTAGAGCAGCCAACATCAAAATGTAACAAAGCAAGACCTGGATGTGTGAGGATGGAGGGGTGTCTTTTTGATTACAATAATGGGTGATAGTAAGAGTAATGGTGGTAGTAATGATTATTACAGGTGAATGAAAAAGTGGCTGGGCTGCGCCAAGCACAGCAAGAGGCAGATAGCTGAAGTGTTGAAGGGCATTGTGCCTTTATAGGCTTCTCTTTTGGAGAAGGGAGGATGAGTGGGAAGAGTGGAAGACAAGAAAAAGGGAAGATCTGTCAAAAAAGGCGTACTTGGGGTGGGTTTGCCAGCACACCCACTTCTTCTGTGGGCTGGCATCTCAGGCTGAGTCAGTGCTCCCTAGATGAGTGTGCCCATGGACCTGGTAACCTGAGGTTCCTTTTGGTGCTTCTATATTCCTCTCCACAGTGCTCCTGTGGCGTGCAGCTGCTCCTGAGAGGAGAAAAAGCAGTGCCTGCCCTTGAATGTCTGGTGCAGGCCGTGTTCCCACGTATAAGGGAGATGGGAGCTAGAGCTCCATCAATGCCAGCAGCCCCCACCTTAAGGGCAAGAACAGATTGGTTCTTACAAGCTGGAGGAAACTGGGGGAAGTTCTGTGTTAGGTGCAGCACACAGGAACAGTGGCTTTGGAGTAAATACACACACATACAGATAAATCTTCCTCTTGGAAGGTCTTGTGTGGTGCTGGTCCTGCACCATGGGGTGAGTGTTTTGGTCCCTCCTCTGTGCATGGGGCACTGCACTGTTATTTTGGGATTGCATTACATATCTCCCCAGATGGAAAGCCTCGCTCCCCAGCGGGCTATAAAACAAAAAAAAGGAAAGGTCCTGACCCTATCAGTAAAACAGCAACCATGTTTCTTGGGGAGAAATCCTTTTACGAGGCAGCGTGGAGGAAGTTTGGGGTTGGGGGATGGAGCTGGAGGCAAAATGGGGATCAAAAGAGCTGAGCCTGTTCATTTAGAGACTGGTGAAGGTTACAGCAGCGTGAGGTGGGGATACAATTACAGAAGGGCTTCGTTAACAAACAGCAGCTTTATGTGCAGTGGTGGGAGGGAGGTGAAATCCCAGCCAGCAGGATGCTCTGGCTGCTCAGCACCAGTGAAATGGGTGGAGGAAGGTAGAGGAGCTTTACTTCTTTGTTGGTATTTAAATGGAAGTGAGTCTGCACCACTTGTGTCTTCTGTAGCTGTGAATGTTTTCTGATAGAGGGAAAAACCTCTGTGGCTGTATGAAATCCATAATGTATCAGTGGAAAATGAGGATTTTATTGAGAGCAAATTGTGGCTGGGATTGGTTTCTTCCCTTCCAACTTTTCCCATTAAAAGCAAACAAAACCAGAAGACAGGGCTTCGACATATCTGATCCTGCAGGCTTTTGGTTTCTGAAGAGAAAAAATGAAGGCTGATTTGGGGAACCAAACCAAAAAAGGAGAATTTGTTTTCAGTGGAGGCTTCAGGTTCTCCCAGGAGAGCTCTGTCTGATTGGGGCAGGTGAGAAGCAGGGATGTCAGTGTTCACCTGTTTTGGCTGTTTCACATCTGAAAGTCTGTGATATCTTTGGGTTTTAACAGAACTCCTTTTTTTTTTTTTTTTTTCTTTTGTCTATTTGGCATTTGAGAGGATTTCTGTCTGCTCAAACATCTCTGTGATGTTTTTTAGGCTGCTGGAATGGTTTCCACTAAGGCAGCTTCTCTTCAATGGAGGACACACCATCACGCACAGGAAAATATCAGCTTCCTTCTGAAAAGGGTAACTTTGTCAAAGCATGGAGCTGTCTGCATTTTTGGAGATGAATTTGACCTTTTTCAGCACGTTTCCTCCCCGTCTCACTTTCACTCAAAATTTCCCTGGACACAAAATCATTTTCTGACCAATTTTACTCACCAACCCCTCATCCAGTCCACCGAAGCCTTGAGAACAGCTCCCAAATCCCCCAGTAGGTGTGAGATGTTGCAGCTGTTGTTCAATGAGCAGGTGTGTCCCCATGTCCCAGTTTCTCTGTTTAAGTAAATGATGCTTTTTCACCATTGCAAAGCACCTCTTGACTTTTTATGGTTGCCAAGGACTGCTTGCAACAGCTTTATATTTGTGTTTACAGCCACCTGTACCAGCAGCATTGCTTGGACCCATCAGGGATGCTGCATAGTTTTCCCTGGGCAGCAAAATACACAGCCTTCCCCCAAAAAAGAGGAGGGGGAAAAAAAAAGGATTGCAGATGCGGACAGGAGGGAGACTGTTTATGTAAGAGCACGTGGATTAATTGCAGCAGGTCTTGGTTTTAAACAATATTTAGTCTCAGACACTTTGCTCTCCCCTTTCCCATGCCTGCTGCTGCCAGTTGTGGTGAGGGAGATGTGGGGGCTTGATGGGTGGAATGCCTGAGATTTCCTCTATTTTATCTCCTGACACCTGCAAACAATATTTACCCTTTCCCATTAGCTATTACTGTCCTGCAAAATGATGCAATTAAAGGCTTTGATCTACAAATGGATTAAAATCCACCTCCAGAAAGCAGATTGCCACTGAGACTCTGGTGCTCTCTTCTCTGACCTTGGCCCCTCTCAGCCTATTTGCATTGATCTGTCACAAAGGCGCATCTTTATTTCCAAACGTGATCTGAAGGGAGGACTTAGAGCCCATAAAGCCATTTTCTGCCCTTGGGTTGAGTCATGCTCCATGTTTTTCCCCCCCGTGTAACAGCTACAAGAGCCAAGCACTGAGCATTGCCACCCAAAGGCTGCGGTTCTCTGCTCTGCGTGCCTATTTATTTTGTTTTCCTATTGCTGGGGCTCTATTGCTCTGCAGCCCTTTATCTTGATCTCGAGTGCTGCTCAGCTTCTGGGTGAGCTGCCTGCACAACAAAGCAAAACTGAAGCAAATTGAAGCAAAATGCTGCTGCTGCCTTTACCATGGGCTGTTCTCAACCCGCCCCATGAGCAGAAGTGAGATGGGGAGCTCTTTTCACGTGGACGTGAAACCAACCTCACACGTAACTCTGAGTCACTGTGCTGTTTGTCTTGTGTTTTTTTGGGTGTTCGTGGCAACGCTCAGAACCCCGGCTTGGGCAGACAACAGAAATTTCTGTGCTGCATCTGTGTGACTTTCAGAGAGGTACAGTGCAGGAGGGAGGTTTGATGCTGAGCATCAACAATGCGGTGGCTCAATATTTTGAGAGCTGTGGGTTCCCTGCTGACTGATCAGTTCCTTTAGGTGCACATTGATGAGCCACAGGTGAGTTGCACCAGACTGAAAACATTCAGCCTGCAGCAGAAGTTTGCAATGGCCCAAGTTTTGGTCTTAGACAGCCCCACATTGCAATGGTGCTGGAGCTCAGGGCACTCTTGCACACTAGGATACCACCAGCCCAAGCTGAGCACGTCAATGCAGATGAGCTTTGCTTTCCTCTCTCTCTTTCTCCACTTTTATTTTTTGTGTGTGTGTGTTAGCATGTTACCTGCAGCATGGTTTCGGGATGTGTGACTCAGGAGTGCCTTTCAGCCTGCAGGCTTGCAGCAAGCTGCTCCCTGGGTTTGCAGAGGCACCATCAAAGCCTCTTGGACCTGGGCAGCTGAGTGCCACCACCTCCCAAAACCCTCCCATGGCATGTGGGTGGGAGATTTTGCAAAAGCCCTCGTTGCCTTTGGAGCAGAGGTACAGTTCTGAGTGGTGTTCAAGCTCCTAAATCATCCTGAAACCTTGATGCTTTGTGCTGTATGGTCTTCATGAAATCTGTGATTTATTGTGGGGTTTTATTCCTGCTCCCTCCAGGAGCTTGAATGTGGTCATTACAATTGTGCCTTCTCATAGCATCGTTTTCTGTCTTCTCTCCCTCCTACACTTACATTTTCCCCAAGCAGCTTAAAGCTGCCTGACATTCCTGCAGTCCTTTCCAGTCCCCTTTCTTTTCTATCTCCACCCCTATTTTGCCAATATCTACCCAGAGCTGCAATCCCAAACCACAGGAGGGCTGAAGATGCTGGAGCAGACTGTGGGAAAAGGGGATAAAAAGCAGCAGAGCCAAAGTTTTATCCTTCACTTGGGTGAGTTTTGCTTCTCCAGCCTTTTCCCACCCTGTGCAGCAAAATAAAGATTTACATTAATAAGAAACATCCTCAGCAGTGCTGGGGAGGAGAGTGAGAGGAGGCGTTTGCAGGCTACAAAGTTCCCAATATTTGCCCCATCCGCTGTTGTGCATCTTCCTGGTGGGATCAGATGGGATCTTATCCCATTACATCTCCAGAAATCTTTGTGTTAACGTTTTCCTGGCTGCTACTTGGGGTTGCAAATGCTTTGGTGGAAGAGGAGCCTGGCTCCCATTGGGATGTTCTCCAAACCCCGTGTACCAGCGGGAGAGCAAACCAACCCTGTGGTGTGTGTGAAGGACCAGCCCAGAGCACTGGTGCTGAGCTTCCATCCACCAGTGATTTTATTTAAGGATATTTTTTGCACCCATGAGTGAGTTCCACACCTACAACTCACCGCCAAGCTGTGCACCAAATCTGCTCTAGACAACAATGCTTGGCTGAAGCTGCCGCTAAGCAACACCAGCCAAACATACACTAATGAAGAGGGGAAACAATTCCTGCTCGTGCCTATTTTTAAAAGCTGCATCTCCACAAGGTTGTTAATTATAGATTGAGCTGCAAGCAGCTGGAAGCAACGCCAGCCATCCTGCACGGCTTTTGTGCTGTGCTTGAAGGGGATTTGGGAGGATTCTGGGCTTCATGGCAAGGGTGCTGCGTGGTTGGGATGCAGGGCTGGGGTGCTGGAGGTAAATGCTGCCTGCAGTGCGGCAGGGAGGCCGCCCTGGGGCTGGGGGCCTGTTTATTGGCAAGGTCCTGACCTCCCCTGTTTATGACCCCCCCGGGACCTCGGCATGGAAACAGGATTTGTAATGTAACACTAACAATAACACAGCGCAGAGAGCCGTGACAGGGGCATTTTCTCCTACACGCTGCAGCTGGCTCCCAGTAATGGAGAGGTGAGGAGGAGGAGGATGCTCAGCGTGGTCACGGCAGCACGCCTCAGGTCAGGCCCTAACATAGGCTTTGAGCTCCTTTAGCTACCAAACCGTGGTGCATCACCGTGCCTTGCTGAGCTCTGTCTGAATGAGGGTTTCGCTTAGGCGTGATGAGCAAGTTGTTTCTTCTCTGGAAACGTGTTGCTCTTCCATCCCCTTGGTACTGACAGGATAAGGGAGGGAAAAAAAAAAAGGGAGAAGGAACAAATTCTCGAATTCTGGAAATATTTAAGAGGAGAATCTGGCCCAGTGCTGCTTTGGTGTTGTTTTTTCAGACCTGGAAGTGATAAAGAGGAAAGGAGGCAGAGAAATGCTCAAGTTGCAGGCAATTTTTTCTTCCCTATTAGGTAGAAAACACGTGGGTAAATGGTTTTTGCCCCCTTTGCTTTCATCCAGGAGCTGTGACTCAGTGCAGCCCAAGCCCTCCGTGCCTCAGTTTCCACAGGAGAACATTGCATAGATCCCATCCCCCACCTTCATATGTTCCGTGGCGTTGCTTGTTGACCTCTGTTAAGGCGCAGGAGGGGTTGAACCACAGGAAATCCAATATTTCTACTTTTTTCTGCTCTTCTGGGCTCATGGGTTCCCATGCCCGGTTGGAAATCAGAGTCTTTGTATGTAAAAGCGCAGCTCAGGGTACTGAGCCTCTCCTAGGGCAAATCAACACTGAAAAGTAAATGCAAACCCATTGTGAGCCCTTCTGGCAGGGAGAAGACCCAAAGATCATGAGCTCATTTTATGCATCCTTTCAGAACAGCCATGGTTTTCTGAAAACCAGAGGTGCCTCAAGGTCATGTTTTTGAGATGGAGCCAGATCGGACAGGTCTAGAAACCTCCTAAATTAAGATATAAAGAAAAGAACCCTGAGTCTCATCTCTATCACATGTGGGATTCCGGGAATCAGGGCAGTCAGAAGAACAAGAAATAATAACGTGAGACTCAAACCAAAGTCATACGACCTGGCAAAGATGGGTAAACTCAGCAGGCTGACAGATACAGAGAAACTTCACTCAGCTTTGGAGGTTTTTTGTTTTTTTTTTTCTTCAAAGTTCTAGCTTTCATTGAAACAAAGCCAAATGACATTTTCTTGTGATCTGGAGATACAACTGAGATGCTCCCTGAATCTTTCTATACTCCACACAAGGCAATGAGGCTGCGATACCTGCAGGCCCACCCAGTGTACCATGTCACAGAAACACATCCCACACCCCAACCCTATTTCCATGCACAAACTCCAGGTCCCATCCCTGCACACGTTTCCTTTGCGATGGTGCAGAAACCTCCCTCTTTCCATGCATCACATCATCATCTGCTGAGGATGCTCCTCACCCCGTGGCTTTTAGGAGGCAGGGGACTTTTGGGTTCCCTTCTCTTCCTCCCCCCCTGTTCCTCCCACGTTCTTTCTCTTGGCACCATCTAGTGGCTGCAGGGGTGGAGATGCCTCTCCTTGCTTTTGGGTTGGGTGTGCAAGCCAAGGCTCCTTTAAAACAAGCTGAAGTTGGAAACGTCAATCTGAAGGAAGGGGATCTGACTGCAAGGAGAGCTGTGTCCATACCAAAAAGGACCCCAAGATTTTCTCCTCTGCTCTGTGCTTGTTTTGCCTAAGTGGAGGATCCATGCTGACAGCGAAGCCCTTCGAGATGGATTTTGGGGCCAGCACAGCACAGAGGCAATGCCCTGCCATAAAGCCTTCCAGCCCCATTTCTACTGCCAGAGGTGAAGCCCAAACCCTCAGCAAGGGGGAAGGAGAATCATAATCCCATGGCTGCTGCTTTAGGAACCCCAGGAATAAGGCTGCAGCTCACAGGAGCTGATTGCCAGAAGTGGGGAGGTGCTGTTGCTGCCCATGTGCAATTTCTTTCTTTCCTTTTTTTTCCCCTTTCTTCTTCTTCTTCTTCTTTTTTTTTAATGAATCATTTGAAAAATCCAGCAAAACAGGTTTTCCTTCAAAATATGGAATTAAGGAGATTAATTGCCATTTTTCAAACCATGACTATGGGTTTCTATGCTCCTCTCAGGAAATTCCAGATGAAGGACCATATTTCATCTGGGGGGAAAAAAGCCAAATGCGAGAAGAGAAAACTGCTAGAACATTTTCACTTAGTTGGATGACTTTGAAACCCTCTGTCTTTGTGTCTCATAATCCTCACTGAGGACTTTCACTTATCCCCAAACCATAAGGACTGCAGGATAGGGCTGGGGATGCATTTCCATTAAATGTGACAACCTCCAGACACGCATCAGCTTTGCCTTGCTGCTGTGTTCAGTGCAGCCAGCAGCTCCGCAGCACTCAAATGAACAGCAATACCAAAAGCTGGTGGGAAAGTTTGCAAGGAAAGGAATTCTTTTCTTTAGCAGCAAACACAGTTTCGGCTGAATTTAAGGGCACAGAGTCGGGGGGAGAAGGGTGAGCTGTGTGCCTGCGAGGCATCAGGAGGATGCTGCTGGTGGAGAGAGCTCCTGCAAGTGATGGATTGCACACGGGGGCCGGGGTGATGGATGGATGCGGCCACCGGTGTCTGCAGGCAGTCTGTGAGAGCTGCAGCATCCTCCCCTGCTTTCCCCACAACCTTGAGCCCTGTATAAGCCTGCTGTGAGCTCCTTGCCTTGCCAGTCAGGGGGACGCAGGGAGGAGCAGAAGCAGAGTGGATAAAACCCTTCTTTTATTCCCAGCACGGAGCAGAGCCGCAGTCATCACCTTGCCTGACCTTCGTCCCCTCTCAACCAGGCTGTTTCAATCGGTCACTGAAGTGTGGCAGAAAGCCCAATTCCGTCACTTCCTCTTCTTCAGAAATAAAAAGCAAATGTTGGGCTGCACAGCCCAGAGTTCAGACCAGGGGAAAACCCACAAATCTCTGGGCCGTCTGGGATCTTTTGTTTATCGCTGCACTTAATCCCATTTTTGGGTCTCCCAGGCTCAGCCTCGAAAGAAAGATAAATGAGGTGCGTCAGAAGCTCACCTGATTAACTTGGCTAATTCCATGATTTTGTTCTTTTCCAAGACTGGTTTGGAAAGAGTTGGGCGGGGGGGTGGGGGGAAGCATGCATGCATGGAACAGAGTCCCAGCCTCGTGCAGTCAAAGCAAAATCATTATTATTATTATTATTTCCAAAGGACTGTCAGTAACAAACAAACAAACCAAACAAACCTTGCGTGAAGACTGCATTCTTGTTGCATTTTCAGATTTGGACCACAGAGCCCCCAAATGAAGTTTCCAACAAAGCCACTGTGCACAGGTGTGCTGCTGCTTCTGCACCGTGCCATGCTGTGAGAGCAGCAGCTTCTCCCACAGATAGTCTGCAACATGTGTGGCATAGATAGAGATCAGCCCCTGTGGTGACGTAGTTGCACACACCATTTCCTCTGCTTTTTCTGAACAGAAAGGTAAAAAGAGGAAATTATGCCATGTTTTTGGAGGAGCTTTCTATAGGAGCATCCTGTGTGGCAATACATCTGCCAGCCCCAGAACCCTCCCTGGGGTGTCCAAACAAAAGGCATAGAGCTCAAAAGACTGCTGCCTCCCATCCCAGCCACAAAACCCAAAAGTTTTCCCCCAGGATGAGGGCAGCAGGACTTCTTGCATTTTTTCCCATGTGTAATCACAGCTTGCAGCAGGCAGGGAGGATGATGCTCATGCTGCAGGAGCATTGCTCCCTGGATGAGCAATGGGAGGCAAACACACGGGCAGACCTGCTTACCATCAACCTGCAATACATCAGGGCTGGGAAACAAGAGTGGATTAGCTCTGATTCTCAGGCTGGAATCAGCCCTGCAATTCTTGCTGACCAAACGGATGCCTGGAGCAGTCCCACTGCTGGGTGTGATCCAGCTGCAGACAAAATCCCTCCTGCAAGGCCTTGCAGCAGCTCAACCTGCTGAGTTTTAGCTGCACGCCAGCACCCTGTGAGCCAGCCCCATGTTTTTCAGCACTGCCTGAGCGCCCCTGCAAAGGAGATGCTGCAAACCCCATCTCCAGGTGCTCTCGCTCCAATTCCATCCTCCTTCCCCAGGACATCTCAGCTCCCTTTCGGCAGATGATCCATTTTAATGGCTTAAGCCCAAATATAAGCCATCCCCTCCCATCTGGTTTGGGTTGGGATTCTGGGGGCTGTGTGCTTGGCCCCTCCAGCTTGAGCCCCTTGCAGTGCCCCGGGCACTGAGCTGCTGCCGCCAGCATCTGCTTCCAATTGCTGCTGCTCCCACCAGTGATGGGAACAGCCGGGCTTTTGTTGATGTCCGGGGTCTTAAAGGCACCATGTGTGGACAAAACCCATCCCCTGCCCTGTTCCAAAGCTTCTTGGGTGAAGAAAATCATTCCAGCAGGTTTTTCTCTTGATAACAAAGCAAAGTGTTACTTGGTGTAGGGAACCTGCTTTGGCAGGGGGGTTAGACTCGATGATCTCTGGAGGTCCCTTCCAACCCCTATGATTCTGTGATGTCCTTGGGCATCAAGTGATGCTCATGCCTATGTTCCTTCTGGCAGCATTTGTGCCTCTGCAGTTCTTTCCACACAGCCTTACAGAGGAAGCAAGGAGGCAGATGTGAGCAAAGGAAGAAAGATCTGGAAGTATGGTCTTTGTGCAAAAACGGAAACATTGCATTTCCACAATGAGAAGCACAGCATTGTAGCTCTTTTTGTATCCAGGGTTAAGTGGGAAAATGGCACAAAAAAGAGCCCTTGGAGTTCAATATTCATTTTCCACTGGTGGACTGAACCAGAATTTCCTTTGCTGGTGAACTGTGTCTCTTATTCAAACAACCCCTGAACCTGATCCAGCTGCAAGGAGGAGGAAGATGGAGGCTTTTTTCCATACCCAAAACATGCTTGCAAGCCCAAGAACTCTGTCCAGGTGAATTTGAGATTGTGGCAGGAAAACTCTTCCTCCTTTTGCTGCCATCAGTGGTTTTTAGTCCTGGAGGAGCATTAAGCCATGGCTGTAGGAGACACACTCCAGCCCATCCTCTCCTGCGTTCAAATTTTGCTTGATTACACACCAAGCTGAAATACCTGAAGATGGCCTCTCTGTATCCACTGGTGCAGCAGGCAGAGCAACCTTTGATATTAATAGCTGCCCTTTACTTCAACTTGCTGACACCATGAAGATGGTTTTAATTAAAACTTGTTAGCAGCAACCTGTTCCTGAAAATGAGCGCAGCTAACTTGATTATGGAACTGCTTCCTTAGCAGTCCTGCTCTTCCCAGAACCTCATTCTGGGCACAAGTGTAAATCCTCTGTGAACTCACAAACTTTGGATGCTATGTGGCTGGGATACAGGATGCTGTGGGACTGGGATGTGGGATGCTGTGGGGTGAGATTCAGGATGATGCAGGTAGATGATGCTGTAGCATCCAGAAATGAGCCTCGGCATTCAGAGCCCTGTAGAGAGGTGATGTAGGAAGTTTTGAGTGTGGAAAGCCTATTTTTTGGAGCAGAATAAAACTTCAAGCCCATCTCCTGGACATGACCTTGTTGCTGGGGAGCTCCACGCTGGGTGGGAACCCTTTTCCTCCAACCAGGTGGATGAGCAGTGAGAGTCAGCCCCAGGACAGGGGGAAGCATCCCCACCTCCTCTCCATCTCTGCCTCGTGCTGCAGCCTTGTGCAAGGAGCAAAAATTATGAATGGCTCCTTCCCCCCGCCGGCTCCCCCTGCTTTCACTTGCGTGTCGCCAGCCCCCACGAGCAGCTGTTTCCTATTACCATAAAAGCTGACAAGGTGCAGGGCTGGAGCGGAGCCTCCTTTGGCAGGTAATTTTGATGAGAGGCAGAGGGCTGGGGCCGAGTGTCTCTGATGGGTTTCCGGCAGTGTTATCAGCCCCACACAGCCCCCTCCTGGCTGTGCGTCCCACCCGAGGGCTCGGCTGCACCAGCTTTTGCCTTGGGGTGCTAAGTTTGCTTCTTCTGCTTGTGTTGCTGTCTGGAAAAGGGATGCTCATGGCAGGGAGGGGGTGGGAGGGGGGGGCAAAATACTCCCTGAGGACCTTTCCTCTATTTGGGATGGTGGAATGGCTTCAAGATAGAAAAAAAAAAGGATGGCTGTAAGGTACAAATGGGAGTGCAGTATTTCCCCCTCTGCATGTCAACCACCCAATTAGTGGCAATGAGCAGCCCAAGCAGCTCCAAGCACCGTGTTTGACGGCTGTGAGGTCCAGCTCCCACCAGTGAGCATTTCACCTGTCTCCAGGAAATGTATCTCCAGTGCACCTGGCTTGGACACGTTTACAGCTTTCTATCTCCCTGCAGCAGAAATAACCCAGCTGCTGGCTGGGGATGGATAACCCAGGCCAGGCCTTCAGCCATCCCTCTGCCCACAAGCAGACATCCAGCTCATCCCCTTGCACTGCACAGCATCTCCACTGGCACTGAAGAATGCAGGCAAGTAGCAATGCTGCTGGGTTGGATTCAGAGCTTGAACAGCTCTCTGGCCTCTCCCAAACATAACTTCTATTCATGCTGGAGGTCAGCTTAGGCTGTGGGGCCAGCCAACGCTGAAGGATGATTCGTATTTATTAAATAAAGCAAATAAGTGGATAACATTTCTTCTGAGGGCATGTTGGGTTCGCTTCCACAGCTGAGAATGAAAGGAGCAGCACTGTGTTGCAATGCAGGCTGTACCCCTGTGCCCCCAGACAAATTAATCACCTGCTCCCACGTCAGACACATTAAGCATCATTTTGTGGCTCTGCATGGGGGCTCAGAAATCTCAGCGTTATGGCTGAGTTGCTGTGGCTGGAAAAATGCAACGGGGGGGAAGGTGAAATATAAGGGAGCAGAAAGCAATTTGTATTCACCATTTTTGTGCACAGACTGTGAGAATTTGTTGTGTTGTGTTAAAGGAATCAGAGGTGTGTGAGCATGTGTGTACACACAGCGTGAAGGTGCCCCATCCCTGGAGGTGCCCAAGGCACTGGATGAAGTCCTGGGCAGACATTTCTGGTGTGGGACAACCAGCCCATGGCATGGATTGGGGCTGGGGGGGCATTAAGACCACTTTCAACCCAACTGTTCTGTGGTTCTGTGGTGTGGTGGGGGTCTGCAGCATCCCTTTCTCCTCCTGGGTCCTTCCCATGAGGTGATCGTTTTTCTCCCTAGAAACTCCTCGGTCGGCCTTGTTTGGTTTTCCAGCAGGGCTTATCCATTTCAATTGTCCTTCATTAGCCTATAATCAGATAATTGCCTTCCCTTCAACTTCAGCCCAGGCTGTGCAGGCAGCTCACGACTGCACTGCACGCTCCCCATCCCCAATCCCATTAGCACGGGGCTGTCATCCTTCTCCAATGAACCTTCCAGCACAGATAGCTTTGCGTGCACACTGCTTTCTCCTCTAGCACTCAACTAGTGAGAGCCTTGATGGGGCAAGGGGGCAATTTGGTCTTCCAGTGCTTCCACCACTCAGTGGTGCAAGGATTAATGTGCTGAATTTCTTTCCCCCAGACCCTCAGGGCTTGTCCCCTCTGTGTCCTGCTCTCCCACCCCACACGCTCCAATCCCAGTTGCAATTCTGTTTGCATCTTGCTCATAAAACCCTTCTGTCGGGCTTCACATCAGCCAGAGACCATTTCTACATGCCTAATGGCTTCCAGGGCTGGGCAATACCTGGATGTCTGGAGGAGGAGAAGAGCTCCAGCAGAGAGCTCCAGCTTTAGCTTGTACAGATTTGCCTGATTTTTTTCCGACAATCCTGCCTCAATTTGCAAATGTGCATCTCAGGATTCTGCCTGAACACGTGGTGCCACTTCCAGCACTAACACTGCTCCTGAAGCCCACAGAGTGGGCTGCTCACTCTGCCCAGTGACACATTTTTTCCATTCCTAAAGCCACTGTTCTCCTGGAGAAAACAACCAATGGACTGAAATGCACAAAACCTGAGTCATTTTTGATACAAAGGCCACCTTCAGACAAAACCCAACCTCAAGCCCATGGTCCCAGGCTCTAGAACCTCTCAAGTTGCTCTCCAAAGCAGCACCACTTTCTTTTTTTTTTTTAGTAGCATCATCCTAGCCATGTCCTCACAAATGTTCAGTGTGCTGAGCTGTCATTGATTTTATGGCACTGAGGTACTCAGAAGCTGGGGCTCCCAAGCTGTTGTGAGATTTGGTCTCTAGGGAAAAGCCCTGCTGTCCCACCAGAGGTTTGACTCCAACGGTGGTCTTGTGTTGGAGAAGCACTTTAGGATGAAAGGAGTGATAGAAGTGTCAAATATTATGCTAAATATCTCTGTGAGAACTCCTGGATGTTTTAGGAGCGCTGCCAGGCAGGGAGCTGAATAAAGCCAAACTCTCCTAGTGTATTTATTTTTTGAAGGCTTAAAGTTGTTTAAACAGTAAGGTCAGAGCTGATAACAAGGCTGGGAGCAGTGCCCAATCTCCATCCTCTGCACGTTGATACTCTGCATGGAGTAAAATGGGTACCCCAAAAAAGAAAGTGGGAGAAAGAAATTTGGGATGTATCCAACACATTGGGGTGCTGTTTGGGACAGAATTCCCACCTACAATGGCCAAGTTGGTTGGATATTAGGAACAATTTCTTCTCTGGAAGAGTGGTACTACTCTGGCACAGCTGCCCAGGGAGTGAGGGCTCATCCCTGCGGACGTGGCATTGAGGGATGTGGGCACTGGGCACGGTGGGATGGGCTGGGGTTGGACTGGGGATCTGAGAGGTGCTTTCCAACCTTAATGCCTATGATCCTGTAAGCTGCCCATAGCCTGTATGTAGCAGCCCTGAGATGCTTCTGGTACCTGGGCCACTTCATTTCCCAGCTGGGGTGCAGAGATATAGCTAGGGGATTGAGGAGACATGGAAGCAGCTGACCACACTACTGAGCTGGCAGAGGTCGTGCTTGCAGAGCTCTCTCCTGTCATTTACTGATCCTAATCAGGCTGCAATAAAACCTGTGATTGCACATCTCATAAGCGAGATCACAGGGAGAACAGGAAATGAGCTAAGTTAATCAAATTAGATGAAAGACAAGGAAAAAGGAGCCTGAAAATCCCATCTGGGGAACAATTTTATTAGTGCTTTGCACTCCCATAGATATTTTTGATGGGGAGCATTGGAGCATTAATTCAGCCAGTCAGTGCCACTTTGCGACCTCTCCGTCTGAGCGATGTATTTCTTGTTGTGATGTTCTCCCTTTGTCAAAATTCAACACATTTCTCTCCCTTGTAGAGTTTCTTGTGTCTTCCTGCCCTTTAGGGCTCTGCTAATTCTGCTGTCTCAGACTGATGGTGAGGAGCCAGATCTCTCCTCTCTGTGCTGGATCACAGAAATACAAATGCAATGAGCGGGGCATATCTTCCTGTCTTGAGAACACATTTGGTCCCTTCTTCCTGCCTTTCTCTGAGTTTCCTTAACAGAAGGAATGAGTATTTCACTGCATTCCTTCTGACATAGACTTCTCTTGCAAGTCACCACAAAAGCCTGGCAAAAATAGAGAAGATGAATGCAAAGTATTGTGTATGCATCGTATTGAAACCATAACTTCCAGACCACCCAGAAATACAGAAGACATGCTTGACATTCAGTGGCAATTTTACCTTGCTCACTGCTATCAGTTTTGAGGTCTTTCTGCCCCACAGAGGCTCATGTGTGCTCAGTATGTTACCTTGGGGTCAGACAGATCTGGGTGCTCACAGCATCCTCCCATGGCCCTGTGCATGTCATGCCCAGGCCATCTTCAACAGTAACACCTCCTCTGGAAAGGACATCTCAGGGAAACAAATGGCCCTCCACAGCTGAAGCTTTCAGCATTTGTCCTCTCAAGGAGCAAATGTGAACCAAGCAAGGCGGCAGTGGCTTGAAGCCAGGCCAGGGTGTGTTGGTCCCATTTCTGATCAAATAGAAGACTGATGCCTTAGCACTAATATGCCCATGCATAAACCAGGTTATTTCTCTTCTTCCTGTACTAGACCTATTGTTTAGCCACAGGAACCCTCCAACCACTCTTTTAGCACCCCCTGCCCTCCTTGATCCACCAAGCCACATTTTTCTCTGTGTGCAAAGAGAGGAAAGCATTTGACTTGCAAATACTGTTTCAGTTCCTCATCAAGAGTTGAGCATTTTGAACAGCACCATGTTACAGTGGGCCTTCCTCACCACCCACCTCCACCTCCTTTCCCTCCTGAACCTTCCACCCTATGTGGTGCTGCCTGCCCATTTTGGGGAACACGATGGAGATGTCTGGATAGCAACATGTCATGGGCACATTTAATGTCTTTCTTGCCATGGTCTTGGTCTCCATACACCCATGACAACCTTTCCCTTCCTCACCACCCAGCTGCCACAATACTTCAGATTTGATATTATCTATTTCTGGGCTGTTAAAGGGGCAGAAACCCACACCCAGCTGTAGTACTGAGCCTCCTGGCAGAGAGTTCTTCGTTCTGGGGAGTGGCAATTTCTTTTATTCGGAAAAAAACCATGCAACCAAAGCAGCACAACTTTGTCAGAAAACTGCTAGTTTTGTCACAATTGAAACTGCATGCAGGAAAGGGCTTTCAAATAGGCTTCCTGTTTCAAAAAGACAAAAAAAAATCATTGAGAATGTCCTGAAATTGTCAAAAACATCCTGTTTTGACATTCAAAGAAAATTTGTCTTTTGATCGGTGGCAAGTTAGTTAAAAACTAATAATTTTCTGAAAGAGTAGAAAAAATACCCCACCCAAACCCAAAGCAAAGAATGCTCCAAAAATCCCTGTGAGCTCAATTCCAATTTGGGGCTTTTGACTGAAGGGGGCTGTAAGGGAGCCTGCCTGCTGTGGGAAGCACCAAGGCGTTCAGTGTCTCAAAACATGGAACAAATCCCATCACGCTCCTATCGCATCTATGATGGACTCACTTGATGTTGTTTATGGAGGAAAAAGCCAGCAATAGCAGCATCTATCCTATTCAGATTGGGGTTAGAAATCTAAAATTGCTCTCTTCTTGGAAAACAGTGCAATTCTGCTTTTTAAGAAACACAGGGGAATAGGGAAGAAGAGGTTTTAGGAGCTTGGATACGGACTGCTGTGCTTAATGCTGCTGGTGCTTGTAGTCCTGGAAGATGCTTGTCACCCTGACAGCATCTCTGACGTGTAGAAGACCAAGTGTGCCTTCAGATTGATGTGAATCTGCCAGATTTCACACCCACCTCAAATCTGGGTGCTCCCAACCCCCATTGGAGATGTGCTCCAGCACTGCCAGCTGAAGTCCCTGCAGCCATTGGGAGATGAGAACCCAACCACAGGATAGCATCAGTGAGGGGAGAAGGAGCCAAGAAGAGGTCAGCTCAGGTCAAACCATACACAACTGGTGCCAATGGGCCAAATAAATTTGTTTTTGGAAGTTAGCAAATGGTTCTTTTGACTTTAAGGAGGACCTTTTTGGTGCAGGAGTAAATCCTGCTGTTCTGGCTCCATTTTTAAGACCAAAATATCCTTGAAAGTTGACAAAAAAAAACAACAACACAAACATTCTTTTGGAAAACAGCATGACATGGAATGGATGGTCTGGGCTCTTTTTTTGTTGCCAGGTTTTGACTAATTGTAAGTTTGATCTGAGCCTGTGAACAGTTTTCTTCCTGCAGCCCGTCCACCTCCACACAACCTGCTGTGTTTGAGGAACTGAGCATCTCAGAGCACATCCAGCCTCAGCATGAGGGGCTGTTCTGTGCATCACCACCTCTGGTAGGACCTCAGTGGGACTTCTACTTAGAGGTTTTGGGGGGCAAAGTGAGACTCGAACAGTTAATGAATTCAGTGATTTATAAGCCCTGACATACTAAATTAATTAAGGAACGGTGGACAAAACGCAAATAGAGGACTAGTGAATGAGAACATGCTACTAACCAGATTTCAGATGATGAATATCGGAGTTCATGTGTGATGAAAAAGCAAAGCTATGAAAGGTGTCTGCAGTCACAAGGCAAAGTCTATTAAGCCTACTCGTTCTGGATAGTATTGAACAAAGCTCAGGAGAAAAATGGGATAAAATAAATGCTTTTGATTTTCTAATGCGTTTTGAGCGAAGGCCAAGGACTCAGATGGTTTTCCTAAGAATTACGCTCGGTTGTTTGCAGGGAAATAGCTCTTTACACCAGAACAATCTCTGGAGCTGGTGAAATGCTTCCCAGCTGTGGGCTGTGGAATTCAGATGTCACTTTGCTCTCAGCACAGCAGATGCAGAAGGGCTCAGTCTGTCGAGTGCTTCTTATTAAGCAACAGCCCTAAGGAGCCTGGGCTGTGTGATGGAGAGAGCCAGGAGTCCTGCCTGTCTTAGGGGATGCTGCTGGGACCTGCTGGGGCTGTGCAACCCATGAGCATCTCCCTGTGCTCTGTCTGCAGCAGGAGGGGACTGGGAGGACGCTGCAAGCAGCCTTGCAGTGCATAGCTGATCTTGGAAAATGGGGCAAAACCAACTGGTTTTGGTTGCCCTGGATGTGAGCATAGATAGCTGTGCCCTTCAGGGGTAGCAGCTTCAGTGCTGCATGTTCGGTGGTAATTTACCCCTTTTTCTAATTTTTGCCCCCATTCTCCCTTTGAAGCTTTTTTCCTCCCTCTCCTTTATTTATTTTTTTTTTTTCTGCCCTGGCCAAGCCCTTTTGCCAACATATTTCCTGCTTGTAAATGAGAGCAAAAAGGAGGTTTGGGAGAGAAGAGGGATCATATGGACATTTCTGGGCCTCTGATAAAGGGATGGGTGTGCTGGCTGCTCTGTCAAACCATGTCTGATGGTTTTGTGATGTGGGCTGTGTAAAGTCCCATCTGGGAGAGAGACAAGTCCAAACTCACCCACTCACATATTTTCCAGAGATGTGTTACTGCACATATGTTTGGAGGACAGAAGAAACCTGTTAAAAAGATAACCTTGTCACATCCTAATGCCTTCCTCCCCTGAGTACGGCTCCACTTGCAGGATCCTTCTGCTGCTCCCAGCCCCATGGCCAAGGGAATGGATGCATCTTGCCAAAAAAGAAAAAAAGAGAAGAGAAAGTGCTTGCCAGCTTCTAGCCCTGTTAACACAGAGTTACAGCCCTGAAGCTGCTTAAGATTGGCAGTGGCATGAAATGAGGGCTGGGTGCAGCAAGACAATGCCACCCATGGGATTGTTGTCAGCAGCAGGGGATGCATCCTGCCCTGTTACCCAGCATTTGCAGTTTTTGTACCCATGCACAGCAGAAAATGGCAGAAAAGAGGAAAAGAGGGAGGTAGTAAAGGGCTCTGCAGCACCTGCGAACTGCAGATAGAAAATGCTGCTGATGGGCTCACCTCAGTGTAATGGGGATGGAAAATGAACAGGCTGTTTATCGCCAGCTGGAGCAGCACCACTTAGGTCCAGATTACACACCCATGCCCTAAGTGCTCTTCAAGCAGACCAGGAAACAACACGTATTGCCCAGAAGCCTCCATTCCCTTGATGCTAAATCTCATTGACTGTTCACCCCAAGGCTTCTAAGAACCAGAAGCAAGAGAGCCCAAGCAGCCCAAACACAGCACCACTGCCCAGAGCTTCTCCCCTCCACTTTGATGATGCAGTGGCTATGCCAGGGCATGAGAACAGCCTGAAAGTATTTGTGGGATGTAAACAAGAGGAATCAGAGGAGCCCCACAGGGGGATGGGCATTCTCTGGCCAACACAGCTCAGATTGTCATGCCAGTGCAGTGATGGAAGATTTCCTCTTTGCCCTTGAAGACCTCAGCATGCATGGCTTTGTATGCTCTTCTGCAACCCCTTGGTGACCCAGCTGGTCTCATCCATCAGATATTTTGTAAGCTGTAGGAATTTAGGAGTTTTAGGAGTTCTAGGCTCAGAGCTATAGCTTTCAGTAGACTCAGTATTTTATTTTTAGAATAGCTGAGTGTCCAGCAAGGAAGGAAGGATGCAGTGGATGCTTCAGCATGGGGATCACTTTTGCTGGACCCAACTTGATCCTCATCCAAGAGGTGTCACCCAGCTTGTCTCAACAAAGCACTTGGGAACGGCTTGGAAACATGGCTCTGGGGGGACACAAGTGCTTGCTGCTGGATAGTCCAGATGGAGCTGGGATGTGAGGGCTTGGCAAGCACTTTTATCACCTCTACTCATCACAGGGGCCGTCTGCCAGACAGCTCAGAGGTCAAGGAATTAAGGATGGATGTCTGAGGAGTATCACTTGCATCTCTCACTCTGTTATTATGGAAAAATGTTCTTGTTCATCCATCTCATTTTACACCAGGGTATAGCTTGGCTAGCCTGAAGTTGGCAGTGACCCCTCTGTGAAGCGCCAAGACTCTTTTACACACATGCAATAAAATAAATCACTTGAGTGAGCTGCATTGCAACTTACACTCTCTCCCACCTCAGCACTGGGAAGCGAACCCATTGCAGCGGGTGCTCAGCCTGCAAGTCATCCTTCAGGGATGGTGTACGTGTGGAGGACGCTGGGTGTACGCACGGCAGGTTGGGAAGCAACATGGGCAGCAGTGCTGCATTTGCTTGCTCTGCTGCTGGTCTGTGGTCTCCCACCTTGCAGCCCTTCTGGCCACTTTGACAGCAATGCTCTGCACTGCTCAGGGCTGGGGCTCCTGTTGCATTTCTGCTACCACCCACAAACCCACTGTGTAATGAATGTATCACAATCCCCACCGGGCTTTTCCATACAGCCATCACCAAGAGCCACTGATTTCCCCTATCAGGGTGAAGGATTTCCTCCTTTTGTCTGTAATAACACATTGGAAAGCTGTGGGAATAGCTTTCCCTTCACTGACACATGAGCTCTCCCCCCCCAGCCCAACACTAACCCTGTTCATCAGTCATAGCACCACCCCATCCACCTTCACACCACCATCCAAAGACCCACATCTCAAATTACTCTTTGCTTTACTTTGAAAATCCACCCTTTTTTCACTTTCTCTTCCATATCTCCAGCCCCAGAGACTTCTGGCTTGCTGGAAGAGGGGCACCCATTTATAGAACAGTTTTGATGCTTTTCCAACAACATAGGTACAACTTAGCAGAAATGTTTTGCATCTTGTGCTGCAGAGAGCAGTGACTTTTGGCACTGGAAGGCTGTGCCCTTGGACATGCAGATATGCCAGGGCTTCCTGCTGTGCTGATAGAGCAGGAAAGCAGGTTATTAGCATGCATTGGCTAACTGCAAATCTGGGATTTGTTCACTTAGCTGCCTCTTACTACACAGATATCTGGTCTGTGAGCTCGCATTAGGCATTCCTTGCATGCATACTGAATATGTGCAGAAATGTGCTCATGCAGGCTTTGATGTCTGCAGTATGTAACATCATCTGTTCTCTGATAAACTTGTCCTCTGAGCTCAGGACCAAGTTTGGGGATCCTTCTGCCTGCACTTCTGACTTTGTGCAACATCTGGGGAGTTTAACATGTGCTCAGGAGGGCAGCATGCGATTAATTGGACATTAAGTGGTGGGCCTTGTCTGAGGCCATTGCACATTGTATTAATTATGGAGTGGCTAATAACAACCTTCTGCCCCTGGTATTTATAGAATAATAAAATCTGTCCCTGACACTGGCCTCACATCTGGCAAAACTGGCAAACACATTTTCATTTACCTCCCTTTCTCAAGCGTGTTAATAGCTTTCAGATTTCCAGGGGAACAACTGGAGATCTTAGAGCATTATGGACACACTGCTAATGGCTCTGGAGTGAAGGCTGAGCTGAGATTTGCACTTCAAACAAGGCTGGATCCCCTATTCCTCCCCTTGCCCTGTGTGGCAGGGTGAATATGGGATGTGGGCATGTTGCACTGAATGAGACATTTACAAACACTGCAGCTTTGTTTAGGAAACATTCTCCTGGGCTGTTACATTAAATAGAAGAAAGCATGGCCGTAAACATTAGTATTACTAACCAGTGTGCTCCTGTGAGCTCTGTGATCAGACCCAAAGTTCTGGAGAGCCTGTGATAACAGGGAGGCAGGGGATGACAGTGGGTGTCAGTGGGTGCAGGTAAGCGCATGGCTGATGTTGCAGCGTGTGATGGGAGCAGGGCCAGGGCAACTCAGCTTCTGCGCAGGAGAGAACGGAGAAGGACCTGCAGTGGGGAAACCCAAACTACCCTCCCCTGTTGCCAAATTAGTTCTTGAAGATGTGGGTGGTCTTCTCCTGCACGTTCCTGAATTGAACAGCATTGAACCATTGGGGAAAAAAGAAAGAAACCCGTTCATCCTGAAACATTCCCTTGCCTCGTTGTAGCTGCTGAAGAGCATGGCTGGAGTGCAGCAACACAAAGACAGGAGCAGAGGAAAGTGAGGCAGGGCTGTCCCACCAAAGGAGAAATAGCTGCAGGATGGGGAATGGAGCTGAGGTGCACACCCAGGGAATCTCCCAAGATGCTTCTCTGCTGGCCAGCATGCTCCTGTTTTGTTTTCTCCTTTGCTCCTGTTTTGTTTTCTAAAGACTTTGTTTGGCTGTCAGCAAGTCCCAGAGAAGTGAACATCTCTGTGCTGATAACAGAGTGAGAAAAATGGTTCCAGAGATGCATAGGTTACGTCTGTAGAACGAATGAGTAGGGAGTATTTACAGGAAGACACGGGGAATAATACAATGTTATCAGCCTCTGCTTCCGAATGTTGCAGACTATCTTGACCACTTTTGACCTGGAGAAAACAAACCATGTGATTTGTGTTTGTAATCATAGGGCAGCAGGGAATAGGTTAAGGATGAAGAGACCATCAAGGGGCAGCAGAACGCCTCATTTCCCAGGAGACTGCTAAATAATGACTGATCTGTCCACACACACAAGTGGGAGGATGTTCCCGCATCTTCCCCCTCTCGTCCCTCAAAAAAACTGCTGTTCTCTGAGATAGAGCCCCAGCTTGTCTCCGTCTCAGCCCCACATGAGCCCCTCTAAGCGGAGGAAGTTATATCACCCTCCAGGAATTGCTCGCCGAATGCGATGCGATGAAGGTATGTGCCGCCTGTAATCATCTCTGGAGGCAAGCCAGCGTCCCCCCGCGCTATCAAAGGCTCTCTGTCAGGCTCTTCTGCCTCTTGCCTTATCGTGGGTCAGGAGGGCATGATGTAATTCAGGCAGCAGAGCAGGAGCCATGGAAAAATCCAGTTTACAATAATCCCTTCGTCTCTCCGTCAAAAGGCGGTGGTCCCAGGCAAAGAGCTTCCCATGGCTGTGTGGATGGTTTGGTTATTGGACAAGAGGACAGAAATAGCTTCCCTGGTGCTGCTTGTGAGTGGGAAATTCATCCAAATGAGGTGCTGGGACTGCGAGAGAAACACAAGGTTTCTATGTGCTGTCATTGGTCTTGGTTTGGCTTGAAGCTGAGTTATCACCTGGAAGAAGTGATGGGCATGCTACAAGTTCTTTCTCAGTGTGGTGTATTTTGTGCTTTTCTGTGCCTTGCAAACACAAGGTGAGGTGGTAGAAGAGCTCTGCTGGGGGGCATCCAGGGTGGGCAGCTGTGCTCTGCCCTCCTATTGATCCGCTGCAGAGAAATAGCTCCAAAATGAGCACTGAGAGCTCCTCCACCTCCTCAGCCTCTCTCAGTTCAGGATTCCTGGAGAAGTTCACATGCATAAAGCTTACTAGGGAAGATCATGGGACAAAAGGTGGCCACAAAAGGTGGCCAGCAGCTGGGAAGGTGGCTTTATGGGACGGAAAGCTGAAACATCCCCTGGCCACCTTTGGGCATCTCCTACTTTGCACCAGTTCTGGTCCTCTGATGCTCCCTAACTAAAATCCTCTTTCATCTGATCCCCTCCCCAGTGCCTTTTCCCCACACACACACTTGTCACCACTTCTTTTCCCAGCTCTGGAGACATCTGCTTTGTCCACATCCCATAGAAATAATGAGGGGAGGGCAAGCTCGTTGGGAGAAATGTCATAGTTCTCATTGCTTTTAAACAATAACTTCTGAAAACATCTGAAACAGACATAATTCTCCTTTTCAAGAGCCCTATCTGAGCAGCTCCCCAAATGCTTGGCTCTGGCTTCAAAGTTGGCGTTCAGCTATAAATAAATAGCATTTCATTAAAAAGAAAAAGGAGAGAAATTAGCCAAAAAAACTTATACAAGCAGAAGCTTAACCAATGCCAGATAATGGGGCAATATGGATTTTTATTTTTATCCACATGGATCCACGTGCTCTTTATCTCCCACTGTAATTTATCCCTATAAATTAGGTTCATGATATTAAAATAACATTATAGCTTTTACCTACCACAGAGAAAGGCAGTGAAGTTTCATCAAGTGCTTTGAGATCCCGAGATGAAAGGGACAACGACCTTGTCCAAACAGCCTATTGCTAATAGTGCATGCGAGCACTTTGCTGAGTATTGAGGACGTGTTTAAAGACAAAACTTAATCAGCCCTTAATTGGCAGATTTGTACCCATTAGGCGGATGCTGGGCAAGGAGAGCTCACTGTGCTGCTAACATCTGTCCTGAGGCTGAGGTTCATTCTCCCTTCTGATGCCTTGAGAAGATGGACTCCTTGCAAAGCTACCCAACAGCTGAGCACATGCCTGCTGCCCAAAACAAGCATCCTCTGTGCCTTTCTTCTTACTGTTACCCAACATTTGAGTGCATTCTCATACTGGAAAGACAGATTATGTTCTCTGCAGTGCTGTACACAAAGTTGCTCTGTCCTTTCCCCAACGGTGTTTGAAAGAGGAGCCCCAGCGGAAGCGTCTCAGTAGGCAGTGGGGATTTCCAGTGACTGACATCTAGCACCAGAAATGCTTTAAGATGTTGAGGAAAAGGCAGACGAAGTGTGCTGGGCTGGTTTTTACCTGCAGTCACCTTCTAATCAGCCCTGCAACTTCAAAACCAATGGAAGCTGCCAAGCAGCAAAATGTAACTCCTGGAGTCAGGGGCTCATTCAGAGCTTCGCTCCTCCATACGCAATACCTAAAAGGACAGACAGGGTGCTGAGCGATGAAAACTCCCCAGAAGCAGCCTGAGATGTGCAAACAAATAATTTGCATTCCCTCTTCTGCACAGTAAGCGTTTTTCACTTTCACTGAACCCCCTTAGCCTTCCAATTGTGGAAGAAATCATGTTTTCTTTAGCAGAAAAACACTTCCCTCCATTTAATTTAATTAGAGCTGCCTTTGACCGTGGCCTTCAGACCTGAGAGATGAGCGTCACGTGCTGAGTGTCACTCCTTAACCAGCAGCTCCCCTTCTTCTCAGGAATGCTACGCTCTGTGCAGGACAGACATGAAATACAGTGCCTGAGAGTTCCTCGTCCAGCCAGAGTGCGTGGAGATAAGAGAGAATGATATGTCTGTGCTGGGTATCTGTCTGCCTTCCTCTGCTGCCGGTGTTAGAGTGCGCTTTGCTGATGATCTGTCAGCGCCACCTCTTGGTCCTTGGCCCACAGGCATCCCCAACCCAGCACCGCTAACATCCCCTTCCCAGCATCACCAACACTGCCATCCCAGCGTCACCGATATCACACTACTGTGAATATCCCAGTCCCAGCACCACCATCCCCATCCCAGCACCACCAACATCCCCACCCTACCATAAACATCCCCATCCCAGCACTACCAACATCCCAGCACCCCCACCATTCCCTTCCAACCACCGTAGGCATCCCCATCCCTCTGCCATGAGCATCCTGCTGCAGTGTGCACACTCCCCACTTCCCTCCCTGGCGTGGCTGCCCCCAAGGGTTCAGGCTCAGGGTAGGATAATATACCTGAGGTCTGCAAAGCATTAAAGTGAGGATATTGTCAGATATATGAGCTCATCATGGAAGCAGGCCAGACACATTTGTTAGCTGGAGAGGAACTACTTCTTGCCCTGACCCACTTCTAACTTGCTTTGTCTTTATTGTTATCTATCAGCACCTTCCCTACTCATTTGGAATAGTTTGCTTAATTCCTTTCCTTGGCCTCCTTCTCCCCTGCATCCTCAGCAGCTGCTGTAGGGCCTGTATGTCGAGGGAAAGGGAATTGCTTCTCAATTGTTCTCTCTTGATGTTCGCTGACAAGGAAAGCACGGAGAAATAGCACTTTTTTTTTCTGGGTGAATGCTTTCTTGCCATCAGTGTTTTGGCAAAACTGAAGTTTGCTCTGTTATTTCTTGTCGCTTTGAAGGAAAATAACCTCTGAAACTGGGGGCCAGGCTGCTGCAGGAAATTAGGAGGGCCATGGCATGGCTCAGCTTGGCTGGCATCAGTGTTTCCAGGAAAGGAATGTTGAGCAAAAGGACCTCAAAAGATGCCTGGGCTGATCTCTCACCAATCACGGAGCTCATGAAGGCACTTTCTTCTCCTCCCCTCTTTCACCAGGGTATTTTCCATGGAAGCTCTATGGACACCCATAGATTCAGACAGATGGAAAGAAATAGCCTTTTTCATCCATGAAATGAAGGAAACGCAGTCAGCAGTGAAAGCTCAGTTATAGAAATACTGCAAGGACAGCGGTGGGGATGCATTCATGGCTCAAAGTTTCCAACTCACCTCTGTCACTTCGGAGAGTTCATTTCTTTTCTACTCTTCCTCCTTCTGCCTTCCATAGTTTCTAATTTTAACAGAGGCTGAGCACGAGAAAGGGGAGAAAGGGGAAAGGGCAAAAAGCCAGTGGGGGTGCAGAGGTTAATTTTGTAATGAATTTGGCTAATGGGAAAGATGCCTTGGAGAAGATCGCTCAATGGCAATTTAAAGGCAATTTCAAAAGCCAATTAAAGTGCTTTCAAACTCTTCCACCTGTGACTCTTTAAAATGATTCTCTGAGCTCTGCTTGCTCGAGTTTGGCTTCTGTTGCAGGAAAACAGACTAAAACCAGAGATGTCTCCTGCAAAGCGAGTTTGGCGTCATTGCTGCCTGCTCTATTTCACTGCAGCCGCGGCACTTCCAGCAACCCGCTCCCACAAGGACCTTGCCAAAATAACTGAATAAATAAAATTTGCTGCTAAAAGCAATGAAGAACAGAGGGGAGGCCATCTCCTTTCACAGCCTCTCCACATGTTGGTTATAAAAGTGAGCAAAGTCTTAAAAACTGGGCTCTGATCATTCAAGTCCCCCCAAAAACCTGCTGGCTTGGGGTCCTTGTACTTTATTCTTTGCCCTAGGAGGGATGGGAAATAAGCCATAAACTCACCCACATGTGAGCACGCAGGCACACACAGCTCAAGTACCCAGAAAGGGAGATTTTTGCCCCCCCAGGCGATCTCGCACAGCTCCCATAGCATCATTTGCACTGTGGGCTGGGCTGATTCCTACATCTCTGCCCTCCAGATGCTTCAGAGAGGTGTTCTGGCTTTTCATGAACACCTGTGCATGCATCTCATCTCAGATTAGCAACCATCATGCTCCACTATAAAAAGAATGATCATTTCCCTGGGATTTTACCTTTTCCATAGTTCTTTTGGCTGCCCAGCACAGTGTTCCTTGGGCAGGTAATGGCCTCCTGTGCAATGCTTGCTGATGGATTTTTGGCAAATCACAGTGGGTTTGAAACCCCATTCACTGCTTCGTTCTTTCCTCTTGGAAAGAAGAACAGCTCCAAAAGCAAGAAGCTGAGCAGCTGCCTGGAGTCATTTTGACAGTTAATGTTTTTGACAGGGCAAAGCCATCTGGGTTAAAGAATACAGAGAATCTGCAGACAGAAATGGAGGGGAAAGAGCTCAGAGCAGAGGCTCGGGGCTGTGTAAAGCAATACCTGAGGTCAGCTGTGAGATCCTGCTGGGAAAAAACACTTGAACAAGTGGTAAGAGCAGGGTCTTCCATGGGGATGAATTGCTCTGAGTCAGCTCCCAGGGAAGGTTTGCACTGAGCATGGAAGAAATGCAATGCTCTGCAAGGTGCAGGGTGGGCAGAGCTGCTCAGCTGCTCAGAGCTGAAGGTTAACAGCAAAAAGCAGAGGGATAGGGTTCAAAGTCAGGATGTGCAGCGTGCAACACTTTGTGTTTTGCATTTCTAAACCTGCCTGAATTTGGAAGCTGGGACCTGGGAATATCATGCTTTTTGTATTGTTCTTTCTCAGAGCTCATGGCCTCAGCCCAGGGTATATCTCTGGGCAGCAGAGGTTGGTGTGCAGAGCAGAGATACAGAACGCTCTGCTTCCCTGTGATTCCAGCTGCCTGCTGTGCAACTGGTGGAATCCTCTTGAATACACAGCAGCAAAAAGCTCGGCCTTAGTTAACAAGAAGATAAATGAGGAGGATGCTTTGAATGAGCTGGAGACTTGGCCCCTTGTATTACAAAGTCAGCGCTTTCTTCTGAACTGCTTTTAGGCTTTTTGGGGGTTCGTCATGGCACTGAGAGTTGGTTTTCTTGTTTTGCAGTGACAAAGCAGCGTGGGGTCAGGTTCAGAACATGAGAGTGAAGAGGAGGAAAAACACAATGGAGAGGGAGGGCCAGCAGCACCGAGCCCAGCAGTGACCTGCAGCACGTACATAACTCTTTATTCTCTTAATTTAGACCACACGTAGGTGTATTCCAGGGGAATGTTTGGAGTAATGATGTAAAAGGAAGTGCAAGCACGATGAAAACGTATCAGAAAAGCATTACTGGTCTAATTGGGGCATTCAGAGTACAAAACTGGAGTGTTCCTCCTTGTGAGTGCCACCAGGGCTGTGCAGGGAGCACCCACTGCACCCCCAGGACTCACCCAAGCAATTCCCAGCTCCTTTTTCCATCCAGGCTCAGTTCTGTGAGCACCAAATGAAAAATGCAAACTTCCTGCAGAGAATCACGAATCATTTGTTCTCAAAAAGAGCGAAGCACCCAAGTGTGGGCACGACATCAGGGTGCAGGAGTTGTGTGCAGGGATAAATCACCGCTCCTAAGGCCATCCTGCAGTTGTTGGCTGCTCCGTGCAGCGCTGACCTCAGAGCGCTAATAATACGGATGGGCTCTGGAGGCTTTTTAGCATGTGTGTTTTAATGTAATGAGCTTTGGCATCTAAAATGTTTTTCCCCTTTTCGCTTCTCCTTAGGGCTCGAAAACAGTGGGGTCAGCTCAGTTTGGACAGAGCAGACGAAGACAACACTTGCTTTAATGTGCAGAATTATATCATCGGCAGCCAGAGGTCACATCCTGCTGTCTTTTTAAAGATAACTGCAGCCCCTCTCTGTTTCCCTGCTCCCTTATAAACCTGGCTCGACCCATACCCTGTAGCAGCAAGAGCGCACAGCCCAACATCTTGGATTAGTTATGAGTGTCTCAGATGCGCTCCAACTCATATTTCATATCATTCCCCCAGCCATAAGATTTGAGTTTGTCACATTTACTGGAGACTAAAGCACAAACATGTTTTATTCATTATCTGTCCTCCTCTTCGCAACAAGCACCTGCAAAACATTTTGGCTCTCGACTGGAGCAACAAGGTTTCATTAGACATGACACTTTCTCCCTGGCTTGGATGACGAAGCTACATTTTATCCCTGCACTTCCAGGCTGTGAAATTGCCTGGAGATCATCACCTTGTATGAACGTGGACTCCGGAGACCTCTTGGCTGAGATGGGAGAAAGGGATCGAGGTGATTATGTAGATCCGATCACTGCAGTCAGAGGGGCTTGGGGCAGCACTGAGCTGCTTTATCCTTGCAACATCCAAAAGAAAGCCCAATTCTGCGTCGTTAACAGGGAAAAAATGCCACGTGGAGGAGCAAAACTGTTGCATGTTGTCATACAGGGGATTTGCAAGATGTTTGGAGCCGAGATCCCCTCTTGTTATTTTGATTTTAGCCAGCAGCCGATATGGGAGCAGCGGCTCAAAGCTCCTCACCGACTCCACTCTCCTGGCCAATGAATATGGATTGGATGCAAAACAGAAGAGCTCACCAGGAGAGGGAGAGAAGCTGTTTGCCTTGCAAGATTCACCAGCCCAGTGCTCAGATGAACGTTGGAAATGAAGAAGTGAGATTCATGTCCCTCCTCTGAGCTCAGCCCAGCAGAGCAGCACACATCCTGGACCATGAGCATCACCTCTTGCACTTTGGCTATTTATTTCCTCACATCTGTCCTGCCAGCCTTCCCTGGGACTGAGGGGCTGCCAGAAGCTCCCAAGCCATTGGGTTTTATTCCTTTACATGGATCACATTTAACGCTGTGTTGCTCTCTGCTTGCTGCCCTGCACATATGCTCCCCAGGAGGCTTTGTTATGGTGCTTTCCTTTCAATTATCTTCTCCAACGTAGAGTTTTTCTCTCTTTACCTTCCCTCCTTCATTTTCAAAGTCTTTAATCACTTGTTTTCTTCCCGTTTCTTCTTGATTTTTCTGACATGTGCAATAAAAACGCCAGTAAAATATTCATGAAGAAGCACTGATCTCAGGTCTTGGAGATCTCGCTGATGGGATTTGTGTGGCTGTGCAATTAAAAGATACTGTCAATAAAGCAAGATGTTGACACGCTAATGGTGCAGTGCCTCTGAGGGAGGCCGGGGAGACGCCGAATCTGATTTTGCCGTTAGCATTCCAGCAGTTAAAGCCATCAACCCAAGCAGCAGGCAAAGACATCCCTATGCAATTTCAGTTCGGGCAGTGGAGGCACATATTTATTCAGTGCTAAATACAGCCGTGAAGTACAGACTTCTTTTTCCTTTCTTCTCTTTCTCTTTCCACAGTTTGTTGCATTTGAGCAAGTCCCCATTTGCTCCCACCTGGGACCTTCCTGCTCTGCTCTCGTTGCTGCATTTCTGCCCCTTTACAACGGACATGGTGAGGACGGGTTGATGGTTGGATTTGATGACCTTGAAGGTGTTTCCCAACCTTAATGATTCTGTGATTCCTGTCCCTGAGCCGGCATAGCATAGCACTCAGCTTGCTGAAATTAGGTGAATATTTGAGCAAGCAGGAGGGGAAATATCCTTTCATCTTTTGCCTGCCTTCCTCATTACTAACCTGTCTGCACAGAATTGGCTTTCTCATTGTGTGGCTCCGATGGTGTTTTGCCAGGATAAATTTCAGCCCCACAGCCTCTGATTAGTGATTCCCTGGGGGCAGGGCTGCATTCTGCTTTTAACCCCTCTTCACTCCCTGCCCTTCCCTCCCCATCCCTGGCGAGGCTTCCCTACCCTTTCCTGTTATTGTCCTGCCTGCCTCTGATAAGATTAAATACGTGCCCTTCAAAAACAACAACAAAAAAAGACCTTTCTTTTCCCATTCCTTATTGTTCTTCAAAGAGATGGGGAAGACAAGATCCTGCTCCAAACTCCCGCTAAGAAAAGCCCGTGATCTACAAGGCTGAATAAATAACTCCGAGTCCCTGCGGTGCGTGTGAGCAGCGCTCACCTCCGTAATTGAAATGCATTCAGAGAGAACTTGAGTTTTACCTTCCTAATTCATTCCCAGGACTGCGAGAGACTTTTTTTCTTCCTTTTTTTTCCCCTTCATTGCAAAGTGAGCTTTCAGTCCGTGGCAGCCTGCTAACTGCTTGCCCTGCAAAGTCCTTTGATTCTGACGATGTTGAAGGTTTATGGCAGCTCGGGGGGTTATATATGTGTTATGCTCTTTGCTTGAAGCTGTATTTGGAAAACACAGACCTACTGTGGAGGTGCTTCGTGTTTTTGCTAAGCCCATCACTGATGGCACTGGCTGGATGGAGGGTATGTGTTTATTTCTGGGGCTGTTTTCTGTAGGGTTTGGTTGACACGAAGGCATGGCTGCCAAGTAAAGTAAGATCATTTATTAATACTCTAATAAAGAATGTTTTCACCCTAAAATGTTAAGAGAGGCAGCAGGTGTGGGCTGGGGATTAACAATGTTCTTTTCCATGTTCTGCAGTTGGAAAAGCCCAAATCACAGCAAGCTCCTGGCTCTGCATTCATGCTGGATGCATTCACGTCCCGCCATGTGAGCACCAGAGCAATCCTGGAGGACTCTTTCTGCACCAAGGGGAGCTACAGAACAACCCCAGGTGGAATACAGTAACTCCACAGGTCCCCCAGATGTGTCTGATGAGCATTCCCACTCACTGGTGTGTCCTCAGTGCCACCAGGGAATGGTGCTGAGCGCTTTTCCACCGTTTCTATTCCCAAAGCCATCCCTTGGGGTGTAGTGTTGAAAAACGTCCCAGTGTCAACAGGGCTGGTGTGCCAGGGGCTGGGAATCTGTGGGCACAGCTCTGCTTGTGGCCCTGCTCTGAGGAGCAGCGTTGGGCTGCTCCAAGGAAAGGGGTCTGGATGCAGCCCTACTGCCTCCCCCTGTTGCCTCCTAAAACCGTTGGTGTCCTCAGAGACGACACTGGAACACAGGGCTGTTTATTCATCTAGGTGGAGAAATTGATGCTTTGTCACACACACCTCAGGCAAAAATAAATGGCATTCCACAGACACAGCACATCAATGCATCCAGCATAGGCTGTGTAGGATACATTCACTTTGCAAAATTCCTGGAAGCAGAATGTATGGGGTGAGCAGAAGAGGAGCAGATGAGCCCAACTCCACTTTTTCTTCCCTATTTTACACCTTTCCATCAACTCCAGCGGTGAAGTGGCTCTGACCTCATCCTGCTCTGTGTTTTAGCAGCATCTGAACTCTCTCAGCTGAGATTCAGTGGACCCCCTAGGGCTCCGCAGGGGCTTAGAGCATCCCCACCGCCTTTGCTTTCGGATGGCAGGTAATAATTCATCCCCAAATAATGCCTTGCTGAGCAAAGCTGCACGCAGCTCTCCCCAGAGAGGCAGCCTGTGCTCTAAGACCAATTGGAAATTACAACTGCTGTCCCACGGGGCAGCACAGCACTTATTTCAGCCTTGCTGTGGGGGAAGGGGAGAAGGCTGCCATCAAGGCTCAAACATTGTGCACTCTGATGCCCATCTGAATCAGGGTGGATTTTACAAGGGAAGTTTCCTTCCTTGTCCAACAAAGGGTACAACCACCTCTTGCTTCCATTAAAATACCCCATTAACCCATCTATCCCCAAACCCATAGGTGAAAAAGAAGGCTGCATAGCCAATGTCTCATACTCCCCTGAGTGTGTCCAGAACTTGACAGCCTTCAATAGGTTAATTTTTCAAAGCGGTAAGCTGATATTTCTGCATAAAATGCACATCTGCAGGGTAAATGCTATTAAGTGTCAGTGAATTATGGTCCCAGAGTACAGATCACTTGAGCCTTAATGCTACAAGCACCTTAATGTTTTTTTGAATGAAGTTTCTGCTAATTGCTTCCATATGATCTCTTGCTTTCTTGCTTTCTTGCTTTTTTGCCTCCCTTAGTTTTTGTCCCAGAACATACAGTGCTACAAATAATAAGGAATGAAACTGGATTAACATGGGATTAATGCTCACTTTTAAACCCAATTCATGGTGGTTTTTTTCATGGCATTTTTGGCATATGGGCAGTGATGGAACTGGACTCAGATGTTAGGGATTGCTCTTCTGCCCAAGCTGAAGGAGGTTGAAAGGCAGACCCTCCACTATGCCTACCTTTAGCCCCTGTTGGAGCCCTCCTGCTCAGTTATTCTCAATCCAAGACTCAGAGGCTGCCCAGGGACTGGTGGGGTCACCGTGCATGGATCTGTTCCGAAATGTGGGGATGTGATGCTCAGGGATACGGTCAGTGTGCACAGTGGGGCTGAGGATCTGAAAAGTCTTTCCTGACCTCAGTGATTCTGTGGTTCTATGGTGTTTCTATCCAGTATGTTTCCCCAGAGCTGTGACCCTGCCATCACTAAGCTGAATTCAAACAGCAGAAAACCAACAGAACTCCCCCCAAAACTGGCTTTGATTTACGGAGGGAGAAGCGGAGAAGTGCTGCGTGATGGGACCTCTGATTTACAGCCTCTATATTTTATGGCTGGATCCTGGGGGCTTACAGATATCATAGTAAAGCCCCAAAGCAGCCGACTGAATTAGCAGCACTTGAAATACAACAAAAAGCCTCCAGGCTGCTGGAGGCTTTTGCTGTGTACAACCCCTTCGTTAAAGCCTGAATCCCTGATTCCGGTCATGCCTGGGTGCACCTCTGTTGTTGATAACATGATTAACCTCGAGTAGGGTAAGAAAGGAGAAGCAGCAGCCCAAAGGATGTGGGTGAGGAGGCGGTTATCAGTGCTGGGGTTCAGCTCAGGTCATACTGCTGGTGAGGATGGTGACCACTCGGTATTTCCTCCCCTCCAAGCAGAGCCAGAAGAGGTAAAAGCATTTGGCTTTTGGGAAGGCAGAGGCTGTCAGAGGTGCATCTCTCAGCTCACCATGCATCAGTGCCTTGCCTTGAAGGGAGGGAGTGAGGTGGTTGCAGAAGTTGGGAGGATGACCTCAAACCAGAGAAATCTGTACCAAAAATCCTTATGGCCATCACAGTGGTGCTGAGGCATCTTCCTCTAGGTGGGAATGTAATTGTGGGTCCCATGGAAACACTGATTTGAGGTTTTTATTGCAAAGGCTGTTGATCAGGAATGAAAAAATGGGAACTGCAGAAAGGATTTGCAGACCGAAGCCAGGGGATTTCTTGTGGCTTAATATAAACCACATCCTTTCTCTCACAAAACATGCACGTCTGCCAGGGCGACTTTCCATCCACCTGTGCTTGTGTCACTTCAGATTGAAACTCCTTCCCCAGAAGAGTGACTCTGCAGAGATGTGTATAAATATGGGACTACGTTTGTCTGCTTGTTTTATGTAATATCTATGCAAAATACTTGTAGCTATTGGGGAAAAGCACGCAGGAAGGGTTAAGACTTTTCTGTAAGGGGAACTTAGTTTGGATTAAGGGAAGAAGAGATCTGAAAGCAGGGTTGCCCTCCCCAAAAGCTCCCCTGATGGATCCAGGAGCACTGCACTGTGCTGGTGTCTGCAGGTAGAGGATGGGATGGAGGAAGGTGCTACGTGTGCTCCCCTAAGCATCCCCAGCAGGGAATGGTTTTGCTTGGGACTGGGCTGATTTACGCCCATGTTACATCAGCTCACAGCAAACTTGGCTGTAAACGGGAATAAACACAACCATGTAGTAATTTATGCATAAATTAATTTGACTTCAGTAATTAGCCAGAAGGAAGTTTACCCCAACCAGTAAACCTCAGTGGATGGGGAATTCATTAAGCAGCTCTGTTTTGCCAAGTGCAGGGCTGCTTTTGCAAGTCAAAGATTTCATTTAATTGTGTGTTTTTTAATTATTATTTTTGCCAAGAAAAAAAAAAAACCTCTCACTTCCAAGCTCCAACTCAATGCAACAGAGAAGGGTCTGCAGCACTGGGGCCACCTCCTCCACTCAGGGCTTTGCCCAGGAGCCCCATGGGCAGGTGGTAATCAGGGAGCTTCAAAGCAGCCGTGTGCTGCTGACCAGAGCAGCTGGGCGCTGATGAAGAGGCACTGTTTGCTGGGTGGGCTTCTGGGCAGAGCAGGATGCTGCAGTGCTCTGCTTTGTGCTCAGCATTGTGGCTCCACAAATCAGGACAGCCAGAGGCCAGGGAAGATTTCTTCCATTTCTTTTTACTTCACTCCATTGCATTTCTTACTCAGTTTTCTTGGCTGGATCTAAACACTGGCGCTGGTGGGGTGTGTTTCCAGCAGGGAGCAAGGGGAGCTTGCAACCAGCAGGAGCTTTGCAGCACAGCAAGTGGCAGAAACTGAAACATGTAAGGACAACACTGAGGAAGAAGAGGGAGAAATTCAGCAAACTTTCTGGGTTGACACCAGGACTGCTACCAGATCCCATCCTCTTTTATCTCGTGGGAGAGGGCTGTGCTTGCAGGCTGCTGCTAGAGGGCATCAAAGGTTGGTACTACTTTCTCTGGGGCAATAGGTTATGGAAATCACCCCAAAATTGTTATTCCCATTATTCTTCTGAGGAGTGGGCAGCATGAAAGCCTCCCTCTGCTTTTCTGCTGATGGGCTAAAGCCATGCTGGACTCATTACAGGGCAGGAAGGTGGGAGGTGCTGGGGGCAGTGTGAAATAATATGGCATCTTGACACCTTTCCCCCTCCTCCCTGCATCCTGTGAGAAGGAGATTTTTGCCTCTTTTGGTACTGATGGCTTCTACCTGCCCATGGGAGAAGGGCTTTGGAGGCCCAGGTGAGGGTGGGCTTGGAAGTTGTATGAGGAAGGAAATGCATTAATTTGACTAAAGCTGAGCAAATTCCCCCTTTGCAAGCACTGATGAAGGGGCGGAGCATGTTTCACTTTTCTTTTTGCATTTTAAAAGCAAAGTGTAGGAGGGAAGCAGCGTTCCTGGAGAGATTCATTCACACTTTGTCATATTTGGGTATGGGGCAGGGAAGGAGCTGCAGATGGGAGCAGTGGTAGCACACCTCTCACAGCATGGAACAACCCCAAACCTCACCTCCGTGGTCAGCAGTGACAAAAGACACTTTGATATTTTCATAAGCCTTTTCCCCCTCCTCCTTTTTCATCCCAGAGCTGAAAAACAGTAACAAAAAGATGCATTACTGTGCAGGATAAACCCTGAGCCCTCCAGAGCTGTGGGGTCATGGGGAAGAGGAGAGCTCGCTCCTGTCCTAAGTAGCCTCAAATGAGATTTTTTTTACTAATGGTTTGGTAATAGGAGTGTTCCTATTTGCATGCTGCAGCACGTTGGGGTTTCTAAAGGAGATGCAGACAGGGGTCTCAGATGTGCTCGTGAAGCCTGTAAAGTCAGAAAATTAAGATTTGACCTCAGGGAAGTGAAAAAGAGGTGGAATTCACTAAAAAGTCTTGGCCAAATCACTGCCCCCAGTTTAAAAATCATTATGTTAAATCATCTGATGGTGGTGGCTGTGGGGCACGAAGGCTGGAAGTCAGTTTTTGGTGTTAATGGCTTTTCTTATGCAACGGCCATCTGACCTGACATTGTTTGTCCCACAGCACAACGCAGCCCCTGACAGCTTCACTCGGGCTGCAGGGGGGTCGGAGGTCTTCAGCAGGACACGTTTGGTTTGCTCGGAGGACTGCCTGGTACCCACTGACAGCTGCATGGGATGAAGGAGGTTTGTGCATGGAACACGTCTGATACCGATACAGGTGAGGAGGGAAGTAGTGCCTGGGGGTGCTGAGCTTGGAGAAGCTCTGCAGGAGGGGAGCAGCGCCGGGAGCAGAGCCCTTTCTGCATCACCTGCACGTTCTCATCTCGAGATCCGCGGGGAACGCGAAGAAAGCCGCCTTAGGATGCGGGTAAAATGTTGGGCACTGGGATCTGCTTCTGGCACCACCAGGAAGGGGCCGGAGAAGCTGCGTGTGCATTCCAAGGGCTGCACTGCCACCTCCAGGTCTGCACTGTAATGCATTTTTTGTTACCGTTCTTCAGCTCTGGGATAAAAAAAAAGGAGGAGAAAAGGGTTATGAAAATACCAAGGGTGTCTTTTGTCACTGCTGACCACGGAGGTGAGGTTTGGGGTTGTTCCATGCTGTGAGAGATGTGCTACCACTGCTCCCATCTGCAGCTCGCACAGCTGCGGCTCCGGCGCCGTCCCTTTTCAGCGCTGCGGAGAGGTTGGAGAAAGGAGTACTCAACTACTTGCAGTGCTTTTAAATCCCTTTTTAATTGTAGATGAAAGTCCGCACGATCTCTCTTTCCATAAGAATTTCTCACTGCAGAACGGTGTGAGAAACCGGGCGTTTCTACGAGATGACGGCGTTCTTTTGTTATTATTTTTTATTTTGAGCTCACAGCCCGGCCAGGACGATGCCTTCCTCCTCCTGAGGGGTCACTTCCTAAACCGTGAGCCTCTCATTGCTGCGGGGCAGCTCCGTGCGGGGTTGCGCTGGCCCCGCGCACCGGGAGGTGGCACTGCAGCCGCAGCTTTGCGAGCCCTCGGTGGGCAGAGCTGGGCTTCGGGGCCAAAACAACGGGTATCAACATCACCGGATTTTTTCTTTTTGGGAGCTGCATCTTTTTTGGGAGCTGCATCACTCAGATTTCTTACACCTGTTTATCTGGTGCAGGGCGTCGGTCGGGCGGGGTCTCTTTTCTTTGTGGAAAAGTGTGGCTCATAAAGAGGAAAATTTGTTTGAGGATCAAACAAATGGAGATATGGAGCATGGAGAAGAAAACCTCCCCCCTTCTCCTGCAGGCCCTTCCTTTCCCATGTTTGGGCTTTTGCATTTCAGCAGAGCAGGTACCCAAAAAAGGCTGGGCACAGAGGGAAGGTGCTGGCAGGGGGTTGAGAGGGGGCTTTGTGCAGCTCTTGGTGTGTGCAGGAGTGCAGCTCGAAGCATATATCAGTGTGTGTTTGGGCACCTGCATTAGCACGTGTGTTAGCACATGCCTGAGTGCATAGCACTGATTGGCACAGAGCAGCCCACCAGGTCTCCTGCTTACAGCCTCCTCCCCCATCAGTGCTACTTTCCTCCTTACCAGGAGTCTGAGCATCTCTTTCTGCCTGCAGCCCTCTTGCAGGGCTTTCCCCTGTGAGGACAAAGTGAGATCTGTCTGCAGGTGCTCCAAAAGGATGCACAGATCTCCCTGTGCCCCCCAAGAGGCTCAGGGAGGGTCTGAAATCAGTGTCAAACATTCTTGATCACTGCATATAGCGTTTAGCTACTCCACACTGCTGTCTTTGTTTCCTGCATTACTTGAGTTGTTATTCAAAGTATTTCTCACTTTTTTCCCAGCACAGGTCAAGTGTGTTTTATAGGGAAAACAGTGGGAAGGAGCAAAACGTGGGAGCCTGGAGCCAGGAGGGTTTCCCTGGCATTTGTGAGTGATTTTTAATTCTTATCATTTCTATGTTTTGCTTTTCTGGATACTTTTTAACTGAGCCAGTAATGGGATTAAAAAGGCATTTTGCCATTGGGCCTAAACATAGGTATAGAACAAAGGTGGGCTCTGAAGCACACACACATTCATACTGAACTGGAAAACACCAGCAGGGAAAAGCTGGCAAGCAAAAACCCATCAGTAAATGCCCTCCAGGGACAGGCTCTGTATCTCTAAGCTTTGCCATGCCCTGCCCTACACCCAGGGACAGGCAGTGTAATTCCACCCTCTGTCCCTTCCTGCATCTCAGACCACCCGACAGCTGAAATAAAGATATTAAATGCAAGTAGTATGCAGGGATTTCTTCCTTAAACCCTCCATTCATCCCTGCGTTTGTGGGCTGACTCCTTGGATGTTTTGTGCTGCCTTTTCAGCCCGGTGACAGTCAGGGCTCAGCTCTCATGGCCAGGCAGAAATAAACCTCTGCTCTCACATCTTCACACTGCACCTCTCTGTGTATACATCTGTACAGCCAGGATGCTCTTAAAATGGAAAATCAGCGAGATATATCTAGCAGATAAGTCTTTGTATTATTATTCTTGTTTATCAAGTGGAGGGAAAACAATTAAAACTTCCATTGGAAGAAAAAAAAAAAGAACTGCAAGAAATCAGAGCCCACACTTAATCTCCAGTCTTCAAAAGTTTCTTGGAAAGCTTAATTAAATGGTAATTCATCTGTGCATTGGCTCTGCCTTGTAGAGCCTGATAATGCTGGAGTCTTAATTAAAAAAAAACTAATGCAGCTTTGAGTTTTTATTCTGCTAGTTCAAGGGGAAAAATCACCAGCCAGTGCTGTCAATAGAGCTGAGAGATGCCTCAGCATTGCATTGATTTTATTCCGTTTAAAGTCACGGTGTCAGTTTGGGTAATGATATTAAAAGTTATTCTGCCTTTATTTATGTATTTGTGCACGGTGGGGATTGCAGCACCCGGTGGAAGGGGATCTGAGGAGAGAAGGGCTTTGAGCAGTGCTGCTGAAGAAGCCCAAAAGTTCCTATTTATCAGCAAACAGGAGCACCAAGCAGGGAATCCAAGCATTTGCCTTTTTCCCCCCCCTTGAACAGAGCATTTTTGGTCAGTGGCACCACCAGGAAATGGCTTTTTTTGGGTGCTGTCAAATTGGCTGCTTGTCTTCTGCCTTCGTGTCGTGCTCTGATAGCAAAGATGTCTCTGACTTTGCTGCTGGATCTGCTCTCCTTCCCTTACATCCAACGATGTAAGGGTCTCTTTAATGCTAATTAATGCAATGACACAATGAATTAATACTGTATTAGGCAAAGCTGTTAATTATATCGAAATAAAACAAAAGAATAAAGGAAGCAAAGCAGGGAGAAGAGACAACCTGAGCTTGGCTTCCCTCTCAGCATCCTCAACACTCCAGGAAAAACCAACCTCAGGAGCATCCCCATAGAATCCCTGAGGTTGGAGAAGACCACTAAGACCATGCAGTGTGACCATCAGCCCATCGAATGGCAGCCCCAGAGCACAGCTCTGAGTGGAAGGACACAGAAGCGCCTCCCTGCCTCAGTTTCCCCACACCACGCAGTGCCGTCAGGTCCATTGCCAACAATTAATTTCTGAAAATACCAATTAAACAGCATTAATGAGCGGGCTGTGGCTGGCATCCTCCTGCCTTCCACAAGGCAGTAGTTTGCTTCAGACACTGCTGACTTTAAATTATTAACCGGCCGACAAGCGCAGCTGCTAACGAAGCGCTCCTGGCTGGCGCGGTGCTCGAAGCTGTCACAGGCAGCATGAAAAACCCTCTGATGCTGCTTGAGTTAAGGAGAAGCACATCATTTTGCTTTCTTTTTAATGCTGCTCCCCCCTTTCTCTTTCCAGGCTTGATGTTAATTCAGAAATAATTGGGAAATGTGGAAGTTAAAGGCTGAATTCCCCCCCCTCCCCTTTTTTTTTTTAATGCAGGAAAAAGGATGGATTTTTTTTAGGAAGATTCCCATCCCACCTCATTGTTCTCACTGCCCACATCCCTCAGTGCCACATCCCCATGGATCTGAACCACCCCCCAGGGACGGTGACCCTCCTGCTCCCTGGGCAGCTCTATGGGAGCTGCTGAGTCACGGCCTGAACCTCAGATTGATCACCTGAGCAAGCACTGGGTCAGCCCTGGGAGCACAGCTGAAGGCCATTCTGTGCTGATGGAACAGGTGGAGCCTGGCTGCACCTCTCCTACAGCCATTTAAGAGCTGGCCACAAGTGGGGAAGGATCTCTTCTGGATATCCCTCCTGTGGAGTTTTGCAGCGAGCCCAGGACACAAGTAAGCATTCTATCTATTTTCTTTTTGGTATAATAACTTGCTTAGCCAAACTCTCTTGTTTATTTCGTAATTATAACATCTGTGTAGTCATTGATTATACAGTAGCCCTTTCTATCTTTCTTGCTTTGGCTGGTGCTAGCAGATGGTGAAGGATGTGCTATGCTTCCAGCATTGCTACATCTTCAAAGCAAATCTGGGTTCTAACCCTGCAGGTCCACCCAGAAGCTGGGAGAAGCCTTCCTAGGAGCTCAGAACACATTCACGTGTGTTCAGGGGTTATTTTAGTATTTCACCAATAGACCAGGAAATGGCTGCCCATTCTCAAACATGTCCTGATCTTAGGTTATGGGTGAGACCTACCAGCCCAGAAGGGATAAACAAGTAGAGGTGTGTCAGATTGATGCTATTGGTGAAAGTGTTGATGTGTCCCTATGCAGATGTGCCAGAAGTGGTTTTGGTGAGGAGCAGTAAGCAGCAGCTCAACGTGTGATGGGTGCAGCCTGTTATAGGAGAGATGCTGGCTGTTTGTGGCAGGTCAGCTCATCAGCTTCTCCGCTTTGCTTTCCCCTTATCTCTTCTCTTTGTGAGCATCTGCAAGGGGAGATGACAGTCCCCTAATAATGGCCTTCACCCTCTATTTACTGTATGTGCTGGGGTGGCTCTTGCTCTCTCTTTCCCCCTTTTAATGCTCTTAAGCACATCCCTCGCTGGCTTTTCTTGAGCAAAGGAACACGGTGCTTTGGAGAAACCATCTCAATGGCTTATTTCTCTTAAGTCGTGTTTACTTCCCCTCTGCATGGCTTTTGCCCTACAGGTAAATGAAATCCTGTTCAGGCAGCTGCTGTTTGCTCCACGTTCAGCACCAGGAGAAAAAGTGTGAGTTTGTGCTGTTCTGGGGCTAAGCTGGAGGCTGCTGAGGTCAAGTGGATTTGGGAGCAGAGCAGAAACGGGCCCTGGTCTCATGGCTCAGATAAGCAGCTTTGTTGCATCTTAGAGGAGAGAAATGAAATAGGCACAAGCTCCAGACTAGGAATTATAGGGTTAGCAGGGGGCTGAAGGTGAGAGGAAAAGTAATGTGACTAATTTGAGGTGTAGATAAGGGCAATAATAATAATACTCCTTTTGGTAAAAGCTTGCAGTGAAGTTATGTACATCACCAATAAAATGGGCAGGCCTGTTCCTACTGCTCTTCTTCCTATGCAACAGCCCTCCAGCATGGACAAACATCCAAAGGGCAAAGAGCACGATTCCTAAATCAGAGTTAAACTGTGCTAATATAGGATAAGTGACTGCTTAAGATAATAGCAGGAGAGAAAAATTACATGGCATGTATTTATAAATAATAAAGTATAATTTATTAATAATCTGGAATTGAACAAAGAGTCTATGAAGTTTAATTAATTATTAGTTGGAAAGTGCTTTTGAGATTACTGGATAAAAGCTGCTAGAAGAGGGGAAAGTACTGCAAGAAACTCATGCCAGCACCCACAGGAGGAACGTACAGCCCCAGAGACAGAGGTTCTTCAGTGAAATGAGACAGTGGTGAGCAATGAGTGGTTCCCAGCAGCCCAACCTCCTCCTTTCTCTTCCTTAGAATAGAATAGAAAGGTGAAATCTCAAGGCCTGGGATGACAGAGAATAAGCGATTTTCACCTTTTTCTCTATGAAATAAGCACACCTGGCATTGGCCAGCCTTCCCTTTCTTATCTGGGGCAGAGTCTTGTTGAAAACTGTCCCCGACAGCACAGAAATTTTGCCCTGCTCCAATTAACTCATTCTTATGGCTCTGATTTTTCTTCTCCCCTGTAGAAAAATGCAACCCTGGACAATTAAAAACGCATTAAATCCAGTTCATTGGGCATTGAGGGTATTCATCTCATTAAAATCCCCTGGCACAGAAGCTCATGCAGGATACTCTCATGACCCCAGGATGAAGAAAGGTTGCTGGGCTACCCCTGCAGGCACCTTATCTATTTTCCTACCAAACTCCTGCTGCTGCTGTTTGGAGGATTTTGGTGTGGAGCAGCACTGCAAGCACAGGGAAACCAAGTGGTAGTGCAGCAAAACTTAAACAGATCTTGAAGTCAAGCAGGGAGTCATGGAAAGTAGCAATCTTGGCACCACCGAATGGAAGGCTGGGAGTGGTTCCTACTGCCAGCACCTTCTCAGCAGGGGTTGGACTCCAACTGGATGTGCCTGCTCCCCAAATCAGTGCAGTGCACTCGCTGCCTCTCCTTATCAGCCCCGGTGCCGGCAGGCTCATGCTGCATTGGCCAATAGCTTGAAAATGAGAGGAAAAAGCCTCCTTGTCCAACTGCGCGAATCCCCACCAGCATCTTCCAGGAAGGGATTTCTCCCCTCCAGTCTGAAGTGACTGTAATGCCAGGGCTGCCCGCCCGTGCCTAATGCTTCTGCCCACTGGGTCTGTGCTCACTGCCTGCCTTCTTGCTGCCCTAAATGAGCCTTGTTATGTGTCCTCTGCTTCTATTTTTATTAAAAATCTGATGCGTTGCCAATTTGCCCTCTTGCCAGCAGCAGCCATAAGTATCCTCCAGAGAAATAAACGGAGGCAGCCTTGAATAATCTACAAGCAGAGATTATTATCTGGGTTACATCCTTTAAAGTATATATAGCTGAAAAGGAAGGGCTTGGTGGATCTGGGAGGAGGTAAGAGATCTCTGCTGTGATTAACACCAGGGAAGTTTTCTTTACGCCCCTTGCTGCTCTGAGCATGGGAGAAGATGGGATGCTCATAAACCTCCCCAAAGTTGAGGTCCTCCTAATGATGCCCTACAGAAGTTCCTAGATCGTGGTCTTTGACCAAAACATCCATTTTTAACACCAGGCAGCCAAAGAGGATTCATGTTATTTCTGTGTTTTAGCTGTTTGATTGAGAAAGAGATGCTGATGAGATCTGTGTTCTTGTTAACCTTGATTTCCAGAAGGAAATAAGTGTATGCCTTATCACAATAGCAGTTTTAAAGAACGAGCAAATCTAAATTAATGAAAGCCGTACAATCAGCCTGCTGGTATAAATCATGTTATTTTGTAGGAGATGTTGACAGATGACATCCAAAAGTGTAGAAAAGAAGAAAACAATCAAAGCAAGCCCTTTCCTGCAGCTCTCCTGGGAGGAACACAATATTTGGGAGCTGCATCAAATTTCCATCTCGTATCATTCTAACTGTTCTGGGTAATGGGCCACAAGTAGCCACTGACTTAATGCTAGTATGAGGATGAAATATCCACGTAGGAATTTGTCTTATCTTCCTTGTATTCCCATTTATGTCATGAACTTCAGCTGCTCTATCAGTTTTCTGCCAGTGTCGATCCATCCTGAAGGTCTTTCTGCAGATCTGAGGAGCACCATGGTCTCTGTCTCTCTCTCTCTATTTTTTTTTAAACTGCTTTTTAAAGTGCCACTGTGTTCTTTTGGAGTCGTATTAACCATGCAATAAATTTGCATAATGTGGATCCATAATGTTTAATCAAAGCCTCTCTGGAAAGCAGTTATTGTCCACGAGCTCTCATAAATTCCCACTATCACCTCCATGTTAAATACTAAAGCTGCTCAGGGTGTATTGTGCACTAATCACCTGCAACATTGAGTTTGAGAGAAATTATCCTTTTCCTCTCCCTTCTCTTTCCATATGAGCAACCTGAAAGCCCTGTGCGGAGGCATTTTTAGCAAGAAGTGCTAACCTCTCCAGTTTTAAGTCTTCCTGGTGAATCATTTGGGTTATTTGGCCCCACTGTGGTGAGCGAACAGATGATGTGTGCTCAGGCATCTGCACTCCAGAGGTAGGTGGAGAGCTGAGCGTCAAACTTGTTTGCACTCAGAAAACGTAAGACTCAATTAATTCCTGGGTTTCTTTCTTCGTTATTTAATTCCCTTTAAATGAGTTAGGCAGTGAAGCATGATAGGGGAGGCTGGTGAGCCACCATTGCACCCATGGAGTGAGCCCTGTGTGCCAAACCCAACCTTTGCCCTTCTGACTCCACCTGCCTCCAAGCAGGACCCCCTCTTGTCCTCACTGGTTTGTTCCACTTGCTGTCTTCAGATGTCACATTGCCACGGGGTGCCCACCAGCTTTTGTTCAATGGATGAAACTCATCCACCTTTGAGCATCCTCAAAGTAGGATAAAACCAGGAGAGCCTGTTGGATGCAGGAGAAAGGACCCAAGGAGATGGGGAGATGCCATAGATTCCATTGGTGTAAAGATGCTTTCAAATGTTGGTTGTCCTCAACCAAGCCACCAAGAAGCAGCAGGAAAGAACAGAAGGCAAACTTGCCTCCCAGCTCTCTTTTTGCCTTATGTTGACCTTCACAGTGCTTTTCCCAAATTTTACATTTGGGAAACCTTGGTGTTCCCCCCAAAATAAAAGTCTAAGTGAGGTTGATGGATCTTCATAATTGCACCTATAAGCAGGAGAAGCATCCTGCTGTGTGCTGCTCCCCAGCTGAGGCAGTACCTTCATGGGTGGATCTGAGATTTGGGACTGCAGTGCAGAAGGAAGAAAAAGACAAAGCTGGTCTTGCAGTGGAAGATTTTTTCTGCTTTTCAGTGATTTGAAAAGTTAGGCCTGAATGTCAAGAAAAAAGATGAGAAAAACCCAACCCATGTGTTTTCCTAATTTCAGCACATTACTCGGTGATTAGACAACCTAGACCACTCCTTATGACTGTATTCACCACATGAAGTGGGCTACAAATAATAGCAACTGAACGGAGGTGACATCTCCAAGCCTCTTAGGAGGCTAATTCTATAACAACGTTAATTCAACATAATGCTTTCATGAATAGAGATTGGGGTAATGCAGGTTTTTCAAGTTAGGCAGCTTATTCTTGCCGATCTTCATTTAACTCAGTGCCTGATCTGGAAAACGCCTTGTCTGAGCTGAGGATGCACAGGGATGGCATCAAAAGCACGGTCTTCAAGCAAGACAGGGGCAAGGAGAAGGATGTTGATCAGAAGAAATATTCTTGCTCAGATTGACACCGATGCCTGGATAAAGGCTAGCTGATATATTCAAAGAGTTTCAAGGAGTGCTTTCCTAGGAAAATCCTCTTTTTTGGTGGTTTCTCACCTCTTGCTGCCAGGGTTAGGTCTCTAGCTTAAACCAGCCCAACATTTTCTTCCCGGGCATTAGACACAGATTGATCATTTGATAAATCATTTCTGTGCTCACTTCACAGCAAACAGCAGTACATCCCATGCCAAACACAGCAAGGTTGAGAACTCCCACCAGGAGCAAACCCAGGGCACTTTCTGTGGATTTGAGAGGCTCAGAAATTTGTAGGGAAGCTCAGAGGAGCAGATGTTACACTTCTTGATGATCAATTTTCTTTTGGAAAAAAGCAACAAACCAAAAACAGCTCAGGAGAAGGGAGTCCTTGCTCTGCTTCTTGCTTGCAAGGGGAAGCTATTTGGAATTTTATGATTTTGAGGGACACAGTTTGGCTGCTTCATACTTCTCTGGTGCCACCAACTAGGCTTGGGTGAGACAGGGACAAATGGGGCACCAGTTAGCACACTGAGTTTGTTGGGCATCATTCCCTTGGGGAGCTGCAGAACTCTCCAAACTTCTTCACTCCCTGTGAGCACTTTCCATTCCCTTTTCCCACCTGGAAATTCCTAGGGTGCTGCCTCACCACGTGGAGCTCAGCTGAACCACTTCTCCAGCTGGGGTGGCATGGGGGGAGGTGATCAAAAGCCATCAGAAATGTGACTAACTGAAAAATCAAGGCACTTAAACCCTTTGTGTTTATTTGGAAGACAAGCAGGAATTAACTCTGTAGGGTTAAGATGGCAATCCACAAGCTATGTGCATTTGCCAACATCCAGCCCACGTGAGGCCGCGTCTCTTTGGAGCGAGCATCCTCTCCTCTTTTCTTCCCACCTGAAATTCACAAACCAGCGATGCTTTCCTTCACTGAACTTCTAATTTCCTCACCTCAAAAGCAGGGTAAGATTGTAAACGACTTATTTTTTTTTCTTGATGCAGTTGCCTTCAGGCGGTTGGCTTTGCTCCCACCCCAAACAATGCTGTTAATGTGCATTTTTCCCCCAAAGCCTCTTAGCATCCCTGCCTCAATCCAGTTTCTTGGAACGTGCGTGGAGATGCGGATGGGACAACCTCCAAAAGCAGATTTCAGTGCCTTTCACTGGAGGTGTTTCAAGGTTGCTGCAGTGTAAGCACAAGCATATTTTAGGGTAGAGTTTCCAGGCGACTGATGACGTTGCCATAATTACAAACGTGGGGAAATAATTCTGACTTTGGAGTGAGGAGAAGATGAACAAGCAGTGATAAGGTCCTACTTCAAATACAGATAACTTAAAAGATTAGTGAGGCCAGCAGGGCCAGAGCTCACCACTGAATTGAAGTCAAATAAATGGCTTAACACCGGCATCTAATTTAGGAAGGAAAAAAAAAAAGAAAAGAAAAAGTTATTTAAGGATTTACATCTTGAAAGACCTCATTTCCCATCTGGCCTCCTAATGGAATTCATGTTGGGCTGAGGACGAGATCCTGCACGCAGCAAAACGCATCCATCACGAGAGCAATAATAAAAAGCTGCTGTAATGCATCAGGAGCCTTTGTGTAATGCGCCTGAGATGGAATAATCAAGAGGCGAGCCAATTTCTTGTTATATACAGAAACTTTTCAGAAGACAGCAAAGTCTTCTCTCATCCCACCTTCCTAGCCTTCCTTTCCATCTCCTGCAAATCTCCCCTTGAGCAACCCCAGGACATGTGTCTACCTCTCTGGAAAGCTGTACATTTCCTTACTTTTTATTTGAAAAGTTATTTTTTGGAGGTTTCTGCATCTTCCCCCATCCACCAAATCCCCAGGCCGCGAACAGGAGGTGTTGCAGCCATCAATGACCACAGCAGATTTGGGTTATACCAACCAGGTTCTTGCACAGCCACAAGCCATGCAAACTAAGTACAAATGACCACATTAACATACAGATGGAAAATGAAGAAATCTGCTCACCATGTGATGCAGTGAGTGTACCGCATCAGTTTCCCCATTCTGCAGTGAAAGCTGGGGCTCTCCCAGATTTAAATTTCACTGCTGGGTTTTGAGGCACTGGAGGACCTCTGGAAACATTCTGCATCTTGATTTTGGGAAAGAAAAATTACTCTCTAATTCCCTTTTTGTAACATAGCTCCTGGAAGCACAGTTTGCAAACCCAACTGCAATGTGCCTCCTGACCATCCCCCGTGCTTCTGGCCCACATCCCTGCTCAGAGCCTGATTATGAGACAATGATTCAATTTAATAATATCTAATTTTTACTGCAATATCAATAAGGAAAACTGCCAGTCAACTGAGCATTTCAGAGTGTGTTAGTGCATTAGCAGTCTGCAAGGCAAGAGCATCCTTAATGCTTTCCGATGGAAAAGCAATTGGGTGCTAACAGCATCGGTTCTGACATTGTGCTAGAGAGGAGCCTGCAGCTGTCACCAGGCAGGGGGAGCTCAACTGGAGGCATTCAAAGTGCTACTGGGGTGTGAGTTCACCTAAACGTATCTGGTCCAAATCATAGGTGAGATGCTTTGAAGGCAAACCCCTACCTTTGCTTCCAAGCTTTAAAATTGGCAGATTTTCTACCTTTAATCCATCTACCTCTAAATCTGAGTCAGAACAGCTTGGCCAAAGCCTAGAGAAGGGGTTTTGGGCAGGGATTTGGGAGACATCACATTTTTCTGTTGCTGAGTCCCCTTTCTCAGCTGTCTTCCAGCAAGGGTGGGATGGAACTCCTCAAGCTTGGCCTTGAATAACGTTCTTCAACACTTTGTCCAGCATTCCAGGCTGATTTATAGGATATAAAGGCACCTGAGTTATGACAGATGAATGGACTTGGATAAAGAGACCCTCTTTATCTCAAGCATAAGAAATTGGATAGTCCCAGAGGCGAGGGGCTTTCTGGGCTTGATGGATCTGGTTGGATCTGGTAGAGCAAATCCCAGGAGCCTAAAGGTTTAAATGCCTTAAAAGTTTAAATATTAAAAAGCACAGATTTATTACACAGAGTGACCTTTAAAACTTGTCTCATTAAACTACATCTTCTGGCCCTTCTGGGCCTCGGTGCCTCCGAATACAAGGCTGGGAAGTTCAAAGCAATGAGCAAAAATGGTTAAAAATGTCACCACTTTATAGACTTTTCTGTATAACTGAAACCTGAAAAGCAAAAAAAAAAAGTGTGTTAATTTCCCCATGGGCTTCTCCATCATTTGGAATAGTATTTTCTGCCTCTATTATTGTTTTTCATGTGACGAGGTGAGGACAACTCCTCCAACAAGGAGGAAAGGCTGCTGACCCCAGTGCTCTGGTGTGGGTAATAGGATATGCATGCAGCACAGTTTGATCTTCGTGCATGGAATATGGCTTTGTGGTGCCTGTGGCCCTGGAGGAGCCCAACCTATGAGAGATTTGTGGCGTGAGGAACCAGAGCATCCCTCCAAGGAGGTCCCTGTGCTATTATAAAAAAACCCAATGACCCTTAAACACATTAAAATGCTCAGATTTCCTCCATACCCGCAGAGTCATGCGGGCGCAATGGAGACTGAGGCCAAATTATGAATCTCTCGGGCATTACGTGTGCATCCCTAACACAAAGTGAAGGGCGTGATGGAATTAGTGAGAGGGGAAGGACGTGCAATCGGGTCACATCAGCCATGCAGAAGGCCACGCAGGAGGGGCTTTCTCTCAGCCCCTTCCCCAGCACCCCCAGCTCCACCCCCATCACGCACACTGCCTGCTCACATCAGCCTCAGCACGGACCCTCGGCCAGGGGAGGGCATGGAGGAAGCAGGCAGGGTCACGCAGGATGCAGGAGAGCAAGAGAAGGCCTTGGGGAGGTAGAAACCTTCCTAATGGTTTGCAGAGGGAGCTGCGTAGAGGAACGTTTTGCTTTCCGCACCACTTGCTCAGCTGAAATCCTGAATCCCTCGACTGTTCTGAGAGTTTTTGGAATGCAGAGCTCTTGCCCAAGGCCCAGGTTTCTCTCTGTGCATGGAGGATGGAGAAACCCACCAAGGCACTGGCTCTGCCCTGCTCCATTACCACCCACCTCAGCAATAAGCAGGATGGAATACCAGCGTGGCCTTGGAGCAGGGATGGGGCTCAGCGCTGCTGCTCAGGTGGAGATGTGCCACAGGCAGTGCAGACTGAAGCCCTTTAAAAGGAGAATTTTTCCTTTTTAAGAGGAATTTTGTGTAATTTGGGGCTGCTTGGACAGCGCTCTGCAGTGTGAAAGAAATCAATGCCTTCAACTTTCTTATGGCATGTTGATAATGTTAAAAAAATCGGAGTTCTGGCAACCTTCAGATGTTGCATTTGCTGCAGAATTGAGCTCTGCCATTTGATATTAATACACATTTTTAGCACCTGGTGCAGATTAGGGTGTCATGTAGCTGCCTGTTTCTAAACTGAAGCTTTTTGGAGTTTCACGAATCTCAGATTTCACTCTTTTTCGTTCTGATTTTGAGCAAAAACACATTTGGAGGTGCTGGAAATTTCAGTGCTACAGACGGTCTTGTTTATGTCTAATTTTAAATAATGGTTTGCAATGCAGATTGAGCAGGGGCTGGAAGGGGGGGCTTGTTTACTTGCTATTCAGCTAAGTCTCAGGTATATCTGTCATTCTGAATAATTAATCTACAATTAACAAAAAATAGTTTGCACCAAGTTTGCTGAGCACGTCGCCCTTTTTATTTTTCACCTGCACTGAAAAATCAGGAGGGTAATATAATAAAGCAACAACTTCCCCAAGTGCAATTTACCTCTCTTCCCCATAAAATGCATCTAATTGTAACAGCCCACATTAAGTGAATGTCGCAGTTATCATTGATATTTTCCAGCTAATGCAGCACTGGTGGGTTTCTCCTGCAGGTAGCAGTGGGGCTGCTCTCAGCCCATTCCCTTATAGCTGTGTGTCTGCAGAGATGCTGCTTAAGCACTGACCTGGGGGCTCAAGTTCAGAGGACTCTGCACGGCTGAGGGTTTGGAAACTTCAGACCTTTTTGCAGTGGGGCTTTCTAAGTAAAAGAAGCAGGATTTGATACTTTCTGTGGGAAAGAAAAACCTAACCCCAAACTCACCAACCGAGGAGCCTGCAGTCGTCGATTGATTAATGAAATGAAATAATGCTCTGCAAATGCTATTTATTTAAACCTTCAGCCCCGCGCCGAGCGCTCCATCGGTGATTAGGTATTGAAAAATCTCCAAGTGGATCACACCGCTTAAAAACCTTATTTTCCAAATGACTTTCCTTAATAGCGTGGGCTGTATCGACGGCAGTGTCGTGTTTCCCCACAGCCGCTGGCATCCAAATTAATCAGAGCTGTGTGAGCAGCTCCCCCAGGGTGGCCTGGGGGGACCATCGTGGTGACAAATTCCCCGTGATTTCTACCCCTGGAATTCAAACACAGCTCAAATGGCTCAGCGCTCACCTTTCTCCTTTCTTAGGAGATGGGAAGGGAAAAACTAACAGTATTTTCTGCAGGATGATGGTGCAATTCACTGCAAAGAGGAGGTTTAGAATAGAACAGGGTAGAGTTGGGTAAGGTAGGTAGCGTTGCAGCCCACATTGAGGGTCTGGATGTGGATTCTCTTGTGACTGCTAAGGGCTGAGCTCACATGGCATCTTTCCTGCCAGTCTGTTAAATCAGCTTTTCTTCTCCTTAAATAAGTGTGATGGCTCTATTTTTCCCAAACTTGGATAAAACTGCATTTAGCACTGTCTGTAGTGGTGGGTTTTGCTGCTCCAGCTTTGGAAACATGGATTTTGTTGGAATCATAGCCCCTGGCCACCAGAGCTGATCAGCAACCGGTGGAAACTTCTGGCTTCCAGTGGAATTTAAGCAGGAACTTTACTCACTGTGGTGCAGAACATGCAGTATGAAGGATGTGGGGAGAGGTACAGCCTCTGCTATGGAATGCAGCAGATGATTTCCAGGAGATACACATCCAGCCACCCACACTGAGCATTTTCAGCAGGTCTATCCACAGGAAGTAGCCAGAGTCTCCAGACATCTGTAGGGATTTATTTAGGGTTTCCGCCAGCGCTCTGGCAGAGCACGAAAATCAGCGCAGCTTGGTTAGCTGCCAGCCTGACCTTACGCATTTTCTTTTTTCCTCGCTGCTCCACACCAATTTGTCAAAACCCACATGGAGGTCTGTGACAAAAATTGCTTTTTTGGAGGGGGAGAGCAGCTGGGAACGAGGCAGATCCAGCTGCCTGCCCGCTCCTTTCTCGACCCTCTCTGCATCTTTCTGATGTGAAGAAATCGTCGCTCCGCTCATTGCTCATGGGAAGAGTTACCTGGAAAATGCTCAGGGTTTTGCTCAAGCTCCCTTTGAGACTTGACTAAGCAAATGTATTGCAGGATCATAGCAGTAGCAGAAAGCATAGGGAAGTTAATTGGGTAGTGAGGCTGAATGCAAGGACGCAAGTGCCTGCACGGACCTGCACCAAAAAAGACCTTGACACCTGTGAAATAGGGTGATTTATGAACCCTATGAATCTATCACTGCGTGTAATAAACCCGATGTAACCCCAACTTGAACTTTATTTGGCTGCATTTTAGCAACTTGCTGGCATTCAGAGCGAAGTAGAGCATCTCATTTTCCGGGTAAGAATTCTCAGGTGCTGATCTTTGAAGTTTTCTCCCTTTCCAGACAGAGACATGCCAAGTCAGAACCTATTTCTTATTGAGCAGCTTCAGAGAAGTCAGTCTGTGGAGGCTGTGCTGAGGGTGAAGCTGAGCTGCTCTGCCTGCACAATGCCTGCACCCTTCCTGCTGGGGATTTCTTGGGGCCACAATGCTCAGAGTCTGATGGAGAGATGCAGCAGGCCCTGTGCACCCAGGGTGCACACAGACCAGAAATAATTGCCTGCTGGTCCCGCATTCATCCGCAGTTCCTTACAGCGCGACAACTGCTCAGAACTAAAATCTGTACCTCTGGAGCTGTCTGAGCACTTTTTCTCTCCTTTCTTTCCTCAAGACAGCATTTGATGGAAACATTTGTAGCTATGGAAACCATTGATTGCTGCTAATGAAGCCTCCCCATCTCCGGCAGGCGGCAAGGGGTGCGCCTTGGATGTGGTGGCAACGTTCCAGCAGGAATTTGGGTCTGTGCTGGGCCAAATTCCACTCACTTGGGGGAATTATCAGTGAGAAAAATGATGCAATCAATAAATACCCATTGAGGGACAAATTAATCCCCAGAAAGATCCTCTTGCCTTGACAGTGATGATGGGGATCTGCCATTGGGGATCTGCCATCACTGCTGCCCCACCTGCATCCACCTATCTGGATTTACACAAACATCTTTGGCTTCTTCCTTCACTCTCCCCCTGCCCAACCTCCACCAACCACTCGTCTGCAGCTGCTTATTTGATTTTTAATTATTCTTCATTATATTTAAGGCAATTTTGCAAAAAGAAAAAAAAAAGTTTATGGCAATTTACTCTTCTTTGTAATTATAGCTGGTGATTAGTGAATCTTTCGCTTCGTGATGGAGTTTTCCTTTAAAAGAGCGAAAAAATCAGAAAAAGGGAATAGAAAAGGGCCGCCAAAAGAGCTCAAAGACTAGAATTAAACAGATTATATCTCATTACTTCCAAATGGAAAGGAAAGTTACAGCTTATTAGAGTGGTTGCATCTGCAGCTGAGCAGGAAGAGAGGCAAATTCCCCCCACGTTAGCAGGCTGGGGCACAACAGCATCTTGCAAAGTGGGTTGCAGAGCTCCCCAGCCCCCAGCCACCTCCTGCTGCAAGCTTTTGTGCCCCTTCCAATCTGCTCTTTCAGTTCCCATCGCTGGATTTTGGATTGCACAAGGGGCATCTGAAGCGTCTTGGGTGTATCGTACCAACCACTGTGCTCAGCCCCGCCTGTGAATTGACCATGATGTGCTGAGAGCATTAGGGCAAAGCCAAGTCCCACAGCACCCCCTGTCCCCCCCTCCCTCAGTTCTAAAAAAATAATAACATATTGATTTCAGCTTAACAAAATTCCCAAATGGCAACGTTAGCATTTCTGCTATATTTTACCCCAGATAAACACACAGCGAAGGGGGAAGGATAGCGATGAAGAATTGGCTTTCGGGGGCTGCTTCGCTGATGCCTTTCCAAGCCTTCTGCTCTTGATAGGAAATAGATGGGGTTTTTATTGTTTTATGTTTCTTTTGTTCTGCCAGGCTGGCTTCGCAGATAAATGCCACTTTCCTTTCAGCCCATTTAAAGGCCAAAGCTAATTCAGTAACGTATCTTACACCAATGCATCCCCCTCCCTGGTGCCATTTCCAGATGCTGTTCATTCTCAGCATTCGGTGAGCAGGGTCCTAATAAGGGAAAGGAAGAAGAGTCAAATTTCAGCATCTTAAAATATTATCACCCCAGGAAGCTGGTCCCAGCTGCAAAACCAGAGAAATTTGGGTAGAAATGGTCAGGTGCTGTGACTGTTCATGCTCACTGCCTGCATCAGGACTGCTTTTAGAGGGTTGTTTGGGATTCAGTCCTCCTCTGCAGCAGGGAGCTGATCTCAACTGTATCAGCACCCATCCTAATGCCATCTCAGCAGGTTCCTTATCTCCAGAATCTTTCAGCATGATATTTTCTTTCAGGACAAAATCTGAGCTCTTCTGTTTGCCTTTATCCCCAAAGGCAGCCTGGGACTACCTGGGCAGACAGGCAGGGAGCTGCTCTCCTCCCCAAACCTGTGCTCAGCGCCTTCCTCACTATCAGCATCCTCTGGGTCTTGCTGATCCTCAGAGAACAGGTAGCGCTGAACCTGATGCGATGCACTGCTCCTATCTGGCTGGAGCTGACCTTCACTGAGCAAGTCAGAGCTAGTGACAAATGAAGGCAGACCACAAAGCCTGTGTTAATTGGAGCTCACAAGTGCGATTGGCACTGTTCTCTTTCATTCCTATCCTAAAGAATTTTTTCATTAGAGAATAACAAAAATTATTTAGGTGCTTGACATGTCAAGTGGTTGTGTGCTTGCAGTGTGCATTAACTTGAAAGTTTATCCAGCCCTTAATAGGTTTGAAGAGGGATGGGTGCATTTTGGTTAAACCAGGAAGCTGATTGCTGCCTAAAGAACTGATTCGTCTTCATAGCAGACAGCCATCAGTGGGTAGTAAAAAGGAGTTACACCCAAGTTCATGGCAATTAGCTGGAGTGGAGAGCTGCAGTGCAGGGCAATTGGAGATGCAAACGGCTCAGGATCAGCCAGCAGCCTGAGTGATGTACCTGGCTAGGGATGGATTTTGGCTTTTCCACCTGCATGAATGCAGCCGAGCTCCTACAAGGGAGCAAACAACTCTGCTATGGCCAGCATCAGCTGGGTTTGTTGTTGGGGAATACAGAGAGAATCTGAAAAGTTTTTTGAGAAGTGGAAGAGACAGTTACTTGGGGCTGCCTTGGAAACACTTGAATGAGATGAGATGCAAAAGCTCTGCTTTTAAAGGTGTGACAGATGGGAGAGGAAATGAAACGGCAAGAGGATCTAAATGGGTCATGGCAAAAAGGCTTTTCAATAGTTTTTAGTGTCATAAGGGATCCATAGAGCCTCCTGTCTGCCTATATAACTCAGCCCATTGAACTCCACCGGAATGAGGGTGAGAATTTGGCTGCTTTCAAAACTCTTCTATAAAGGGGGAAAACATCCGTGGTCACAAGTGAAAGGTGCTAAAAACCCAGCACTGCTTTTGCTTGGTTGTGTTTGCTCTTTGCCAGGGACATTGCAATGAATTGGGCAAGGAAAACCCCGTGCCCAGGGAGCAGATTGGGCCAGAAAGCCAAATGATCCCCACCATCTCTATGATTCCAAAACCCATCTCACCATCCTCACACATGCCTTCTCCACACATCCAATGCCTTCTCCAGCAGAGAAGTTTTCCAGCAGTATACACAAGTTGTCATTGTTACAGCCTCCTGTGGTTTGCACCGTGTAGTGATTGAAGCATCCATTAACTTGCATTTCCCTTTTTATTTTTTTCCCTTATTTTTTCTTCTTTATTTGCTTGGAGCTTTGCTTGCTTTAATTTGATTTTTTTTTTTTTCTTAAGAGCTGTCACAGCTCTCATTTAATAAGTAGTTAATCAATCCTGCAGTGTTGCTGCAGCCCCACTGCTCCCAGTCATGCTGAAATGGGATGCTCTGATTAATTTTTCCCCCCTGTTTGTTTGCTGGCAGTTCACTCTGATAACTCCCCCCATCACCTGAGGGTACAGGAATGCATATTTCTGAGGCTCCGCTGCTTTGCCTCATGGCTGTGATAGGCTCTGCAGATGGGACATTTCCTGGGTGAATTTGGGTTTGATTCGAGCTGAAACATTCTCAGCAAAGCGCAGAGGCCTGTGTGTGATTTCTCTTACCTTCATGAGTTGCCTAGGAACAGAAACAGCCAAAAATCCTGAGAAAATAAAACCCTAATCCTCTTTATTATCATTTTTTTTTAATGGATAAGTTTTTGAGTCCTCCAGAATGGGGCCAAACGGTCTTCAGTTTTGCTTCCTCTTCGTTCCATGCATATTTTCCCTTTGCTTCCTTATTAGGATCAATCTACTGCTCACAGGACTCTGCTCATCACTTTCAACTGTTGCATAGCCCTTCTGTGCAGATGGGAATGGCTTTCTGTAAGAGCAATGGCCAAAGACCATTGTTGGAGGCTGGCATCTGCCCAAAAGGAAAGGAAACCTGGGCTCATTGCTGGAGCAGACGTGGGAAAATCAACACCTTGGCAGCATGAGCACACTGCAGATCTGGAAGCAGCACTAAACCTGTCCCGGCTGCACATGGGAAAAGGTGAGAACGTTCAGCTGAGTTACAATCTATTATTCAAGATAACTTGGAAAGCTTTGCAATTTTCTTTTCAGTGAATTCACTTCTGTATATAGCACTAAAGTAGTTAATTTTCTATGAAAACCCAGAAAGCTGCCTTCAAAAGATAATAAAGCTTGATCAGTTCACCTGGGTTTCCTTTTTAATTCACTCTGAAAGAGCACATCACCTCCCTCCCTGTTTGTGAAGACACCTACTCCATGTGCTTGTAGAGCACTGGATAATAGACTGAAGAGTTTTAACTTGGTGATAAAAATAATGCATAGATAATGGGATAATTACCGAGCTCTTACAAATGCAAATCTGGGTTTTCCCTGCATGCAGGTTTTCCCCCATGTACAGCCAGACTTTTGGCCAAGCTGAAATATGGCAGGAAAAGGAAGCAAAGCAATTAATGGTCTTTGATAACGTTGAATCTCCAGCTGAACATCTACCAAGAGCAAGCAGCCAGAGATAGCCACGTGGCACTTCAAAGCTCTCCTCTGTTGACATAAATTTTCTGGGGAGACAGAAGCAGATTTTGAACACCAAAACAGGTAGAAACAGCCCAGGTGAGTTCACTGACTGATCCCCTGGGAGCACAGCTCTGAGTTTTAAAGGGTAAAACTCCTAATATAAAAAATGGTATTTAGGGGCTTTGAGTATGCTATGCAGAAGAGTGTTGTTACAGTCATTTAAATCAAACCTTTATTCTAATAGAAATAAAACTTATAAAACTTAAATGAATCTGTGGAGCTGGTGGGAAAAGGGACGGGTTCTTTGCCAATTATTTCTCTTCTAAAATACTTCAAAGATTAGAAAGAAAAAAAAAAAGAAGGAGAAGAATCAACCCACTCCATTCATTTATTTATGAATTAATAAAAGCAAGAGAGAAATAAGCAGTTAACATGCATAGATTTCAGAATCCAGGGAGGTCTGGGGGATAATGCAGTCTGCCCTCCTGCCTGGCAGCAGCAGGGCTCAGCGAGAAGCACCTCTGCAGCCCAACCCCCCACCAAAGGGTTTGTCTGCACATCTGGGCCAGAAAAGCCACACGTGGATGCTTCTCAACCCCCCCAAAAAAGGCTTCTTTTTGCTTTTGTCTTTTCTCAGCTTTTTAAAATATTAATCCAAACTAGAACTGAGGAGAAACATCATCTTCGTCTTTTTCTGCAAAAACATTTCTGCCATTTTCTCCCGTGCTTTAAATTCACCCTCCTCTTTCATATTTACGAAACCTCCATGCCCTGGCAGTAAAAACTTCCTCCTGTGCTGGTGTGCAGAGCAGCAGGTGAAGGTCCCCCAGTGCCTGGAGCACCTCTTGCAATGGGCGCATCCCTCTGTTGGTGGGAGTCTTGGAGGAGATTGCTGCTATCCATATTGTGAGATGGACACGAGCTTTCTGACCTGCTTTAAGTTATCTGCCCCACGTTTGATCCCCACGTCTGGATTTTGCAGTTTAAAAGTAGTTCAGAACCCTCCTTTCAGATTATTTTACAGTGCTGGGAGTCACCTGAAACAGGAGAAAATGCTGCGAATGGGGAATACGTTTGCACTTCATTTGTGTCATAAGATAAATCAGATCTACACTTCACTAAGCACGACTTATCCATGGGACTCACTGCTGCTGGGTGAAATAAAAACCAAACTAACCAAAAAAAGAGAGCAAAATTCTATTTAAAAAAAAAAGTAAGAAAAATCAGATGTGTGTTTTCAACCAAAATTTCAACAACCACAATTTTTGTCGTGTTTATTTCCTTCATAAACAGGAAGCATCCGATCACTGCATTCTTCAGGTTTTAATTGCAGGAAAGGTGGAGAAACAAAACATACATTTGGGATTTTTTCCCCCAGGATCTGTATCTGTGTTATATGCAGTGACAGAACTGTGACATTTGCTGTGACACGTCATACCTGACACAGAGCCGTGCCTATGTGTGCACTCTTCTCTCTACACTGAACCTGAGAACTTCCCCAGCAAGCACCAGGAAACCTCATTCGAGGTTCTGAAAATGCAGCCAGCTTGGAAACCAAATCCTGCTCAAGGACTGCCAGGACCCAGAGTCAATTTAGAAGAAACTTCATGGCAATGGCAGTGCATGAGAGCCCAACCACCTCCAAAGGGATCCCAACACTTCAGGCTTTTGACTTCAAGATAGAGGCAGAAATTTAATGAAAGGAGAGGATGAGAAGCACCATTGTTAGTTGAACCTGAATCTTTTATATCTCCAAGAGGAGATTTCACGGAGGTTCAACACACACGTTGATAAGCCCAACTCTTCTTAATGGCTTTATTCTCCTCCCTGCTGCAGCAGATAGAGGAATCCCACCAAAAACCTCCTTATTCTTCAAAAAGACCACGTTTCTCACTACTCTTTCAGGCCAAAAGAGTGCAGAAAGCTGATAAGCACTGTGCAGTGTGTGCTTAAGTTGAGAACCGTGATTATTCTTTTGTGTTGTCGGAGCGGGATATTTTCGTGACACCGCAGTTTATTTTATGTGTGTCTCTTTTGAGGTGAAAAATGAATGTTTACTCCTGGAGTAGATGGGGATGTGCAGACAGGGCCAGTTAATGGTGCTGTGGAGGGAGGGATTGTGTCTGTGTGGGGACATCCAATTTACAGTCACAGTCTGTGCTATGGGAACGTCGCTGTTAAAGATTCAGTTGGAGGAGGACCTCACCATCACCAGGGTTAGTCAAATCGTAGCAAAAACAATCCAAGCTGGCTTTGCAGTACCCACATGGTTTTGTCCATCCAATTTGGGTGTTTGAAGACCCACTCTGGCTCAGCTCCCACTTCTGGCTGCAAAACTGCCTTTAAAAAGGCAAGCATCAATGACACGTCCAGGCTGCATTTCTCAAACCGGTTTTGAAAACGCGAATGAAGATTTATATTTTTCTTTTTACTGACCTCCAGATTTGTGTCTGGGTGCAGAAGGACGGCAGAAGCAGCGCTGAGGAGCAGGTACAGCTTACTCAGGGCTCGGAAATGAGTTGGTCATGCTCACAGGTCACCAAATGGATCTCACCTCTCCAAAGACCTCTTTCTGCATCTTCATGTGTCACATCCTTCTGGGGCAAAGAGCAAAACTACTCCAACTGCATCACTACTCTGCACTGTCTCATCCCCTCCTGCTTGCCATTAGAGCCCTGTTTGGTGACACTTCCAAGGTCCCTGTGCACCCAGGCCGGATCAGCACCTGCCAATTCTGCACTACTGGGGCGGGGAACAGGGTGTCAACCTGGCTGAGATGCACAAAGACACTGCAATGATAATAAATTGGCTTGTCAAAGAGGAGGGCAGATTTGCTATTAATGGAAATAATAGTAGATTACATGGGCTTTTGTCACACAATATAATCAAAGGCAGGATCAAAGGGAGGGAATATAGCAAATGGTTAGCAGGCAAGACATGCTAATGAGATAAAAACGCTAGCCTTGCCACCTCTCTGAGCTTCAATCGAAGGATAATTGATACTAAATAATGTAATTTTGAGCTGTGGTGAAATGCACTTAAAACCAGCAGACAAGGCTGTGAAAATGTTTTAGTTTTTCTGTTGCTCTGCTGTCATTTCCATCTTTTTTTCTTGCTTTTTTTTTTTTCTTCCCCTCCATGTGGCAGCTGATTGTGTGTGTGGGAGCCGTTAGGGAAAGAGAGAATAAATGAAAAAACACTTGTTTGGAGAAATACCAGCACATTCATGTGGTTTTATGGTATAAATCTCCATAGATGGGTCACCTCAATTGCTCTGTTTGGGTTTGAGGTGAGGACAGCCCCATGGTGGCTGAGTGTGGGTGGAGGAGAGTTCTTCTGAGCTTTGGAAAGACTGCAGAGGATCTCAGCGGTGCAGATGATCCATGCAAGAGCATCCCTTGCTTGCGGGGCAGGAAGGGATCTGTGACACAAGCAATGAATGACAAGCTAAAAATAAAAATTACTTTGCAGATTTGACTGTTTTTTTCCTCCTGAGAAGTTCCTTGTGGCAAAATTAATCAAGTCAGGATGCTCCCCAGAAACTTTTTGCTTTGTTTATTTATTGCAGTGGGTTTGGCTGAGCGGCTTCCCTGCAGAAAGAAGACGGTTCTGTGTCACAGGAAATAAATAATGAAAAATAAAGGATCTCTTCTCCTGCATTCCCAAGTCCTCTTTTCTGACTGCTGCCAAGGGCTGAATTAAGACTATTTTCACCAGATCTCTTCTGAAAAGCCCCAGAAGCACTTTTTCATATAAGGATGCATCAGGGGATTAGACAACACATATGAGATTCAGCTCCATGTAAAACTGAGCCTTGAGTACAGGCTGGGTGCTGCATCAGTCCGAGGAGGAGAGGAAGGGACGTGCAGCCAATGGCCTGCTGCTGCCTTGCTGCCTTTCAGAGCTCTCTCAACACGCTTTTCCTTTGCAGCTCCTCAACATCCTCCACTGAGCGGCTGGTTGGAGGTCGGTGAGCAAATCTGCTGAAATGTAATGAAGTCAGCACTTTCTTAAAAGCAGGTCCCATCTGTCAGATGAGCTATTTTCACATTGCAACTATATTCGTGATTTTTGTGCACCACCTCAGTAGAGCCGCCAGTAAAGGCATAGGGAAAAGTGGGGTTAGATTTGGGATGAAGCTCTGGAGCCTGACCCAGAACTGCTGGTGTAAGCAAGTCAGGAAGTCCTCATTGCTAGGCTGTGCCACCACGTCTGTGTGTGCAATTGCTTTTTATGGATGCTTTCACAGTCTCTAATCAGACAAAAACAGTAAAGCAAAGCATGCACACAGACCCTATAAGGTTCTTGTGCTCTGTTAGACAATTGCTGCTGACTTGAAGTGTTGGCACACGTACGCTTAGAGGGACTGTGGATGTCAGCATCTTTTCCCAAGAGATGCTTTGGTCAAGGTTTTGCATACACTGAAGTGCCTATACTTCCCTAACAGGAGGATTAATTTCCTGGGCGTCTGATTATGTGGTTCTGGTTGCAACTGGGATGATGAAAGTAAATGATTTATGACAATTTAAGAGAGGATTCGAGCACCTTATTCCGTTTATAGCTGTGCATGCGTATGTAATGTGTGCATTCAGGACACATTGCACAAAACAGAGGTGTGAACTACCACCAGCTGCATTCTGAATGGAGTTTCTCAGCAGTCCTTGTTGAAAAGACCTGATAAAGCTCCAACAGCTTTCTACCACTCTTATCAACGATAAGAGAGTCACAAGTCTAGGGTTCATTTTCTGGAAGGAAAAAAAAAAAAAAAAAAAGAATGATAAAAAAATAGTTCTACTCAAAGGCAACAAAAAGATGCCACCTTTTCCTGAATTCCCAGTTAACTTGGAATGGAAAGGGACAGTATTTTATAAAATTCTTCCTCTGCTCTTTCTCCCATCCTCATCCTTTCTGAAGTGGAACAAATAGCTCTGCAAAGCAAAAAGCCAGAAGCCACATTTTAATGGCATAAAAATAAAACATTTCAAAGCAATTGATGTCTTCCTCGCATTGTTTTGGTCTGTAAGGCTTCTGCAGTGGCTTACATTCAGAATGAGTGTTTATTTGGGTCTGCCCAAGAGGGCATTTCCTAGTAAATCTACTACTGCCTGAAAGTAAAAAAACAAATGTATGCCTGGGTCTTATTCTTAGTGTTTTATATTTGCTTTTATGAGTACAGCTGGAGGACAATAGTGGCTGCATGGGCTCTGGTCGAGCGGAGGGAGAGACACCGAGGAGAGAATTTTCTACAGTTTGCCTGTGGTCACACAGTGAATGCGCTGCCAGATGACGACTGAGCTGATGACTGAAGGTTCACTCAGAAATGAGTTAAGAAGAGAATTCAGGCACCTAGGATGGGAGCAGCAGCTCCCAGAGCTGCTCACAAGCACGCTCGTGGGCTCACAGTGACCGCAGCCCCTTGCACACAGATGGGTGGAAAACACACAGAGGTGTCTTTGCTCTTCGCTTGGTCCCCAGATGTCTTCCAGGCACCCATGCCTGAATCACTCCAAACTCTCTTTGCAGAACAAAGTGTCCTGAGGAAATGTTTTCAAGCTGTGGGAGCCAAGTGGTCTGTGCAAAACCTCCCTGGAGAGGCAGTGGGTATTGCTGCTCCAACAACTCAGCCCCAGAGCTTGGGATGTTGGCTTCACTCCTTGGGAATATGGGATCCACGGGATGATCCTGAGGAGTGGCAGCCACCAGGAAAGATTCGTGAGTCAGGGATGGATGATTCAACACTGCTTAAAAATTCTTCTTTCTTTTCCCACTTTTCCCACTGGAGAAGCTCAGATCTTCTCCATCAGAGAACGATGGTCCATAAGCTGCTGCTGCTTCATCGTTCTCCTGGGCCTTGTTTACCTGCTTGTTCGCCCTTTTTTAGCATACTTTGTTGAAGCTTTCCGGTTGAGGCAGTGTTTTATTGATCAAGCTGCTCTCAGCTCCTTTACTTCAGTCCTTCATTAAAGCTGGGATCACACTTTCCGAAGGTCTCCCTCAAGACTTCTTGCTTGTGGAAACCATACATCTACAGCTAGAGATGTAGGACTTGAGACCACACTTGCTATTTCCCTTCTGTTTAGGGGATGCTTTAGTAACCACAGGTTTGCGTTTTGCACTTGTTTTCCTCCGTCCTTCAGAGCAGGGAGAAGCAGCGGCCTCTTGAATTTTCTTTCTCTGCTCCATCGACTGGTGGATTTCAGCTTTCATTTCCCTGCTTTAAAAACAAATATATCAGAGAATGGATCTTCTGGGTTTTTTCCTTTAGAGCACAAAAGGTCATGTTAATTAACCACCCTCGTTATGACAAGCTGCACTGAAGACCGAGTAAAGAATTTGTTATCCTCCTGCTTGCATGTGAGAGTTGGTGTGATAAAGATACTCCAGAATATATAATACAATAATCGTAGCATCTCCAGACTCTTATATAAGCCAAAGAACATGTTGTCCTCTTCCCTTTTCTCTGCTAAATTAAATGAGCTGAAGATTTAAAGTGAAAAAGAGGGAATTAACTCTTGAAATACCAAACTCCTACAAGCGACATTCAGGAAAAGGTCCTTCAAAGTTCTTTCTACCCCCCAAAATACGGCCACGAGTTACCTAAAACAAATATCCATCTGCTGGAAAAAGCCAGAGCTTCCTTTATTTTTTTAAGCCCTTTTGTTCTGCTCACTTGGGGAAGGTGTCTCATTTGAAAAATACCTGCACTCATTTAAAGCGAATGAATCAGTGTAATAAATGGTACCCCTTGCCATCCATTGAACTGGGAACACTTTTATTTTATTTTTTTTTCCCTCCTTCCAACTGTTATAAAATAGACCAAAGGAGGGCTATTTTAGATCAGTAATCTTTTTTTCCCCCTCTCCCTTGATATTCCAGGTCAGCTGGCAAATGGAGAATTATTCTTTGCACTGTTCTCAAAAGCTCCTCTTATCGCCCGTCTGAGACGGCCACTTGCCCCAGATAAGGGAACTGCTTTCGGAGCGAATGGGCAATAAAGTGAATGGTAGCAGAACGAGCAGCAGGCAGGTTTGTCCTTGATGGTGCCCACATCCTTCCTGCATCCCAGCCACACACCCACAGGCAGCGTCCGGAGATGAGCAGCCCCGCTCCCCCCAGCTCCCGTTATTCGCCACTTTCCCACTTGCTTTCATCCCGAGCCCTTCCTGCCGTGCTGCTCTGTGTCAGAAATACATTAACAAACTTTGCATTTTGATGGTAGATGGGGAAATGCCATCTGCTACCCAACGGCTGCGCTCTTTAATCTGCCCAAATCCTGCCGAACCCCGCCAATGTCACCGAGAGTGGTTGAGCTGCTGCTCGCTTTCCTGTTATTAGCAAATTAAGATACACTTCCTGCTGTTGATTTCCTCATCTAAATACTGCGCTGGGAACAGAAATAACCCTATTACTGGGCCAGGATATAATTTAGCCATAACACTAATCTTTGCTGGTCTGAGACGGGGTGTTATTCTGCATCTGTTGTTATTCTCTATAGCCCTCATTCCTAAAGCTGGGGAAATACGTTTTCTTATCAAACAGCCTCATTTCAGTCTAATTAGATAATGACCCACAGGTGATTCAGCCTAATATCTTCTCCTCTGTCAGCACTCCCCTAAATACCCCAGGACATGTGCTTGAGGAAGCCTTCCTGTAGGGGAAGAAGTCAGTTTGTTCATGCATCTTTCTGTGTTAAATGCCATCTCTGTGCTGATGGGGAGCACTGGGTACCAGGAGGAGCAGCACTGGAGTGGTGATGGGCCTCCTGCTGAGCGCAGTATGGCTCTGGATAATGGGATCACATCTGCCTCCTAGCAGAGATCTGAGATCCTGCTCTGCACAAAGGCATGGGAGAAAAGTGAGACGTTCAGAGCAGGATTTTGCCTGGTATTGAAGGGCTCCCTTTGCCCCTTTAAGGTGAGAGAGGTTGGTCGGTTGTGAGCGATGTGCTTTCCTAAAACATGCACTTTTTTTTTTGTGACAGGCTGTCACCGAGTGCCGTAGTTTTTAGCACTTGTGTATGCCAGCCCAGGCTGAAGCCACGGGGCTTAGATTTGCACTGAGATTTTGATCAGCAGCTCCTTGGTCTGATTTCATCTTGTGGAGGTTCGAGTTTCCCCTGAGCAGGCTGGGGGCTGGGGGTCGTGGTGCTCAGATTGGCAGTCAGGACCATTGTCCCTCAGTGTAATTAGCTGAGACAGCGAAGAGGGTTATGAGAAACGGCCAAGGATGGAGTCGGGTTTCCTGAAAGCACATGACTGCTGTTTTCAATCCATTGTCACCAAGCCCAGCTTTGCCAGGACTTGTGGGTTCAGCACAAATGTGTTCAGGGCTTTCATTGGAGTATCTTGTTTTCCAGTATTGACCCAGAAGGTCCACCTGGGTTTTGAGAACGCTGCTGATGAAATCATTGCTTTTCTGCAAATTGCTTCAGCCTCAAAGCAGCAGCAACACCCAGCATATGGAGGGTGCCTAAAGATTTCTGCTGGAGGGCTTTGGAGTTTTTTGAATCCATTTTGGTTATTTAGCAGAAGTGAAGTTCTGCCTTGAGCGCAAGCAAAGAGGCCAGACCTGGTTCACAGGAGTTCCCCAGGAGGATTTCTCCTTGGAGATACAGTTGAGGTTAAGGCAACATTTGTATCCTCCAGAACAGAGCTCACAAATCCAACAGTAACACTAAAGTCACAAGTAAAGCCCTGACCCCACTCCCAGCACCACAACATGGGCTAATAGCAGCACTGAGCTATTTCCCCAGCTGCACGTGTGCCAGCGTGCATCACTCAGAAGCCATTTGGTTCAGTCAACTTAATTATCAGTATGCTTTTAAGCCCAGGTGATGCTCACAGAGCCTCCTTGGGGGCTTCAGTTTAGAGGCGAATCAGTTGGATGCTTGCAGTAGTTCCCAGTGCTCCATGCAGCTGCTTTGAGTTCAACTGCAAAGTGCCCTGGGCAGGGCGTCAGGGATTGACACCCATGGAGGGATGAAGACTGAAGCCTGAATTCATCACCAGTTTGGAGGTGCTGGTGGGTGCCTCTTGGTGTCCTTGTGCTGGTAGGATTAGTGATGGGCTGAGCAGCAGCTGAACACTGCCAATTCCTTCCCATGGGATGCTTGGCTTTGATTGCTCCCATGGGCAAAAAGTCCCTTTTCTTCCCCCAAATAAATGCCTCTCAAGGCTTATTTAAACGCCAGCTGTTATTCCAGCCCTGTGAGCAAGGCACCTTCGCTTTGCCTCTGCCACTGATCCAGGTCTTCTCTGGAGATAATTCTCCAAGGTTGCCGGATCAAGCGAAGCAATTTAGAATAAACTGTGGTTGCTTCAGACTTTTGCATTAAACTCTGAACTTCAAGAGCTTCGCTGCACTGAAACTGTTGGTGTTGCGCACCCAGGGATTTGTATTTATTTATATCCAAAGTGCTCCTTGCTGGATAACCTGCACAGGCTGAGGGGATCAGAGGGGGAGAAGGAGGAGAGGGAAGTGTCTGGCCTTTTTTTTTCCTCTTTTAAAACCCAAAGGCAACTGTGAGCTTAATGGTCTCTGTTTGCAAAGGAGGCCAGCGTGTGGTCAGAAATCAGAAGGGTCTGGCTGAAGCCTTAAAGGGGATTTCTGCTTTGCAAGATCTCTTTCTGAAACCCTTTTCTGAAGTTTGTTGCATACAAGGGCTCTCTGTTCAGTGCTGCTGCCTGCTCACAGGGATGCACAGGGTCCACAGAAAGCGGAGGATAAGGCATGAGCTCAGGTGCATCTCCACGTATTGTTTGTTTTCAGCATCCTTTGGCTGTTTGGGTGGAGGGGGGGGTGAGACTAAAAGTGATCTTGTGAAATACCTTCTTAATTCTGGTTTTAAAATTGTACTTATTGTACAATTGTATTGTACTCAAAAACTGTACTTATTTTTCAGCTTGTTGGAAACTTCAGACATACCCCAAGTGAATCCCACTTGAAGTTCTTCAGAACATAAAATATTAATGGAAGAAGGAGGTTATTTTGCACGCCTCTTGCCCAAGCGACCACCAGAGCCACAGTGTCAGCTCACACATGCTGCAGTGTTGCTCTGGATTTAAGTGATGATGGAATTAGAGTCCATCTCCACGACATCCCCATCTGCTGCTGGTTTGGTGACCTACATGAGAGATGAAGAGATGTGCTGGGCTCGGTCCAGCTCCCAGAGCAGGTGTGTTGCCCCATCCTAAAGGCAAAGGAGCGCTGCCCTGCCTATGTAAAGCAAACTCCCTTTGTGACATGCACTCTTTGGACCCGCTGTTGTAATTCTGCTGCATTTCAGTTGTGTTTTGCAAAGGTGAAACTGAAGTACAATTTGTGCAGGATGCTTATTGTCACTTACCTGAATACAGGTGCAGTGGTGTGAACTTGGTGATACATGTGTGTCACTGGCTTCCATCCCCCCCAGATGTGCTTTCCTTCCTCACAGTCCCAGCCTATGTCTCTTAAACCAGATGGGAAGTTTACTCTTCCCAATCTAGTGCTATCTCTGCATGCAAATGAAGAAATTGCAGCTTAAAACCTGTCAAACCAACACCTTCCCCCAGGATTAAATTGACTTTGAAAGCGTACACTTCAAAAAAAAAACCACCAAACAGGCAAACAGGAAAAAATCCCAAAAGGAAAAGAATTAATAACCACAGTGTTTTCTAATATGCACACTAAACAACTCCTTAAATCTAAATTAAATCTCTATTGCATTCATTTTCCATTTCTGAGCTGAGACTGGACTAGTTTGGATCCACGTTCATTCAAATTTCATGCTTCGCCTTTGAACCCGGCTTATCAGGAGCGTTTGCTTTCTGTTTTTCCTCCCTGTGCCTTACGGTGGGGTTTCGAAACTCAAATCAAAGCAGCTGCCTCAGCGGCAGGGAAGAAAACACCTGACCCATGGCTTTGTCCATCTGTGTGTATTTATGGACCTGGTACTCAAGATTTGGGATCAGCTTCCCTGGAGCACTCAATTCCTGCTGCTTTCTGTGGATCAGAGAGTGAAATTGTGGCTTTGTATGACATGAAGAATGCTGTTGGGCAAAGGCAATCTGCCAGACACACAGCTGAGGGGATTCATACTTGTGACATCCACAGTAATGATTCTGGGTGAGTTTGGTGTATTTAATCTCCCTTCTGCTCTGGGCTTGGTAGTGCCTTCTCTAGTGATAATGTGCCCGCATCACTTTCATTTTCTAATAGAAGCACACTTTTACCTCTTTCAATGTGAAAAAAAAGGCAGTTATGTTTTGTTTGAAATGGCTTTCACTACCTTCATAAGCAGTGCAGGGTTGTACAATGCTGACCTGCTTTCTCATCATCTCCAGTTCATCAGGGAAGGAATCAGGAGGACGTCTCATGGTGGGACACTGGTGTGAGCAGCACAGAGGAGAGAACAGAGCTGGGGTGTTCTCACAGCAGATTCCATTCCAATTGGTTCGCTGCTATGAAACACAGCACTTAGGATGTGAGATTTGGGGATGAGGCAGTTGGCATTAATCTCTGGCTACAAAATTCCATTGCATCCTGCTCTGTAGAGATATTGATAGAGAAAGATGGGGTTCCCATGGCAGCACCTCGGGGAGGGTCTCTGGCCACAAAACTTCCAGGACCTTCAGGTCCATCACCAGATTTTGCCCCATACTGCTCTGAAGATAGTGGGGAGCAACCAGACAACAACCATCTGCAAACCAAGGGAGGAAATCCAGGAAGACCAGAACAGAGAAGGAAACCACGGAGGAGAGAACTTTTATTTAAATTACTCCTGGCCAGCAGGGCTCTGAGCAGAGCTTTTGTCCTGAAGACGCAATTAGAAACACAAGCGTGAGCAGCAGAGCAGATGGACAGCAGTTGTTCTGTCTGCCTGCACCTGCCAAATGAGCTCCTTCCCCGTGCCGCCGAGCTTTCCAAGAGCTCTCGAAAGCAGAAGGAGCCGGCGTGCTGGCTGCTTGTCGGGAGTTGACGTGACCGAGATGGAATCTGGGGAGGGAGAGAAAAGGATTTGAGGTTGCAGCCCTCTGTGGACCCGATGGGAAATCCCAGTGAAGCACCCACTGAGCTCTACGGGCAGCACCCAACTTCTTTTCATGTGCTCCAGGGAGAGCTTCTCAGCTCCTGCACTGTTCGCTCCTCCATTGGGCCGCTGGATCTCAGCCCAGGTCTGCTCATCCCCAGAGCACTGCACTCCCCCCACTCAAAAATCAGGATCTCAACACACAGCGGGCTCCTCCTGCCAACATTTTGATGCAAGCCCTGGTCCTGCTGAAGGCAGTTTTGTTATCAGCTTAATAGGGCCAGGACTTCAATTCATCCTCACAATAAACTACAGAAATGTTGTTGGTCTTGCGTTTTCTAATCAAATAAGATTTTTCTCGCAGGAGAGGCTCGCTGGCCCTGAGATAGCTGCCCTGCTTCAGTGCATGGAATTACAGATCCTGCTGTCGCCTGTGAACTGAACAGCTCTTTGCATTGATATCTGAGGAAGAGGTTCATGTCTTAAAATGAGAAATGCTGTCTCTGACATCAAAACTGAGCCTGAGGATCATTCCAAATCAGAGCCCACTGAGGAAGTTAGATGAGGCAATTGCTGTTAATTGTTGTCTCTGACATTTCAGCATCCTACGTGGATTCATGGCTAGAGGCACCCTGCTCCTCTGGGGGCACCCAGCTGCCCCACATGAAGCCTTTTGGCCAAGTTTTTGGGGAATATTTGCAGAATTGCCTCAGTGTTTCTTTCTGGCACCAACAAGCAAATAAAAAGGTTGTTGCAGGGTTAAATGCACTTTAAAAGTCAATCTCTTGCTTGCTTTTGCTTTCCAATTGGCTAGCAAGCCACAAAGTGGATTTTCTCAGATTAATTCCCATGCACTGCGTTTGCTTACTGCTCTTCCCTCATAAGTCTGCTCACCCAGCAGAGCTGGCAGCCCAGGGCAGGACTTCCTTCCCACTGTACAACTGCTCTGAGGGTGTCCTTGTGCCCCATCCTTCCTAACACCCCAAAATTCAGGACCTCACCCGTGACTTCTGTGCTTGTACCACATCAGCACTGCAGAAAATTCACCCTGGGCATCTGCTGTGGGTTTTTCAAGGAGTAGAGGCTTGCTGTTGTGTTTACAGGTGTGTACTCCAGACCCCACATTTCTGGGAGCCTCTTTAAGTTGTATAAGCTGGAAGGAGGCTGGCAGTGTCAAACGGTCACAGCTCACGCCCCCAGACCACCAGCTCTGCCTAAACCTCTCCTGACAGCTGCTCGTCTGAACTATTCATAGCCAGAGAGACAAGGGCCTCCCCAGGTAACTGCTGCCTCATCAAAGCCAAAGCAGGCTGGTGCTCTCCTCCTAATGTGCCCTGGAGGAAATTATACAACACTGCTAAGACTTTGTACACATTTAATCTTCATTAGAGAGGAGTCTCCAGCCTTGCAGGTGGGCTTCAATTCAGCTCCTGTGGCTGTGCTGGGAGCCCAGGGAGAACTGGACTGTTCTGCAAAGTCTTCTCACACTTTGCAAGAGCAAAACCTCATCCCTTCAATTTTTGCTGTAAGAAGAATGCATGTTTAGGTCTCATGTTCACCAAATAAATAAATAACTCAATCCTGCAGTTATTGTAACCAACCAAGCAACCCATTTACTTTCAAACAAGCCTCACAGAGTCCCCATTTTGGGGAAATTCTTTGCAGTTCCAGGCTGAGTGAAGGCAGGATATGATTGAGGTGCCACCTAACACTGACCTGCTGCAGGCTTAGGGGCAGTTCCAGCATCATACACAGAAGAAATGGAGTCATGGCATTTGTAACAGAAATGCTGAGTCACAGCCTGAAGCAGGGATGGAGCACCTGGTGGGAAGGCAGGGCCAGCACAGGGCAGCTCAGGTGCATGCAATGCACTGAGTGATGGAAGGGCTGCAACCAGGATCCACCCCTTCCCAGCCCTCATTTAAAGGTTGGCAGTAAAGGCAAGGAGATCTTGCTGGAGATCCCTGTATACTTGAGGCCTTTCTGAAGGTAAGCAGCCTTTTTTTTTTTCCTTTATTCTGTGACTGTTGAATTTGAAATAATCCTCATTTTCTGTAGCTTAGGACCTTGCTGCCCTGCTGTCATTGCTGTGCTTTCCATTGCATTGCAACATCCATCCCCTGATACCCAGCACTGGGGCTCTTTCCAAAACTTTCCCAAAATGACTCTGAGCAAGGAACTGTTTGCCGTTCAAAAGGAAACCCAACTGGATGAGAAAATGTTTGTACTTCCCTAAGTATTTCTATGTCACCCAGCAGGATGCACAGAGCTTTGGAGTAAGTGAGGAGATTTCACACTCTCATTTGCCTCTAGCTGACTGCACTGTAGAAGTTTTGCAAAACCACAGCTTATTTGCCACAAAATGAAAAAGAAATGTCTCTGGGGATACTGGAAGGGCTCCAGAGAAGAGCTGCTGCCATGAGAAAAGCTTTGCAAGCTGACCCATGTGGGATGAGGTTAAGGGAAGAGAGCAGGAACAGCCCCAAGCAGGAGATAGCTCATTCCTGCTTGGGGCTGTGGCTATAAATATAGAGTGGGATCTAAGAAAAAGGGAAGGGTGACTTGGCTTATTTTGCCTCACCAATGAGAGAGGACAGCCTTAAAGAGGCATGAGGGCAAAATAAGAAATAATAAGCCCAAATTCCTGGAAATTAAGGCAGAGTTAAATGCAGGGTACCACAGTCTGCTCCAGCTTGTTTTAGCACTTGAACCCATTATGTTATTTGGATATGTGAGAAATGGCCTTGGAGATGTAAGTATCCTGGACTCTTTACCTTTCCTATCATGTAAGGCTTGTGTCCCTGCAGGCTGTCTGCACTGCATTTTTCTATGGTCCTCATGCCTTGCTCTTGCCATTGATCTGTAGTGCTATTGCATGTTTGGCAGCCACTGAAGACCTTTCCTTACTGCTGTTGAATCCACTGTGGATCTCACCAAAGCTTTGTGTGGAAGTTCAGCAATCCCCAAAAGTCTTTACTGTGTTCTATGGCAATCACTGAAAATGCTGATGGGTGTGTTCCCATGGTGGGGTGAACCTTGAAGGACACAGGAGTCCCTGTGTGCCCCAGTATTGTCTTAGAAGTTGGAAGAGGATCACATGTGAGAAGGGAATGATGGCACCTGACAGATGCTAGGGTCACCAAGGAGCAGACAGCTGGCAGGCTTGATTTGCCATGGCCAGTGTTTCCCTATCTGAGAGATAACAGCTGCAAAGAATCCCAGAGCACAGTGAGATCTCATCTCCCGTTCTCATTCCTACTTCATGAACAAGGCAAGTGAAAGAAGCGGCAAAAGCAGAGTTTTCTTTTATCTAAAAGGGCTGACACTAGAGCATTTTGCTCTAAAAAAAAAATCCCAGCAGCCCCCCCTCAAACCCTGCTCCTTTCACTCAGGGAGACACTGCTACATTTTGTGGCATCTTTAAAGCATTGCTGGTAAATCCTTCCTCCTTTCTCAGGAAGAGGCACATTTTATTTTCTTGTCACAAGCTGAAGGTTTTTCTCCTATAATAGGAGCTGAAGGCTTCTCGTGGTTTGTTGTGTTAACTGGACTGTAGGGAGAGGAGGAAGTATACTTAATGTTCCAGGTAGATGTCCAAGAAAAATCAAAGGAGCTCAATAAATAGAAACTCAAGCAGCTCAGCTTGCCTCCTTCCACTGCAAAGCAATCGGGTTCAGCAAAGGTGAAGCAACTTATTTTGTTCCTCTTTTAAAAACAACTGTCTCTATCTGAGCGAGGCAGCCGCAAGCATCCCTAATCGAGGCTGCTCCGAATGCTGGTGCTAATGAACCTGGCTGCAGAGCACAGGTCATCACCAGCAGAGAGGAAACTGACTGGGGGATTTTACACTGTACATGTTCTACTTTCTGGCATAATTCTGCCTGCTTTTGTACGTTTTTAGGGGAGATAGGGTTATTTAGAGCAGCTGATGAGCTGGCACAGGCAATGGGTGAAGTGCAACCAGCTTGCTAAGAGCCTGGGCCTCTTTTTCCAACAAAAAAGGGAGAATCAAGGGGGAATTTAAACAGCTGGAGATCCAGTTTAAGATGCAGGACACAGAGTGAAAAGAGAGGTGTTAAGACAGCCTTGGGAGATGTCAGTCCTCTGCCGAAAGCCAACGTGAAGCATATGGGTTACAGCTGGCATCCCTGTCCTGCACTGTCTTTCATTGCCTGCTGCCCTGGCATAACTCGGTCTGCTGTTTCCAGCAGGGAATCCTTTCTCAGCTCCTTTCCCACCTCTGCATGTAGTTCCCCCCCTCCATTCTTCTGAGATTTTTAGGAAGAAAGCAAGCAGATGCAAGAAGGAAATCAGTACACTGCCATTGTGGTACATTTCAGATGAGAGGTGATGGCCTCAAGTTGTGCCAGGGGAGGTTCAGGCTGGATAATAGGAAAAATTTCTTCTCCAAAGAAGCAGTGCTGCACTGCACAGCTGCCCAGGGGTTGTTGGGGTCACTGTCCTTGGGGGTGTTCCAGAATTGTGGGGATGTGGCACTGAGGAATGTGGTCAATGGGCACAATGGAGCGGGGTTGGGTTGGGGATCTCAAAACTCTCTAACAACCTGGATGTGCAGCTTAGTTGCAGGCATTGTTATGCAGAACGGTCCTTAAAGCTTCTCACTAATGAGGGATGCAAACACTTCTATCTGCTGAATTTCCCATTTTGACATGAGGTAGAGCATTCTGGATCTGGTGCCATAGCCTCTCTGCAACAGCAGATGGATGGGCACCATATTTCTGCCAGTTGTGTTGGAGATGCCTCGCCAGGCTTTCCTCCATCTTCCAACAGCCTCTCTCTCTCTCCAGATGCATTTACAAAGCAAGATGAAAGTAGTTGCGTGATATATTAGGCCCCATGAATAATGCACTCATAGAATTCCTTGGTGCAACCGAGCATGTTTCATCCCATCAATATGATAAATGCAGGTACAGTTGTTTTAATTGTTGAGATCATGTTAGAGTGAAAACACATCTGTGCTTAGCCTGGGGGAACATTAATGTTGCCCTGATCTTGACAAACCAGGGTTCATTCGTGTTCATTTGTGCACTGCTGTTCAGCTGCCTTCCTTGACAGCGAGCTGCTGCTTGAGCCAGCCTCCTCCTTCAGCTGCAGTAATGGGAGCAGGGGGTGAGCTGGGACCAGCCGAGGATACAGGAATCAGCATGGTACACCCTAAAATCTGTTAAGTTGAAAGTAAAATTGAGAGCTGGACACCACTTTGTGTCCCAACCCATCCATAAGCGTATGTATAACATAGAGTCCAGAAGGAGAAGTTAAAGAGTGCCTGTCAGAGTCTCTGAGCCATGCTGGAAGTGCACACACAGCTGGGAGCTTTGCCCACAGCGTGGTGTGCATCAGCCAAGCCCCTTTGTGTTGGATGCTGCAATCACCATCCCTGGAGGTGATCAAGGCCATGGATGGGCACTGGGCATCCTGATCGGATGGGGTGAAGCCAGCCTATGGCAGCTGGAGCTGTGTGGGCTTTGAGGTCCCTTCCAACCCAACCACTCCCTGGTCCTATGACTCTATGATCCCTGTGGTGCCACTGGCACTGTGGGTACCGCAGCATTTTAGTGGCCAAAACAGGGTGCAGGCCAGAGGCAGAGGTAAAATATCTCCGTAATAAACTGAAACATTTGGCTCTTTGAGCCGATGCCAGCTTTTATAACAATTTCCATCTTAAGCTGGCTCAATACATATTTAATGAAATCTTCTATAAAACCTTTAACAGCCCTCAATTCATTTCAAGTGGTAAATGAGTCAGCAGTTTGAAATGATGAGAAGGATTCAGACTCTGCTGTCGTTACTTAAAGAGAAAAAGTGATTCTTTTTTAATGCTTTTCCCTCTAAATAACATTTCTTTTCCCCCCTTTTTTTCTTTTCCTTCCTTTGGCTGGTGTGGCACTATTCAATAGAGAGGTGTGGGCAGGCATAGAGGTACAAGGCCAACACATCTGACAGTCCCTACTCTGATTTCTTGGTTGGGTCATCTCCAAATACCTGTTTGTTGCTCTCTGCCTCAGTTTCCCCATTTGCTCAGCACTACCAACCTCCTGCAAGGTGCTTTGGAGAGCTCTGGGCTAAGTGTATCCATCAGCACAGCCTGAATGCCTACAGGTGAAAGCAATCAGGAGGGGGACGTGCCATCTACCCATAGCCCACCCCAGGAGCAATCACCTGCTCTGTTATTCCTATTTCCCTTGATATCAGACAGCAAGACCCCCCTCCCCCCATAAAGCCACAGAGAAAAGCAGATACCAGCTGTGCAATCATCACTATATGGTACCTGCTCATTTGAATAATGAAACGGCATCTTTGTTAAAAGCAAGGAGACTTCCAAGTTGTCTTGTTCCGCAGCACACCTATAAAAGCCAAGCGAGCTTTGCAAAACATTTCAATTCTCCTGATCACTGTAATTATTGGAGGGGATCCAGCGCTGCTCTCCAGCTCGCGTGTGCCAGCAGGTTAGACAGGAGGGGTTTGAGCAAAGGATTTGAAACAAAGTGAATAATGGCTCGCCCCTTTTTTTTCCAAAGGCCTCTATTTTGCATTTTATCGATTTCCTTTATTCCAGCTGCGATGCAGAACAAGTATCTGCTGGGGTGGGGACGTGTCAGGTCATCGCTGGTCAGGGTGACGCGAGTTCATTGAACGCAGTGTGTGTCACCATTAGGCAGAGCCAGTGTTCTCAGTGGGGGTAGCTGTGCCCTTAAAAGTTGTTTTCAAGTTGCAGTGAATGAGCAGTGATGGCGCAGAGCCTAACGCAGTCCCTGGATGCTTCTGTTCGGTCGCTGGCTCTGCTGCTGATCGTGTGGTTGGGTCCCACTCACCTAAAGCAATTTGATGGCAGGTTTTCCAGCAGCCCCATGGCTGCAGTCATTCACCATTTCCAATTAACTTCTGCATTCAGCTGGCTTGCGTTCTGTTCAATGTGTATTCGGCACACCACAGCCAGACATCCCCACGTGCTTTACTCTGTCAATGCTGGCAGCAGCGGCACCTTTAGCATTGCTTTGGGCAGCTTTGTGCAAGGTGGATGAGGTGTTAAGTGGCTGCCCAGGGAGTGGTGGGGTCACTGTCCCACTGTTCCAAAACCATGGGGTTGTGGCAGTGAGGGACATGGGCAGTGGGTACAGTGGGGTGGGGGTGGATGGGGGGATCTGAGCAGTCTTATCCAACTGTAATGGTTCTTTGATTTTATGACAATGATATCTGCTTATCCTCAACATGGACCTGGCTGGTGAATCTGCTTTCCTTGTGTACAGTTCAAGTTTTGAGTGGCTATGATATGGGATGGCCACACAAGTAAAATCCACTTGCTGCTCTTAAGTGCTTGAAGTATTTCTTCCATGTTTACCTTGAATGGAAGATATTTCTGGCAGAGATGAGGAGGTACTCCTGCTAGTGTGCTAGGCTCAGGTGAGATTGCTGCAGAAATGCACTGTACAGATTTAATAACTGCTATTGAAAAGGCTGAACTGGCCCCGGAACAGCTGCTAAAAAGAGCAACTACATTGTCCTTGAAAATGGAGAGCAATCTCAGGAGAGGGAAGGAGCAGAACTGGGCTTCTTTAGCCTACCTAAGCAAAGACAGAGAGGGGACCTGGCTGTACTCTATAAATATGTCAGAGAAGAAAACACTAGGGGAGGAAATAATAGCTTAAGTTAAAGGCCATCATTGAGCAACGACTAAATTTAGGCTGGGAGACAAAAGAAAGATCTTAACCGGCAAAGCAATTTGGTTCAGAGTAAACCAAACTCCTCAGAAGATTGAATTCCATTAGCTGGTGGAAGGGATGAAGTGAGGACAGACTTAACCGTGCAGCTGGAACTACAGGCAGTGCTTGGTCAAGGACAGGGTGGGTAGGTGGCCAAGAGGCCTAGGATCCTACAACAGGGTTGCAAAGTGCTCTAAGGAGCAAAGCAGTGTAACAGCTCAAAGAGCAATGGGAAATCATTCAATCCAGATTGTTGTTTTCCTAAAACTAGATTTTCAGCAGCATGAGTGCCTGCTGCTAATGAGAGACAAAGATGCTGCATGCAGGGGAGAGCTGTGCTTTAAATTGTTAATCCCACTCCAAGCCCATCAGCGAGTTGAGCTTCTGCCAAAACCAGTTGACTCCCAGCTGATCCCATCCATCTTTGATGCGGCTCCATTGGAGGCAGCCGTGGTGGGCCCTGTGCTGGGATGGTACCTGTCACTGCTTCACAGCCCGTGGGAGAGCTGGTGAGGAGTTTGTTAAACAAAAGCCATCGCAAGCTGTTATCTTCTACACTCATCACCCAGATTAAATGGCACTTAATGGAATAATGAACCACGGGGAGAAACATACAAGGAAACTTCATTAAATCTTGTTAAAAATGAATAAAATTCTGAATCAATTCCCATTAGTGAATGCACCGATATTTCACATATCTTTAGGAGCTTTATTGTGCATTCATGCATAATCTGATACAGTGATGGCTATTTTCCTCAATCTCCTTTCTTCCTAATAAGAATGAGCAGGACAAAGGATTGGGTACCGTACTCTCACGTGCTTCTTAAAAAAGAATTGCATGAAATATTTAAGCAACGTCTTTTGCTTCTCATGGTCATGCTCTTATTGTGTCAAGTCAAATTAGTTAAGTATACAAATGAGAGTAAACAAAGGTGACAGATAAATGAAACACATGGTTACCGAATTGTCAGAGGCCCCCACGTACAGCCCATCCATAGGTTCCTCACTGGGCTGCTCACATGCAACCTTCAGAGAAGTTGAGAAGAAGACCAAACCTTAAGCGAGTTTCTCCTAGGACCAGATGTTTGTCTCCTTCTGTTCCATCTCCGTCTTGCATGTTTCAGCTCTCATTTAAAACCTGAGTGTGCACTGAGTGGAGCTGAGCAAACAGTGGAAAACAAATTCACTTAAATGACCATAATTAATAATATTTGGAAAACACCAGCGTTTAGAAATTCCTGCAAGGCTCGTGCCTCCTGATAGAAGCTGGAAGAGCACAGTCCAGGTACAACATGAACTTCAAGTGTTCAATGTCCCCTCCTGGGAGGATGTGAAAGCGGGATGAGATAAGCCTGCAGAAACCTGGCAAATTTGGCAAAAAATTTGGGCTGCAAATGCACTGATGTAAGAACCAGCTTTCTGGGTTTGTGCAGCACCTGGCACTTTTTCACCATCAGCTTAGCAAAGATCTTTAAGTGCCTTCAATCTAATGTCTACGAGAAGTTTTAATGTTTACTTTTTCCCTCATTTGTTGGGCATGATCATCTCAGATGAGCTCAGAATGAAAGGTGCCAGAGACAAACCCAATAGGTGGGCATGGGCAGACAGATGGAAGAGCCTAAAGTAGCAAGGAGGCAATATTGGTCAGCATGTTAAACAGGAGTCAAGGCATGATAGACAGTGAGACACCAGCTGCTTAGCTGTTGTCAGGGTTTTAATAATAATAACCGGCTTGTTTTGCATAAACTAGCTGTGTGCATAATTCATGGCTGTAATAAGCTGATCATTAGGAGAAGACTCAGCTCACCTCCTAGCTGCATGTGGTCGGACCACGGTGTTGGGTACGGAGTGCGGCGGAGGAGAGCCATTAAGGAGGCATATGAAAGAGGATAATTTATTCTAATTCGAAAGACAGCTACAGCCTGACCCTTTTGTGTTCACTCACCTTGAACAGCCAGTTGAGCTTCGCTAGCGTAAATTCGCTCGGAAAGCAAACTTTTCCTTCAAATCCTCCCCACTGGGAGCGTTTCAAAACATCTTTCTGATAGCAAAATTTCCACTTGTCATGGACATGCCCCGTTGCTTTGAATCCAGGCTGGGCTGGATCGGAACCCGTGGTGCAGGTGAAGGGTCTGGACTCGGAGCCGTGGATGAGGCAGCAGCAGTAATTGCTGCTCTATGAGCAGCCACGCCGGGAAAAGCTTCAGAGAGCCAAGGGATCTTTAGTGAAGGCGTAGCAGGAGCTGAATGCAAATTAGAAACGTTCAGATACAAATTAAACGGCAAGGGTAATTAAGCCCTGGCTCAGCTAACTGAAGACGGCGGTAAATTCTTCACTGCTTCAAGGTGCTGGATCGAGACACTGTATTTTTCTAAAAGTTGCTCTTGTGGAGAGTTCATTAGGCTCAGAGAAGCACTCAACAGAGGAGAACCTTTGGGAAGTCAGACTAGAAGGTTTTGTTTCCTTCTGGCCCTAGGATTGTGACTTTCTGACTTCTTTGTTGCATATTTATGGCACAGAAACATCAAAAGGCCACAGCTGGGTCAGCAGGAATGGTGTGGATATGAATTGTAGATTCCATAATCACATTTTCAACTGAAATTGATCCTTAGACCATGAAGACGTTTGTAAATATTTTCAAACAAGGAATATGGCGGGGACTTTTTCAATCTGTTTGCAGGCAATTTGCAAACAGAAAGCCTTGGCAACATTGGCTGAATACGTAATTAACGCCGTGATTTATGGGCCCAGCTGTAATTTCTCCCAACCTCCCTACACCACGCCAAACGATCTGGGAGAGGAACGATTCATGCTTCATTTTGCTGCTCCATCTAATCCCAAGGTCTGAGGTACCCATATGTCAGAAGGACATTTCCTTTATCCAGGGAAAACAAAGAGAGTGGATTGTCCGCTTGCTTGATGGACATGGACAGAGGGAATGATTTTTTATCCTGGTGGGACATGCAGTGGATAATGTTCTATGCCTTTGAGTTGCAGATATTTCAAACTGACCCATACATGATGTGCATGGAGCAGTGTTCCCAGCAATGCATGAACACGGAGGGTGTAGCCCCATCTCTCCTGGTCTGGCTCTGTCCCTGAGAAATCTGCCATCAGCACCTACTGCATTGCTGCTATCTTCTCCCCACCTTCTACAGTCCCTGCTGCTCTCTCCCGTTTCATCATGTAGTGAAAATGCTGTTTCACAGCCTGAAGCAGGGATGGAGCACCTGGTGGGAAGGCAAGGCCAACCCAGAGCAGCTCAGGTGCATGCAATGCACTGAGTGATGGAAGGGATGGAGCCAGAATCCACCCCTTCCCAGACCTCATTTAAGGGTTGGCAGGGGGAGGCAAGGGGATCTTGCTGGAGATCGCTGTGTACTTGAGGTCTTCTGAAGGTAAGCAGCTTCTTTTCTTCATTTCTGTACCCATGGCAGTTGCACTTGGGCTTGTCCTCATTTGCTGCAGCTAAAGACTTTACCATCCCACTATTTTTGCTGTACTTTCCATCGTGTTATAACATCATGTATCTGTATGGTGCTGTCTGAAGAAAAATGAACTTTTCTCATTTTTCAGTGGAAAAGACAGATTATTTTTTTTTTTTGGAAGAAAGGGAAGGAGGGACAAAGGGAAGGAGGCTTTATTTTCTTGAGCCACTTCTTCCTGAGGGAGCTGGTGTGTGATTGACAGAAAGAGATCCGGTCTTGCTATCGAGACATCAGGTAATGGAGAGACAACCGCATCTCCTGATAAGACTTCGCCAGTTGCTTAATGCATTGGTATCCATTCTTCTTTCCCCTTAAAATGGGGACAATTATAGTTCCTATTTCTTATAGCATTGTTGTGAGCCTGATGTTAAGGTCTGTAAAGCGTCTGAGAGCCATTAGTGTACTTTGCTTTTCTACCACTGGAAAGCATCTAGCTCTGTATAGTACAGCAAATGCTATTGTCTCTGAAGTGCCCATTGTATTTAAGTAAGAGCTGAAAAGATGTGCAGACACTGAGAGCACCAGCATAGCCAAGCCAGTGCTCTCTGATTGGTGTGATGTGATTATACAAAATATCCTGGAAATCCTTCATTCTGCACCAGTCCATCCCAAATTGTTCACTTTCTGAGGTCTTGAGTGCGCATGGGCTCTTTGCAGCTGCAGGCAGCCCTGCCTATGGGGTCCTCTCCTGGTGGTCATCAGTGCTATCTGGTGTCCAATGCGAAGTCTGAGATGGAAAGTTACCCCCAGCTTCTTTTCACAGCTGGGAACAGCAGTGGGTGAAGTGTTCTCCCATCAAAGCTCCATCCCCTTCACTGTTCCACTTCTATTGAAAGTGTAGCTAAAATCCCAGGGAATGCAAATCTCTGCGATGAATCTCAGCCCAAAGCAATGAAGCAGTGGGTAGACCCAAAGTTCTGCATCCCCCCCGAGATAAAACTGCTTTGATAGACAAATAAATCCCTTGGGGCCACATTGGCTGCTCAAAAGTTTGGGGGGAAAATCCTGGCATGGCACGATTTGTCTGTCAAATGAGAGTGAAAGGGAATAAATTTCCCAAGCAAAAACTATTATCCTTTCAGAAAGTGACACCAAACCTGTGATTTACTCCATGCCTGGGTGCCGAGCCCCAGCTGATGGGATGCAGGAGACATCATCCTGCAAAATAACCTGGAAAACCAATCCCATCAAAGCATCATCTTGGCTCTGAAGTTACGGCACTGTGACCTTAGAAGCAGCGCTACAGTTCTCTGTGCCTCAGTTTCGCTCTTAGGAAAAGCAGGGTATTTTAGATTTAAAGTAAGAAGCTCATTTTTTTTTGAGAATGCAAAGGGATGGAAAGCAGTTGGGTGGGTGGCGTGGGCAGGGAATGGGGGGATGATGGCTCAGGGCTTGGCTGGTGGGCAGCCTTCCCCCTCCCCTGCCCTCGCTGCCTGCCGTGTGTTCGCTGTACGTTCAATTATGCATCACTCTCTGCTCTCATTAGAGACCTTCAAACAGCCTTGAAAATATCCTCATTCAGGGCTTATTTTGTCCTCGTTAAATTTTTATCTGAGCTAAAGGAGGAGGATAATGGCATTAAACCCTATGCAGAAGAACACGAATGAGCTCCAGGAAAGACCTCAGGAGGTGATGCTGTGCAAACCCCCCCTCCCTCAGCCCATCCTGGGCAGGGAATAGGATTTCAGGGTGTCAAAACACTCTGCTTTTCAGAAAAGCAGTGGGGAAGCTCTTTGGATTGGAAGGATGGACGGGACCTGCATGCAGATGGGTTTTACCCATTTTCACCATGCTGGCTGCCTTCTGCCTGGCTTTGAAAAATCCCCTTCCTGCAAGCACTGCTTATTTTGCCCATCCCATGGCCAGCTCTCCCGTGTCTCCTGCTCCTCCTCCTCCTTCCCACACGTGCTGCCTTTAGCTGTAAGCAGTGCTGCCTTCAGCTGAAAGCAAAGCGTCTTGAAAGGACCAAATGGAGAGAGACTGAAACACTTGTAGAGGGCTTTTCTGAATGTATCTGTTTATTATTTACACTTCCTATTATCCCCATCACCTTTGATCCTTATTTCCTTCCAGGCCACTCTTCTTTTGCTTGCAGTCTCTGTATTTTGGGGATCAAGAGAACCAAGGAGTGGTGACGAGTGACCTGGGGCCATTTGGGTGCTCTCTGCTGACCCTTTCCTCCACCTATGCCCTGGGGTTGCTCATCTCATGCTTTCTCCATGCACTCCTTATCACCTTTTCTTCTTAAAAAGAAGGGGAGACTTGAGGCTCCCTTTCACTAAATTCATAACTACTTGCCTGCAATTTCCCCCAAGGGAAAGTTATTAGCAGCAACTTAGTGTCTGATGGATGGCTGTGGTGCTGAGGCTCTGTTTTGCATCAAGGCTTCTAAAGATACATCATTTAAGTTCACGTGGGCAGGTATGTATTAAGTAAATGCCAAGAAAAATATTTATTACAGTAGGGAAATTGCACTGCAGCTTTGTCTGTGTGCGTATTCCTAGTGATTTAATAATCAATTATTGCATCGGCAGTCAATATTCTCCTTATTAAATCTTTGCAGGAAGTCGTCTCGAGAACTTTCACTTAAAAAGGTGATTTTAATTTTCTTCTGTAATTGTTCTTTTGTTTTGCTGTTGGCCACCCGTGAGCCTCATATCCCTGTTCAGCATCCCCATGGCAGACTGTGGTGAGCAACCTCCTGGCTGTGTGTTAATGGAGCCGCCAATTGATTTTCATTTCTGGTTGTAGTCACTTTTTTCTAATCTCCCCCCAACTTTTTTCTCTCTTAAGAGATAATTCATTTCATGATTGCAAATAGATCACTGTAAACTCAGCGTAATGGAGCAGTAATTACCTAAGAAGTGATGGATTTGGGTGGATGCTGTTGGCTAAATGCTCAGAGCTGTGCTGTGTGAAGCTGTGGAGCTGATGAAAGAAATGCTTTCCAATGGAGTAGAAGTGTCTCCCTGTGGTTCCGTGCTTTGTTCCCATTGGAAATGCAGTCTCCAGAGCACAGCGCAGGGTGTCTCAATCACCTGTCAACCCAGCAGGTCCAGGACATCCCTTATCCTGCTCCCTTCTTCCCAGGTGGAGGGGGGACACTGTGCAATGTTGGGCATCACTTTGTAAGTGGACACAGTGTAAAAGTGGTGTTTTGGAGCAGTCTGCAGCTTTTTTGGTGTGGTGGAACTCGGGTGTTGCTGCGGGGTTGCAGCCATGCTCAGCATCCCTCTGTGCTTCGGAGGAGAGGAAGGCAGGTGTGCAGCCCTCAAAATCCGGGGGAAGCAGGGTCAGGACACCTGGAGAGAGACTGCTTTTAGGACGAGCCACTAGTGGGAGCCGTGGTCACACACAACCCCGAGCAGATCTCGGCTCGGTGCCCCCACCCGGAGCAGAAAGGGCCCCGTATCCCTGCGGAGCTCCAACCCACCTGAGGGCTTTCCCAGTTCCTTCTCCATCACTCCTGGCAGCCGTCCTCTTGCTTTCATCCTGAGCTTTGCTCCAAAGGGAGGAGCGTGGTCATGGTGGCCGGGTGGAGAGGTTCCCTCTGCCCTTTCCACCACGAGGGAGCTTCCATGGCCCCAGTGGAGAGCCCTGGACTTTGCACAGAGCTTTCTGCTCCCCCCTTGGTGTGGGGGAGATGCTGGGAGCAGATTTCTGCTCACCTGTGCAATGGAGGTCGTGCCACTGCTCCACAGATGTGGGTGAGCACAGCTGTTCTCATCCTTGTGCAGCTAAAATGCATCTCCCTGTTGCATCTCCATCTCAGTGCACAAATGGACTGATTCTCATGGGTGAATTTTGTGGGGGGGTTTTTTGTGTTTTTGTTTGTTTGTTTGTTTGTTTTGTTTTGGCTCTGTTTCTGCCCCAAAATGCTTCTTTGTGGTGCAGGAAGGTGGCCACAGCCATCTGCACGCATGGGGAGCAGGAGGGGAAGAAGCACGTGCAGAGCTTGGGGTGCTGCTGGCCCACACTGCCCAAAGCAGAGCTGAATGAGCAGCTTGCTGTTGTTTGTTCAGACCTCAGTGATTGTGCTTGAGGAGGAAATGATATCTTATTAGGGACTCTAATATTGTTCCAGATCATCCTCCGTACAGAGCTGATCTGAAGGATTAGCAAAACAAATGAAGTAATGACTTTTCTGTGAAATTAAAATTTTGTAAGATAATCCAAAGTGGAAATAGAAATTTTATTTCAATTATGCATTAAACTTTCTCAGCTCATTTTTTGGGTCAGGATTTTGACTCCAGGGGAGATTTCTGGTGGCGCTGGGCCAGAATGGGCTCAGACCCTGCACAGATGCACTTCTGTGCACTGCCTGGTGTGCTTGCAAAAGTTCATGACAACCCTTCCTTTCTCAATTAAAATCCCAACTGCAAAATGAGACCAAGCTGCATGGGTGAGAGACTTCGTCTTATGCAGTAATTGTGTGAATAATTGAAATACCTTGTGTTTCTCACAGCTGAGGACCCTGGATGGACAAGCAGTTAGCAGGTGGGCTATGCCTTTCCCTTACTGCATCAGAGACCTGGGGCTGAAACTGGGACAGGGTGGATATTTCAGATTTGGTTTCGGAGGGTCCCAGTGCAGCAGCTGAGCTCCTTACCTCCAAATCCCCAGGCAACTCCATTCCAAACTGCTCCACACAAGGGTCTGTGGTCTCAAAGTGGAGATGAAGGGAGATTCCAAAGCCTCCCTTCAGGGACAAGTGTGATGAAATGATAATTGCTGCCACCAAAAGTTTCACTGCCACAAAAGGAGTTGATTGAGCAGAGGGGAGCCCTCAGCAGAGATGTTGTTCCACATCCCAGCTGCAGATCTGCTAATGCCCAGGAAGGAACAACAGAAATAAATAAAAATTGGGTCATTCATTAACAGCTGTAATCTACAGTGTGTCATATCTGGTTAGGCACCACAGTGCATATCTATGCCTCAAAAGCAAGGAAATGAGAGGTTAAAGCATTTCCTCGGTTTTGTGCACTGCCTACAGACCACGCTCTTATCTTAATTGATACAGCATCAGCCTCTCTATGCACACCTCTGACAACAAGCCCTGCTTTTGTCCTCTCCACTTATTAAAGTCTCCACTCTGGGTGATAGAAATAACAGACAGGCTTGATGAGGAGGCTGTCCTGGCTGCAGAGTCTAAGGACTCATTTTCCCCACCTTCTTCCAGTGGAGACATTAAGTTCTTTTTGCAGTATTTGCATGCTTTGCATTTGTGCTCGGTAACAGCAGGAAGGATCCAGCAGCATCCACGCTCCATGTGTTGAGGAAGAAATCACAAATTCAGCAAGATTCACATCCCAGATGGGAACACGGCCTGGAAATCTGGAAGCAGGTGTCTGTGGACAGGTAGCATATGAAGTTCACAGAATGTTTGTACGAATCATCTTGGTTTCAGCATTTATTTTTCCCTGGAGAAAAAGCAACAGCCGGTGTGGCTGGAACACTGCCCAGCATGCTGAGCAAGGCTCACAGCTCGCTGCAGGTGAGCCCCACAGGACCCACACATCCGGGTGTGGGAAGAGGAAGAGGAGATGATAGGCTTCATCCCAACCTCCATCAGATTATCAATGTAAAGGATCATGCACCTTTTGCAACTTAATTTAACCCCTCATGCCCCAAACACAGATTATGTTCATCTCATTAAGCTGCAGGGCACAACAAAGACCCTCAGAGCATGTGTGGGGTCCTTTCTCAACGAATTGCTGGGTTTCCAGAACTTCAGCCATCTGCAAATGCTTCCACTGCCTTCCAAACCTCCAAGGATCAAAGAAAACCCGTACCTGCTTGTGTTGATTCCTCAGGTACTTCCACTGAGGTGGTGGGATGCAAATCTGCAGAGAGAGGTGGTATTTGTTTTGGTTCTTGTTTCTTTTTCAATACCAAAGGGCATGTTCTAGTTCAACAGCTGTGTCACCTGCATGGCAATGAAGCAGGGTTTGCAGACAATGGAAATGTTTGTCACAGCTGGGAGTCACCATGTGGCAGACAGCACGTGGTGAAAGCCCTGAATGCTAATGGGAGGAGAATGGGGTGATGGCTTGTGAAGCATCTGCATCCTGCCAGCAACCTTGCAGCCAGGCAGACCCAGGCAAAGCAGAATATATGCAGGAATAAAGCGTGGGTTGTAAAAAATAAAGTAGGATCTATCATAGGAGCACTGGGGACAGATCTGAGGAACGGCATTAGCTGCACTTGCCGGAACTACATCCCCAATGAGCCTCATTGCTCCTCAACACACCATGTCAGCACCCGGCAGGGAAAATAGTCCGTGCTGATGCCTTCAGACTTCAGCAGAGCCATAATGGGAAACAAATTGTGTGAGACTCCCAGGCAATGGAGTGATTGCAATCTGCATTTGTGCTCTCAAGCGAGCCTGGGCTTCAGCCGGGAATGTGATAAATACCTGCAGAATTAATTCTCTGAGTGCAGCGCTGCTCTGATGATGGACAAGACTGACAGCTGTCAATGCAACTGACAGCTTGCCGCTGTCTTTTGGAGCAAATTCACCTTTCTGATGTCAAATGGTGTGTTTACCAGTCAGGGCTTCAGTTGGTTTGGTCTGTGGACCAGTTGAGCTCATTAGTGTGAGCTGCTTCATTGGACATGGAGATAGAAAAATCAGAGCTGGGGATCCCTGCAGCTCCCCAGGAATGGATGCGATTGCCCATAGCTGCATGCTGGATGGAAGGTGTGCTTTGCTGCCTGGGTAAACGCTGGTCCAAGTTGTCACTAGATGTGATGCACAGGCTGCCTTCTTCCATCACAAAGCTGTTTTTAAAAGTCCCTTTGTAATAAACATCTCTGACTGCTTTGGAGGATGTTTTTATTCACCTCCTTCCCCCCAGGCCATTTTTGGTTCCTGTTTCCAGGTTTATTCTTGCCAAAGTCACCAACCTTGCTTTTTAATAAAAGCTGGGGCTCCCGTGCAACTCTAGGATCAAAGGATTTAAGGCAAAACCCACCAATTTTCACATTACTTCGACCCCAAGAACTGGCAGTGCTTTAGCTTGGGGCTTTTCCTACCTGAAGTTGATTAAGGAGAAAAGTCGAGAGTTGGAAATGAGCCGTAAGAAATACCAGCACGAACTTTTAGTGGGAGGAAGAGGGGAAAGTGGCAATGAATTGCTGTTATGCACATCTCGTAGTCCCTGAACGCGCTGCCGAGTGTGGTCGTACATCCATACACAGGCAGCCAGGAGTCCATTTTCTGGACAGGGAGGTGGATATATGGACCATTATATGTCCCCAGCTGGAGAAGAGTGGCTTTAGCTTCATGCACAGACTGCTTTTATGAAACTCTCAGCGTTGCTGCAGGCTTTGGGCATTTCCTCCTTTATTCTCTTGGCTTTGTAGGATGTTATCAGGCAGCGCAGACATCATTGCTCCTACTCTCTTGATCCTAATCTCTTTTCCAGTGCCATAGGAATTTGGAGAGTGAGATCAAATCCTGCAGTAGTGCTCATAAACCAAGATCTGTATCTCTCAGTCTCTCTAAGATTTTTCCACAGAATCATAGAATGGTTGGCTTGGAAGGGACCACAGAGCTCCCCCATTTCTGACTGTCCTGGTGTGAGCAGAGCTGCCAACTGCTAAATCAGGCAGTCGCATCACCCAGGGCTCCATCCAACTTGGCCTTGATCAGCTCCATGGCTGGGGAGCACCGCTCCCAGCTTTCCTCTTCACCTTCAACACTGTGGCTCTCAGCAGGTTTTGGCCTAACGTGTCCTTTTGCAGAGTGGGGTTTTTGGTCTTCCAGCTGCTGTGAGCAGGTTCTTATGCCCTTTGGCTTAAAAAAATCTTGTCTGTGGATGTGGCAGCCCCTTGCTCTGCAGTGCAATGCTGTCGTTTGGGAGTACTTGCACTGAATGCAGTGTAACCATTTGCTTTTTATAGAAAGGCAAAGTTTTTTCAATAGGGAAGTTATTTAATTTTAATTAGTGGTCAAGATTGCTCTTCCTCATCTTCTGCCTCTGTAATCCTTAAATTAAAATGCAATTTCTATAATTGGAGAGGCACTATTAACACCAATTCACACAGAACAGCTTGCACGTGAGGCCCGAGCTGCCACATGTCCCCAAAAGCAAGAAGATGGCCGTAATGGGAGTGCAGGCTGTTCTGCAGCCCCTCTGCCTTACAATGCTGTGTCTGCAACCCTCGCTGCACCTGTGGGTTAAGGCCCATGGTGCTTAATTGAGTTATCCAAACTTCTCCACTTTCCAGCAGGGTGGACTTCTCCGGGGGTTTTGAACCGAAACAAATTGCCTCTTTTTCATAGTTAGATCTCCCTGGGGCGAAACGCTGCAGCAAATTAGGTATTAACATCTGTACAGCTCTGTTATCCACCATGCCAATCACAGCTCCGTAATTGCCCACAATGTCTTCCCTGAAGGATGCCTGCTTGTATGTTTAATAAAACAACCAAACCAGGTCTCAAATTTCCTTGCTCCTATGAAAAATTCATAGCTGCTGTTCCAGGAAGTGTTGATCTGCTGCACGCCTGCCATCAGCTGCGGGGGAAAGTCCTCCCCGAGCCTCTGAGAATGCTGTCAGCATGGCGACATCCAATGGATCCAATTGGAGAAGGCTCTCCCAGTGCCAGCACCCCAAGCACCCTTGAGGAACCCTGAGCATCCCTAGAGATGCACCCCAGGGATGCAAGGGGGAAAGCGAGGCAGTGAGATGAGAAGCGCTTGGAGGATTTAAGGTGAAAAGCCCAGGACAAGGAGCTTCCTCTTTGCTAGCAACAATGTGACATTGGTGCTCATTGATGTAAATGTTCTCCCCCTGCAGAAGTGAGTTGTAACTCACTCCCAAGCTGGGGTTGCAGCACTGGCTGGGACTTTCCCAACCCCTCAGTGGATCGAGCACTGCCAGCAAGCAATTTTAAGCTCATCTCCTAAAATATGCACCAAAAAATGTAGCGTAAATTGTATATTTGATTGTAAAAATTGCAGTTCATGCTGTGTTGCTTAGTGACATAAATCATCAGCAGCAGGGCAGCATACTAATGCTCAACTACTGTACGGAGCTGACACGGAGCAGCCTAGGTAAGGATTTATCTGCCAACCAAATGGTGTTCCCAGGAGAGTGGCACAAGCAATTCTGCATAACAAACACCTCCACTAGCTGTGGGCCGCAAAACCAGCACAAATGTATCCTCCTGCTTGTTCCTGACAAAGTGTTTGTTCCTTCCTGGAGGAGGCAAAGGAGAGAAGGAGAAGTGATGTTCAGTTTTCTGCTGGAATTTGTGACTCTGATGGAGAAATGAAAGTGCTCGAATGTGCACAGCAGAGCAGTGTTGATCCGTTGTTGCTACCAGCAGAAACTTGAAATGAAGCTGAAGATCTGTAGGTAAGTTTTGCTGAAGTTTGGTGACGACGCGCTGTGTTTTCCAGCGGCAGTGACTGCAGGCTGAGCATCATGAGCGCCTTGTTTTGGGGGGAAGCTGAGGCACAGGAAGAGTAGGACCCATAGTGAGCTCAGAGTGGTGTAGAATCCTGATGAGCTGCCATGGAGCAATGCATAGAGATGTATCCCCCTCCCGTGGGGCTCCCCTGACACTTATAGGTGCCTAATTCCCTGCCAAGGCTCAGGATCCCCTTCAGAGAATCACAGAATCATTCTGGTGGGAATAAGCCTCCAAGATCCCCAACCTCACCCCACCATATCCACTGCCCACATCCCTCAGTGCTACATCCCCACAGCTCTGGATCACCCCAGGGACGGTGACCCCCCACTCCCTGGGCAGCTGTGCAGTGCAGCACTGCTCTTTCCCCAGCCTCTGCCAGCACTTATTTTGGGTGGCATAAATCCACCCCTTGCCCCATGGTGTGGACTATGGGAATTCCAGTCATCAGTAGGTGCAGGACATGAGGCGATGAGCACTCTGGGATCTCGTCCTTGGAGCCAACAGCTGGTGAGCTGGGAGAATAGATGTGTTTAGTAGTATTTAGAGGCGTTAATAACTGAACAGATGATGAAGCGGGGCACAGGGAGATTGAAGCTGAGATTTGACTAAGGGGTTTAGATGCATGAGACCAATCACAAGGAACAAAAGGAATTTGATGACACTGGGGCCAACTTCCCAAAATTCCTGAAAGCCCAGCAAGAGATGGAAGAAAGGGGAGAAATGATCTCTGGCTGTGATTTATCACGGCCCCACTGCATCCTGGCACCACTCTGAGCCTTTCCTGGGATGCTCGAGATTCCTGAACTGGCTCTGCTGGCGGATGCTCAGCTCTGCACAGAGGCACCAGGAGGGCTTTGCTCCTCCTGCCTCTGCCTTTGCAGTCCCTTCTTCCCAAGAAGCTCTTATCTCCTCATAGCTGCTTCCCTGGGCGTTGCAAATAGCACTATCTGTTTTCTCCCCAGTGCTCCAGAGGGGAAACTGGGCATTTCATTTCCAAATAAACCCTTCGTTATTTTTTTTCCCCTACTGCTGCCAAAGTGGTTGTAATAATAACAATTAATCATGAGCACGGAGCTCTCTTTTGAATGGGACAGTATTAGTAATACTTGGCTTGCTGTATCATGCTTTACAGACATTAACTAATTAATCCTCACAATGCTCCCCTGTCTTTTACTCATGGTTGCGTGGAGCAACAAAAGGTGCTTTGCTTTTTATCACGCTTTCCTGAGCAAGTGGCAATGAGCAGCACCAAACCTCTGGGATAAAACCCTTTGTTATGACCCCAACAAAAAGCCAGTTGGGGTTGGAGATGCTCAGCAGCACCGCAGGGCCATCAGCATCCCCAGCCCATTCTCCTATCACCCAAGGAGGAGAGGGGAGAGGGGTGCTTTGAGCAGGGTGTGCAGTTTGGCAGGGTGCCCTCCGACCTCCAAGCTTCTCCTGTAAGGATTAACAGCTGAGTGCAACAGTCCCCCATTCCTCTCATTTCCTGACTCGTTCAGGTCTTTTTTCCCCTCTCACCAAGAACAATGCAAGTGTTTTGAAGCTGGAGCTGTAATGATGCTGGAGTGCTCAGTTTCCCGTTATGATTCCTCATTATGAAGTTATTTCTCCATGATTTGAAATATAAATGATGCCTTTGATGTCTGCGTTTTTAAAATTGCTCTTTTTAATTTTCTTCCTTTCGTTTTTGTGGTTTTTGGTTTTTTTTTGGTTGGTTTTTTATTCCCAGCCCAGCCCCAACCCCCAGCACCGCTTAACTCAACCCCACCGCTCCGCTGCGGCGTTGTAAACACGGCTTGGGCAGAATAAATAAACTGCCTCGAATTGCAAGATTTTGCTTTGAACAAATGGGATAATTGGGGCAGCTGGAAAAAAAAAAAAAAAAAGGAGATAGAAAGAAAGAAAGAAAGAAAGAAACAGCTTTGAATGCGATTTATTTAATTTTTTTTTTTTTTTTTTCTTAAGGAAGGGGAAATAAATCCCAAGCCACCCTCCATCATAAACAAAATGAGATGAGCCCATCTGGACTGGGAGCACTGCTGTGTGTGCCCTGAGCTGTGTCCCCAATGCAACCCCTGTCCCATCCCCTCCCTCCCACAGCAGCACAGCAGGACGGGGTGCTGTGGTGCATTCACAGCAGGGAAGTGTGAGCTGCAGATAAGACCCTGCCAATTTTGTTCTGAACTTACTTAATTAAAAGCCATGAACTCCTGGTGCTGGGGTGCTGCCAGTTCTGCTATCATCCCCAAGTTTTCTCTTACACCAGTGAATATTGTGCCCTTTTCCCCTGTTTCTGCAACTTGCACAACGCTGTGTGCCTCTCCAGGAGCACAGTGCACGACTTTGGGGTTGCTTGGTGTGGCCATGTGTGCACCAAAGCTGCACTCCTTCATTCTCCATGTGCTCCAAAGTCGAGCACTGCCCACAGGGCAGCGGGGAGCAGTGTGGGGGTAGAGAAGACCTGATACACTTCTCTTGGCAAAGTAGTGCAGTGGAATGCCAGCATCTGTGGGCAGCAGGGAGCCCATGAGCACCGCCAGGCTCTGCTTGCCTGATGCTGGCAATGAAAGCCCCATGGCTGCGAATTTAATTAAAAGTCATTGTTTGGTTTGCATGGTGGGGGCCCAGCCGTCCTCAGGTAAAAGTGAATGCAGACGGATCTGCGGGTTCAGCAGCAGGTGCGTTACCTGCAGTGGCAACTAATGGAGCGTGGCAGTGGGAGGCACTATGGGGAGCAAATTGGAAGGAGAGAGGAAATTGAGCTCCAGCCCAGGCTGGCAGCATCCCTTGGGAGAGCTGGGGAGAGGGAAGATGCTTCCCGAACAGCAGGACCGGACTTCTGCCAAGGCAGATAAGTCAAGGGGAAAGCGATGCTCGATTATTTTTTATTTCTTCAGCTTAACGTTGCCCTTGCCTGATGCTTTGGCTGCGTTTCCCACCTGTCTCATTGGCACCTCAGGAAGGCAGAGATGGATGGCATCCTGGTGACACCAGGCACCAAGGCAGTCATTGCGACGGGGTGACAAAAGTGGCCAGCAACTTATCCAGCTCAAAATGAAGTCAAGGGTGGCTGAGGTCCTATTTAAAATCTACACGAGGCTTGTTTTTATCAGCCCCCCCTCTAAGCTGGGCACGTTATTATTTTATAAAAATAAGTTATTAATAGGGAATCAGGCTCAGATGAAAAATTCAACAGCGAGCGTGATTTAAGTTTTTATCTTATAACAATGTCCACAGAATGGATTTCTTCTTGAAAAGGACAAACCGCGAATTAAAGTGATAGTCAGATGATAAAAAACCTCACTTAAAATATATATTTCTTCCCCATGTTATTAATAACATGTGGGATTAATATTTTAAACAGAATGAATTTTAAGAACGTGATTTACAAGCCAGATTGAAAGCTTTTCGCTGGGGTTGTAAAATCGTGGCCAGAGCTGCCCTCAGTCATTGCGAGAGCTCTATGTATATTTCATAGCTGTTAAATGTAGCACTTTCATCCTCCCCCCTCATCTTCAGCATATTGCCTTCTCTTTATCCTCAGCCCCAGTGCCACTGCTTTGCTGGGATGAGGGGATCTGCTCTGCACAAAGCCCAAGGAGCCCTTTGCCCAGCAGTAATTCCAGCCCTAACGGTTGTAGCACCTCCAAAGAGCACAGGAGGGTTTCATTGTCTGGTTCTCACGCACCAGAGCAGGATGGAGAAGTCTATAACTCAGCACTGAGTTGCAGCCGAGCACAGGATGCATAATTTATCCTACAATTCCCCATCAATTGGTTATGAAAAGTGCCCTCTCTGTGATGGGCTGTATTAAGTATGTACGAGGGAAGAGATAAATCTAGTTCCCAAGGAAACTAACTTCCAATTTCAGATTGTTGGCAAAACTTTGCTTACTCCTCAGTGTCAACACAAACTTCTTATTTGACCAATTTGGGAGTCAGAAAGCAGAATTTTGGTGCAGAACAGAGCAGCATTGCTGTGTATAACATCCATGCATGTCCCTTCACCACTCGCTGTTGGAAAACATCCAGCTCGTCCCAGCTGTAGTGCTGGGATGAGTGAGGATGGCTTCAGTGAGGCTGCAGTGCCCTGAGCAGGAGGAGCTGGGGGAGACGAACTGCCCTGCTGCAGCTTCTGGCTGATGGTTTGCCAGTGCTTTTGTATTGCTTCCTCCCAGTGTGGGGATGTGGAAGCTGCCTGCCTTCCCTCTCTCAGTAAAGCTCTTTGCTCTGCGTTTGCACGGCTGTTTTTCAAAGAGGGCAAAGCAGAAGAAAGGAGTTTGATGGATTTGCCCATTAATTACAGCAATAAATAAAAAGTAGCAAAGAAGCTATTATAAATAATAAATAAAATAAAGAGGTCCCTAGCACATGGTCTCTCCCAGCCCCAAACACTGTTGTTCCCAATGGAGAGCCGCATCCAGCATCATCAGATCTAAGAGCTTTGGGTTTCCCATTCAGGGCCTCCATGGGACTGGCTTCCTGGCAGGCTCTGGGCAGCTTTTTCCCTTGGTTTTAGGTAGTTTGGAGGAGAAAATAAAGGGGAAAAAAAAAAAAAACAAAAAAAAAAAACAATACAACCCCACAAAAAATCAACCTAATAGCATGGGAGCATTGGTATACATGAGGCTAAAGGGTGAAAGATGATACTCTTTGGAAATAAAGGAAGAGGAGTGGCTCCGGACACATAAATGCCTAAGTGGGGATGCTTAAATAATTCAAGCAGAAGAATGAATAAAAGCAAAATGCCTGGTCAAGGCAGGAGAGGAAGAGGTCACAGCAAATCTGAGCAGAGGGAGAAGCACTGGACTGAACCCAGTGTTTTGTGGGGCACAGTCTGGATTCTGCCCCTCCAGGTGTTTTCCTCCACCTCTTAGAGCCTTCCAACAGGTGGATGCAATAGCTGCTCCTTTTTTTCCCATTGCAACAAGGGGGACAAGTGTTTGAGTGCTCAAATGGCATCACAGTTCTCCTTGCAGCGCTGTAAAAAGGCAAAGCTTTGGGCTGTCATTGCCTTAAAAGTAGGACAAATCTTACTAAAGACTTTGCAAGGACACGGATGGGACGTCCCGATGCTCTCAGTGTGAGTGAAAGGGGAAAAAAACAGGGAGAGAGGAAGGGCAAATAAACCCCTCACCTCCTCCACCAAATTGCTTTTACTTAACAGTTTAGGTCAGCTTCAAGTAGGTCACAAGGATGTGTGTATCTTCAGAATAAAGTCTTTAATCGGCTGATGGATATGAAAAAATAAATTACAGTGGCAAAATGTAATAAACGTTAAAGGGAAAATGATGAGGGTAATATAACTACATTGATTTAACTAGGATGATATAGAGGAATTGTCTGGTTTATAGGTCTTTAGATGTCTATTAGTGGCTCTGTATTAAGGAATAGGGCTGTTCTCTTGATATACTTAAGAGCTGTCAGTAATTCCTATTTCACAGTCGGCTGCTTCAATTCAGAGCGCGCGGTGCAGCCCCAGCGACCCCATTGCCGGCGTGCTGGAGGGTGACGGTGTGCTCAGGGCTCCTGTTGTGCTGCTGGATGGCCGAGCATCGCTCAGCAGTAGTGCTTGGGCTGAGAGGAGGCACTGCGGTGGCATTTGTTTTAATCTTGCCCTGGGCTATGGCACGCTGCAGGGAAAGTCAGCCCGTGTGAGGGGAAAAGCCCCCAAACCTCCAGCCTGTGGGCTTTGTGAGTCAAACCACCTTTCCCACAGATTCTTGGGGGCTCGTCTGAATTTTTAGGCTATTCAACACGTATTTTTATTCTTGGGGTCAACATGCATGTGCCTAACGTGGACCAGTATATGGGAATTGGTGCTGCTGACGCTGCTCTCCCTTCCCTCCTGCTAATGAGCACTTCGGCCCATAGTGCTGCAAGGGAAGCCCTAATGGAAACATCAGAATTATGTGAGAACTGGAAGCAGCATCCCATTCCTACCATGCTGCTCAGACAGCTCACACCGAGCCTCTGGATACCCCTTGGGTGCAAAAGATGTTTGTCATCTCAGAGCTGCATTTGTAATTGAGAAAAGCACATTCTGGTTGATTTTGGAGAAGCGAGGCAATGCCAGGCCCAGCAGCTCATGATGTTCAGTGTTCTTCACTTTGCTCCCTGAAGCCAAGAGCATCGCAGCCTTCTCCAAGGAAGGAGTTTTGCACTGAAACCAGCACATGAAGCTGCTTGAAACAAAATCACCAGATATCATAGCTTACCAAGCAGAGGGACAGACAGGCACAGCTCTCTTTGCAGCCCACTCACTGCAGGGAAATAATAACTCTCCTTAATTAGACCTGCAGGGCTCATGTCCCCTTCTGCAGAAGGCTACCATGCAGCTCATGGTGGGGACTTTCCTCAGGCTTTTCCTCCAAAGTGCCATTGGCCACCTTCCTCCCTGATTGATAACCCACTAAAACGACCCCCCAGAATGTTTTGTTTTGTTTTCCATAAAGTTTTCCAAGGGGAAATGAGACATTTCCAGATTGTAAAGGTCAAAAGGGTGGGAGCACCCCATAGTTTGCAGTGAATAAGAGCAGAGGAATGTTTGGAGAGCATCCATCTTCGTCCCACCTGGGAGGAGGCAACCAGCTCCAGGTGTAAATACGCTGCAGAACACATTGCTCCTCATCACTCCTACAGGGGCTGCAGCTCTGGATGCTGTGTGGTTCCTTCCAGCCTGGCTCCACACTGGGCTGCATTTCTGCAGAGCATCACATGCTGCTGGCTGCAAAAGGGCTCAGCCCTCCAACCACAGAGCGTTACAACCAATCCCAAATGAAACATGGAATAAATAAGAGACAGGATGGGTCTGATCCCCAAACTGCCTTTTTTTTTTTGCTTCTTAGCAAGAGAGGAACATTTTGAAGAGCATCAGAAACATGATGGAAAGTTGTTTTGCTGGATATTTCATAACCTTCTCACCCGAAGCACTTTGGCTGCTTTTTTTTTTAATATTATTTTTATTTTTCATAGCTTAAAAGAGGTTTTTATTGAAAATCTGTTTTTTTTTTTTTGGGAGCAAGAAAATCAATGAAAATATATCAGTTCAGGCTTTTGTTAAAGAACTACAAAAAGGTCCCTGTGTGCAAAAAAGAAAAAGCCTAAATGTCTCATTTGGATCAGACACTGAACTTTTAAATGTCTCATTCCGTGCCATGAATCCACACCGAATTCGGAATTGTACCCACTGGTTTGTGAAGATCCAAGTGCTACTGTGAGCAACTCATAAAGCAGAAACAAAGGGCTGAAAGCATTGGAGGAATGGTTTGCAATGATTTATTTGGCTAATTCCAGCCATGACGGAGTTCCTGGTGCTCCGATAATCTCTTTAGCATCGTCAGATTGTGCGTGGTGTGCGGCAGCTTTACCCAGAGCTGTTCCCTCCTGCCTGCTGTTAGCATTAAACAAACACAACATAGCGGTGGAGTGCAATTGATCTGACACTTTTCTGAGCTTTCTCTGCCCCCAAAGCATCGAGGTTTCCCTTTGGGAGGGTTCTGTGTTTCCACCCTTCTCCCCATGCCTGCCTTCCTCTAAGCGCTCGTTGCTCTGAGCACGCATCGCTCCTTCTTTATTTCTATTTTTTTTTTTTGCTGGACATATTCCAGCAGATCTGGACCGTGTTTGATATCACTCCCAGCAAAGCATGCAATGTGCAAAGATTTCAGTGAAGTGTGGAAGCAAAGCAAGAGATGTTTTTATCTCGCGGCCTCTTCCCCGCGTAGCCCTCAGCTCTCCATCCCAGCTGCATCCCCAGAGCCTCCATCTGTCCCAGAGGTCTCCTGTAAGGGTCGGGGATGCAGAGGCCAATGGGCGCAGCAGGGATGGGATGGAGGAACGGCCCAAACAATGCATCCTGTGCCTTGCAGGTTTGGGAGCAGGGGCAGATCCCACTGCAGCAGCTGAGCAATATAATACAATGCACAGTACAGACATTGTACATACAATAGCAGCTACAGAGAGGAGGAGGATTTCTGGAGCACTGGAGCAGCCATGTGGATGGGAGCATCCATAAGGACATTCCCAGAACTGCTGCAGGAGGGCAGGGAAAAAAACCAAGTCAGAGAAAAAGGAAAACCTCCCAAAACTCTTTGTCACAAAAGGCCGAGGTGGAATGCGACATCTTGAGAACAAATATATATAAATATGACGTGGAGAGAAATGTCTGTGCATAGTGGGAAATGAATGCATGCAGAAAGAAAAATGTCAATGTCAAGCTGTTCTGGTGAAACATTTCTCGCAGCTAACACTGCCATCCTGAATCTAAAAAAAACACAAATAAAAAAATAAAAAAAGAGAGTGATGCTTCATGTTCAAAACCCTTTGGTTTGGGTTTTGGGGTTGGATACGCAGCCCTTAACTGGAAATGGAACATCCTTGGCTCTGCTGTTCCAAGACAAAAGCCAGCCTGCGTCCATTTCCCCATTGCTCCAATTTCAGGACCAGCAGCAGACAAGGAATCCACTGACCACAGCACTAACAGCCTGAGCAGTGTGATAAGGTCACATTCAGGCAGCAGTCACCACTCCTCCTGTCACCTCTCATCAGTCCTTGCTCCCCAAATGCCATTTAATTAAAGATTCCTAAAGACTTTCCCTGCTTAAGACAATTCCAACCTGGGTTTTCATTGTCAGCACTGGGAATAGGCGGATTTGTGCAGGAGGATGAGCCAGGGGCTGGAAATGCTTCTCCAGTTCATGTGGATATTAAAAACAAGGAGCCCCTCCAGCTCTGTGTCCTCTCTGCCCTTAGATAAATAAAACACCAGGCTGAGCCCTGCAGACAGCAGCACCACCGGGGCCTTTCTCAGCCCTTCCCTGCTCGGCTGCTTCCCACATGCTGACTAATCCATTCGTTATTAGTTAATAATGAGCCATGCTAATTAACAGCAGGGACGGTGGCTTCCCCTGCTCTGTGCCATGTCACACATGCCCCTGGCATGTTAGATAAGTGAGGAGATGGCCGACACGGCTGCATGGTCCCCATGTGGGACAGGGACCTGCTTTTAGGGACATTTCCAGGTCTCCACAGAAGAGGAATTTTTGGATGGGGATGGAATTGTGCAGGTGGGCTTCACACCAACCCTACCAGCAGGCTGTGGGATGAAGGAGGGGATAGGATGTCTCACATGGGTGGGATACAGTGTTTATGAGACACTGAAGGGTCCCCATCAGGAAGACCCATCTCAGCCCTGTGGGGGAGCCTGAAAGGCTCAGATCTTCTCACACAGCCACAGTCCCAAATGAACCCCAGATGTGGGGGCTGCGAAGGCTTCACTGCCCAAAGGCACCTGTCTGCCTGCTCCCAGGGGGCATTTTGGGACAGGACACAACTGAAGGGGGAAAATCCCACCCAGGAGCTGCAGGGCAGGAGCAGCATGGAAGTGGAGTGATCTCAGCACAGAGCTGCTACTGCAGAGGAGCATCTCGGGCTGCGGAGCTGCTGGAGAAACAGATGGCACCGGGTTAAATGTGAACTGCACATCTAAAAAATAAAAATGGTGTTTGTGCCCTTCCCTGCACCTTTATGATATATACAGATACAGAACGGGGGTTTATTTTGTTCAGAGGAAAGCATTTTTCTCTCTCTCTCTTTTGGTTTCGGACTTTATTTCAGTGTCCGCCTGGCACAAGCTGGGGAGCGCAGCTGCTCTAGAGAGGGGCTTCAGCTGTGGGAATGGGAAGAGCTTTGGGAACAACCGAAGCTGCAGTGCAATTAATTGCAAGAAAATCCTAGCAGAGAGCATGCCAGCATCACCATATCCCTTGGCCATTTTCTGAACGGGCAAAGCTCTCCAAAAGAGCATGAAAGCAATGGGAAGATCTAAAAATGCCATTCTCCAGCTTTACAAACTCTGATCATGACTGCAGAAGGGGAAATGCCCTTCCCCACTCCACCAGGGATTGGGGCACACTCTCATTTTGCTGCTGTCATTAAAATGATGTCAGCATAATTACCTCACCCAATGAAGAAGCCTGCCCCTTTCTCCCATTTATCCTCTCAGAGTGCAGTTATTTGCAAAAGGTTGTGTTTCCATACAGGCTGGATTCAGAGGGGCAAATGGAGAGGTGAGAGCCCCTGCAGAAGGTTTGCAGTGAGACCACAGTGCAGCCCATTAATACAGGTGGGACAGGCAAACAAACGCTGTGTGCAGCAGGGCACGCAGACAGCTGCACTTAACGGAAGGACTGCTATTCAGTTGGAGACAAAAGAGAAAATGTGCATTTTTGGAAAAATAAAACTGCTTTTTTTTTTGTTCTTTTTTACTTTCTTTCATTTTCTGCAACCCAGCAAGAAAAATATATAATTCATGTTGAGATGGGGAACAGCTGAAGGATGTACAGCTGAAGCCGTGGCTGAAGCAGAAGGAGGGGACCCAGCAGGCAGGGGGTGCAGAGCTGGAGAGGGCAGCAAGCAGAAACACAGCATCATGAACCCCCCAGGGACTGCACTGCCTACTAGGCAGAGAGGTCAAGTGTTTGGATATGGTGTAGTAGCAATGCTGAGTCACAGCCTGAAGCAGTGATGAAGCACCTGGTAGGAAGGCAGGGCCAACCCAGGGCAGCTCAGGTGCATGCAATGCACTGAGTGATGGAAGGGATGGAGCCAGGATCCACCTCTTCCCAGCCCTCATTTAAGGGCTGGCAGTGGAGAGGAGGGGTCTTGCTGGAGGTCCCTGCATACCTGAGGCTTTTTGAAGGTAAGCAGTTTCTTTTTTTGTATTTTTGTGCCCACAGTTGTTGCATTTGAACATGTCCTCACTTGCTGCAGCCCAGGACTTTGCTACTCTGCTGTCATTCCCGCACTTTCCATCAGTTTACAGTGTTATTTATGGGCTTGCCAATTAATTAAACTTCTGGTTGGCCCTTTGAAGAAAAAGGAAAACAAGCCCTTTGGCAGGAGAAGTCTGAGGGACTTTTTCTTCCTCTTCAGCCAGTTGAAGTAATCCCACTGTCAGAGTAATTCCCTAAATTTCATCAGAAATGTGCTCCAGAAGCTCTTTGGGTTAGTAGTGGAACGCAGCTGTGTGCCCCCAACACTGTGTGTGCCCCTAACACTATGATGTGCCCCTAACACTATGTGTGTGCCCCTAACACTTGGTATGGCAAGGAATTATGCTTATCCTTGGTGTCACCTGCAAGATGCAGAGCTCTGGGCAGAAGGAATGCAATAACCCAGAGCTCACAATGCTCAGGGCACTTCGTTAGCTGGATTCTCACTTACACCCATGAGCACAGCTCCCACAGCCCTTCTCTGTGAGAAGCTCAAGTGCACCTGAGATGCAGCTCCTCCAGAGGAAAGAATCTCCTTGACTACAGGGAGTGAAGTGGGTTGGGATCATCTGGGGTTGAGTTAAATCTCCTTGACACCAAGGTGGGTGAAGGTTGTCCTTCACTTGAGAATGGAAATATTTAAGCTTCTTTCTGAGGCTTGATTTGCAAACTGAGGCATAGCAACTGCGTGGGTACAAAGAAACCAAGACCTCTCATCACCTGTATCTGAGCAAAGAAGCTTCCTTAACTTTCCTCCCAGCAGAGGTCTCTTCAGTGGAGCAGAGGTGTGGGCGATAGCTGGAGTCAAGGAACTCTTCTGGACTTGACTCTCAGGCAAACACAGCTGCAAATAAATGCCCAGGAGACAGTGAGCTTCACTGCAGTGGTCCACCTGAATGCTGAGCTTAATTAATCTAAAAGATAATGTGGTGATGTGAGTGTAGAGGGAGAGATCTGGTGGCTGCATCTCTTGCTGCTTGGGGATGCAAATGTCTCTAGGAGTTGATAGTGGAAAGAAGTTGGACCATAAGAAGTGGAGTTGGTGGGGGATGTGTCTCCATGAGGAGGAGGAAGAAAGGATTTGGCTGTGATACACAAAAAGATGCTCATCTTCTTCTGAGTGGGTAGTGAGGCTGTAACAAATGCAATGTGATAATATCTCGGCTGGCATGCGTTCAGATAAAGTGATGAGAAGTGTTGCTGCTTGGGAACAAGAATTTTGGAGATAAGGTTCACTGAGACTTCCAGGATCTTCAGAAATTCTTTGGGAGTCATCTCTGATGCTACTGAAGACCTTGGTGATATGACTTAGGGTAGGGGACACCCACAGAGCCCATCATGGGGGTCCCCATGCTGTCACTCCATGCTGGCAGAGCAATGGGATGCGATGCATTTGCTGACTCACTGCCTTTCCAGGCAGTGCTGAATGACCTTTTAGGAGCTTCTCTTAGCACTTAATCAGTATGTGGCATCCTCGAGACTTCTCAGGTGAGACACACTCTTCCCTGAATAACAGAACAAGTTCACATATGAATGGTAAAAGAATGAGATTTTTGCCATCTGATTGCAGCCTGTTCCCATGACTGACGCACAGAGGCAATGCTTGCTTTGGTGCACAGCCTGTTTGCTATCTCTTCACCATACTTGTTTCTTTGAATCCTGAACAGCCTCCAGATCATTCAGTGATCCTTGCAAGGTGACACACGGCTGTTCTCATTGCAGGGACAGCAAAGGGAGAAGATAACTGACTTGGCAGAGGTTGCAGTGAAAACCTGCAGTGGAGCACAGCCTCAAACTCTGCTTTCCCAACATACCTTACCCCGATTACAGGTTGAACCATCACAGCAGAGGAATAATGTCCATATCCTTTCTTTACACCAAAAGAAGATGCTGGAGGCATTTGGCCTCTGGCTGAAATTCAGATTCCTCCCCTTTGAATTGCATCTTCTGCTATTGCTGTGTTACAGCAGAGGAGTGATGTCGGCACACCCGTGCTGGATGCTGCCCACATTCAGCAGCTCAGTTATTGTTATTGCTGTTGTTACAGAATAAATCATTCCTTAAGCTCCTCTCTTCCATGGCAGATTGTCCATGAAAGACTTGCAATCTCTGCACGGAGACACAGGTTGACAGACTAAATCAGATCAGTAATCAAATCCAGATCCCATCTCCTACTACCTGCTATGAGTTATTGGTACCAGGAAGAGTGGAAGGAGAATTTGCAGGCTGCAGTTCAGGAGGAAAGAAACAGGGAAGGTTTCTACTTAGATCTGAGCTAGAAAAAAAATGTGGAAATCTCCCGTTTGCATTGTTTATCTAATGGTATTAACTCTTCTGTTTCTGGACATGAGGGTATAGCAGATATAACATCTGCTGTCTGCAGATGTGAAGGAACTGGAGCTCAGAACAGGCATTCACAGCTGCTGACACCAAAGCGGGGGGCACAAGGGCTGAATGGAGCAGGAAGGTTTCTCTTCAACCTGGACAGAAGTTATTTGGAGTCCTGATTCATACATGAATGTCTTGTACTAAAACTTATCAGCCACAGCAATCCCCCATTTGGCATTTGTGGCACCAAGAGGTGAAAATTTGCCCTCAGAACAGTTGGAGGAGGAACTGTGACTTGGATCTCCATGTTTCTTCATTGATTTTTGTTTTCCTTGTGATGTAGGTCCTCTTGCTCGTATCTTCTGATACAAGCTGAGGTTTCCTTGCCCTCAAACTCAGCATGGTCTCATTGCCATGGATGAGAAATCAGAGGAGCACAGCAGCACTGGTCCCTGTGCAGCTCTGCACTGAGGTCAATACTGAGCTTGTTTCTCATAATAGAACTCCTCACAGAGACACAAGCAAAGCTATGGGCTCAAAACTGCACTTGTTGCTTCTCTTAGGATTTTTGGCTCTAAATCATCCCTATTTGGAGCAATTACTTGATTTTTACAAAGGATGAAGATTGGAGTTGTGATTATTTAGTTGCATCAAAATAGAGTTTTCTTCATTTGGCAGTGGAGATTCAAAGCTTTACTTCATGCTGTGGGGTTTTCTGGCATGAATTTCCATATCCCCCTGGTGTTGGCAGAGAGGGCAGTGCTGCCTGGGTGTGCAGCCCCCACCTTCCTGCTGCTCCAGGGGCAGCCAGTGCTGAGAAAGCAAATGGGAGGATGGATTTCTTATTGTACCATTCTAATAAAGTGACAGGGATGGAGCTGGATGCCTCCCGATGTACAGCAAAATCCAAACAAGTCTGAAGCTGCCCCTGCACCCTTGCCTCAGTTTTGCATTTGTTTCTACATGCGACTGAGTGCCAAAGTATCAGCAAAGAATGAGCAAGGCCCTTCTGCCACAGCAAATAAAGCAGTGGCTCAGGAATGGGGGCGAGAGATCAAGCACCCAGTTTCTTTGTGCTGGAGAACCACAAGCACTCGTGGTTAGGTTTCATCTCTCCTCAGGAGAGGTTTCCACTTTCCAGACCCATGCAGGCACTCACCCCACCGCTGGGGGTTCATGTCCAAGTGGGATTGAAGTCCCCTGCCCCTATTGCAAAGCACTGACAGCTGCCTGAAGCCTAGGGTTTATTCTCTCTTATGAAAAGCCACTTATACAGACACTTACCTCCTTTTATTTTTTCAACTGTAGCACCAAGTTTATCCTCTCTCCTCCCATTTGCACTTATTCTTTCTATATTGCAGCTGCTGCTTGGTGAGGGGCACGCGTGTTTTAAAACACTGCAGTGGGGCTGCAGCTGCATTAGCAGGAGAAAAACCTCATATTTGCCCAAAGGAGGAGTCAGAATCCCATCTGGATTTAGCAAGGTCAGAGTGCAGCCGACCTGAAGCTGAATGCCAGCATGTTGCTGTGTGTGCTTTCAGGTGACACGCGTTTCTCGCTGGAGAAGAGATTATATCCAAGCAGTGGGATGCAGCCATTAAGAAGAAAAACTCACTGCTGCCCCATGCAGCACTCATCCAACTGTAAAAGAAATCCCTCTCCTTTCTATGCTGGTGGTAATTAAAACCACCAGGCTTGTGTCTCATACCTATCCCAGGGAAGGATCAGGCTGTGCCTTTGCAAGGGTTGTGGGGTTGCACTTTGTGCACTCAATGCTTCGTGTGCCACTGGCTTTTGGTGGATAAAAGCTCCATCATCTGCATCTTTTCCCAAACCTCTTCCTTTTGCAGCACTCCCACCCACAGAGGGTAAGGAAGGGTAGATGTGTGTATCAGGCCGTGGACGCTTCCACCCCCAAGACCTGATTTGCCATTGAGGGAGCATTTCTAATAGTTCATGCAAAGATTTTTGTGGAATAAGGTAAGCCCATGGGAGTGCCTCATCTCTCTGGGGAGAGCTGCTTGGTAGGAGCTTTGGGTTTGCTCTGGCAGTGTGGTTTCAGAAAAAACCTTTTCGGTTTCCAAGGAGGAGAAAGTGAAATATTTTTCTGGCTATCAGAGCCATAATTCAAGAAAAAAAAATGTGGTAGCAGAGGTGGATGCCCACTAGCCCCAGATTGAGGGATATTCTATGATGCTTTTGCCCTTCCTCCCCTCATGGCAGCCCCAGAAGAACTTCTGAGCTCCTGCTTCCCCAAACAGGGCTCCTGGATGCACTCTGCTTCAAGGGGAAAAGCAATTGATGCCAGATTTGGCAGCTTTGGCTCCTGCTACCCATGTCATAGACAAGGGCAGATACTGGGTACTTCCCAGCTGGTTTTTGAAGAGCATTGTCATATAGGTGGTATGGATATGGATGATATAGATGGGAATGGCATAGGAGTAGGAGTAAGTGTAGGTATGGGTGTAGATAAATTGGATGGATTCTAATAGGGAACGATTGGGATATAGATGATATGTCAATGATAAGGATATAGATCAAATTCACGTGGATATGAATATATGTAGTATTGGTGTGAATGTGATAATACAGATATCAATACAGACAGACATAGATATATACACAGATATAAATACAGATAAAGAAGATTCAGATGTGGATATCTAGATGATACCAGATGTAGATGCAAACATGCTGCTACGAGAAAAAAACTGGTTTTCTGCAGGCAGTGGCACAGTTTGACCACTCAGCCATGCTCAGAGGAGAAGGAGAGCATCACCCACACACCAAGAGGTAAAAGCAAGGGGAGAAAAGTTGAACCAGTCGACTTGAAACTCCTGCAGAACCCCCCGCTGGGAGAAAAAGCATTTGTTACATTAATCGGTGCTGGAGATAGTGCCAAACAAATGAAAGTTATTAAAGGAAGGGAGATGGATGGAACTCAAGTCATCCGTTTGTTTTGCCAGCGCCAAATTCGTTTCCAGAAAAAGCCCTTATCAATTTCCAGGGAATAGTTTGCCCTGTCAGTGTCGACTGGGTGTTAATGTTCTTTACGGCTCCGTTAGAGCCGGTGCAGTGACACCAATCTAAATAAGGGAGGAAGGAAGGCTTAATCAGCCTGTCACTGACCAGTTATTAACATTCGAGAACAAGGGCATTAAAGGAGAAAATTCTGAGAGGTCAATTTGTACTTCAGGAGAGGAACCAAAGAGATAAGGAGAGAAAACTTGGAGGAGAAGCGCAGCACCGGGCAGCCTACAGCCACAGGAGAGGGGAGGACACCTCTGCAAGGCACCCACAGCACTATCCATCCCTAGGGATGAGCACTGAGCAAGCAGATGCTGACCCCTGGGGAGGACCTGAACGGTGAAGGGCAGAAAAGGCATTTCCCCCAGTGAGGGACCCCAGCTCTCCCTGTCCTTGGCAGTGCTGTCCCCTCCCCACTCACACCCCTGGGGTGGCTGCATCTCCATGGGGCCGTATGTGATTGCTGCACAGCCCCATGGGATGAAAGCTGTGTGCTTAGATATGGTTTATCCCTTCCAACCCCTGATGATAATCCGGGATTAGTCCTTCCAGCGTATGATTACGTTTTGCCCACTTGCTTTGAAATGACACCATTCTGGCCCTTTTCTTTCAGCTTGTCCCACCAACCCTTAGGAAAACTGTTTGCCAGGCTCTGATTAAACCCTGCATGAAGCAAAGTCCCACCGGGATCCCAAACAACTTCACGTGTCCATTCTCTCCCCTTCTCCTCTGCTGAGCAGCCCTATCTCTCTGACGTCCCCATGGGGACAGGGCATGCCTCACTATGCACAAGTGCATATATTCATCTCCTGTAATAAATATGCAGTTTTGCCAGCAGCAATGACTCCTGACCATCATTCCCCCAGGCAGATGGATGCATTGGAAGAAACCATCTTGTAATGTCAGCCGGGCTCCGTCTGGGAGCACGGCATCAGCTGGGAAGCCAATGCTGCTGCTCCCCATTAGGTTTATTCGCTATCTGTGTTGCTGGGCCATTAAAGGAGCTGTGTGAAAGCTGTCTGGCTGTTCACAGGAGCAGTGGAGCAGCAGGAGAGACAGCAGCCGTCCCTCAAATGATTTCTCCGGGGGGAACAAAAAGAGAAATAAAAAAATTCAGTGACAGAGGAGTCAGGAGAGCCAACTTTCTTAGTAGTTTTTTATTGCTATTATTATTTATTTATTAAGAGAGGAGATCTGTTTTGTTTTCAAGTTCATTTCACGTGTTATTCCTGCTTTAAGAGTAAGGAACCTGACTCTGACACCTCCAGACCCTGTTAAGGCTGATGATGCTCTTTGGGCCAACTGTGCTGCTGATGGTTTGTTGGCTCCTGCCTGAATGAATGCTACAACCTTGTGTTCAGGGTTATACAAAGGATGAATGGATGCTTCTGCTGCAAAGGTGGATGTAACCCTCTGATTCTTATGGCCCAGTGCTTGATCCAGCCTTGGTAGCCCCAGTTAAGTTTTGAGTGAGAATGCAAATCTATTGTAATTCACTGGAGGGGGAAAATGTAACACTGAGCCTCCAGGCCCAGTTGTTGCTGCTCCAATGGCTCCTCCTGTAAGATCTGAATCCATGAAAGATGATTTTAATACCTGGAATGTCACAGGGGTATTTGTTTGGTGACAGCGCATGTTAAAGTCAACCAGCCCGAATCCAACCAATAAATAAACTGAGGCTGAAAGTTGGGCTTGCCACAATGCATATGGGAGGGGAGGGGGGGAGATAGATGGGTTTTATTATTGCTATTATGGCTATTATTATTATTATTATTTATTGGGTAAATAGAAGGAAAAGCAGTTCTGTCTCCTAGTCCAAAGGCCCAATTGCCTCGGCTGGCTTGCAATGACAGTTCTGTGAAGCAGCACAATAGCAACAAATTATAAATCATTGCCTTTTGTTTCAGATTGAGTGCTGAGAGTCAGCGACTCACCCTCCATTGCCTTTCCACAAAGAGGGCTCAGGAGGAAAATAGAGCTCAATAGGAACCCCACACCAGTGGGGCTGAGGGCTGTGTGCTCCCATTCCATTCCATCCCTACTGCCCCCTGAACACAGTGGCACACAGCAGGATTGCAGAGCAAGGGTTGCCTGCCATAAGCCAACCCAAACACCACCATGAAGTGTTGAATTTGGCTTCCCTTTCCTCATTAGAGCTGATTACACTAATCAACATGTTTGTTTGGGGTGGATGTATTTTGTTGTCCTTTTTTTTTATTATTATTTCTTTGGAACATGAACAACTTGGCTGTTGCAAGAGAGGGAGTTCTCAAGGGGGACTACAGAGACCATCCACCTCCTCCTGTATGTGGATGGGTGGAGCAGAGCCTTTTTGCATGGCACCAGAGTGCTCTGAAAAGGATTAGTGCTCTCCTAGAAACTCAACCACAGCCTTCCATGGAATGGTTTGCTACAATGCCTCAGTTTCCCCCAAGGAATTGCAGGTTTTGCTCTCACCTCGCTGTTAGATTAGATTCATTTCTGCAAAGAAGAGATGTAGGGATGCTGGACCGTAATGCTGGCTGGGTTACCCAGGGCAGGATGCACCGTGCTGCAGTGCACATCCCCTGGGATGCAGTGCTCGGTGCATGGTGCTGCCGAGCTGCTCAGGTTTTAGCCAAAGCTGCTATAGCAGCGAGACACCACTGCTCGCACACTTCAGTCCATTAAACCTACAATGGATGATCCCCGTGGATTAAATAAGACTGTGATTGGGAAGTTCATTTGAAAGCTTTCGCCAGTGTGAGCTCCGAACTGCCCCAGCCTGCTGCCTTACCACCTCAATCAGCATTAAATTCTGGATCAGCCTGGCTGATTTCTGAAGACCTCACATCTAAAGGTCAAGCAGATCTGCTGCTGAGAGGGAGAGAGGGGCAGTGGGAAGCATCGCTGCCAGTCAGGGAGCCTGACGGGCTCTGTGTCCTGACGCCAACAGAGCCCAGGGACCAAAGGGAGCAGGCAAAGCCCTGAGGCAGCCCCGGAGCAAACAGATCCAGAGTTTTCATGAGAAGAGGAAATGTCTCCATAAAGCAGTGCTGAGCAGCAGGAACGTTGCAATGTCCAGAGCAAAAGGTTTGGTTTAGTGGAGTTTTTTATTATTATTATTATTATCTTATATATGAAATTTTAGGGGAAATAGAGCTCATTCTGGTCCAAAAATCAAAACATGAAGGTGAAGCCATAGGGTAGAAAAGGAGCAGAAGTTTGGACCTGCTCCAGCCAGACTCAACCCTTCCTCTGCCTTCCTCCTCCTCTTGCCCTAGAACATCTCCCCTTTCCCTCTCCCCAGCCCACTCCCAGATACAGAGCAGCTCCCTTCAGCCCTCCCAGTGGCATACACCAAGCTGCCCACCAACCCACTGCCCTCATCCCTGCTATCAGCATTAGAAAACCCACAGCAGTTCATTCCATCATTACTGTTTCAACAAGGCTGCCATGTGATAACGCTCCCGGCCCATCAGCGCTCGCAGCTGCACGGCAGATTAGTTATATTGTGCTGCAAGGCACCCAGCAAAACCAGCAGTGAGGCACTTACAGAATTAGGGCCTGGCACTTAATCGCTTTGCTGGTGGCTGCGTGTTATTAAATTCCCCCGAGTTCAGCAACTTTGTAGCCTAGCTCCAGTTTTTGTTGTTGGTTTTTTTTTTGCTACAAGGCTCAGAGCAAAGTTTGGAGTGCCTGGAGAGCTTGGGTGAGCCAGGGTCAGTAATGGCATCCAAGAAGTGTTTTTCTTTTAATGCCACCAATCTATCTCGGTACTTGAAGCAAATAGATGAAGGCACTGGTTTCTCCAGGGGGCTGAAACGACTCAGTCCTGCTGAAGTCAGTGGGTGTTTGGGATGGAATTCCTCTGATCTGCCTTTAGATGGAGATATCTTCAACACATGATTCATCTAATCCTTATTAAAAACAATTTGGGATAAGTTGCCCTCAAGTGGAGTCTCCTTATAAAGAAAATACAGAGAGCCCCAAAACTTCTGGTCAAGTCCTTCCTCTGACTTGCTGTTCCCTCCAGGGAAGATTCAAGGAACAGAAGAACAGTTGGTCCAAGGAGATGCTGGCAAAGCCTTGCCCATCCAACACTGAAGGATTCCCATTCCATAATAAAGGACACCCATCCTGTACCAAAGGACTCCCATCCCATGTCAAGGGACACCCATCCACACCAAAGGGCACCCATCCACAGCAGTGTCTGACCCATTTCCACCCTGCACAAACTCAAAAAAAGAGAAGAGTGGGAAAGACAGACTCCTGAGCCACCTCTCTGCTGTTTTCCAGCTCAGTCTGGAAAACCTCCTGATCACCCACCTCCACCAGGTTTAACCCAGGTTCCTTCCCTCACCCCACCCAAACCAACCCTGTGCTCTGAGGAAAGGCCAAGAGTGCGCAGCTTCATTTAGAAAGCAGAGAGAAAAACAGAGTAAGAGCATGGACTAGAAGCATATTAATATTTAATCACAGCAGGCCAGAGGTTGCCGAGGCAATCGCTGTTAAATGTTATTGAAACAAAGCATTCGCATTCCCAGTGTGTGGGTAGTTCAGGAGCTGCCTCTCTCCGGTCGGTGCTCAGGACCACTGCCATGGGAAAATCTTCCTGCAAGTACTTCTCCCTGGGGAGGGGAGGAGAGAGTCCTCAGGTGAACGGGGAATTTCCCACTTGGATTTCTATTGAAAAGCAACAAAATATACCGGGGAAAAGCAGTGGTCCCATACACCAGGGCTCAGTGAGTTGGGGGTTGTATATTTGTATACCCAGCTGTTAGTGCGGGCCACTATGTGGACGTACAGAAGCAGGGGGTGTAGTCCTTTTCTTGTCCTTCTCCATCTTTGGCTCTCCCACCAAATACCTCCTCCACCTTCTCTCTCTACTGTCCCCCTGCCCAATATAAGATCCTTTTCCAAAATTAATGAAGTAGCCCATGCTCTGTAGGTGTTTCACTCCTTTACTGATGTTTTGGTGGCAACTTGTCCACATTTCCTACAGCAAAGTTCTCAGAAGACACCAAGGAGATGTTTGGAAATGAGCTTCAAGGCTTGGTGTTATATCATACACTGCGTTGCTTTAAGTCCTGCGAACGGTTAAAGCTTGAGCAGCAGCTCCTCACCACCTGGTCTGACATGTCATTAGCAGGTTTGATATCTCACTTTCATCAAAGTGGGATTTCTTTCCTGAGAATTAATTCTGATTTTTGCCTGCGCACAAATCATTAGCCCAGCTCTCCAAATGAAGTTCTAACATTTCCTGTCACCTCCTGCTCCTCACCGCCCACAATTCCTTAAAGCTGCTGCAATCAAGACCTTGAAAAGCTAATCAATTAGGGCCCAGTGTATGGAGAGCTCATGAGCCACTCTGAAGAACCCAACACATCATTACCAAGCTTGTGAAGTCTCCGCCTAAAGAGCAGATGTGTAGAAAGCAAAAGCATAGTGTGGCGCAAGGTTTTTTCCCCCACTTTTACCTTCATCCCAGTTCTCCTGGATGTGTCAAAGCAACTCTGACTCCTCAAGTGCTTTACAATAAGGAGAGGAAACTTGTCTTCTCCCTCTTGGCAAATGGAGATGCTGCACATAGGCTGGGTCCTCCACATGGCTCTGCATTATAGACACCCTGAGCCAAGCGGTGTGGGTTATTCACCCAGAGAGTTACACCATCCCCACATTTCCTTGGAAAATCACTTTTTAGAGGGTTGAAGTGAGTTTTCCCCTGTCTTTGACTGAAAACACCAGAGTCCTACAAAAATGCCTCTCCAAAGTGCTCAGGTCTAAGCCACCAGCCTCAGCCAACCTTTCCCCTGAAGTTAAACCCAAGCATCTGCATCAAAATATGAGATACAGCGCTTGCCTGCCCTCAGATTTTGAGCAGAACAGTTGTCTCCATGGAAACCCACATTTTCTCTTTTTCCCCTATTTTTTTTTCAGTTCAGAAACCAGCACCACAGCAGGGAGCGATGTATGGGGCGAGGTGAGAGCACCCACTGTGGGCACCAGAGCTGCGGGAGAGACGAGTCCTGTTTCACTGGAGAAGAGCTGTTTGTATGGGATATACCTCCGAGATTTCTCTAGAAAACCACTCCTTGGTTAAAGAAAATGCCTTTCCCATAATATCTCAGATGCAGTGGATGTGGGCTGGGGAAGTCCCTTGCAAGGCAGATGCACACCTGAAGCCCAGTCTTGGCCTCCAAACGCCTCCAGCCAGGCTGTTTCCTCAAATCACCTTAAAGAGAAGCCTATCTCACTCCTGAAGGTGAACATCAGGAACCTGCTGCACGTTTCTTCGTGGCCTCAGGGCTGCTCTTCAGGCAGATCTCCCCATGGACTTGTCAGATCAGAAAAGAAGAGGCCTGTGGGAGAGAAGGCAAGCCTTTGCATCCCCAGATCCTTTTTGTTTCCAAAGCTAAATATCTTCCCAAAGGGTAAAGTCCAAACTGGGGCAAGGTGCTGATGAAAAGCTGTGGTCCTCCTCAACCCCTCTGATCCCAGTGTCCTTTCTAAAGGTTGCTCATCTCCTCCAGCATCCTCGAAGCATTTGGCACCGGCCACCTCTTGGGAAAAAGCTGCCAGATGGATATGAAGAAAAGGGGTTTAGCATTGAATACCTAACTGATGAATTATCCCTTCTGGATGAAAGCTGGAGTTTATCTAGCATCAGTCCTAGGTCATCATTAAGGATGCCCCAGTGCCTGGTGTTTTACTTGGCTCCCTCATGCAGAAATTCCCTTCCAAATTGTGTATGGGATGCTTTCTCCAACCTGTATTCCGGGGATGCAATCTCATCCATGTACTACTTTAATGTACATAAACACTTATTGTTCTGCAGGACAAAAGCTGCAGCATATTAATATCGTTATCAACAGCTCCCTGTTATTGCTGCACTCAGTAATTACGCCTGACGACATGCTGAATGACAGAAGTGAAGTTTAAGGTCAACCACTGAAAAAATTAGCATCGGCTTCTGTCTCTCCAGGGGATGGATGGAAACTACAATATGGGTCTCGAATTTTCAGCACAGAGCCCAACCTTTGTGCACAGCTCTGCTCTGCTCCGCCTTGCACACAATGTTCTGGTGTGAGGCTCTCATTTGTCTGATTTAAGAAGTTTGCCATGGTCCTTCCTGGCAAGGTATATTTACAGGTGAAAATGCGGGGTAATGTTTAGAGGTAAGTGGTATTTATAAGTACATACGCAGGGAAATGTTTACAGGCAAGATACTCACGGGTAATTATAGATCAATACTTCAAAGTAGAGTAAATAAGCAGGTAAAAGACCTTTGCCGGTGTGTTACAAATAAATATTTAGATACAACAGATGCATGTAAGTGTGTGTAGGTTATAGGGAAGAGATAAAGATTAGAATTTAGATGGAGCGCTTTTATAGAAGGAGAGGCAAAGTACAGCTGCACCATTAGCAGCACATCCATAACTCAGCCACATAAGAGCATCCGAGCGACGCTATCAGATCAGACCCACGGTCCATCACACCCAGCGCTGGGCCTCCAGCAGCAGTTCCTGGCCACTGAGCAGAGAAGCGAAGGTCAGAGAAGTCTTTTTTTCTGGCTGGGGAGCCCTGATGCCTCCTCACATCACGCCCAGGACAGAGGGCAGCACCTGGACCCGTCACGCCTTCCAGGCTCCCTCCAACTCATCACACCCCCATCTCTGTGCCAGATGCATTGCAACCCCATGTTTGACAAAGTTCAGCCAAGCAACGAGCAGCCTGGAAGGCCCTGAGATCCCACCAAAATCCCCATCCAATTTATCAAGTCAAAAAATCCAGCCGGGTGGAAGCAAAGTGGGATGAAGCTCTGATCAAGGCAGGTGATTACGGCGCAGCCGGTTACACAAATCACAGCTCCGACGCGGGGGGACGGAGGGCTGGAGAGCAGTTTTTCCAGAGCTGGGCACAGCTCGAGATAAGAGCCTGTTGTTAGTAAATAAAAAATGCCAGAGAATCGCCCGTCTGATCGGTGCTCGCTCCCATCAGGCTCGCAGAAGCTGCCAGCATTATTTCCAGACTTTTCACCGAGAATACTAAAGGGCGTTTGGAAAGGCGAGAACAAAGCTACAACTTTATTTGAGCACAAAACAAAAGCAAACAAATGCGTACCCAGAAGACCGAGCTCTGAAAGGAGGGCGATAGACTATTCAGCCGCCATCTGAAGCGGCTCTCGGACAGCTCATGACTGTTAAGAAGTTTCCCTCAAAGCAAATGTGCCTTTTTTGTTGTTGTTGTTGTTTGTTTGTTTGCAGAGAGAAAGCAAAGCCAAAGCTTTGCTGATGCCTTTGGTAGTAAATAAAGATAAATATCTGGCGGCCATTGAGATTGCCAGAATGGGAAAACTGCTCATTGCATCGTTTTGGAAAGTGTGTGAGCGTAGCTTTGGGGTCCTCAGGCTTGTTTGCCTGCGCTCCAAATCCCAGGGCACCCAATGCAAAACTGCAGCTCTTGGCATTTTGTGCTGGGCACAAACACTTGTGCTCCCCAGAGAACCCCTTTTTGCTGCAAAGATGTTGAAGTCCCCACATTCCCCAGTAGTTTATCCAAATGTATCCCATTTGAGGATCCAAATTGCATCCCCGATGTTTTGGAAGGAAAAAAAGAAAAAAAGAGAGCGATTGATAGTGAAAGGCCATTTGTCGTTTAACTTCTGTCTGTCTCTGCCTTCAAATCATTTGTTCCCATTCTGCTGTTCTCCAACGGCTTAAAGAGCCCTTCAGTACCTGGTATTTTCTCCCTGTGAAGGTACTTAGCCATGGTAATCAAGTCACCTCTCTGTCTCCTTTTTAATAAATAAAGAAGATGGAGCACTTTAAAGCATCACTCCCAGCCAGCCCTTGGATGCTGTTGTGTGGCTGTTCCCCACCTGGCACTGCCCATGGGCACGGCTACATCAGGTCTCCACCCCTCATTGCTGCTACCCGTGCTGGGGCCTGGGACAGGAAAGCCATGATCGTCCTCCTCCAGGAGCTGTTACAGCTCCCAACCTGAGCCATTTGGCTGCTTCAGACCATCCAGCTCATTAAATGAAAAGAAAGACCTGAAATTTACAGCTTCCATCGATGTAGAAAGCCCTCGGCTTCCCAGCGGCCGCCGTCCAACTGGCATTAAACCATAATAGGCCTTTTTCTATATTTTTTGAAAGGGAAAGATAATAATTAAAGATTGGATTATGAGCTAGCCCAGCATCACAAAAAAGCCACAACTTTATCATATTACGCAGCATCAAAATTAATTAGGAGCGTGTTAATCTCTAATCTAGAAAAATATTGCGGGATCTCTGGCCTCGGTTTAACATCCCCCATCCTCTGATTGACAGCCTGCCTCTTTGAAAGGCTCTCTGCATCATCCCTGCAATGAAACCTTTGCAAAACTCGGTGTAATCAATGTTGCTTTGATTAGTAAGAGCTTCCAGACGCTCTGGCAGACAGCTCCCGCGATGCCTGCTGCGGGTTGCCTTTGTGTGTGCAACTCGGCACGTTGAGAGAGCTGTTGCAGCAGCGTGAGCCAGCCGGGTCCCACCCTGCTCTGCTGGTAAATCACCACCTTCAGCACTTGGGATGCTGAGCAGGGGCTGATCCACGAGCAGGAGCTGCATCTCTCAAAATCCCAGACGTGGGGAACACGTCAATGTCCCACCTCTCCGGGGGATCTGGGGGTGGATAGCTGGAGGGGAGATGCTTGAGGACCACGGTGCTATGCCTATCGAACTTCGACAGATGGTTGCCAGAGCTGCATAGGTATCCTGAAACAAGGCTTGAAGTGTCACGCAGAGCAGCAAATGAAGGGCTGTAAATTGAGCAATGCTCATTTCTAAAGGAGCCTCTTGATTTGAGGCACCTGGAAGGCAAAGCTCACTGCGATTTGCATTGGGCGCAGGAGGGGTTGGGGTGGGGGGATTTTGACCTCTAAGGAATCACAGAATCATACAGTCACTAAGACTGGAAAAGACCACTAAGATCACCAAGTTCAGCCCCAACCCATCACTACCACAGAAGAACCTGGGCTTCTCCCCACATCCTCCGGGCAAGCAGCCCCTCTTTCCATTTTGAGCTGTAAACATCACTTCCAAAGCTGAATTCCCTTTTGGATCATAACCTATATGGTCCTATAGGGCCACCTTATGCCATCCTGAATTCTGTATCCACCAACCAGTTCTTATATCTCTTGTAAGAAGCAAGGGAGAGAAGTTAAAGGCCTTTGATAGGAAGAGTGGCACCTTAGAAACTGTATTTACTCAGCTCATTTCATGTAAGAAAGACAAGATGCTTTGGAGCAACAGGTTTTTCTGGCTTGAAAAATATTTACATCATGCAAGTGAAATGGAATTTGAGAGAATTCCAAGGGAACAAACCCAGGTGGGTACCATCCTTGGGTGATGAGCTGAGAGACATGAATCAGCACAGAGAAGTGCCAGGCAACATCATGTGGGAAGATGGTTTTAACTATTCATAGACTGCAGTGGTTCCTGAATTAATTGTAGCCTCACAGGAAAACACCCAGCATCTTGCTGGATAACCTGATGGAAGGATCTGCTGCCATCCAAGTAGCAATTAGGAGGAAAACAAGTCACTAGGCAACATTATCATAGGGATGGAAGATTTTAATAGTGGTCGGATGGGCAAATTCAGGAGGTTTCACTCTTTCCCCGCTCATCTCTGGAGCATTCTGCCCCAGGACACTCCGTGGTGCTGAGGTGGGCTGACTGATGCAGCCAGGCTCATTGCCTGCCAAAACCAGAGGATAAATCTGAAGCCCCGCAGGCTGCTCGCTGCCACTGAGACAGATGAGGTGGCTCGGGGCCGGATCCGACATGGCACATCAGCTCCTGCAACTTTATGGAGTCACAGAGCTCCCTCCGCCTCCCCGAGCTGAGGACAAACACGGGAGATTGAAAGGACTTAAATTTGTGTCTGCAATTCAGGAATCGCGTTCCTTAAACCGCAGGGATCAATTTGTTATATCTCAGGGAGATTGGTGGGAACGCACGCACATAAATACATATGAGAACCTGCACATGTACACTGTTCCCTCTCCCTGTTTTAAAATACCCTGCCAGCTCTTCTAGATCCTAATTGCCACTACATGTTGGGCTTATACTGCATGCATAAGTACGTATTTATAACCTCTGAGACATCCTCCTTGCCAATTGATGAACTCAGAGATGTATAGATCACCCACTGGGTGTCATCTGCTGTCACTTGACCTTTATGGAAGGATAAACAGCAGACATATTCCAGTTCATTCTGCATGTACTGGTGTCAGCCTCGCTAGCATGGCTGGTGTTTGAGCGCACAGCAGGTTCTGCACAGGGTTTGCATCATGGACATGAGAGCAGGTGGGCAGCCCAAAGGCAGTGGGGCATAGTGCTGAGGATCTGCTGGAGAACTGTTTTGAAGGGTGGAAGAAACACGTGGCAGCATCCCTGATAGCACTCTCAAAGCTTGTTTGCATGTGGGAAAATCCCTCGCTCTGCCCTCCAGCATCCCTGAGGGCAGTTATCCCACCCCATCCCATCATCATTCACACACTCCTTGCTCCAGTCCTGCTTCTGTGCTCGCTGACACCACTTCCAGCCTGCAATCACTCAGTTATCACTGACATTCCATGGGAAGAGGGCAGCAGGTGCTCATCCTTCCCCTCGATTCCTTGCAGAGCAGCAGGTGAGGGTGGAAAAGCAACGCACGGAGGCAGGCAGCACCAGCAGCAGCTGGCTGGGAGGCTGCATCCTGCTCTTCCCAGCTGGGTCATGGAGGATCAATAGCAGAGAAGCAGGAGGCCAGCTTGCCAATGCAATCTGGGTTTAAGAGAGCCAAAGGCGACCTAAATATTGACCACAGTGCTTACAACAAACTGAGAAGCAGCAGCTCACAGACCCAGAGGCTGTTGAATCTCAGCTCTCTGTGCAATGATTTTGGAGCTGGTGCAGCCCTGCTCTGGATTTAATTCTGCTTAACGAGCCCCTACGTACATTTGTGAGCACATTGCTGTAGTTGCTCATCAGTAGCCCTGAACATGGCACAGATACAGACTTCCAAACATGCTGCTGCTCCATGGTGAGCTGAGGGGGAGTGATGGAGCAGCTTGATGTGGTTCAGGTGGAGACACCTGAGCTGCATTCACTTCTTCCAGGACCCGAAGCAGATCCTCTCCGGATGCATCTGCCACTAAATCAATGTATCAACTCTAAGGGAAAGCTCCAAAGTAACCATACTCCCATGTATGGTTACCTCATTTCAGCTGATTTCAGACTTCTGGGTGCCCACTCAGTCACTCTCATTGAGTGAAGAGCTGTGGTCCTCCCGATGCTCCATCCCTCCGTGCTCTCCCTCCTGCAGCAATGGCACGATAGTCCTCATGTGAATTTGGGTTTGCTCCCTGCAGAGCTGTGCCAGCTCCTGCCAGCTGGTGGGCTGATCTGTGCTGGGTTTAATAATCACCTCTTCTGTCCATAGGATTTTATAACTAATGATTATTTTAAAACAGACCCCGTACACACAAGTTGTAAAGTGCTGCTGAATGTGAATGATCTGATTTGCAGCTCTTTTCAATGGGCATTTGAACGTTTTTATGGCCCGTTTCGAAAAGTAAAGCACATTCCAGTGGAACTGGGAGAAGCATCTGAACCAACAGACAGGTTGTCTGCTGAAGCTGATGGATTCAGATGGGAGCAAAGTGCTGTAGGAGCCACCTGCCCAACATCTCCCTGCCCCACCAGCACCCAGGGCAGCTGGGCACCCAGTCCACACCAGCAGTGAGTGTTCTCAGAGCCCTGTCAGAGCCATCCTGCCTGGTCCTACCAGATCCCAGCCATCCCAGCATTGTTCCCCATCACACAGATGTTCCCTCCACCATTTACACCTTGCATTGTCCTCAAGTCCAGCAGGAAGTAGTGTGTAATGTTCCTCACTGCTTTTTCATGCGTGCAGAAAGTGCTGGGGCTGGGCTGGGATAAAAGAGGGCTGATGGATGAGGGAGGCAGCTGCACAGGGCAGGAGGCAGGGCTGGCTGCTCCAGTGATTTTCTAGCCGCCACCACAATGTTCTTCTTATGTTTTGCACCCACTGCACTGCGTAGTGTGGAGGGAGGGTCTCCATGAGAGCCTTGTAGCTCCTGCTGGAGAAAAGCTCTCACAGGCGTGGCTCCTGGATGCACACAGCTGCACTTCGTGCGTGCACGTGCACGCTTGACTTTTAATTAACGAGGAGCTAATGGATGCTTTAAGGGACCCTGGAGCCAAAGGAGTCCTAGCAGGGATTCGTGCCATCAGCTCGGACTTACAGACCCTCCTGGACCCCCCCAGCTGCCAGTGCTGCAGGCATAAGCAGCCTGAGTGCCCGAATAAAGAGCCCTTCTCCTGCAGAGAACAGATGAAGCCCTGGGCAGGCTCTGGGCTCGTTTCACCAAAAGAAAGGAAGAGAAACGGTAGGTGATGAGTGTGGAGCAGCAGCCAAGCCTCCCCGGGCTGCAGCAGCAGCTCTGGTTTCCCTTACAGGAGCAATATGGGAGGCAGTGGGGCACAGCAGCCAGCCGAACCATGAACAGATCAAAGCTGTGTAGTGTTTTTTTCCACCTATTTTGAACAGTCCTGGTGACTTCTTAAAAAAAAAAAATAAAAATTAAAAAAAAGGCAAGCAGTGATGGAAAAAAAAAGGACAGTTAGCATCTGCTCAGGAAGGATGGGTTTGTCTTTATTGGCTTTGCTCATTAAAGATCCTGCAGGCCTGGTGATGGGCGATATCGTGACGTGAGTGATTGGGAAACTCAGGTGATGGAAGAGGGAGAGAGAAAAGAAAAGGTTTTTTTCTTCTCCCCTGCTGAAGACAGCAGGAACTGGGGAAGGATTGACTTGGCACTATCCATCAGGAAAAGACTTTCCATCAAAAAGTGAGCAAGAAAAATTGAGGCTGGGAAGAAGCAAGAAGATGGCAAGGAGAGAGAGCAGCTCTGCTTCACACCACACTGTCTGTCTGCCTGCAAAGGCTCCTAGGAGGTCAGCAGAGCCCAGTATGCAGTGCTGGTGCCAGAGCAAAGCAAGGCTGCAGCAGTGACCTAGCAGGGCAGGGAGAAGGCAGCAGGAAATTCAGTATTACACAGAGGAGAAATGGATGAGAAAGGTAAGGGAGAAAAAGAATCCCCAGAATGTTTTAGGAAAAGAGATGGTTCTCAGGTGGGGATACAGCTGCAGAACCACGCTGTAATGGGAGGATGCGCCTCTTTGAAGATTTTTTTTGGTCACTAAAAGCTTTGAAGATGATGCTGTGCTCTGCAGGTTTGCCTTGGGCCTCTGCAATGGAAATATCTCACTGCTAGCTCAAGGCTGGGACCAGCAGCGAGTCCATGCATTAATGCCCTATAAAAGGGACGACCCGGACCATTCTTTTCTGAAAAATGTCTTTTTTAGGGTGAGGAAAAGCTGTGGCACATCAGGATCCACTGCAAAGCACTGACAGCTCAGCAGGGAAGGCAGATTTACCTCCGGGTGCCAGGGCAGACCATACAGGATTTGTTGCAAGGCAGGAAACCATACAAATGTGGATGGAGCGAAGCTGAATTTGAAGGGAAGGATCAGCCCTGCAAGATCTGTGAGATTTGTTACCAACTTTTCACTGCTGTCCTATTTTACTGTGGGCCTCCTCTGCTTCCATCACTTCCAGGTGCAGCACCTCGCCCATCCCGAGTCCCATCACAGCCCTCATAAAAACACCGCCAACATTAGCATTATGCAAATATGGCATATGCAGATCAGCACCTCCGAAAATGATGCGTAATCACACAATTAGCGACAGCCTTGGATTGAACTCACAAGTAGCGCGAACTCCTGCAGCCCTTAATTTTGCCTTGCATGTTCCATAACGTCACTGCGCCGCCGTGGAGCTGTTTGAAGATGGATGTCCCCAACAGGCTCTGCCCCATGCTTTATTTTGCCTCTCCCCCCTCCTCCAGGAGGGGAGGATGACACAGGGCTGCTTCTCACACCGCAGGTAGCACAGCCATAAATTTCACTTATATCCAGTAAAACACAGGCATCCAATTAAAGCCATAATCCTATAAAGCTGACAGCAATCAAACACACTTTCAAAAATCAAAAGCGACAGGTACTTTAAATCAATATATCCAGGTAACAACTTGCAGCTTGTAGGATCTTCTGACAGCACATCTTTTGCTGTGGTGGTTGCTTTGTACTGAAATGCAAACGACAAATATTAGTGGCTTTTGGGTTTATGGCTTTTTCTTCTATCTGAACTGGAGCAGATTCCTGAGTAGCAGGTAATGGTGGGGGCTTGGGGTGGTAGGAAATCAGGAGGAGTTTGATCCTGCTGTAGATATTCACTGCCAAAGCACAGCATTCAGTGATCAGACATCGCTGCTCCCTGGATGCTCTCCTGAGCAATGCCACAGGGAGCGATGGTTTGGGGCAGATCGCTACTATTGCTGGAATTTTTAATTCTGGAGTAAAAAAAATAAATGAAATAGATGTGTAAGAGAGCCTTTAATTTATGACCTGCCTTCCGATAACAGCCACAGGCTCTGCCAAATTCGGAAACCTGTTCTATTGGTGCGGTACAAAGCGGTTGGCAGCGCGTGGGGACGGGGCGGGTGATGGATGCTAAGGAGCATCGCTGCCACTCATTGTCACCTGGCAGGGAGGGGGAGAGCTGCTGCTTTGTGGCCATGGGTCACAGTGCTGCAGAAGAATTGCTGCTTTTATTCATTCTGTTGGGGGAGATTTTACCCCAAACACCCAACTTGCTGCCCCCCATGCCAGTGCCTCCTGGGGCTCTGCAGACCCACAGCTGCTGGTGAGGGCATGGGAAAGGGAAGAGGAAAAGGACCGAGTGCATTATCCAGGCATTTTGGGGCTGGCACTGCCAAATTCCTGCAGTTCAGTAAGCCTAAAGGATTGAATAGTGCAGAGCTGTTATTCATCACCCACCCCATCCACAGATACCAGCTTCTGGGGGAAAAACGTGCATACGGTTGTGGGTGAGGGCCTCTTTGGCTGCACGTTTCTCTTGTGCACCTTGCACATGCCCAAAATATCTCCCAAACAATGTCCTAATTTCTAAGCCTGGCTTGCCAAGGCTGGCAGGAGCACAATTCCCACACTCTGCCTGCTCCGCCTGTTTTATATTACACATTGCTCACTGCTAAAACTTGTTTTTGCCAGATCAGAACCGTGTGTGTTAGGAGAAGCGGTGCCCAAGGCGGCTTGCAGCCCTGTTGAACCCAAAGCTTTCCAGCAACAGCCACACGTGCCTTGGCAGGGAAGTATTTTAAGCATATTTAAAAGCACTTTAAATGATTTTACTGGAGCTGTTTCTTTTTTTTTTTGTATCCCACCACTTGTAAAACCAGGCACTTCCATCATCAGAGCCCATACGCAATAAACTTGGAGGCAGTCATAAAGAGGACGTGTTTTCTGCTGACCTGGAGCAGCTCTGCCAGCACTCAGCAACTCCCATTGCTATAAAGTGGTGCTCAGGATCTCTCAGGGCAAGGAACAAGGAGCTTTACCACACAGGAACCAACACGTATCCCCAGCCCCACGGATGGCACATTTCCTTCTGTAGTCCTCTACAGCAATAAGCTGTATGCTTGAAATTAATGACCACTTGGCAGAGAGAAAATGTACCCATTGACCCGGGGCTGAGCTTCAGACATTTGAAGCTCAGCATTTGATGCTGTTCAAATGTTCATTTTCAGGATTCGAGGGACAAAGCGTTGATCTTCTGAATGCAAAATGTTTTTAATGCCTTCAAAGCATTTGGTCTCTCATCTTCAAAGTTCATTTAGTGGGAAATGTCCAGCAGGTTTCCATTGATATAATTCCAAAAGGAAGATGAAGAAATCTCTGGGTACGTGTTTCCCATGTGCCTACATCTCCAAAATATCACTAAGTTAATGAAATATGATCCAAGCAAAATTCGAGTCATGGAACTGAGGATCTGCATCCCAAAACCTCTGGTCTCAGCATCTCTCCTCTTATAGGAAAAGTCATTTTCTCTTTTCATAGGCTTTTGGCATTGGGTCAAAGCATCATCGCGGCACATGGTGCATGGAAGTGGCTGTCATATTCATCCCATATCCAGCTGGGTGACTGGCAAGATCCCACCTCCCAGACGCACTTCTAGAGTACTGCATTCACAACAGGCACCCTGAAGTGGATCTGCTTCATCTGGTGTGTTTAATCTTCTGCAGACCTGGAGTTAAGGGGGAAAAAAAAATAAATCTGTCATTTGAGGAGCCCTGTTTCCTCTCTCTGCTAATAGGATTATTCGGAAATGTTTTAAATCAAAATCCCACAGCCTGTTGTTGGTTTTCAAATGAGGCTGAGCCTTTTTGGTGTGCCATTTTTCCCTCTTTCCGCTGGGAGTGGACACTGCAGCAGAACCCCAAAGCTCCATGGGGCCACAGGCAGCTCTGAGCCACATTTCTTGGGAAAAGTGAGGACTGGGGGGTCAGAAAAGCACTGATTTTCAAGCAGAGCTGCAGGAAAAGCATCCCAGGGGCTGGAGAGGTAGATTCAGCGCAGGCTGCAGTGACAGCACCAAGCTGCTCCCATCAGTCCTGGGAGATGCACCTGGGGACAAGAAAGGATGCTGAAAAATTGGCAAGAGTGAAAAGAAAGGCCCAGAAATGACACAAGGGCTGGGGAAAATGCTTTATAGTGGATGACTTAAAGAGCTTTGCCTCTTTATCTTATCAACAAGAAAAATGAAAGTGACTTGATTACAGCACACAGGCACCTTCTCTGGGAGAAAACGTTGGGCATGACAAAAGCTCCTTAATCCGTCAGGAAAGGGCAGGACGAGAAGCAAAAGCTGGAAGCAGAAGCCAGACCTGCTGAAATCAGAAAGCGGGCACAATTTCTCCCTGTTTTGATCCCATGCATGATCGATTCACCATTACAACAAACCTCAGCATAGGGGCGCAGATCCGGGCTCAGTGGGACCAGCAAAGATGGGACGCTGCAGGTTATTGCTCCAGGTCTGGGGATGCATTGTGCCATTGCCAGGGCCTTGAGTGGATTTGCAAAGCTGCAGGTGTTCCCAACTTCTGCCCCACTCCACCACTCTGGGAGCCCTTTGCTCGATGGTGAAGTTTGCCACTTCCCAGCCCCTCACTCACATCACAGCCGGCAGATGCATCTGATCCACACTGGGGATAATGATAGAAAATTACAGTGTAATAGGATAATGGGATTTATTTATAGAATTTGCTTTCCAATCACGCCCACACGATATATGTATCTACACACACACACACACACATGGCACTTTCTATGTATGCATATTAGCATAAGTGGATGGCTTTGTGGAAGGGAAATGCCACCTGGGGGATGTCGAGATGTTCCCAAGTGGTTCAACACAGGCGAGAAGGGTGCTGGCACATCACAAATAGTCCCCTCATCATCATAACAATGACACCGTATTGCTGTGATGCTTTTATCTCAAAGCACTTGGAAAAAGAAAAAAAAAGAAAAAAAAGAAAAAAGAAAAAGAAAGAAAAAATAAATGTAAACTGCTGCACAAACCCCAGCGTATGCTGAGATGAGAATTGAAATGCAATTACAGACTTAACCGGAGACACGTCCTGTATCCAATAGAAACAAGCAAAGGGAAATTTAAGGAGGCAGCTTGTAATTAGCTGGGGATGGTCAGCACAGCAGGACTCCTAACGAACTTTCTCCCCACAGCACTGTGTTAGGTTTAATAGCGAGGTGCTGCAGGTTGGTGTGCCTCTAAAACCCAAAGCAGCGTGAACAAGCCAAGCAGATGAAGCAGCAGGAGCAAAGCCTAGGTGATGAAGCACAGCAATAAGCGAATGGAGGCTGCAGTGCATTTTCCACCTCTTGTTGTTCCATCCCAGCCCACAGAAATGCTGGGGTTTTACCACCCGGCCCTTCTGTATGTGGCAGCAGAAAGATACAAGGGAGGATGGGATTAGAAGTGCCTTTCTATGGGATGGGACTGGTGCTGGTGGGTGAGCAGCCTGGCTCAGCATCCCCTCCCATGCATTAAGCACAGCTCCATCGGTGCAGGAGTGGATGGGGCAGCTCTGACCTCACTGAGGTTCAAATATTTGGTGAGGGCTGCTGTGAGTTTCCACAGAATCAGCTTCTCTGAGGAAGATCAAAGTGGCCGAGGCTAAGCTCTGATCATCAGAGCTGAGCGTGGATGCAGGAGAATAGAGAGGAGAGGAAAAATCATGAAGAGAAAAGGGGGGTGGCTCAGAGAAAAGGGAGGTTTTCCATTATGGGAGATGGAGATGGATAAGCCCTAAATAAAGCCCTGTGTGGTTGGTGTTTCACCTCTATTAACTCTTTTGTCACAGCGCAGACAGTCCTTGCCTTCTCAGGTTGTTTGTGCTGGTGGCTTTGGGTGGAAGCTGGCCATATCCCGTCCCTGCATCCTCAGCACATCTCTGCTCAGCTTTGCTGGTGGCAGAGCAATGCTCTGGGGCCTTTTGTTGGAAATGCAAAGGGCAGGGAGGGCTCAGATCAACTCTTACTCTGTTGCCTCTGGTGGAAAAGCCAAAGTGAACTCCAGCTCCTTCCTGCTGCTATGATTTCAGTGCTTTCACAAGGACTTTTTGGGATGCTGGGGCACTGACTGAAGATCCATAGGGTCCTGGTGCTGGAGCCAATGCTGGACCCACCACCACGCTCCCTCTGCTCACCACAGTCCACCTGGCAGTGATAAATGCAGCAACTGTGATCTGGGGGCTCTTCCCCCGTGGAGGGGAAAGGAGAGGAAAAAGCATGGGGGTGCTTCCCTCTCCCTTAAAATTTAGTTGTGATCTATATTCAAATAGAAGTTTAATGAGCCTTTCCCAGTTTCCAGCAACTTTATCACATCATTAAGGCATAAAAATGAATAATACATCTAGCGGCTGGTTTAAGCTGAGCTCCAGACCTGATGCAGCTTCAAACGGACTTGGGAGGAGAAACAGGAGGCCAGGGCTGGGTGAGGGCAGCAGCCATGCAGGGAGAGGATGGGGTAATTCGGGCTCCTGGCTGCTTCCAGCAAGCCAAACCTTTTCCATTTTAATACTGTGGTGAGCAGGAGCTGCTCTCACCCACAGCATCCCTTCTTCTCCCCAGTCTTGCCTGCAGAAATAAATAAACATATTTTAGTATTATTTTGAATTGCTTCTTCCAGAAAATTTGTCCTCAGACATGCAAGGCTGTGCGGTAAGGGGAAGAGCCACCGCTGAGCTCAGGCTCCACATGAGCCTCTGCCTTCAGCCCACCTCCACCTCCCATCATAAAAACTAGGTAAATTGGGAAAAACAGCCTGATTATGTTCCATCCCACCTGACTGAGTGCTAGGTCATGTCCTGGCCAAACTATTTGCCAAAGGGGAATGTTCTGCCCAGATGGATGGGCACACAGATGCTCTCGGAGACGGGGTGCAGCACCCCAAGTAAGAAAACAACTTCGCTGATTAAAATGGAATCTTATTTAAAGCAGGAGAGGAAGGCTGAAGAGAAAGCAAGATGCCAAAATAACTGTGTCCTGTTCAGGATGGGAAGTGTATTCTCCCCAAGGAGAAAATAAGCAATTAATGCCAGCAAGACTCACAGTGGCACTGACGAGGTCCTTGGCTTACTCTTTGGTGTGGCTCTGACCTCAATGGTGCTGTGATGAAGGGAAGTGTTGGGGGACGCGTGAAAACTTGAGAAGCCCTCCTCCTCAGTATTGATGAGCTCCATTTTAATTGCTATCTGAAATTAATTAGGGTAGCATTAGCTTGGAAGTCATCACTTGCAATTAAAAAGCTTAAGATTAGAGGAGAAGCAGGAGAGCAGAGAGGCAGCCTGGCAGCGGGCACCCCATGCTCAAACCACAGGCATTTAGGATGGGACAGTGGTGGTGTTGGAGGGGTTTTGTTGTCTGGAAGCTTTATTTATGAATGAATTGAACCCACCCAGACCGGCCTCTTTCTCTCTGTGAACACTGATTGGATTTTCTCAAATTCTTTCTGATTGTTGTATTTGGGACAGTGCTTACCAGTGTGAAAAAAAAGCCATCCCAAGTCACTGATAAACCCAGAGATAAATGCAGAGGTCGAGGAATGCAGAGAGGAGACAAGAGAGCAGAGGACGGAGTTCCAGCCAGCTCCAGCTCCAACCTCAACCCCCCTGGCTCTGCAGGAGAGCTGCACTGCATGGCCCAGAATGGTTAATTGGGTGGATTTCCCCCCGGGCTCTGGCTGGGGGGAGGAAGGAAGGAAACAATTTAGCTGCATTTCCTCGTTATCTGATCTCAGTCATTTTAATTTGTGCTCTCTTTGAGGCTTCTCCTATTTATATATTTTTTGTTGTTGTTCATCTTCTGCTGTCGGCTGTGTGTTCAGCTGAGTAATGGATGACATTGCAAGAAAATGGGAGATTTTTTCTTGTCCTACCCAATAAGCACTTCCAAGGTCATACGTGATGGAGGAAGACAGTGCATTCAAGGTGAGGTAGAAAGGGGGATAAAAACACTTCTTTTATCAGATCTTCTTCATTTTTAATAAATTTGCCACTGCATTCCCATCAGAAACCAAGAATAGCCTCATTCTTTCCCATTTTTTTTCCCTTTTTGGTGACTGATCCTAAGCAACCACCTACAGGAACCAAAAAAAGCTCAGTGAGAGAGCTGTCCTTAAGGAAAGATGGAAAGGAGCTGCGTGGGAGACCAACAGCTTTCCATGGGGCTCTCCAGGAGGGATGCAGGGGAGTCATGGAGGTGTCCCCCCACCCAACCCATCCATCTCTGGTGCCTGCAAGAGCAAGCACTGTGGGATGGAAGATACATGGGACAGGGTTTGGTCTGGTCAGGGTCAAAACTTCACACCCAACACCTTCTTTACTCTGAGCTCCAAACTGCAGGTTTTGGGGTTTTGGGATGCTGAGAAATAGCTGAACCCAGAAGTAGCAACTCCTTGGGGTTGGAAGAAGGTAGGATCTCTTGCACACTGTGTGTTTTTTGTAGCATTACAAAGAGGCAATATGGTAAAACAGCTATTAATTATACCTGGCTTTGCTTGAGCAATGAAGGAGTGGGCATTCCAGTTACAAGAGAGCCCAGGCAGAGCTTCAGCGAGGTCAAAGCAAAGCAAAGAAGAGCACAACAACATTAAGTTTGATTAACTGCAAAAGCAGTTCCATGCTCTGATTTTGGCATCTGGAGCTCCCAAGGCCAAGGGAGAGATCTCTGCATCCATTTTGAAATAGGAATAAGGGTGTAAGGCCCTTTCAGCTTGCAGATGGAGCAGTGCAACACCCAGAAGGATCCATATAAGCCTCGTTTATAAGGATCCATATAAACCACCCAGTAGGATCCATATAAACCTCGTTGGCACAAGAGACCATTGATGCCAACACAGTGAAACAGAGCCCTGCAGCCCTAATTAAAAGGGCCACTGCTAATTAACTTCAAAACACAGCAACTCGATACACTTTCCACTCTGCTGCAGGGTTTGCTGTCACTGCTGGGTGCAAATGCTCCTCAATGGGTCGGCGCTCGTCCCAGGATGATCTCCAGGGCAGGGCTAACCAAATCTTTGCAGCCCCCTCCCTCTGAGATCTCTCCTCCTGCTGCTCCTCTCTCCTTTTATTATCTTTTCCTTTTTTTAATTTGACCGATCCTGGTTCCAAGCCTCAGAAATCAGCGAGTTATAATAGAAATGTCTTCTCAGCCGTATTTATAGCATTGCACCAGCGTGAACCTTGCATGAAGTTCAGGTAGCATGGTAATTTAAATTTAGTTCACAGAGGCAGCAAGGATGCTGCTGTGCCCTTCAGGAGCAGATTTTCCTGCTTTTCCCCAGGCTGGTGATGGAGCTGTGCATTGAGCCTCCCACACTCTGCTTCAATGGGGAGAATTTCAGATGCAGGAGGGCAAGGATGGGGTGTGGAGTTTGTGTCTTGAGCTGACAGTGCAGCATCAAATTGGTGTTTGGTAGAGAAACCATCAGCTTTAAGATTCAGGTTTGGATCCCTACAGCTGGTGAGGGGTTATTGCATGAGGAAGAAGGATTCCTGTAGCAAAATGCTGACCCTTGGGCTCAACACCCTTGGTTACAGTGGTCCAATCCCATCGCCTCCACTTCAGAGAAATTCACCATTCCCAACGTATGACTGGCAGCCAGCCTTTGCCATCTGCTCTGGCCTCTTATTACGGATTCATAACAAACATATGCGACAATTAGATCCATAAAACATCTCGTGGATCATATGTGATTGAAATGTAGGCATATGCTCTCTGCCCAGTTGTAGTGGAAATGCTAAGTAAGGACCTGAAGCAGTGATGGAGCACCTGGTGGGAAGGCATCGTGAGAGCATCACTGGGCATTGTGATAGGTGCAGGAGTGTGCAGGGACTTGTGGCTATAGCTTTGCCACTAATGCTGGATGGCAATTCTGAGGAGCTCTGCAGAGAAAACAAGTGGTGCTGATGGCAAATGAGACAGAAAGAAAACAGGACACACAAGACTTCTGGCAGTGCAGACCTCTGAGTATTAAGCACTGAGATGATTTCATTTGCTCCTTGTCCCACTTTCCCTTCCCTTCTTGCTTACTTGCCAGGGGGAGGAAAAAAGCACCTTTTTGGAAATTGCATCATCAGTCACATTGCAGGAGGCAGGACTGAGAGCACAGCAATGGCAGCAGCCAGGCTCCCCTGGTCAATACAAAAGCCCAATTTGCAGGAAGAGTTATCCCTGCACAGACCTCCTCTGCTCACACTCCGTCCCTCCAAGCTTCATTCTCCTTCATTGCTGCTTGGTGGCACTTTTGATCACAACCCAAAGGCTTCTGTTGAGACACCCTGCTGTACAGAGCACATCAGCTACAAGCAGCTACATTAGCTCAAGAGCTCATAGCTTCCTGTCAATGTTGGACTGCAAGGGAGAGAACTGGAATCACAGAACCATAGCATGGCTTCGGTTGGAAAGGACCTTGAAGACCATCGAGTTCCAATTCCTTTGCCATGAGCAGGGCTGCCAGCCACCAAATAACCACTAGAACTCCCCTTCCAGCCACTCCTTCCCTCCCCACTCCCCCATCCCTCAGCAGATGCCACATCCCCTGGTGCTGCTCAATATTATACACAGCAAAGGCTGACGAAGGCAAAGCAAAGTCGCTGGACTTGGAGACAGATTGTGGGAATGGAGGAGATAAATCCCAAGCACACAGCCTGCATGGGGAGAGGAAGACAAATACTGAAATAAATATGAGAAGAAGACAAATTTGGGCTACGGGGAGCGGGTGAGCCAGAGAGAGAGAGGAAATTGCACTAAAATAGACGAGGTTTCCTGGAGACAAAGGTAAAATTGGGAAAAATGAGATCTAAACTGAAGGGGGATAAATCACTAGGGCAGCAATGTCTGAAAATTATTGGGAATGAAGCCTTCCTGGTAAGTGAGACATCCCAGCAAGACAGATCTGCTACAAGCAACAAATACAGCTGTGGTGACAAGGACAGAGGCGAGCAGGGAACGGCGTGGTGAGCTCTGCCTCCTCCCAGAGGGCTTTCTGTGACCACATCCACCGTGCTTTGGGCTGCAGTTATCTCCCCAGAATATAAACTGAGGAATAAAATGATCTATGGTGAGGAGTGGGCATTTTCACATCCAAATTCTTCATTCCTGTGGAGAAATGCCTTGTCTGGAGTGCTGGGGCAGCATTCAACAGGGAAACATGCACGCTTATGAACTCAGAGCTGTTGCAGCCTTGCAAATGGATCCAATCCATTTTTGCAGCTGGTTTTTAGCCAAAATATTGCCTTTTGCAGCCTCTTCCCAAGAAAAATTCTATTGCTGAGTGATGGCTCCCAAAGCCATCAAAGCGTCCATGGAGGGAGCAATGCACACCAGGAGCGAGCGCTGCTAGGGGGCATCTTTTCTGCCCTGTGCCTCCTGAAGTTGGGCAGCATTTCTGCCCTTTCATTTGGGTTCCTCTCTTGCTCCTTATCTCAGTGACACTGCACAGATAAATAGCAGCACTAATCCTATATTGAGATCACAACACGCTTTACACTTCTGTGCTGCATCGCAAGCAAGGAAAGCTCTCCCCAGGCTGTAAGGAAGCAGCATGGGATTTTTTTTTTTAATTTTTTTTTTGTGCCAGGCAAAGCTGTGACATAAAGCTTATGGCTCGTTGCAGGCTTTTTCCACATCTCCCCCTCTTTGCTTTGGCAAGGAATTGAGTTTTCAGCTGGGAAGAGAGTGCTCTGTGCCAAACACACCCCCACTTTTCCAGTGGAAAAGCAGAAATACACACACTGGCACACTACAAATGGGTAGCACCGTTCTGAAGTGGGGATGTATTAAAAAGCCAATGGTTTCCATAGAGAAAATACTCAGATTTCACACCAAAACTTATTTCTTTCTCTTAAGCCTAAGGCAACACCTCTGCTCATTTGCAGCAGTTTCTGGCTGGCGTGGGGCTCTTGGGGCAGTTATTGGAGGAAATGTAGAAATTGAAGGGATCTGAAGTGGGATTTGAAACTGGATTCAGAGCTGACCTTGCTGATGCCAGCAGCTTCCTGGGGTGCTTGGGGACCAACTTGCAGTCTCTGTGTCCCACAGCCATCACCAAAGGCTCCCAATGCTGCAGTTTCCCATTCTGTGAGATGAGAAGGGGAATTTGCTCCTGAGCTGAGCACAGAGGAGAGAATACATTAAAAAAAAAAGAACAAGGAGATAGAAAAGCTGGTGTCAAAGCCCGTCTCATATCCTGCATCCATCTGGCAGGCCACTCTGATGTGCCCTCATGTTTGTACACCCCATGCCTGGAGTTTTATATATGCCTGTATTCACCCTGTTCTTGCTGCTTTCCTGGCCTTTCCCCTCTCTTCCACTCTCTGATTTATGTAATTTGAAGTCCTGGTTGGGAGCTGATATTATGACACGTCCAGACTTCAAAATAAACCTCCCTCTTGATACTGGGTTATTTTATTGGGTGCATCAAGGCTGAAAACAACCTCATTCATCTTAAGAAATGTATTTTCCCATTTGCTGTATAAATACATACATGTTTCCTTGCATTATTCACCTAGGCACAGCAGATAGATGAGCAGTAACAACGGTGCCACATTTTTATTTCTCATTCTGTAACAGAAAAGGCACCAGGGAGGTTTGTGGCAGGAGCTCAGCGATGCAGAAAAATGGGTTGGGGCAAAGGTGGGGAGAAAATTGAACAGAGGAGATATCCCACTGCCAAGTAAATTCGTCTGGGAATGGGGACAAGGGGGCTTCAGCCCATCTGGGCCATTGCCCTGGTCGGAGACATGGAGGAGCACAGCACAGCTGGAGGAAAAGCCAGAGGACAGGTGAAAAATAAGACCAGGAGGGAAATATAAATAGGCAGAGAAGAGGGAGGGATGACAAGAGAGGGGAAAAAATGAATAATTGAGAGTTTGTAATAAACACAGTGTAGACACACAGAAAAAATGCCTATGTGAAAATGTAATTACTGGCTGTATCAATAACATCAGTGCACAAGACCGGCTGCAGTGGGGTTATGACCAAAACAAGCTATAAGTCTTGTGGAAGCTCAATTCAGATGCACCTTAGAAATGATCTGTGTTAAAGTCTAGGCATCTTAATTCCCCTGCACCTCCATGGTGCTTTTGTGAAATAATAAAGGGGAAAGTCAGCCTCTGCTTACATCAGCTTTGAGGTCCATACCAGACTCCGAGCCCTGATAGGTGGCAAAGTCCTGGTTTGGGGATGCTGCAGATGGCTCACAGCCTACATCTACCACCCCAATGGTCAACTGCCCTGACAGCCAACAAGCCATCACTGGCCATCGTTGCCCAGGCATGCTCTTCCTCAGTGTTCAAGGAGACAGATTTCAAGTCATGCCTTGCCTTCAGGAAGCAGAAAATACAAAGAAAGTATTAAAACTCCCCTTCCTTTTGATCCCAAGATGACCTGAAGCACTTATCTGCTGTTTTTAAACCTCTGCTGTGGTTATGCAGTGGATGTTTCTTAATTGGACGCTGTTACTGATTCTAATGAATCCAAAACAAGACTTTCTTTCTCTTCATTAACTTCACACATGTATTTTGAGTTTCTCTTCATTGCACCAACAATCCTCGTTTACCAGCGGCTGCACTGCTGCAATGGGATACAGGTTTGTTAATCATATCCTGAGTGCTGGGATAGGAAAATCAAATTATTTGTCCCTAGGAACTCAGACCAGTGCTGCTTCAGCACTGCACAGCCTGAGCAGCCTTGTTGGCTCTGCAAATTCATCACCTTCAGGATAACTCAGCCTGGCATGTGGGTGTCCTGCAGCGGTTCCCAGCTGTGCTGGGTCTGGCTGGGAGCAGATCAGACCTGTGCTGCTCCATCCCATCTCTTTGCATGCCATAACCTGTTGCAGCGCTGCTCTTTCCTCACGCACCAGCCCTGCTTGTCCCCAGAAGTACTGATAAACCCAACCAAGATGCAGATTTAATGTTATCAGGAGATGCAGGGCATGTTTAGTAGGAACTTGAAGGATCATAGCAAGAGGCCTGGATGTAATCCAGGCTGCGGCGGATAAGGAACTGAAAAGCTGCCGCTGCTTCTTCTTTTCCTTTTTCTTCTTTTTACTTTTTTTTATTGGTTCAAGATTGCAAAGCGGCTGAGAGAGAAGAAAAGGAAACACGGGGACCTAGTGATAACGGGTGATGGACGTGATGCCGTATCCTCACCGAGAATACCAGAGATTGTAAAGCATTGAGAAATCAAACTGACAAGTGGGAACACAGGCTCAGCATAAGAAACGGCGGCTTGCTCAGAGCTCCTGCAGGCCTGGAGAGCTTTTCGGTCCTCCTCACGATGGATTAAGTGGATGTTGGAGATAGATAATTTTGAAGTCCCTCTGCAATGTGTTCTGGCTTGTCATATCCTCGGGGAGGCCTGGAGCCGGAGAGACAAGCACCCAGCGTGATGCTCACACACATGAAGCTCCTTGAAAAACAAGAGAGAAAAAGTGGTGTCCAGCAAGGCTGGTGACACCATGGAGCCTTTGGATACCTGGGCAACCTGAAGGATGAGTGGGAGCAGGGCATGATACCAGCTGGTTTTGCTGCAGGGGAGAACGTTGGCCTTGGTCAGTGAGTAGATCCAAATTCCAAGCATTGCTCAAGGAGCCAAGGAAGGTGTATGGGAACTGCTGCATCACTGCCTGAACCTCTGATTGATCACCTGAGGTGAGCCATGAGTCAGCCAGAGGAGCACAGGTGAAGGCAACTGAGCTGTGCTGCCGGAAGGGATGGAGCCTGGCTGCACCCCTCCTAAACCTATTTAAGAGCTGGCTACCAGTGGGGAAGGATCTTGTCTGGAGATCCTTTCTTCTGGTGTTTTTTGTAGGTGAGCCTAGCATATGGGTAAGCCTTCCATTTATTCTCTCCTATTATCTTAGTTCTCTCCTATTATCTTAGTCTACTTTGCCTAACTCTCTTATTCTTTCGTGATTATAACATCTTAATATCCATTGATTATACAGAGGGTTAACTGCTGCCAGTGAGTGCTGGTTAGAGAGTGGGATTCCTTGCAGGTGAGGGAAGGGGTGGTGCAGCAGGAAAGTGTGCAGCCGCCGCACTCAAAAGAGAACAGCAAACCCCTCAACATTAGGCAGGTGAAATTTTGCATGTGGGAAAAGCATCCCAATAACAAAAATAGAGGAGTTCAGTCTTCCTTCTTAATTATTTTGCAGTCTGCAAGAATCGTTTTTAGCCTTTCATACCTCCCCCTCTCCCTGTATCGCTCTCCTCTGCACAGACTGAGCTGCTTTCTGCTGCCGATTGCTGCTGCAGGAGCAGCTCAGAAAGGGCAGGGATGCTCTGCACGGAGATCAGAGCTGGAGACTGCTTTGAAAATCCCCAGGGCAAAGGAGAGGGGCAGGAATGTGGTGCCCTGGCTGAGCAGCCATAAAATTGGCCAAGAAATCTTAACAGCTTTGATGAAAAATGCCTTCCTTTACTTTTGACACTCCTGTCCAAACAGTGTTAGGTGTTGGACTGATATCACAGCTTCCACCTGTGGCAGCAGCAGGAATAAACATGCCTGGATAGATATTGTGTCCTCACCGAGCTGGGAGCAATGATATGGTATATGGAAGTTTTAATTTATAGGTTCAAAGACTGTGGATGCTGGAAAATGTCTATAACCCAAATGAGAAATAAAGATTACGATGTGAAAGCCCCATCAGCGTAAGTGGCGAGGGCTCATGCAGGCACACTTGTGTGCTCCAAGTGCTCGGCACAGGGACTAAATATTCCTGTGCCAGGAAGCCAGGTTTGCAGTAAAAGCAAACACATTTACAGCCAGCCATGTACATGCACATCCACAGACATGTGCACAACTTCTCATCAAAACCCTCAGGATTTCAAAGCAATAACAGCACTTATTTCTGGCTGTTTGTACATGTGTGAGGAGAGCGCTTCTGGTTTTAGCTGTTTTCTGCCAATTTTCTCCAATATTTGTAAGACATTGGTTCAATCCCTGTAAGAGCTGGGGGGAAGTGTTGAAGTACCTTCAAATTTTGATGAATGTGATTTTTTTTTTTGCATGGGTTGCATCCCATCCACATCCACAGCGGTGTCACCCAGTCAGGTCCAGGTCAGCCTGAGATGCTGATCTCCAATGACCCCCTTGAGGACTGGTGGGATCCAGAAAGCTGAATGGAAATGAACATTGCACCAATGAACAGGAAGGATAAATGAGATGACCTGTGTAATTACAGCCTGTCGGCCCAACTTTGACTTCAGGCAAAATAATGGGAAATCTGCTGCAGGATTTGTTTAGTAAGGAATTAATGGGAATAACGCAAAGGATGCCAATCAAGAGGGACATATGGAAGATAAATCTTGTTGAAATATATTGATATCTTTTTTTTGATGAGGTTAGAAATTTGGCTGATACAGGTGATGCTTTCATTGTGACACATTCAGGCTGGGTCCTGTGTGATATCTTGACTAAGAGACTGGGATGGAAGGAGGTCAGCAGGGCACACAAGGCAATGCACAGCTGGCAAGATGGCTCATCCCAAAAGGCACTTCTGGGGGTGGGAGCCCTCACAGTGAGTGCTGCATTGCTGCTGTTTGTCATTTTTATCAATGACCTGCAAGAAAGCATCACGTTGGCCCTGATCAAGTTTGCAGCTGGCACAAAGACTGGGGGAATGGCACAGAGGGAAAAGGAAAGGGCATCAGTATGGAATGCGCCTTACTAAAGGCATTCGGCTGGCATTGGAGAGGGAGGCCAGCAGGGATGGGCGATGGGGCTGATAGGCTGATGGACGAGATGTGGAGGAGAGAATGAAGTGTTTTTCAAGCTGAAAAGCTCCTTTTCAGCCTTCTTTTTTTTTTTTTTTTTTTTTTTTTTTTTTTTTTTTTTTTTTTTAATGAAAAGACAGAAACTCCAAGGAACTGCGGGGCCAATCCTTTTGCTTTTCAGTTCCTGTGTAAGCCATGCAACACCTGTGCTCCGCTCACAGGGTCTGTGCTGCTCTGCTCCCTTGCCTTCAGCTCATTTCTCACCCACTTTACAGGATTTCAAAGATTTCCAGCGCTTAGATGTTATTGCAAATCCCACAAGGCACCTGGCTGAGTCTTCAGGCTTCAAATGATATTAAAAACGTGGCCTGAAGTAACTCACCTGGGGCTGGGCATTGTGGGTTTGGTGCTTCTCAGCAAACCTGGGTGTGGGGAGCTGCAGCCACAGTGCAGCACATCCTCTCTGCTCCACATCCCTCAGCCCTTTTTGCTGGAGCAGCTTTGTCCATTCCTTTCCCCTCCAAACCCCTCCCCTCCTGCAGCTGGGTGAGGTTTTGCAGCTGCTTTCTGCCATCCCTCCCCTGCCAAGAGCACACAGCACTCCGGGCTCTCTGTAGTGAGCACTTATTGCTTCCAGAGCAGCTTTCTCAGCTCCTGCAATCCAATGCCCAAGAATAATGGACAGGCTTCAGCAGAGGGAATTTAATTCTGCTCCCACTCCTTTCAGATCAGAGCCTGTGTCAGCGGGGTGCTCTTACAACAAGGGACTTTATTACAGCTTATCCAACTCTTGGCAAGTTCTCAATCTGGAGAACTGGTTTGTACTACAGAGATTGCTGCTCTGTGTTGCATGCTAATGGAGATGTATAGCTGCACCTGGTATGTATGGGGAACCAGAAAGGAAGGGTTTAAACCAACTGGTGGTGGAAAAGTGGATCGCAAAGCTTTGTGCTGGTTTTCAGTCCTTTGGAATTGGAAGAGCAGCATCAGAGGTGTTGCTTTAGCTGTGGTTATCGAGCTGAATAACTCTTCCTCTTAGCATTGCTTCCACCCAGAAGGAAAAAGAGGAGACAAATTGCACCAGAGATGTGTGAAATTCCTCAGGGTCCTCTGGCTCTGGATCCCACTAACAGAAACGCACCATGAGACTGGTCCTTTGCTGGGCCCACACCAGGGGACAAACTTCCTCCTCCTTTTTTTTCCTCTTTTTTCCTGTGTTTTCTCTCTTTTTTTTTTTTTTTTTTTAATCTTCTCTTTTTTGGTCCTTTTTTTCTTTTTATTCTTTTTTTTTTTTCTTTTCTCTCTTTTTTTTTTTTTTTAATTCATTTTTATTTTCATTCACCTGCAGAAAAGCCCTGGGAGCAAACTGACCTGCAAGAGAGCAACCCACCTAAGCAGTAAGCTTGTAGCAGACCTCACATTCAGCCCCTCACACTTATTCCTCTCATCTATAGTTACAGTTTCCCTGCTTGCCATGGAATAAAACTCAGGAATGCAGTTTCCAGGCCCCTGCCTTGCCAAAATTGAGTGTGTTTGCCTCTTCTGCCCTGAGCGAGCATTAAACCCCCTTTAAGTTCAATAAATACTCCCCAGGCCTGGCCAGCAAGGTAACTGGAGGCTGCATCGCTTGTCACTGCAGATGACACATGCCTCTCTCTCAGGATGTGGTTTAATGAGCTTCTTCATGGTCTCCCAAGGCAGAAGTGTATTTATGGCACAAGGGGAGATTTATATAGTTTTTCTTTAAAATCTGTCAGCTAATAATAGCTGTGGCTGGGGCTGGGTTGTGCCGGTCTCGCACACAGGTATAAATCAAGGCTGTGTGCTCAAGCCCTACCATCATTTTCTCCCATTTGGAGACCGAGTAGATAATATTGTGTGCAAAACGTTTGCACCCAAGAGAGAAGGATAGAAAGACATTCCAGCTGAATTAGCAAGGCCCCAAACCTTACCTACATCCTTGCCTTTCCCTGCTGCCCCAAACCACCTGGACCACCACACTGCACACCCATCCCCTGGACCGGCTTGCAGGCCAGCTCTCCAAGCCAGCACCAAGGCAGGTTACCAGCAGAAAGAGGCTATCCAGGACTCATCTTCACCCTGCCAAGTGACCCAAATCTCTCCAGCCTCAACCAGCCAGCCAAGCCAATGAAATGCCGCTCACTGTCCCCTGGCGCTGCACAGCCCTGAATAGCACAAATGCCCACAGGACAGTTTTTTCAAACAAAACAGATGCACATTATTTTTTATCCAGGAGGTGAAGGGGGCTGAATAAAATAGCTAACAGGTACCAGAGGGACGAGTTCTGCTAATTCTGCTCATGATAAAGGTCTTTTAAAATGCCTCTGGTGCCTGAAGCGCTGATGAGACTCAGGTTTGCTGATTCGTGGGCCGCGGGCCAGGCTCCCTCTGGAGCCCATTAGATGTCCTATAGATAGGCAGCTGGATGCATGGCACATGGTGCAGCCACGCCAGCCACAAGCTGAAAAGCATTACTAAGCAAGAGAGATTTCCCATTTCTGACAACAGGGCCAGGGAGGGGGTACAGCTTCTGGAAACCACAGCAGATTAGCTCGTGGGGTTTTTTGTTGCTCTTCATACCACGTTAAATATTTTAGCACGGAGCTAAACAACCTGAGGAGGAAGAATCATAGAGCCACACAATCACACAACAGTGCCCATGCAGTGCTCGGGTTGAGAATGATGGGGACAGCTGGGCTGTGTGTGCTGCTCCCCATCAGCACTCTGCCCCACTGCCACCTACGCCCATTCTCAACTTTCCTGCTTACACCCAAAACCTCACGCATGCACCTGCAGCACAGGATGACATTTTTATGGCACAGATTTGTGCAAAGCCACGGTGAGAGGCTGCTGCCCTTGTGCCAGCAGGGCTCCTCATCCCACCCCAGGCTGCGCTGTTCCTTCCCTGAGAGACCAACCCAAGCTCGGTGCTGGACTGGGTAATTCAATAGGTTTGCAGATCTGCCTCGGGTCAATTTTAATTCTATTTAAAGGACAGTCGATCGAGCCATCTCTGGGGTTTTCTGAGATGGAATTTCATATTGTGTTTAATATGCGCTGAATGCACCGGCCAGGGGAGAGAGCACTTCAGCGTCAATGAGACATAAAGGATGGGATGGGAAGCGCTCTGCAGCCTTCCTCCTTTTCTATTTTCAGCTCTGAGGCCCTCACGAGCTGCACTAAGGAAGGCTGGCTCCACTGGGATTTATTGGAAGGCCCCCAAGGCACAGAGCAACCCCTGCCTGAGCCCTCCTAGCTAAAAGCACTCAGTGAGGCCACGTCACACCGCTGTGCACAGCCTTTGGAGCCAGGGGAGAAAGCCTGCAGTGAGATGGGGGTAACCCAAAGAGCACAAGTACTGCTGCATGGCCATCAGCCTCCGCTCCACCCCCACAACTACCATAAAGCAGGGGGTAATGTCACTGAGGAAGGGATGAAGGAGATGGATATTAATAAAGAAAGAGGGCTTTCAATGCTGCTGCTCATCTAAAACGTTCCCTTAAGTGCAGAACAAGACATTAAAGTACTAAGACACAATTTCCATGCAACTTAATAAAGGGGAAATGATATCACCGCTGGAAAAAAAATAACACAAAATACATACAGGGGAATTTGATTGTGTTGCTTTATGCTCAGATCAATCCTGAGACTGCACTGCACAAGCAAAGAGGTTATCAGCACTGCCTCCCACCGCTTGTGCCAGCATGCAACAGGAGCTCAGCCACAGTACTGGGAACAAACCCTTCACCCATATGGAAATATTTTCCCTACACACAAAGCGGGAAAGCAGTAAAAGGGGCAGATCTGAAAAGTAAACCTGTAAGAAAATCATCAGCGACGCAGCTGTAAGATAACAAAGGTGCACCAACAGTGAGGAATGAGCCTTCCTGCATCCCATCAAGGCGACGGCGCAGCAGGAGTTAAAATATCCCATGGGTTTGGCATCATTTCAACCCACAGAGGAGCTGGGGCTGCTCTCAGAGCTTCATCTGCACAGAGCACAGCTCTGAGTGAAGCTGTCCCTCCCCTGCTGGAGGTAATTAACGTATATCAAAGAGGAATTCAGCTGGAGTGGCTATTTCAGCAGCACGCAGCATTCTCCCCCAGTTTGGGTTTGTTTTCGAAATTGCACATAAAGTGCAACTGCGGCACATTTACTTTTCTATTATGCCTTCGAAATTAAGTTAGATGGCCCTAATAATAGCATTGCCTTTAAAATAACGCCGTGTTTAAAGAACAAACTCTCCAATGTCGCCGGCACAGCATATTTGTCTTGTGCTTAATTTCCACTTGCTGTTGTATTATTAGACATTAACATGATAGTTTTGTTTAATCTCTGGCTCCGTCGCCCATGGCTGACTCCAAACTGATCACTCGCCCCCGTTGATGAAAGTCCTAATTCATCCTTGTTAGTGCAATTAGGAGGAAATTGGATAACGGTGTCACTTGGCACTAAAGGTCTTGGAGAGGGTGAGTCTGTCCCCCGAGAGGTGACACGCTCAGCTGGATTACACAGCTCCCAGGGAGGCAGTGGGGGTGAAGGAATTGAGGCTTCAGGATGTTCACAGGTGGAGTTTGGTGGGTTTTGTTGCTCTTTTCCCCCAAGGCAGTGCACGGAGGGGCCCGTCCCTGAGTCCCAGCATCCATGCCCTGTGTGTATGGCCAAGCTGGTGGAGCTGAGGAGGCACGAGGGCAAAACCAGCCCTGTTTTGAGCCCATAGAATGAAAGGATAAGTAATATGTGAAAAGAGCAGGGTTGTTTTTTTCCCAAAGAAACAAATCCTCCACAACTTTCAGGAAAGGTTCTGCAGTTTGTGTGGTGTTTGCTCTCTGTGGACAGCTCTCACTCAGCCACGAACCTGAGCACAGAAACAGGATGAATGCTCTTCATTATGGCCCTGAAATTAACATACGTGTTCGTAAAGAGGTTCCCTCAGCCTCTGCACTTCCCAGCACAATTTCTTGAAGGCTTATCTCCCTTCATGCAGGCTTTTATGCATTCAGCTTGCAGGGAGCAGCTCCTCATCCAGGACCTAGGCTCTCTTTGGGTGTCCATGCAAAAAGCAAAAGTGATCATCAAAACTTAGCGATGTGTGTGTTGTGTATACATGTTTACGTATTATTCGTTAAACACAGAGCTGCTAAAGGCAAGAGTGAGATTATTTCCAACTTTTCTGGACCATTAAGAGTGTTGTGATCCTGATGCCACCTTCCCCCACAACAGGCACAGGTATTTCATGGCTGGGGAGTGACATCCCTCAGGCACAGCAAGGCTTGTGCTTCTTGTTTGAGGTCCTTGGCATTTTGGCACTGTCCTTCTGCTTCTATATCTGTATAGTGTCCATTGTGATGAGTCTCAGTGCTGTGATGACCACCTCAGCAGATGCAGGAAGCAGTCGGTACGCAGTGGGATTTCCAGATGTGCACAGCTGGAGGAGGCAGCCAGTGCCCTTGGCTCATGGTGCAGATCTCACCACAGCAAGCTCAGAAAATCACAGTGGAAACAATAAAAACAGACTGAAATTTACATGTACACCCCTCCACTCCACTTCTAGCTGTTCTTGAGCTTTTATATAAATCAGAGTTTATTCATACTTTCAGGTGGGCTCATTATCCATGCAATAACTTCAGCAATGATTCTCTAAACACTGAGTTGCTCTTGACCTCCAAACACTCCTTGTTTTTTGCTGGTGTTTCAGCCATCCTCTTGCAGGAAGAGGAAACAAGAAGTGCTGTCAGCAGTCACAAATACGCTCTGCTCAGCCACCCCAAAGTGCTTTTGGCCACACAGAAGTGCTGAGCAGAGACGCTCACACCGCAATCAACGCCTGCACAACACTGAGGGCCGTAGGGACACAAACACAAACCTGAAGGAGCACTCCTGGCCACCAATTCCCCTTCTCCAGGCAACCATGGGGTGAAGTCGCTCAAATAGTTAAAGCTAATGCTCTGTTTTTGGCAAGGGTTTGAGATTTCCAGCCCTGCTCACTCGAAGCACAGCTCCACAAGTGCCACCCAAATCCATAGCTCCGCCTCTGCCCAACCTCAAAATGATGGTTTGGGGCTCCTTTTGGAACTCTGGTAGAGAGGAAAGGCAGGGAGTAATACAAATTAAGAGCAAAGAGGTGAAACTTCTATTTGCACAGAGCAGAAAGCCTGATTTCCCAGGCAGTTATCAATCAGTAGGTAGCAGGGATGGGGCAGTTTTGGCACAAGGGCAGCTGGGGTGTTTTTCTTCCTTTTCTTTTTTTTTTTGCATTGGGCCCGCAGATGCATTAACAAACAGCTCGTTTCCAATGGACCTTGGGAGAATCAGCTCAGACTGTGAAGGATGGAAGGGAGAGACTTGTGTATGAATGTCTCATTGTCACAGACCTCTTAACCTCCTCTCAGTCTAATCCTGTCCTTAATTGACTGTATTCTGATTGTATTCTAGATAGTCTGCATCAGCCTGGGAGGATGCAGTGGGCAATGAGTGCTGTCGCTGTTTTGGAGGAGAGTAAAACACAGCAGAACAGCCAAAAAAGGGCATCTGCATCTGCTTGCACAGGAGCCTGCTTTTCCTAACCAAAAGGAGAAAAAAAAAATTGAAACTTCACAGAAGAGTTAATCTTCATGAACACAACTCACAGGCTACTGCTCCAGAATTTCAGCTGCCCGTTTAATACAGAGGAAGATGTCACTGTTGGGGATGGTGGGGATGGAGCTCAGTGCCTCTCCATCCATCCTCACCTCACCTGTCTGTCTGCAATCAGTGGCAGAGTGGAGGCTGTGGCTCTGTGAAGTGGCTCTCCAAGAGGCCTCACTAATTGTCTTGGCAGAAAGGAAGAGTTCCCCCCAGTGCAGAGCAATAAATCAGAGGCAGTAATAACTCTTTCCTAAATAATCCTCAGGCAGAAACAAAATCCAGCACTGAGAGCAGTACGGAGTCAAAAAGTGCCACCTGTGTCTGAGGGTTACTTAGGTCTATAAATACTGCACTCCTCTCCCGTGCCTCTGTAATATATTGCTGTCAATAACACGTTGGTGTCTGGATTTTTTAATGTTCAGGCTTTGTCTTCACGAGGCGTGATGCCATCCCCGGGGTTATGGGCTGAGCTGAGAGATGCTGTGAGATTCAGCCTTTGCAAATGGGTTTTTGCAAAGTTGACAAAAATGCCAACTTGTAAATGTCAATTTTACACTCATCTCCCGGGGAGCAAAACTCCCTGGTGGCACTGTGCAGATGCAATGGGTTTCCCATCCCATGCTACACCACGTGGTACTGTAGCAGAGAAGCTAAGTCACAGCCTGAAGCAGTGATGGAGCACCTGGTGAGAAGGCAGGGCCAGCCCAGAGCAGCTCAGGTGCATGCAATGCACTGAGTGATGGAAGGGCTGCAGCCAGGATCCACCCCTTCCCAGCCCTCATTTAAGGCTTGGCAAGGGAAGTAAGGGGATCTTGCTGGAGATCCCTATGTGGCTGAAGTCTTCTGCTAGTAAGTACCTTTTTTCCTTCATTCTTTCCAAATAAGAAGGGAAAGGTATGAGTAGGACTATTTGAATGCTTTGAATCAATTCTACTTACTTAGGAGCCGATAAGATTGATTTGCAAGGAAGGTAAAAAAGATACCAGAGCAGCTGTGTTTGATTTTTGGGGCTGTCCTTGTAGAGAATGCCAATGTCCAGAGCAACCTCAAGTTGTGGTCATCTGAAACTGAAGTATAGTAAGAGTAGCTAGGTTTGGGATTCTGGATCCTAAGCATCCCATCCTGAGCTCTCAGGTCAAACTTCCAGATATGGAAACCAAAATTCCAAGCTTACATCTTTGCAATAGCAAAGTCTGCCCCAGTCCTGCACAGTGTCCTCAGATCGCTCCCTTGTGGAACCTTCCCTGCAGCCCTAAATTTGGTCCTTGTGGAAATGTACGATGACTTGCAGCAGATTAGAGGGACTACAGTGGGTACGTGGCTCATGCCATCGTGTTCCTTCATTAGAGCATCATCAGTGCATGAGCTGCTGTCCTCCATGCCCAGAGTTCTGGGAGGCCACACAGCAAACTGGGCACACTTCTGAGAATGAGTGATTTGCAGCAGGCAGGGAATAAACATGTGAGCACTGCGATGTGAGTGGGGCTGTTATCAGCCTCAGCGTGGGACCCAGGACACTTGAGAATGCAAGGAAAAGGTGTCCAGCATAGGAAGGTGATGCATTTTAGCCCCCTATGGCAGAGCAATTTCCTGCACAAAAGCAGGAGGGATTTACAAGACACATATGCTCTATTTTTGAGGTCTCTGTCATTAGGACAAGCCAATGGGGGGTAATAAAGCCACGGGGTGAAGGAGCTGTTCCTACCCAAGGAGATGAATTCTCCCCAGCACTTTTGCCTGTGAGAGCCTCTGTGTGTGAAACGGTGGGCGCATGTGCCCATGGCAGCCACATCCCCTGCTTCGCTGCTTTGTGAAGAGCACTGGATTTTTAAAGCGGTTCCTCTTGGCAAGGGGCTCTGCTGGTAGAGATGAAGGAAGAAATGATCAAACCCAGAGGCTCGTACCTCTTGTCTCTTCCATTCGGCCCCTTTTGCAATGCGGTGGAGGAGCTCTGCTTTTAAACAAAAGCTAAACACTGTCAGTGGGAGAGCAAAGCAGGATTTCTCTGAAATGCAAATGCTTCTTTCAGAGCAGCCAGCTTTGAAAACAGGGATCCTGCTGACTCATGTTTAGAAACTGGGGAGAGAGCTGCTTCGGTGCTCTGTCTGCCCTGCTCTCATCTTCAGCCCCATCTCGTCCTGGGGATGCTTACATAAACCCCGGGGTAAAGCAGCCTGCAAGGATGAAATGGTGTCAGTGGGGATGGACCTGCAGCCCAGCCAGCATTCACTTTAGGAAGCCACGGACTGCCCTTCCAACAAAGCAAGAGCAGCACGGTGTAGGCACGGGTGAGGATTTACCAACGGGGCAGTGCAGACTTAAGCCTCCCACAGTTTGATGCATCAAGAGGATTTGGGGCCAGCTCTTTAAATCCTTTTATCATCTGCAGTGTTTTGTGTGTTTGTTTTTTTTTTTCCTCCCACCATCCTCTTTTCTCCTCCTGTTCTTTCTGCGCCCTTTCAGTCCACTTCCAGCCTATGAGTGCTGGGATCCAAGCAGGCAGATCCTTGTGCCTGCAGGTCTCATGCTATTTCCATTTAACAGCTGCTCCTGGCCTTTGCTTTTTCACGATGGAAGGAGTGGGACCCTGACCTGTGTGCTTACAGAAAGGTGAAGGAGAAGAAAGAGGGAGAAACCAAAGGAGGAGGTACAGCTCTAATGGCAGTACGTTTCTCCATCCCAAAGCTGTGTGCAGAGCTGACACCACTGTGCCACGAATGCTCTGAGCTCACAAAGAGCATGAGCAGAACCACAGGGGGGTATTCCTGCACTTCCTTTCCTTATGGAGTGTGAACAGAAAAACACCTGCAGGTGTCTCCTGTCCCACTCTTTTTCCATCAGTGATGGGCAGCTGCTGGTAGTGTTACACAAAGCCATTGCCCAGAGGCACAGGGTGCTGAGATGCCACCAAGACCCAAACCAGCATCGCTGGGGAGCGGTCCTTCCTGCCCAGCCCTGGGGTCTGAACATGTAGGGTGTCTGGAATCCAAATATGTAATAATAAGGGAAGCAATAATGGAAATAGTGCTGCTTGTGGAGATGTCAAGCTCCAGGGACATAATGGAAATTCAGACTTTTTTTTCTTTCTAATGCGCTTCTGCTCTAATAACTGCTTTTTTCCCCTCATCGCTTTTCATCTGAAAACACTGGCATGCTGCACCAGCAGCAGCTGATCAAGACTTCACACGTCCTGCTCATTATCCTCGCTTCACACAAGAGGAAGCGGGAAGGATTGATAGCACCCAATTTTGTACAAGTGTTGCCCGAAGTGAAATACCCGGCCATGTCTGCTCCTGCAACGCTGCAGCTGTGCCATGTCTGAGGCTGTGAGAGGAGAGACTTTATAGGGCCTGATAAAACCTTTTATTAGACCCACAGATCCAGCTGGAATAGGCAGACAGGTTGTAGCTGCGTAGACCTGAAGATGTGCCTATAGGCTCTCAGGACCCTGCATGCCTTCCCCGTTGCTGGAGGTGCTCCAGGCCAAGTTGGGCAACCTGATGTGGTGATTGGCATCTAGCCCACAGCAGGTCAGTTGGAACTGGGTGACCTTTAAGGTCCCTTTCAACCCCACTGTTCTGTGGTTCTATGATCCTTTCTCCATCTCCCCAAATCATGGAGATGCAGGAGATGGGCTGATGCCAAAGACATGGCCACCCTAAGGACCAGTGCAATGAGAGCTGCCTGAATCCTCCTCTTGCCTCTCAGGTGCATAAGAATTCTCCATTATAGAGTTTTCCTCTGTATCTGGGCTGCAGGTGGTGAGCAGAAAGTCCAAGGGCTGCGCAGTAGCTGAAATTTCATTCTTGCACCAAACTGTCCCAGCCTGACCCTACAGCCATGCGCACTGCAGAGCTCCCTGTGCAGCTCCTCTCCTGTTCTTCTGCATGAAGTCCCCTCAGGAATTGTCCCCCAAATTATTTGTAACATCACAAAGTGTATCAGTAAGATTCCCCCCCTTTATTTTATTTTATTTTTTTTAAGAAATGATTTAAGGGTTCCTCCTGTTAGCAATTTATAGTAATTGCAGTAACCTGATAATAATTCCTAGCAATTAAGCACAGTACTGATTCAGTCGTTTACTAAGTAATGTCTTTTCTGTATTTATGGGGGCTGTGCTGAAGTATAAATATCTTACTTTGTTGGTTAATAAAAATTTACTAAGTAGCATCCTTAAAAAATGCTTGTTCATTGTAAGCTATTCTTAGCAATCACGTGTGAATGAGGAGTAATTGCTTTACTTGGGACAGTAATTAGAAAGTATTAAGTCGTTGTTTTCCCTTCCTGAGTGGCTGCTTTGTTAACCATGTATCTGCTCTCCCAGTGTTAATTCTGCACCCAGCACCACTGGGGGAGATTTTTGGGCCCAGGGCTGCATGGCCATGGCTTGGATCCTTAAAAGCACCGAGTGATTTTTGAATGCTTACCGGGGGTGTTTGCAGGGATGTGATTTGCTGTGTGCTCACAGCAGGCTGTTCTTGCTGGCAAGCAGGGCTCTCGATGCAGCCAAGCATCTACAAATAGAAACTTCTGACCATCCTGCTCCCTGCCTGCAGTTTTTCCCATTGGTAAAATGAGAATAACGGGGCTCCACAGGGATGTGCTCCCAAAATCAAGAGGGCTGCAAAAATGGCCAAAGGGACTCAAACAGGACCGGTTTTCCCCAATTCATCCAGATGAAATAGCAGAGATGGGGGAGAGCTGCAGTGCCTGCAGGTGGCAGGAATGCCACAAACCAGGAGAAAGCTGGGGTTTGGTTGTCATCAGAAGAGGATCTCGTGCACAGTGTAAGACATCGGACAGTGCAGGTGATGCACTGAGCAGGTAGGATATGGGGGTGGGATCTACATGTCCTGGCTGGCAGCTGGGGGTGGAGAATATTTGATGAGTATTCAGGGGTCATCTCCATCCCCACAGTGTGGCAACAAGTCCAAGCAGCCACGTGCACATCTCCGAGCCCGAGCTCTCATAGGAAACTATTTGCATTTTCCCATCCCTTTCTAAGAGGTTGAGGATGAAGGAGCCAGCACGAGAGCAAGAAGCAGCTCCAGGGCACCCCGATAAATCCCTGCAGGGCTGGCGGCCAAGGCGCCTGCTTCCCTGAGATAAAGGGAATGCATGGCGCTGCGAGGCGTGGACAGTGGCTGAACACCCTGCTAATCCCTTCAGCCCTGACACGGCTGCTTGAGGAAGGGGCGGCTGCTTTGTGAGTGCCTTGTGCACAGGGAAAGGGAGAGAGGAGGAAAATGGGTTTTAGGATTCGTTCCCCAGGAAGAAGCGACGCTGCAGGAGGGCTCTGGGGTGTGGGCGCATCATTGAGGTGCATCCCAGCGTGGGATGGGGCTCCTGATGGAAACCTGGGGCAGCAAAGAAATGACTTGCAATATTGCAGCTGCTGGAGAAAATCACCTGAGGAATCAGAATGTTAAAGAACAAGCAAAAGGGGGGGGGGGGGGATGGGATGGGGAAGGGGGGGACAAGGGAAAAAAATAAAAGAGCTGTGACAGCAGCTTTATAGTCAGGAAACCCTGGGCAGGAGAAGGTAAGCAGGACCTCAGTGCCAGGCAAATTCGTGGTGAATGAACCTGTGGTTCCTGTGGGGAGTTCAGGTTTGAAGTGGACGCAAAGTGCTGGGCCCCAAATGCAGCCCCTGTGGTGGTTTCTGGCTGAGAAACTGTTGCTTCCATTGGGTGTAAGAGCAGCGGTGATGCAGGTTCCTATAAAATCTGGGAGTCCATATAAAGTTATTGCTCACCTCTGCTCTGGGAAATGAGCAGCCATCCAGCCTGCTGCAGGCACAAAGCAGTCAGTGTGTGCCAGCCAGGACTTTTCCCCCATGGTAAAAGAAGGGCTGCAATGTTCAAGCTGAATTAAAGACTCTGCCAAGTTTGCTGTGGGTCCGGCAGCACGCTGTAATGACAGCTCTTCTTTTAACAACCTTAGAAGATGGTGTCTGCTCGTTTCTTTCTGGCAATGAAATCTGAGTTTTTATGTTTTAATTTTGCTTCTCTTCCAAGCCTGTTGACTTTAATCTTGTCTTCAACTCCTGGGCTCTGTTACAGGAACTCCTCTTTACTTCTGTTGCAGGTTGCCAGCCCAGGGTGCTCAGAGCTCCCATTTAAGGCAGCAGTGCTAGGTTATATTCTGACCTACACCGTTATGCACCATCCACCAGTGCTGCATCACCCATCCTGCTGGCTGATGCTGAAAGGAAGAAGGCATGCTCCCAAGGGCTGGCATCTCTTCAAATCAGGGACTCCAGAAACCGTTGCCTCACTGAAGAAATCGCCATCGTTCTTCTAACTGGTTGGGTCAATACGAGGGTGTCACTTGGGAAATTTGGGGTTTATTGCTCCCCTTCCCACCATCAACTCACTGGGAATAAGGGAAGCAGGCAGGTAGATCCTCACTCAGAGAGCTGCTGCGGTGGAGGTCAGGAGTGTGCATGGAAAGGTGAAAAAGCCCATCGAGGTGGGGAGTGGAGACATGGAGGGCTGTCCTCCATACACACAGGGCTTCCAGGTCTGAAACACCTTGAGAAGAAAAAGGTGAATGGGGAAAATCACAGCTGAGGGAAACAGAAGTGAAAGCTGAACCCGAAGATGGAGGAGTTCAATAGGACTGGTCCCAGTAATGATGCCTGAGGGGCACCAGTGCCATTGATCTCCATCCATTGAGCGCTGCTCTCTGGTGGAATCTCACAACAGCTCCTCATCCATTGAACAGTCTGCCCATCAAAGCTGCACTTTTCCAAGTTAGAGAGAAGGATGTTGTTGGGGCTGTGCCAACTGCCTCACTGGAGCCCAAGCAGATGACATCAGTGGCTCTTCCATTGCCCGTGGATGCAGTTATCCCATCTGGTTGGAAATTTTGGTTTCAAATACTTCAAATTGAACATTTGGAGTTTTCATACCAAGATGACAGTTTTGGTCCAAATTGAATCATACTGATTTTATATATATATATATATATATATATTTTTATGCTAGTAAGTAAACCCTCAGGGAAATCTCTTCTACTCCAAATGTGGACTAAAGGAAATTGACAAACTCCAAATGCTTCTCAGGGTTTTGTTTCTTGCTGCTGTTTGATTTGCTATCACCAGTTTTGGATAAAAATGGGGTTTTATTGGTTATTTTGGTTAGAAATGCTGGAATGTTTCCTAGAGACAAGCCAGGCTCCAAGAAATTTTCACCTGGGAGATTATTGTGGAGTTCATTTTTAGATTATTTTCAGAAGAAGGTCATTTTTAGAGTTAATTCTGTATTTTTTTTTTGTTATTACTCCCCCTCTCCCCCTTTACTCAATGAGTCAGAAAGATGGAAGGAAGCCTCTTTTCTGCTGATCGAAAAGCCTTGCACAGCAAGCACCAAAGCCCTGGGCTGGGGTGCAGCAAGGGCAGGTGAGCACTGTGCAATGACCTCCCAGCCCGTTTCATGTTCTGGTTGGACACGTCTCCATGTAAAAGCTGCATTTGAAAATGAAAAGTCCAAGCATTTCATTTGGAGATACACAGAAATGAAGCATTTTGACTCTCTGTTCTTTTCCCTTTTCAACCCAAAACCTGCTCACCTCATTTGCCTCAGCAATGGGTTCAGCTGGCGTTTGCTACAAACTCCTTTCAAAATTCAGTTCCCCTGAGCCCTGGGGATAGGTTTGCTATTTCAAAGCCAACCCACTGAGGACCCCAGGGCAGTGGTTGCAGCAAAGCTCACAGCCTCTCCCCTTGGAAAAGCCTTCCAAGTGCAAGTTTTTGGTCTTCAGTGCAGCACAACAAGGGATGTTTTGGGAGCCAGCTTGTTCTCCTGGTATCTTTCTTCTCCCTGCCTCCTGCTGCCACTTCGTGGCTTTTATCTCTCTGCTCTCCCTCCTTTCATGTCTCTGCTTTGGAGGTGAGATGTGATTCTCTGCTCCCCTTTCCATGTGCCAAAGCCCAGGAGATGCACAGCAGCTCAGGGTCCTCCCCAGGGCTTTGGAAACTGGGAAACTGTGGGGATGCCTGTAGCAAGAAGGGCGAATATTCAGTGCACCCAGCATCCTCTGAATCCACTCATTCAGTCCCACACTCTTTTGGTGGAGTGATTTACGTGCTGCCTCTAGGAAGGCTGCAGAGTAATGGCCAGGACTCGGCCAATCGAGTACAAAGATGTGAATTATTCCAACTTTAGCTTGATTTGCTGGTAGCCAAGCTCATGCAGCCTGCAGGAAGAACTTCAGCACTGCAGCGTATTACCAAGTTGCAATAGTATTGCAATAAAAATATCATATTTGGTTGCAAAAATAATATGTACTGGGTTGAAAGAGTACTAAAGGGTTGCAATAATTGGGCATCACTGGGTTACAGTGATGTTGGGCTGCAACAATCATAGAATATCTCAAGCTGGAAGGGATCCATAAAGATCATCAAGTTCATGTCCTGAATAATGAACCCCAAAGTTCATTATTACCAATAATTACCATTTATTACCAAAAAGGCATTCTGTTCCCAATCCCTTTGCTTCCCCATCGCAGTTCTGCTCAGAATAGAGGCAGAAGCGTTTCTGTGTGGCTGGTTTATTCGGTGAACTCGAGCTCATTTCTTCATTTAAAGGCTCCTGGATGGTGTTTTTTAGGGCAATAAATTAAAGTGGGAACGCAGGGATTTGTACCCTTTCCCTCACAGCTCCTGCATCTTCCAGGAGCATCACCAACCAGGTTTGCACCAACTCACTGCACTGCATCCTTCCAGCAGCAAAGCTTTAAGGAGAAGGAATGAGATAATCCAGAGTCATGCAGACACTGCAGGAGCCAGGCCAGCCTCTGGCCTCCCCCCAGTCCCACTGCCCCCTTCCACGTGGTTTCCCAGTTCTGTGGGCAGCCAACAAGCTCTCAGCACCTCCACGCACATATGGCATCCCGACTCCACTGAGCACATTTTTAGGGCAAACTTCTCATCCCACTGCTTGCTTGACTCGAAATAGCAAGCTGAATTTGGGATGCAACGTGTAGTTGTTGGCTGGGGAAGCAGCATGCAATTAAAAAGGAGGGACTGCCAGGAATATTTCATACTGCGCATATGCTGTTTGCGATCCTGTGCGCACACTGAAAAGAAAAGAAAGAGAAAAGGTCTTCTGAGAGAGAGTGGAGAAGAAAAGAGCGATGGTTTGGCTTGCTAGGGCTATTTTGGATAAGGTGAAATGCCACTGGGTGGGAGATGGCTGCGGTGTACATCTCCATCTGCAGCTCCTCACTGAGATGGGATGCCTCACAGGCAGAGAGCAAAGGGGGAACTGGGGATTGCAGCAGGTGACACAAAGAGATACGTCACAGAGGGAAATGGACTCTGGTTTTGCCTTTCTCTGTGGCTCGATGTTGAGTCCACCTCTGCTCCCAGCATATTTTCTGCCCTGGCTTCCCACAGCCACGAGGGTTCTGGCAGAAATGAAAATGGGAACCCCCCATTTTGGGATGATTTTGGAGCCAACACGTCAGCTCAGCGTTTGGATGGCGCATTTCACACGAAATATGGAAATTTCCATTCCAGGAGGATTTCATGGTTTTGTCAATGTTGCAGCAGCAGAAGCTGGGAATTTTACAACACTGTGAAAGTAATGTCTGCCCAAAAAAATCTACTCCGAGTTTATGAAAAACGTTGCGTTTCCTCCAAATGTCTCTTTATTGGAAATGTGGCATGGAGGTCTCTTAAGAATGAAAACAAAGCCAACAGTGAAATAGAAAGGGCAGAAAATCACCTTTGGGGTCTGGGAGTGACCCAGGTTCGAGCAGAGGCGTCGCTGGATGCAAAACCCATCCAGCCTGCAGCTCCATGCACGGCGTGCCCAGCCGCAGGCTCAGGGGGACACGCGGTGATGCTCTCAGCTCTCACATCCCAGCCACCCAGGGCTGCTCACGGTGCCCATGCTCCCTCAAGCCAGGGTCGGGCTTTCTTCAGGCTGCAAAGAAAAGAGCCAAGGGAGGGAAAGAAACGCTTTGCAAAAGCTGTTTGTCCCCTCGGCTTTATTCCGGCTGCAAGTCAGAGCAGCTTGTAGCTCCAGAGAACTTTTAATAGAAATCTTTGGGATGAAATGGGCTACAGCTGTTTGCCTTGATAAATATATTTTATGCTACATGCCTCAGCCGCCATCTGTTTGCTGATATGAGCATTTCTCCTCTGCAGCAGCTGAAGAGAAGTCATCAAAGGGAATAGTGGGAGATGGGCTTAGTTGCAGGTACAGAGAGGAGGTGAAGCGGTCCATGCAATGAAGTTATTCCAGCAGCTTAAAGTGGCAGAGCTGGTGCAGGAACAAGGGCTGGGCAGGGTGGTGGGTGGTCCTGGGGGGGCCCGTTTTGATGCTGGTGGGGTCAGACAGAAGATTTTCAGCAGTTCTGCTGTTTGACGATCATTGAAAACTGCCACGCTGTGCTTTGGGGCATTGGAAATGCCACCTAGGAGATTTAGGCACCCAAATACAGGGGAAAACCCTGTGTGAAAAACTGCTGCACCACGAGCCATGCCCATAACGTGTGCAGTGGTGCAGAACCCCAAGAGCACTGTGTCCCAGCTGCCTTTCTCCCCCACCCGTAGCATCGTTCCCCAACACCCCGCTATCTCCCTCCCTGTTTTATAGACACGAACACAGACCCTGTGAGCGAATCATCCCGAATAGATTTACAGCCCTGCAGCAAGGCAGAGCCCAAACCATCCTCGATACATTGGTTTAACAGTGCTTTGTGCTCACAGCCCCAGAGCCCCTGCCTTGCTCCTCTCATAAACTTGGCCGGAGTGAATTGCGGCGATGTCCCTCACTGCTGCTGATCCTGCAATAAAACCTCACCCGACCCTCAGGGATGTGGCACAGCATCTTCCTTTCTCTCTGCAGATACCTGAAAACATCTCTCTGTTGTTGCTGATTCATTACCAGCAGGGCCTGGGGGGCCATTCAGTGACCTCCAGACTCCAGCAGTGCTATCAGAGCCTATTTCCTATTCCCTATTTCTATTCCCTTGCTCTCCTGTTAACACTCAGCCGTGGCACCACTACACTTAGCCTAGGTATGTAATAGCTAGCTGTCATAGGCACTCACATGCCTAGGTGACAGGTGCCCTAGCCATAGCGTGGCTTATTATTATGATTATTGCTATCATTGCTATGATTATCGTATTACTTTATATTGCCTCGGTGGCTCAGACAAGGTCAGAGCTGCAGGAGGGGCTGGAGAAATGATGGAAAAGGGAGGCCCACGCCCAAAGGGGCTTGATATTAGGCAGCAAGGCAGACAGGGGAGCAGAGATCAGCCTGACCTGGGCTGTGCCAATCCTGTCTCTCTTTCTTGCCCCCCCCCCCAGTGCTCGGAGGTGGCCAAGAGGAGCTGCTGGGCCACTGGGTGGCATCACCGCAGGGCAAGCAGGGAGGGACAGTGCTGCCAGCCCAGCAGAAGGATCCCCAGAGGAGACAAGCCCTTTTCCTGATGGGCTCCGGAGTGTGTGATGCTCTCCTTTCTCCCCATGGATTTAGAGCCCAAACCTCCCCAGCTTGCCCATGAATTCCCAGGCTGCTGCCGATGGGTTCTGACAGATTCTTGGAGCTCTGCTGCAGAGAGGTTGTGGATTTGGGGTGCTTTCATGTCAGTGAACACTCATTCCTGTGAGTGATTCCTTTCAGCAACGCCAGGCACTGAATCACTGGTCTGTGATCCTGTAAAATTAACATTCCCCACTATAAATAACCGCTCTCTAATGGGCTGTCATTTGACAGCTTTTGGAAAGGCTCAGCTCGTGCGAGCAAAAGTTTTAATGACTGTAATTGAAATTAGATGAAACCCATCAATGTTGGGCTTTCCGTGACCCATGCTAGGGCAAAATCTATCATGCACCAGGGAAAAATCACCCCTCTGCCCAACACAACGAAGCCAATGCAGTGCCATCAGCACACACTGCAAATGCAGCCAACCCCCAGTGTCTGACATTTCCAGGGGGTGCTGTCTGGCCGTGCCCACACTGTGCCACCCAAACGGTGCCCGACCACAGCTCAGCTGCCATGCATTTCACACGCAGCTCAGTGTTTTGTTCTCTTGTTTCCAATCCTCCCATGCAGACCCCAGAGGGACCTGAGCTCCTGGGGGCTGAAAACCCCACGTGTGCCCTCACATCCCATGCTGAGCCCCACAGCTGGAGAGGATGGGATAACAAGTCCCCTGTGCTCCCGCGTGCTGTTTGCACATGGCAAAACATCTTCTCTCCCAGGACAAAGGGTGGCACGGGGCAAATTAGGGGATCCTCAAGGGCCCCAGAAGCACTGGGACAAGAAGTTTTGGGATGCACAACACTGCTTATAATGAGACATGGGGGAAGGAGGGGTTTCTGTGGGCTCTGGCTTTGCTTCTGAGGGCCAAGGAAGAGGAAAATACATGAGAACTGTCTTCATTTTTTTGTTTCCTAATCAGCCCCAGCAATTTGCAAGCACGGAGATGCATACCAAGCCATGCTTCCCTTTCATTACCCGGGGAAGGAGGAGGAAGGAACAGCAGGGATGCAAAGGGAAAACTCCTAGGAGCACAGGAGGAGTGATTGCTGCAGGGTTTTGCAGCAAGAAGACCTGGCAGGCAATGGCTGCATTGTCCCACAGAGCTGGTGGAGAAACTGAGGGCAGCGTGGCAAGGAGTCTTCAGCAGCACAGCAGCTCCAGGGGACCCTTAGGGGAAACACACCTGGGCAGCATGGCCCCAATAGAGAAAACACAGTTCTCTCAATGGTGTCACTTAAAAAAAAAAGAAAAAAAGAAAGAAAAACGTTAAAGTGAAGGCAAATGTTTTCCAAAGGTCAGAAGAAAGCACAGAACCTCAAAATAGAAAAGAAGTGGCTGAGGGCTATCAGAGCAATCTGCTCAGTTGGCCTCCAACAAAGCACGCCTGAATTTAACAGTTGCAGAGGAGTTTTCAGAAGGCTTGGTTAACATCCCCCAAAGGAGACAATGTTTTTATTTCAAAATTGCCAGCAAACCAAAAAATTTCATTTTCCTCCATCTCTATTTGTAAGTGAATATTCACTGGGATATTTGATAGCTGTAATTTACTCTTTGAGCTGTGTAATTAGCCACCTCAATCAAATGGCATCATTTCTATCTTTGCTCAATGAAGAACCGCTCCGCTGCAAATCAGACCTGAGCACGTCACAGGGCTGGGACCACTGCCCACAGCCAGCACTGCCTTCCTCTCAAGGCTCAGCCTTGATTGGGGATGGAAAGCCTCTGGAATTAAAAGATGGGGCAGAGCAGTGAGCCGTGGCTCACAGAGAGGGGTAGAAGGTATGAACTGGGGGGGGGTTGGTGGATTTTCCCCTACTTGGGGTGCTTTGGGGTATGGGAAAAGGCAGGGAGGGAGGTGCAGGGGTACCACAGGTTCTCCTTTTTGGACCTGTGAGCATCGCAGAGCCATCGCTGTGCAGTTATTCAGGTTTATGGACCTTCAATCAAACAAAGAGAGAATTTCCCAGGGCAGAGAGGAGCCGTTGCTTCCCAGCGGCCGTTCAGCTTTTGTGCCATTTAATCCTGAGCAAAACCCCTGCACCAGGGCAGGCAAAGCGCATGGCCAAGGCTGCAGGGACCCCGGCTCCCTTCTTTTGCTGGAGTTCTTGCACTCAATGCTGCCTTCAGTGCCCCGGCCCTCATTTCCTTGCTGGCAGACTTGAAAGGGAGAACTTTTCTTTCCCATTCTCCTATAGCAATAACAATCCCTCGTTAACACAATAAAATTAATCCTTGTGCTGCAATCAGGAAGCCATGCTTTCTCTGAGCCCTACATAACATAATTCCTTTGCCACGTTTATAAGGTGCTGCAGTGGTTGGTTTTTTTTGTGTGGTTTTTTTGTTTTGCTTTGTTTCTCTCCTTTGCACTGGAAAAAAAAATGGAAATCTTGTAATCTTGAGATAAATATAACGGTGTGAAGCTTCCCATTCTTCTCCAATCTGATTGCAGTGGCAGGAAAAAGGACACAGGCCTAATTAAGGTGCCAATCAAGCAAAAATGGGATGCATTGTTTTTATACAAATGCTTCATTTAACCCTTTGTGTGCCATCCATCTTTGGGGATTTTCTGTGCATCCATTGCTTTTCTCCGTTGCCATGAAGTCCAGGCCAGATTTCCGAAAGAGCTTTCAGGGTGACAGCAGCACAAAGGAGCACTAGAAGGCATCGCTGGCACAGAGAAGGAGTCCCACCAAGCAGTGCCATGGCATCTGATGGCACGCAGCCCATGGGGATGCTGAGAGCTCCATGCTGCCCCCAGAGATGGGAGCCTGCAAAAGTCAGAGCTGGATGGGGAACCCCTTATGTTCTTCAGCATCAGAGGTTCAATGGGCCTTACCAAGCAGTTACTGCTCGGCCCCAGACACACATGTAGATTTTCACCCCAAAGCTTGGCAGCGGTCCCTGCTCATCGACCATGAGCTGCTCTGCAGCACTGCACAGCCCTCTGCCTCTTCACATGTCCCCATGGAGCATGAAAGTTATGGGTGTGCTTCTATTTGGGGCACTGTGGCATTTCACCCCCACGGCCTCAGCGTTTCTCTCCCCATGGCTGCTGCTGCCCATCCCTCCTCACTGTATGAGAGCTTTATCAAGTGCCACAAGCAGAGATTTTTGGCAGCTGTCCACGTGGCAAGGAGAGAAAGAAAGCACAGACGGTCCCATATCTGCATCCCAGGGCTGCGTTGGGTTGTTTGCAAAAAGGGTCAGCAGAGGGACGTGGGAAGGGGCTGGAACTGCATGCTGGTGGCATTGAAAACTGCAGCACTGCAAATGCCCTTCACACTGTGGGGGGTGCAGGGGGGTAGCTGCACTCCCTTCACATGGGACACCATGAAATGCAAAGGTCTCCCTGCCCTTCCTCAGCATCCTGGCACTGTGGTGTTACCTCCTCCCTCCCATTACCCTGCTCATTTGGCTGCCTTTCTTCCCACTCAATGTTCACCTTGCAAGCAAGCAGAGGGGGAAACTGAGACAGCATTGGGTGGCCATGGGGTGAGCCTGAAGCAGAGCAGGCTCCCAATCAGTGTTGTAGCATCACGAGCCTTTACAGCACAGGAAACGTGTGATTATATCCCTGCCTGCCTCTCTTCCAGGTGCTTGCCTTAGCTTTGTAATACCCGAGAAGGAAATCCATCTGAGCTGCTGTTGTCCTGCTGTTTAAAACTCAATTTTCCATCAGTATTGCTTCATTTTTACCAAGTTGCTTACATGCTTTATGTTATTCTCCCTTTTTTTTTTTCTTCCATTTTGCTGCAGTATTTCAGAACATTTCGTTTCTTGCGCTTCTTGGTAAATAGCCTGGAAGTAAGAGAGTCAAAGGCATGAGAAAAGGAGTTGTGTTCATTGTTGTGATGTTTCATATCTACTGCACTTGTCAGTGCGGAACACCAGGGGAAAAAACAAAGGGGGGGAAGAGTGGAAATGAAAGAAGATGCTTCGTGCTTCGTCCTCTTTGACTTTCAAAGTTGGAGGACAGAAGGGGCTGCCCGTCTCTCATTCCCAGCATCACGCTTTGACTAAATAATCAAAAATAAACCCCATCTGATTCCCTTTGGCGATGCCTTTCCCAGGCCAGGCAACGTTGCAGCACCGTTTGGTGCATGGCTGGAGCACATCAGCTGCAGCAACCCAAAATGATGCCCACAGCCTGAATTTTCACACCAAATACAAGTACCCCTAAATCAAATTTGATTGCCAAGCCAGACAGAACCACAGGGATAATCAGTTAATAAAACTTTGCAGTTACATGCTGCTTTCATTGAGGATTTAAAGACCTACACAAAGGTCAGCGCTACAGCGATGAGAATTTTCCAGCTGAAATGTTTTCACTGGGAAGGAAATGAAGAGAACTGTTCTCTTCTCCTGGAAGTTTGAAATCCGGCTGCTTTTAATGCAGGCAGGAGATCATATTCTCTATGGAAGGGGGAAAAAAATAATAAAAGAATTGCCATGAAAATGTTAATGGAGTCCTGAAGCTTCACAGAGGCGCCTTACACGTGTAGCAGCCTTAATATGCATTAGTACCCACGGTCTGCAAGCAAACAGCATTTTGCAGATTAAACTAAAACACACCGGGAAAGCAGAGAGCTGTTTAGGAACGCGATTCCTGCTGAAACGGGGCGGCGTGGATTTAAGCTGCAGCTCGCTTTGTGCTCCCAGCGCCCCGACCTTTGCAGGCACCTCCGTGCCACGCGCAGCGCTTTGGGGCTGCTGGCGCTGCTGCACGAGGGGCGGGAGGACAGCTGCAAACCCCCCAGTTTTAACGCGCACCCTTCTGTCCCAAAGCTCAGGGGTGGGGAAGCAGCACGCGCGTGCAGAACTGCTCACGTCGGTTTTGTTTTCGGAGCGAGGGAGGACGAACGTTAAGCGAAGCAGCCGACCCTGAGCTCCCACCCCTTAACCGCTAACGGACCGCCGCCTCGAGAGCGGCACGAGCCCCAATCGATCCAGCTGGGCGGTAACCCGGGCAGCTCATTAGCACGACTAACGAGCTCTACCCCCAGCGCAGGCAGCTCCTCCCAACCCCCCCGGGGCTCCCAGGAGCTGCGGCGCAGCGCGGAGAGCCGGGCCGGCCCCGTTTGAAGTTCACCTTACAGCACAGCAGCGAGTAATTAGAGCCTATAGCTTTAATTACTTTCCAACGCTCTTTCTCTAATTGTGCCGAGCGGCCCAGCTGCCCCTCCCGGGGTCGGGATGGGATGGGATGAGGTGCGATGTGCGTTTGTGCTGGCTGAAAAGTTTCTTTTTCCCTCATTATTGATTTGTTATACTGGAAAGGAGCCCTAAAGCTCATCAAGGGTCACTGCAACAAACGGGCAGCCCCACGGCCCCACCTGGGAGCTCCCCCTCCCCGTCCCCCCCCCCGGCGCGGTCCTTCCACACCTGTGGCTGCACAAATGTAATTTAAATCTGGGTCCGGGCGGTTAGGACTCGTTTTTTGGCTCCTGACTTCAGGTGTGTGGGCCTGCTTTGCTTCCTCCTCCCCTCCAGAAAAGAGGGTGAGGAGGGAAAGATGTTGCCCAACTCTAAAGTGCTTGCAGTGCTGCTTCGTTCTCCTTTGAGGAAATCAAGGTGAGCTGGTGGGGTTGGATTTTCTTTTACTGTAGTCACACTTGTGCCCCTATGTGCATCTCATGCTGCTTGTGAGTTTGGAGCAGCTGTGCAGCAGCAAATGAGGTGGAATTTTTTTAATATCTAAGTCTTGTGGTTATCTTTTAACTTTCATTTTCTTTGTGGTTTTGTATCTTGTAAGGCTTTGGGATTTTTTTTGTTTGTTTTATTTATTTATTGAGGAGGGGGGGGGGGGGGGGGGTTAGAATTGCAATTTCCCCCGATTACAAAAACCAGCCGCCAGGCTGCCTCCCCCCTCCCCCCCCCCTTTCGCCTTAGCTCACAAGTAACTCCCCCCACAGCCCGGTTCCCCCCTCCCACAAAAGCCGGGCAGCGCCTCGCCTCACTCCTCGCTCCGCCACTCCCGGCAGCGCTGCCGGGGGAGGAGCTGGGGGGGGCGGCGGCGGCGGCGATGGAGCCGGAGCCGCGTGAGCGAAGCCGGCGGGCGGCGGCCTGAACCCCCCGGCACGGAGCCCCCCACCTCGGCGCAGAGCCCACCCTGAGGAATGAGCGCTTTCCAGGCAGACCTCCTCCTCCTCCTGCTCGCCTGCTTCCTGCTCAGCCACGGTAAGAGCCGGCCCGGCACTGAGTTCCGAGCGGGGCGGGCGCGGGGGGAGCCGGATTTCGGATGGCGGGGACCCCCTCTGCCCCTCGAGGTGCTTTTTGCCTTTCCCTGGATGAAGGAGGACTGCGGAGTTGTTTTGCATGCATCCCCACTGAGGCGGCTCGCCTTATAAAAAAAAAAAAATCTTTAGCATGCAAATGAGTTCTTTCTGCTCCAGCTCCGCTAATTAGACGGTGTTTGTGTGTAAACACGTCTCTGCTCGGCGACCCCGGGGCCGTGGGGCTCGGTTTCGGGCTGCGAGAATGGAGGGCAGCGGGCGATGCGGCTGTGGAGCGCTTCGGGGGGCGGCGGGGGGTGCTGAGCACACGGGAGGTGCTGAGCGCAGAGCGGGGATCCCGAGGGTTTTGGAGGTGGCTGCATCCCTATCGCACCCCGCGACAGCGCGGAGCCGGGGATGGAGCTCGGCGAGCAGCGGGAATGCGCTCGGTAACTTTGCTGCCGGCGTCCTCGCCCTAAAGAAAAGGATGCGGGGGAATGCGGTGCGGGATGCGGCGCTCGGTGTGCGGTCCCTGGGCTGTGTCACCTGTGGAGGACGCGGGGCTCCGCGCCGCTCGGTGCCGGAGCTCAATGCCGTCTGTTGTGTCGCGCTGCTGCGGTCCCGGAGCCGGCGCTGCTTTGTGTCAGGGTAGGGCTTGGGGCTGCTGGAATAAAGGGAAAAAAGCAAACCCACGCAGCTCCTCCATCTGTTGATTAAATGAAGGAGAAAACTTTTGGAGAGAGCGGAGCTGCTCCAGGGGCAGCTGGGTCTGTGCTCGGCCAGACGCGATGCTGAGCATCCCCACCACCCGCTGCCTTCCCCTACGCCCGGTGTTCCGAGCAGGCTGAGCTCTGAGCTGTCCCCGGCTTCTTCCCTCCGTTCGGCTGCGATGCTGAGCTGTTGCTCTGCTCTCCCTTTCCCTCTCTCACTCTCTCTGCTAGTACTAATATTCCTTCAGGGGGAAAGCTGTGTTTGCATTCTCCTTTCCTTCTGCACAAAAGAAACCCACTGTGTCTTCCATGTAGATTTCTGGCTGAATAAATCTGAACTCCCCGGTGCAGTGGGGATGGGAGCAATTTGGGATCTCATCCTGGCCTCTCTGCTCCCTCAGCTGTCTCAGCTCTCCATGGGTCAAATGGCAGTTTGCTCATGGAGCCAAAGAACTTTGTCTCAGATCCAGCAGGGATTTGTTTCTTTTTTTTTTTTCCTCTCCTTTTTTTCCCTCCTCCATATTTGCAGCCATTATTTTCTATAAGGGCTAATGCACTTTTTAATAGTGGCTTGAATGCCCATGTAGCTCCTTGGCTGTGCCTTCCCGGGCCATGTGCATCTGCTACCTTGCTTATTCATGGTTGTGAGGCAGAGATAGTGCCGTGCAGAGCATTTCAGGCTGCTTCCTCCTATAGGAAGAGCCAAATGCATTTCTCCACTTGCTGTTTATAGTATAGAGAAAAGGGGGCTGTTGGCAGTGTGTGGTTTTCTCCCTTCAGGGTGAAGCCATGCAATGGGATTTCATGCAAAAGACTTTCCCAGCCACATGGTGCTTTGGGGAAGGAGCAGCCTGGGTGCAGGAGCTGAAGCTTATTTCCTAGTATCTGTCATGTTTGCCTCCCCCAGAGCAGCTGCTGGGGTGGTTCAGGTGTGTCCAGATGTGTTACAGATGTGGTGTTGCTTTCTGTGGGCAGCAGTGCTTCCAGCAGCTGCTGGGCTGTGGGGTGGGGATGCTCTGTGTTCATCCAGAGGGCACTCATGCCCTGCTCTGCTGGGAGTTGGTGGGCCAAAACTTGCTTGAAGGACTAATTAAAACCCTTTGACCCCTTAAGGAGTTCTGATGGCCCCTTTCTGTGTGCAGGGGGCAGACAGAGCTGTGCCTTCTCTGCAACAGCTGAGTGGATTGGAGGGATTTGCCATAGTAAGGCAAGCAGGACTTAAATTCCTCCTAGTCAAGGGCAGCCAGGATGAGCTCTGCAGAAAACCTTGCTATTATACCAGATCCTGGCCATACCTTCCTTTACAGAAGTCCCCCCATGGCCTCGGTGGCATTTTCCTTCACTGTTTGTGTGTCTGTGCCCTTGGGTTTGTACTTCATGGCCTCTGTGCCTCCTGGTGGCACGCTGGCTGCCTGCTGCTCCTGTGAGCCCTGCAGGCTGAGATGGAGGGGGGGAAAGGTGCTCACTGTTCCCTGCCAGGGGCTGCTGCTGAGCGCAGGCAATAGTCTGAGAGGAGGAACTCTGGGTTTCTGTGCTTCTCTTGAGGTAATCCAGGAAAAGCTGAGCGCCTTGTCTTGACTTTCTGGTGTCTTTCATCCTTGCAAACAGGCTGAAGCAGACTCCTTTTCTGAAAGTTACTCTTCCATAAAGCTGTCTCCCCCTGCCCTCCTCTGCTGCAGTGTCATGCAAAGCGGATGAGGCTGGAAGCAATGGAGGAAGTGCCCTGGCCCCAAGGGCTGTGGGAAGGAGTGTCCCTAAATATGCTCTGCATGCAGCACCCCTAAATACTGTGTGCATGCAACCACCGCCTCCTCCTGCTGCTCTGTGCTGCAATAACCTACATGCAATTGCAGGATCAGAAACGTATCTTGGATGGGAAGATTCCTGTCTGTCTAGGAGTCTACTTCCAAAGATGTTCCCTTTCCCTCGGCGTGAGGAGTTCTGAGTTCTCTGGGTGTCGCAGGGTGGTTTTCTCCTTTTCTCCTTCACAGTTCACTTGGTTCCTCCCTGGAAGTAAATTCTCTACAATCACATAAGGGCCTGATGGGGATTATAGCATTGTGGGGAAGGTGCTGGGAGGAGTTTGCACAAGGACTGATGCATCATGCTGGGTACAAGGGGTGCTTGGGCTTACGCTGCCTTCAGCAGCCCTGGGCCTGGAAATGAGTAATTAGGGGCAAAGCTGGTTGCTGCATCCCTGCAGAGAGCAGAGAAGCATTGCGAGGGAAGCATCTCAGCCCCTTTCCTTAAGGCAGCAGGTGAATCCTCTGCTCTCATGTTAGGGAAGTGCACAATGGTCTGAGGGCATTCTCACTGTGTGCTGTCCTGGGGAAGCAGTGCAGGATTGCTTTTTCCCAACGTCTGTTTAATAGCATTTAGATTTCTGCATGCTTCCTCATTTCCCATCTGCACCTCCTGCAGTGAGATTCACAGGAGGACCGCAGCCAACTTTGCTCAAGCTGGCTTTTCTTATAGGGTTTTGGTGATCTGAAAAGACCGAGAGGGAGGAGCTGTGATTTGTTTGGGTGCCCTTTGCCAGAGGAAAGAAAGAGAGGAGAAGCACCTGCCCTGGTGCTAACACTGCAGCCCTGCCCACCTCCAAGGTGCTGGGCACTGAGCATTGCACACACATCTGGAGCAGATGTCAAATGCTTCGATTCACTGTCACCACTTCAGGGCCTCCTGTGGCTGGACTGCTTACGTTAGAATAAAAAAGCTTAATGCTCTTCATTTGTAGCTGTAAGTAAAGGGGAGAGAGGCTGATGAGCTCCTCAGGTCATGAGCTGGCAGAGGATCAAGATCTTTGAACAAACTGTTTGCTTACACAAAGATGCAAGGGGGGAAGCGTGGCTTGCTTTGAGCCTCGTTCCTTTGAGCCTGATTTCATGATGAGTTCTGCAGGTTTGTGCCATGCTCCCCGGCATGCTCCTTCCTTGGGACCAAGTAGGTTTTAACAGCTTCTTTTCTCCTTTATTTTCTACCCATTGGTTGGTCTTAAATAACAAGTGGTGAAGGCCCTAGTTTAGGTTGTTCCATAGCAATGCTGGTCAGTCTTTTGGCTCCACTGGGGGCTGCTTCTGGCTGGAGACAGAAGTGACTGACATTATCTTCTAAATCAGGAGGCAGTGAAACAAATAGGTTGTAAATCAGACTCTTATTTGCTGGGGTTTAGGGCAGTTGAAGCAGTGGTTTTTAAGGTGCTCTGCCCTCCCTTGGGACTGGCAGGAGTCCCAGAGCTCTTACAGGGGGTGTGAAGCTGCTGCCTGCAGGATTAACTTCGACATGCCAAGAAATGCACAGGGCTTCTTTTCTCTTGGCTGGGAAGAAATGAAGCTTAAAACCTGAGCTGCCCTTTCCAGGCGAGAGGTGGGTTGCCCCCGGCACTTGTGTGCTCCTCTTTCCCTCTGTGCCAAAATATGGGCAGGGGGGATAGAGCCATTTCTGATCTGTGCGTTGCAGTGGGACAGAACAAATGCTGGGTTCTGATCTTAGAAACTGGCCTAACAGATGTCCTGGCTTGATGTGCCTTCTGAGTATAATAAAGGCTGTTTATTCATCGCCTTGCTGGCAAGCCCCAGCTCGAGCGTTTGCCTTTCCCTGGTGGCAGCCTCCAAAGTGGAGCAGAAGGAGCTGTAGGTCACTTGGCTGTTCCTCAGCTCTTGCTTTTACTGAGCTGTATTAAGAAGCTGAAAAGCAAAATATTCCTTGAGTTATGGCTCCGGGCTCCTGCCTATTTGCTGTCACATGCTATGCAAGTAGGAGGTGGAACGCACGCATTGTTAAAGTCAGATGCTAACTTCAGGATAAGATCTTGTCTTAACGCGTTCCTTCAACGCCTCCTCGTGCAATGGGAGATACTGCAGCATCTCCATCTCACAGCGGAGCAGGAGGTGATTCTGAGGGCTGTGCACATCAGGTGTGAACCAGGTTAATGGGAACTGCCTTCCATTTCCCAGGACTTTGTGTTTGGTGGAACTGCTGTGCTGGGGTGATGTGTGTGGCCGTGTTGTGTGCTGCCCACCTCGAGCTGCTGCTGATGTTGTGCTGGGGGCTGTTGCTGTCGTTGGGTGGCATGATGGTGATGGACACACCTTGCTGTGTGTGCTGAGATGCTGAAGGATGAACATTTCGGGTGTTTTTGGTGTATCCTCTGAATGGACCCCAGCTGTGAGCCAGCAGAGCTTTGCTGGTTACAAATTAACTATGCAGTAAGAGTGGAAAGGACGAGCTTTCTCAAACTTGCCCTTGGATGGAAGTTCAGGCTGTGCTGTTACTTTGTTTTCCCCCTCAAGGAAGCAGATCCCTCAGGTTAGGCACCCACCTTGCACTTTCAGCCAGTATTCACCATTCAAATTAATGTTGCCTAACTTATTAAAAGATGAGAAATGCCTTCATCCTTCCCAGGCCTTACCCTTCCCCCTCCACCAGCACAAATGAGTATTCAAGCTGTATGCTGCCAGTCAGTAAATGTCAATATTGGATAAGTGTTTCCTTTATATCGCTGCAGTTTAGCATAAGCTGCTTGGAAACAAATGTCTTCCATAAGCATGAGGTGTTCGGTAAGTACACAGTCAACATTACTATGAGGATTAAATAAATGTCAGCCCCACTTGTGTGCTCAGCAAAGAGTTCAGAGGGGTGACGGCAGGAGGGGTTCCGTCCCCCCGGAGGGATTTCGCCTGCAGGGCTGGGGCTGCGAGGAGCGGCGTCGTGCCGCGCAGCCCGGAGGAGGGGATGCTGAGGGGCGGCCCCGTTTGGAGCAGCGCTGCGCTCCCCTCGGGTGGCTGCAGCCTCACTGCGTCCCTTCCGCCTGGCGGGGGCAGCAGCAGCGCTCGCACGGAGCCCGCTGTCCGCACCGTGCGGGGCTCAGCGCCTCCTGCGCTGCAGGCGATGTGGAGGGGGGGGATTCGGGGTGTCCCGAAGCTGTACCCGCTGTTACATGGCTGTACGGTGGATCTAGGGGTCATCCCGGCTGGGAGCACGTGGGGGTGACCCCGCTTTGCTCGGAAGGGGGAGGAGGCTGTGCCAGGCCCATCCGTGACCTGTGTGTGTGTGAGTGGTGGTGTGAAGGTGCCTTTTGGGGCTGGGGGACACGGGGTGCCTGCAGCAGTGAGTGCTGCTGGTTGGAAGTACTGCCTTATTTGTTGCTCTTCCACCAACTGATCTGAGTGAGACATGATGCTCCCCCAGCTGTGTCTCTAATAAGCTGGGAGTGACAAGGCTGTCCCCCTGACCCCTCCCAAGTGCTAAAGAAACAAAGCCAACAGATGCTAAAACTAGGCACAGCTGTTTGCAGTGTTTTGTCCTCCTGATCACAGTCTGACACTGTCTCTGCTCATTCCTCCTCTTGCCCAGGGACTGGAAAGGTTTAAGATAGCAAAGCTTTGAGTGGCTGCAAATTAACTCCTTATGCCTGAACTGAAGCCTGTGTTACTGGTAGGGGGCAAATTGCTTGTGATTTCTTTACCTGTACTTATAATAATGGGAATTGTGTGGTGGATGACCTCAAGGTGTGTTCTGTCAGTACTGGGGAGCTGGAGGGTTCACTGCACTGATGGCACTGGTGCAGTCGGGCTGGATGTGAGTTGGGGTCTCACCTGGCGTCGTACATCTGAGGTTTTGCTTTTTGTGTGAGCATCTGTCTCTCACAGCAGGAATGGTTTCTGTAGATTCCTCTTGCTCTGGTCATGCTTAAAATGATGCTGTTGGTTTAAGATGGATATAACTTGTGATAAGCTGGGAAACACAGCACCCTCTGAAGTCTTCAAAGCCCCCTTGCATCATGCAGGCCAGCAAGGCAGGGCTCTGCTTGCCTTTAAAGAGCTGACACCACTCACCTTCCCTTCTTCTCTGGGAGCTGCTGACTGCATCAAGCTGGGGTCAGCTACACTTGCTCAGCATCTCTGTGCAGCTTCTCATGTAGGAGCTGTGATCTCCTAAACATACCTTTTTTTCCCCTTACTTTCTGTGCTGGAAACAAGCCTGAAACTGGCTTTTCCTGGGAAGGATGAGAAGGGCAAGAGGACAGGGCAAAGCGCTTCTGTTTTCTCAAGGAGGAGAAAAGGACTCCATGCACTTGCCAAACAGCTGGATGTCCCTGATGATGTCTCTACAATGGTTTCTCTAGCAAACTCTTGATCCAGCATGCTGATCCTTCCCAGCAGGCAGGTTTCTCTCTATGGTTTGGCTTTCTCCCAAGCAGACGCAGAAATCCATGTAGTGCTTGTAACCTGTGTGAGTTGCTGCTGACTCGAGCAGATCGGGGCTGCTGTCCCAGTGGAAGCATCTCATTCAAAATCAAGAAGAAAAAGCTGAAGCTTTGAAATTTGTTGGAGTGCAGAAAACATTCTGGAGCAGTGGAATGGAAGTGGTGAGGTGGGCTGGCCAAAACTGTGTGCTTTGATTTTTATTATTATTGTTATTTTGCAATGTTAGTGGTGGACTCAGGAAGGTGGTACTTTGTGCAGGTAGGACTGCAAGTCCTGCTGTTGCAGAAGCTGTCTGACCCAGGATTGCCTCTCACCTGGTCAGCAAACCCCCCCACCAATGTGCCCATTTGTCACAGTACTCTTAATCCTCAGATGGTGTTAACCTGATGAAACCTGTAAAGCATCTCACATTTCAGTGCAGTGTGGTGTTGTTTGGCACTGCTTTTTTTCCCTTGGTCTGAGTGTGCTTTGCTTATCCCTTCTCCTGTGTGCCACCAGGACATTGTGTTCCTGTGTGTACTCCATTGCTTTGAAAGCACCCTCAAAATCTGCTTATAATTATTAGAAAGTACGGAAAGATTAAAAAAGGTGCTGATGATATTCACCTGGCCCTGATGCATTGAGCAGGTAAAGAGAGGACCTCAAGAGGCAATTGAAGAGACTGATGGGCAGTAATGGGTGTAATAGTAATTTTTGTCCTGTGTTTTTAATGGTGATTGACGACAAACGCAGCTGGAGCCCCCGTGCGGAGACCAAGAGATGCAGTTCAATTACAGAGGCTTCTTAACTTAATGAGGCCATGTAATAAAAACGAGGCATAATGAGCAAAGTGTAATAGTACTATTATGCTTATGAGCCCTCTAACAGAGGGCTGAGCAGGCAGCAGGGATCATCTTGGGCTCTCTCAGGGAGGAAAGGCTTTGGCTGGGATGAAGGTGGGGTTTGGGGTTTGTTTGGGGGATTGGAAGAGTATTGGATGGCCTGTCACTCATTGAGATGGGGATGCAGGAGCAGACAATATTGACTGGGGCACTGTGGGGGCTGATCCCTCATGCTTATGGGTTGTTTTGGCATGGCTCTGAGCTGTGGGTTTCAGTCACTTGGTCCTTGCTTGGGAAGCACCGTGTGGGCATTGCGGCCATGCAGGAGTTCAGCTTTTGTGGCAGCGGGGTGTGTAAGCAGCTGGGAAGCTGGTGGGCAGATCCCTGGGCTGCAGCCATTGGCTTGGAGGCTGAGTGTGGGGGGTTTGCAGCACCTGGATTGGGGGCGGAGGAGGATTAGTGTCTGCGGAACAGTTCCATCCCCACTGCTGTTAAATGTAGTTAAACTTGAGCGACTTCTAATCTAATAATGAAAGGAAGAGAAATAAGTGTTCTCAGTGATGCATGCCCCTCACAGTAAGTACTAATTGAAAATGTATTTACTTTAAAATGAAAATGTAATACGATAAATGGTGGGTTGAGAATTTGGTGCGCATAGGAGGGAGAAGCGAGCGGACTCCCAGCTGTGGGGCTTGGTTGTGGGGTTGGGCAGGAGTGGGATTTCATGTGCTCTGGGGTCAGGAGGCCCAGAGAAAGGGTCTGAGGTTTGTGTTAGAGCAGAGCTCAGAGCTGTACTCTGCTGAAATTGGGGTGTGTTTGGTTTCTCTCTCTCACTGTGGTCTGCAGAGGAACATCCAAGCTGGGCTGCTGCTCTCCTCACATGCCTTTGCAGATCTTCTCCAGCCAGAGCTCTTGGGGAGGGAGGTGCTGAGCCTTTTAAAGCTGGGGAAACATCCCTTGTCATTAGGATAATGAGGCTGGGCTGTAACCTCTGCCCCTTCCTGTGCTCTCAAGACCCTGGCTTGGTGGATGGGATGGGCAGAGCTGGGGAGGTGCCTGCTGCTGCTGCTTGATGCCCAGCCCTGCATCAATGTAGGTGACCTCTGAGCCCCCAGCAGACCTTTGGCTGGCAGTGCTGTTGCTAAGAGCATCCCTTGCTTCTTGAATTCAGTTTGCCCAACACCTCCCATCACAGAATCATAGTATGGTTTGGAAGGGACCTCAAAGGTCATCTAGCTCCAATGCCCTGATCCTCTGCAACCTGTCTCTAGCAAGACACAGTTCCCACTGCTGAAGTCAGAGATGCATTTTAAAGCAGTCTGTAGGCAAAGCTCAGTGCTGCACAACCAGTGGCCATTAAAGGATGGGCCCTGACAAAAGCCATCCCCAGCACTGTAATCTTTGGAGCGAAGCACTCTGGCCCTAATCCCTTCACGCAGAGTTTCTGCTTGTTTCTTCATATGGGTGCATTTGTATAATTTGCATTTTGCACTCTGATCATATGCATAGAATTCAAATTGAAATGGGGGTTTGAATAGATTTGCATGCTAATGAGGGACTGGCTTTATTTATTTATTTGGAGCCCTCTCGGCGGCATGCAGCTCTGTTGGTGACAGTTCCAGCAGCATGAGGACTTTTGCTTTTCCCCAAATCTATACTCATAGAATTGTGGCTGGTGGTCATTGCTCCAGCTCTTGTCCTCTTGAACTCTGATCCATCAAAATTGAAGAATAATTTCACCTTATTGAAGTAGAGATTCTGTTAAGAGTATACCAGTGCCAGCTGGGACTGGGTACGGCCGTGCCAGGCAGCAAAGCAGAGCTGTGTTAGAAGTGGTTGCAGGAGATGTGAGCCAGTGATGCTGAGAGCAGAGCAACCGGAGCGTGGCCCTGCTCCCTCCTTGACCTCACAGCGGTGCTCAGGGGGAGCATGGGGCACCTGCTGGCATGGGTACCTGCTCCTCTCATCAGTGTGTGACCCCTCTCCATCACTGGGCAGTTATTTTGGTTGTGTGTTGGCAGCTGACCTTGGGATGCTGCATCTGGGTTTGGTGATGCACATCAATCCTGCTGCCACAGCGTGCGGTGCTGCTGTGCTCCATCCGTGCTGTTCTCCTGTGATGGGAACATTTCAGCCTCTGTGAGTCAGTGCAAGAGGAGGAGGTTTGGAAGTCTTGAACTGCCATCAGGGAGAGAAGGGGAAGCTGAGGACAAGGAGAAGACTGCTTCTCAAACTCCCTTCCTGGGAAGGAAAGCACATGGAGGCCCAGGTGCTTTGCTGCACTGCAGCTCTGGGCTCCCTTCTACTCCCCACCTCCCCCCATGCCCACCACAGATGCATCCACTGTGTAATGTGAGGCTGAGGCTTCCCGTGCCAGCTTTCCCTTCCCAGATGCCTTCTGCAGCTGAGGTCGGTGCTGTAAGACGGCCAAGCTGGGCTGCAGGAATGGCAGCAGGAATTGGGTCAATCTGTGCTGCCCTAGGAGAGCTGGTTCCTCACCGAGCAGCCTGGCGTCCCATTAGCATTGTGCAGAGGATGTTAGAGGTTGATAAGGGAGCTGTTCTTACTGCCAGTGGGGCTTGTTTGGGGCTTATTGTATGTTCCAGTGTATATTTTAATGTAGTCAAAGGTGACTTACAACTTCAATATTAATTTTAATACTGATTGCTCATGTTTATCTACGTGAAGCCAGATTAATCTCAGCCCTTGCTGATCCTGCTGGTAGCTTTTTTTCCCCTGGCTGGAGACGCATGTGGCCACCAACAAAAGGCGAGGAGGAAGATGTTTGCATGGTGATAAATAATCGTCCCAGGGTCTGCTTTTCTTCCAGAGAAATCTCTCTGCTCTGAGAGCTTAACAAAGGCATCAGTGGGAGCTTCTGCTTTTGTACGAGGTTCTCTCCTTGCCTCATGGAGTGGGGCTTTGCTGAACAACGTCCAGCTTTGTGCTTCCCATGGAAACCTCATTTCTGTTGTTGTTCCTGCCTGGTTTTGCAGGCTCTCTCTAATCCAGCTCCTTCTGTGCCACCTGCATGACAATTTCTCCTATGCTCGCTGGGTGTGTTGCAAAATATTCGCTGCTGGAAATGACAGTATTTTGCAGATGGAAGGTGCCACTGGAGCAGAGTGAGTGGGGTGGAGGTGGGTCACTGGCCGGAGTGGGGCTGCTCGTGCCTTTGGGCAGAGCCATCAGCTGCAGATCTTGGTGAGGGTTCTGGCTCTGGGTGCTTCACACCACTGCCACTTTGAATGTGATGTGCTTTAAGGTGACCAACGTTGAGCATCCAGCAGGTCGGTGCTTGTGGCAGAACTCAGTGCTGATTGCAGGCTGCTGGGTCTTCTGTGTAAGCAGAGGCTGGTGCTCTCTCCTTTACTTAATGGGATGAGGAAGAATGACTTTAAACTGAAAGGCAGGTGTTTGAGGTTGGTCAAAACCTTTTACTCAGAGGGTGATGAGGTGCTGGCGGTGCTGCCCAGAGCTGTGGGTGCCCATCCCTTGAGGCACTGAACGCCAGGTGGACTGGGCCCTGGGCAGCATGAGCTGGGGTCACCCAACCCACAGCAAGGATTGGAGCTTTAATGTCCTCTCCAACATGAGCCATTCTGATATTAATAGATGTAAACCTAAACCTTGTGGTTCACTGAATCCCTTCCACCCAGCCCCAGGGCAAGTGGGGGTGGTGTTGCTGTAGATGCTCAGGGTCTCACAGCAGTCTTGATGGGTATTTGCACTTTGTAATTGGAAGAAGAGGATCAGAGCAGCCTCTCTGGAGTCCTGCAGTCATGAATCTTCATGTCTTAAGCATTGGTCTGCCTGTGTACCAGTGGCACTTGTTAAATTTACCAGAAATAATGAGTTTGCAGTGGGCTGTACTGAGTATATTCTCCATCCCCAAATGAATGACTGCTGGCATTGAAGCCTTGTAACCAACCCTGAGCTTTCTTTTCATTTTGTGTGTGGGATAACGTTTTGCACTTACAGTCCCTGTTCTTCAGAGCAACGGACAGCACTTGGAAGATGCTTTTCCTATCCCAGTCTTATGAGGAAATACTTTTCAGAGCTTATTGTTGATGTAAAATAGAACTTTCTGTACTGAAGTGTGCTACGTTGCTGGGCTGAGTAAACTCAGTGGATGGCAGTGGCAGGTCAGGTAAACTGATGCACAGAAGTCTTCACCTGGAAGGATGCAAGTTTGTATCGTGGTGTGTGGGTGTCAGGGGGTTTGCTTTCCAGGAGCTGCTCCATCTCCTCCAATGGATGGAATGGGAAACCATCAGTGTTGTGTGTGTTCATAAGGCAAATGGAAGCGATCTAAAGACAAAGATAAGGCTGAAAAGCCATTAAAGGCAAGACTTGTCACTGTGCAAGCTAACACCAAACAGCAGCCACATAAATCCCATTTGTTTTACATTTCAGAGCTTAATGAGACAGAAATCGTATGGCAATTGTCACGCATGAAGGCAGAGATGGCTGCGTTTAGCTGAAACAACTGCTTTATGCAGCATGGCTTCCTGCAGCTCAGCACTGCTACCTGCCTGCCTGCTGTGTGCCGGGGCTCCTGTGCAGCTGCTGCTCTGCAGCTCGCTCCTGCTGAGCTCTGCATTGCAGCCTTCTCACACCACGGGTCAGTAGATGCAGCAGTTTGAGCCCAGGAGCACAATTTCCATGGATGAGAGGTATTAAAAACTTCAGGGTTGCCCTTCAGTGCGGTATGATGTGCCCAGCACCTGGTTGGAGTGGCTTCTGCCTCAGCCAGCTGCTCATGGTAGCCTTGGTTGGGGGAATGCTGTATTGAGTCCCCTGGGCAGTGCCTTCAGCCTGACATCTGCCTTGCCCACCATGGCGTGTGAGCGCTGCTGGGGATCACCTCTAACCTCTCCAAACCCGCCTTCCTTCTCTCTCTTTCCCACTGTAAACCTATATCTATTTAAAATTAGTTGAGCAGTAGTGAGGCATTAATGTCAAAATGCATTATCTTGAGTAACTTGCTTCATTGCTGCTAATTCGTGCCTTAGCTTTGCAGATGATGTTCATAAATTACTAAAGCAGTATTTTAATATGAATGCCAGCTATAGTCTTTCTGACAACTGCTATGGAATGGGCTGTGCATGGAGCTCCCAAATTGATTTTTTTTCTCAATCTGGGCTGGATAAAAAAAAAATATGAAGAAATGCTATATTAGATTAACTGAAAACAAGACTGAAAATATTTGTTTCAGGTCAAATAAAACATTTCATCTGATGTGATGTTCTTTGTTCAGGCTCAAGGAAATCCTTTTAGGGTAAATTTACTTCAAAAATGTCCTGGGAGAAGAAGTCCAAAATGCTTCATGTAGAGGGGGAAACGTCCACATAAAATGCTTTCCCCCCTGACATCCCCACCCCAGTGTGCTCTGCAGCTGAAGGGATCTGATGGGGGTTGGTGGGCAGCATCAGTTGACCCACATCTGTGTGACGGCAGTGGTACCCAAAGGATGCAGGGGAAGAGATAATGAGTCATTCTTCTAATGGGTCTCTTGGTAGGTGAGAGAGGGGCTGAAATTACATGTTTGAAGGAATAATGGGGCCCTAGTTAGATGACTAAATCTTAATCATCCTGGGGGCGAGGAAGAGTGGAAATTGCGAGTTGGATCATCGTGGTTTGTTGAGCTGTGGATGTGTGGTGTTTTGCAGCTAGCCTGGAGGACTTGGGGGGTGGAAAAGCACAACCCAAGCCACCAGTCCCTGCTGCATGCATTGCAGCAAACCCAGCTGGGCCTTATGGCATTGAACTGGAGCCTGGCACAGTCTCTTCCAACAAGAGAACCTCCTTGATGGTGGAGTCAAGAGGCATGCAGGGTCACCCAACCCATTTCCTGCTGCTGGAGTTGCTTCATCACTGACTCTTTCATCATTTCATTAATTACCTCCTGGTACAAGAGACACTCCAGTTTCCCATAGCATTTGGCTTCCTGGTGAGTGTTTCTGGTGAATTCTTGCTGGGACATGAGATCTTTTCATTGCTGTGAACTCCCCAGACCCTTTGTTGCTATAAAGCACCTGGAGAAAAACTTCCCATGGTTTGCTCTTAAAGCGAGCAGCAGCTTGGAAAGTAATTTTGGTGGGATTGCTATGGGGCTTCAAGTTGCCTCTTGAGCAGGTGATGTCTCTGGGTGCATACATTTGGATACTTCTCTTCCAAGGGTGCTTCTCTTTCATTTAGGGTGGTGAGAAGTGTGCTATCTGTTTTAGTGGAGTAATTGAGCAATCACATTGTCCTGGACATAGCAACTAATGATTTTTTTTTTTCTGTATGATAATGCATCTTCATTACTCCAGGGAAATCATTTGCTCCTGTGAAGACAGGCCTCTCATTCCTTTCATTGTGTGGGTTAAGGGGAAAGAGACTAATGGCTTAATTAAAAGGTTGGTGAGAAAATCAGTCTTGGCCCCTTTTTTTTGTTGTTGTTGTTGTTGTATTTAAAGAATAGGAAGATAGCATATAAAGGCACGGTGTATCCAGCCTCGTCTAATGGAGACTTTTGGTGCTTTCTCATCCAATGAGACACCCATGTCAGGGCTTCCATCCATCACCTGTGTCCCTTGTAAGCCATCTGCCCATTGAAGTGGGCTGGGGCAGACAAGCGCTGTGCTTCTTCATGGAAAATGCTGAGATTTATTCTGTGTGAAAGGGGAATGTTATTTAAATCTGCACATTTTGCAGGATGTGAAAGCAGCTCCGCATAATATACAGCCTTCCTCTCCACTGGGACTGCTCTATTAACATCTTTCATTTGTGTAGTTGGATGCTTTGCAGTTCCTTTTAGCGGTGATAATCCAGCAAAGACCTCTGTGTTGTTCGTACTGTAATATTTATGGAGCCAGCCTTCCTTTTAATTTCCATGCAGGGTTTGACCATATGCAGCGATATAATCCAAACAGAAGCTTTAGTCACACAATAGTTCAGGCTTTTCCCTTGCTGGGATGTAGGGCTGCTCGGGGACTTTTTTGGAGCTGTTTGGGTTCCCTTTTGGAGAAGGAAAAGAAAGGTTCTGAGTGTCTGTTGACAGTGATTGTGCTCTTCTGGGCTGTCTCCAGAGGAAGATATTGGTGAAAAGCCCTTTTCTGGGGGAAAGTGAACGGCTTTAAACAGAGTCAGAAGAACCAGTGGTTTGACTGTTGGGCTTTGTAAGATGGAGGGACCTCACTCGTACGTAACCCTTAAATCCAGATCTTTTGAAGAAGGAAGTGTTGGTTCAAGGCGTGTCTTTGTGTGGGAGAGAAACCTTCCTGTAGGTGGCACAGACTTTCTGGGGTACCCAGCATTCTCCCAAACCACAGAGGAGAGCAGGGCGCTTCTTCCTCAGCCAAGCTCAGGAGGTGGGAGCCTGGTGATGCTCAGTGCTATGAGCACATCAGTGTTGGATGCTCCTGTGGTTGGTGCTTTGGCTCATTTATGTGCCCAGCTTGGCATGGGGCACCACAGCACCTGACACACACACACTTGTGTTTCTAGCTGCAGCTCGGATTCCTCAGTTTCTTGCCTTTCATTTTTGCACAATTAAATATTAAAGGCAGCAAGCACTTGAGTTTGTCTGGCCAATTACCTTCCTGCAGGGCTGTCATATTGTGCCAGCAGCTTCCCGGGGTGCTGGCAGCATTCAGCCTGTTCACCAGTTGTTAGCTATGAGAAGCTCTGCTCTCCAAAACTCTTCCCACCTCTTTCTGCAGCTCCTTACCTGCAGGTGAGATATCCCAAGGCAGTACTGGGCTGCCTGAGCCTTCCCAAATGTTGCGGGGCCAGAAAGAGCTGTTTGTTCTTCTGCAGCTGTTCCATGGGTTTTGACAAGGGAATAAAGGGAGAATTTAGATGATGGCTCCCTGCAAACATAGGTCAGACCTGCAGTACTGCTGAGCACAGGAGCTGCTCCTCACCCCCTGGGGCTATGGGATGGCACTTCTGCAGTTCAGGGGCTTGGATCTGAGAGGCTGTTGACAGAAGCAGTGTAGGCTTTTGCCCTGTCAGAGCAAGTCGTTTGCCCCTCACACAATAAATAATAATAAAAAAGCATCTGGGTCAGTCCTAGCAGGCTTTGGTGCTTCTCATGCCTCTGCTGCTCAGAAAGCTTTGCTGACTCCCTGGAGCACTGGAGTGCCTTCAGAGGTGAGCTTTTGCAGCCTCCAAGCTGCTGGATTTCAGGCGTTGGCTTCTCAGCCTTCTAAACATGGTGCTGAGTCTCTTCTTAGTTCCTGTCCCTAGATGCCTTTCTGGTAATTGAACTCCCTTTTGTGTTTTGATACATGTGATGAGCTGACAGATGAAGGGGAATTGCTGCACCCAACTCCCTTAGCTTCAGCCAAGCAAAGCTGAGTTGTGTTTTTGCTGCTTTTTTTTTTAATCTTGCCTTTCAGGGCCTTGATTTTTCAGTGGAGTCCATTTCCAAGAGGGATGGGACTGCATGATTTTACTGTCTGGTTTGAAAAGACATTTTAAGTACTTGAACTCCTGCCATCACCGAGTTACGCGCCTGAATCCGGCCTTGACTGTGCAGGTTGAATTTCTTGCTATGATTTTCAAGGTAGTCTGTATTAGCAGCTTGTCCTCTGCCAGACAGATCAGTGTTAGCAGCTAATAGGGTTTCTCATTTCATTCACTCAGCAGTGATGTGCTGTCCCAGACCTTGGCATCTGAGATGGTCAGTGTGAATTTTGATGTAATTGCCAAGAGTCCCTGGCTTGCTCCTGAGCTGTGATAATCGGCGTGCCCAGACAACTGGGTTTTGCCCCTAGAACAAGACTCGGACTGGAATTTTCTCTGGTTAAAACTGATTACTCACTGGGATTGTTATTGACCAGTCTCCCTCACCAGTCAGTGCTTTCTTCTTGGATCAATAAATCTTGGTATTGATCTCAGGATAAGTCGGAGTTGTGGAAGTGCAGTGGTTCTGGCTTGGTTGGGCAGCCCAGAGCCCTGCTGGGGGTACAAACCTCAGCTCCTGCAGGTTGCACTCGTAGCTTCCATAATCCCAGTGCATGCAATGCACAGACACCCACAGCCCCAGCTGCTGCTCAGAGCCCCATCCTGACCATAGCTGTCTGCAGGGATGGAGAACTTCTGCCTCCTGGGGCAGCCTGTGCAGTGCCTCACTGCCCTTCTTAAAAACTCCTTCCTTATATCCAGTCTAAATCTTCCCTCTTTCAGTTGGGAACCCTTGTCCTATTACTGCAAACCCTGCCAAAGAATCTGTCCCTTTTTTTTCAGCCCCCCTCCCCTTAGGTACTCTGCTCCCCAGGGCCCTGCTTTCCATCCCAAGGAGCCCCCTGCAGGACCAGCTAATTACAGATAAAGCTCTCCCGTCTTGATGAACTTGCCCCTGTGGTGGCTTTTGTCCTATGTGAGATGCTCCATAAGAAGCTTTACTACTCTATAACGGCGCCAGATCTTCCAAGCTTAGCTGGCTTAGAAGCAGCTGAGGCATCAGGCAGGATCCCTTCTGAAATCTGCTTGGAGTAATGAACCACAGAAGACTGTTCCCTGAGTCGATACCAAGCTGCTGTTCATAGAAAGCTGCCAAGCACACAAATGTGAGGCTAGCAGTGAGGAGCACTTCCACAGGGAGTCAGGAAAGCTGTTGGTGCTATCATATCTGTTTTCCACCCAAGAGGCTTCTCTATTTCTGTCTCGGGTAAAGTGGCTGTTCCTGGTTTTTCTCCCCTACCTTCCTGATGCAGTGAGGCTCTGTGCATTTCATGCTTGCAGAGCACTTCTTGGGTAGAGCGTGCTTGAAAAGTGCAAAGTATTTATTATTATTTGCATAGCAGCCTCTGACCCACTGTGAAGAAGCGGCCCTTCAGCTCTGCTGAGTAAATATACCTTCATTAAAAAGCTCTGCCTGTACTGCACAGAACCACTCTGTCTCACGCTCATCTGCTTTTTCACGTGTAAAAAGTCTTAGGAGTTTGACTCTAATGAACAGGGGGGGAGATGGGAAGTGCCAGCTCAGAGCAGTGCAGTGCTGCATCTGGATCCCAACTGTGTCAGTGATGGAAGCTGAGGGCATCGTCCAGGTAGGGCTGTTGATATCCAGTACTTAAAAGTCACTTGGTCCTGCAGATGCAAAGCTTGCCAATGGGATTCCGATGTTTTACATGCTCTCAATGGCCCATAAAACCTTCCAGAGCATGAGATGATGCTAGAGCTGGAAGAGCCTCTATTTAAAGCAGTGTTGTCACAAGTGCCAGAGGTTGGCTTAGTGCTGCTCTTGTTGCTGTTGATTTAAGTCTAGTTCAAACAAACTTTGTTCTACACTGAGCGCCCTCTGAAAATATCCCCCCTCCGAGGCAGGCAGGCAGATAGCTGTGTCAGAAGAGTATCTGGAAGCTCTGGATCTTGCTTTATATACTGAAGGTTGGAGCAGTTTTTCCTATCGCTGCTGGAGCTGTGTAGGACACAAAGCATTGGCCATGATCTCTTGGATCCCTGGCCTTGGTGCAGATGGTAAATCAGGTGCTAAACGCTGGTTGTTATAAGGAGGGGATATTTTTGCTTCGCATTTCATTGAGCAGCATACAGGTTCAAGTGGAAAAGCTGCTTTGTCTTCAGCATCTTCTTCCAAAAAGTTGCACAGCTCAACACATTTCCTTGATAAATTCCTGAAGCATTCCCTCACCCTTCCCTTGTCATCTGACAAATGAGGGCTTTGTCTACCATTTCTTACTGACTTATTTGCTTTTAATACAGCTGTGCAGCAGAGCAGCAGGAGCACCATGCTTGTAACTTTGGGGTCTTGGTTTTCATCTAGGACCTGGTGCTTCCTTGTGGCTTTACTGGAAGTTGCAGACTAGGAGTTTAATTTCCTTTTTAAAAACGTACCTATTTCCTTAGCAGTGCTCTTGGTGCCCCTGCACCCCTTTACTTTTGTTTCCTGTTATTCATGAGTTGCACAGGTGTGAAAGCAAGAATAGCAACATGAGAGCCTATAGATGGAAACTCATGAAGTTTCTCCAAACCCCAAGAAGAAAATATGCCAGAAATGCAGAATAAACAACAGATGCTGCAGTGCCACTGAATGAAAGTGAGAAGCATCGTCCATGTGGGAGATGCATCTTGTCTGCATCGCGCTTCCACGCGGCAGTGCTGACGGCAGTGCGGCTCTGTCTTCATGTTGTTGGTACTTCTACCCCAAGTGGGATGCTGTGAAGGACTTGTGCTTCTTCTGCCTTTGCTCATTAATCTGCTCTAGATGGGATTTGCCAAAACACTTAAGAGCTGGAGTTCAGCTGGTTTGCAATAGGATTAGAGCTCCTAAAGAGGTGAGGATTTGCAAAAGCTGGTGTTACTGTCACCTCTGTCTTGGAGCATGCAGTCTGGGTGTCAGTTGTAGGAATTTGGTTATTGGTGTATTTTTTTGCTTATTTCTTCTGTTGTCCTGGTGTTTTTCACATTAAACAGCCTTTGCCACAAATGTGCCCTGTGCTGTTATGGAGCACAGAAGCTGGCTCCTTAGGGTGCTGCCACATTGCATGGATTTACGACAGGTGGAGGAGAATTAAGAGCCGGGAGGATTATAATAAGGCAGAATGCAATTAGGCAGGGAGAAATCCACAAGGATTGTGCTGAATACTGTGTCTTAAGCAGACTTGTGGGGCTGCTTAGCCATCTGAAAGCTTTGGGATCTGCTAAGATGGTGCTTTGAGAAAAGTCCAGCACTGGGGAGGAAAAGTGTGTTGGGTTGGAGGTGATATTGGGAGTGCAATCATTAGGCATGAAGATCAGGCCCTGAAATCTGGGGCAGCACCTCTGAAAGGCTGCAGCTTTGGTGGCCCATGCAGCAGGGAACACAGCACATGAGGGAACCATCCTTCAATGGGTCAATGCCACACACAGGGTTGGGTTGCGCACTGGTTCCTAATTTCTGGACTGAGGAAGAGATGAGGTGTGCTGTGTGCTATAGCTCATGAGTTTAGTGTGCTGGCACATCTGCACGTGGCAGCTGTGATCATCAGGATGCGGGTGCTGGAACAGAGCAGCAAAGCAGGGTCAGAACTCCTTGGTGGAGAAGGGATGCAATTTCCTCTGGGCAAACAATTAGCTGCTGTGGATAAGAGGAACTACTGGACAGTGTGGTGGACCAGCTTTCCTCTTCAAATGCTTCCCATTTTCTCCCAGGTCCCCCCACTTACCCTCAGCATTTTGCTCAGTTGGTAGCAGCAATTTTCTTCCTCCTGTTTGAGCGCTGCTCCCTCCCTCCCCCAAGTCCCAGCACCATATGTCATTAAAATGCTTAGACATGTGGAAAAGGCCTTGACAGAGATTCAAGGAGACAAGGGAGACGCGGACGAGCAGAGACTTTGTCAGATGGAATGATTCTGACATTAGCGATGCTAAGCTAAAGAGAAAGATATAGCTATAGGAGGGGGCTGGCCAGGTCGGGGGATGTGGATTGACAGAGGAGTGGAGACAGCCATCGTGGGTGAGGGAGAATGAGATGGGAAAAGCAGGAGAGATTACCAATAGGAAATGAAGTGAGAATCAGTGGTGAGGATGGAGGACCTGGGCAGCATCGCAGGGCAGGCTGTGCTCCTGCCTTGCCTCAAGTTTGGGATCATTTAGCTCTGAGACCAGAAAAGCAGTGCTTAATTTTCTTCCTTATCCCTAGGCATCCCAGGAGGGGTTTGGAAACCTTTCCTCCCTGAATCGTAGAATGGCTTGGGTTGGAAAGGGATCTTACAGATCTCCTCGTTCCAACCCCATTAGCTAACTCAAGAGCACAGAAATAACCCTGCATGTTTCCTATGTTTTCTCCCTTCATTTTCTCCTGGATGAGCATCTCCTACCTCAGCCTCTTTGGTGCCTGCTGCTTTTTGCCCACAGCGGTGACAGGGTGGGGGATTCCCCCTGCCATCTGCTGTTTGCATGGACCCTCTGTAAAGAGACAAGACGGCCCCATTTGGCTGGTTGTTATCATGCTTTGAAGGTAGCTCTTGCCTGCAGAGAACACTTCTGAATCGTTTTGTGATTCTGTAAAGAAAATAAATGAAACCAAACCTACTCTGCTCCCGTCAATAGGAGGAATCAGAGCATCCATGTGTGTGGCAAGCGTGAATACTTGGCCCTGTTTGTTTGATGTTCAGGGTGGGAAACCAGTAGGGAAAACTCAGCAAAGAATTCCTTGTATCATTAGTACAAATACGCCTATGGTTCAGAAAACAAACAAACAAATGAAACATTTATTGCTGTGAGGGGGAGAAAAAAAAAAAGCAATTCCCAAACTATGTGCAACCTGTGATGAAAAACAGCTTCTGCTGCTGGAGCAGCTCGGCCAGGAAGCGCTGTGAGGAGCAGCGTCTGCAGTGTGGGGGGAGCAAAGGGCCTTCCTATAGGGAGCAGTGGTTGGAAAGGGAAGGCAGCAGTGTTGGAGGGGCTTTTCCTCGTGGGGAGAGGCTGTGTTCATTCATTAGCACTGCACAACTTCCAACCAACGAGAGTTTTCCCTGCTGTCTCTCTATGTTGATTGGGGAAGGGCTGGCAGTCTGCTCTCCATCACCTCCACTGGAAAATGTCTCATTAAAATCACAGAGTTGGTAAGGTTGGAAAAAAAACCTCTCAGATCCCCTCAGTGTGACATCCTTACAGTTCTGGGACACCCCCAGGAATGGTGATCCTTCCCCCAAGCCCCTGGGCAGCTGTGCGCTGCTCTTTGGAGAAGAGGTTGTTCCTCGTATCCATGAAAATGACCTGCATGGGGATGTTATCCGTATTCTCAAGTGGCTGAATCAGTGCAGCAGGGGCATTTCCAGTGGTGAATGGTTGCAGGAGGCTCCTCCCCTCATTTTCTTGAGGTTTGACTGCATCCCTTGAGGGACAGAGCGATCTGCCTTTGGATATCAGGGCAGATATTTCCCAGAGGGGAGGAGATGTTTGTGTAGAGAAATGATGAGGGCAGCTCGTATGGCTCTCTCTGGTACCTGGCCATGTGTAAGTCTTCCAGGGCTTCCTAGGGTTTCCCTCATTTCAGGTCTGGCAGTTACAGCCTTGCAACAGACGGCGGTACCGAGGGTGGTTGGTTTTCCCACCTGTTTTCCACATGTATTTCTCCTTGTTTTCCACATCTCCCTGTTTTTCAGCACACCTCAGTGGTGTTTCCTGAGGAACGAGTCGTTCCCAGACAGCCCATTATTTCCTGCAGGTAGCCGATATGGAGCAAGCTTTGTACTCTTAAGTACGAAGGGAAGCGTTCTAGGGGGAGATGAGCTCAATTTGTTTAACACTGTAATTCACTGTTCAAAATCTCTCTGTTGTCACAGGCAGAGTCACGGGATGCGTCAGCCTTTGATCTCAGCTGCTGATCTTCTGCGTGTGTGGAATTTCAGCAGCGTCTTAAATTATGTCTAAGATCCCCATTACCCCCATGTTGTGCTTCGGTTTGGGAAGGCTGTCGAGCAGCAGATAAATAGGAGATGAGGTGTTTTTCGAAACAGCTTGTTTTAATAGACTGCTATTTTGCCTTCTCTGCGAGATGTTCTTAGGGAGGAGCGTCTGGGGAACTGGGAAACTGTTTCCTCTCCAGCCATGTTAAAACATGCTCCACAACTGTGAGTTTATGGTATCCTCATTGCCTAATTTGATAGAGGTTGATAAATGATGTCTTACAGCGCATGGCTTTGGGGGTGAGCATGTTTCATGGCTGGGTTCAGGTTTGCTTCTCACTCTGCAATTAATTCCTTCAGTGACCTTGAGCACTTTGTTTCATATCCGTCTCGTTTTGCTGTATTACACAGAAATGAAGATCCTCCTTCTGGAGAGCAAAAGTCTAAATGATTTCTGCTGGCAGCTGGGAGATGGCCTGGTGTGTGCAACAGGTTGGTAAATGGGGCTGCATTTCACCCTCCAGTAACATGTCGAGCTCTGTTGTTACCTTGAAGTGAAATCCCAGCCTTTTGCACTCGTCTGTCAGGCTGCTGTGCTAAGGAGATTCACCTTGTTGCTTTTATACGGTTTCAGGTCCCCGTGCTTCACTTAAAGGGATTGTCTGTCCAGGAGGCAGCTTGGGGAAGTTTAAAGATGTGCTTTCTGCTTCCCGTGTTCTTGCTGCTGCCTGTCTAGGGGAATCGATGGGAGAAAACCTTCACCACATGCAGCAGGGAGTGCTTAGGTAGTGCATGGCAACAAGTGTAAATCTCCTCTGGAAGGTGCCAACCATGCTGTGAAATCAAGCTGCAGACCAAGGTGCTCCAAATCTTTTCCTAAAAAAGCTGGAGAAAGGAGCTGGAACACTGATGTGCTGAGATGGGAGGTGATGGGAACAGGTGCTGCTGCTCCTGACCCCCCTGTGCTGCCTGAGCCCATGGAAGCCCACAGCAGCACAAGGGATGCTCCTGGACAAACCCGATGGCGCGCCAAGAAGGCAACATTTTCCAGGGCTAGCAGCCCATTGCTCTTGCTAACAGCAATTTCCAAGCTGCCATTGGCTTTTGAAATCCTGTGAATGGGATGGGAAGGGTGACATTTGGAGCTTTTAGCTCGTTGACCTCCTCCTTTTCTTCCAAGCAAACAATGCCATTGCATTGTCAGTGGCAGCTGCAAGGGAGAGCTGCTCTGAGGCAGCACGCGGGCGCTGTGCTCTCGCTGCAGGGTCTCAGGTTTACAGGCACAGCAGCTGCTGTCTCACAGGTGACAAAGTCACCTCCGGTTATGTTGAGGCTCCAGCACAATGCAGTGTAGATTAACAAAAGGTGGGCTGTGTTGTTAAGTATGAACTCGTGCTCCCAGCATATTGTATACCTTATCCGAAGGAGGCTGTAGGCAGAGACATATGTAGAAGGTAAAAAGATTTTCCTGGGTGGGTGTGGGAGTGGAGTGCATCTATTGCTGGCAGCAGCGAGGTCTGGCTGGCCACCTCCCTGCCTGGGCATGGGGCTTTCCACCAGATTTTGCATTCTGTATTCAGCTCTCCCCTTGTGCAGCATGGGCATTGCAAATCTTGCTTCCTTTTGAAGTGCCCAGAGAGAGGGGGGGGGAAGATGGAGGTGGAAGAATCTTCCTCTGGATCATTACTTGGCCCTTCTGGAAGTGCATCACTGAGGGATGCAAACTGTACCTGAAGAGCAGGAGGTGAGCAGAGCTGACTGTGGGGTGTGATGAGAGCACCTGTGGGAGGGATACCTGCAAACACGGCTGCTCTTTAAAGTTCATTATGGACTTATTGGTATTCCTTGCTGCTAAGGGAGGGAATAGCCGCTGGAACTAGCAGTGTAGCTGAGATGGTGAACTTTTCTTAGTAAGTGCAGCTGCTGTAGTGCATCGAGACAGTGCTGCGCAGCGCAGGTTAGCAGAGGTCCCGGTGAGCCATCATAATGAAATGTGGAACCTTTTGCCCTCAGCCAAAGCTTCTGTAAATTGCAGATGGGTTAGAATGGTATGGGAGCACAGAGCCCTGCACCCCGTGGTGCAAAGCATGGTGAGTTGTGCTCGAGTGGAATCGAGGGGGGGAAAATAAATATTGAGAAAGAGTTAGTTGGCAAAGGGGCAAGCTTAATGAAACTGACCGTGACCACATTCTCACATCATATCCAGAGCAGTCGGTTTGCAGGGAGCTCCCTGGCCTTGGCTACTTTTTTCTTCTTATTTAATAAAGCAGTCATGTATCCGAAAGGCCAGAGAATTGCGGAGATGGAGAAAATCGTTGGCAGGGGGAGTGCGGGAGGAGGAGATCAGAATGGGTTTGTCAGTGCAAAAAATCACACGGTGCATGACAAAGACAGGGAGAAGCAGATCAGACGGGGGAAAATGAGACTGAGAAACAGCGAAGGTGTCAAAGCAGGTTTGTCGCTCACGGAGCCAACTGGAAGTGAAAGCGTCACGGAGAACTGGAGGCAGATCGAGGCTGTCAGGGAGATTACGTTTGTCTGAGGATGGGAAGCACTCGCAGCCTCGTGGAGATGGAAGCAGAGAGCAGGAGGTGAGTGCACAGAGGTGATGGGGTACGGCCAAGTGCCCACGTGGGAGCACCCTGCTATGGTGCCCAGGGGACGTGGCTGAGGGCTGTGCCTCTGAGCTGGCTGCTGGCTGGAGCTGGTGTGCAGGAGCAGGTTTGGATCTCTGCAAAATGTCCAGCAGCAGGCGGGGGTTTGCTACGGTTCTGCCCAATAAGGTTCCCTGGGACTGCAGGAAGGATGCAGTGTAGGTGGAATGAACACCTGTGTGACTTTGCTATCGTGCCGTGGCGATTTCCCAGAAATGACACAGAAAAAGCATCTAGGGATAACTGTTCTGGCCCTCCAGCCCTGAAGTTATCAGCAAACAGCAGGTGTTGTTCCCATGGTTAGGCTGGATGAATCCTACTCTCTAAACCCACTGTGGAGCTTTCAATTTGAAGGAGTTGCCTTCAAATTCAGCTCAAGCTGTTACGCTTGCCGTCCTCCTTGGATTGTCTCTGGCTCCTAGAGATGCGCCATGACCAAGTGCTTTCCATCCTCATCAATGCAAGCAAGGGTTGTATTTTTGCAAGCAGGAGGGCGGCAGAGAAATAAGGAGCTGGGTGGGTGTATAAGTCCAACTTATCCGCTTCCCAGTGGATGTTTCATGAAGCTTCCAAAATCCTCCTGGTGAGATGGGTGGGATTGGTAGAAGTGACAGCCGTCCCCCCGTGGGTTTGGAGCAGGTTGTGGAGGGGCAATGTTGTGCCATGGGGCAGCTCTCCTGCCTCTGTTGGCAGCAATTTCCCTTCTAATATTCCTCCCCGATCCCGTTAATATGACAGCCAGGGGATGCCACTGTGCTTTATTGCCACCATGTTAATGAAAAGGCTGTGGTAACTGAGACTCTTTTTTGTGACTTGAAGATGGATTTCCTCCTAAGGCGAGTAAAATGAGCCATCTTCATCCTGTGCGTAGATAAGAAATGGTGAAATATGGCAGGGGCTGGAGAGTGTTTTGCTGGGTGGCTGCTGTTCCTCTGCCTGGCAGCTTGCTAAGAGTCCTCCAAACAGCCCCTTCTTGTCAAGCAGCAGCATGGATGGTGCAGGGAGGACTTGGGGTGAGCTGGGGGCATTGGGGGCCTCATTAGAGAGCAGGAAGAGACAGTCTCTGTGCTGGGGAGCCAAATGAAGGCTCCCTGAGTAATGCCACTCTGCTGGTACATGTGCTCGTGTATCCTGGTGCTGATCTGGGCGCTCAAACCTTGTGGCCATGCTGCTGGGAGCACTGGGTTGCTGCCATTCCCATCTGCCATAAAACCCCAGCTGTGCACACACTGCTAAGTGGAGCCCGGTGCCTTTCCTGGTTCTCCCTGACATGAGTGGGTGTCACTCTTTGGCCTTCTCAGGCTTTTGGTTTTTTTGTGTGTTCCAACTCATCTTCCAGTCCTGACCACCTGACACAAAGCATTTAATTGGGGATTTTGATGATATTTTGCAATGGAAGCAAAAAGATGGTAATCAGCACAGCCAACTGCAGCGTGCAACATCGCCTCTCCTGTAATCCCATGGAGAGGAACTTCACAAAGGTGCAGCGCAGTGGTGCTGAGGCAGCATTTAATCAAATGAAAGGTCAGCCAAGAGGACTCCAGTTCTTATTACCAGATTTCAGTGCACGCAGGAGTGTTTGGGGTCACAGTGCAACCGAATATGACAGCAACTGTGGAAGCAGTTGAAGCAGTGTTGGGTCCCACAGAGCTGTGGCTGCCAACAGCTTTGGCCCATCACGGATGAATTTGATGCATCTCTTTCATTCTTGTATGCTTCAGAAAAGCTGGGTTAAAAAATAGGGAGGGGAGAGTTTCCTATCTGCTTTAAATTAATATAAATCCAGCGCAGAGAGGGCCTTTTGTAAGGTCTGCTGAGTTAATGGATTCATAATGACTTTTAAAGCTTCACTTGGGTAAGAAATACTGTTCATTTCGTAATTGCATATAAATATACTTTCTCATAATCCAGGACAGCATAGCAAAAGGAAGTCTAGTGGCTTAATTATAAATCTTTTTATTAGCTGGAACCCTGCTGGAATGAAAAAAAAGTTGGATATTGTTTTTATCTAAGAAGAAAAGGGGCGGGGGGGGGGAGATGTTGGGAGTGAGTTATGGGGAATGGAACGGGAAAGAAAACAAGTGAGTGCTGAGGGCTGTTGCAGCTGTGCAGGGCTACTTTGAGCACTTCTCTGCACATCAGTGTGAGGGCACACAGCATGCAAACCCCAGGTGTGCAGAGCTAGTGTGGATCCATCCCTTCTCCAGCCAGTGTCTTCTCCACTACTGGTTTTTGATCACTTTTTGCCTAGCATGAAGTAGGGCTGTTCCTAAGCCCACATCCAGTGTGCTGGTGCTGATTTCTCTTGCAGATGTGGATCCTGCAGGCTGGAGCAGAACCCTGTGCCGTGTTTTGGTAGCTGATGTGAGTGCTTGGGTGTTTTGTCTGAAAGCAGGGTGCTACGTGTGTGCTGTCCAGGGGGGCTCAAGTGAACAGGGAGATGCAGAGCATTGGTGGCTCGGGACTTGGCTCTGTGTGCCTGCAGTGCTGCCTTGAGGCAGCCCATCCATCACGCAGCACCCAAATGTTGCTTTTAGAAGCAAAAAGGAAGCTAATTAAGCACTTAAAGGTTGAGCAGCCCATTTGTGCCTGATGGAGACGGACGAGGCTTCCTGGGAGCTCTGCTGGTGCTCCCAGCTGGCTGCCTGCAATTCCTGCTGCTTCCCCATCCCTTAGCAGGGCTGTGCCTGGGTGAGGGAATCTGTGAACCTCAGGACTTAGCAGAGTGGCTGAGCAAGGAATGTGCTGTTTGTTCAGCTTTGTACATGGAGGGATCCAATGTTCATTCATTCCTTCTTAAGGGTGCCCAGGGAAGTCTCATCCAGGCTTTACTGTCAACAGTTCTGGCCAGATCTTCCCTGGCTCTGTATGTGTGGAAGGAAGCAGAAGAGAAAGAAAGCTGCAGAAATACCAGAGGAAAAAAAAAAAAAAAAAAAAAAAGAAAAGCAGGTCAGGATAGTAATTTGCTTTTGGATTTTATTCATATTTTGAAAAGGAAATGGGGGGGAAATAATCGCTTCTCCAACCCTTCCTTCCAGACCATGGAATTAAATCTATAACTATTAGAGAAACATTTGCGACCCAGACATTTTATTTCCCTTCTTTCTCTGTATTCAAAAGCCTCCAAAGTGTCAGCATGTTTCCATGCAGGCGAGATGTGCATAGCATCTAAACAACATAATGTCAGTGTGGGAGAGAAAATTCCCACTGAGGGCCCTGCAGGTCAAAGCAAGCTAATGTATGATGCCCTCCCTTGCACTACTGAGCGTGAGTTGTGCTGATAAGACTCCATGCACCCTGTCTATTAAATCTTGTCTAGTGTATAAGCAACGCAGGCACAGAGATATTTTCCTTGCTTTTTTCCCCCTTATGTTGCCCCCCTCAGTGAGGGGGAGACCTGCTTGGCCATAGGAATGCATGGTAGCCATTGTATTTTTCGTTCTTATTTAATTTCTGTTGTATTTTCTCGTTAATTCCACATGACACGGGTAACTTGTTGGGCTGCTTTCTGTGCCGTGCTGCAGCTCCGGGGCCTCTGTGCTCATCTCCTGCTGTCAGGGTGTGGGCTGAGCGCCGGATCCCCTTTGGCTGCTCTGGAACGCGGCCCCAGCGTGCGGCTGATATCTCACCCCTGTCTGAAGAGCTGTGAGGAGAAGGCTGTCGTTGAAGCTTGTTCTCTTTGCATTTCTCCATCTTGCATGCCTTGTGCTGACTGCAAACCTGCTCGCTGCTTTTCACAGCACTCATAGCAAATGTTTTGCTGTTGTTTCCCCTTATTCTGAGCCTTTTCTTGGTGATGAATGCACCCTGTCCTCTGGACTGAAGCAGAAATGCTTTCAGGGTGCTGCTGCAGAAGACTGCCTCATTAGCAATGTCTGCTGCTGCTCAGCACGGAGGGAAGAGAGGTCAAGCTGCCAGAGCTGCTAACATGGGGTTTTTGTAGGAAACTGTTGGAGCCTCTTGGAAAAAGAGGCCTTGGGGACTCATTATCTGCTGCCAACGTTGCAGGGAGTGAATTGGCTGCAGAGCTGCTTTTAACAGTAAAGAGACACAGGAGTCCGGCATCATGCACCTCAATGGGATGCTCAGGGAGCAGAAGGGTGGGTGGGCGGCCCCAGGGAGCACGTGGGCTTGGGGTGGAGAAGGTTAAGAGAGGGCCCTCCTCTCTGTGTTTCCACTTTAGGAGTAGACAAGATTGTCACCAATACTGCCATGGGCAGTGCTTGCCCTGTGAGGATAAGGACGGGTCTCTGTGGGGTAACAGAAAATGCTACACAGAACCATTGTATAATTAAGGGTGGAAAAGACCTCTAAGATCACCGAGTCCAACCATCAGCACCATACTGCCAAACCTCATCACCTCCCTGGGCAGCCATATAGTGCAGCACCACTCAAGCAGAGAAGAAATTGTTCCTGATATCCAACCTGAACCTCCCCTGGTGCAACGTAAAGCAGTTACCACTGCTCCTATCAACGAGAAAGGCGAAAGAGCAAAAGAAACAGGGGGAAGCAGCCAGATAGGCAACTTTAATCTTTCATGTGAGCTGTGTCTCTTTGTCAGTGGATTTGGGAGTGCAGCTGGCTTCTAGATGGAAAAAGGACGGCGGGGACGTGCGATGCTGAGAGCGGATAACGCGTGTTGGGATGGGGAAATAGCCAACATCTGCTGTGCGCTGAACCTTCGTGCTGATCCCTCCTCACATCTGACAATCCTCTCCCTCTAATCCCTAAATCCCACCGATCTGCTGCCACCACCCACCCTGAAGCTTCCCCTCCCGGCAGCTGATGGCTGCAGCACAGTGAGGGAGGTGGCTGCTCTGTGTCCTGCAGCCCCATTGAGACCTGGGCCTCGTGGTGATGCTGATGGCTTCCCTTGCCCTTCTAATGAGTGCACAGGTGTGAATTAATTAAATCAGTTGAGGAGAAGGGGAGCTTTCTACTCCTGCTTGGGAGGGGGTTCTGCTGGATAGGGGTGGTGGTGAGCAGTTTGCTGCAGACCCAACCCTCTGACTGCTTCTGTGGTTTCCTGTCTGCTAATGGCACAGCTTGTTAGCTGAAGTGAAGGGAAGCCTTTTCCCTGTGGACTGGCTGGCTGGGTGCTCTGCTGGAGTTTGACCTGTGCTCTTTTGCAGCTCTACAGCTGCGGTTCTTGACCTGAGTTTGTGTCCCTTCATCTTTACATGCTGCATTGTGAGTATTGCTGGTGTGCCGCCTTCAGCAGGAGAGAATGCTCTCTCCTCTGGGAAACTTCAGTCTCCTGAAATCCAAAGTTTGAATGGTGTCTGTGGGCGGCCTTTTTCATCACGTGGGGATGGGAGAGGCTTTGTGTCCTGCTTTAGAGCAGGAAAATAGCGTGGTTCCTTGTTTAGTTAGAGTGCTGTTAGTTGAAGCACACACAGCTATGTCTCTTTCCTCCAAGATTGGCTGTAGCCCAGGGAACACGCACACATGCAACTTACAACAAAGTCAGAAGCATTTTCATTTTCAGAGGTACATTTCCATTCTTTGGGACTTGCTGAGATTCCTGAAGTCAACACTTGGAAGGCACTGAGCAAGTCAGAATGATGTAGCAGTGTTTGAAGACGGACTGGGAAATAGATATAAATGATCTCTTCTTAAGGAAACAAGGTCTGTGAGAAGGAGAAAGAACTCAGTTAAGTCTTTCTGCTGAAACCTGTTGGCATGTGCCAAGTGCTGAGTTGCCACCCATCATTTTTTCAGCACGTTGTCAGTGACTGAGTCTGCACAACCAACCTCACTGCCTATTGCAGAATATCTTACCAGCTTTTTGTTTTAATTAACATAATATCCAGCTTTCTTGGATGTGATTTTTTTTCCTAAGATTCTCTCCCTGTCAGTCCTCCCAAAATTAGCTAACTGGCTAATTTTCACAGTGCTGGGTGTTAAAAAGTGGGACTATACTGCATAGAACAACCTCTTCTAAACCTCTCCTGATTAAGAGAAACGTGTCACCATGGCCCACGCCAAAAAGATGGCTGTGGTGCCTCTGGGGTTGGAGCTCACGTTTGTTTCCACTGCTTGTGATCACGTTTGTGGCTTTTAGGCTAGCAGCAATTCTGCTGTTGAGGAAGCAGAGATGAACCCTGTCTCATTCCCTATAAGCTGTGATCTTGCACCAGTGGCAACCTTGTGTGCCCCGTGAGTTGCATTGAGCCAGTCTAATGCAACAAGCAGTGGCTTGTCAGGTGGAGCAGTGAAGAGTTTGCTGTTCCTGGGGCCATGCACTTGCTGTTTGCTGGCCTACTCTTGCATGCACACTATAATTTATAGCAGCAGTAAGAGCCTGGCTAAAAAGGCCCCCCAGAGCTGCTGGTCATTAACTCAGGACATCCTGCACCACAGGTGTCCTGTAGATACTTGGCTTGCAGGCTGACATCTAGGAACATGCTGCTAATTACTCTAATTGCTGTTGGCCAGGACTGCCAAGGTTATCTCTCTGCTTTAGTTCCAGGGTTGGCTGCTCAGGCAGCCCTGCCATTTTAACAGGAACAATTTAAGTGACTCTAAGATGAGATGGAGGGGGGGAAATTAAATACAGTCCATGCATTGCAGAACTGGGCTACAGTTTCTTGTCCACTCAAAAATAGGAAAAGGCAGGAGGTACCTTTTCCTCTTCTTGCCAGCAAAAATGATGAGGCTCCTTGCTCTGCCAAAGTTAAATTAGCTTAAGCCTCTCTTTGTTTAGGTAGCCTTCGCTTTCTTTATCACACACTCAGCAAGAATGATTCGTTACTTATTAATTTACAAAGTGGTAGATTTCAAAGCTGTCATAATGTTCAAGTCATGTTCACTTCAGTTATTCTGCATAATTAATTATAAAATAATAATTTGTACATCATGGTATTTTCATTCCAACATGAAAGGGGAAGGCTGAGAGCCGGAGCCGCCTTGGGCACGGGAGGGAGAAGGCAGCAGGGAGGCTCAGCTCAGTGATGTGAATGGGAGGAGAATGTTTTGGAGAGGCTGGGCTTCCTCCTCAGTGGCAGAGGTTGCATGTGCTATGGCAGGTCTGTCTGCATCCCTCAGCTTTGGTTCTTCTGCCAAACTGAGTTTGCATGCTGTGGAGGAGAGGCTTGGCTCCTAAAGCGCTGACAATGGTGGGGAATGGGAGGGCACCTCTACAGTAATGAAGAGGTAACATTGTGCAAATACAACTCTGCATTTGGGGTTTGGAAACCACTAGGTTGTATTTGGGTATAGAAGCAGAACTTCCTATCACACAACTTCTTCTTTTGTCCGTGGCAACTTTGTCCCTGGGCTCAGAGGGCTGATCTCTTCCATCTCTTCTTGTCCATGGATGGAGGCAGCTCCTGGAGAATGTCAGTACTGTGGACAGAAAGAGTGAAGGTTTGCATCTGCCAAACCTGGATGCTTTTTCTCTGCTTAACTTGGTGCTGACAATGACTTGCTGTGCTTTGCAAGCCCTCTCTTCAGGGTGATGCTGTACCAAATGACCAAGAAGCAGCAGCAGGTAGCTATAATTACTGTGCATGCCTGGGTCTTGATAATGTAGAGCATGGTGTGTATTTTCCTGCTGGGAAGCTGGGAGAGGGCCTGGGAGTGCCTGCTGAGCTGCTCCAGTGCACATTTAATGCTGTTATGACCCAGACCTCTGAGCCCCATCGTTCCATGGACGTGGAGATGGTGTACTATGTTAGGCACGGGAGGTGGAGGATGGAGTCAGAGGAACATATTGCAGTGTACCGTTGTTTTATAGATGTTGATTTGGGTGGGAAGAAATGCAGGTCAGAGGAGCTCTGCAGGGACTGCAACCCGGGCTTTTATTGATTTGGTTTGTTCTTTTGATGGTCTTTTTGTTTCTATAAACAAAAGGAGAAATGGATTGCGTGAAACTGCCAAAGACCTGAGCACTAAAACAATGAATGCATGTATATAAACACATCTCCAGGGAGGAAGCAAGAGCCGATTCCTCTTTGTATAGAGTATAAAATGGCACTGAATCTGAGGTTTATCTGCAGCACTTCTGTTTGCCCACAGTGAGGGTGAGCTCAGCCTTTTGTTCTCCTGGTGCTGCTCGGGGGCATTGATCATATTTCCAGACTTCTCAGTCATGAGGATAAAAACTTTTAAATGACAGCTGGGAGGACTGGACTCGTCTGACCTGCAGAGTTGGAGCTTTGGGTAAAACTTGGAGACTGTGGCAAAACTGGCAGTAAGTTCAGTGGCATTGATTTCACTCGGATGTAATGAGCCTCGGCAGTGCTGTCAGCTGCACATCTTTGATCTCCACTTTACAAGGAGCTTCACTCTCTCTCCAGAAAGCTCTGATTTTGGTTCTCTGACAGCTGATTCCTCTGGTTTTTAGGTAACCCTGAGATAAATGCCTTACTCCTGGTGCTGTTGTTGCATCTCTCCCTCCCTTCTCAGAGGCTTTTGCTCTGAGTCCTGTCCAGCTCCCCTTTTGCATAGCTGAGTGCTTTGATCCCCCAGTGATGATGCTGATGAGGGAAGTCCAAGAGATGGACCACCTCACAGTTTGGCCTTCTGAGAGCCTTTCAGAAGGGACAGAATGCAAGATAGGGATCCCTTAACCTGGGCAGCACAACTGGCAGAAGTCAAATGTGCAATTTTAGGGAGTCCATGTGCACTTGATGGTGGCATGTGCTTGCATTGGCTTGCCTGGCAAGCACTGATAAATAGATCCTTTTGTCGTTGAACCTTCATGTGGGAAGCAATCCAATGCCACTGCCCCACCAGAGAGGCCTCCAGTGAACGGAAGGATGCACCTCATGCCCTATGGGAGAGAGGAGGCCACACAGAAGAGCCTTATAGGGAGCAGCAGCACCACAAGTGTCCCACAGCTGAATCAATCCTTCATTGGGATTGGCTCTGTTGGGAGCACTGCTTGCCAATCCCATTGCTGAAAAATACTCCTGCCAAGTCAAATTCATTAATTGTGGTTGACAACGTCACGTGCGATTGCAACAGCAAGCGGTGAAGGGATGTTAACAGCAAACATTGCGAGGATTTCTCAGCTGCCATGCACGTCATGTCCCTCACCACAGCCAGTTTTGACATCCCATTAGCAGTGAATTGCATTCCTACTGGTACAGGAGGGGCTTTGCAACCCTCTGGAAACAGGGTTGCAATTTTTATGAAGTCTGCCTGTATTTATTTCTTGAGGAAACAAAAGCAAGATATTGAAAGCAAACAGCTCTCAGAGATGAGGGGTGTAACATTAAACTTGTAATTTGGGAATGCTTGTTGTATTTACCCTTGCAAAGATCAATGTATAGCTTTTGTGAACGGGTTATTTTGCCTGCTTTGGGGAACTTATTTTAATCACTGGAAGCTAATCTCATTTCCCAGCCTGAGAACGGTCCCAAACATTGAAATTATATGTTAATATACAGAGATTGACAAAAAGAAGCTGGTTGTATAGACTTGGAATTAATGAAGCAATTCAGCGTTGAACAATAATGCTGGCAGGAGGTGTTAAGGAGAATTGCTGCAGTTGTTAAATTTTGGCACTGAGAGGTCTCAGTGCTCTGAGGAGACGGTCAGAGCACAGTAAAATGAGCATTACCTTGGAACTTTGGAGCTATTTAGCCAGCCTATGTCACGTCGCGGAGATTATAGGAGGAAACAGGAAAACGCTGCAAAGGGACTTCTGTTTATCCACAGTGCTTTGTTGTATTGAGGAGAGAAGGGTCCTGTCTGTGTTCATTTCAGGCAGTGGGAGAACCACGTTTCTGAGCAAGGCTGGGCTTTGCCTGCAGTGCTGCTGAGCATCTTCTCCAGAGCTACAGGGGGCTGCAGGCAGAGCAGTGCTGGCAGCTGCTTGCAGTTTGCACCATGGGTTGCACATCCCAAGAGAAGGCTCTCACAAAGCAGAGGTGTTTGCTTATCAGCTGGCAGGCTTGTGGCCATGTGCAGACAGCAGCAGGTTTGCAGCATGGCAGATATATATATATATATATATATTGTGATACTCTCATTAGCCCAAGTTGGACACAGTGTGCAAATTATTTTTTCCTTGCTGCAAGTGTGCATGGGTTTGTTTTGCTGCTGACAGCTGGAAAGATTCTCCTTCCTTTGAATGGAATTTGTCCGGGGCTCTGTGGTCAGCAGTGTGAGGGCACACGGTGCCTGACCCACACTTTGCTGCTTTGAGCAGCGATCGAAGCCAGCGAAGAGACACAAAGCATGAAGCTCCATGTCATTAGGAAATAAAGACTTGTTAAGAAATAGTTTCTGTTCTTTGGGAGGAAAAACAAAATCTTAAGTAAGGCTGTACAGAAGGATGCCAAGATGTGTTGCTGCTGTTAACATCTCCAGCCTTTGAACTCAGACATGCAATACTTGAGAGACCAATTTGAAGGAACTGAATTCAAGGCACAGCAAAAACGCTTTAGAAGCTGCTCACTGACAGTGATAAACATGTGAAACAGCCAAGGAGCTGCCCCACGGATTTAGAAGGAGCTGCGAGTGATTCCTTCAAGGAAGCCAAAGTTGAAAGTTGAAGCATGTTTACCAATTATTGACTCGCTGATTGATGGCTTACTGAGATGAGAAGTGAAAGCATTGCCCTGCTTCCCGCACAGGGGAGGGGAAGTTCTGCACAGCACCACAAAAGCAGAGTAGGACAATCAATGGGAACCTCTTTTTCTCAGTGTTGTGACTGGAAAGCGCATCTTGTTTATGAATGTGCATCTTCCTGAGCTGCTTGAGCAGGGGATCAATGCCTGTGACCAAGCACTGCTCATCAGTCTTCAGCTTCGGGGCTTTCCCTGTCTGGTAGCCACTGGAATTTGCTGCTGTGCAGTGCAGTTCTGGATACGTGGAATGACATCAGAAGCTCTCATTTTTTCTTATATGACAGGAAGGCCAAGGCTGCCTCTGGATCCACTTCTGCGGCCGTTCTTTTCCTGGAGCAGTAGATGTTAGCAGCAGACCTTCCCTGTTCCCATTGCTGGCTGCGGGCCTTGGAGGGCTGACATCTGTTAAGGATGGGTGTTAAATATAGGTGGCTCAATTTCATTGTAGCAAAGTGAAGTTTCACGTGGATCTCTTAGGTGTACTACAAGAAAATATTTATTTCTCTGAGTAACAAAGAAGCACAAAAGCACCAACCCTTCTCTTGCAATGAGATGGAAAGCTGTAACAGTTGCTATTTCATGGGCTGTTCTCCAAAGGTAGCTCAGATTTGCAAAATTACTTCCAGCCTCCTCTCCGCCTCTTTTTATTTGCAAAACCCCTTCAAAAACCTGAACTCTATGGAAATGCCAGTGTGAGGCAGCGAGGCTTTGTGTTTCAGGCTGGAATGAATTTGGAATCTCCATGTGAATGTCTCTGTGAGGGTCCTGATATCCTCCTTTATCACTGCTGTGCATGTGGATCTGGCAAATATCTCTTGATACGAGGTAGGGTTATCTTGTTTTTGTAATGGTGGAAAGTGGAAAACAGTTTATCTGGGGTCAGAGAGTGGCTCAGGTGGGGCTCTGCTTCACAGCAGCTGCGTTCAAGCCCTGAGCTTTAACTATAAACCCATCATTCTGCCCTGAAAGGTAAGGAAATTTGGGATTAGATACATAGTGTGGGTTTAAGTTCTAATGAAAGGTGTGATTTTGGTTGCAGTGGCACTGAAACCTCCGAGCAGGTCCTGTTCCCCAGTGCTGGCTGTGTTGATGGTGGGGAAGCATCTCTGCTTTTGGATCCAAGTGAGGAACATCCACTGCTAGATTTCTTCTCTGCAGCAATCTGTGTGCTTAATGCCAGTGGGGCATTGAGATACTTCAGCCAAAACCCCCAGCTGTTTGTGTGTTGTGTGCTTTTGGAGCTGCACAATTTCTGTACCCATGTGTGAAGGGTTGTGACGTGGTTTTGGAGTGCCGACCAACTGCACAGTCTATTTTGGGATCAGATGATGCAACAATCTCCCAAATCTCCTTTGCTGTCCAAAGTACTTCATCATAAATCAATCCTGGGCGATGCTTCTGTTCCCCCCAGGCAAGCCCAGCACTGGCAGTCTGACTCATTGCAGTGGTTTCTTTCAGTGTTTTACTGTGTGATTCGGTTCTCCTTTCTCAGAGCCTCCTGCCTTTCTTTCCAAGCACACGAGCGCAGTGCTGGGCATGAGTCTGAGCTGGCCTGAAGGGCAGAGCTGGGGGTGGTGGGTGAACTTTCCAGGAGTCATGAGAATAAAGCATATCAGCATGGCAGAATTTCTCTTCTTGGTGAAATACTGGGATTTTACTGCCTTTTTTTTGTTTCCCTCACACCCCCCAGAAAAAGAAGTCTAACTCATTCTTGTCTGCATTCTGATGATTCTGGTTTGAAGTGAGATGGGGGTTAAGATACAGGCTGAGCGGGTGAGAAGTTCTGCTTATCTGTCTGATGAGAATCCAGCTCTCTGCTCGTTGCTTAATTAGGCTGTCCAGAACCCGGGATTAAAGACTTTGCATTATTGGCTGAAGAAAAATACAGTTTAACATGACTTCATCATGCAGCCTTCAGCAGCATCTGTTAAACTGCCCCAAATCCCTTTGCATGCTGAACCTCTGGCCCCAAAGCGTGGCAGGGAGTTGGTGCTTGGGGCTTTGTCCTGGATGTCTATTCTGAGCACCCCTGCTGATGGCCTTGAACCTGGCTGCCGGGGCTGCTTTATCTGTGGCTGGCTAATCAGTGTGATGGACTGTCCATCATTTGTTTGTGGTTAGGAGATGGAAGATGAATTGCATGGATGCTGCAGACAGCTGTGGGCAGTGGCAGACAGCAGCATCTGCCTCGGACAGAGGGCATTTCGTGTGCACAGTTGGAATGAACCAAAGCAAAAAGAATGGAGCATTTTTCCGTCCCATTCAGAAACTGCAGTATGTTGAACAAAAGTCATGCTGAGCTAGAAACTTCTATTGTATTTAGAGGGATTTCTGGTAAAGCCAAATGCAGAGACCTAACGACTCATCCCCCAGGAGCGGAGGTTGGAAAGCACTCTTCTCCTGCTTTGAGATTTAGGTGAAGCTGCAGCTCCCCGTGTGAACCTGAGCTTTCTGCTGTAAGAAAGCAATCTCCATCTGCACAGATCCCTGTTGGTGCTGAGGAGGGCTGGCATCCTGGGATGGCCGTGTGCTGGACTGGTTCTGCTGGTGTTCCAAATAGCTGTCTTTCACTGGAAGGCTTTTGGAGTGAATGCTGTGGGGTTGGATTTAGAACAGGGTATTTATAAATGGTTAAGTTAGAGTGGGGTGAACTGGTGGCTTTTTGTCAGCCATCTGCAGACTGCAGCCAGGGCAAGAGGACAAAAGCTTTTTCTGTAGCATAGTAATGACAAATAAGAAGCAAGTGTGAGGAGATGTTCAGCATGTTACTGTGCTCCTTAAAATACATATGCCTTGAAGTCTGCCAGGCGTTTTGTTCTACAAAGCATATGGTTTAACAGATAAAATGATTCCTGACCTGGAGACCTGAACTGACAACTCTGGAGACAAACAAAAACCAGGATGGCTCCATCTGTCAGGCCTGTTTCATCTCCATGCTGCTTACTGACATTTACGTGTTTGCATCAGGGAACTCTGCTCCAGTGCCCCTTTCCCTCCCTTTCCCCAGTCGTCAGCATCCATCCTTGTGTGTCATGGCTTGGTGCATGCATTCAACCCCAGGCTCCTGGCCACGACCTCTTCTTCAAAGGGCTTTGCCATCTCTGTGGCTTGCTGCTCTAGCAGTTGCTGGGGGAATGGCTTGGTTGTTGAATGCAGTCTGATGCTCTGAGCAGTAAATACCTTGTCCTGCCCTTTTTAGGGGCAGGAGCATGCCACAAGTCTTTGTGCATCAAGTTAGCTCCATCTTGGAGCCACAGAGTAACTCACAGCCGTCATTCTAGCAATATGTTATTCTGGATGATGAAACCTTTAGGTGTTGGCCTTTGCCTTCTGCTTCCATTTTGCTTGGTTGTGCATATTTCCCTAAATCCAAAATTCCTCCCAGTTTTCTGCCAATATTTTGCTTGATGGGTTCATCTGACCATGGATCCAAGCAATATCCTGCAATATCTCCAGGCTCGTGCAGAAGCCAGGTACCCTTTGTGCTTGCTGGGCTGATCATTTGTATCACTGTTGAATATAGAGGCCACATGATGGTCTAGAAGAACCTCTCAGAAATGTGGTTTGAATTTTGGGTGCTGCTGTGTGTGGCCAGGATTTGAATTTAATCCTTGTGGGTCCCTCGCAGCCCTGCAAGGCTCTGTGGAATGATGCTTCCACGTGTCCATAGTGGCTTGGATAGTTTTATCTCTGCAGGAGGAGGATGAAAGATGGGCTGTGGGATCAGGTGTCCTATATTCACATGCATGCACTTCTTAGGTGGGGATGGGCAGTGAGGGGCAGCTGCTGCCACCTCTGAGACAGGTGGTGAACTTTTTCCACATTACCTCCTCAAGTAAACATTGACTTCTTGTATCAGTATTGGTTCAATGCCCCCAATCTCCCTGCATGTGCTGAGTGTTAGAACAGATGATGGCTTAGGAGAGGGGGATTATTTCTGTTCTTCCCAGCAAATATATACCCACGTAGTTATTTAAAGCTGCAGCTAAAAAGCCAGTAGCATCTGAGAACAGAAGCTCTGCTAAGAAGTTTTAAGCAAACGTTATTAGATATGACCTCTTATTTATGAAAGACTTTGCAAGTGAAAGTCTGTTACCCTGTTATTGCCTCAGCAAAAGGCCTATTTTCCCAGCCATAACTTCCCCGCCAGCAATCAGTCTGATTAGAGTTTAGGATGATGCAGTAAATATACGAAAGCTCAATTTAACCAACAGCACAGAAGCAAATAATAATAATAAGTTGGGGCCTTTGGCCATAAAAAGGCAGACGTTTACCTTGAATGTTGACTTAAACCATTTCAATTTTGTGCCAAATGAGGCTTGAAATGCATCATCCAACGTATGGTGTCCAGCCAATAAAAGCTATGTTAAATATTGTACCTCCCTGCATGGCAGTGCTCTGAAAGATGAGCCTCTCCCCCTTTGCTGGGGCTCCTTGGGGTGGTGGGATTTGGGGTAGTTGTGGTTGTTCTGATGTCAGAGGGGGCTGTGGGTGCTCCCAGGTGTTGTGCAGCTCTGTGCCCTCACCTGGCTGTGTGGCAGAGTAAATACAGCTTTGGTGTCCTTGCTCCCCATCCACATGTCCAGGCTGCAGAGGTGGAGATGGATAATGCAGAGCCATGGAATCTTCATCTCTCTGCCTTCCTGAGCTTCCTGATTCATTAGCAGACCTGATTATCCAGCTTCTTGGCTTTAATCTCTAATTAAACACCAGCACAGACAGCGTGTTTGTGCCAAGCTGAACATAAGTGGCCACTTCTTAAGAAATGCATAGCTCTGATGTCTGCACTGTTAACCAGAAAAATGCAGGAGCCCAAAGTTCTCAGGGATGCTAATTGCCAGAGTTGTGTTTTTTCCCCATCAGAATGGTGTTTCCTGACAGTGGGTTAATGATGCTCAGCAGTGTTTGGGTTCCTGGTCCGTTTCTGAGCCAGGTCTGTGCTCAGGGTGGAGCAGTGATTGCACCCCACTTTGTGGTTTCTCTTTAGCAGAGGACTGCTGGAGCCAGGACTGCACTGTGGCAGGAAGGGCAGCGACTTCTGCATTGCTCAAACTGGACTGCAAATCAAGGCTGATCACGCTGCACCCCCGTGGGTCTATGGGTTTTTCCTTTCCCCTTTTCTCCTGTACAGCCTGAAGTAAGAGCAACAGCTTTACAGAAGGCCAAAAGCGTTAAGAAAGCAGAGGTTTATGTCTCATGTGTTGATGCCTGTGCACAACACTGGGCTGAATGGGTGCCAGGTTTTAGTGTGCAACATCTGGGATAGGTTAGAAGGCTTTTGGTTGCTTATGTCTGACAATGCATGTGTAGATAAGGATTGCGTCCACACGGAATAGTGGCAATAGAGCCAAAAAGCTCTGCAGTGTGCACAGCTCTGCTGGTCTGTTCGGGTTGCTGGGCTCGTGCTTCTTAGTTCTGGGTCTGCTCCCTTTGCCTCTGGTAACACAGGGCTGTGTCTGGGCAGGGACAGATGCTCTCAGTCTTTTGGGGCTGAGGTTTGGGTGGAGGAAAGGTGAGTTGCAGCCATAGATTCAATGCTGGAGCTCTCTGCATACATTGCAATGCAGCCCAGGCACTCGGGCAGGGCAGGGGACACTTTGATTTTGCAGAGCTTTATTCTTATAGTTTTACTTTTGAAACTAAGCCGGTACATGAGGAGCAGCAAGCCTCCCCCCAGCACCTCTTTTTTTTTTCTTTCCTTCTTTTCTTTTTTTTACTTCTCCAAGCAGACGTGAAGATTGTGCTTTTGTCAGCTTTCCTCCACCTCCAAAGAGGGAAGCATTTGAAAGGAATATTAAATCACATTCAGGAAGGGTGCACTGAGGGATGGGGCAAGTTTTCCTATCACACATCAGAGCCGCGTGTCCCACATTCCCCTCCTCGAGGCGGATCCTTTTGCCTTGATTTCTCTGCTTTAACTTTTTTCTTTTCTTCTGTCATGACTCCTGGAATAATTAGTTACCAGCAACTCTGCGTGTGTGGCTTTAAAGGCCTCTCTTGAATCATCAGCACGCGTTCCCTTTGCCACAGCTCTCTGCAGTTGTTCATCCCCTTGAAGATATGCGATCAATACTTCTCCTGAACCCACTGATAGACTTGGCCATCACTTAAATATCATTACAGGAAAGATTTCAACGAGATCACTGTACATTATACTTTAAAGTTTGACTTTAAAAGAATGCTTGGGCTTTGCTAAAAGGCATTAGTAATGGGATTCTCTATCTTTGAGCTTAATTTATTCTGAAGAGAAAAAGGCCATTATCTTAAATCTTTTTTTCCCCTTTTCCTCCTTTTACAAAAAGGAAAAAAAGGAAGAAAAGGAGCCTCTGAAGTCCAGTACTTGTGGCAAAATCATTGTTTAATTACTGACTGTTTTAACCCTTCAGTGGGAGGAGAGATTTGGGGAGGTGAAGTGTCATGCATTGCTCTGCAGATAACATTGTGCTTGGAGTTCATTCCAGCTCCTCATCTTGATCCGCTTTGCTCCAGAGTCAGCAAGCTGTGGGTTCATGTTCTCTGAGGAAGATCTAAAGCTGTGTGTGTTTGTTGCTTTGCTGCAGGTGTGCCCTGGCTGAGCCTGAAGGTTGGGTTTTCCTGCATTTGCTCAGTGTTAGCCAACAACTGCAGGATGGGAGCTTCCATCTGAAAGGCGTCCTTGTGACAGATGGATTCAGCTTTGCAGAGTTCTCATTAGCTATGCAGGAGATCAGATCAGAGGTGAATACTTGTCCATGGATGTATTTTACATGCAGAGCTCTCGAGAACTGGATTTCCATCAGAGAGCTTCTGAACCTCCCATTAGTGCTCAGCCAACCTTGAATTTTTTCTGAAGCCTCCATTGTGTTCTTCCCTCTGCTTCAAAATCAAGCAAAAAGCCTTAGCTTGTGTTTAATTTCACCAGGGATGGGTCTTGCCTTGGATTCAAGCATGCAGAGCTCCTTGGTTCAGGCCAGAAACTTAACCCAAGCTCTGCTTTCAGCATATGCTTTTTCTTTTCTGTTGCAAGGCTGAGAAATGGGGGGAAAGCTTTTCAATTCTGAGCGACGTGTGGTTCCCAGAGCAATGGGGGATGCAAGTCTTTGTTTGGGTTCGTGTGCTTAACTGCGAAATCCATGGGGACTGAGCAGAGGTCTTGCACCAGGGGGGAATAGGGAACAGTTGCAGATGTCCTGCACCTTGGGCTGTTGTTTTCTCTGGGGTGGAGGAAGGACTCTGTCCCTTAGAGCTGTACCTACTGCTGCCTGAGTTAATGGATGAGCTAAGGATCACAGAATCACAGAATGGCCAGGTTTGGAAGGGACCTCAAGGATCATGAATCTCCAACCCCCCTGCCACATGCAGGGCCACCAACCTCCACATTTAATCAGGATTGGTTATACATTAGGGACCTGGCAATGATGAGAGTTGAATGAGCTTTTCTGAAGTGCTCAGCGCTTTGCCTTCAAGCAGCAACTGCTCCAAAAAGCAGCAACATCTGCACAGATAATCCATCTTCTGGTGAGCGCAGTGATCCTCCTGTTTACAAATGGGAGCGCCCTTCTGGGGGCTCTCCTGGGGCAATGAGCTCTGCATGCAGGAGCACAGAATGCTGCAGGACCTGCCTGGTGCCGCTACCTCTGCCTCCAGGTGAGTGTGGGGCACAGGGCTCTGCTCTGAGCTTCATCCCTGGAGTGATGCTTTGAGAACCTTCATTCTCCAGTGACTTGGGTGGAATGGGCCGGGCTGGATTTGTCATCTCTGCTGTGCTGTGCTGTGCTGGGATGCAAGTAAGCAGGGCCTCAACCCAAGGCATCATTCAGATTTTCTAGTTTTTACCCATGGTTTTAGTCCTCAGCACGTCTTCAGCCTGGGTCTCCCCATCCTACAGCAGACCTCTGTGTGTCTGTAGAACAACCTGCAGCTTGTGCAGCTTGTACAAATTAACACCAAGTGCTCTGACAGTCTGGTGGTTAAAGCAGCATTGGGCATTTCTGCTATTCCAATCCCTTTGACTCAATTTCTCCCTATGATAGGACTGTATTAATGATGCTTACCTATTTCAGTGCAGTTCTGATGGTTAATTTATTTTTTTTCCAAAGCACTTAGCGAACATTAAGCATTACATAAATCTTGAGTATTGTTACCCACAAGATGCATTGATTTGCAGTGTGGTCATGTTGTCTGGATTCCTTTATTCCTTTAAAAATATCAATCCATTAGAAGTGGGGGAAAGAAAAAAACAACCCGTAGCTCTTATATCAGACCAAAGAGTTGCATAAACAAAGAGCACAAAATGTCTAATCAATGATAAGGCAAATGGGGCCAATTGCATGTCAGTTCCCCTTCCAATTATGGTTCGTAGGGACCACATGGGAGAGCCGTGGAATAAGAGCCAACCTGGGGCACTGCAGTGTGACATCTTTCCCACTTATCCTTATTCTCATGCACTGCACTGCTCTGTGCTGCCTCCAGTTGCCCGGGTTATTAAAGGGAACAGCTCATGCACTGTTGGGAAAGTCAAATTCTTTCCACAGAAAGCAATGCTATTTACACTCCAGTGCCCCTATTATCTCTCTCAGGGCACAGCAATATAGGCTGGGGTGTTCTGGGGGTGCTGGACGTAACCGCAGGGAATAAATCATCGGTGAGCAGCAAAAAGGAGCAAGGCTGCTTGTACAGCTCAGGGGTGATGCTATAATTTGCCCTATTGGGAGCAGCAGGACAGGAGAGATAAACAAATGCTTTCTGTTGCGGTGCAGACATCAGTGTGTTTCGGCTGCGTGGCAATGTGGTGGCAAGTGGTTTGTTTTTCTCCATTTTTTGCTTGGTAAGCCAAGATGGGATAAGCAGAGACTGAGGTTGTTATCCTGCTCAGAGCTGGAGAAGGTGTCCCCTCCTTCGTTCCAAATCAATCATAACTCTTTTAGATTCACTGATTTGCAGACAGATGAAGCCACCTGCTCCCTCCATTCCCAGGTTATTTTAGTTTTTGCTAGGAATTCTGCATTGTTGCATTAGTAGCAGGAGGCAGGACAGCTGCAGTTCCATGGTTTTACCTGCCTTGACCCACTCACGTGTCCTGGAGAGTCCAAATTATCACTGCTGATACCTGGGCTGGAGCCAAACCAACTGGTCTCCTGCAAGCCTGTAAAATCCTGAGTGTTGGGTGAATGAGATGCAGGCTGTTGACGTGGGCAGCCTGCTGGTGGCTCAAGCGTGGCTCTCCCTGATGCTCTCACTGCCAGGTTCGGCTGAGGAAAGGAGAGGTGCAGAGCAGCACCAGGCTCTTGGGCTTCTTTCTTCTATTCTGTGCTCCCTCGTGTGAATGGCAGGGCCTTGAGTTTGGCATGGTGCACGGGTGCACGGTTTTCTGGGATGTGGCAAAGCAATGAAGGTGCTGCTTTCCAGCAAGTCAAAAAGCAAGCTTTTGTTGTTTTGTTTGCTGCTGGTTGGGATTGATGCTTGCAGAAGTGCTTGGCATTCCGGGCAGATGGACTCGACAGAAGTGCAAAGCGCTTTTGTTCTCATCTCCGATGAGATGTGAAGGCTGAAGATGCTCTTGTAACAAACTTTCCCCAAATCTGAAGTGTGCCACGGGCTTCGAAGCGGATCCATTCAGCTCCTCTGTTCTTCGGCAGAGTGGCCCTTCTGAGGCAGTAGATTACAGCAGTAAGTGTGTGCTGCTGAATGGGATATCTCTCCTGCAGTACACGCTTTCATTGTCCCGACCACATTTTGGTATTTGCCATAAGCCACGCGCTCTTATGAAAAACCATTTGCAAGATAAGTAAAGGAAAATGTAATCCCTGAGTGGAATGAAGGGTGCTTTGAAATGAATGGGGGATAATCCTTTTGTTGTCTGTTACAAATGCACTTTATTTCTGCATTATCTGAGCATGAGAATAGACTGTTCGCTCAGCCAACAAATCCACTGCAGCACCCTCTCCCCAATGCGTCAAACCCCAGAGTCAGGCGGCAGAGCAGCCTCTGAACTTCCTTAGGTCTGCGGTTTGCAAAAAGGTTCCCTTTGAATTTCAAAATCCTGCTGGCGTGATTATTTTGGTGCTCGCGACGCTCGCGGAGCGATGGCTTAAGTCACGCTGAAAGACATGGGTTGGGATTCACAAAGCAGCCCGGAGGATTTAGCTGTCTACCTGCCCTTGATCTCCTATCAAGATGGATAGGGAACTCTGCCTAAATTGCTTCTAAAAGCAGAAAGCCCAATCTCTGCCCCAGGGAGCCTGCAGTCGAGATGGGGAGGGAGGCAATGAATTTCTTCCTTTTTTCTGTTTTTTTTTTTTTTTTTTTCCTTCCTTTTCTCTCATTTGCAAATTTCTCATAGCAAGTTGAAGCTCATTGCCTTAAGCAAGGAACGTGGGCTCTGTGAGCGGTTGCCTGACACCAGCAGTGAGGGTTTGGCCCTCATGGCAGATATCAGCACTCACAGCTCAGGCAGCAAACACAACATAGTCGTGAACTGCGGCAGCAAACTTTGAAGTCCTTTGGTTACTGCAGACATCGATTCTTAGGGCTTGTAAAATGAGTCACAGCGTGGCTGTTTCTTTCTTCTTTTTGTTTTTTAGCAAGTTCAGTAGATGTGTCATGAGGATATATTTGTGTGCTCTGATTTGAGGGGGACGTTGTGATACCTCCTCCATCAACAGGTCGGGGCCCAGAGCTCCCAGCAGTGCTGTAGCCCTTTGCCATGGATGGGATCGGCCACAGAATAATCCAGTAGCTTTCAGTTATAGCTGGCAGAATTTCTTTGCTGCACAGTAATTAGGGAAGAAAAGGAAATTCATTAAATAGCTAATTATAAAGCCGATGAACATTGTTTTCAAATGTTTAAATGAGTTTCCTTTTTGTGAATGCCACCTTTTTGATTGATTTGATTGGTGGGTGGGGAAACCGAGGGGAACAAAACGACGGTTCCTGATGCGACGTGATGCTGTGCTGTCCTGCAAGGAGATTATGTCATATATGATGGAAGAGACACAGGAGCAGCACTAAGCTGACTGTAAGCCTGTTGTCTTCCAGCTCTTTCCATTATGGAGCACAAAGCAAATTTAAGTTTTCTGCCTCCTGGAGTCTCATGCCATTCTAATCTACAGCTAATCCTTTCCAACACAGCGCCTGCCCTTGGAGCAGGTTTGTCGTGGGGTCTTGCTTTCTTGGGAGCTCAGCAGCACCGCAATTAATCTCAGTGTTTAGGTGGCTTCTTCCAGCCCACGTTGTGCTCAGCAGCAATTTCAACCAAGTGTCCACTGGTAAATGGTAAAACGTACCTAGGGAAAACGTGATGTTGCCATGCATAGCAAATGCTTTCATTAGCATCAAAGCTATTACACAGAATACAAAAATGACCTTGCAGTCATTAGAAGCGAAGTATGTTACGACTTAAGTTTAGAGGGACTTGCATTACAATGTGTAATCTAATTAGTGTTACCTCTACTAATTGCTGCATATTGCTGAGATATATAAAAAAATGCATAATTGATACCAGGTACCACCAGTGCTTACGCTAGTCCCCATTCTTAATCAGGAAGATAAATTTACTGGGATAATGAGTAGCAACAATTTAGTTACCTTTGTTGGCACCTTGTTATGCATCTGTTGTTGCGTGCCTGAATGTAAAGAAGATTTTTGCATGTTGGTTGATTGCAGGGCTCATTTGTGCCCTCAGCGAGGTTGGATCAGACCACTGAATCCATCTGCTGGGCAGAAACAGCAGTGATAGCAGGTGGGGATGTCCATGGGAGCTGATAGGGTGTTTGCCAAGCAGTTGATCCCAGCGCCCTGCATGGTGCTGCAGCTCCGGGTCTGGGATTGAAGTGTTCTCCCATGCTGCCAATAAGAGGAGGAAGCAAACGCAGAGATTTTTACCCTCAAATCCCTGTGTGTCCTCTGCACAAAGCTAAAGCTTTGTTCTTGGAGGTAGAGTTCTTAGTACAAATTCTCTATAACCAAGGTAAGAAAGACACAGCTTGGCTGAGGAATAATTTCTGTGGGAGGCTGCACTGGGTGTAGGGAAGGAGCAGCAATAGATCCGGTGTGACAGGAGAATCTCTGTGCACCAGGAGTTCTCACCATAAATACGCGTGGAGGGGAGGATGGGGGTTAACATTAGGAGAATCAGCCATGAACACATTCAAAACAAAAGAGCGAAGTGAGAACAACTGCAGACAGATTTCTTACTGGAGATGGCAGTGGGTTCCTCAATTGCTGACTTCGGATCATTTTGTTTCTCAGTTTTGTGACGCTTCTGCTTCCCAGCCGTCTTGTTAGGGGGGTTTGGAGTTGGTTTGTTGCAATTACCAGGTTAGGAGACATTGGATGCAGATAATTAAAATGAAACCTTTGTTCCGTGTGCTCTCTAGTCCTAGGAAGTCATCATCAGAGCCACAAAGTGATATTTTGATATTTCAGACTATTTTTTTTTTTTTTTTTTAATATCTGGATTGCAGTTACAAAGCAGGGAAGGACGGCAGGCCTGGCGGTTCTATAATTGCTCTTTCTAATGTTCAGTGCCATGGGACACCTCTTAGATGTCTCCACAGTGGCTTCCGTGTGCCTCCAACACGTGTGCTGCTAAACGAGGCAGCCGGCTCCTGAATTAATGAAAGCGGCTTCAAAGCGCCCTCCCCCCTTCCCCGAGCTGGAGATCTGAGGGCCATCTCAAAGTGGGTGACATGCCTTTGAAAATTATGCAGCGCAAACAATAAACCTCGTTAAATAAAGTCAGCGAAAGCAGCACAGCGATCCGGTGTGGGTAATGGTCGCGGTGGGGGACCGGCGTCGGGCTCCTGAGCTGCAAGGCAGGAGGAAGCAGAGGGCTGTGCGTGTGTCCATGGGGTGTAAAGCTGTCAGAGGGCCCGGAACATGGGGTGGATGCCCAGAGGTTCCGCAGGATGCTATGAGTCCCAAGGATGCTCACACCCCAGCTGCGTGCTGCCCAGCCTGGCCCCGCTGCCTGCCCCTTCTGCAATGAGGATTAATGAGGTCTTCCAGCTGATACTTGTTTGAGATCTGCCATTCGGGTTCATTTTAAACTAATTTTATTCCCCACGTTGTTGGCAATTTCTGCAGCAAATGCAATTATTGGGGATGAGCGCCTGCTGCAGCTGAGGGCTACGAGTGCTGCTTCCATGGGTGTGTGAGGAGCTGAGAGCTTTGGGGGGGGGGAGACGGGATATTGGAAGAATAATCTTTCCCCACAATACTCTCAGAGCCAATACACACCTTCATAAAAAAGTAATTTAATTTTCCCAGCGCAGCACGGAAAGGAGATCTAATTATCCACTTCTAAATTGCTTTCTTAATTTTTCAAAAGGCGGCTTTTTGTGGGTGCCTCTCCCTCAGCCCTGCTCAGGAGCCCTAAATTTCCACTGGAATTGAACTTAAGGAGTCGTGCAGATACCTCCTCTAATATTTAGGAGGATAAACACAGCACTTTAGTGATTGTTGTGAGTTTCTGAGGAGCAGATTTCGGATGTTGGAGTAATTTACCAGGAGCTGTTTTCAGCTGGGTACAGCTTGTCAGTACTGAGCTGTTTAGGAGAACATGGAGCAGTTCAAATGCGTTGTCCACATCCTCAACTTTTCAGTGGCTGCTGAACTCTCCTTCCTCTGCTCTGCAGCACTGTGCTCTTCCCGTGCACAGAATCAAGAACTGATTGCCAGCAGGACGATGTTCATCCCCAATCTGCCTTACTGAAGGGTCCTAATTGTTTATTTAGTCATTTATTCTCCCTGTGTTCCAGGTGGAATGGCGGTACCCCCACGGCTGTGGGGTCAGAGCTGCTCCCTGCCCATTTTTGCAGGTTGGGGATGATGTGAGGCTGCTGCTGGTGGAGCTCTCCCGCAGAGCATGGCTGTTCATAATGCTCTAATTAACTCCCGCAAACTTCAGAGGACCCGGCTAACTGTAATTGAGAGATCAACAGAGGCTGCAATGAAGTTAGATATGCATACTAATCACTGAATTATCTAACACCTGCTTTTGACAGCAGCGCCAAAATCTAAATACATTTTGCATTATACAGCCCCTGCTATAAGGAATGCAAGATCTTGCACCTTGTCAGGAAGCTCTTAGATCCCTTCTAGAGCCTGCAGCCTGCCAGGAGCAGCTGCAAGGCCTCATTTGACAAATCTCTACCCTTTATTTTCAGTCAGGGTATCGAGGCTGTCAACCTGCAAGGAGGTAATTAAGCAGCATTGCAAACATTGGGTCGGATGCTGCCGAGGTGGTGCTGGTGGCGGTGATGACAATGCTCCGGTGCATCTCTTGGGCTGCATGTTCTGTGCTGATCTTTGACCATCACATCGTACACTGCTGGAACCTCTTGCAGGAAAGTAAATAAACACTTTGGGATTCATTTTTCAGCTGCTGAGGCCATGAAGGTAAAGTTTAACCATCCCAGATATCAGTGTAGTGGTCTCCTGAAGGTCTGTTACCAATCATTAGTGGTGTAAGGAGGGGAAACAGCAACTTTTTCTCTCTGCTGAGCAATTTTTCCCCCCATATTCCACTCTGCTTTATTTTAATACCGATCTGAGGTGCGATTTCCTCATCATCAGCTCAATCAGCCATCACCATCAGCCCTCTGAAGGCAATAATTTTCTGCTATGCAATTTTGTCACTGTGCTGCAAGAAAAATGAAACCAACATTTCAGTGCTTTTTCCAGCCCCAAATCAGCACGTGGCACGGTTCACCATCTCCTCCCTTCAACAAGTGGCTATTCACTTTTTTTTTCCTCTTTTTCCTTTGAGGATTAAGCCACTTACTATGGAAAATACTTGAGCTTTGCAATTCCTACTTTTTTTTTTTTTTTCTGAGTATCCTATGTGCTTGAGTGTTCTGGGACTTTGCTGACTGTTTGGATGGTTTTGAGCAGCTTTGTTTAGGCCAGTTGCAGAGCTGGATGTCCTTTGCTGCTGGCAGCTCCCTGTTCCATCCCTCCCGAAAGGCAGCAGCTCTTCAAACAGCTCTTTCACTCATTGGTGCTGCGTTGCACAAAGCTTTGAAATCCCAAACTCCTGAAGACATTGAGCTGAGTGGGGTGAAAGCAGTTTTGCAGAGTGGGGCTGCAAATAGCTGCTTCTTTGGAGTCCCATTGACACCTGGCCCTGAGCACGGCACTGCTGTTGACCCCATGAAGAGTGGCAGTGAGCTGGGCATTGCTGCCTTGTCCCAGCACTGTCTCCAGTTGCTGCTGCCCAAACAGCCTCATGTGAATCCACGCTAGCTGTTTGTGGTGTTCAGAAACTGAAGTCACTCTCCTGCTCCTCTTACCAAGAGCAAAGCTGGGATCGTCGACTGCTTGTGATGCTAAACTTTCCATACGCTGCCCTCAGCCCACTCCTTACTTTGAAAATCTTTCTGTAGCCACTGTTGCCAAGCAACTGGCAGCCTCACGTCTCCGTTGCTCACCGCCTTCAGGATGCTGTGGCCCAGGTGCTCCGTTCTCCAGATCATCACTTCGCAGGGCAATGGGCTCCAAGCAGTCTGGGCACCATCCTGCCCACATCGTCCCATATCAGTGTGAGGGCACCAGGCGTGCTGCCTGAGCTCCCTTAGCTCACAGGTGAGCAGTGAGGGAGCACCCAGCTCTCCCAGTTGGCTCTCCCAGCATGGAAGACATCTCTGGGTGCTGCCCCTCGTAACCACTAAAAGCATTACAGCTCTAATACCTGGGTCGCTCCCAAAGTAATGCCTCCTGTTAATTTCCATGGCCTCTACAGCAGATACAAAGAGTGCAACAATACGTTGTTAGAGCAAATTCTCGGCTACAAAATGCCACTTTTGCTGCGTAGCCACCACCGTTAGTGCTGCATTTTCACTAGGAGCCTACATGCCTGTCACCATAATAACTGCACCAGCAGAGGTGACCCATTGCTTCACAGTGTTTCACCAACTAGCCAGCATGCCCTGTTTGGTCTCCATCAGCATTCAGCAGCCATCAGTGGATGCCAGTGGGTTCTGCATGGATTGATTCAGCAGCACACGGTCTTTTTGGCAGGAGGTAAAGGCCATGGGCAGGAGCTAGGAAGGCAGGAGGAAAGAGGAATTTTTCCTATCAGCGGAGCTGTGGATGTGCTGGGCTCGGGGTCAATGCTGGCATACTGACCAGGGATGCAGCCAATGTGCTGCTGCCACTCGCTGTGGTTGTAGGTCTTGTCCCCGTGTTCCCAGGTCTGGGTTGCTCCTGCAGCATTGTGACATCTCTTGTGGTCTGAACAGAATGAGAGGGCCAAGGGGAAATTAGAAGCCCATCAAACTTTGCCTACAGAAGTGCTTATTAACAGACTCCCTCTGTACATGGATATGCATGGTTTATTTCATTTTAGTGCCAGCCTATTCCATTTGGGTTAATAAAAGAAATATCCGTTCTATTAGGTGCATTACAGTGACAAAGCACCAGGGGAGAGGGAAGCTGCGTGCTTGTCAGCCTCCTGAGCACTGGGCTGTCAGTTGTGCCATCAAGCCTTCTTGCTTATTTGCAATTTTATTTTCAGATGTGATTGACATCTGGAGGCTCTGACATTCTCGGCACAAACATACAGCCTGTTATTATGCTTGCATTAACATTTTGATAAACACACAGTGCAGCATTGAAAAAGTAATTACATGTCATCACATCTCTGCCTCATCAAAGAAAACTTTGCTGTGTAATTGCTCCAAGATTTACCCAGGTACATTGTGCTCCTTCCAGCAAAGACTGCTTTCTATTGAAGAGTTTACATTTACCTTTTAAGATGCACAATATCCTTTCCCCACAGGGCTTTCTCAGGCTAAAATAAACTCGGTGATATAATTTACGTTCCCGTAAATATTCTTGGATATTGGAGCACCGTACTTCTTTTGCCTAATAGTTATTTTATGCTTGATGTAAATATGTTGTGTATTATAAGGGCTGAGCTATCAAGGTGGGTTTTTGACGACTGGGAGAAATAGCACATTGTTGCATCGGCTCCTGCATTAGCAGAAGGGTCCTTTTGCACTTATATTTATATCAGTACTTCTCACAATGACATCTAATTTTACAATAAAGTGAGCCTGGCTGAAGCGCCTCGCTACAGCTTCTAAAATATTGGCTATTTCTTCACTTGTAAAGGACTTTCCTGATGCGTCTCTGAAAGAGGTATTATATAGAAGAATACAAATAATTCCAAGGGTTTTTTTCCCCTGCTTTCCTTCATAGTAAGGAAGAGAAAATCTCATTGATGTCAAGTCAATAAACTGTGTAAGGTGGAGACTGAGTGAAAGGTAGGAGAGAGCGGTGTGACGGCAGAGCAGGTGAATGTGGTCAATCAGACAATTGCTTGCCATGGTGTGTTCTCGGGTTATTTAAGATGTGCTGGCCACATCAGCTCTCCTCCTTGCTGGTAATAGATAATGCAAGTGTTCCCACTGCTGATGGATGGGATTTTGCCTTCCTATTCTGGACCCTAGAAGTGCAAGCTTTATGCTGTGTCTCTGGCTGTGATGGGGTAATGTGCCTAACCCCAATGTCTCCTACAGGCAGTGTGCCCAATGCCTCATCTGGAGAGGAGGGCAAGTCTTCAGGTTGTTCACAAGAGGAGCTTTATGAGCAAAGCCTCCATGGTGCCCGTTCTCTTATTGCAACAGCAGGGAAGATAAATGAGGAATGACCTTGACACCCATTTCTTCCCATTTCTGACTTCTGCCTTTCATCAGCACAGTTTCCCCTTCCAAAGCACAGCGTCCTGCCCTGGAGCAGCCTGTGGCTCTGCTGCCCATCTCCTGCTCAGGACCACAGCTCCAGGCTGCAGCCTGGCTGCTGGCTGCCCTTGGTGGGGGATGACTCCTGTAAGAAGCGTTACAGCCGGACAGAATGGCGCGTTCCCAAGTGTGTTTAATGGCTCGATAATGCAATGTTAGTGTCTATTAATCCTCTAAGGAGATTGGTATTAGCTCAGCTTTAGCACTAGACTGAATAAATACACTAACAGGATGCACCCCAGCTAGCGCCTGGAACATCTGTATCCAACATCTGTATTATTATGATTATAGGCTTGTGGCCTATATACAGTATCTATGAAATTAGATCTGGTATTATACCTCTGCTGCTGCCTGGGTAGGTTAATTCCACCGGCTGGCTGCCAGTGGTGAGCAGAAGGACTGGAGGAGCGATCCTGCATGATGCTGAAGGACTGTGTTGCTCTGGAGCAGTGCAGGACAGCACTGAATGCCATGAGCTGCACAGGCAACGAGGAGCTGAGAAACATGGGCAGCATCAGCCCCAGCTTTGCTGTGCCATAGGCTTTTAGGCAGGAAGGGATCCCCACAGGTATGTGGGGCAGGGGACTGCTCTGTGCTGCAGTGTGCTGCATTACTTCCTCCAGGGAGCTGCTACAAGTGGCTCATGATTCCTATTCATCTTCTCAGCCCTCACCTATTTACTTTGAGGACATTTACATTTAAATATGTGTTTCTGCAGAAGCTTTACAGGAAAGCGACATTAGACCCAAAAAAAAAAAAAGAAGTGGTTTAAAATGCATTTTTCATGCTGTTTCATACTCTATCGATTTTGTTTTCCTCATTTTTTTCCTATAAAGGGAAGGTTCTCTAATACATTTTTCAGAAATAAAGGAGTCAGCAGTTCTGCCCTCCTCACGCAATAGTTATTCACCTCGATTATAAACGGAATTTGTGAGGGACGGATATTTATATCAATTTCCTCTTTCCAATGGAAGGAGCAGCGGTGCAGCACTGTGTGCTGGGTTGTGCTGGGGCTGCACTTTGTCCCTTCCTGGGCTCCCAGGCGGGGGTCAGCAGTGTCCCATCACACACAGAGACTTTTGGGAAGCGCCGCAGTGCTGCGGTGACACATGGCTGATGGCCGGAGTTGTGGGTTGGAAATGGCTGCTTTCAATGCTGGCTGCGTTGGTCTTTTTGAGAGAGGGAGGGAGGGAGAGGGGGAAAGGAAGACAGAAGATGTGCAGGATGTCAGAAGCATTGAGAAGCATTGCTGTCGTCGTCTGATCTCCCGGATTGTTTTCCTTCCAGTTGGGTTCTATTTCTGAAACGTTGATAGGAAGAGTTCTTTTGCGTTCGTGTGCATGGGTGTTTTTGATATCCTCAGAAAACTATTACAGAATAGAAAACATCTCTGCAGCTGTATTTTGATGTTGACAACCATGAATTCTGGTTAAGCTCGTAGAGTTTGCAAAGAGCTGCCAATGATAGTCAATAACATGCCCTTTTATATAAAATCTGCCTGCTTGGTTTGGTAAAAAACAAATGGGACCACGGAGGCTGAATGACAAACGTTGGTGCAGAGGCTTCACTCAGTGCTGTGATTTCGACTGTGCAGGATTTGAGCAGAGCCACTCTCAAATGTTGGTCAGAGGAGTTCCACCTTCTTCTCACTCATCAGGTTTTTTTCTCATTTCTCTGCTATTATTATTACTGTTGTTGTTATTTATTATTCTAGCTTGCTGTGCACCTCTGGAGCATCGCTCCCCTTTCCAGCACTCAGTCTCTGCAGATTCTCCCTGTTTACTGCAGATGAGCTCTGCTTTCCTGGCTCTTTGCTTAAGGCTGCCTCCTCCTCCCCTACTTTTGTACACCAAAACATCCTTGTTGGCTGGGGAAACCTCCCCTTCTGTTTATCCTTGTTCCCTGTAATCTCATACAAATGTAGCCTAACCAACCCATTGCTGAATCCTGCCTGGAAGACACAGAGGAGTGAAGGCAGTTGGGTGCTGAGGAGCCTGGTGGCTGGGATGGTGCAGGCTCCCTAGGGGGCACGGCAGCATCTCTGCCCCTGCTTGGTGCAAAGGACTTGCAGGGAAGGTTTGGTGCTGCACCAGTGCACCTCTTGCTGTATCTCAGGTGCTGTGTGTGTAGCACTGCTTCAGCCAAACCTTTGGAGAGGGGCTGCTCCTGCATGTGCAGCTTTCTATCTGTCACTGGAGGAACTGTTGATTTAATTTCTTTCCCATCTCCTGTTCCCTACCCCTCAGTGCTGATCTCGAGGCCCATCACAATTTATTACAGCGAAGGGTATGGAGCTGCCCCATGGGAATATCACTTTCCTACGTCCCATTGGATTCATTAATAACAACATTATGTTATGATGTTTTCCCCTTGTATTATTCTATAGATCATTTTTATTATGTAGATACGAACCCTTTGATATTGTAATTGTAAAGTACACGTTATGAAGACAAATGTGTTTGGCTTAATGAGAATGGATTGCCAATAAAAGCTGCAAGAGAGGGAAGCTTTATATTTTTCCTTAGCGTTAACCCTCACAGAAAGCGATGTCAACAGAAAAGATCCTCACGTGCTCAGGGCATTTTTAGTCTGTTGGTGAAGCGTTGATTTCTGGAGTGTCATAATTATAGGATAAAAGGAATAAAACAGAAAAGCCACCTTGACGAGTTCTGAGGGTGAGACAGAGGTGGATGGGGGAGCAGAGCGTGGTCTGCATGGAGTGGAGCATCAGTGCAATGGAGGGAAGTGTGGTGCTCTGCTCCTGCAATGCCTTGTGAGGATGTCAGTGGCACTCAGCCCTGTGGTGAGCTGTGGGGTGGGGAGCATCCATGCCTCCTGCTCTGTGGATGGGAATAGAAAATCCCACTGTATTAGAGGAAGGACTCAAAGATTTCCCAATGTGCCTATAGGTGCAGCAGGTGGGAAGCATCCCATGGTCCGCTGGAGGAGAGGGGTCAGGCCCAGGGCTGGGGTCATTATGTGCTCCTCCCCTCCAGTGCTGACATTCCCAGGTAAGAGCTGTTGGGGTGGGCGAGGAGGGGATGCACCAACCTGCACCTCCCCAGGCACGGCCTCTGCAAACCCGTGGCTGCCAAAGCGAGGGAGCACAGTGGTAGCAGCCGAGGGATTCGCTGGTGAGCTAACAGATGGAAGGAGTCCTCTCCCCATCTGACGCGAGCACAGATTTAATCAGCTCACACTTCCCCTTCCCACCTGGCATAGACTCTGGGAAATGTATCTTGATTTGCGTCCTCCCAGCTCTCCCCACAGACTCTTGACATCTTTGTTTTTTTGTGACTTAACAGCAGCAATTGCAGTGAAGCACTGCACCACCTGCTGCAGGGCCGGGCCGTCCCCGCTGGCTGCTGCTCAGTAGCTGGGGCTGTGCTGGGAACAAAGCACAGTGCTGGAGGTGCTGCTGCTGTGTGCACTTTTCTTCATGTCTCGTGCCTTGAGGCTCTTGAAACTCACCTCCTGGAGCCGGCTACTGTGTTGGAATCTGTTTTGGAAGCCAAAAAATCACCTTCAAGTGCTGTATTAAAACTTAAAAGGTGTTTCTTTTCTTTGAGATGGGAGGAAGAATGAATGCAGCAGCAAAGAGTTCTGTTGCATGGAAGACAGATTCCTGCAAAGTTGTTGAGTGGATCTCATTGAGGTATGGGAGAAGGGGTGGACATCTCTGTTGTGTGGATGGGAAAACTGAGGCAGCAAAGCATTTTGAGGATAAGAGATGCCAAGTCCCATGTGCTGTGATGGGTCTTTGCACGTTACCTTCCTGCTAGAATGTGGATTGCATTGGTTCATGTTGTCCGTGCTGAATGAAATGCTAAAAAGTCACTCTGATGCAAAGTGAGGGAGGGAAAAAGCTGTTCCCAGCCCATGGTATCTGAGGTATTTGTGCATCTCAGCAGAGCTGTCAGTTAAATCCCAAACCCAACCATTGGGGGCAAGTAAATTGAGAAGCGCAAAGTTTTTTATTAGTATGCTGGTATTGATTTCTTAATGGCTTTTCTTCCTGGAAATCAGGAAAATATTTACTCTGCTTGAAGTCGTTGGGCGGTGGGGCTCTGTGGGAAGGAGGGGTTGGGTGTGCATCTGATCCTGAGCTCACTGCTGGGAAAGAGATGCCCAGAGAAGGTATCCAAACTCTTCTCAGGTTGGGTTCCATTTCCATCCTCTACTTGCTCCTTCTCACTTGCACTTTCTCTATTACTTGAAGCTTTCAGTACAATAAGGGGAAAAAAACATCAGAAGAACATCACTTTCCACCTGCAAATGCTAATATAAAACACATCCATGCTGTAGTGCTGGGATGATAAGAAAAACCTGCGAGGAGGATCGTGCTTCTGCTTTGCCTGTCTGCAGTCAGTGGGAAAGTGATGCTGTAGGTATTGCAGGATGCTGTAGGTGTTGTAGATTTTGTAGGGTGCTGTAGGTGCTGTAGGTATTGCAGGATGCTGTAGATGCTGTAGGTTCTGGCCTGTTTGGGCTCAGCTGACAAACTGAGCAGCCGCACTGCTTAGAGAGCCCAGCCCCTTGTTTGGTCTGCTCTTGCCTTCTGGTTCTTTTCTCTCTCCACCTTATTCCTTTTTTTTTTAAAGACCATGCTATATGAATATCCTTGACTTAATTTGCATTGCATTAGAGTAAAACATTTTAAATTTCTTCACAGCAGAAGTAAATCTGACAGACTTTATGAAGCCATTATACCTGCAGGTATTTTATACTTTTAAAATACATTCTTGTCAAGCTATCTTAATTATATTATTATATGTACTTTTGAACTCGGATCCACTCTTGGGTGATACATTACGCTTCTGACAGTGCAGTCCTAAAAAGCTACAATTTATATCAAAGCTCTCTGGCTGAACAAAGATGTATCTATTATGGATTCAGGGGATTTATTAATTTTCTGTTTTGGAACACTTACTCATTGACAAAGCTTGCTGGCTTTAAATTTCTATGGTGATTATTATGTGCAGCGTTTACGTGGCTCTGGGGGCTGCTGGGAGTAGGAGGAAGCAGTGGGAGGATGCAGGCAGTGAGCTCTGTGCACTTTGCTTGGCTTTAAGGGTCAGAGCTGATGGTGTCGTTCCATTCCAACACATGTCCACCTTGCAATCCTTTTAGGGTCAATGGCAGTGCTTTGAAAGGACCCCTTCCGGCCAAACATCTTCAGAAAGTACTTAAGCAAAGCCATCCAGTGCTTGAAATCAATGGGAGTTAAGAACATGCAAGTTAAGAGCTTTGCTGAATCACAGATCTTGCTTGCAAGAGGGATTTCACTCACAAAAGTGAGTCCCATTGGCTGGAGTTGGAAGTGGGGGTATTTGGCTGGGAGTCCCAAGGGTTGGGTGTCAGGAGGGAGGGCATGGAGAAGGGGTTGCGCGTTGCTTCCAATTCTGCACAAACACTGTGCAAAGCACAGGCTTAGCCTAGGCAAACTGGCTCTATGGAGCTGCTACATGTCCTTCCTCTTCAGTTCCTTTGAGGAGGCTCAGGGGACACCCCACTCTCCATCAGGTTGGCTCCGATAGCAGCAGCCCCATGGTGGGGGGGTGTGGGGTGCATCTCCCTGCGCTCTGTCCCCTCACCAGCAGCTCCACAATGAGCTCACAGTGCTTCTCCATGAGCTCCCACCTCTCCTCGGATTAAGAAAGCACCGAGAAGCACAGAAGCAGCAGTAGGCTTTCTATTCTCAGCTAGCAATCACCCAAATCCATTCAGAAAGTTTAATTGCTGCAAGTAAAACTTGTAAATACCGATGTGGCTTAAAGCACAGCCAAGCAGGCAATTTTCTTCTCTGCCTTCTGAGAATCCAAATGATTATTATTTTTTTTTTCTCCTCTATTGTTATTTTAAAGGCTTGGAATAGCAGTGGGTTTTTTTGTTTCCCTTCCAACCCTGCACTTCCCTCCGTGTTCCAGCCGGGCTCATTGAGAACGTCTCGATACTGTCAGGAAATCAGTTCGACTGCTGCATCTTGTAAAAACTTTCAAAGCTGGAAATTAACTGACATTTCAAAGTGAAATGTCATTTTGCTCCAAATAAATAAATAAATCAGTGTTTTGACATTTTAAAGCACTTTTCCCTCGCAAAAAGGAAAGAGGTTCTCTAAATGAAAACCGTGTCAAAACTGACTGCTTTCTCAGAGAGGTTTTGACTTCCGCAGATTTCTCCTCATGGGAAGGAGCTCTGTGGGCTCTGCGTTGGGTCTCATTGGCTTCAAGAGTGGTGGAGTGCATCCCGTGGGGCTCATGCCACGTTTTCTCTTTTTCAATGGCAACTAAAATGAGGATAATAAGCAGTGCCTGGGAGAACAGCAAGCCTCAAGCCTGACTTGCTGCAATTAACCCCCAGGAGCAGAGCTGGGACATAGGTGTGGGTTCAGCTTGCATTCCTGCTGCATGCCCCAAGGGCACGAGGAGGCACTGCATGCAGGGTGGGCAGAGGTGGGACTCTGTGCTGTGCCCTTCTCCTGCATCTCATGCTCAGAGACGCCGCTCGCCTCCTGCAGAAATGGAGAATCAATGCATCGTGAGCTGTTTCTTTTGCTTCGTGTTACAGAGTTAAACTGACGTTGGCAAATCGCTGCAGTATGTTGTAAATGATGTATGGGAAGGGAAGGGAAAAATCCCTTCTCGATGCAGGGAACGGTTCTGCATTCTAGCAGTGACAGAGCAGGAAAAATCTGCCGCCAGAAACCTTTGGCTCCAAAGGGGCAAAGCATTCCCCTCTCCCTTTGGTCCTGTTTTCTCTTTAATATTGTATTCCCTGGGAACTGCCCACTCTGCTTATTTACGGGTCTTCTACAGCTGCTGTGCACCCAGCGCAGCCTTGCAGACCCAACCTGAGCTCTCACCCCAGCAGAAGGCCCCATTTCCCCACTGATGAAACTTCTGTATAGTGTTGAAAAAAGAAGCCCCTTTCTCCTTTTTTCTCCCTTCAGCGGCTTCTCTGCTCCTTTGTGGGGAGCTCTGCATGCAGCCCAGTGCAGAGAGTGGGGGGAGCAGAGGCCAAGCAGGTGGGAACTGTGAGCAACATGGTGGAGAAAAGCAGTAGGCACATATTCAAACTGCAGCTGGGGATATTTAGCTTGAGCATCTGGAAAATCCTTTTCTGAGTGAGGAGAGAGGAGCCCTGGGACAGATTATGTGGGGAGGATGTGAGCCCTCCATCCCTGGAGGGCTTTAGTGAAGCTTAGACACACATCAGCTGTTTTTAGTGGAGGCAGAGTTCCTCCTGGACCTGAAGAAACGCAGAATAAGAAATCTGGCTCAAGGGGACCCGGAGGCATCATGTCACCCATCTGTCTTGCTTGAAGTCTTGAGCGAAGCAGCAGCAGGCTGGTTCCGGGGATCAGAGCAGGAGGTGTGGATGGTGAAGGAGGTTTCAGGATAGGGCAGTGTCCACTTGGGATGCTGGTCCTTGCCAGCTTACGAAGCAGGAGCTGCTATTTCTCACCCAGTTCTCAACGGTTGAGTTCAGCTTAGGAAGACACGGTGAATTGCAACCCAAAATCTAGACAGGCCATGATGCAAAGTGCTCTTTCTAGATGCTGGCATCCTTGGTTTGCAAGCGTACAACTGCTTTCTGCATCTGGCCTTTGTCTCCCACCCTCCTGTTTTTGTCTTTCCAGCAGGGACCTGCAGCCTGTAGCTGCTGCCTTAGAAAAACAATGTGCTTGAGTATTCCTTGGCAAGAATTCAGCTCATCTGAGATTGGCCCAAGGGTGAGCTGAAGCCCAGACACGGCTTAAGGCCCATGGTGAAAACCTGCTATTTTGGGAGGCGAATGAACACAGGAGGCTATTGGTTATCTGTCAGCACAGGCGAGCCGGTAAATGAGAGGTAGTCAATGACATAAGGGATGTCAGGTTTTATTTCCAGTAAGAGCCGGTGAAGCTGGGAAAATTGCTCATTAATGCTTTATTGATATTCATGTTACTATTGAAGAAGTCTGGGGTGGGGGTGAAGGGGGGTTGTGCCCGTGTTAATGGGGCCAGGAGGAAAGTAGACTCTTCTGTGCCTGGGCAAAGGATCCACACCGTGCTGCAGGGGTTGTGCTGTGCTGGTGCCTCAAAGTAGAGTGGATGGGTTCCATGGCTGAGCCAAAAACCATGCAGGAGAGAGCTCTGAACACAGGCCAGGTCACACTGTGGCAGTGGTGGTCGAGTGCTCTTTTCTCACAGAACAGATTTAAAAGCAGATCGTTGTAAGGCCATGCAAAACACTCAGCTTTGGGTTTGGGGACTTTTTAACCCTCGTGTTTGTGTTAGCGTTCTGCTTTCAGAATGATTTGAATTTAAAATGTTCTTTCAAAAGAAATTTATTTCTAAAGCATCAAATTGCTTTATTTCAGAAGTGCTGACGCTGAAATGTTCGGATTTAAGAAACAAAGCGACCTCCATTAGCTGTTTGGCATTGTTTACATCCACAAATATTTTTCACATCTCCAGCTCCTCAGCTCCTGTGTTTGCCTTCCCGGTGCTGTGCTGCAGAGCTGGGCTGTGTTGTGGCTCTCAGGGGCAGCCAAGTTCCTGGCTTTGCTTGGTGCTCACTCCACAGCTCTCAGGCACCATTGGGTTTGGGCCTTTCCTTTACAATTGCACAGCTCCTCCTGCCTCAGCTGATCCAAGCACTGAAGCAGACCCACGGCGATGCCACTCCTGGCTATTGATGCTTGTCTCAACTGCAGCCAGGCTGCTGGGAGGGCTCCCCATGTCCCTTCCTTGCAGAGCTGCTCCATGAAGGAGCCCCAAAGAGGGAAAGCCAGCACCTCTCTGCCTCTGTGCCGCGCTCAGCCAAAGCAAACCTAGAATAGCTCTGTAACTGTGATAGTTTAGAAGAGAAAATATCTCCTGGTCTCGTGTTTAATACAGCTCTGGCTCTCAGCTGTCATCACACCACCAAATTTCTCGGGCTGCAGATCAGCAGGGAGGCAGCTGAGTGCCGAAATGCTGTTGGCACTGAGCATAATTCCCAGCTTTCAGGGCATGCTGTTGTTTTCATTGCTGCTCCCACCTGCATTCACTGCACAAGGGGTGTTTCATTGTAAGAAGGGTGTAGCAATATCCCAAAGTGCTGAGCTCGGCCTGGCGCTCCTCCCTGGGCTGTGCATCACTCCTTCTGCATCGTGCTTTAAGCACAATGCATTCCCTGGTCTCCTGCATTCAGTCTGATCCTTCTGTCTGCTGGGACGTTGTCTTAATGCAGCACTGGGCATCCCGCCGTTGTTAAGAAGCTTATCCTTGTTGTTCCTGGGATGTAAGAGCAAAATCACTCTTTGCGCTTCATAGGTAGAGGAAATGGTCCCTGGTGACACGTCCTGTCAGTCAGCCCTGCATGGCAGGAAGGTTCCCATTGCAACTGTGCAGCAGTTGCTGGCAAAAGGATCAGTCTCCCTTGGCAAGGCGCAGCGTGGGGATAAGGGCTGTTTCCCGGCACAATGGAAGCTGCTGGCAGAAATGTTGAAAAATGCCCATTTTGTGTGTTTGGGATGGAGGTTCCTGGTTTTATCTTGTGCTGCCATACGTGGCTTTGCTGTGCTGGGCATTTCCCTGGTTCGGGAGCATAGGGTCAGAGAAATTGATCCTATGAGATCTGGAAGAGAGAAATAGGTCTGAAGGAGAATATGGGGCACATTGCACAGCCCTCGTGCCACCCACTGCTCTCCCCATCCCCATGCAGAGAGAGGGCACTAATTAGAGCTTATAGGTGCAGAGCTGCCGAAGCATGCAGCAGACAGTGGTACAGTACTGCTGCTCCCAGAGCAAGGCAGAGCATGGAAATAATAACATGCAGAGCAGAGCTCGCTGCTGTTTTATGGTCCCTTTCATCACCAGCAAGCTGGTTGGGCTGGAAGTTGATCAAACTTGCAGGATGGGTGGTGATTTATTCCAGCCGATCCTCCTGAGCGCTCTGTAGCCACAATGCGAATGAAGGACCAGGCAAACAGGGAGGGCACCCTCTGCGCCCAGCTCTGCTCTGTGCTGAGCGGTGCGTGAGGAGGGCAGGGGCCCAAACATGGGAGCACAGCGGTTATTACTCTAAATGAAAAGCATCTCTTCTCATTAAAGCTGAAAATTATGGTCCGCAGATAACGCGGGCGGTGGTTCACAGAATCAATAAAACCCCGGTTTGTTTTGAAAGCCAAGTTGCCGATATGCCAAAATACATATTTTGCAAATTGCTTAATTTGCATTTGAAAAGATCAAACCTTACTTCTTCTGAAAGCTGAGAGGCGGGGTGAGGGAAGAGGCAAGAACGCAGCAATTCAAATCTCCTCTTTGCCATCCTGCAATGTAGACGTAATTTGATCAAAATTGGTAGCAGTTGAGAAATTATTTTCTGTTTTCTGTTTTTAAACAATAAGAGTGCAGGGAAGCTGACGGTGTGAGTTGTCAGGGAGTTTCTACCAACGGTGGAAAAGTAGTAGCTGATTCTTTGAAGCAACGTTTCTAGCTAAGCAGAGACTGCAGCACCTGTCTGTTGGAAGCTTGGTGGTCATCTGCATGCCTGAATTACTTGGGTTAGTTGTTTCTGCTGTTAGCTGCTAACTTGCAGGTGGGAGGAGGTGATCCTGCCCGTCTGCTCTCTGCTTCTGAGGCCTCACCTGGAGCACTGCATCCAGATGTGGATTCCTCAACACAGGAGAGACGTGGAGCTGTTGGAGCACGTCCAGAGGAGGGCTACAGAATGATGCCAGGGATGGAAGGCCTTCTTATGAGGACAAGCTGAGAGCTGGGGCTGTGCAGCTGGGACAAGGGAGGGCTCCAGGGAGAGGGGCTGTGAGAAGGAGGGGGGATCTGTTGAGATAGGACAAGGGTTTCAAACTAAAAGAGGGAAGATTTAGCACCAATCCAATTCAGTGCTGAAGCTTTTCACATTAAGGGCAGTAAGGCTCTGGCATGATAGCACAGCTCCTGGCTGCAGCTCCGTGCCCTCTCCCAGCACTGTAACCCCCAACTTCATGACTTGCATAACCCCTCCCAGGGGCTTTTCTTTGCTCCCAGCATCCTCCTCCCTGCCCACAGTGAAAATAAAGATGTATGACTCCCAGTTGAGGGGAACAGATTGTTTTCGATTGCTATTCATCTATTATTTTAGAAAGTAAAATGAATAAAACTTATGCAGGTCACAGACATTAAAGAGCCTTTTTATATCAGTTTGGGAGCACTTGTCAGCTTTGATTTATTAAGTAAAGTTCCCCGACTGGCTACTGGTACGTGTTGTCAGTCTCTTGGTAATGGATAGACCTCACAGCTGAGTGCTCTGTGATTAGACTTCTCGAGTATGTATTTTTAAATAAAGGCATTGCTTTTTGGGGTTTGCTCATTTCCCTTTCTTAGGTGATTTCATTCATCTTCCCTCGCCCTCCCTTCTGCTGCTGTAAATATGTTTTTGTTGGAAGCCACGAGGAAGGCAAATGGGACACATCTTTAAGATTTCCCCCAAAGCCTGCTCCTAACTTAGTCTGATTGATTAAATGTCACGGGGAACAAAACTGGATAAGCAGGAGCTATCTGAACAGCTTTCCAGGGAGACCCGTCCCACCTGCTGCTCCAGCTGCATCAGCATTTCTGCATCAAACTTCTCATCCTTGGGGCTCAGAGATGGAAATGGCCACAGCAGCATGGGGAGGTGACCGGTGGAATCCTGGCCTCACCAAGACAGCAAGGGACCAGCAGGCTGCTACCTCCTGCATGAGGATGCTGAGAGCAAATGGGCTGCATTGCATGCATGTGAGCATGCTTTCAGAACTGGCTGTGTATCTGCTCACCACACCAACTTGCTTCCCTTTGGAGGATGGATCTGAGCGGTCAGGCTGAGCTCAGATCTTTCTGCTTGAAGGGCAGGGATTTGCAGGGCTCGCTGTTGCTGGGCAAGTGCCGTCGTCTCCTCGCAGGGGTGGCAGCAAATGGGTGTTGCAGGGCAGTATTCCAGACTTAAAATCCCCAGCTCAATCTGTAATTATGCCTTTCATAAAGAAGTGAGCTGGAACAAGGATGAAATTGTTTCCCCAGGGGCTGAATGAGGACTGGGACTAATTCATTAGCATGGAATTGAAATAGTGCAGGTGGGAGGGCAGCGAGTGCCTCCTGTAAATGAGTGCTGTAGATCCTTCAGGAAGGACGAAACTCCGATGACTTCCCCGGGAGGCTGAGCTGGGTTGTGTCAGAAGAGCCTTGAAACAGAGCTGGTCTGTGTAACTTGTGAAAATGCAGAGTGCATTGCAAGGGACAGCAATGATCCAACAGCACCGATTTCATAACCCTTTCTGCTTTTGTATGACTCCAAAAATGGCTTTGATTTAAAGAACTGACAAACCAATGCAGCAGAAAGATCTTTTCTTTCCCTCCTCTTTTCCTCCTGCTGTTGTGGCATTGCTGAATCACAGCCTGAAGCAGCAATGGTGACCTGGTGGGAAGGCAGGGCCAGCCCAGGGCAGCTCAGGTGCATGCAATGCATTGAGTGATGGAAGGGCTGCAGCCAGGATCCACCCCTTCCCAGCCCTCATTTAAGGGCTGGCAGTGGAGGTGTGGGGGGTTTGTTGGTGATCCCTGGCTGCCTGAGGCCTTCCAAAGGTAAGCAGACTTTTTCCATTGTTTTTGTGCCTAGGGCTGTTGTATTTGAGCAGGTCCTTCCTTATTGCAGCCTGGGAGTTCGCTACTCTGTTGTCATTGCTGTGCTTTCCATCACGTTACAGTGTTACACTTAGTTTGCTCGAAATTTCAAAGCTGGAAACAACTCTATGGGCAGAGAGGGAAGCAGTTCATCCAGGATTGTGCTTTTTGCTGCCCCTTCAGGATGTAGTGCTTGGATGAGGGCTTCCTAACCTGCTTGTGTCAGCCACAACTTCACCCATGGAGTGGTGGGATCCCCATCCCTGGGGGTGCTCTGTGATGCTGTGCATGGAGGGATGCAGTCTGCGGGTATGGTGGGGTGGGTTGGGAATCTCAGAGGTCTTTTCCAACCTCAGTGTTTTAATGAATGTCTGCTCTGTCCCACAACAAATCCCTGCCTGCTGCTATGAGGGGAATGAGTGACCCCAGGGTTGACCATGGGTGGTGTGAGGAAGCAGAGTGAGATAAAAGGATGGTGCAGGGTTTGATGGCTTTGTGGCTGTGGCCGCTCTGTGATGATTTCCCCCCAGCTGTGGTGCTGGGGTATGCTCAGAGCATCATCTTTTGCAGTTCATTAAGTATCTCTGTTGCTGTTACTCAGCCTGAAATGGCATCAGCTGCTTTGCACGTTTTGGTGTTGCTGCTATTATCTCTTAATAACACACACATTAATTATTAAGCCAGCTTGCTTATTCTACACTTTTAAATGATAACCCTGCCACACGTGTTTGCTTAATAAATGCAACCCCTGTGTGCTTTGAAATGGCTCATTAGGGGTGGTTTTAGCTCTTCTCCATTGACGGTTGCTTCTTAAAGTGCCACAGTGATGGGCAGGAATATCCCAGGCTGGTAAGTGCTGGAGGCTCGTGCTTGCAGGTCTGCTACTCGAAAGGTGGTATTTGCTGCTAGGGAGAGGGATGGGTACCCTTCAGCCCCTCGTGCTTTAAAGCCAACATGAATACACATAAAGCTCCATTTCCCAACGCAGAATCCACTACCTGCATCCCTTATTCCTTTTTTCAACTCCCTGAGTAAAAGTGGCTGTGTTTTTCCAAAGCAGCAACTGAAAACCTCGAGCAGTTTTCCCTTTGTCACCTCTGGAGAAGGAATGTCCCCTTGTAGCAGGGATGGGTATCGTTTCCTCCATCTCAGTGCTGCAATGGTAGTTCTCTCATGTGTGCTGCAAGTTGGTTTTTGTCCTTGGTGTGTCCATGTCCATCTTTTGAACCTGAGTAGCGAATGGTGAGCTGTGGTAAGGAGGTCAAAGGCAGCAAGGGAGTGTGGATGTGTGCTGGCACGTGTTGCTGGAGGAAAGCTGCCTGCTGGACCCGCAGCTCCCACACAGCTCCTGGTGCAGCACCAGATGGGGTTTAATCAGCACCACCGCGCCGAAAGGATTTGATTGCGAGACATCTAGTGCTGGATGAAAGGATTATCCAGGGTTTATTTCCAGCTGATAACACTCTGCCCTTCTGTAACACCTTTTGTCGGAGGATCTCGAGCTCTTTGCAGACTGTGGTTAATTAAGCCTCACATTGCCCCCTGCTGTCGTGGGTGAGGCCGGGGCTAAGTGCTGGCAACCGAGCAATTAGGAGGGATGGGCAGAGGTGCGGGCTGATCTCCCGGCTCTTCCTTGCTGCCTTGGTTCCACATCAGTCTCTTTGTGCCGTGGGGAGGAGCACACGTGGGGTCGCATGGTTGCTCAGAGCTGCTGGTCCCCATCTGGCCCACAGCTGGGTGCAGGTGTGCATCCCCAAACCGTGCAGCTTCTGCCCTCGGTTTCCCTCTTCTCCTTTTCCCCAGTGCCTGTTTCCCACTGGGCTCTGTGTGACGTTCTGTTCTGCAGACACTTTGACTCTTCCTTTGGTAGGAAATAACACAGACACAAAACAACGGCAGCAAAGCCCTCGCAGCCCTCCAGAAAAGAGCTTTTGCTGCCTGTCTCCACAGGGGCAGATCTCTCAATAGCGGTTTCCCTGGAGAACAGCTGGGCCTGAGGTTCCCTTCCCCTCCTCTTTTCTTTTCTTTACTTTCCCCTAACTAAAAATCAGGAAGCTTTAAAATCCTCTTTGAAGTAACACTGTATGAAGAGGATTTATCCTTGTCCACTTAAATATTCATGACAGCTTGCATTTCTGTTCAAAAAGACACTTGTTTATTTAGATAAGATTTAATTTATTCATAATTTACCTAAATTTGCAGGAGCGTGCATGTACATTTTAGCTTATAAGCAGCATAATACATAAAACATTATTGAAGCATGCAAATTACACAAATACAGCATTTGAATCTGCCTGCTTGTTTTAGGCAGATAACTAATTTCTTACCCTGAGTAGAGACGCAAACACAATTGCATGGGCTTGCTGCCGGGATTCAGTGGCTCAGAATTACTCTCGCCTCCATGGATGAGGTCTGGGTGTTTGGTGGGCTGTGATGGAGCCACTTCTCTGGGAGCAGTGATGAGGCTGTAGGGTGGGCAGCCTTCTTGCTGTCCTGTGGTTTGCTGAGGGCTCTGGGCAGGCTGCTGCTCACTGCCATGGGGAGAGGGTGGGACTGGGGTCAAAGCATTGGTTTTACAGGGCATGATGAGGTAGGTGCTCATCCCCCACTTCCCACCATCAATACTGTCCTCATCCTCATTAACTCTGCACCTCTAATGGTGATGCAGCCACTCTATGCTTCCCTGAGGATGACCAGATGACCACCCACTTCCAAATAACAGTTGCACAGATTTATACCTACAAGATGGCCTTGATGAACTGGGGTTGTCTTCCTTCTATATTTCAGACAGCTGTGTGCCATAGGGATGACACGCTGTCATGGAATCACAGAATCATTAAGACTGGAAGAGATGACTGAGATGATTGAGCCCATCCCCTGCACACTGACCCTACAGCAGTGTGGATGACGACTCACGGCTGGAGCCCCGGTGTCATTTTTGGGTTATGTGTTTGGTAGCTGGGCAAGATGCACTGACTTAGCACTGTGAGGATGTGCAGCACCATCAGAAATTGTTTCTAGCAGGTCCTAGTATGGAATTAAATGTTTGCCATTGCGTATATGAAATCTGGGCTATGAAACCTGTAGTAGCAGATATCTCAAGGACTTGCACATTATGCAAATCTCTCTGTGTACGGCTGCGTTCCCACACAACCTGTTATTAAGATTGCCTGCCACTTCACATAAGATTCTGCTTCCCATTGCCTGTAACCGTGCCAAGCAGTAACTGTTGGGGCTGGGATTTCCACGGCCAGCTGTCCTCCTGGGCTGACAGGCGCTCTGTTTGCTCTGCAGGAGGGGTGGGAGGCGATGGTGGGGCTGCCGGCCGGTTGGGCTTTTTCCCTGTTTAAAATCACAGCCAGAATCTTTGCTTGTCTCCAAGACTGAAGCTAATGGGGGGAAATGAATTTCCCCTGGCTTTGTAAAACTGAGCATCGCTCCGAGCCTGAGCGGTTCAGGAGATGCTCTGTTGCTTTTGGTGGGCTCATGGAAATACCTTTTCAGTCCCAGCGATGCTCAAGGAGGGATTTCTCAGAGCAAAAACTTGAGCTTTCCACTTGTTGGACTCAAACAGCTCGTAGCTACGTGTGAATGGCACAGGGGCTGCACAGCGCAGAGCAGGGGAAGTACAGCACCTTGTTATGCATGCACACACAGTGAGAACGTGGAGAACTGAATATTTGGGAAAGAATAAGCTATTGATTGGAGTTGAAAATAAATAAAAAAGTCTCCCATCTCTACCACCTGTGGATGTATTAGGGAGAAAATATTGAACTGGGCTCTCCTGGCTCCCGTGCAATTGATGCAATTTATTTTCAATTTGTCAAACGTGGCATAGGAGCAGCAATTGTTTTTGGTGATTTATTAGGAGTTTTCTAAGCAGGGCACTCTGTCATTGGAGTTACTTCTCTCGTGTCCCCGTAGGTTTTGTCTTTCCCAGGCTCAAGCTGTGAGCCCACAGAGGTGAGGTTTTCTTTTTCTTTTTCTTTTTTTTTTTAACCAAGAAGGGAAGAAAAAATAAAATGAAAGAAACTGAACCAAAAGGGAAATGGGGGAAAAAGTAGCAGAATTGACATATTTTAAACACGATGACAGGATCGCCTGTTCAAATTGCCTCTGTGAATTGATTTAAAACATGTTGGTAGGCATCTCTATTTCATTAACTGTCTTCCTCCTTCATTTCAGTCACTGGAGTCATTGCCTCTTATTACCTTCCAGGCTCATGATATCCATCCACATGGTTATTTTAGTTATTACTCTCTGTATACAGAAAATATAAGAGGCAATTTGGGGACAGAAGCAGCTTGGGAGGGATGCGGGTGTAGCAGAATGAGTAATTTGGATTCTGTGATGCCCGTGATAGAAAGCAGTCAGGATTAGTGGTGCTCGTTGTGCCCTTCAGCCAGAGCCCGTGGGATGGGTGCAGGGATTTGTGGTATCAAATCTGGACCTGGTAATGAAGTGCGTTCCCATTCCGTGCAGCAGATAATGGCCCCAAACCAAATTCTCTCGTGGCTAATAGGCGGCGCAGCGCATGCCTGGTGTTCCTCCATCTGATTACTGCAGCATAAAGTGCCTTTTCAGTTACCTCCCCCTAGAGACAGCGCCTGGGGAGCTGGGGGACCTCATGCGTGTCCACAGGGAACTCGATCATCTCCTTCCTCCTGTTTATGAGGGATGTTAACGTGTCCCCTAAATCAGGATGGGATGAATTAAGCAGCCTTGTGGATCTCCGCCTTCTAGGACTTGTGGAAAGCTGTCCAAGATGCCCTTCCCAAATCTCAGTGGCCCAAAATCCAGAGATTTCTACCACCTCTTTTCAAATGAATTAAAAAAAAAAAAAGAGCATTCCAGACTATTTTCACAGTTTCAAAAATGCCAATGGTTTGTGATGTTTTCTTTCCTAGCACTCTGCAGTCATTAGCTTGCTTACAGCACTCAGCGGAAAAATGTGGTGCTTAGGAGACCTTGCTTCTGTTCGCTGTCTTTACCACCAACTAATTGGTTGGAGAACAAGCAAATATTTTTCCTCTGCTCCTCAATTTCCCAGTGTTTTGTCTTGCAAGTAGGAACAGAAAACCTGCTGCTGGTTGGCAGAGAGCAAAGGGAAGAGTGTTGTGGTGAGGCAGAGCTCAATATGGGATTCCTGCTCACACTTTCCCTCTCTTGGTGTGTTCTCCTTTGTGCCAGCTGGGCTGTGCTCTGCAGCAGGGCGTTTTCCAGGCAGGTGCCTGCTGGGGAAGGGGAATATTCAGAAGCCAAATGGACGCTGTTGGGAAGCAGTCAGAACAAAGCATCCAGGAGCTTGGTGAGAGTACTGGAATGATCCTGTATCAGGGTGACTGCAGTGGGAAGGGGCAGTTCCTGGCTGCACAAACAGGCATTGCCTTGATTTAAAGGCAGCATTTGTGGCTTGACACTCTAAATTCCTTGGTTTAATTCAAGTCTTGCTGTGGTGTGTTGCAGGAGGATGCTGCTCCCTTCACATGGGTACAATGAAATAGACCAGCAGTTTTAATACAGCTTACCTGAGAATGTGGGAGAAGGGTGAGCTGACCCAACAGGCATGAGCTGAATTTTGGGGTTGAAATAAGGACAGGGAGACCACTCATCAGATATCATCATGGGCAAAACATTAATCTCCTTATGTGGAATCTATTGCCTATTGCTAACAGATAGGCAGTGAGACCTTAAGGCACAGCAGTGGGATCTGGCTGGGTCTCCTCTCCAACCTGGGCTCTCCTTTGCACCTTCTCACAGATGCTCCCAGCCACCACCCCTTCCACATCAGCCCAGCACAGCCCACTCTCTCAGTGCAGTCATGTAAGAGAGATTCAGTTCCCTTCTGCTGGGCTCTGTGCAAAGCAAATGCTGGTGTTTTGGTGGGGCTGCGGAGTGGCTGTGCTCGAGGAGGTGCTGTGGTTGCTGTGTGTGTGGCCATCATCCCTCACACCTCGTTACCTCCGCTGCTGATGGCAGCAGGCGTGAACCCATCACCTCGCCACCTGCAGAACTCCCTTCTATTAATTGCGAACGCCTTGCTCACAACATCCAATTTCCAGGGCCCATCGCTTAGAAATGTTAATGCTATTTACTGTAGCGTGTGCTGGATAATGGCATTTCTCAACATCTGCTTTCATTTAAATTTTCCAAGCCTCTTCTCGCACGCAGCTTTCGGTAACGATGCAGTTCTTATACTTGATGTCAGGATGGGAAGTGGCAGTCTCCAGCCCAAACAAAGCAAACCCCAAAATTTTATTAATGAAGATTTGCAGCTGCTCCTGGGACTTGGCAACTGCCTGGTGACAGGATTCATCTCGTGAAACCTGCCCATGATAAATATCAAGCGGGAGTGATTAGCAAGAGGTGGTTAATTCATGAGCAGGTTTTTCATGTTGGCTGGAGGATAATTTGGTTTCTGGTGACAGTAGAATTTTTTTCCCCTCTCTTCTCCATCCTCCTAAAGGAGCTGTAGGCTTGAGCTCATAAAGCAGCAACTGTTGCAGCCACTCACCCTATTTACAAGCCAGGGCTGTTCAGCTGGGAAAGGAGACGGGCCTGGTAAAGTGTTGGACAGAGAGTTTCCAAATGATGAAGGGCAAAGTGAAAACTAATGGGTCCCTGCTGGGCTGTTACTGAGCTGATGAGGGGCTCTGGGAATTCTGGTGGGGAAATAAAGCAGAGTGCAGAGCAGAGGCGTAACTCCTGCATGGCGCTGGGGGCCTGGTAGTTGAAGCACAGGGGTGAATTTCATTTTGCAGCTGTGCAGCTGCACTCATCCTCCCCAGGTCTCTCATTTTCTATGCCTTCCTGCAGCAAGTGATGAGATTGCAGACCGAAGTGTTTTCAGAGTGGTCAAGATGGGCTTTAACCTGAGGGAAAAGGGATATTTAGCAAGGTTGCCATCGCATCATATCATGATGGATATTTACCAGCATTATGGGTGCTCTTGCAACCAGCATAGTTGTCCTCTGCTGATTTGGGATCCAAAGTGAGGAGCTTGGATGCGATGCTGGAGGAGAGATAAGGGTTAAAGCCAAGCAGGTTTTTGCAGGTGGAGGCAGCACTGATGGTTATGGTACATAATCATCCCATTCCATCTGGGCTGAAAAGTCTACTAATTGAGGCAGGAGTCATTTCCTGTGGGAGAAATAGCTTCCCTGTTTTCAAGGCATTAACAGCCCCTTATTTCTAGGGTCAGACAGGCATCTCATTGGAGAGGCTCCCCACATCATCCCAAGCCTGGTTCAGCTGAAATAGCACCCGCTAGTTTTCTGTTTTCGTCCAGTCCTCCCGGTTGCAATCCCCTTGTTAGTGGCTTGGCAGGGAAAAGATGCAGGGAGAATGGGAGGAAGAGGAAAGAAATCTTTCATTTCTATTTCCAAGCTGCATCTCAGTTCCTAAAAAGCACTGATGCTTGCAGAGCTGCCACTGACAGTTCAGTACTGGGGGGAAACCTGTGCTTCCATTTCCAGCCCTGTCCCCATGGGCAGAGCGAGCTGAGCAGGGAGTGAGTGTGTGGGATCAGCAGGGAAAGGGAAAACAATTTGATCAGGGGGCCCTGGAGTCAGGCACATGGAGGATTGGTCTGGTGGGGTTTTTCAGCCTGCATTAACGTCAAGTTGATTTTATTTTTAGAGAAGTGATGATATTAAAAGGCGAGGAGGTGTGGGGGAGAGGAAAGCACCTACAGGTATATGGTGCAGAGCCCCCATCAGCCTCTCAGCTGCTCCTTCCTCAAAAGCTCAATGCTCTGTAGAGCTAATTGCATGAGAAACAGGTAGTATAGAGTTGCAGGTGCAACCTTTTACCCCATGTAGCCACGCATGTCTGATGCATTAGCAGCTTTCTGTCATGTAACACTGGGGGTGTTGTTTCCTGCCATGGCCAGTGTGGGTTTGGGGAAAATACCTTCTGGAAGAGTGAGTCCAATGCTCTGGGGCCAGCAGGCAGAGATGAAAGTTGTCTACTACCAACTCTGTAATTGTTAGGAATGTCCTGGAGACAACCAAGGTCAGGCTAGATGGGGCTCTGAGCATCCTGATGGAGCTGTAGATGTCCCTGCTCACTGCAGGGCAGTTGAACCAGATGGCCTTTAAAGGTCCCTCTCATCTCAGACAGTTCTGTGACTCTGTGAATTGCCCTGAGACTCAAAGCCCAAAGTTTGTTTTGGCATCCCCAATGATTCCCTTTCAGCGCTGATTGTACCCAACCTCCTTACCCCTGTGAACATTTCAGGTGACTTTCAAAACCACATGTGGTCATGTTTTTGCTGACATATGCTGGTGGTGCTTTGGGGGATGCATCCCCTTTCTATAGGCAGAGAATGGAGATTGTTTCCCAACGTGTCCCTTGTGGTTCTGAAATGCTTTTCATCTGTGCAGAGAAAGTAAGGAAAACCTGGGGGTGGCAGACTGCTTCCTGGAGAAATGTGGCTTCCTTTTTCTGCTTTCATTCAGCCCCAACTTCTTGCTTGTTAATTACAGACACACATATATAATGGTTGTATATATAGTTATCTGTGTGTGTATTTTTGGTGATCTCAGTTGCCTCAGCAAAGCTAACCTAAAATCAATTCTGAAGGGAGATGAAAGTTCATTTCTGCTTTCCATGCCAGAGAACATAAAAACAAGAGGGTTTTCAAACTTCTCTGATGCTTTCCTTTTCTTCTGAGTGAAAGGTAGTAGGAAAACAATGGAATAAGGCTCCCAGCCTGGACTCCAGCTGCCAGGAGAATTATTAGCCTCTTTTCAGCCTGCTCTCAGCAAGGGCTTTTTTACATCCCAAGCCAGGAGGGTGAGATGAAACGTGGATGCTTGATGGCACATAGGCAGGTCTGTCTTTCACTGTGCAGTCACAGACGGCAGTGAAGAGGTCAAGTCAGACGGTGTCATCTCCTCTGCCGGCCTTGTGTCAGGCAAAGCCATGAATTTCCATAATTTTACTCCAGGTGTGCCTTTGTTGCAGAGATTGCGCTGCTCTCACAAAGACAACGAGGCTGTGTAGTGAAGTTCTGACCCCATGCTGGCAGAAATGAGGCTGTGGTTTAATGAAGAGTCCTAAACAAGAGGGGAAAAAAAAAGCATTAATGCTTGCTTGCAGGCCTGCAGAGGCGAGCTGTTCTTCTTGGGAGAAGTACGGATAAGAATTGCCCCATACAGCTCTTAACCCACCTCAAGTAATCAAGATAATGGTCCTGCACAGTGAGCACTTCTGCTTTGCTGTATCCAGTGACCTCTGAATCTGCTGGCACCGGTGGTCGCGCCGTCGTGATTCCTGGAGAACCCATCTTCGTGCTGGAGGACGTGAGGCTGCGGCTCTGTGCTCATCCATGCCCAGAGGGGGGAGTGGTGGGCAGGGGATGCTCCTCCCAGAGCCGCAGGTGACTTTTCTGATCTAAGCAATCAACAGCTTATTCACCGTGGCTTTGAGTGTCATGCTCTGGTAACCAGGCAGTTCTTGTTGCTCATCTAGAAATCCCAATCGAATGACTTCATTATCACACAGCGGTGTTTCCTTTGTGGATAACAAGTCATACTGCGAGCATTAATGTAGCCGGCGTTGTATGGATTTGTGTAGTGGGATTGTTGTAAGCGCTGATTGAAGCTTTTTTTTTCCCTGTGATTAGGGTATTTATTCAGGTGTGAGAGAGGGAGTCTCAGTTGTCTAGTAAGATGCGAGTTGAGCAGCTCTGTGTGTCTCTGAGGGGTGTTTAGAGGGGCGCACCTCGTGAAGTCAAGTTAATGAGTTGCATGCATGAGGTCTGTTTCATTCTCTCCCATCTCCAATGTTTCCATTGGATGACAAGAGTTTGTGTGATCCACTCCAGAAACCACAGCTTGGGCATTGCCTGGGGTTTTAGCAGCTATCTAGAGGGGCTTTTGGCTGGAGTCGCCCCTTCTGCGGGGTGTAAGTGTAGGAATTGAGAAGCAAAGCTCCTCCATTCAAGCTAAAGCCAGTGTTTCTTTTATTTCTTGAGGAGATCAGTTAAAGTTCCTTTAATTGAGGTTAATGTGTAGTCGGGGGAGAGGCTGGAGGTACAATCTATCGACTCTACCAATGAAAAATGCTAGGAAATGGTGTCCTCCCACTGTCTGGCAGCTCCTAGCTTCCTCCTCTGCACACCTCATTATCCCTTTTGACTGCTTCATCTGGACAGTGTTCATCCTTAATGATGGCTGAGTGATAGCAAGTTTCTGCAGTTATTTAATTATTATCTGCCCACCCCTCGTTTTTCTAGAATGGTGACAGAGCACATTTCCAGGATGTCATGAGTTGCTGGACCTGGACTGATGGTTGCAAGACAAAGGAGAAGGATGTCTGCACTTACAGTCCTGTTTAGTATGTCTAATAATTCAAATTCAACCTTTCTGTCAGTGTTTCAGGCCAGACTTATGTTTTCTGGGCTCCAGGAGAACTTCTAGCTTTGACACCAGCAGGAGAAGGCTGCTCAATCCTGCCAGGGAGTCATTTAGATGAACTGTGGGCTACGTGGAAAGCTGGAAGGTATAATAAAATGGATAAGGCTTGATGTTATACTACAGATTTGTGCCCAGCCCTGATGATAGCCTGCTTAAATTATCCTATAGGTTGTGGGCTGGATGGGCTGTAAAACCTGCTTCTTCTCACCTACCTCCTGGTGAGCCTCAGGAGCCATCTCAGAGCCATCCCTGGCTCTGTGGGATGTCCTTGTATTCTTTCTAGCACACTGCACCTGACTTTCTCATTTTTTTTCCATCATCAGGTGCTTGAGATGCTCACCATTAGCATTAGCCTCACGGGCTGGTCTTTATCAGATGCTCCCAGCCCATCTGAGAGACACATGCCAATTGCAGCTCACTTGTCCACCAAGTCAAGTAATCTCTTCAAAGACTTCTAACAAGTTAATAAGGATTGATCTGCTTTTCATGAGATCACACTGATGGTTCTTAATGAACCCAGCATTTTCAAGCCTTTCCTTCCCCTTAAAAATTAGCTTCCAAATAAATACTTTTCTCCTAGTCAATGCACAGCTGATTCTTTCACTCTGCCTACCCCAATATGCATCAAGATTCTGATGGAAGGAGGCACCTCTCCAGCTTGACTGATGCATTGCTTTGGGGTTTGGGTTCAGTTGTTTGGTTTTTGTTTTGTTTTGTTTTTAGCTAAGCAAAAGCTTAAATTTTGTCCTAAACAAGGAGGGATTTAATGACAACTGTCTCATTAAGTGATGGCTTGGGAAAGCAGGTTCAGATGTGACTTTTCTGGAAGATATGTTATATTTAGTTGCTGCCCATCTGAAGACAAGGATTATTTTTTTTTATTTTTTATTTTTTGTCTTCAGAGGATGAGATTCGAACAGTGTAAATAAAGGGAAGAGCATTTCAAGATGAGCGCCTTGAGCAATGAAATTAGAGATTTTTTTTCCTTGCTGTTAGCAATATGGACCATCCATCCTACTGTCTGTAGCAACACCAAGAAAGAGATGTCAGAGTAATGGGGTCTTTGAGAGATCACTGCTTCTGCTATAAACGTCCAAACAGTCGCACTCTGTGTTCCCTGTCTTTCCCATTTAAAGGGAAATCCATAAGAATGAAATCCTGCTTTGTCATGGCTTCCCCTGTTCATTAAATCCCACGTGTGTGCATGTTACCATCCGGACCGTAATGCTTCGTGTCAGTTTTAAGTTCCCCTAAGCTTTTATTGACCGTTTCTTGTGTTATCTGCACACTCCCTAATTCATCTTCTCCTCTCCCGGGGGATCTGATCCCTGACTTAGGCAAATCCTCATCCTCTTCATTTGCGAACAGCAATGCAAAAGTAAATATTGTCAGTGTCAGCATCAGCTTCTTATCCTCCTCTGCCTCCAATTTCCCTCTGTCACTCTTATCTGCTCCGTATCCACTTATCTCTTGTGTATATATAATGGTCTTTTCCTTCCCTGTTTTTGTAGAAGCCTGGAGATCCTCCATCGTTAGCTTTCTTTGCTCCTTTAATTACATACTTGTGTGTTTACCTCCCTGGACCTCTGCCCCCCACTTCTGGCACATCCCCACTTCTAAGCAGGAGCGTTTGCTTTGTGCACCGCTCTGATTAAAGATGCGGCCGCGCCGAAATCCCCCACTTTGCAGACGCAGAGCCGTGGGCTGTTTGAAGCCGAACCTGAATTCTGTGCGGAGCCAACGTTTGTGGCTCTGCTTTGAAATGCTGCTGTGACTCTTCAGGTGGTGCAGATGCAAGATGTAGGATGGAAAGCCATCACGGCCCTCGTAGCGATGCGCTGAATGAAGAAAAGGGCGTTTTGTTACATCTGTATGCCTTGATTTTCCTGTCTGTTAGATGGAGGTAATGTTTCCAGCAAAGGGGAAGGACTTACTCAGGTGAAAGCTGAGCAGAAGAAGGGGCTGAGCAGCATTTTCTGATGAGATTTTGCACTGTAGGTCTGCAGGAACATCAGGGGGGACAGCAAGTGTAATGTAACCGGGAACACAAGTGGGAAACCCCCGCGATGTTCCTGAGAGCCTTGCTCTGTGCTGAGCTGCAGCCCTCCTGGTTTTTTCCCTGCAAGTCCATGCTTCGTGCGAGCGCCTGATCCATACCGAGTCTTATGATTTGTGGTCTGATCATTGCTGATGTTATAACCTGGTTATGTATTGATTTTCACCAGCAAATGGCACACAATAGTGTTTATTACATAACAATTCCCATCAGGAAAATGTCTTATTGTATGATGTACAGCAGCACTAAATGCTGGCATAGCGTAAGGGCTGTGCTGTTTTGCAGGATGTAGTCACTTGTAATTTCCAGATCAATGTGATTATGTGTTTTTTGAATTTTAATGAATAAACTACATTGGTGTTTGTTATTTACCTGCTTTCTGATTTTTTTAACAAGTTGCTCTAGTGATAATTACCAAAATTCTGTAGTCGCAGAAGGAGGAGGAAGAAAAAAAACCTGGCTCCTTCATAACTATCCAACTGGGCAATTATCTCCATACTGTATGTGCTGCTTTTCTATAAATGTTGAAATTCAGTAATTACCACTAGAGCCAGCCGTGACATTTCGAAAGCAGATACATAACAAATAGGAATGCCATGGAGTCATTAAAATTCAGATATCAAAACAGCTCTCCTTATTCTTTGCATGAATCCATCTCTTTGTTTCATGAGGAATTCAGATGCCAATTAAACACCTTTTCTTTTACTTTTCTTCTTTAATTATTCTTTTCCTTCCTTTCTTTTCCAAATGAATTTTATTCTCCTTGAAAGCGAGCCCAATTGACAGTCATGACAGTTGGTGCATTAGGGAAAAACATGGGCGAATGCTCTCCTTCCTTAGGAACCTGGCCAGCGTATTCCCAGCTTTGGAAATGGCAAGGCTGCAGCAAAAACGTACATCTTTCCCCAGTGATTCCTTTCTCTTTCCAGCTCCGTTTTTCCATGCTACCCAGTAAGGAAAATCACCCCTTGAGGTTATTAATGACTTCTGGGCTTGTTCTGCCCATCCAGCTCTGTCCCACTCGTGGGTGCAGCACCACCAGGGACAGCTCAATTATTTCCAAGATCTTTATTCACGCTGCAGCCTCGTAGCAGTCGCTGGCATCTGGCAGTTGTTTTTAACAATGTTGTCTTGTTTACGGGTTTGACTCTTGGAAGACAGGATGTGATGCCTACCAATCAGTCGCTAATGAAACGGAGGAATTGACAGCATGGAATTGATCCTTCCTTTGTAATCCTGTAGCAGTGAAACGTGTTTGTTTCTGAATCTGTCAGTGGGTTGTATGTAAACCAGGTGTGATAAGGAACCTGAGCGCTGAAAACAAGGAGAACAGCGGTTTCATAAACCTCACAAGGAAAAAAAGCTGTAGGGTTTCTACGCCTCCTCTCTTCCCATGTCGGAATGCCTCTCATAGATCTTTGTGAGTGTCTTTTAGAGACAGCAGGAGGAATTCATTGTGCGAGGATCCAGTGTACAGGAGGTGATTTGGTTCCTGAAGTTTGGCTAAGCCCTGGGAGCCTAAATAATGATGGAGTCACAAGATTATAGCATAGCTTGGGTTGGAAGGACCTCAAAGACCATCTAGTCCCATCCTCCTCTGCAGGCAGGGCTGCTAGACTGAGGGTTGCCCAAGGCCTCATCCAGCCTGGCTTAGTATTAGCAAAGGGACTTGGAGAGGTCTGCACTCCCAGCAACCCAAGGGTTGTGTCTTCCATGACTTCATTCCAAGTTTTCTCTGTAGTTTGCACATAGCAAGGCCCTCATCACCTCCAGGACAGCACCCTGACCGCTCTACTACCACTTTTCTTCTGCTTACTTACCACATACTTCCTCTTAAACAAAGTGATCTACTGAAATGAAACGACTCATTTTGCAACGCTCTGAAGAAGGAGCTCCTTTAGCTTGTATGATTTCCTAAGAGGCCTCAAGTCCATCACTTGGTTATCCAGCAGAGGATAGCTTCGAGTGCTCCTTCATCAGCTCCTCGCTAAGAGATGAGCCTGCGGTGCAGCCCGCTCGAGGAGAGCTGGTCGCAGGTTTGTTCCTGAGCACGATGCATGTGTGTTAAGGTGAATAGGAATTATACTCACTTCAAGGAGAGATGAGGCCCTTGTGTTGACTACATTATCATTTATACTAACAAAAAGAGCTTAAAATGTTAGCATATTCTTTTGAAAACGGAGCTTTGCATCCCATTAAGAGGAGGGAAACAGAACCCGCAGCGCATTATATTTCCAAGCGCCTGTCAAGAAACGCTTACGGCTGTCGCCTGCTTACTGAGCATTCAGCAACAGGAATAAATTGGGAATTGATGCTCGTGTACTGGTCCCCAGATTGAAAGGCAGAAAGCTCCAGTCAATTAGATGCCAACAAAATGCAAGTGTCCAGGGTTCCCAGAAGCTCTGGGAAGTGGAGTTTTCCAGGAGCTTGGGTTTGCTGTGCAGAAGATGTAGCTGGGAGTTGGGTTTTGGACGGTGAGGGTGTTCAGGTGAGATTCCCCAGCTTTCTTTCAAGAGATGCAGTGCTGTGAATCATGGAGCTGTGATTTGTGGCCTGGCTGGAACGGAATGGAAAAGCAAACTTAATTAACATCTCAGTTCTGCACTTTGGTTTGGGAAGGGCATGTAAGCATCATATGTAAGTGGTGATTTACTGAGAGCTGCTGGCATCAGATGTTTGGCCTAGGGGTGAAGAACAGGCTGAAAGTCTTCAGTTGCAGGTGGATATAAGCTTGTGTCATAGAATCACAGTTGGCTGTGGCTGTCCTGCAGGTGTGTCACATGGCCATGGGGTGCTGAGTACTCCTCCCTGAAGATGCTCATCCACCCTCTGAGGAAGGCAGCAAGTTCTGCGTGCACTGTGTGCCCAGGCAAGCAGTCTCTGTTTTAAGGAAAAAGAAAAGAAAAACCCTGCATCTCAAACAGAAAAACTCAAATAGCCCTTAAACTTCGAAAGCACTTAAAATCTACCTGAAGGGCGTGGTGTAGGCATTGGTCCAGCGCTATCCAACCTGAGAGGAAACAGTGAAGGGAAGGACCAGGCAAATTCTATATCACTGGAAACTGAGACATGAGCACAGTGGTGGGAAGTCTGTGTCATCATGCATGGGCCATCCTTGCTCTGCTAATGAGCAGATGGTCCAGGTTCTCAGGAATGTCCTTCCTGAACCAAAATTCTCCTTGAGGGGAGGAAGCAGGATCAATAAAATGGGCTGTGTGGGGGAGATGTAGCGTTGCTTCCTCAGACTGCTGAGGCTCATGCTGGGAGTGTTTCACAGTTATGTCCTCTGGGTTGAAAGAGATCACTCGTGTACCCTTCACGCTAGTTGCCATCTCTGTAGAGCTGCACACAGAGGATGCGTGCAGCTCCCATAGCAACTCAGGCTGAGTTTTTGGGTGAGAGTTGATGCTTTTATTTGGGCACGGGCTCAGCACAGCACCCTCGCAGAGCAGCTTTCCTGAGCTGGGAAACCAGACCTAAACTTGTGCCAGTGATTGCCTGCCGATGTCTGAAAGGCAATATCCTCAGTTGCCATAAAACATTGCAGAGCTGCTTTAGCCAGCAAACTACAGCTTGTGTCCTGGGCATGGGCAAAGCTTTCCGGGGCTCCACCGTGTGCAAGCTGCAGGGGATCAGGCAACAAATGACATCAGGCAGGCTTTCCTAGCAGGCGGAATGCATCTTTATTGGCATTGGTGTTATCTCAGTGCAGGTCCGTACACCCTGACACGTGCTCCATCTGTCTCTGTAGCAGGTGAAATGAAGATGTCTTGCTGTCCTTTCTCATCAATGTTGGTGCATCCAAGATCCCACTGATACGCAGAGCATTGTTCCCTTCCCTGTCCACTTTGATTAATTTGGTGCCTCATCTCCAAAGCCTGTGAATTTGTCTTGGTTCTGCTCTTCCCCTTTATGCAGGAGTTCCTCCCCCCTCCTCCTTACTGCTGTTGTGCTGCAAAGCCCCTATCTGGGCTGGCCTGACACGGTGAGAGCAGCGGGAGATGATGCGCTAAGACCCTGTGCATTACAGAGCACATAATCCAGTTGTGAATCCTCTTCAGAAGACTCCAGGAACTGCTGCTAACACCAATGGCCAGAGAACCAGCAAAGCGCTGAGGCTTTGCGACACTTCAAACCCAGCGCTATCAGGAGGGCGCTGAGGCTTGCACAAAGTGCTTTCAGCTTTAGTGCAGAGCAGGGAATAAAGCTCAGCAGCAGAGAAGTCCAATGGAAAGGTTTCTTGTGTGTGCAGTAAGATAATATATGGTAATGAGGACAGCACCGAGTTGCTGTAAGTTGTGGGAACTTATCACTGCTCTCTGCTGTTGCGGCACATTCCCAGGATTTGGTTTCGCCAAAGCAGCGTGAATAGATTTATTTTGTATTGTTAGGCTGTCAAGCTACTGCAGAGCAACAACTTTCAGATGATAACTTCACCGGCGTGCAGAACTTGTGAATTACATGCTTTTAGTCCCTGGCAAACAAACGGGGCTGACAGCAGCTCTGCAGAACCCTCCCTTCTCCCTCCCTCCCTCCCTCCCTCCTCTCTCTGTCTGTGGTCAGCAGCTCACCATCAGCTCCAGAGCTGCGGAGCCATTATTAAGAATGACATGAATTTATTCCTAGTGGCAGAGTATAATGCTGCTGTCATGTACATGTAATCAAGGGAACATGTAATCAAGGGAGGGGAAAGGCTGGCTCACTAAAACCTAATGAGAGGTGGGAGATGGAGCTGCTGGCTCCTGCCAGCCACGTTGGGCAGGCAAGGAGAGGGCTGGATTTTAGGGAAATTTTCTTTACAGAAAGGGTAGTGAAACACTGGAACAGTTTGCCCAAGGAAGCAGCTGAGTCACCACCTCTGGAGGTACTGGGGAGGCATGGAGACGTGGTGCTTTGGACTGGTTTAGCTGCAGGCGTGGCAGTGCTGGGTTAATGGTTGGACCTGATGACCTCAGAGATCTTTTTCCATCTCAATGATTCACGGATTCTATGAACTGTGTGTGAGGCAGTGCAGGTAGCAGTAGGGGTTGTGCTGAAGCTTGTCCTTTTCTTACCCCGTAGGTCTCTCATCGACATTTCGGCCTCTGTTGCTGTCTCATAGCAGTGGGGATTTGGCTTTGTGGGCACAGGGTGACTTTGGGGTGCAAAATATCCATTTCTGACTGACATAGGGCACGTGGAGCTGCAGGAAGCGTGGCTGTGAGGGGTGGTAAGGTGTCCCTGTCTGTGGTGGTTGGTGACCCTGTGGCAACGTACCCATCTGGGGCACTCTGCAGTTCAATTATGGCACGAGCACAGGTAATGCCTGCAAGACCAGGAGCTGCTCCTGAGCGTGCAGTGAGGGGAAGAGCAGAGGGTTGAAGCCGTGGGGGTGAAACATGCAGGGATGCTGGGAGGAGAGCCCAGGCATTTGTACAGTTGTTTCTGAGTTTCTATTTGCTTCTGAAAAAGTAAAAATAAAGGCCAGTCCTGAGCTTTCACTGCAGAATGGCTGTCGTTTAGGTTTTTTTTTTTCCCCTTTCTTCGATTCTTCAGAATATCTGCAGGCATTTATTTCTTCTTGCAGCAGGCATTGCACTGCAGGCCTGGTCTGTGTGCCCCTCCTGTGTTCATAGCTACTGGGGAGGAGGAGAACTGCACAGAAATTGCAGCTCCGGTGCCACCTGCGTTGTGGTGCAGAGCGACAGCCTGCAAAGTTTTGCTCTCTTTTTCTTTTTTAATATTCCAGCAGTGTTTGAGACTGTATCAAGAAACTTCTTTGAAAAGGAAATAAGCCCATAAATTATAGCATAGCCTTTGCAGAAAGGCAAAAGGAAGACAAGATTGTTTAAACATATTGTTTGCTGACCTTGACAGTTTACTTGTAATGTTATTTAAACATTTGGCTTTGCGGGGCGGTGCGCTTATTTATTTATTTAATAAGCCGCCAGCTCACAAATTGCAAAACTTCTGCAGTTTCTCTTATCTTCCGCAGAACCACTGAGATGGCAAAATATATTCTCTGTCTCAACAATTCAGTCTATATTTGCATGAGGAAATTGGAAAGCGAGTTGTTTTTCTTCGTTTGCATGACAATACCCCGAGCGCAACGCAATCCGCCGTTTAATTTGCGGTAGTTAGTGTGCGAGAGGAGCGGCCCGGCGGCTTGGCTCGGTTTTGTTGCTGATGTCGTTGGCATCATGATTAAAATTGATTTATAAGTAATGGCGAAGAAATCCAAACGATGTGTTTATTCCAAGTGGGGGCATCGGGTTTCCACCTCCTCCTGAATTTCTGCTGAATGCATTTTCAGGGTTGGGCTTCTCATCCGTCAGCTGCTTTTGTGTGGGAAACAGCAGATGCAAAAATGAGAATGGGCAGCAACAACAGCAGCAAGTGCTGCTCCTCGCGGTGTCCAGGTGGGATGCACACCTGGGTTCTGTGCCATCAGGCTGTTCTTCACCTCATTCTTGTTTTGTTGCTTCACTTTGGATGCAGCAGAGCCTCTCTGCTGCTCTCGGCTCAGGAAGATCAAGGGGAATTGGTTGGAATGGGGAATCCATTTTATGCAGGGAAAATGTGCAATAAAGCACTGATGCCAGGCAGCCACCGGTTTAGGATTATTTCATGCTCGTGCTACCAAAGGTGGTTTTATGTTTTGGGTGGGATCTGAGCATAAGAAGTCTGCTTGTGAGCTGGGATTGTGCACCCAGGGTTCCTTTCTCTCTTTGGGCTGCAAAGGAAATCTCAGGTGACTGATTTATTCTTCACTATCTGACTTGAGATATCTATAGGTAAATGAATTTCTCTCGTCCCATTTGCTTTGAACAACTTTGAAGGGTTTTGGTGGGTGGTTTTGTTTTGTTTTTGGTGTTTTAAGAGGAATTAAATTTCCTGGTTGTGGTGGTACATCACTGGATTAATCCTCAAGCTGGAACCAATCCCTTTCAAACAAGAAAACAGAGTTACTGTTCTGAAGCTGTTGGGATAGCAAGGAGTGTTTTGCATGGTGGCTAAGTCACAAAAGAGATCCCAAAGGCAGAGTTAGGCCAATGCCAAAGAGGCTTTGAAAATCCCTGTTTACTCTCTGGGATATGCAGTAGCAGAGAATTTGAGTAATCCTTGTACTTCTTCAGCATAAAGAAATATTAACGTTAGATAGCGATACCTGACTTTGTAGAAGAGTAAAAAAGCCAGAAAGATGGAGTGGGAGAACTGTGTAGGAAATGAAAATGCATTTAGCTTCCCTCTACAAGTAAGGGCCAGTGTTGGGAGAAGGATGAGGCATTGGTCTGTTCTCAATATGGGGCACTGAGGAGGAGCTAGAAGATAAATTTACACACAGCTTTAATGATTGCAGTTGTCTTGGAGCATATTTTCCTCGTGTTCAAGTGCTCAAGGTGTTGTAGATGCAGAGTTGGACTTTGAGGGGCCAAACTTGCAGTGTCAGAGAACAAAGTGCTGTGGCGAGGCTCATGGAAGTGCTTACAAACTCTGATAGGAGCACCTCCGAATGAAGGGGTTTCTCCTCCAGCACAGCTGCAAGCGGTAAAGCCACTACAAGTTGTGCACCTTATGTTTCCATTAACAACAACCCATAGGTGTGTCAGAAGTGTGGGGAAGTCAGGGCCGTGTCTTCTTGTACCACAGGGAGCCTGGCTGGGCAATGCTGCCCATTTGACCCAGCTCCATCCCAGCAGAGGGAAGGCAGCAAACGCTGGCAGCTTTTTGCATATCTGTAGATTGCAGGTAATGTTTGCCATTTAGGGTATTTCAGGGGAGACCTGGTTCTATAAAGCATTCATGAGCTCTGCCCTCCTGGTGTGCATTTTTTTCCCCCCTGGTTATTAGGAAATATTCAAATACTGTAAACAAATGTCAGTCTGTGGAATATTCATGAAGTCTCCTGTTCAGGTCGGTCCCCCAAGTCACTGCTGGCTGGAATACATCAAGCTAATGCTGATTACATACATTTAGGTTTGAATAAAGATATTCCACCAAATAGTCTCAGAACTACAAAAGCAGTTCTGCGCTATGAGCAGAAGAGGCTCAGTCACGTCCCCGTGCCACAGAGCTGTGGATGGGTGCTGGTTTCCCATGTGTTTGGCCTGACACAAGGGTGCCATTGATTTCTGCTAACCCCAGTGGCATTAAATTTGTGTTGAAACATTGCATCCAGGCTTCCCTCCCCAGGCAAGAGCAGCAATTACATCCCGTAACGTGACAAAATGGCAATGGTTTGAAATGTTGTAAAAACATAAAAATTAGAAAAAAATTTAAAAAAAAAAAAAAAAAAAAAAAAAAGAATGAAAACCCTTTAGATGAGTTGTGGTCTTTCATTTCAGCAAGCATATGGTTCATGGTGCTTTGGAAATAAATAATTTCATTTCAAAAGAAGACGGCATAAGTTTCTGATATGGAGTTGGCTGAGGAGGATGTGCCACTGCATTGAAAATGACTTTGTAAATGCTTTCTACTTCAGTCAATAAGTGCTTCAGACAAAATAATGCCAGGCAGTGAGAAACCAACTGGGGCTGAAAAGGAAAGGAGAACAATCTGGTCAGAGCTTGGCCTTGCTGCCTCTGGACTTGGATAATAAAAGGTGAAGGGAAGGGATGCTTTCATTGGCGTCACTGAGGAGCACGGTTAGGCGGATGGCGTTTGGCCATCAAAGATGTGATAAGAGCCAGGAGCTGAAAGTTACTAGAAAATAAAGATAGCCCTGTTTAATAGGGAGGCTAATTAGCACTCAGCATTGTGTCAGGGGTGATGGCAGATTCTTTGTTCTTGGCAAACTTGCAGATAGACGTTCTGCTAACATCCAGGAGCTCTGGGTGGAGCCCAGTATGGAGGGCAGCCCCACTGGTTGTGGTGGTCCTGAAGATGTGGAAAGTGCTGGAATTTGGTCTCAGGTCAATGTGGGCACTGCTGCAGTGTGTGTCTGTCCAAGGAGAGTCTCACTGTGCTGCCTGCAGTGGCCACTCGCTTTTTAGTAACCATCTTTAGCATGCGAGCTGCAGGGAGAAATAATTACATCTAATAGGAACGGTGGGTTCCCAATGAAGATGTACTGTGCCTGTACACAGCATGCTCCTAATGAACAGAAATGTCAGGCCGAAATAATAGATGAGAAGGATGATGTGCTTTGAGGTGTGCTGTGTTATTACCCTGCCTTTCTGTGAGGTCGTTCAGAGCTGGTGTGCTGTTACTTGAGGTGCTGAGGGGAGGACCAGTGAGTTTATTGCAAAGAAGGGAATCCCACACTGCTGTTAAGGATGCTGATACGGGGGTTAGTCCAGGTTTGTTTGCCAAGCATCTCCAGGAAGAAGTGGGAGTGGCTGGGAGGGGAAGATGCCTTTTGTTTGGGCATGTCAATCTCATGTGGAGATGGGGAGAAGCAGCTCCAAGATGCATCCTGTAGCATACACCTCCTCACTCCCCCTCTCCTTTTGATGGCATTGTACCCTGTGCCATGTTATCTCCCTGGAGCCTGTAGTGGGACAGTGGGAGGCTCTGTGCCTTCTGCCCTACATCTCTTAGCATTTCCCCCTGGTACTGCCATCACGCAGCCTTGCTGAATTTCCACAGGCTGCTTTGCTAGCTGCTGTTTTTCCCCTGGTGCACCTGCTTGGAATCATAGAATCACAGAGTCATTCCCATTGGAGAAGATCTCCAAGATTCCCAGCCCCCAACCCACCCCCATGCCAGTTGCCACATCCCCATGGATGGTGACCCCCCACTCCCCAGCTGCTGCGCAGTGCAGCACTGCTGTTTCAGAGAAGAAATTGTTCCTACTACCCAACCTGAATAAAATGCAGGAGCCCTGTACCTTGCTGCTATTTTTCCACTCCCTGTTGAAACTGCTGCATAAGGATATTTTCAGAAGTCATTGCCCCCTGCGGATATTATCACTTAATCTTTTCTTTTTCATCTTAATAAAAACTGGGCATGAAAGTCACTAGCTGAAAACATCCCTGTCCTGCACTGCTGGTGTCTCACAACAGCGTTTTTAAGATCATAGCTCATAACCACGGGGAGAGCTCTCCAAGGAGGGAGTGGGGAGTAACTTTCTGTTTATAGCCATTTACCTTCAGCTGTAATGTATTTAAGAAAGAAAATTGCTACTTACACTGGCGAAGCAAATTGGCTTACGCTCAGTAATAGGTTTCTAGCGTCTGTCTAGGAAAGGTCATCCTGGAGACTCCTGCACTCCACAGAACTTCATCATCATGGCTGGGATGGAAACAGCACAGTCCCAAGCTGCAATTCCCTCTGTGTATGAAGAGCACTTCTTGTGTTTGCCCACCATCACCGTGGCCTGGCTGGGATGCAGGCTTGTCCTCGGTGTCCCCTTGTTAGGGTAGGAGCTGCTCAACGTGAAAACGCCACGCCACGTCCCTCAGACCTGCTGGGCTGCATTGCCTGCTGCTCTGCTGTGTCTCACCCTGCAGTGCATCAGCCCAAGGTCCTGCTGCAAAGGGCTCTTCTGATTTAACGCTATGAGCCATCACCGTGGCAACAAATACAGATGTTGTGTTGGCAGCAGTGACGTCTCACAGGTCCCCGAGGAGTCTTTACCCTTGAGTGCATTTAGCTGATAGTGAAACCAAGGGGAACGCCAAACAAGCAGGTTGGAAAAGGGGTAGTGGCCTTTTTTTTGTTCCAATTGGGCTCTAGAAGTGCAAATTATCAGGTCAGGTAATGTAGCTGACTGTCATTCTGTGTGCAAATCTCACCCACTTATCTGTCTGTGCAACTGTAAAGCGAGCAGCATTACTGGCTGGCAAGAGCCACTGTTGTGACCAAGCTGGCAAAGTAATTATCTTAATAATTGAATAGCAGCAACTGCAGTAGTACAGCTATGTGCTTGGTCATTCGTATTCTTACCTTCATTGAAGCCAGCCAGCAGGATAGAGTTTTGTTATCAACAGGTGAAGTAAAACCATCACAGATATTAGTGGTTTGGGGTGGGGACATCTGGCCCTTGAGTGCACATCAGGATCCACTGGCAGCTGCAGGGCACATGGCATGGGGAGGGGTGGGGTGGGGGACTGAAATGCCCCAGGAACCGTATGGTGAGGACAGGAGGGTGGAGAGAGTGCCCCAAACCAATCTCTTGCAGATATAATCTTGAGAGTGGGACCAAGTGGTGATGGCAGCAGAGAGAGCTCATCTTTAACGTGTGCTGCTGTGTTGGTTGGCAGGGTGCTGCTGGTGGTCCAGCAGTCCAGCTCTGCCGTGGGAGGGTGGCATGCTGGTATTTTTCCCTCATCTCAGCGCTGCTTTGCATCCCCCAGGGCTCAGCTCTGCTCTTTGCTCAGTTCTCCTCTTGTCGTGCACTGCCTACTTGAACCAGGACTGGTGACCCGAACACTGGCCTTACCTTTAATTGAATAATTTCCTGTATCACCGTTGCCCTGGCTTCATTTGCCCATCACAGCCCAATTGGCAAACAAAGCACATTTCCCAAAGCAGTCTGCAGGCTCAGATGTTTTCTTCCACCAGCCCGTCGTTGCAATCCAAAGATCTCCCCCATCCTCTGAGGTCGCTGCAGCACTAAACTTGGGTGAGGTTGGAAGCTCCTGGGCAGGAGGAGCTCCACAGGTGGTGCTGAGGGTTGGTTGGTTGGGTAGGGGGAACAGGAGTCGCATCAAAGGTTCACTGATGCTAAGGGGATGCATAGGGCTCCTTATAGGGGAAGTAAAACGTGAAGGTCAGAGTGGTACCAAATGATGCTTTCAAGCTGAAGAAAGGGAAGAAAAAGAAAACATCATATGGGAGTTGTCTTTGGTCTGTTTTGTGATTCTGGACACAGCAGGCTCAGAGGGCAAACTTCTCATAGGAGGCGTCCCTGATGCTCCGCTGCAGCTGAATGCTAATCGAGATGATGTTTGTTCCCTCCCAGCAGCTTTTTCCCCTCTGTGTTATGTTTTTCAAACAAACATCCTAGTGAAATCTTCCCATTTATTTCAGTTGCATTTTCTCGCCGCCTCGTTTCAGTGCTGTTTGGTTCTTCCCCCTTCTAATAGGGTACAGCAATAAGAAACCAAGGTGGGAAGAGGCAGTGTGTTTTATTTCTTCAGCTGCAGAGAAGAGGCTCGCTTTCCTTCATCCAGCCCCTTTTTTCCATGTTTTTTTTTCTTCTTTTCTCCTTTTTCTTCCCCTTAACAATGCATCTCATCATCCCTTGTCAACTTAGGTTGAGATTCGCCAAGGATTTCAAAAGTGCTTAGGAGAAACTGATTGATGGACCAACAAAGCTGTCAAAATAGCTTAAGAAAATGAGGTTAAAACTAAAGATGATAATTAGTGAAATCAATAAGAAGGAAAAAGGCTGGAAGGGTTTCCAGCTGCTAGACCTAGTGGGGATCAGAAAGGCAATCTGCACCTGGAGTAGAGACTGTTAGGAAACGAGCTGAGGTCTTCTGCAGGAAGACATGGAGACAGACAGCATTTGACATTGTTTTCATCATATGCCAAACACTTTTTTGGGGAAAAAAAAAAATCAGAATATTCCCCTGGAAAACACTTTGATTGATGTACCTTGAGAGTTGTCGTTCAAATATGCCATACCTTTGCTTCCCTCTGTATGCAGGTCTTTGCTGCTGATTTGCAGAGTGACTCGTGGGAAGGACTGACAGGGACCTTCCTGGGGAGGGCAAGGAGGAAAGTGATTGCATGTTGGATTTCTTCCACTAATTGATCACGTTTTGATCAAGGGATAGACTGCAGAATAGCCGGAGGCAATACAAGTTGTTAATCCCCTGCAAGCTGGGTGGAGCAGAGCTGGGCAATGCCTCTTCCAGCCAATTCTGCTGTGGAGCAGCCTGGCATCTCCTGCTGCACGCGGACAAACAGTCAAAGGCTGCATCTGTCTCACAGATACTTAAGGTTAAAAGAAAGGCAGCATATGGTGCACAGCTCCAGGGCTGTGAAGTAAGAACTGCTGTAAGCAGAGACAGAAGTCACCTGGCAGAGCTGAGGTAGATGTGTCTAAATAAGACTGGAATAGCTGGGGACAGCATAGGAAGACACCAAAACCAGGAGGTCCCTGTTGGCATTGCTGCTCCCCTGGTGAATTATTTGAGTGCTGGCCAGCAATTCCAAATTCTTGGCAAAGTTTTGCAGTTGCCCTCATGTTGCTGCGCAGCTCACAGCAGTGATGAGCACGTGGAAGTACATGACAAGCGTGATGGAGCACTTCACACTTGATACCCCATTTGTAAATATGTATCTGCATGCAGAGGAATTGTCTTGAGCTGGTCAAAACACAATTATTTCATTTTCCTTCCCATTGAGGGTTGTTGTTGTTTAGGAATAAATTGCTGCTGCTGCTGCTGATTTACAAGGGCAGAAACGATGGCATGAAATGGGCTCAGTGAAGTGATTTTGAATTTCCACTACAATTACTCATCTCTTCAACCATATGATTCCCTTTTTCTCGCATGCACCAGCCAGGTCCCGGTTTTGTTTTGCTCACTGCGCTGCACTGCTGCCCTGTGAGGTTTGCTCAGGGGCTGAGCATGCAGAAACAAACCTGAAGTGCTAAACTGCACTTTAATAAAGCAAGCAGGCAGAGAAGGTGCATCCCCAAACCCCACGGCAGCCGAGGGATGCTGATACTCTGGCTTGAGCGGGGAGGTTCTGCGTGCCTTTTTTCATACCTACTAACTGCTGCATAATTTCCTTCTTTGTGCCTCTATTTATTTGCCATTACAATGCAAAAAGCTTCCTGCTCAAGGAGTCCTCACCAAGCCCACCTCACCTCTAAAGCTGCTGGTATCTTCTGAGGGGGATGAATAAGTGAGGTTTTGTGCATCGCTATTAAAGCTGTTTGTAGCCCTAGGGGTAACTTCGTTATTAGAAAGGGAATACAGCCTCGGGTTGAGGTTCATCTTATGGTTTCTTCTGCCATCCCTTCAGTTCATCCTTTCCCCCAGTTCATGTCTAAGTGGGTCTTGAGGTCACGGGGGGATGCTGACCCATTCAGGACAGTGGGATTTTGGCTGGCACCACCAATTCAGGGTTGTTTTCCCCATCTTGATTTGTTTTGCAGAGGGTGTGCGCTGGGGACTCCAAAGTCACTAACAAAAAGCTCTGGCAATGCAGTGCTAATACAAAACCACGCCAGCTACACTGAGTTCTAAGTAGTGTAATGAATGTGAACGACTTGGGTAATGTGATTTATTATTGGCGGCATGAATAGAAAAATAATAAAACAATATAATCATTCTGCAAGAAAAATGTGGTTTTTTATTATTATTATTCATACTTCGAAGCTTGTTTACAAGGCAGGAATGAGGTCAGCCTCTTAAAGAGAGCCACCGATGCCAGATCCTCAACTTTGTGCCTGTCAGGAGATGTAATCCCCTTTTCCCCAAGTTCATTTGTGTGGGGAATTAAGCTCCCCACTTTCATTATCACTAATAGACCTTGCCTGCGCCTAAGTGCTGAATTGATAACCGAAGCTTCACAGCTTGACGGGCAAAATGTTTTTTCATGCCTGGCAAAGGGAGCGATGTGCTGGGAGATGGGATTTGCTGTGTTAGCTGGGTAGGGCAGGAGCTGGGGTAGGATGTGGGGGGCAGTGGGGAGGTACCGGAGCTACAGGTCAGAAATGAGGGGTGGCTGAAATATTGCATGCAAAAGCAGCCATGTCCTCTGAGCCTTCTGTTTTCCCAGGGATAAATGGGCATTGCCTATAGAGCGTGCTGCATCCAGCAACTCTTCTCAAAAAGGCAGCATCCCTCCTTTTATTTTGCATTCTGCCTCTTGCCCAGCACAGCAATATTAACAGAGACCAGGGCTAAGCAGCACTTCTTTCCCTCTGTATTTTGCATCAGCCCCGCTGTACTGAAGACCGATTGGATTTTCCATTACTGCTGTAGGTTACGATCCTCTGGTTACTTTGCCTGTAATTTTCATGTTTGCCTTTTAATATTTCTTACGAGATTGAAAGCTCTGGATAAGAAGTGGTAAGCTTTTGCTCAGCGTGCTACAGAGGAGCTACTTGAATTTGAATGATGTGCGAGGAGGGTGAAGAGATAGCAGGCTTTGCACGACCGACGGGAAGGGCTGGGGCTGAGCATGGGATGCTGCCTGCCACTGTGGAAAACCATTTCTTAAAGCCCAGCAGTGCTAAATCTCCGTGCTTTTGTAATGACAGCTTCTGCTACCATCCACGCCGCCCATGTTTTTCAGTAAAGTAATTCTTTTGGATGCCTTGTATATAGATAGATGGGTTTTTATGGGGAGAGGGTTATTTATTTATATAAAAATATATATCTCTATCTATTGTCAGCTGGCGTTACGCGGAGCATAAAGCAAATCTCTGGCTTCTGCATGCCCAGCTCAGCTGGGATCACATCACAGTGGGCTTTGTGAGGGCAGGAGGGAGGCACAAACACCATTCCCCTTCTGGAAGGGGCTGCTGGGGCACTGCTGCGTGGTCATTGCTGTGGGATGCTGCTGGTGTGTGGGGGACTTCAAGTAATTCCTGGGTGTTCCGGGAGAGAGTAACTGAATCTGAGCATTTATGGCACCTTATTTTTCTCTCTGTCATAAAAAAACACCTCCCTAGGTTCTTTTCCTCCACCAGACCCAGATGGTACAGTGCCAGGCTGCAGAGTGTTTCTGCTCTGGGACCCCGCTATTGCACTTAGATGTAGCTGCTTTCATTAGTTCCCTACTTTATAACTCATCAGTCTTTTTCCCCTGCCAGAAAGTCTCAAATGTGCTGAGGAATATTCAGACCTTTTTTTGGCAGACAGCAGAGATAAGTGGATAATAAAACATGCCTCGAAAATATTCTCCTTCCTATTATTAGTCGCTTTCTTATTAAACTAGCAAAGGGGAAAAAAAATCCCGTTACGAGGCAGCACGCTTTCCGTGCTGTCGGTTCATGTCCAGGCGCTTGCAGGAATGGAACTCTCGCAATTGTTTGTTGATTGGCTCCATTAATCAGTGGCTGTAGGCTCAGCTATGTATTGCCATCAGTGTGCACTGCTGAAGTCCCCCCCTCTGCCTCCTTTTATGTTCCCATGAAACTCTGGAAACGCCTCAACCACAGCTTTAGCAGGAGTGAGAGGAGACAGATCTGCAGCACTACCTGCTCTGCTTTGAGCGAGAACAAAAGCTCCCTGGAATAGCAGCTGTTATTTACTCCTCTCTCATCAGCAGATTTGACCTAATTTGGGGCTCCCCAGCCTTTGTTTCCAGCACCTGGTTGCAGTGCATCCAAATGTTTGCAAGGGCTGGGTGTGCTGGGTGGGGGTGATGGGGAACGGCTGCTCCTGTGGTTGCAAAGCAGATCCCACACCCTGCCGACCCAGCTGGTGGGAAGCCCATAGGATGCTTTGGTCTGTGGCTGTGCATGTCTTGCACGGCCCAACAACCACGCAGCACATGTGGCCATATGGCAGGCTCTATTGCAATGGGAGCTGCGTCGGCTTCAGGTACATCTGAGGTGTTCTCAGGTGACAGCACTTTTCTCCTGTAAATGCACTGGGGTTTGTTGTGGCTTCCCACTTAAAATGGCCCTCCTGTGCTGGCAAGGAGACAACCAGTAGAGCGATGCCCTGGTGAGGAATGCAGGAGCCCAGATTCATTTTTCAAAGCTGGCAAGCAGAGCTGGTGATTTATCTGCTGTCATCCGTCCAAGCAAACCTTCCCCACCAGGTGAGCCAGGCAGGAAGGGAGGCTCACGGAACAGGAAACACAGAGAAGCTCCGTCAGGTTCCTCACATAGAGTTGGCTGCTGTTTGGAGCCCTGAAAGTAATTAACAGCACTGACTTGAAAAAGAAAACCTGGAACCTCTCTCCTGTACAGTGTGTGATTCAGCATTCGTAACTGCCTGAGCGCACAGTGGTGGCAGCAGCAGGGAATAACTGCTCTTCCCCTCTCATCATTGTGTCTCAGAGGTGTTGGGTTCCAAAGCCAGGAGTGCAGAGCACTGCTTGAAAAGGGGTTCTCAGAGGTGAGAGGGAAATGCAGCAGCAGCAGAACGTTTCCTTGCAATGCATGCACATATTGGAGAGGTCCTAAAGATGCACTTTGGCTCTGTGGTGGAATTAAGCCCAGCCTTACTGCAGGGATTGTTCTGTTTCAACCTTGGTAGAGCTGCAGAGGTTGTGCTGATGGCACACGCATGTCCAAAGCCCACCCTGTTTGCAAACCATTCTTGGGCATGATGGGCAAGGGAGGTGAGTGCTGTGCCATACAGCCATGTCTGGAGGAGGCTGGCATGTTTAATCAAAGAACTATCTGAGCTGGAAGGGACCTTTAAATGTCATCTAACCCAATTCTCCTGCAGGGTACAGGGACATCCACAGCTCAATCCTGTTGTTTAATGCACTTTCCGTCCAGTGATGGTGGGAAGGGGGGGGTGAAGGTGGGACCGCTCTCTCTTGTCCAGTTGTAATGATGAACTGTGGAGAGAGATATGGAGTGCTGGGCAGTCATGGCCGACATACTGGACTCAATGCTTAATGTGGTCTTTAGTTGGCTCCATGCTATTAATGAATTTAAGGTCTGGATTTAAGGTGCCTGGATTTTCATGCTGCTGTCTCCTATTGGTTTCATTTTCACAGCGCAGTGCAGGTAGCCTAGCGTACCCAGCCAGGAAATAAACCAGCAGAGAGCTCACATCCAAATAACATCAGGGGTCTTTGATCCTGTGCCGTTAGTGCTTTCTAATAAGGCTGCAGAGAAACTGTGCCACCTCCCAGGTCACTCCTCATACATGGGGATCGCTTCCTTTCAGGCACTTTGGGTGGGAGCTGCATGAGCCAGGGCTGCAATCCTCAGAGGTTTCTCTGGGTCAACAGCTTGGCTGGGAAATCAATCAGACAACCCAAGATGCTGTCAAACAGGGCTGGAAATTCTCTATTCCTGTTGTACCTAACAAATAATGTGAGTCTCCAGAAACATGTGTTGTTTTTTTTTTAAACTAGAAATGGGAAATTAATCATCTGCCATTGAAGGAACATCTGGCAGAAGGTTGGAGATGGTGGCCATGGACTCAGGTCAAATTTTAGATTATTTTAACTGCATCACTTTCATCACTTTTCCCTAAGTCCCTCTTTTTGTTTTACACTTGCTGTTTCAGATGGCTGGGCTGTTCTTGACCTCCTGCCTCGTATTCTCATGGTTTGTTACTGCTCATTGTTAAAGAGTCGCTGTGCTCTGCACCAGAATCAATGTGGTTCAGGCCTAGGTAAATGAATCCCGTAGTGAGTCGATTATAAGCACTTTGGGACCCTTCTGAGTGTAAAGAAGTTATACAGTGTGAGCAGTTATCTTGTCATTTGGATAGTGAGATGAATGGGCTCTTTAGAAGTATCCAATAGGTGTGGATAGTTATTGCTATTGAAAAGCTTCCACCTGACGCTTGGTTTAATTGGAAAAATTATCTCAAAACCAAATGCCTGAAGGTCTCCTTTCTTCCCTTGTGGCAGCACAACCTGGGTTAGGTTGGGCCATTACAGCTGAATGCCGAGATCTTGCCTGCTGGTATCAGTACAAAGCCAGTGAAATGAACAACCTATTGGTATTAGTGATGGCACAGGGCATCTTCCTGAATAAATGGAAGTTATAGATATGAGACGTGATTCCCTCTGCCCTCACCTTTTCCTGATGCGTTGGGTACAGTTTGTGTTTCCAAAGCTGACCTTTGGTCTTTGATACCCCTTTGATTTTTATTACCCTTCTCAGTCAGATGTCTTGAAGAACCCTGTAATTTCTCATCTCTTTTAACATAATGAAGCATGTGAAGTACTAGCTAATTTATTAGTGCTCAGATCACTTTTATTAATGCTCTTAACGTGCCGGTGATAGGGCTAGGACTGGGAGAGGGGGTTGTTTTTAGATAAAAGGAAGGCGATATTTTATTCTGAAAAGTAATGCAGAACACAGTGAGACTTGTGATAAATCATGTGCTTGGCACCACCACGGCTGTGATTGAAATTGATGGGAATTGTGGGGGAATTTGCCCATCATCTGTGGCAAATCTCAACTGCAGTTGGCGCTGTCTGTTGTGAGCATCGCCACGCGGCAGTGTCGATCCCGTATTCCTGTGCTCGTTCTTCATGTAAAAAGGGGCCCTCCAGCAGGCTGTAAACTTTACGACATGATGGAACAAACCGGCGCTAAAACGCAAGCTTTTTGTCATAACCAAACGCAGCCACTTCAGGGCCGATGGGCTGTGAAGGAAGGGGGAGGCAGCAAGCAGCAAGTCCTTGCAAAGAATGCAGAGCCGGGCTGGAGCGAGGCAATAACCTCACAGTTGCTCTCCTGACTCTAATAACCCAACTGCTCATCAGGAGCAGAGCTCGGCGGTGCTGGAGCGCTGCACTCAGTTACGGCCCTTAATGAAACATTAATTCATCCGATGTGGCACTCGGAGCTGATAACTCATGCAGGACCAGCGTGGTGTGCACGCCCAGAAGTGTGGTTTCAGTGTGTGCTTTTAAACATGTCCCTTTTTCCCCTTGCTTTTTTCTCCTTCTTTGCAAGCAGTGAGTTGATCACAGGTCACAAATCTCTTCCTGGCGATGTCTTTTCACATCTCTCTCCTGTAAGTGCCCTCTGTCTCAGTGCATGTACAGTATAGATGGTCAACTACCTGTGCAGATGGAAGTAGGATTTTTCCCCCACATCAGTTGACCCAACAGCAGATTTTATCCTTTTTTTTAAATTTCCTTTTCCAGAGAAAGTCTTTTATTTTTTAGCGCAGGCTTCCAGCAGGAGCTGCTTGCTTCCCGTCAGCCACTTGAGCATATCAGGGTGAGAACACACTGCTAATTCTGGCCAAAAATGTGATGGCTGCTGTTTAACCCGAGCCTCGTTTGCTCTTGAGACCTACCAGCTTTTCAGCAAAGCGCTTGCAGAAAAAGATGTTGAAGTGGTGAAATCCTCAGCGCCTCCATTTCTTTTTGCTGAGCTTTCTCGTAGAAGCAAATTTCCACACGAGCTGTAAATGTTCCTTCTTTCCCCTGTTCATGAATTATCCAGTGCTATTCCAGTGCCTCGTGGCAGAGATCAGTCAGTGAATAGGTGCTGTCATGAAGCACTCCAGAAGTGTAATTAATGGCTCAACCTGCGGAAGGAGCTTAAATTTAGAGCTGCAAACTCTTGCGTGCTCTCAGCTGCTCTGCATGGAGCACGTGCTTCACGGGGTCTGAGGGCTGAACTGGGATGTGCAACCTGCTCATAGAACAGAACCAGGCAGACATGGTTGGCAAAGACCTCTGAGATCCCCAGTCCAACCCCGTCCCATCGTGCCCACATCCCTCAGTGCCACATCCCAAGGGACGGTGACTCTCCACTTCCTGTGCAGCACCACTCTTTTGGAGAGGACATTGTTCCTAATATCCAACCTGAGCCTCCCCATGCACAACTTGAGGCCATTCCCTCTCGTTCCATCCTTCCTCCAGCCCAGCTGAGATAAACAGCTGTAATTAAAAACAACGATGCATTGGATTTCCAGCATTTCTCTTTATTCCCCACCAGGCTGCCAAAGACCGGGCAAATGGAGGTGGGAGTTAGTTTTAATATTGTGTCAGAAGTCTGCTGAGCTGTTGGGCTTCTTTCTCCACCATCTGCCGTGGTCCTGCTGCCCTCTTTAGTCCTCTTCAGGTCCCTCCTGCCTCCATTAGTGCGAGGCAGTAAAGAAAATTACAGTATAGCCCGCTCAAAGCTGCTGTATGGGATGGTTTTTATGAAGGCAGAAGTAAATACCAGTGACCTGGCAATTACTGGAGCATTGTTTATTCCAGTGCTAAGTGCAGAAGCCGCAAGCCTGTTAAACTGTAGGAACATGGAAACCTACTATAAGAGAGATCAAAAGCAGCTCACTTTTGAATATTTTTTTTAAAGGTGATGCCCGATGTGTTTCCTTCCCAGTGCTTTCGCTCTTTCCCCTGCAGCGTTGTCCCTGGTTGGGGTGGAGGGAAGGGGATGCTCATCTTTGGATGGACATACCCTGATCATTAGCTTTAAAGTCTCTTGCTGCAGCATCAGGCTGGAATACATGGAGCTGAATAATGTCGTTCAGTGTTACAAAGCAATTCGTTAATGGGCAAATGCAGGGGGACGGTGGCTGCTGCTGGCCAGGAGGGGTGGAGCGAGGAGCGGGTTATGGGCTGCGTCTGCCCATTCCATTTCTGTGGGCCACGGAGCAGGAGTTGAATCTTGGGAAATAACGAAGCGGAATTCATTCTGATTTAAGTACCTTTTTAATGCTTAACCGCACGAATTATCTTCCTGTTAACTGGAGGATTTGAAATATCAGTGAGCATCCACACAGCCGTACCTTGCGCTGCCCTCGGGAGGAGTGGGGCTGTGGGCTCAGGAGGCAGCGAGGGACGCACTGTCTGCGCTGGGAGGTGTGGGCACTGCGATGGGCAGCGATGCCCTCAGCATCACTCCGGCTCCATGGCTGAGCTCCAAGGCTGGGGCTGCCTTGGAAAAGTCTCTGGTTGCTGGAGGTGGAGCAGGAACCTCACTGCCTTCTCTCGGCGCAGTGGTCGAAGCCACAGCTCTCATGGCTCTGCTACCAGAAAGCTCATCTGCAGAGTGAAGGGGCTTGTTTGCAAGAGGGAAACCAGAATCCGCCTTACCTTTGCATTGCCTTCCTGTAGAAACCCTTTTATTATACCTTTATTGTATGTAAGGTTTTCCCCTGCCAAGGCTTTTTTGCTTGGCCTCCTGGCAGGGGAGGAAGATCCTTGTTCTTCCCTTTGCATCCCCCTTGCAAAGCCCTGTTCCGTCTCCTCCCTGAAAGGAATGAGCTCCCATGGCTGGAATTAATGGCTTGCTCATTCCCTTTGCTGCAACTACTTTCCCCTGATCTGGGTAGCATTTCCCCACCAGCTCCGCTTCCATTGGTCACTAACTGGAGGGTTGTGGCGTAGTGTGCATAGTGGGGGCAGTTTGATGGCTGAGCTTTTTTTCCAACCTTTATGATTCTATGGTTTCTGTTTGGCTGCTGCAGTGGGCAGTTGGTAATCAGCAGCACTCTAATCCTTAGGGTGTTTTTAGTGGAGTCGGGGCCTGATTTTGATCTTAGTTGTAGGGTTGTAAGTCCTTGCTTGGCTTCAGCACAGTCGATCCAGGCTTTGTAACAGCGTGAGTGAGATAAGAGTCCTCTCCATCCCCGCGCCCAAGCCCTTGGAGAGTCAGAGTCAATATATACTCCCAACCTCATAAATCTATACGTGAACTTGGCCGCCGTTTCCCCACAGTAATGCAAATCAAAGTGGCATTCTCCCCTCCCCTCTCTCAACTGAACTGCCACTGGACAATATAAATCTAAGCATTAAGTGGAGCTGCCGACCCAGAGGGTGTCATAAAAGACAAGAGAGCAGCCCCAGCGTGCCTTGGTAGCCAAAAGATTGGGGATGCTGGGGTAGAAAGAAGGGACGACAACCAGTCGTGGTGGTAGAGATGTGCTGGGGTGAGGTGAGGGAGGTTGGGTGAAAATGCTGATGGAAGTGGTGTAAAGGATGGCAGTGCCAAGCCCTGTGCACCAGAACACGTGGCGCTCCCCTTGTGCTGGGGGTTTGCATGAGCTATGATGGGCACACATCATCTTGCCGACCTCAGTTCTCAGTGGTGCTCAGATTCGTGGCTTCGCATCAATAGGAACAATATTAATTTGCCAGCCTGACTCGGCTGGAGGGCCTGGTGCAGAGCTGGTGTTGGCTGAGCAGTGTGGTTCCAATATGGAGCAAGGGGGAGAGGGGACTGTTACACAAAGTTTTCCATCGCTGGTCTTTGCAGAAATGGTCCCAGTAACAGTTGGATGTACTCCACCACCATCTCTATTTGCTGTTAATAACAGAGGAGCAATTAGCACAGCTTAGGAGGGCATCAAGAGGTGCATTTGTTTGTCAAAGGAGCCATTTCTGCCCTCTTTCCCATGGGTTGATAACTGAGCAGAGACCTTGCAAGGTCTCGCATCCTGGTTCATAGTTTCTTGCCATGTATGAAAAACTCCATTCATTCATTCATTCAAGTCACAGCTTTTCTGCAGCTGAAGCAGTTTCCCGGAAGAAGCTGTCATGCAGCTCCCAGTTATGTAGATGCAGTAGTTATTTCTGACACCAGTAAATAATAGTTCTGCATGTGCCAGCACTGTTTTCTTACCTTGTTGGGCCAGATCTCGAGCCATGATTTAGATATTTGCAGCTTATTAGCATTTTGGGGCTGTGGCAAGCAATTTGTGCGGCGTGTTTTAATCTTATTTTATGCACACAAACAGGGGGAAAAAATGATTAGTGCTCTTTGAGAAGAAATGTTGACTAAATTGCTGTTCTGATCAAGGTAAATCTGGCCAACCCATGTAACGATCTGATGTCATCTGTGAGCCAGTCACACCCGGAGCTGTTGCACATTCACAGGAAAATTGAGACCTTGTGCTTTTGGTTTGTTGGGTGGCGATGTTTTTATTTGTCATTTTCTCTCAGCTATGGAATGCATTTTTCCTGCAAAATGTGTTTCCCTCAGGCAGAGAGAATAGGATCTCGCCTCTTTCACTGGGAGATTCCAATCCCACCCCACCACGTTCACAGCCCACATCCCTCAGTGCCACATCCCCATGGCTCTGGTGCATCCCCTGGGATGGTGCCCGCCCTCCCTGGGCAGCTGTGCAGTGCAGCACTGCTCGTTGGAGAAGAAATTGTTCCTCATATCCAACCTGAACCTGGATGGAGGACTGTGCAAACAGGGAGGCTGTGCAGAGCTGTTCTTTTCCCTAGAAAGTTTTTTCTCATGTATTCCCAACTTCTTGCTGCAATTTCAGCTCATTATTCTCTATGCTGTCTGCTGTGGACATGGAGAATGTCTCTCCTCCCTCCCAGCAGTGCCATTTTATGTTGTAAGATTATTCCTGTGGCTGCCCTCAGCCTCTCATCTGCAGACAAAACAGCCCCCATTTGCTCACTGAGCCCTCTCTGGTGGTGTTTCCTCCTCCTCCGGGCATTGTCACTGCTGTCACCTGGCCACTCATCCCCGTCTCCTTTCATGTGCGGTGTTGCAAACCGAGCTGCTGCTTTATCAGAGCTGTACAGAGTGCAGGGATTGCTTCGAGGCGCTTACAGGTCCTACTTGACTGTATGCAAAGAAAGAGCAAAGTCTTCACGGGGAAAAAGATACGCTGAATGCTTTTCCGGTTTGCCTTGGAAAACGCTGCATACAGGAGGTGGTCGTGAGGCTGGCAATAACTCCTGGGGCATGCCCAGCACTGCAGGCAGTGCATCCCACACTGTTTACTTACTCCCCAGTGTTTGCACTGAAGCTAATTAAAATCTTCACTGGCATCACGCAGTGGTGCTCTCGAAATGCTCTTCCACCAATTCACCACTGTGACCCTTCAGATTCTCTGCTTGCAGCCCACACCCATCCCCACAGCTGTGCAGATAGATGCAGCCAGCTCCCAGCCCTGCTCTGTGCCTCGGGCTCTCACGTGCCCAGCACCCTTTTGTAATTATCTCTGGTCCGACTTCTCATTTCCACCAGAACTTTAAACATTGTTCCTTTTTATGTAGCACAGCTTTTAATTTCCCTCCCCAACTGAAGTGATTGTTTGTGTTGTAAATGCCACATTAGTCCCTGTGAAATGGAGATGGAATTGATTTTCATTTCAGAGATTTCACAGCTTGCCCCAGAACTTTCTGCTTGATTGCTGGTGCTCACAGAGGCACGAGGATTCAGGAGTGTCAGAAGCAGCGTGTGCAATGTGCTATACAAAAATATGAGAGTCTAACTTGAAAGATGGATCACCCTGCTTTGCTTGCTCGTAATTTGACATCAATGTCCAAAAGTTTGCATCTTCAGTTCTGCCATCCTGCTTGGTTTTGCCAATCATGGTCCCATTTGGAGCTGTCACTGACTCAGTGTCCCATCAGTAGGTTGGGAGGTCAAAGAGCCAGCTGGTGACATCTTGGTTCAGGTCTGGGTGCTGTGCAGACAGGCCACTGCCTTGTCTGGCCAAGGCCTTGATCATTCCACTTCTGGGTGGACCAATCCATCAACTCTGCTTGTGCTGGAGTCATTGACTGCTTTATTTGAAGCTCAATAATGACAGTTCTCATGGGGCTTAAGTTAGGAAACTTCCTAAAGACAGATGCTGGCTGCAATAAGGAGAGCATGGCTGACTGTTGATTACTAGCAACCATTGCGTTTGTTCCTGCAACACTTTCTGGTTCTGCTCCTCGTGCCAGCACATGTTGTGCAGCATCCCAGAAGGTCCTTGGGGATGTAGAGGTCACCCATGTAGAGACAGGAGAATGAAGACATCTTTCTGTGTCACCATTCCATCTCATGCATCAGCCACAGCACTGGGAATGGTGTGAGGCCACGGGTGTTTGCTCGTAAGCTGGTATCCAGGTCTCCTGCTGTAGCTCTCTCCTTTAATGAACCACTCATATTTAATCACCCCGAGCCCCTGCAGCCAAAGCAGCCTCGTTTGGTGGGGAAATGCATGTGCCCTCAGCACTATCACAGTGAATCATTGGTGAGCCACCCAAAGGCTGAAATATGTTTGCATCAACCGTTTCTCAAAGAATGCTACATAAAGAATCAGTTCATAAATAACTGGGCCAGAGCTTGGAAAGTTCATAAACATCAGAGCCCGTTGAGCAATTTGCTGCAAATAATTCACTATTGTGGGGTTTTACTGAGGGCAAATGACAAAAAATCAACAACACAGAAATCTTCTCCTTATCACCTTCTAAATGTATTAAGCCAGGGAATAATCTGTCCCTCTTTGCAAAACGTATTTTTGGAGCAGACTTCCTCAATTCGAGTGCAAATCTGAGCTCCCCCCTGGGCAATGGAGCGCGATACAGTTCTGTGCACGGGGAGGGGAGGCAGAGGAGAATTGCGAGTAAGTGGCATGAAGACAATTTGCTTGGAATGGGGAGGAAGATGCACTGTGACAAGGATAGATGGAATGAGGTTGTTGCCAGAGAAAATCTCGAGGAGTTGTGAGCCAAGCTGGGGGGAGCCTTGGACGCAGCGAGCATGCAAATCTCACCATGGTTTTGGGTTTTGAAGCGGTAGAAGGCGGAGGGGAGGGGGGAAGAAACATCCAAAGGAGCTTTGTCAAGTCTGACATTCCTTTTGCATCCAAAAGTGGGTATTGATTTTCCACCCATGACTGCTGTAAATGAGAATTTCTGTGTCGCAGCGAAGGCCGGCGCTGGTTGTGTGGCTCTTATCTCTTCAAATATGATTACCTGCACTTCATGGTTTCATGGTTAAAATCATAATGAACTTTGCCAGCCAAGTCAGTCCATCGTCTCCGTGCGTTTGTGCACGTGATCCAATGAATTCTCTCGCTGGTTCCTCACCTCTCTATCTCCAGGCTACAGGTTTATTGACTTACTGCTAATTTTCTTGTCAGGATAATTCTTCCAATCAAGATTTAAAACAAACTGGGAGGTTACTAAAGTGCTGGAGATTAAAGTCCTAATGCTTTTTGATTTGATTAAGATACCTCGGAGCGGAGGTATTTGTTTTGGGGGGGTCAGCAGGAGAAGGGAGAGGATGGGGATATAGGGTTTGTGTGTTGGAGGAAAGCTTTTCTTGGAGGGACTGGGTTGTTTGTTTAGAGTAAATCCTTTCTTCCATGCCAGCATCTGCTGTTCTGTATTTGCTCGCAGGGGAAACTTAAAAAAAAAAAAATAATAAAAAAAAAAATAAAAAAAATAGAAAAAGAAGGGAAGAAATAGATTATTCCCACTGCATCAACCTACAGGCGGCTGCTGGCTGCAATTTTCTTCAATTTCTTGCCGTGAAAAGCAAGACCGTTCATTTTGTAAGTGCTGCCTTTGTGTGTGACCTATATTTTGAAAACTGATGGGGTCACCACCTCCCTCCTCCCAACCTGTTGAACCAAAGAGTGTTTGAGATCTGTCCTAGATTGTATTTGTCTGTGAGATTATTTAAAAAGCAAGGTAGCTATTACTAATAAGACACTGTTCTCCTGTTGGGTTTTGAATTCTTTTTCCCTCCCCTTTACTCCTTTGGAAATGGAAATCCCAGCCTGGCTCCACCTGACTAAGAAAGTGCTTTCCTTTGCCTCTCTGTCCTTCAAAGCTGATTTAAAAGCACATAATCCTCCTCCATCCATCGTCTTCTGACCCTTTTTTATGTTTTCCCCTGTTGTTTGCCATTCGCCTGGCTGGCACATTTAAGATGTTGTCGCTTGTCAGGTAGGGTTGAAGACATGTATTTGTGCATAGAGATACACCCAATTTCAGGTCTGCAGTTGTTTAATGGCACGTCTCATTCCCATTTGATTGGAGGTTGAAACCAATGCAAGCAGAGCAAGGGGAGATACAAGGAGCTGCGCTCCTCCGTGTTCAGCGCTTCTCTGGGGCTTTATCAGGCTTGGGGGTCTGCGTTTCCCATCAGAAGTTCTTTTTTTTTTTCCTCTCTTTCTCCCTTTTAATCTCACTTTCTATTAAAAGTCTTCCCAGAGCTAATGTAATAAATTTAGATCCAAAGCCAGATGCATAGCAAAACTTTTGGCACGGAATACTCTATCAGAAGACATTGCAAATGAAATATGCTTTCCCTTGGGGATTATTCTACAGTTTAATTTAATTTGATATTTCAAATTAAATTAATTCAAATGGTTATGCAGTTTCCAGGGAAAACAGACTTCATTTATGATGTTCTGCCACCAAATTGTTTTGCTCCTATCATATATCTTATATTGTTAACCAGGAATGATAAGGAGTGACAACGTAGGACTTTTCGTGCCTTTGTTTAGTGGTTGCCATTCCAAAGGGGCTGAAATATCCCTTTGTGTGGGGCTTCTCGCTGTGGTCAGCATCTCCATCAAAGCCTTTTGTGGTTGAATATCAGATTCTCAACAAAGTGTGGTTTTACAACAAAATCCTGGCATGCTTCTGCTGGCATGCCCACCCTGAGCAGCCCTAAGCCACCTGCCTCCCATGAGCTGCATGGGCTCCATGGTTTTTCTTCATCCTCATCCTATGCTGCTTTACAAGTGACTGATTTATTTAACGTGGCTTTTCTGCACTGCCTTTTATTACCCAGAGTCATCAAGGAACTTGCACCAAACTCCAAAGTACATTAAGACAAGGTAATTCAGGGAAGTGTTTGCAACTAGAAATATATATAAGCGCTTTCCTATCTGCTGGCCTGTAGAAAAGCCATTATTCTCGACAGGGGAAAAAAAATATTGGTAATATCACAAGAGGCTTTGGAAGAGTGCAGAAAACTAGTTTCATTTTCCAGTCAACTGAGATCTAATATTTCCTATACAAGATGTTTAGATGTTTTATAAAAAGGAGCTATGTTTATTTGTCTAAAGCTACACACTCAAGACTTCCATATTGTGCTCGTGGCTTTTTCCCGTTGTAAATGGTTTTGTAGGGAGAAATCTCTTTTTCATCCATCACCGCCAGTAGATTAGAGAAATATAAATGTTGTCTAAGGAGAAGGGAGCGGTGCTAACGAGTGCATGGCAAGAAAATGAGGAGTGTGGGATCTGCCCTGCCAGGCTGAGTGCTGGGTTAGAGCCAGCATTGCTCCCCAGCTCTGGGATGTGCTGTGCTGGGATGAGCGTCCCAGTGTGACACGTGGCCGTGCCCAGCGATCTGTCGTGGCAAAGGGAGATTGGTCAAAAAAAGGTTTTATTTTCTTCCCTGGAAAAGCACTGTGGGTTGTTTGTCAGAATATCTATCGAGCCCAGCGAGGGCTTGTTTCAGAATAGCACACAGCCCTGCAGCATTTTGGGGGACGTGGGATGCAGACACCCCATACAGCAGGCTGCCTTCTCAACCACATCCATTCCCCAGCCCTGTTAGCACGATGGAAGGTCTCACCCTGGAAGCACTCGGGTTGAAGAATTTATGCAGTGGGGGGGACAGAAGAAGCAGTTTTGGGGTAAGAGCTGGATTTTCCCATTTGCAGTTTGCATCACTGGGAGCCAATGAGGGACCAGGTGCCCGTGTTTGCATGTGCTGCACGGTCTGCAGCCACCAGCTTGTGTGCTGTCCTCATGCACAGACACAATGTGACTGCACTCAGAAGGTTTTGTGCCAGGATTTTCGTTTTTTTTTTTCCTTCTTTTAACTCCTCTTTTCTTTTTTTAATTTGAGAGCGATTTTGTCCTCAGTGCTTCACCAGCATCAAGGAAGGCAGCTGGGAAATCTTAACCCTGAAGCTTCAGCGTGTTGCTTTTGATTGTGAGCTGGCAGTGGTTTTGGTGCAGAAATGCTGTCAGAGCTAAAGTGACTCTCGGACAGAATCAGGGAAACAAACCCCGGTGAATCACTGTGAGCATCTCGGCACGGTGCTGCACGGCAGCAGGGATCAAAACCCACCTTCCAGCACAGATTTGGTTCTTCTCATATCATTTTGCAAAAGCTCTCCATGCCTGCTAACGGGGTGGGGAGGCACGATGCTGGGGGGACGAGGCAGGGAGGGATGGAAAGCCTCACTTCTGGGCTGCGTTCTGGTTTTGTTTCTCGCCCTCGCAAGCGCTTTCTGCTGCGTGGAGGTCCTGGTCTCTCGGGCCGTGTTTGCAGGGTCAGGCCTTTGGAAAGTAATTGCTGTAAGAGGTCCCTGTTCTCCAGCACTCCTGCTGCCAGCAGATGTGTGCATCAGCTGTTCTGCTGCCGCGCGCCGGAAAAACCATGTGCTGAAAATTAAAAACTGCAGCAACTACAGGAAGATGCCCTTCCTGGCCAGCCCTGGTTGTTTGCCTTTGCCACTCATCCAGCAGTTTGTCAGGACATGATATGCTGTACAAATGCCCCTGCTTTAATTTCATTCTGTTTTATTTTAGCTCTATGGCAGTGTTTTGTCTCTGGGCAAACTCATCATGTCAAAAAGAGATTGCTCAAGCCTGCTTTGGCTTTTGGCTGCTTTTTTCTTCCCTCCTGTGCCTGAGCAGCATCCATGAGCAGCAGCCTGTTTGTGAGGGGCTGGAGCCCTCCTAGTTCAGCATATGTGCACAGAAGAGCTGCTGATGCTCAGGAGGAAGAGGAACGGAGGAAGGGGCCATGATTGGGATTATAGATGGGAAATGGAGTCACGGACTGCAGAGATTTTTCTCAGTGCCTTTCTTGCTGTTTCAGCCACCGTGTAGCCTTTCTCTCCTCACTCTTGGGATGAGTTTTACTGTGTGTTATTATGGCCACCTCCTTCTCTTCCCCACGAGCTCTTGGCTATAGAGGTGGATTGACCACCAAAGGAAAAGCCTGCAGCTCGGGGGGGATGAAGAGGATTTTCCTGCTTGGTTTTGAGTGAGATGAAGTCAAGAGGAAGGGCACTTGTGCATAGCCAAGTCCTGAAAGGTGTGGGTGCTTTAGAGATCTTGTGGGCTTTGTCTGCTTAAGTACAACATTGTATCTAAACACTGCAATCTGCCAGGCCGTTTCAACGCGGTTTCAAAAGCCCTTTGGGGATGAGGCTGCTCCCCTTAAGATGGTTTAGGAGTTATTGATGGAATGACCTTTGGGGACCAAGTCTTGTCTTTCAGAGGCGAGGGCGGAATTGTTGAAATAACCCCCCAGGGATTAGAACTGGTGTTGACCCAGAAACAGTTTAGTTTTTTATTGCTTTCCATGACTTCCCCGGGCTAAAGCTGTCTCCAGTGAAAGAAAACCAGGCCGCTACTGGGGGTGAGCAGAAGAGCAGACAAGGGAAAGGCTTGGCAGGGTCTGGAGGCAGCTGCGACATCTCTTTCTCTTTTGCTATTAATGTCTCAGTGACCCGAAGGCCCTTTCCCACATAAGGTTTTTATTATTTAATTTTTCATGTTTGTTTCTCTGTAACTTGGGTTAAAAGCAGATGTTGACTCTTCACTGCACGGCAATTCCAGTTTTGGCCAATGTAATACCAAAGTGATGTGGATCTCTGTAGGATGTGTTCAAGAGCTTTATTTTATGCACTTTTTATGCACAGTTTGGTCAGGCAGGCATCTTCCAGCAGACGCCTCCTAATGCCTAGAAACATTGAGATAGGAGTGAGAGGGGGTAATCTTCTTATTTACCCACCTCTTGGCCTAAGAAGAGACAAGAGACTGCCACCAGCTTTAGTCATTGCACGACGGGGTTATGGACACCCATCCACCCATCATTCTCCACACTGAGAACTTCACTCTCATTTTGTGGATGCTGCTGTTCACCGTTGGGATGCAATGACTCCGAGCCTGGCCTCACCAGTGGGTTTGCCAACAGGAAGGGGTTGGTTCACTTGTTTTCCTAATAGGATTTTGCTCTTTGGGTTCCATGTAACTGCCCCCTCAGCCTAAATCATCGGTGTGGAGTTGACCCCGGGCTGTCAGAACTAAAAGCACAAGCAGTGGCTTCATGGGCTCCAGGAGAAGCGTTGTCACATCCAATCAGGGTGAGCTCTCACACTCTTCTGAGCACCAGCCATGAGCAGAAAACATGGCAAATGCAGGAGCAGCATGGATGTAGTGAATAAGCAAGCCTTTGACCACATTATTAGATTGTTAATGGGGAGAGACCTCATCAGCCACCCAGCCATCTAATTTCTCGTGGCTACTACTGCAGCTGGTCAGGAGTTGAGTGAGGCATGACGTTTTCTGACACAAAACCGTGCTGAGAGATATTTGTGATGAGAAAATGGCCATTCTCCCTTGCTCTCCCCAGTTTCAATCTTGGGAGTTTCCTTCAGACCAATTTTCTGGTGAAAAGTACATTGCTGACCACTTCTTTTGGTTGAGCTCCCGAATTTCCCAGCACCTCCCATCACTGCAGCCTGCCAGCCCCAGGTTTTTTTTTAAATCCCTCAACCAAAGCAATGTTGTCTTGCAGTTCAGCCACAGAACTGAATTTGCCCTCCCAGAACCCAAACAACAGCTTCATCCTCCCTGCCAAAAGTTTTTCTCCCTTGCAGAAGCAGAGCTGCCTGGTCCTACAAACTGCCCGCAGCCCCACGTGTGCTCCTGGCTCCTGACATCAGCAGTGTTGCATGGAGATGTACTGCTTGCCCAGTAGAGTCTCGATTCACAAACTAATTAAAGTTCATGTCACACCAGGAAGATATAAAACGCTATTCGAGTGCTAGATGTTATTATTTTAAACTTCCCTTCTTTTCCTGAGGCGCAGCAACTCCCCAGATCCCAGCTGGCACAACCACATCCAGCCACAAAACACCACTAATTGGGTGTTTCTCCTGTTGACCTCATTTCTCAAGCAGACTTTGGCTTTTTTTTTTTTCTTCTTTTATCTTTTTTTCCTTTTTTTTTTGCCAAGAGAAACTGAGTAAACTGAAACCCACCACTTGATGTGCGTGATGGCCAACTCTTCACTCCAGCTGTCTTTCATGGCATGACAGTGCAGCTCTTTCCCCACTGTCATCCATTTTAGGGATAGAGGGAAATATGGGCTGGAATAAGATGGGAAGGAATGGGTCACGAGTGGAACAACATCTTTGCAAGAGCTTTCAGACCTCTGCTCCTTCCCACTGATACTTGATGTGATCAAGCAGTGAAGACTTTCACCTTTGCTGCCCAGTTCAGATTGATGGTTTCAGAGCTAAGTGTGAACTGTCCTTTTTCTTTTCTTTTTGATGTTCTCCTCCAGCAAGATGGTGCTGGCTGCAGCTGGAACTGCAGAGGGGTCCTTACAAAGACACCCATTTGGAAAGGCTTTTGTAGTAAGAGCGAGCATGCTTCTCATAGGGAAGCCAAAGAGGATGAGACTTCAGCTTTGTCTGCTCTCGGCCATCTCAAAACAAATCTCAGCCCCAGATCTCTAAGATGGCTTCTCCTGCTCCATGCATCTAAGTCTGCAACAAGATTTGGGCACTGGGAGGCATCTTTTTTTGCCAGTTCCCCTTCAAAATGTGAGGTGACTGTGCTGTAAATGACAGAGCTCAGCCAGTCTCTCCTGGTACAACTGCTGCTGACAAAATGCACTGAGTTCATTGGAGCTGGCTTTGTTCAAGCCTCCCTGGCCTGGTTTGCCTCCCAGAGAATTGAGAAGCATCCCATTAGTCCCTTAATTGCGTGGTGGTGTTGAGAAGGTGCTTACTGCAGGAAGGTGCAGTGTCACTGTGCAGAGCTGGCGGTGGAAGCCTCTCCCTGGCACTCTCTCCACGGCTCCTTTTCTTCCTTTTCACTCATATTTGTGCAGACATGTTTTACTGTGTGCCTCGGATTCTGCCCCATCTGCCTTCCCAGGCATTAATCAATTGTGCAGTTTCCCCTGTAGCGTTCATTACCTCCTTAAAAATCAGCGCGGGGGGAAAACACAATTAGATGCCGCTTTGGTTAAAGAATACCTCGAACAACAGAACAAAGGCTTTAAAAATAAGGAGAGAGTGAAAATAGCACAGTTTGAACTAATGATGGAAATTACCTCGGGTTAAGTTGGATTTTAAATCAGAGGTTTGGGGGGATTTTAGTTTTTCTTTTCTTTCCAGTGAATTATGACAAATACAGAGGCCTGCCGGATGGATGATTAGATTTTTTTTCTCCCATCCGCATTGAAAAATGAAATATTTCTGTAATATTAAATCCGTCAAATTGATCAAAGTGCAGTGTCAAAAAACGTTGTAAGCGCTTCTTCTCATCCAATCCCCTTAGCGGCTGCAAAGCAGAGACCTTTTCATATCCCTTTCTGGAGGCGGCTGGAGGTTACCTCTGCTGAAAGAGTCTGCAAGAAATGAGTCTGCATTTCTCCATCTAATTCCCATCGCGGTGACTTACACAAAGGCTGCGGGTTTGGCGCATGAAATTCAAATTTGTGGTCCTCAGCATTGTGGTTTTATCTCTACGTGTGTCCCAGTGCCGTCCTTTCCCTGATCAGGACCAGGGTTGATTTGCCTAAAAGAGGGGAAGGGAGAGAGCTGGGTCTCTGGGGGAGTGGTGGTGTTCCACTGGGATTTCCATTTCCTTCTGTTTTTTCTTTGGCTGAACAATGAGAAACACGTAGAAATGAGAAGCACCAAATATTTGGTTTCTGGAGGACGCTGGCACAGCGTGTTTCCAAATGGTCAGGAAGGTTGCGGTGGGAGCTCTGCACTGCAGGAAGGATGCAGAGCTCCACAAAAAAGGAGGAGGAAGGAAAGATGTCAATGAGAAGAAGCTGGGAGGGCTGGGGTTTGCGAAGTCTGGGACCCAAGGGTTGTTATGGTCTTAGAACCCCAATCACTGAGGCTGGAAGAGACCTCTGAGATCTCCAGTCCAACCCATCCCACCTTGCCCCCTGCCTTCATCCCCCAGTGCCTCATCCCCACAGCTCTGGGACGCCCCCAGGGACGGTGACCCCCCGCCCCCTGGGCAGCTGTGCAGTGCAGCACTGCTCTTCAGGGAAGAGGCATTTCTTAATATCCCACCCCTCTCCTTCCAGGAAAAAGGTTGTTATAGATAGAATGCTGAACGGCTGCTTTACACTCAGAGAAGTGAAAAGATGAGAAGAATTCCACTTCTTTGCAGAAAGAAGGATGTATGTTTGCTCTGAGGGGAGAGGAACGCCGTCTGTTGGGGTGGTGGGGCATGGGAGGAGGCAGCTTGAGGTGCGAGGGACCCTCCTTGATAGGAACAGGTTAAACAAATAGCTGTCAGGTTGCTCACATGCATTTGATGCTGTCCCCAGGGAGTTGTGGGGCTGGGAACAACCCAACGTCCCTTTTATTTATTTAAAGCTGTGTAAGCAGGAGCATGCAGGCTCCTTCTATTGCTATTAGTTCTGCTTTGCCATTCAACATGAAACTCCGCTTGTCTTCAAAGAAAAACACAGGGAAATAAAAGGATATGGCTTTTGCATATGCTTGCATGTCGGGAAGCTTGTTTGCTCTCTCGAGGAGGACTTATTTATTTCTGTGGCTGCATGGAGATGTGCTCTGAACTTCCATAAAATCTGGAGTTTTGCTTCATCCCTCACTGAACAGGCAGTGCTTCCTACTTGGAAAACACCAAGGAGAGTTTCCCCTTCTCTCACTGAGGATTTCTGCTTTGTGCCTCAGTGTCCCCTGTGTCCCCGTACGCATAGTTGGGATCAGAAGACGAAAATGTCTGCTCTCCCCAGCGCTGATTGCAGTGCTCCAGGAGCACAGAGCTCTTTGTGTTATTGAGAGAGGATAAACATTTCCCTCTGTTACACCTGTGGGGAAGCAGGTATAAAGGAGATGAAATCATCCTTGAGAATGAGAGAACAGAAGTGAGAGGATGTTGGAGCCCCGGAGCTGTGTGCAGCCCAGGGCAGGGTCTCCAAGGTCACCAAGGAGGTGCTGGAGGCAAACAGGAGGAATGCAGCAAAGAAATGGATTGCTGCAAGTCCGCTGCTTACCAAATTAGAAACAATTTAAGGATTTAAGGATTAAGTACCATTAATTACTGCCCAACAAATGCTGAACTACAATGGAGCACTTGTGGAAATGGAGGGAAGTTCTGCGTGAATACTAAATGGCTTCATTAATGCTCGGTGCAATTTCATTGAGTGATAAATTAATTTGTCCGACACTCCAAGAATTGCTGAGCGGGGCTGTGGGCAGTCATGCTGAAGGCAGAGCAGAAGCCCACTCCTCCTGCCCATGCAGAGCAAGCTGTGTGAAGGCAGGGCACTCGAGGGCAGGTGAGAGGTTGCCCCACTGTAAAATCAGAGAAATTGTTTGATTAATGAGGAAAAATCAAAATGCTGCTCTGCCTTATGTGGAAGTAGTAGAGGTATTGCGGAGGCCAGAATGACCTCTTTCCATTTTGCTCAGCCAGACCCATGAGGCTGAACAGATTCTTTCAGCCCACAGATCCCCTTCAGTCTTTTTGCTCCAACCCAGCCTGGTACTCGTGGTGGGAGTGATCTTGCAATCCTTGGGGCATGATGCTCATGGCTGTTCCCTAACACTGAGCTCCTGAAAAGGCATAAATCCCAAGTGTGTGTTTACCCATAGAACCGAGACCTGGAGAAGGACTTTGTGCTCACAAAATCTGGGAAAAGCACTGCTTGCACTGAATCCTAGCAGGGTGGTGGCAGCCTGAAGCCAGAGCTCGCATTCCTGGCTGCAATTTCTCCCCAAAGAAGCAAAGAGAAGGGAACAGCCTCCAGCCTTGGGCTGAGTTATTTCAGTTCCACCTCTCACTGCCTTGCCATGACAGCTGCTGGGCACAGCCTCGCCGCCTCCCTTTAGTACAGTTACCTGGAGTTCAGCATTGGCTTTCTGTCCCTCAAGACTTTTTAGCCTTCCATTGCATTGCAGTGTTATTGATTGCTCACCCGGCCGTGGCCTGTATTAGGTGTGAACAAAGTACCGGTCCCTGAGCTTTGCTTTGCTGTCCTTTTTTTAGCTCCTCCTGCGCTGCCCTTTGGCTGCCTTGTTCCCCTCGCCAGGGGTTGGATGATCGGGGCCATAGTTCTCTTATTGTCCTTTGGCTTAGGGTTTCTTCGCTTGCCTGCTGTGTTTGCAGGCAAAAGTGGGGAATAGAGATTTTATTCCTCCCTGCCAAGGGGAGATTTAATGACGAGGGCGTGTGCAACATTAGGACAGTGTCTTGGTTGATGCAGCCGAATGAGTCTTCAAAACACAGTCCAAACATGCTGGATCTGCTTCGACCTCTGGCTGATGGGTCAGCAGCGTGCCTAAGTGGAGGGATGCAGGTGGAGGTGGGATTTGGCCACGTTGGCATGATGTCTGCTTATCCTCCTGCTCCATAGCACAGAAATGAGGTGGAAACACATCCCCTGCCCATGGAGATGTGTCCTCGATTGGCCACTAAAGAGCTGGGGAAGAATATCCAATTAACAACCCTAATGTTAGCAACGTGCAGAACCCAGACCGAAGTTTTCCTAGCGTAATGAGCTGATATAAAAGCAGCCAGAGGGAGACATCATTGGCTTTATAGGGCTGGCAAAGCCAGGAACGGAGCTGCGCATTCTTGAGTGCCATCTTCTGGCACCTTGCATGTGAACCAGTTGCACATCTGCATGGCTGAAGCGATCACGAAAGTGCAGTGGATTTCCTGCATTTCCCACTGCATCCTGGGCAGGTGTGCAGGCAGTGGGCACGTTTCCCCATTGCCTTTACATCTGACCATCCGTTCGGCTGCTGAGCATCGCCATCTTTCAGCACAAGGTGCAAGCATCTGCCGGTCAGCCTCTGCACTGAGCTGGTGCCACGTCTGTCCCTGTGCCAGCTTGGGAAGCAGCTGTTTCCTGGTTTATTTATCCCCTCTGCAGTCTCTGCGGGAGGATAATCTCAGCGACATGCCACATCTCGTTTACAGTCGGCCCCTGAAAAGTTACAGGTGCAAGTTGTAGGGTGGGATGGAGGCAGAGAACAGCGTGGAGGAGAGCTCACCGGGGATGCAGCAGGGAGTTAGGGACATGTATAAAATATTAAATGACACAGTGGCAAGAAACAGACAGGGGTAGAACGATAATTAAAGTAAACAGCACATCAAAAGCCTAGCTAAAACTCGCATTTGAATTGCAAGACAGTGCAGAAACAGCTCCCGTAGCCATGTATGAAAGTGTTTCCAGGAACCTTTTAAGAATACTAATGATGATGGAAGCAGAGCAGCAGTGATTCAGACTTTATGGTATGTGACAATCCAGAGGCCACTAGACTCATGCTTGGCTGTTGGCATAAGGAAGCTGATGAGAGCTTGGACCTTGCCAGAAAGGCAGGTTGCTTCCTGAGCAGACTTTCTGGAGAGAGAGATGCTGAAGGAGAGGTGGAGCCTCTCTTCTCCCAGGGATGTTCAGGGTTCCCCTTCAGCCCCATGATGGGACTGCAGCAGCACCATCAGTGGGGTGGCAGAGATGGCCATACCTTGCTGTCTGCTCCTCCTGGCTTTGCCCAAATCAGCTTTAAAAGACCTAGGTCAGATTCATGTGTGTTCTTGCTAGGGATGCTCCAGCACAAATCATCACCTCCTTGCTCTTCCTTTGGCTTGCAGCCTCTCCATTGCTCTCAGTGATGCCTGCTGCTCCATTTCTAACCCTCAGCACGCTCCCTCTGCACGTGTTTCACTGTGTTAATGTGTGAACATAGCAAAAAACCCATCACATAATTGGAAAGTTCAGGTCAGGACTCAGGCCATGCGAAACAAGCTGAGCAACAGTGCTGTGGGTGCTGCGTTCCCTCCCAGCTGGGGAGATGACTTGGTCCCTTCCCATTGGCAGAGCAGCACGGTTGGAATTAAGGGCCAGAAAGCAGTGTCAGATTTGTCTCGACTCCAACACTGAACACCTTTGGGCTACAGAGCAAATCTGTTAATTATTCCCCGTGCCATTTGCCCTTGCTGTACAAGGACTACAATAGCTCGGTCCTTGGGGAGGACGAATTCTCCTCGGTGCTGATAATACTGTGATTTACAGCGGATTTCCCCAGCTGGCCTTCAGGGCACGGTGTTACCTAATGGAGGCAATTAAAAAGCAGTGGGAAATGACCCCTGGAAAGTTTAAGCAGCTACAGAAGAAAGTGGGGAATGAGGCAGCAGGCTGTGGAGTGATGTGGGCTCAGGGGGGCCTTCATCCCACCCAACAGCGGGTGCATGCGGTGGGACTGTCCCCTCTGGCACTGGGAGGGGAGAGTGAAAGAGAAGGAATGTTGCAGATGGGATTTTCACTTAGCTGTGTGTTGTCATAAGGTGCATTTTGGGTAGTGTTTGGATACTTGGGTTGCTTCCCAGGCATCTCCAAAATACCCCAATCACCTCCGGGCCAAGTCCCCATTGAAACGGTGATGGCAGTGAGGGCTGATGGCCACCAAGGCATCACCATGGAGCATCCCAGCCTGGGGGAAGCTGGCCCCATCCGAGGGACAGCAGACCTCTCCCCAACCCCTTATGTTTTCCACCCCAGTAGGAGTGAGATGGCCAGAAGTGGGGATCTGCATTGATGGGCTGGACTCAGTGGCCAGCTGCCCCCAGATATTGCTGGTGTGGGTGTTTGGGAGCTGTGTGGTGCTTTGTCGGAATCAGAAAAGCCAGAGAGCAGAGATTTCTTCTTTCTTAGCCCAACTCCACGCTCCTCCATAAGGAAAAGCGTAATTTTCTTTTGAAAACAACTGGCTTTAAATGTAATCAATTTTTTTTAGTGCCTAGATGAGAATTCAATGCCACGCAAAGCGCTTTCTCAACATGACTGTCTGTTTGGTAATGACAGGATTTCTTTTTTTACCCTCTCGTAAATGCAGTGGCTGAAAGCCTGCTATAGGAATTTTCCCAGCATGCCGGCGTTGTTTTGACCTAGATGCTTAAGCATTCGTTTACCACTGAAGTTTGGTGTTTCGAGGTCTTAAGAGTTTGTATCATGCGCTGTCTGGAAAGCTCTGAAAGGGAAGAAATACCGAGGGCAGCTCACGAGTTACAAAGGAAAACTGATTTGACGTTATTATGCCTCTGTTTATTGGCAGCCCACGATGAGATGTAAAGAAATGTCAAAAAATCCCGTGTGCACATTGGTTTGGTTCAGGAAAAATTGCTGTTTGCCTCTGCCCAGAGGCTACAAGTCACTCTGCTAATGCACAAGGCACTAAAATGACCCCTTTGTTTTTCTTATGATCACTTCTGATAGCGCGCTCTGCCAGAGATATCATATCTTTGATCTCTCCGCGCTGATGTTAAGTCTCTCTCGAGTTCACTAGCATCTCCTTGAGATTAATACTTGATGGCATTCTCAGCACCAAGCTGTCCTAACCCATACATCACAAGATGTCACGCTTTGCACTCGCCTCCTGCCTCAATGACTTCACGCTGGCGCAATAAATAACCCTTGGCCAGCTCCACTCTCCCCTCTGTGAGTGCAGAGTTTAACGGGGAAACTCCCAGAGCAAAGAGGAAGGGAACTTTTTGCTGCTGTTGGGATGCTTGCAGGGCACAGCCCGGCATTGCTCCCTGAGGAAGGTTTGCTGGGGTTATTCCTCTCCGAGTGGGCAGAGGGACGACGTGCCGTGGTTTCTCCTTATCAGGAGTGACAAAGCACAGTACCCCAGGGTACCCATCTGCCAGCATCTCAGATCATGTCTGCCAGGCAAACATGTTAGGAAAATCACTTTCTGCATTAGCTTTTACCTCGGTGTGTGTGCCTTCACTTGCTTGCTTTGCAAAGGGTGGGTGAGCAGAGCAGGGTCACTCGTGGCCCCTTCCAATCCAACCATTCAGTGATGCTGAGGTTCTGTGAGGAGGCCGTGGGGCTGCACCGAGAGGTTTTGTCTCAAGAGCGAGGTCTGAATGAGGTGGGTAGGATGTAATACTGGTCCTGCCTTGCAGGCAAGTCCTGCTGTAAGGACTGTGCTGAATCCCTGCAGCTCTGTGCTAACCCACACAACCCTTGTGATGAACCCACCCCTAACAAGGCTGTGATGCTAATGGGGCCCAGCACAGCTGTGAGGGCAGGTGAAGTGCGTGCCTCATGGGCTGGGTGGTGGATAATGAGAAGAGATGACACAATTAGAAACCCCCCTCCTCTTTTCCCACTGTCTTCCAGGTAGAAAGGTTTCAATATTTTAAGTTCTGTCACAACGGGTTAGGGTATTAGCAATCATGGTTCACTGCCATCTGTATTTGTTCCATTTGTGGCATTTATGATGGTTATCCACATTAATTATTTCGCTGCTAAAGTCCTTTCTAATTTCAGAACACTGTTATTTCTAAGAAAGATGGATATTAAATATGCCACACATCAGCACGGGGTGGCATTACACCATGCTATTAAGTTCTGATGCGAAGGCTTGGCAAAAAATAACTTTGCTATTTGTAATCACCGTGAAGTGTTTTAGTGTTGCAGTTTGGAATAAGAAATAAAGATGATGACAGGAACTGATTTCTTATTAGGACGCGGTGCGGGCATTTACATAAATCAGGAAGGAAATAAGAAGGTAACCCTTAGGTGGCTGAATCCATGCAGCCCCTGTTGGACCTGGCAGTGCGTGGGACAGAGAGTCTGGGGGCATCTCGCCCTGCTGCCAGGTCCTCCACCTGCCTGGATATTGCTGCAGGAAGGAGCACCGCATCCAGGTTGGGAGTCCTCAGTGCAGGAGAGACGTGGAGCTGTTGGAGAACATCTGGAGCAGGGCCACAAAATGATGCCAGGGATGGAAGGTGTCCCTGTGAGGACAGGCTGAGAACTGGGGCTGTGCAGCTGGGACAAGGCAGGGCTCCTGCAGTTGGACTATAGATGGCCATAAAGGCTCCTTCCAACTCAAACGATTCTGTGATTGCCATGGCATCAAAAGAACAAGGATGGAACACAGAAAGAATGACAAGTGCCTTTTTGTGTCTCCTTTCCAGAGCTGTCCTGTAGATGGGTTGATCCACAAAGCCTCATGGTCAGGATGGGATGAGCCCAGACAGCCCTGGTTGCCTTTTTTGGGTACCCGGGTGAAACAGAGCAAGGCATCAGCTGGCAGGTGTGAGGGTAGGAGGGCAAAGCAGCAGTGTGAGCAGCTGTGTTGTTAGAGATCTGAAAACCCAGGGATGAGGCTGGAGAGGAATTTGCCTTGTGTTGCAACTAAGGAAAATTCTTTGTGATTTCCAGCAAGCCAGACAAAAAAAAAAAAAAAAGAGGTTGAGATCAAATGGAACGTTTTGCTCAACTCCCGGATGAAATGTTCCCTCTTAGCAACGAGAGTTTGTGTACAGGTTTCACTAACAGTGAGGGATATTTTGAAATGAAAAGTAAACTAAAGAGGGAGAAAGCCCCCCTGTTATTTTTTCTTGAAGTGTCAAAACAAATCTCTCTAATTCCTTGGGTTTGCTGTTTGTTTATTTTTGGCTGCTCTAGTGGCAGTCCCTTGAGCCGTGAGAGATTTGGCTTCCCAGCATCTCCAGAGCTGTCTGTGCCTCAGAGAGGTGCTGCAGGGCAGAAACTTGGCAGCATCAGCATGGGCAGCCCAGGTGCCACCCCGGGGGAAGCTCCAGCATCACCCTGCACTGAGCAGTGGCGCTCAGCACCTTGCAGCAGCTGCTGCATTCCTGGCCTGCTTCGTGCCGTAGCACTCAAGCAGTTTATGCAGAAGGCCATACCAACCTTCCCCAACCGATATCGCCTATTAATTAAATGCTGATTAATTATTAAAAGGGTATTTATTGAGATTTAACAAGTCTGAAGCTAAAAAAGGAGAAAAAGAAAACGTGGCAGTGACAGGTGTTACACTCCAGTAATGAGGTTCTTAATAATCAATTGGCATTTGTTTGACTTAGAATAACACTCTTATTAAATCTAAATCAACTCTTTACTTGAGACACTTAATTACATGTGGGTTATTTTTTCTCCACGCATTTCTCCCAGCACAGTGGGAGCTTCCAGCCCGTGTCTGCAGGCTTCGACAGAGGAAATAGCTGGGAAAGGTGATGGTTATTCATGGCGAGTGCCATTTATGGAGCGATTTCCCCAAGTCCCTGTGCACATAGATGCCAACTGGAGCTTTCAGAGCTCGTTCCCCTTCTGTGATGGTAGCTGGGAGGCCGGGGGGCCATTCCAAGGGTCCCAGCCCTATTCCCATCCCTGCGCACCCTGCTCCCCCAGGTCATTCAAAGTCATAGTTAGCACTAAGAAAATGTGCTGCTTCACTGCTGGAAAGCCACAGGAGGAAAGAAAAGCCCTCCAAGTGTCCGTGTGGCTGCAGTGCCCTCCCGGCACAGCGCTGTCTGCAAACTGCTGTGGAAACAGCTCTGCCTGAAGTCCTGCTTTGCTGTTCCAAAGGCAAAAGGTTCCCTTCTCTGTTATCCAGACAGTTCAGGTCCTTTGGGGTCAGCACCATCTTTTCAGACGTTGTTGCTGGGGACGTTTTGGCCTTGCAAGGAAATGGGAATCCGAGCAGGGGAGCAACTGCTGTCTGTAATCGGAATTTAATTACTTCCCCTTCTAATGCTGCTTTGAAAAAGAAAACAAGGATCCCAACCGGGTGCTCTTTTAGCACAAACAACAGCCAAAAAAAAATGAGAAAAAAAAGGAACCGACAGCAACAAACAATCTGTGCTATTAGGGGATCATTATTCTGATATTATTTATTTCAGACTTGTGATGCTTTCCGATGCTTGACTTCACAGACTCATTTTGTTCCTTCCAAAAGCAATGCAGTGCTGCAATTTGCCAGGAGAAAATGTGATAAACATTAGCAAAGGGGAAAGGAAAAAACCACGATGACTGCGGGGATAATTATATACATTTATTTGTGGGCTGAGGAGATGGGTGGTGCATGGAGAGCGTGGTTTGTGGTGTCAGAGCTGCAGCACACGGCGTGCACTGCGAAGGGATTCAGATGTTGGGATGCTGTGTGCTGCAGCTGCATCCAGTGCCACAGAGTGACATGGGTGTGGGTGATGGGGTGATGGTTGGACTTGGTGAGCTTAGTCTTGGTCTTTCCAAACGTAATGATTCCATGATTCTATGACAGTGCTGCCTTGCACCATGCCTGGGAGGGTGGCAGAGGGTTTGGATGTTTTCCTGCAGGTCTCTGCACAGTGCAAAACGTGCCTTTCTTTGTCCACTCAGAAATGGAAATGTGCATCTCTGGGGTGCTTGGTGAGCATTGCTGGCAATCCATTGGAACCCAAAAAGAAAGACCCAAACAGGCCAAGTGTGGACATCTGAAACCAAGAGAAGGGACTGGAGTTTTACCCAGCTTCGTAGGACTGCAAATCCTGGGGGCTGGAATTGGATGATCTTTGAGGTCCCTTCCAATCCAACCGTTCTGTGGTTCTATGGACTTTAAAGTATCTTCCAACCCCTTGTATGGTTCTCTAAGCAGGTGACTCCAGAAACAGTCATGAGCAGCCCTGGATCTTTGGGATCTCCTGGGCTCTCTTGGCACTGCTGCCACAAAGCGTTACATCACATTGTTATTAGATCGCTGGCCTCTTCTGGGGTTATTATTGATAGTCATCTGGAGATGTTTTGTCCAATTAGTTGCATGCATTGAAAGAATCTCTCCAGAAGTTTGCTGTCGTGGGAAAAAAAAAGCTCGGATAAATGGGTTTTGATGAGAAGAAAGGCCTCAAAATCTCAGTTGTAGGGGACCCTGTCAAGTTGATGCAGCCCTGGTGGGATTGCAGTCACCTTCAGGAGTAAAATGAATGGATTTGGGAAAGTTTGAGTGCAAGCAAACTTGGCCAAAAAATGCATTTTCTTCCAGTCCTGTTCTTCTAATTGAGGTATTTGCTGAACATCCTCAAAGCCACATATCACCATGCATTCCTCCCCATGTGCCACACAGCAGCCACCAGCACTTGGTTATGGTATTGAGTCCTTCTGGGGAAGGAAAGCAACCTCAAAGTGGGTTTCCATCCATGGTGCAGCTTTGCGGGGGGCTGATCTCCAAGTTCAGCATTAAGGAGGAGTCAAAGTGATGCACCTCTTTGTCACTCAACCTGTGGATGGTAGATTTGTCCCATTGGTCTGAGTGAGAGCTCTGTGGCATGGCCTAATTTGCAGTGAAATCTGCCTTTCCTTGGTTTCTCTTCCCTTCCCAGCCTGCAGGCTGGCGTATTGCAGCGTGACATCTTGGTGGCTGGGGTTGCAGATGGGAAGATGGGCGGATGGATAGCTTTTGACATGCCTCATCGGGAGGCTCCTCATGAGAGAGTCTGAAAAAAAAACCAAGAAAATACCAAATCATGCAATTCATTTGTTGTAAAAAGCACCGTGATATTGAAAAATTAGCCTTGATGTTGCAAAATGATCAAAACATGTGGAGATGATTTCACTATAGCTACCTTGTTCAAACAGACCTTTCATGCTCAGTGCGCGGTGGTGTTATGCATACATCTGCATTTATTTCTTGTTTGCAAAGAGCCACTGTGACATTCATGCCCTTTGCAGGTCATCCCTAAGCATGGTAGACCTGAGTGCTCTGAAGTCTGTAGGCTGCAGAGCTGATCCCAAAGGCACTGAATTTCCCACTTCTGTAGCCAAATGGGGTTGCACATGAGGAGACCATCCTATGGTGCCATGTCTCCTCAGTTTGGGTATCCTCAGGTGCACAAGAAAGGGAGAGAGCGACCCAAATCATGGCATACCTATCAAATAACCCTCCCACGCTCTCTGTGTGCCCTTATAATGCTCCAGTGCTTGCAGCAGTTGGACATCAGCCGCATTTACTGGGTAGATGGGGGTAGAGGAGAAATAAGGAGGGTTTTCAGGATGGAAAAAAAAAAGAAACAGCAAATTTACTGGAAACCAAGCAGCCCCTCCACCCCTCCTGCACTGACACCGTAACGGAGCTTGTAGCGATTATATGACTTTTTTTAATAGAGTCTTAGCCGGCCTGGGAGAGGGATTTGCTGTCCCCAGAGCCTTGTCTTTGGGACGTGTGTCAGAAGCGTCCTTAAATCTTGGGAAAAACCTCGTCTGGCTGCAAAGATGAGAGCCGGGCTGCCGTGAGGAGCTGTAAAAAACCTGCTGATAGACAGATGGAGTGGTGTAATTATACGCGGGAGGGGGGACGGGGGGAGCGCTTGCTGAAATTATTAGTGTAGGCAGACAATTAGAGGCTTTTCCAGAAGATTACCCTCTCCCTCCCATCTGTGTGCCGTTGAGGAGTTTACGCCTGTGATGCTGCTGCCTTCCTCAGCTGCCACGTTTGCTGTTTTGCCCAATTGATGGCTGGGCTTGGCTTCACCCTTATGCAGATTTTCCCAGCGCTGCTCTCAAGCGTTTCCCCTTTATGAGCAGGGAGATTTGGGGGCATCCCTGGATACCAGCCCTGCTGGGGTGAGAAATGGCAAATTTAGGGTTTTTCCAACTCACTGGTGGCATTTTCTAGTGTTTGCTCACTGTAGGCTGCATGCAGCCCCGATGGGCATTGGCAGAAGAAAGGGCAAATTGAGACCGAGTTTCAACCAGAACTGTTGGTTTTGTGATGGTTGTGTTTTTGTTTTGAATATTTGGTGTGCTGAGGAGCTAAATGGGAATTGTTTTGCATGGCTCACACCTTTTTTTTTTTTAAACCAAGTTAGCACATTTCCTAGCAGCATCGTGGGGTTATTTCTCAACAGTTTATTTTTCACGTTACAGTCACTTCGTTTAGAAAACATTGCCACTGGCCATTTGTTGAGTTTTCTGAATTAGGAAGAAATAAATAAATCTCAAAGCAGAGTACTCTGATGATTCAGGAAACTCTGCGTCAGCCTCTCTTTCCTTGGGAAAGAAGAAGATAGATGGCATGAAAACTTTTGCTTGGCTGCCACGATAACACCATTATCCCACACCTGGCATTGGAGGTACCTTCCATTCTCTGCAAGGAGCAGAGGAGCCCATCCGAACCCCTGCACCATGGGTTGCCCAGACACATTTGCGTGGTATTATTTGGCGTTTTGGGAATGGCAGCATGGACATGGGCAACTTGCAGAGCGTGCAAAGCCACCCACATCTCCTCTCTCTGCAGAAGAGGTGCTTTGGAGAGGTTCTCAAAGTGGATGGACAAGAGATGATGGCTTTAAGCTGTCCCCAGGTTGGATACTAGGAAGAATTTCCTCTCAGAGTGATAAGGCATTGGCATAGACTGCCCAGGGAGTGGTGGTGTTCAAGCAAAGGGTGGATGTCACACTGAGTAATGCAGTCTAGAGCCTGGCATGGTCAGAAGCAGGGGTCAATGGTTGGCTTGACAATCACAGTGGTCTTTCCAACCTCAATGATTCAATGCTTCTGTGATTCTTTGACTTCCCAAGCTGAGTAGATCTTGGCACGCCATGAGCTGGCACTGTGCAACACAGAGGGAACGTGGGAGGCTGTTTGCTCGTGCTGCAAGTGGCAGCCCTGCTGCGCATCACCAAAACAAACTGGGGCTGCAGTGCTTCCCAGCCCTCCCCCCCCTCCTCACGTCCCCGGATTCCCCATCTTCCTACTGGAGATCCTCCCCACAGTGCCTTTTTCTGAATGTATCTTTTCCCTTTCCCCTGGTTTCACTCCTTCCTTTTTCCCTGTTTTCCCTCTCTGTGGCGCTGCCAGCCTCTAGCAGCCCATACGCCTTATGTCATGGTGTGCTCACAGCCACAATAGGAGTGGGAAAATGAGAATTATTGAAGGCCTTTACACTGGGAGAAGAGGGCTTTTCCCTGGCAGGAGCAGCACAGCAACATGAGTTTGCTAGAAGTCCAACGAGGCAGCTCAGGAGGTGGAGGGATGGGTGCAAAACCATCACTCCCCACTTCCTAATTTACAGCTCTGGCAATGTGAAGCCGTTAGTGCACATTTATCTTCGAGTATAAGGGAAAAAAAAATAAAAATAATAATAAAAAAAAAATCATTACATGCTTTTCAGCATTGACCGGCCTGAGGAGACAGGAGTTATTCTTAAGAAAGTCATGTATCTTCCTTACTTTGGCATCAACATAAATAAAATTATTTATCTTTCAAATTTAAATGCTCCACACCTTTAGCAGGCAGTAAATCCTTCTCTCCTGTCCCTTTATGTATTTGTTCCTCACTCCATCTTTCACCAGAGAATGCAGAGCTGCAGTGCCTGGGGACCTGGGTGTCCTCCCCATCCATTCTGCAATGCTGCTATGATGCAGGACCCTTTCCAGCATCCACCCTCACTCTCCCATCCCCAGAAGCCCTTCCAGGGCTGACAGCTCCCCCCCATCCCGGGCCAGTTGGACACCTCCATGATTTGTGTGCTAATTGCTGCTTGATGCGTGCTGGCCGGATGGGGCCGGGGGCCCCTTCTGATGCCATGGGTGCTGTCAGCACTTCTCTCCCTCCTGATATCTTTAATCCAAAGGGAGATTGACTCACTGGGCTGACAGCAGAGAGGCAGCAAACAGAACGAGGCAGAGCTCATAAACATTGCATCCCATCTGCCTTTCCGCTTCTCTCTGCTCAGCGCTTATCTGACATGATCAACTTCTGCCTCGCTTTGCTTTCCCTCCTGGATTTAGAAGGGAAATAAAATCGTGATAATAATAATCATCTTGCAAATCAATGTGTATTCTTGCAATGGTGAAATCATAAAGATTTTAATACAACCTCGATATCACTGTCCATCTCCCGTCCTGCTGTGAGTTATTGCAGCTGTTGTGAGCCTGGCGGGCTCGTGGCCAGCACCGCAGCTGGGAAAGGAGCTGGCAGTGGGGTCCCATATAGTGCATCCCATCAGCATCTCCGTGGCTTTTAACAGGTGAAATAAATCCCACTGGAAACCCCACAGATTTCCTACGAGAAGCTTCAAGCAGAAAATCTCAGTTTCAGTTTGATCTCTTGCTGCTGGGAGCCCCAGGGGATGTGGGACCGGAGGTTTGATCTCAGGGCTCTGTAGAATCATTCAGGTTGGAAAGGACCTCTGAGATCCCCACGGCTCTGAAACACCCCCAGGGATGACCCTGCACTCTCTGGGCAGCTGTGCCAAGAGAAATGCAGAAGCAGAAATGCAGTGGGAGTCAGCCCTCTCACCTGGATTTATTTTTCCATTCCAAGTCCTTGTTTTTCAAAGCTTTCTCTCTTCCCCCAACCAAAAATAACCCAGCAGCGATGACATTTTAACAGGAAATTAAATGAAAACATTTGTTTTGAATTGATGTTTTGACTTGAAATGTTGATTTGTTCTGGATTTTTAAGCTAGACAGCAGCAGCACGTTGTTGTTTCAAATGGGAAAAAATGAGATTGTGTTGAAGAACAGTGGGGACAGGAGGGACAGAGGGAACACCTTGCCCCAGGAAGCCCTATGGGAGGGACACAGGAACTAGGCTTTGGGAAATGAGGAGCTACCTTTGTGCATTATGGAAAAACCAGTCAAAAAAGGTCAGTTTTCATGAGAAAGCTGGATGTTCTTGCAGGGCTGGTAGGGAGAAAATGAGGTTTTCCCATCAGCTGTTCCTTGGTGCCGCTCAGAGGGTGATGCTACAGACATACTGAGGTTTTGCCTTCTTTAAATATCACTGGTATTTATTTTCATTACTTGTGCTTAATTGTAATGAAGCTGAAGTCTCCTCTGTGCCCCAGTGGTGAATTTATCCCAAAGAGGCTCTATAAACATTGGGTTTCTTGGTCTGCAAGCATCCTTTCATCTCTCCCGCATCCCATCTGTCTGTCTGCTCCTGCACCGCTTCCTTCCTCCTCCATGTGATCACACCACCGCGACCGGCTCAGTGAGCGCTGTCAAAAAGCTTCGTTTGCATTTCAAACGAGACAAAGGCGCAGAAACCCACAGGAAAGAAAAAAAATCCAACTGTGTTTTCCTGGTTCTTCCCCATTTCTCACATATGAAGGCGTTAAACTTGTCCACAAGTGGGAATCTCAATGTTTCCCCACTTGCCTCCAATGGAAATCCTTTCCCCTGGATGCTCGTGTCCCTTTTTTGGCGTGGTTTTTGTTGGCTGGGTTTTTTTGGTGGTGTGATGAATTTATGCGATGTTGCCCTCTAATGGCTGATCAATGGGAAAACCATCAGACCTGCCAGGGGAATCTTCCTTTATTTTTCCCCACGAGAGGATGATCTAGTTTGGAGGTGAAGAATGAGTGGGTTTGCTCACCAGAAGCAAGAATGAGAAGCGCACGCCAGAGCCCTGCAAGGCAACCTCCCCAAACTCTGGGCATCAATCCCTCAGAGGGGAAGCCACTAAAGCTCAGCTTTTGGGAAGCGTTTTTCCCCACAGAGCCCCTTCTCTCCCTCGTGGTGCAGGGCCAGCTGCCTTCGTCCTGCAGGAGCAGCCTGGGGGACCTGGGCAGATGGCTCAGCAGCACCGCAGCCCCGCAGACGGAGCTCCTCCAGGCATTTCTATTTTTTCTCCTTGCAAGTGAAAACATTTTGACTTGAACTTTCATACATAATAATGAGGGTGAGTTACCAAAACGCACATATTTTCTTTAGTCGGTTTCATTTACTACTGTTTTAAATTATTTCACAGCCTTGTAAAATCTCCTTGTGACAGACGGAACCCAGGCAGGGGAAGCGAGGGAGAGGGAAGAAAACCCACTAAGTGTTCATTTTTCCTATAATGTATTCCAATCCTGTTAGGTCGTGCTGGTGAAGGTAATATTTCTGGCATTCGTTTAATGAAATTGACAGTGATGAATGGTTAATTATACAAATTACATTCTTATTAAATCCCCTGGAATCAGTGCCTTAGAAAGTCTTAGCTATGGACTTCTTGTGCTATATACATATTTTTTTAGGAGCATCTTTCCTCCCGGCTGCTGCAAAACCTTCTTCTGAAAAACCTTGAAAAGCATTAAAAATCCCTTAGTTAAGTCAATTACTGCAGATAAGTTAATCTTAATGGGATGCTTAAACCCCATCCTTGCATAAGTTTACTTTTCATCCCTCACTCTCAGCTCTGGAGGCGCCGGAGAGAAAAGTTTTCCGGCAATTGTTGTGACAAATGGATTAAGAGAGGATAAGTAGGGCTGGCTGCAAAACTGCCATCAAAAGAGCCTTTCCGCAGCATTTTCTTCCTGGGAGCATCGAGCTTGCCAACAAATGTCCCATTTGGGGTTGAGATGGCGAGCAATGCTGCGCCCATTGGGCTTGATGGCCACTGGGGCTGCAGAGCGGCAGAGATGCCCCATGCAGGAGCTCCCACAAAAACAACCCGACGTAACCCTTGTAGGTTTGCAAACACATTGCAGCAGCTTTAATTGCACAGCACAGGACGGGCTGGAAGATATTACTGGGGCCTTGTATGCTCAGGGAATAAACGTAATAAATAGGCGATTAAGTTAAGCAAGTTTTCAGCTTCAGCAGTGAGAGTGCCCATCTATCTTGCGTGGCTTTCTGCATGCTTCATTACCACATGTAACCACACTGAAAAAATATGCTTTATCCTTTCTAATTAGATGATAAGTTCCCCCCCGATCTGTGCTAGTGCTGCCAACCACCTGACACTCCGCAGCGGCGCAGTCGCCCGCTTCCAGCAGCTTCTAATGCAATTTATTACCGAGCCTCATATTAGACTAAGTTAACATCACTTAATCTTCGTGCTTGGCAGAGTTCTGTACGAGGCGGTGCAGGAGGTGCTGGGCAGGGCACAGAGGCTGCGGGGCAGTGAGTTGTGCCACTGGGGGAGGAGGATGCCATGGGGTCAGGGCACAGGAGGGGCTGCCTTTACCCCCGTGCCACAGCCATTCCCTTATTTTTGCTGAATTCTGCTTATTTCTCCCCCTTAGGGCCAAAGCAATCTTCTGCAGCTTCTCTTTTGTTTTTGCTAGCTTGACTGCAGGTGGGCTTTCACTTGCTTAATACAGATAACACAGCAGATAATAATTAAAACATGAGCTGTGGCCTCTTTGGAGAGAGAAGAGTGTGTAACACTATGTGACATGGGCAGAGTGTCACCAAAGATCAGCAGTACCTTCCCCTAATGATGCAGCCTGCAGCCATGGTCATTGTGCCACTATCCGCAGCTGCTTTGTGCCAGGGCTGTAGGTGAACACAATGGCTTCCTCAGCGAAGGGAAAAAGATTTGTTTTGTTCCAGGCATTCTTTCTGTTTTTGGAGGGATGTGCACTGAAAGATGCAGGGAGTTTCCACACTTATTTGGCTTTGGGTTTGGATTTGCGGCTTCCATCCATCTTCCCCCTTACTTCTCCCCATCTGCTTTCTCTTTATATCAAAGTGTTGAACCCAACAGGGCTATGAGTAATCATAAGATCACTAAGGCTGGAAAAAGACCTAAGATCCCCAAGCCAACCCCAGCCCACCGTGCCCACTGCCCACATCCCCACAGTTCTGGAGGACTCGCAGGGATGCTGACCCCATCCCTGGGCAGTGAGACAGCAGGATGATGGAGCTGAGTTGTCTTTCTCCCTCTTTTACTCAATAAGCTTCATAATGTGTATAACCACCTATATCACAGAAAGACAGGAGGAGCAGGGGGAGCTTTATGAGCTGGTTAGAGCGGGCAACTCCATCACCAGCCGTGACTATTATTATAAAATATTCGGGAAGTTAACTCAATAAAAAAACTAATAATGAGAGGAACCATCTCTGCCTTTGTTTATAGCTTCTTTAAGTGTATAAATGAGCGTGAGGTGATTAATGAGGGTGATCTGAGAGTGAAAGATTTGCATGCACAGTGCTTGAATTATTTCCTTACTGCATGTGCTTCCCGGTCTCTCTGTTTATTGCGCCGCTCGACGCTGTTTAATACGGAATGACTAAAGTTATGAGATCCTATTTATTCCACCTGACATTGTCCCCTCTGCCAGCTCAGCCCCTGGGACAGATAGCGCATGCACAACGAATTCAGAAAATATATTAAAAAGCAATTATAAACTCCCTGCCTTCGGAGTCCTGGCCTTATTCTTCACAGCGCTCTGGAGGAATTAGCATAATGTCTACAGGCTCTCGGTTATCAAAACGCGGCGGGGCTGTATCTTATTTCCAACAGCTGGTGAACTGTGGAGTTCAGGGTTTCCAAAGGGGTGTTTGGGTGCTCCTGCTCCATGCCTTGGTGCATTGCCTGGTGCCAATGGCATTTTCCCCTTACCCAGGAGGTGGTGGCAGCCTGAGTTTTGCAGCTCAGTGTGTGGTTCTTGCATCAACGTTCTTTGCTCTTTGCACCGTGGTGGCTCCAATAGCAGAATTCCATTATGTTCCTGGAGTGCTTTCACCACCATCTTGTGGTTTATAGCCTTCTGAAAAGCCGTCTTGTGCTGGAGAATCTTCTCGCAGGATACCACGCTCTTTTTGTTATTAATGTCTCCTCTTTGGTGGAGTAATACATGCACATGTTGCAAACACAAGGCTGGCACGGTGTGCTCCATTTAATTACACACAGCCTTTTCGGTTTCATTCCAGCTCTGCCATAATTCTCCCCTGCAAACCTCACCCCAGATTTTAACTCACTTCCATCACAAGCACTTTGTCTTTGTTAAGAGTGATGGTGCAAGCTAATATATTAGTGCTTCAGAAAGTACTCGAGGGCTCTCATTGCCTGTCTTTGCCCAGAAACTGTTTATCAAGCATCTTAATACAGACCGATCTGAATACCTCAAAAATACACTTATTCTGTAAATTGTTCGTAGAAAAGCAGAAGGAAATGGGCTTCGCTGCTGTTGGATTCATTAGAAGCAGACTGCCTGATTGCCTTTATTCCTTTTAATCTTCCACTGTTTATTTTAATTTGTTTGCTATATTTCATACACCTTTGGTGGCGGCTGCATTGTGTGTGTTTTGTTCTGAGCAAATGGGGGCAGCCAGCCCACAGCTCAGGGCTGGAACTGGGTAATCTTTGAGGTCCCTTCCAACCCAATCCTATGGTTCTATGAGCATCACCCCCTGGGATGTACAGCACTACCTTGTTGTGGTTTTCCCCTCTGCAGAGGGAATGCAGCCTGCAAGGCTGCCATGCTCACCTGAACTGCCCAGATCAACTGGGTCACACATAGAAAACTTAATGAAGAAATAAAGGCACTGTACAGCTCACCACATCTCCATGTTAACCCCATCCAATCCTCTTGTCTTGCACCCACATGTGGTGCTCACAGGGCTTCTCTGAGCAGAAATCCTATTAGACTGCCCACTTAGGGGCATGGTGGGTGTTGTGGCTGGACGTCTTGCACACCTCTATCCAAATTTAAACAATGCTGGGCTTTTTCGGGTGCTTAAATGCTGTGACCTCCCCTCACCTGCAGCCTTCTTGGCAGAGCGGTGCAAGACATAAATGCGGTGACTTGGCTCAGTGTTTGCAGAATGCTTGCAGTTGATATGAGATTCTGTGGTGCATACTGACAAACTGCTTGCATTGGCATTTGCCTGCAAGAAGTCACGGCTCCCCCTAACTTCTTGTTCCAACCTCTGGAAGTCTGGATTCCTATTCTGCAGAAAAACACAAGCAAAAGACCCAGGAGCCTGCCTGCCCTGCAGAAATCCTTCCTTTTCCCTTTGTTCCCACTCCCTAGGAAGGCTCACATGTTTCTTAAGCCTCCTGAGTGCCAGAGTGACTTTGTTCCCACCCCGTGTCCCCGATGTGCCGCACGCAGTGCCAGCCCTGCTCAGCTCCTGGGCTCTGTGCCGCCGGCGGGCGCTCCTTTTGATCACCACCTTGTACATCTTTCATCACACACAGTGATGCTTACCTATGCCGTGCATGCAAAGAGAGAAGTTTAAGGAGAGATCGATGGCTTTTGAGTCTGGGAGTCAAAGGGAGGCTTTCACCTCTGGGGCTGCAGAGCAAAGCACCTGGAAAGTCGATCAATCCATTACTTGCATTTCCACCTGCCTTCCCCACACGTGTCTCTTTCATTTTCTTCTCCTCCAAGGCATTGGGCTTGGAATTTAGAGTGTGAATGAATAAAATATATGTGCTGAGCACTGAAACATTTTGTGTGTGATGTTGGAAGGAGGCAGGACAGGGGGAAGGCATCCCAGCAGGCAGCACTATGTGCGGCGCAGCGTTGCCATGCATAGGAGCAGAGGAGCATCATGAGTCCCGAGGGGCAGCAGCGCATCCCTGCCTGCTCAGGTTTCATGGGATCATAGAATTGAGTTGGAAGAGATCTTTGAAGGTCAGTGAACAGGGACAGAGCTCCAGCAGTGCTCAGGGCACCGTGCAGCTGGAAAGGAGGAAGCAAAGGGAGGAAGGATAAGAGTCAGTTTGCATCCTGCAGCCTTGTGCAGGGCGAGGCGTCCCAACGCTCAGCAATCCTACCCAGCAGCTGAACAGCTGAAAGATGTACCAGCTTCCTTTTTGTTTTTCCCCCTGCTGCAGCCCCTTTGCTTTGCTTTTTGCTTGGTGGGTGTCTTGCTGAGGAAGCCGGGTGGATCCACCCCAGCACTGTGGTCGTGTTTTCCGTTGGCGAGAGACAAAACTTTCTGCTGAGCTTGACTTCAAAGGCAGACGTCGAGCTGTGAGATATTCATTTTAGTCATTCATGTACAGCTGCATTCGTTAGGGGCTTCACAATGTTTTATCCACTTGTCACGATTAGACATTATTATTATTACTGCAAACAGAGATGGCTGAGAGATAATAATTCTTTATGAACCTTCCGTCACAATTAATGTAGGCTGCATACTTGCCCATTTACTGAGTTTTAAGCTAATCATTCCTTATATGTGTTTCAAGCCTTTAGTGAAGTACAAATAATTTGAACTAATTAGCTTATTAAAAGAAGGGAATGAAAACAAATGGCACATGAATGAATTGTGGGATTTCATATGGAATTAATATCTCACTAATACATGTGGATTCGGTAAATTCATTATGCATTCATAATCAGACCTGATGAATCACCTAGCTAATTCAGGAGTAATTAGGCATGAACTGCTGACACTTATTTTAAAGTGCAACCAAACTAGTTGGCTTTATCCTGAGGACTGAATTACAGTCTCTGAGGCCCAGGAAAGCATTACTGTGTGCCTTGTAAAATCAGCCACTGTTGAACAGGGCTTCACAAACCCTGCAGTGATCTATGGCTATGTTGAAGAAGAGTGGGAATGAGGGCATGTATGGCATGGGAATAACACCCCCCAAAATTAACAAGTGTTCCATTGCTGCCTTGGTGACCAGCTAATTTTTCACCACTTGGTAGCTCGAGTGCATTAATAATAATGATAATTATTCATTTTTCTGTTCCCATAATGGCTCACGCAGCACAGCAGCCTCCTGGATGGACACAGTGCTGGTGCAGAATTAAAGCGGGGAGGGTGCAGGGGGACACAAAGGAAAACATGGTGCTGAGAGAGGAGAAGTGGAGGGGAAGCAGATTTTGGAGGTGTTTTAGGGACATGAGTAGTGGGCATGGTGGTGATGTGTTGATGGTGGGACTCGATGGTCTTAGAGATCTTTTCCAACCTTAATGATTCAGTGATTCACTGAGGCTCTAGGGGAAGGTGGAATGGTGACCTCTGCAATAGGATTCCATGTGGGCAAGGGGGGTTTGTGTTTGTGAAACCCAGAGGAGAGGATGTGGTGACAACAAGGGATGCAGTTGGGGTCGGTGCTGGGGTTGCAATGCAGTTCTGGTGTCCGTAAGGGTGGGGGAACAGCCCCTGAAAGCTGGTTGGGCTCAATGTGATGGGGAGATGTCACCGGGGGAGGCAAATTTCATCTCCGGAGCGAATCTCTGCTGCAGATCCGTGAATCATCTGCCCCCAGGTACCAAATTTGTGTTTGCAGATAAGATTATCCAGGGATTAATTGCAGAGGGAGAAGAGAAATGTAGATTAGTCATCCCTTGAGAATAGACATAGATCAACAGCATTTAGAATTACCTTTGGGTGTTTAACAGCTACGGATCACCAGAGTACCTGAACACCTACCATGTAAAATCAACACTCTCGTTAATTATGAAAAATAATTCATGTCACATCACTCCAAACTCACAAAAATCTCTGCATTCTTTGTGGAGGCAGCTGTGTTGTTCCTTGGCTGGGCTGGTTTCCCATTCTTTCTCCAAAAAGCAGCAGCAGGTCTCAGAGCCAGCAGTCTGTTGGGTCCAGAGGAGGCCATGAAGATGACCAAAGGGCTGGAGCACCTCTCCTGTGAAGAAGGATTGAGGGAACTGAGCTTATTTAGCTCAGAGAAGAGAAGGCTTTGGGGAGAACCCTAACACTGAAGCCTTCTTGTACTTGAGGGGAGCTTACGTGTAGGAGGTGTGATAGTGGTAGGGCAAGTTGAAGATACCCCATCCCTGGAGGTGCTCAAGGCCATGGATGGGGCTTTGGGCAACCGGATCTGGTAGGGGGCACCCAGCCTACAGCAGGGGGTGGAACTGGATGGTCTTTGAAGTCCCTTCCAACCCAATTCTGTGGTTCTATGATTCTGTGGTTGTGAGATCCAGTACACCCTGGGGACGTCATCCCAGTTCTTCACCTCTGCATTTACCGGCACCACCTTCCATAAATTGAAGGATCTGGTTACATTTTCCACATCCCAACCAGACTAAAAGGAGAAAAACAAAATGGGAAAAGATAATTAGTGCATGCCAAGTGCTCGAGTTTCCTGCTGGGGCCATCGTGCAGCAGAGCTGGAACCCGCCAGGTGCTCGTGATGCTATGTGCAGACCCAAAGCGCACCGCAATCACAGAGAATAAACAGTAGCAATTACTTAATACTTCATGGTGATGGAGTATTGAAAATTAGCACTGGAGTTAAACGCTAATAAGTCGCATAACAATCCGTAAGCCTGCAGAATTTTATATAGTAGAATCAAGAGTAAATAAAATTACAATTTAAACAAAGGCAGATAATTTAATTATCTTGTAGGCACAGTACTAAAATTTGGAGTGATTGGCTAATCAATACGCCATTACAAAATGCAACAATGCAGCACGCCTGCGAGGTTATAGGAAATGGGTTGTTGGGGCTGACAGCGAGCTGTTGGATTGGGCGGCGGTGGCGGCCCCTGGGCAGGCTGCCATGGCAGCGCTTCTGCAGCAGCATCGTCAGCATTCAGATGGCATCTGTCATAGCCTCAGAGTCTGCTTTCCATCCCTGATGTCAAGTGCCATTTCTCAAGGCCAGCTGAACTCTACTCCAGGCCCTTTCGTGCCTAGAGATCTTATCCCCTCAACGGCGCACGCACCTCCCTCCTTCGTACACGAGACAAACAGATGTACATGGGAAAGCGCTGTGCCCTCTGAGGGATGCGGTCACATCATCCTGTTAGCTCTGTGGGTCCTCAGCTGGCCCATGGTTGGGTTTCATGCCAAATTTCTCCACCTGAGTATTCGGTCGCAGCACAGAGCTGGCGATGCTGGGAGCCAAGTGAGATCCTGCTGCATCCCAGCGTGAAATGCCCTCCTTTGGTTCCGCGCCGATGCCAATCTTCTAAGGGAAAGCAGATCTTCTTTCCAGCCCATTGTATTTCGCTAATTTAATTCCATTCTCTATGTCAAATCGCATTATATATTCGCACCGATGGAAGGTCTATTTTTTCCTTTATTAATATTAAGACATTTATTTGTCATTTTTTAGCAAAATTGAAAAGGAATCAAAACCTCATTTTCTGGAGAAGCGGCGTTCTTGGTGTGCGTGGCTGCAGCTGTCTCTCTATGCACCAGTTTGCTTTTTTTTCTGCAATTTTTTTTCTCCCATTCCCAAAAGCCATCTTATGCACCTAATCCCACACCCCAAGCAGAACTCCCCACTCCTGTAAAACTCTTTTGATTGCCAGCTCAATAATGGGAGGAGGCTGCAGATGTCTGGGAGCTGGGAGCATGCTGGTGTCGCCCCTTCATCTCCCTACCCGGTTGGCAGTGGAGGCGAGGGGATCTCTTACTGGAGATCCCTGCCTACCTGAGGCCTTCTAAAGGTAAGCAGCTCATTTTCTTCATTTCTGCACCTGTGGCTGCTGCATTTGGGTTTGTTCTCATTTGCTGTAGCCAAAGACTTTGCCACCCTGCTATTATCATCCCATTATAGCACTACATAGCCATAGTAAGGTTGGGTGAGCTGAGGCTGCCCCTGGCTAACAAAGCATGTGTCTGCACTGCAGTAACAGCAGCAAAGGGCTGATGCATCAGAGGTGGTTTTGCAGGGAGCAGTAGTGTTGCTGAAGAGAAAAAGCACCACAGAGACCTTTGCTCTGCTGCAAAAGTTGAGTTTGCTGGACTAGAGTCGGTTGGACTTGGGTTATTTTGGCTGCTAAACCTTCATGATCACCATGGCATGCTTTGCTCTCATGAGGATGAGGCTGATGGCACCCACCAGTGAGGTGCATCCAATCCCTGTGTCATTCCTTCCCTGCTGTTTTTTCTCCTGCAAAAAAAAATAATGCTTGTTGGAAGAAAGAGAAAACACAATTATTTCACTACTGTTTTGATATTGCTGTATCAACAGGACCTGATAGAAACCTACTGCTTTGATAAAGTCTTTGTGTTTCCTTCCTGCTTTATGGTGTCCTGTGATTATTAAGATAATAAAGGCAAGCCAAAGTTCTTTGATATCATGAAGAAAAAGAAACATTTGGGGTTTGGCTGAAGTGAGACACTGCTGCACTTGAAATGAATGCTGGGAAGTTGAGGTTTGCCTTGTGAGTTGCCAAAAAAGCTTTGCATTAAGTTTATCATCGCAATGTTTTGCTGTGAGAAAGCAGAGACAAAATCTTCCAGATCTCCCCAGTTTCCAGGGGAAAAGGATGAGATTTACCATCAGAGGTGTTTCAAGCCAGGTGTCAGCTATCTGGGGGCAGTGTCTGACTCTTCAGCATTCAGCAAATGAGGTTTCTGATTGGAAGGAGCTTGCCCATCTGTAAGAGAATGTCCTATATACGGGACTAATAATATTGGTATGAATAATTCATTTGTCTTTATTACATGGCAAGGTATGTGAGGCACATGCAGTTTCATCAAAGTAAAGCATATTCTGATAAAAAAAGACCCGTTTTATTGTGGGTTTTGGAGCGCTGTGTTAGACTCTCTCTGCAGATCAGCTCACGTCCAACGAATCAGTCTGCAACCTCTACTTCTGTTTGTCTCTACCCAATCTGTAGGGAGATTATTAATATCATGTAACATTCAGTTAATAGGTCAGATGTGAGACCTTATTACAGATCTAGGATAAATTGCCTCTCCAGTAGCATATAGCGTGACCTTCAAAGACTTCGGAGTTCAATATTCAACCTTCATACATTCAGCCTTAATTACTGTGTGCTTGGGCATTAGTGCTGCCATCAAAGGTCTGGGTGCTGTTGGCTGGGACCTCGCTTTGCATCGTTGTTTCCTGTGCTGCTGGATGGGGAGGGGTGCAGTGAGCTCTTTTCGGAGGCAGTTCAGACTGAGCTCTTGCTTTGCAGTCATTACTGCTCTCTCTTCCAGTTGGTTTTCCCCCAGGGCAGCTGTGGGGCTGTGGCAGTGCGGGGCTGGCTGCCCTGGGAACACAGCATTCTGGATTTTGGGGATGCACCGGAAGGGATTTGCACAGCATTCCCTGTGTTCAGTCATGTGTCCCTCCCTGTTCCAGCCATGGGAGCACAGCATTGGTGGCACCCCAATGGCTGTGTCCCACGGGCCCTTCCCTGGATGCACCTTTTTGGCGTTCCTGTATCCTGCTTGTTTTGCTGGGGAAAGTCGATGGCCTTCATTATGAGTCAGAGCAGGTGACATAATTCTCCCTCAGTGCTTTCAAATCTATGAACACATGAACTTAATATTAGCAACACAGATACAAATAGCATTTTAACGCGGTATTTATCACAGCGCTTTCTCAGAAGAAAATCTATCAAAGCTTTAAATCTAAAACTCTCCCATTCTTCTTGAGCAACAAGATCAATTCATTAATATTTGGAAAGCTTGGGGCGTTATTAATCATCAGTTATTATTTCATTTATGTACCTCTTAGTAAGGAAAAGGCAGACAAACCAAGGCCAGCCTCGCTAATGGTGTTTTTTTGACTTGGGGGGGTTGCAGGGAAGAAGGATGGCACCATTTGCATGGGGTGAAAGCCCATCCTTTGTGCTCACATTTTTGTGGCGGAGGTAATAAAGGATGCTGCGAGTCATCTGCAGGCTCAGAGAGGTAGAAGGTTAATTGTCTTAGCATTACGAATTCACTTCATATTCACGGTCACGGTGCGGCTCATAACGAATTTATCTGATATTCATGCAGACGTCGCAGCCCCTTCCTTCCATAGGATCCATGATGTGACACCTGCACTGCAGGGCAGTGCTATGGGGGGTGGTCTCAGCCTGACGTAAGGTGCGCAGAGCAGAGAAGTCATTAAACCCTGCTGCCAACCGCTCACCGGCGAGGTCAGCCCCTAAATGAGTTTAGCTCTTTCCCCGAGTCTATCTCAGAAGAGTACCCACGGCTCGAAAATAAGTTTGTAATTGACTGATCCAGACAGATGAGTTTGGGAAGAGGTGATTGATGTCAGCAATATATTCGAACACGTTCAACCTGCCCAGAAATACTAATTTTACAGGCTGGTTTGGTGCACAGACCCGCCGCTCGCACACGCACTGACAAGTGGGTTGGGTTCTGGTGTCCATGCCCCAGCCAAGCTCAGGTATCACCCCAGGCTTTTGATTTTCTGTGCCTTGGGAAGTGGTGTGGGGTTGGGAGTTGTGCACTATGCTGTGTTTGTTTGGCATGGAGCTACTGTAGGCTGTCGAGGTCTGGATGCCCCTGAGCTCTCTTGTGTGCTTATCTTGGAGCTCTGCTAATATCAAGAGGCATAATCCACCCCAAAATGTCAAGAATGTGTGAGTGCTGCCCTGAATCAGGCCAGGTGCAGACCCAGCAAGTTACATGTATGGTGGGAGGCAGCAGGGCCAGCAAGCTGACGGGATTTAGATAGAATTGTGGAAAATAACAGGGAGAACCTTTTGCTAAGCTTAAAGGGCAGAGAAGCAGAGCTGGGGGTTATCACCAAGCATGTTATCGGTACAGAACACAGATTGAGTGTGTTCACCATGGGATGTGGGTGGTGACAGCAGTCCCTGGGCTGGGGGGGAGTCCCTGCCTCGCTGTGTGCCCACAGCTGCTTCAGGCATCGGGCACTGCAGGGAAATCGGGGATGGGGTGACTGCAGTAGGGCCTCCCGAAGGCCTGGAGAGGAGAATGGCAATCATGAGGTGAGTAAATGGGAAATCCATGTGTTCACCACTCCCATACTTTCCATAACTGTGGCAATAACTCAGACAAATCGTGGTTTAGTTGCTTTACTGCAGGACCAGCATTAAGTGCTGGCGATTCTTCACCTTGAGGAGCGATGTAAAGGAGCTTTTTCCCTTTATATTTTCTGGATAATTAGATTAATGTTGCACTCTGGGTGAGTTTTAATGTAAGAAGGCTATGTTAGATCACTGTAATTTGTTCCTTTGCCAGCTAAAGTGCTCTGAGGCCGGGATGCGTGCGGGTGAGTTCAGGGCTACAGCCAATCTCCCTTGGATAAAGTGACAAAGGTCTCTGCAGCCATCACTGGAAGATGAGGAGTTGCCAAGAGCAACGCCTGCACAGCTCCCTCAGGAAGACAAAGTGAAATCTTTGAGTTAGGTGAGTTAGGGCCCGTGGTGCAGCAAGGTGCTGTGCCAACAGAACGCAGTGCCGTGTGAGCACTTACTTTGGCTTTGCTTTTAAGAACTGAAGCAGGATGTCATCGTGGTGTCCCCCATCTTCCTACTGCTTGGAAACCTCTTTTTTCCTCTGTGTCACCGTGATCTGCAGGCATGGCAGAGGGCAGGAGGTGGGCACAGGGATGGCTCTCCCACCCCTTTCCCGTCTGATGCAGAACCACCTTTGCCACATCTTCATCTTGTGCCTCCTTTGTTCTTTCACTTTCCCTTCTTTGCCCCTTGTTTTCCTCACCAGATGTGAGAAAGCAACAGAAATACCATTTCAAGGTATCCACCAAGAGGGGATTTTTTTTTTTATCATCCTTCTCTCCTCCTTGAAATGAAGTTTCTTGCACTGCTCATTAGATGATAAGTGAATATAGAAAACCTTTGAGCGAAGGTAATTCCTGGTGTGCAGAAGAGGGCCGTGGTGCTGGCTGCACATTTATGAATGCAAACGAGTCCAGGCGTCCTATGGGGATGCTTTGTCAGTCCTTTTATCTCCAAAACCAAAGTTCAAACCGACTTCCTGAGTCAAGAACCATAAAATTATTCCACTGAAAGAATTCTCAAATGCCATCTGTGGAGGGGGAGACCTTCATTTATCAGCCTCTGAACTGGTCCGTGCATGCGCGAGGGAAATGAAAGAGCCCCTCATTATCAGGGTCCTATTCAGCTACATGCTGCTCTCCTATAATTGATGGAATATATTATACTCCAGCAGGGAAAGTCCCGGTGACTCAAATGGAAATCCATGATAATAATAACCCGGTGTACTTCTGTAGCCCATTTCATCTCCAGATCTCAAAGCACTTTTGAGACAATTAAGCAAGGCCCACAGAAATCCCTGTGAGATTGGGAAGTCTTTAGCACGGAGTTTGCCTTTATTGCAGACTGAGCATGAGTTGTGTATGGAGAGCTGTCCTCTCCTCTGAGCACAGCACCCCAAGTGCCTGCGACATGGGAATGTGTGGAAGTGCCATTGATGGGGATGTTTGTGTGCATAGGCTAAAATTCAAGAAATATTGCTTGGAAGGTGCCAACGCATCCATGGATGTGGGCTAAGGATCCTCAGGTTCTGCACACGCTTGTCCTTTGGGGAGCACTGGCAGGATCTACTATCAAAAAGCTGCAGAAATGCGAGCTGGGGCTTTTGTGTGTGATCTTGGAGAGGCTCAACCCAGTGTGTGCACTGAGTTTCCTTCGGGGTAAGGGTAACCCCAAAGGTTGAGCATCCCATGAACGAGATAGTGCCATGTGCAGGGTGCATGCTTTGTTTGGAATGTCAAAGTGTGAGTGTATAAAGCAGAGGGATGGCACTGGAGAAAGAGGAGCACAGCTGATGTCATTGCCAGTGCATCTGTCCTGGTTACTTCCCACCAAGGAGAAGCAACACCTCTGCATTGCCAATGCCATCCTTGCTGTGAGTCACTTCTGCCAAATACTGGGAATGTTATGGAGATTAATTGCAGCTGTAATTAACAGGCTGGTTTGCAGGCAGTGTGCTGCATCTTTTGTGTATTTTCAAAGTAGTTTAAATTCATCAGTTGTTTAGCCGCTCTCCCCACAGCTTTGCATTGCTGCCATCCCAGTAGGATTCAGCTGTGTGCTGTGTCCTGTCGGTGTCACTGAGGTGATCAAACCCAGCTCCTGAAAATGCACCTGGAGTGGATGGAAACTTTCTTTCCAGCCCCTTTAATGAGGGAGAGCTGGAAGATGCTCCCCTTCCATCCAGCCGGTCGCTTGCACCATCTCCCAATACAACCTAAAGGTGGAGGACCCTATTTAATTAAGTAATGAGAATCGAATATGATTGCTACAAGCAGCAGCTAATTAAAAGGAGGGAAACTGCAAATGAGAAGTGCCATGAATTCAGTAAAAATCAATCAAATTAGAGCGTCTCATCATCCCTTCAAATGGGCCTGATCTGCTCACTTGTTAACCCCTTGAATGCCAAGATTGTGCTCAGTGTTGGGGAGGGGGGCAGATGCCATCACCAGCAGTGACATTTGGCTCTCAGAATGTGTGTGGTTGTCCCCCTGCTCTGCTTCCCATGGCCAAGCCCATGCTTCCTATTCCTCCTCCTTTGAATCCCAACCGAAGAGGTGGGCAGCAGCACTCAGCAGAAGAGGAGGAAGAAAAATCCCCCTTAATCAAAGAGAATATTAAAGCTGAGCTTTTTGTACAGCACAGGCCTCAAACTGAGAAATCCCCTCCGTTGGCAGGGGGGAGAACGAGGGAGAAGGAAGGAGATAAAAAGGCATCAGAGTTTTAATTAGAGAGCCGCATCCCATCTTCATTTGTGCCTGCTTTCTGGATGCCTTCATTAGGCTTCACCCTTTAAATGCTCGTTATCAAAGATTTACAAAACCCACCAATTTGGTGCCTGCATTCACTTGAAGAGTTTGGATTCTGGCGCAGCTGGTTGGGATGGTGCATGGGGGCTGCAGTTCCCATCCTGTAGCTAGGAGAGCTCCCACCAGAGCTTGAGGATTGCTGAGTTCTGGCTGAGCTCCTGAGCACCTTGCAGGGAAGGCCATGCTCTGTGCTGCTGGCACTGCAAGGAGCTCAATGCGTTCTCCCTGCGTGCTGCCATAAGGAAGGCCAAGTGGTGCCGGGGTGCCCAGCCCCACTTTGGAGGATCACCACAGGGCCTTTCTCAGCCACTGATCCATGCCTTAGTTTCAATTAAAGTGCTAATGATCCTTTCCAAATTGGGCTGCATAGAAACGTGCTGTTTTCACCCCTAGGAAACCAGATGTATTTTAGGATCCGGAATAAAAAGACAGCCTATAAAGCAGGCAAAAATGCCTCATTTCCCACATTTCTCCCAATTTTGGCTGTGTTTCATAGGGTTTTGTGCTGCGTGTTACAGGGCTGGCAGTTGTGCAGCCTCCAGCAGCGATAAATGTTTAATCCTGAGAAGAGCTGAGGGGCTGGGGCACCTGGGCTGTGTGCTCCTGCTTGCCAAGCTGTCGTGCCTAATAATTAGCAGAGCGGCAGGAGTCAGGGACGCAAGTTGAGATCCTGAATATGTCAAATCCAGTGCTGAGGACAGCAAGCTCCAATGGGATGCGTGACCTTGGGCCATGCTGCTGCTTCTGTCCCGAGAAGCTTTCTCCATCCATTGTGCATCACTGCTGTGGGATAAGAGTGGGATGGCAAAGCTTGTATTCCTCTCCCCACTCAGCCCTGATGCTGGAAGCCCCCACCACCTCTCCATCCTGCAGTGAGGCTCTCTGTCCTTTTCCCCATACATAGAATCCTCGCTGCAGCCCCGGTCTGTGTGCGGGATCCCAGTGACAGCTGCTGGCAGTGCGACACCGCAGCCAGCCGTTGGACCTGACAAGATGCGTTAATTAGGATGTGATGCACTGCAGGGTGACACGGCTCAGCACAGCCAAATCGGCAGCGTCAGTCACTGCAGAGAGAGGGGGGCACTCCTGTGGTGTTTAATGATGGCAGCATTCACTGGTGGGACTGTGCTGGTTGTCCCCAGGCTGGTGCAGGGTACATTCGCTACCCATGGGCTGAGTCAAGAACCAACTCTGGATTTTTGCCTTCCAACAGAAGGGCGAAGCCAGGACATCAGCCTATGGGGGTGACTGTGCTGTCACCTGCATTCGATGTCTCTTTTAGGTCAAGCATCCCTGGATGTGGGAGGTTTGGCTTATAGCAAAGCCAGTGAGCGCTTTGGCTGCGCCGCTGTCAGCTCCCATGGGCTGAGCTGGCTGTGCCCATGTCCCTGCTCATCACAGGGGGGTTGGTCCCTTTAGTGGTCCCTTCCAACTCAGACGGTTCTGTGATTGTAAGGAAATGGGGCAAAGAGTTGGAACTGAGCTGTGAGGACAGCTTGCTGCTCCCTGCAACGTGGTTTAGGGCAGGATGCATCATTTCTTCTCTAAAAGAGCAGTGCTGCATTGCACAGCTGCATGGGGAGGCTGGGGGGTCCCCGTCCCTGGGGCTGTTCCAGAGCTGTGGGGATGTGGCACTGGGGGGCATGGGCAGTGGCACAAAGGGGTGGGATTGGGGATCTGAGAGTCCAATCTGAACGATTCTGTGATTTCTCATAACCTTTTGGGGATTAATGGGACCAACAGAGCTTTTAGAGTGACTTAAGTAAATCTTCACTAGTTTATTTATGAGTACGATTGCTGCTTCTTTGTCTGTTTTAAAACCAAAAGCATCCTCCCATTTGGTGTAACTGCACTGAAGTAAAGCAGGGAGGAATGTGGCTCTCCTTTGGTGCAGATAAAAAACCCAGCGGCTGCTCCTGTCGCAGAATCTGTCTCTGCAGCTCTAAGAGTCGATGGAAGTGATTTCCCAGTTCGCCCTGGACTGCACACAGGGGCGCCGTTGGGCAGGTGGATGGTGAAGCTGACGCACTGATGTTGTACTATAATAGCATTGCTCTTCCAGGAGTTCTGACAGTAGCTCAAGTGGAAATAACATCTCCAGTTTTACAGGAACATAGAAATATATACCCAAGTCTGCTTCCATCCAGGGGCACGGTCACCTCCCCCAGCTCCATGTATACATTGCGTTTTTGTGCTCCGTGGGAGCTTCTCCTGAGCAAATGATGTGCATCCCTTTTCTGTACAACACGTATGGGCTTCAGCAAAAAGCAAAAGAAAGGCTGGTAGTGGTGTGGGCAATGAGTGAGGCTTCTCCAGGAGAAAACCTCTCCAAAGTGCAGCACTTGGCCTGCCTTCACGGCTCATGCGCTGGTTCTGCAGAGCCACAAGTCACCCTGCATGGTGCACTGGAAGTCATCCATTGGTAACATCCATCTCTATAAGGAAGCAGCCCCCAGAGCAGACAGCCAGCATGCCCTTGGCTCAGAAGCTTTGCAGAGCTAAGGACCCGCTGGGAAGGGACTGCCTGCAGCACATGGGGATGCTTGAGCCTGCTGGACCTCCCTGCTCACAGCTCCCACTGCACAGCTTTGTGCCCATCGCCAGTGAAAACCATACCATGGCATGAACGTGGCAAAAGAACTCCTCTCTCCCCTCTCTCTGTTCACCTTCTGCCTGTGGTCTCCACGTTCCACAGCTGTCCCCATTCCCTGCCATTCCCCCAGCGCTCGCAGACCAGATCAGATCAGATCAGGTGGAGCTGGGGGAGGGCTGGGCTTCCTGCCTTCCTCACCAAAGGAGTGGGAAATAAAAACTAACAGACCTTTGTGATTTGGGCTAGGGAATAAATTGTGGCGGGGGGAAGAGGAAAAGTATTTCTCAATGTAATGAAAACACAAATGGACAAGATAATTATCTTCATAAGGGCTTGGATCCATGACAATACATCTCATTTTATAAAGCCCATTAGAGTTGGAATTTTATGCAAAACGCTAAAAGAAATCTAAAAATGTAAGGCAATAGAATCAAAGCAATGGGGTTTATTAAGGGGGGGAGTGTTATATTGGAAGCAATAAACCCTGTAAGAACCAGGAAAACAATGTTCTGGTAACACCATCATAAATTACTGCGGTTTAATCACTTGGTAAATAACTAAGATATTTCTGCAGGTTTTATCATGCTGCTAAAAAGGAAGATCCCAGAGCCCCGTGCATTAGGGATTCAGCTGGGATGATTTCCGTGGAGGCAGAATCGCAGGAGAGTGTCATTTTAGCAATTTACTTTTTTAAATAATAGTATATTATTTGCTGCAAGAATCCACTTTCTCAACCTCTCCCATGCTTTTAAGATATCATTTACCATTAGTTGTCTTTTTTCCCTTTCCCCACTCAGCGTACTCTTGAGTCTTTGAACACACAAAATTATATTATTCCAAGCAATCTTCCCCACCACAGCAAAAAGCAAACACTTACAGAAACTCCTGGAGGGTCTCAGTTCTAATAATGATCTTCCGTGTGCTTGGACCCTAATTGCAAGTTATTATATGGGTGGATGAGAAAATATGAGCGTATTTTGCATGACTTTCTCTTTACCTATTAAGTAGCTGGCATCAAAGGGATGGCTGCTCTCCCCCCAAGTTACGGTGCATTCTATTAAAACGAAGTGCCTTCGTTTAATATGCTTTCCTTTCTTCTGAACTGCTCCAGTGCAGCTGAATGAAACCTGGGACTGGGCTTAATTTCTGAATTAAGTGTGAGAATTGAGGTTAAGTGCAGGAGGAGGTGCTCCTGTCAGGGGTGTCCCATCACTCACTCCACAGGGGACAGCCGCCCCCTATCCCACACCTGGCTGTGTGCCACACTATGGGGCGATGCTTTGGGGTGTCTCATTGCCTGCTCCGCAGCTCTGACCCTTTGTGGAGCTGCCCTTCATGCTCAAGTCCCTTCAGTTCCCTGCTCTGTTTCCTCAGCTCACAGTTCTGCATCCTTTGCAAGCAAAGCTGTGATCAAAGACCCCTGCTGCATTTTCTAAGCAACTCAGTAACGCAGTCAGATAATGCTGGGGCATCGCAGTGAGGAACTGAGAGCTGTGCTCATCCGAAGAACCAGCCTCACTGCACACCCCTGCCCCATGCATGGCTGGGACCCCATGTGTTGGGAATGCTCAGTAGCTCCAGCACGATGAGCAGAAGCTCAGCAGGACAGCTCACAGGGATTAACAACCAAGCAGGGTGCTTGCTAGGTGTAAACGGGGCTGCTTTCTGCTGCAGACATCTCTTCTCATTTACCATCAGCGCAGACTGGAGGCACTCTGGGTCTTGTGGCTTTGGCATCCTGCTGGGGAATCAGTTCCTCAGTGCTGGTACCGTGGGTGAGAGCAGGCTCAGCAGCAGCCTTAGGGCAGGGATGCACTGTGCTCTCCATCCCCTCTATCTCTATGCTCCTCCCGCCCCAAAATGATACACAGTGACCATAGGGCATCACCCGCCCGTCCCAGTAGCTCAGGTGGATCTGAGCTTCTCCTGCAGTCACTACAAAGTAGGGCCCCGTAAAGCTCTCAAAGCTTAGAAGGGAAATAAACAGCCAGCCCTAAACTTTACTATATTTTTTTTAAGTGCCCATGATTTTTTATTTATTTGTTCTACCCAGTCCCATGAGGTGGGGCCATAAATCCTATTTTATTGGGTTGGAAAATCCATCTCTCCCTTTTCTGCTCAGAGCCAGAGAGCAGTGGGTGCGTGGGGCTCATGTGGGGCAAACTGTGTCCCCCCGCATCGCTCAGTGCTGCTCAGCACCCTGGGCTCAGCACCCACTGCTCCTTTGTACCCAGTGCTTCATTTCCAGCAGGTCACGCTCTGATTCCCACATGCATCTGATTCTGCAAAGAGAAAGGGCTCTCCACCATAAATCAAAAGCCAGAAGCCATTCATAAAAGTGAAATTAAGAGTCCCAAGCACAGGGCTTAAAGAAGGAAAAAAGCAAAGCCACTGGGCTCGGTCCCTGGCTGGCAGGGAGGGAAATAAATGAATAAGGGCTGGAATTGAAATTCCAGGGAAGTCATCCAAAACAAATAAGCCATATTTCCCTGCAAAAGACCATCGTATTATTTTTATTTTTCCACTCACAGTGCGATCGGACTGCTTTACATTTTAATAAATGCATGGTTTTGAAAGGGAAAATGGTATTGCTTTGATATGGTGAAGATTATTTGATCAAATAACGTATTAGAAGTTTTGAGGGCTGCATTCTGGAGGGAGAATGTTTGTTTCTGTGCAGTATTCGTCTATCTAATAGGCAGTGATCGCAAACAAATAATTATATGCTGGAACAAATGGGGGAAAATTAAGGTTATCTGGCACTGAACAGCAGAAAAAATGCGAGCTAACAATAAGGGAATAATGTATAGCTGAGTGCTGCGGGGATCATTGCCTATCAATTGGCTGATTGCAGGTTGAAGCCTGGAGGCAGCGACTGCATGGGGTGGGGGTCTCCATGCTCTGAAATCAGCACAGAGGAGCCCTGGGGTGGCACCACAGAGCACTGCTGTCCCCAGCGTGTCACCTTCTGCTCCGGAGCAATGCAGAGGGGAAGGCTCACCTGCTCCGAGTGCAGCTCCGCCTTTATGCTCAGCCTCCCTTTAAGCTCCCAGTGCAGCTTTGCTTCCATCTCCTTCTGTCTTCGCCTCTTTCCTGCTCTCTGCCTAATGACTTAGCTCTCGCTCAGAGGATACTGTACATTAATATTATCATTATCATTCTTCTTTCCGCCGCTTCAGATCTTGTGAGGAATGTAATTGCTAAAGCAGATTTCAAGTAACGTCGTGATAACCGAGCAAGTTGCAGGGGAGTTTCAGCTGTTGCTTTGCTCTGTGGTTTCAATTTCCCTTCGGTGCTTTTCTCCAAAGGGCCCTGTGGTGCTCTGAAGGCAGAGCCCACCTTCCATCCCACCTTCCCCAGTGCATTATTAATGCTGTTGTTCTGACACACCGCTGTGGTGTCTGGCAGTCCCAATTAGGGGCTGCAGTCCCGTGGCTGCTTCCCTCTCCATCAGTTTCAGGCCCCGCATTCCAGCTCGTTCTGTTCCCACGTTTTCTCTCTTGCTTTAGTCCACGTGTTCCCAGGCAGAACATTTTCTTCTGCTCTTTCCCCAGAGGACCATGGAATGAGGTTCCTGTGCAGATAATAATGTGCCCTGAGATGTTTATTCCTCTCCATCGCGATGGAGTTAATAGTCTCCATGGATTTAATACCTGCCTTGAAATTAATCTTCATTTTGTGCCAGGCTGAGGGAACGAGGGATGCAGCTCCTATCCTCAGTGCAATTCCTGCGGGTTTGGGGTTAATGGGACGTCAGTGAGCAGCACACCTGGTGCAGGACTGTGTGCGATGCAGCAGCTCCACTACTGCTCACCCTGCCCATGTGCTCCTGTGGTGGGCAGCACTCCGCAGGGACACTGGTAATCACACCAATGTATGTCACTGAACGGGGTTAATGTGGAAACATGTGGGAGAAAAGGATGCTCTCCTGCCCCTCCCTGGGTCTGCCTCCTGTTAAGGGGCTGCACAGCTAAGTTCCCCAATGCCAGTGGGGCTGTGCTGTTGGAGGACTGAGTGCTGCCTGCTGAAAACCCCTCCTGAAGAGCTTGGTGCTGTGGCAGTCCCCATTGCACTTACTGAGAGGTGCTGGCTGCTGTCATGAAGAAAGGTGGGCATTAAAGGCCAGCCCAGGGTCTCCTGGAGATGGTGTGTGTTGGAGCAGTGTGTCCTCCAGCTTGGCTGGGACACCTGAAATACATCCAGCAGCCCCCGACTCTGCTGTGCCTGTGGTCCCTCAGCCGTCTCTGTTTGGACAGGGCTCCTTTCTTCCTCTTTAATTCAGTTCCAGGGACTCAGGTTTTGAGAGCTGGGGGCAGAGAGGTGTTCCTTATTCACATCACGTGCACCTGAGAATTGTATTGCCTGCTGGCTTCCAGAATGAGTACATTAAATACAATGCATTAAACCTCCAAACTGTGGAAATACCCAGGGAGGGCCTCCGGATGAAGACGTAATTCAGTGAAGTCCCAGTTTTAGAGACTGGTGATGCTGGTTAGTGGCCAAGCAGGAGGTGAGGCAGCTGGGGACCAGTCAGCAAGGAGATGCTACAGAGAGGAGGGGTTGGCATGGATTAAAATATGATCAAGCCAGGTTCATTCCTCTACTTTTTGCCTCCTGTTCTGCTTGAGCACTGTGTCAGGTTCGTCAGTTCCTTATTTGCTCCTCATGCAAAGTGGAGCTGGTGCTTGCTCTGCACACCAGTGGGGTTTCTCCAACTGAGGGATGCACAGGAAGACCTCCTTTGGTCCTGTTTGTTGCCTATAAAACTGATTAATTAAATGTGACAGTGGGGAGCACTGCAGGTGAGGAAACAGAGGCAGAGCAGGGATGGCGACTCCTCATCAAAGCCAGGAGCCCAACAGCAGAGCACAGAGCAAAGTGTTCTCCTCTGGAAATCAAGGTGGTCTCTGTTGGCTTCATACCCACCACTCATCTGACCCAGTTATCTCAGCATTATTGACTCTGTTCCTTTTAGTGACATGCCTGTATCTCCCAGAAACACGTATTTTTTCATTAAAGACAGCAAAAAGTCCAGATTTTCTCCAGGTTGCTCCGCTCTTGGATTTACTCTCACAAAAAAGCCATGTTTCATGGCTTAATATTAACTATTAGGGGGGGATGTAGGTGTGTTTAGGCACAAATTTTCCTGCTGTCTCTCCCAGGAGGGTCAGCACAGATGCCCTCCTGCAGCATCGCCTCCCCACCCCGCTGATCTGGCCTCAGAGATGCCCCAGGAATGCCCACGGGGTGCCCTGGGCAGCACAGGTGGCTCCGGCTGGGTGCACCTGGCTGCAGGGCAGTGCAGCCCCATGCATTGTGCTGCCAGGAGCTTGGCAGGCGGAGACGAGAGGCAGCAGATGCGGGCTGTCAGACTGAGCAGATGCCTCATTAGCCACAGCACCGTGCTGCAGCAGCCCTGCTCCTGCCCAGCTGTGCCGAGGGGCGGCCGGCAGCAGCCTGCCTTGGAGAAATGAAGTTGTTTTCTGCTTCTCCTCTTCACTTTCCCCTCTTTTCCCTGTGCTGTGCAACAGCTCACTGTGTTCTTCCTCGTCCTCATCACATTGCCATTGCAACCATCCTGGTTTAGCCCCTGAGCATTGCTGTATGGAGAAAAGGACTGGGAGCCAAATGATGACTGGGTCCAGATGAGCTGGGAAAGCATGTCTTGGTACAGGACATCTCTCCCCCCCTAATACAGAGTGTGCTGAGGCTAGCTACGTTCCCACGCAGCTCTCCATGCCTCATCAACTTTGTACTGCCTGCCTCCTCTATAACCTTATCAATCCTTATCAACCACTGGTGAGACACAAAGACCTCTCACTTCTCCATCCTGTCTCCATCACCTTTCCAGCATCTCCATGAGCTTTGCTGGAGATCCCCCCAAAACACTTCTCCTATTTCGGCCTTTCCTAGGGTTTGCTTACGTTGGACAAAAAGACATCATCACTCTGGATTTGCCTTGTGTGAGCTATCACTGGATTAGTGAGCTGGAAATCCCTCAGAGTTTTGTCTCTGCAGCCGGTCCCTCGGGAGCACTGCTGTAGTAAGTGATTTTTCTGTTCTAGCCCAAGGAATTGGATCCGCATCCGGTAGCCAAATTGAATTCATTCGGGCAAGGTTAAGAGCCATTTGATATAGTTTTAGATTAGGTGAAGGCAGCCATATGTATTTCATATTCTGCACTAACTGCTGCACAGTGAGTAGGGATGGGCTGGCACGGTGCTCATTGACTGCTCCCCGCTGATCCCGCGCTTACAAATGGATGTTACTCAATGAGGGAATGGGCCCTAAATCTCTCCCTGCTGAAAGGCAGCGGAAATAACATGGAGCAATGGGTGAAGGAGTTGGCTGGGTTCCAAATGGAGGGCTGGGGTGGCTGTGAGGGCAGTTATAGGGTCCGCTGGGAGTCAGACTGCATGGGACCCTATGGAAAAGCTTGGGGCCCAGAGAAGTTGTGAATGCCTCATTCACAGAGGTTTTCAAGGCCGTGTTGGATGGGGCTCTGGGTAACCTGATCTAATAGCTGATATAGAGGTTGGCAAGCCTGCCCACAGGGCAGCCCAAGACCTTCTGTGATCCAGTGATTGCATGGAGTCACCAACGTGGTACATGACGGTGCTGTTACTGCTGTAATAAGGGAATGGTTGGGATCCTTTGGCGCCATACCCACCTTCAGGCTTGCAGAGAGCCAAAGCAATGTAGGTTTGTGTGTGCCAGTGCTGGGAAGGCTGATCTGTGTCAGCAGAGAGCGCAGACATGGGTTTGAATAGAAGAACAAATGGGTTTCTCTGTTTTCTTAAGGTGAGCCCATCCATAATCCCAGTGATGTGCGGTCACCATATGCTCCCTGCTGGAAAGAGCTCCAAAGCTGAATGCCTTGTGGCTGGAGCCCTTCTTCTATGTACTTGGCCCAGTGCAGGAAAAAGGAAAGAAAAACAGCCCTGTGAAACCTATCTTGGGCAGAGAGCTGCTGCGGTGGGAGCCCCACACGAGGGATGGGGCTGAGCATCTCAGTGGGTGCTTCCAGCCATGGAAAAATGGGAGAAATCTCTCAATCTCTCCCATCGGTGCAGGAGAGCATATTTACAGCAGTGCCATGTGCATAGGCTTTATCACAAGCCAAGCTGAGCCTGCCTGATGAAAAAGGGCTTTGAAAAAGAATAAAAGAAAGAATAAAAAAAATAAAGTTTTATTTAGGATAACAAAAACTCCTCTTTGAAGGATCCTGAGGAAAAAAATGACACTCAGGGCCCGTAACATTCTGTACTTCTCCACAAATCTTGCCCATACTCAGAAGCATCGGTCCCTGATGTGCATGGCCATGCTGAGGGCCCCAGCTCCCAGGGCTGTGACCTGAAGGGAATGGCTCAGCATTCTCTGCTATTCTCTGTTGGGTCTTGGTGGAGGAAATCTGGAAAACATAACCTTTCGTTCTGCAGAGCCACGGAGCGAATAGAAAGGACACGCAGGCAGTTTGCTATTTATTTCTATTTCTAAAGAATCTCAGAGATCTTTTTTTTTTTCAAAGTACACCTGAGCCTCTCCTTCTTTTTTGGGAGCTGCAGTGTGTAAATAATGACTGGATTTGGGCCGTTGTTTGCATCCCCTGAGATGCACACAGTAGGTGGGAGGAGAAGAGCCATAGAAAGAAAACTGAGCCATCGGGTGGAGGATGAGATGGGTGTGGAGTGAGGGGTGGGTGGGAAGTGAAGGTGCTTGAACCCAACCATCTTTCCACACTGAAAGAGCTCTTCAGTGCCTGCCGTGATGTTGGAGTGCTGTTGGCTTTGTGACAGTGGCCACAGCGCCAGGGCTGCTGCTGGGGTCAAATCCCCCTCCACATCTGCTGCTTCTGTGTGGAAACTCAGTTGCTCTCTGTCAGTGCAGCACAACCTTCATCCTTCACCCATCTTCATCATTCAAATGCCACCGGATGATTTGTTTTGGTTTTCCATGTTTGCTATATGAGCAGCATCACCTCCAGGCTCTTCTGGGCCTCCCCTTCCCCTTGTTAATTCCATGATGCTTCCATCCAGAAGCTCTCACATCTCATTTTCTTGGCCAATAACCCAATAATTTTCCCATCTGTTTACCCTTGTGTTAAGATGGCACCTGGGTCTGGTAGGGAAAATGGAGAGTGGATGAAGAAAGGGAGAATCACAGAATTGTAGAATCATCAAGGTTGGAAAAGACCACTAAAATCAAACCCAACCATCAACACACTGAGTGGTGGAAGGAGAACGAATGGAAAGAAAGCAATCTCCCTGCTCAGAATCCCTAAAAAATTTCTTTGTCATTGCTTGGTTTGTTATTGCTTTTTTTAGTAAAACAGTTCAAAACTACAATTTTTTATTTGAGTTACAAATGAGTGCAATCCAGGTAGGAGCATTTTTGCTTGAGGGGTTTTCCAACATGAAAAGAAAGAAGAGGTAGCAGGGAAGGAAGCGTTCAAGAAACAAAGCTCAGCAGCACGGCACCACGACTCCCATTGAACAGGGAATTCAGCATCACTGCTGCTCAGTTGTTGCTTGGAGAAGAGCAGCCACTGTGAACAGTTAAGACAAATGCATTTGTATGTTTGATGGAAATCTCACTGGTACTGAAATACGATGGCGTGGTGCAAGGCTGGGGGAGAGCTGCATGTTTGTCTCTTCTGAAAGCAAGCAGCACACATTGGGATTTACATGGGGACGTGTTGGGCACAGCCATGGGTCATTAATTTAGGAGCACTGATGGCTGTGTATCCAGCAGTGTGAATGCAGGGAGAGCATTCCTGCAGCATAAATCTGAGGTGGAGCATTGCATTCATCACTGTGTTACCCTGAAGTGGTCCTCAGACCCAAAACCCATTTTTGCTCCCCCCGAAACTCATGCCTTTTGTTTTTCTCAGCTCCCAGTTTTGCTTTGGAGGCCAAAGCTTTGGTGCTGGCTCCACACTTCTTCCCAGCAGCATCAGAGCTGACTGTGTCATCTCCAACATTTCAAGGAGCCTGCAGGGGCTTAATTAAACCTGAAACTTAGGCACTGCTATTCAGATGAGACTGGCAGCCCTCTGCTGACGTGGGCTCAGCTGTGTCACTCTGCTCATGCCACAGAAATGTGCCACAATGTGGGAATTTCCAGCCCTGGGCTGGCATGGGCTGAGCCCTGCTCTGAAATGCTGGGCTGCAAGGTGACAGCATGGAGCAATCGGCCAGGGAGGCTTCATTGGTAACAGGGGGCATGGCTGGCACTTGTCTGGCAGAGGTGACACCGGCCTCACTCCGCTCTGCAGGACTTCAGGGAGAGGAAAATCTGCATTTCCCAATCACGGGGCTTTGGTCAAGGGTTGCTGGTGATCAGCTGCTGAAATGCATTTATTCCTGTGTTTGTGGAGTGCTGATATGGGTGTAGAGTACATAGAAACGGCAGTAGGAATTGCCCAGTGTCACATATGTGCACAGCAGGAGGAGTCTGTGGGTAATGATCCCTACTTTCCAGTCCTGCAGCTGCTGCACAGTGCTGAGGCACCCATGGGTGACCCTGGGAGCTGCTGGCACCAGCAGCTCTATTTGTTGCTCGAATGGCAGAAGCCGGATGGACCATGCACCGTGTTTTGGTGGTGGCCATACAACACCCAGAGAAGGAAGGTTAGCAGTCATCTGCCTCAGTGGTGCCATGGGGGCGATGTACACAGATGCACACACATGCCCACCCCTCACCCCTGCAGCCTGCTGTTCCTGCAGCTCTCTCCAAGGAGATCCCAGCTGCTCTCAGCACTCCATCTGCAGCCTTCCAACAGTTGCCGAAGAAAGGGGAAAAACATAAAAAATTGCATTTGGGTTTGGGGAAAAATAGCAAAAAAGCAAAAAATTCTGCTCTTCTGGCAACCCATAAATCTCAATTTATCTGTCCCTTTGTCTTTATTGAAGCAGGAAGGGAAGCGGAACCTCCTTGGAAACAAACGTGTCTCTGCTGTGCACGGTCACAGATTTGGGGAAATCTCTGTGGGTTTGTGGGCACTGTGCCCAGAGCAGCCCTGCAGCAGCTGCTGGGTGCACATAGCGCTGAAGGACATGGAAAGGGCACACGGATGCACTGCCCCAGGGCAGGTGGTGCTGCATCAGGAATTAACAGAAGTGTGGAAGGTTCTGGTAGGATCCTGTTGCAAGGGCTGGAAGGTTCTAGTAAGGCCCAGGTGTGAGGAAAGCTCATTAGGTCCAGGTGCTGGCACTCAGCTAATGAGGCTCCAGGCAGCTTCCTACTGCTGAAAAGCCCAGGAGTGGGGCAGTGCTGCTGTGCTGTGGGGATGAGAGTGGAGCTCCAGGTCTGTGTGATGGAGGTGCAGTGGAGAGCAGGTACTGTGTGATTTCCTCTTTATAGAGGCTTTTGATAGATTGGTTTATTTCAGCATACCTTCACAGTGGAGTTTGCTTGTAAGCAACCAGAGTGGAGCTTGATTCCTCTTCACCTGGCGCTCCTCTTGTTGCTTGAAGAGCAGCTCTGATTTTCCTGAGTTGGTGGAGAGCTTTGCTGAGGAGTCTGCATTTTGCAGTGCTGTGTTTGATGCACTATACAACGGGCATCTGGGGTCTTGCTGGGTTCTGCTGGAGCTGCTTTGGTTGGTGCTGGGTTGGGGTGTTTCAGGCTGTGTGGTTACTGTGATTCAGCTCCACAGGAGCAGGTCTGAGTGCTGCAGGATGTGTGTTGGGAGCTGGGGGGTAGCAGGCTGATGGATGGGGACTACGTAGCTCCCCTGGTATCTCCCATGTGCAGGTGGATGATCGATGGGGTGAGTAGGAGCTGACACCCCTTGTTGCTTCCCTTTCTTCCTTCCTACAGCACGTATGGCCCTGCCTTTGATTTTCTAGGCTAGGACATTTGCAACTTGTGAGCTGTCGTACAGCAGTAATTACATTTTCCATCACTTTCCCATCAAGAAATAAATGGAAGAAAATCACACCCCAAGTACCAGCACTGACCTTCATTTCAGAAGGCAGCTCATGCTCAGCCAAGCTATCATCCAGCCCTACCATTACCAGGGGCTGCCTGTTCCCTGGGGCTCATTAGGGCTGTAAAGTGGAGCAGCTGCTGGCATTGAAGCCTGCTGGGCACAGGTGTGCAGAAAACCTAAAGGTTCCTTAGAGCCTTTAAAGTTGAAGGAGGCCTCTGAGACCAAGTCCGACTGTCAACCCATCCTTACCATGCCCACTGACCACATCATTTGTGGGAATTGGGATCTATGTGTAGCTTAGCATATATCCTTGCTGCAGGAGACTGGATTTTTTGGGTATGTTCAAGGAACATTTGGGTGGAAGATGCTATCTTGATGCATTTGTACAAGATTTAGGACAGGATCAGGCCCTGGTGCCTTTATTCTTCACCTAGACCTGCCTTGTGCTTGCTGTCTTGCATTTGGAAATAGATGGCAGTAAGAATTGTGTTCAGCTATTTTATTTGTCATAATCTTTCTTAATCTGAGTGTGCAGGAACTGTATTATGCAGCCTAATCATTCACATATATTGTACTGCACTTCCAGCTTTGTGAAAGGCAAAAGCCATCCAGGAGGCAGAAGTACATTAAATGTGCTTCTTGGAGGCTGTACACCTTTTGCTGATGGGCAGAGCAGCTCTGTCTGCCCATCAACAGCTCTGTCTGGTGGCTTTTGCAGACTGCGGGGTCTGCTCCCTCCTGGGGTGTGAGTGATGGAAGGAATGACAGTGCTGCCTGTCCTTGCTTCAGGCAGTGGGTGACAGCACAGCCCTGAGGGGACACCTGCAGCTGCAGGAGGAAGGCGTGGGCAATGGGGTTGTATCAGAGCAGATTGCAGAGGATGTTCAGCCAGAGAGCTGCGCTTCCCTGCATCCCTACTGTCCTTAATAAACACATTTTCCAACTCTGGAAGAGCTGAGTTGCCCCCCACAGGGATTTCCATTCCTAGAAGTGTGGCTCTGTGGTCCCAGAGCGAGCAGAGGGGGAGTTGGAGAGACTCCAGCTTCCTTGGTCACATCATATTTGTTCTCTACATTAGCCAGAAGCACCCTTGTTTATTTCATCAGCTAAATGCTGGAAACCAGCTGCCTGCCTTCCATCGAGACGCTTAATGGTGATGATCATTACTTTCTCTATGGCAGCCCCTCTGAGCGCAGGGCGATGCTGCAGCAGCGCGCAGCTGTTGACCGATGGGTGCCCGGCTGTTCCTATGGCATTTCTGGGCTCTGGTTTTGCTGAGTTGCAGAAGTCCTGAGTTGGAACGTGGCAGCTGCTTCAGGATGCCTGGTGCATGCTGAAATACGGGGTCACTGCCTTCATTTGGAAGCTGAGCAAAGCTGCTGCTCCTTCCTGTTTAGGATATGGGCGTCTAGCAGGGATGGAAAATGGGGATGGAGCCTTTGGGGCGGGGATGGAGCCTTTGGGGCAGGGCTGGGAGGGATGGTGTTTGCTATGGAAGTCTACTTGTGGCACAGAGACACTTCCCTCACAGTGGAAGATCTGCCTGGATTCTGGGGGTGGCTGCTGCTTTAGGATTGTGCGATGAATAATCAGATGTAGAATTTCTACCTGACTTTGATATCTGTTGAACAAAACGTTGGCACAGAGCACTCAGATGCCCGGATTTGTTTTAACTTACAGTTTAGGCTTCAAAAAAATAGTATGAAATAAATTAGCAAATTATCTTGATTGCTCCACTCCTGCCTGCAGCCAGTCAACGCGTTCCAGGTGGAGAGCTTTCTTGCTGGAAAAATGAGCAGAATTTATTTCTTTAGATAAATGGATCTGGGATAAAAGTCGTCTTTATTTTCTTTTTCGTTTTAACTGCAAAGGATGAAAAGTGTCTGTTCTGCTCTTCTGTGCCAGAGATAAAACAGGGAGGAACTTTGCATTGGTGTGCCATTGGCTTTCAAGGAAAAGTTTCTTCCCCCACCCAAACCTCCTCTCCTGCAAGGAGCACCTCGGACTGGAGATCAGAGTGCTGTTTAATGTTCCCATTGCAATGCTGCTGGGTCCCGGCGCTGTCATTCTTGCTGTGTTTCTGTTCCATGCATGCACGCTGCCTTTGATCTCTCTACTTTGTCCTTGTTTTATTTTATACCTCTTCTTTCTTTCCCCATCTCACTCACAGTGGTGGCTTTAGGATGAAGCATCATTTCATTTCCCCAAGGTCCCGCGAGGGCGCCGGCTGCTCTCCTCTGCTGGGTGTCTGCTCTGTGAAATGAACACATTTAGATCCGTGCCCATCCCTACTACACACAACAAATACGAAGATATGAAGCACAGAGGAGATAATACATGGCTGAACCCACCAGTGGTGCCCTGTGGAAGGCAGCTGTGTGTGCACCCAGTGTATTGGGGAAGGCGCACGAAGCAGCTTTGTGGTGAGGAGGACCTGCAGCAGTTGGTTTGGGTGGAACTAACAACAATCTTCTAGCTATAAATGCTACAAGTAAAAGCCAAAATTTGCTTTATGACACCTGCTGTCCAAGGTCCCTTAAAGGCACTGATCCCTGTTGCAGCAGTGGAGGACATTGTTCTGCTGGCTGCTGATGCATCCATCCTGTTCTCCACAGCTGGCCCCATGCCTAATCTTCCATGCAGTACAGGAAACTCATTCCCTTGTTTTATCTCATCTGCCGAGCTCGCAGGAAAGTGAGATTCTGGAGGCTTGACTGGCAGCTGGAATTGGTTTTGTTTGGTTTAAATGAGTCGAGAGCTCAAGCCGAGGCAGGTAATGGACCAGTTCCCTGCCCTGCTCCCTCTGTGGGCACTGCAGCCCTGGCTGCCTGGGTCAGGACAATTTCCAGGTGCAGCCACGCTGACAAGAAGAGCATCCCTTTGAAAATGAGATTTCTTGAATTGCCGTGTGTGGAGCGTGCTCCCTACAAGCTGCTGCTGACCTCGGAGTTGAGCTGTTTGCTCTCTCATGTGAACTCTGCAGTGAAAACATATTAAGGTTCCCCTTTTTCTGTGGCTTGCTTTTTTTCCTTTTTCTCCAGGTATTTAATCTTAGTTTACAGATGAAATGTGCAGTGGAGAAAAAGATGCTAATCACACAGTTACTGCTCTCTGCTCCAGCCACTGAAAAATTTATTACCACCTGCCCTGGATTGGACAGGGCTGTGAGCATCGACATGTTTGTGTCTCTGAGCAGCAGAGAGTTTCAGCATTGCAGCAGGGCACGTTGTTGTGTCCAGCAGGAGATGGTGTGGCTGTGATGCTCTGTAATGCTCTGTGCTCCTCCCTTTGCTGAGAGCAGAGGTGAGAAAAACCCCACACTGTGCTCACAACTTCCATCCCTTGGCCAGGAGTGTCACCACAGCAATATTATGGTGTGTAATGGTAATGGGAGTTGCAGCTCTCCCCACTTCTTGCTTTCTGCCAGGTATTGAGGCAACTGTTGTATTTCAGTGGCTGTGGATGTAGAGGTACCTGCATCTCCAGCTGGGAAGCAGGCACAGGGTGTTGTCATTGAGTTCTGCCAGGCTTTAATGCTGCCAGAGCAGAAGGTGAGGTCAGGAACGGGGTCACAAGCAGGATTTCTCTGGCTCCTGTGGTGTTCTGCCATGCAGCTTTTTGAGGCTGTTGTAATATCGAGCTGCCTCAGAAGCAGGGGGTTTTGACTTCTGCCCACTCTGCCCTCAGCACGTTATTGGACGTGCAGTTCAGAAGTACTCAGACTACAGCTCCCGTGATGCATCTTAAATATACGATTTGCACTTGGCTTTTTGCACGAGCTGTGCTTTTGCTCGTCCAGCCCTTCCTGCAAATGCACTTCCCTGCAGCAGCACGAGACCAGCTGGATGCTGGAGCACATAACCGTTCCACAAAGTGCCTCTCCTGTGGCTGTGTTTGCATATGTTTTTCTCTCTTCTTGTTGTTTTCAAAGAAATTAGGGTATTCTTGTAAAACTTCACACCTTGAAAGTCATCCCCTTAAAACGAAGAACTGCTGAGCAAGGAAATAATTGTCAGCAAGGCACACTTTTGTCTCTCCTGCAGCAATTAACAAACTGAAGCACAGGCTTGGCTGTCTGTCCAATTAAACTCTGGCAAGCTGGAATCCATGATGTGATAATGAAGCAGAGAGTTTTGGAGCTTCTCTGCTTGCTATTTTGAGGATACGGGAGCTTTAGGCTGTCTGGCTGAAACAAAGCCATTGGAAGTAATGGGCTGGACAATCTCACGCCATTACTTTTAATGGGATGGAGAGACTGCGCATTTGGGAGCAGCTTCCTGACACCAGGGGAAGCAGGGGAACCTTTTCACATATATACATGTTATGGCCAATGCTGGGAAATGGCACCCAGCAGGGAAAGGCCAACTGCCTGCAGTAAGTCACAGTGCTTGGTGGCAGACGGGAGGTGTACAGCAGGGGGAGGTGCTCAAGGCATCAGGGCGCAGTTTGGGTATGACGTGTGAGCATAGCTTGGATATTAAGAAACATTTATTCTCTGGAGGAGCAGTGCTGCGCTGGCACAAACTGCGTGGGGTGGTGGGGTTCTGGAACTGCGGGGTCGTGGCACGGTGGGATGGGGGCACAGTGGGCTGAGGTTGGATGCGGGGGTCTCAGGGGTCTTTTCCAACTTTAACGATTCTGAGTCTGAAGCAAAGTGGGGTTGGGTGGAACCCTACAGGCCACCAGCCCCAACCCCTGCCATGGGCTGGCTACCAGCAGATGAGGTGATGCAGGCCTATCCGTGGCCTTGGGCACCTCCAGGGATGGGGCACCCACAGGTCCTGTACGTAATGGTTGGGGAACTGTGGTGTGTGGGATTCCTGCTGCTCTGTGCGCTTCATGTGACATGAGGGCAGGAGCAGGGTGCAAGGTTCCTCCCGTATCCATCTCCTGTGATTCACCCTCCTGCCATTTGCCTGCAATAATTGTGCCTGTATGCACAGAAGCAGTTTCTAATGTTCTAGTCTGGTGTTGTGTGTGTTCCCTGTGGTGGGATTGAATCTGCTGCTGCTGGGGTCTGAAGGAGTGCAGTTAGGACAGAAATCAGCCTCCCACAGCCTGACATTTGCCCTCTTGCTTTCCTTTTTCCAGCTGCCAAATGTGGCCAAAGGTCTCTGTCAGCGTGCAGAGAAGCTCAGTGTCCCAGCCAGAGCAGGAGAGGACAGAGCACGCTGTTTAGCAAAGCCCTTCCGTCCCATAGTTTCTTCCCATGCCCCCTAATTGGGGTCTTGTTTTTGCCAGCAGGCAGAGACCTGTTTTCCTGCTGCCCTGTCCATCTCAGCACAGTGTGTTCTTTGAGCAAGTTTCAGCAGAAGGGAAAAAGCAGGCTACAGTGAGGTCCTGCACCTCTGGATGGAACCCATCCCTCCAGATGCTGCTCCTGCAGCCACGCTACTCACCTGCACCAAGTAGGCACCACTTCCAGCAGTGAGGTTCCCCATGGTGTTTATGCTGCCGTTTAAGCTGCCTAAGGGCTTCAGTAAATCAGGAGGGGATCACCTGTATATAAAACCTGCCCTGGGGTGATGTGTTCACATCTTCTGGTGGTGGGATGAGGGGGAGGCCCAGGAGGGGATGGTTTGGCACAGGAATGCTGCACTGTGTCCTCCCTGCCTGCCTCCTCACCTCACAAGTTTGCTGAAATTGCTGAGGCTTGGCAAGGAGGGGAAAATAAAAAGGAAGCTGAAAAAAGCCTCGGATGCACAAGAATTGCAGGCGTGCTGTGAGGTAACCGGCAAATACAATTTAATTATAAGATACACGGCAGTAATGGCATTTGCGAGGCTGGAGCATGATTTCCCAGTAATAGACAGACTGCAGGGTTCCCTGCCTCTGTCATCGCAGCCTCACATGAGAGCACAACTGCACTCATGCTTCCCATGCCTTTGGAGGGGCTTAAAGGGCCCTTCTTGGGCTTGCTCCAGGTAGCTGTGTTGCGTGCTAAGGGCTTGGAGAGGGGTGGCAACGGGCTTGGTAGGAGGAGCTGGGGGCTGTGGGGCAGCAGGGCTTGGTGCTGAGCTCTGGGGTCAGGCAGAGGGTGGCTGTGCTTGCTGGGTGTTTCCAGCACTTGTTCTTTGCCCGCTCTCCTGAAGGGAATGGCTCAGCTGCTTTCCAGGTGGAGGAGCTGCTGATCCAGAGCACTGCAATGGATGTGACCTTTACAGCACTGTGGTTTTATTTTTCTCATTTTTTGCTCCAGTGTGTCCACAATCTGTCAGAGTCACGTGGGGACTTAAGGACTCGTTGCAAAGTGTTTCCATTTGCCAAGCTCAGCAGCGGTGTTATGGGGTGCTCTGATAGGGCTGGTACACCTGCTTTCTGCAGGCTTCCTGACCTGTGTGCAAACGTGGCTCTTTGTGCTGGCAGAGCACTGAATGTGTTTGCTGTGTCAGTGTGAGATGGTCCTGCTGGGCTCCAGGATGTTGCCATGCTGGGTGTGCAGCTCATTGCTTGGGTCACCGTGGGGCACGCAGGGGTCCTGCAGCAGAAGAGCAATGATGAAATGAGAAAGCTGAGTGCACAGTGATGACATTAGTCTGCAGAGAAAGCTCTCCATTCTGAAGAACCCAAATAGCTGGATCTTGCATCTTTCTCCCTGTCAGTTTTGTCCTGAGCTTTTTCATTCAGATTTCAAAGCAGTTTCAGGAGCAGGTCTGTATGGTGTGCGTTGCTGGTGCAGCACAGCCAGCTGTCCCCAGCACCCAGGCAGCTTTTGTGGCCCTAACAGCACCTGGCTGTAGTCAGCAAAGGGGATCTGAGCAGCACAGGTCTTCTGCTGGAAGGATGGGTTGGATGGGGCACTTGGCAGTTCCAGGGCCACAACCTGGAAAAGCATTCAGAAAGAAAAACAGGGGATGCATGGGGAGGAGTTGGTCCAATTCTATGACCTAATTCTATAACCTGCACGCCATGAGGTTATAAGGAACGCTGTGGGATGGACGCCAACCTGCACATCTCCCCTTGCTGGAGCCACCAGCAGGAGGCACTGGGAGCACGGCTGGTGGCAGCTCCTTGCTGTTGCCCAGGGCAGCCCCCACCTCCATCGGGCTGAGTGATGCTTTGAGGGGGGACAGGGCAGCCTGGCTGCCTTGGTACGAACCTGAGTCCCTCTGATATTGTTACTGCTTAAGAGAACACTGTTTCTATGTAACCTTTCATTGGTTTCTTTTGAATAATACAAACGCCTATGAATGTTACGGCTTTGACAAGGGGAAATTCAGTGTTTTTCCTGCGTGCCAGCTTTAGTTACAGTGTGGAATTGCTGCCACAAGACCTTGTCAAAGCGAGGCATTGAAGAGGGTTTGACTGGTGCAAATGTGTTCCTGTTTATGCAAGGAACTTCAGGTACTGAGCGCTCTCTCACTCTGGGGTAAATTGCTTTTTGCTGTAGCAGCTTCTTCAGAGCTCTTTGTTTCTCCCTGCTGGGAGCAGCTTTCAGTGGCCTGCTATGGGAGCAGAGCTGGTGTTTGGGGAGCCCTCCTTATCACGAGGCTCCTCAAATTGTGGTGGTGCTGGTGGCCTTCAGGACGACTCCAACCCACTGCAGAACGGCCCTCCTGCACAGTTGCATTTCGCACCTCGGAGCAATGAGCTGGCAAACACCTCTGCTCCATCTGTTTTCCTTCATTGATGGATTCTTCTGAAGTCAGATTGTGGTCCCACAGGGACACACTCAACTAATCCTCCGCTTTTAAGATTTTATTTGTGCAATAAATGGATGACAAGGTGGTTTGCAAGTACATAACACAATAAATGGGTTTATAAATGCAACTTTTCTGCAGAGCGCTGTGGAATAAAATACAATATCGCTACAGCATTTAACACTGATCTTTACCTCATTCATATTTCAAGCAGTAATGTGCCCATTTTCTCATCTGGGAAGCCTCTTTGGTTGTTTTTTAATACATTTTTATAAATTAACCAGGCACAGATTTAATAACAACTTGCATTCATACAGCTTGTTCATCTCGGAGGATCATGGATTGCTTTGCAGCCCTGATGGTAGAACACACCCATGGTGTGCTGGAGGATCCGTTTGCCCTCTGTCAAAATGAGGAGATGGTTGGGATGGCTGGGCTTTGTTTGTGGGTGAAGGGAGGAAGCTTGAATGCAAGCCTCACAGCAGGAGAGCTGGGCAGGGAAGGATGCAGTGCGCCTCAATGGCACCCAGAGCAAAGCACTATGAAGAAGAGGTCATGGGAACATCTGGGGCATCTGCACCATTAGCAGAGCACAGTGCTGGAAGGCAGCGCTCTGGAAAGCAAAGAAAATGCTCCTTCACACCTTTCTTCCAACTTCTGGAATGCAAATGACTGGCTGTGCATCAAGACAAGAGGCTTCCAAGCAGGGACGTGGTTTCTCAACCAATGCATTTCTAAAAATGAAAGTTGTGGCTCTGAGATGCTGTTGGAAAAATATTTACTGATAGCAAACCATCACCTCTGCAGAAGGAAAACTGGGGGAAATGGAAAAACATGATATTTATTCTGATACAACATTTTTAAGATTTAATTTAAGAGACCAGCTGTTTCTGCTTCTCTTATAAGAGCTTAATTGGTATATAATAGCACAGTTAATTAAATACAAATCAATAGTTTAAAACAGCTAATTGATATTTAATATGTATGGGAAAATATAACTTAGTTATAATATAATTACCTCAATATTAAATAAGCAATGGAATTGCAATTATGCCTTTACAGTGATTATAAAGTTTATCGTTCTTTAATAAACTTGCAATTAGACAGGATGAACTGAAAAATTATTAAACAGGTATTATTGGGCTATTAAACATTTATTGTCATTCCTGGTGGGATACAGCCACACAATAGTACACATTATGGCTGTGTTTACAAACCTTCGTTACTCCTTTGCAGATTTAGCCTTTAATGTTCTGTTATCAGAAACTTGGATCCCTCTCTGACTTGTGGGTGGGCGAATTGCTTTGAGAGAGAAAGGAAATGGCAAACGATGAGGGAAAGGAGAAAAGCATTGAGAGTTTGGACCAGGGAAGGGAGCTGTACTTCGAAACCAGGTTGGCCTCCCCTGGTGTCCGAGCTGTGTGAAATGTCCTGTTACAGGAGTTGCTCAGAGGCTGAGCCAAGCTCACTCCTTCCTTTCTTGTGCTGGCAGTTGCTTTGTTGTTCCTTGCTGCCCTGATGCTTTAGGATTGCTTTTCCTTTGTCCAGGTGGCTCTTCTGCAGGCTTTGGGATGCATCAATGGGAGTAGTTCTCAGAGTGAGTCAGATGTGCTTCTGCCACGTGTTGTCCAAGTGAGACGTTTGTGCTCACGCCTTGCCAAAGTAGCCAAGCTGATAAAGCTCAACTGTAATTCACTCTACTGTGCTGGAAAAAAAACTAACTATCGCTGCATGGAAGTGGATGGGATTTGTTTCAGGAGATGGATGCCATGCATGGGTTAGAATGTTCATTTTTCCATGGTATCCCAGCAGGGGACTTTAAAATGCTGGGGTATCTGCTTCACTATTAATGTTCCAGGTAGCTGATAAAGCCATGAATTGGTGAGGCATCCTTAGGCATCAGCGTCACCTCAAAGTGTTTTACCTCTTCAAGGCACTGTCAGGTATTTAAAGGTGCCTTTAGCTGTAAAGATTTCTGCATATTCTCACAAATTTCTGGTATGAATTATTGCAATGCGGTTCTCCTTTCATCATGGGATATCAAAGTCTTTTATAAGCATTAATTATAGCACCCCTCAGGGAGGCGCTCGGACGATCGGCACCCAAACCAGCTCCGCATGGGGAGCAGCTCAGATCTCACTTGGAGCTTCCTTCCCTCCTGCAGGGTGAAGCTGTGCTTTGGGTTCCTGGGGCAGCAGCACCATCACCTTGGGCAGTAACCCCCTGCCATCTCCCCTAATGCACAGACTCCTTCTTGGGCATGTTTCTCTGTGCAGTTGGAAGGTGAGAGCTGGGCTGCTGAGTTCTGGGTGCTTTGGGTTGATACAAGAACGGAACTAAAGCCTCATGGAATGGTTTGGGTTGGAAGGGACTTTAAGGATCATCTCGTTCCACTGTGTTGCTCCTTTTTCTACTCTTAAGCCTCTGTCTCAGCTCTGATATCTTCTGCGTTGCCTCTTGCAGAACTTTACGGCAGCCTCTGCCATTCCAGGTCTCTGTGACCAGGAGAACCCACACGTGTCCATGATGAACGCCTGAATTAGCAAGATAGCAATGCTGGCTGGCTCAGCTCTGCTGTGAACTGTGCTGCCTTGTGTGACACTAATCTAATTGTGTTGTTTTAATTATGCCTCGATACCTCAGCGCTCATTGAAGGCTCGATTGGAATCGATGCTATTTGTCTTTCCTATCAATTAAGACATAAGCGTGTTGCTGGCTCTGTGTTAGCAGAGGGAGGCTGGGAAGGCTGTCAGCAGCTCACGGCTGATGCATGTGGGGTGGCTGGCTCTGTGGGATCCCCAGCCAGAGCTCTTACTGGTGTTTGCAGCACAGCCTCTGCTGAATGCCTTTCAGCCGGACCCGTTGGGAGCACTGAACTCTAATGCTCTGCAAGTTGATGTCTTTCTGGGTGTATTTGCAGCTGTGCAGAGGGCTGGATTCTGCCTCTGCATCAGATAGGAGATGGCTGCTGTCTGCCTGGTGCTGATGGGTATGACTGAGTCAAGAAGCTGCTGAGAATGTGGGTGTTTGCTTTGCCTGCCTGAAAATGCCTGATCTTTGAGCACCCTCATCTGAGTTGATCCCCCCCTTCCCCTTTTATGGCCAGTGAGAGAGCTGTGGGCACCTCCAGCATCCTTGAGAGGCTGCCTGGGGATACCCTCTTGGATACTACTTTAGGTGGCAGTGTGGATTAAAGGTGCAATTAAATTTCAGCTGACTTTAATCATCTCAAGAGACATCCATCTGCATGAGCGCTGACTTCAGTGGGATTGCACACAGCCTTTCTTTCTTCTGCAGGCTGACATCGCCTCTGATGGGAGCCTTAGAATCAGAAGCTGTTGGTTCTTGTGAGATGGAGCCTGGTTCTGTTAGGGAATTCTCCTTACCTTGTCCTCCTGCTCATGCCCTGGTGTCACAAAGCATCTCTGTTTTCTGCATTTCGGCTCTAGTTCTGCCCCAGGTGCTGAGGAGGATTCAGACGCTCCTGCCTGGGTGCCCCATCAGCACTGGGGAGGAGCCGCACACCTCCATACAGAGCCGTATGCATCAAGCTGTCTTCCTGCACGTCCTGCAGCACTAGGCGACTTTCCTGCTCTGACAGACACAGCCCAGACCTGCAGTTCATCTCCAGGGACCTGAAACCCCTGCACAGCTCTGCGCAGCACCGCCTCATCACTCCCATCCCGCTGCCCCACCGCCTCCCCCTCCCGTGCCGATCCCACACGCTCCATCCTGGCTGAGCGGGGCTCTATGGAGGCTGCATTAAGCAAACATCAAAGGGGCTTTGATCAGCGAGGCCCTGCAGAGCACGGCAGCCCCCGAGGAGTGCGCCGGGGCGGCAGTGGGGACGCACTACCTTGATTTCCCCCTCTGTGACACAATTTGTTTGAAGAATGGAAGCTGTCCGCCGCCAAGATGCGCCTAGGCAAACACACAGCCTGCTTCTGGAAGAGCCACACTCAGTTCTTTCTCTCTTGGTTACCAGAAAGCCCCATTAAGGAATCAAGGCATCAAAGGTGTAGGCATCCTCAGTATGGAGCACTTCTCTGCTTGTAGGGCCACCTGTGTGTTTCCAGCCCTCAAGCCTTGGCTAATCTTCCCTTTTGAGGACTGCATCCCAGTTGCTGCACTGCTCCCCACGCACTCGCTCCTGTCCCCAGCCTTCTAACGCCCCTCTCTCTTCTCTTGCAGAACTGGGGCTCCCAGGAAGAGGATGCTGCCTAGTGCTGGGGTTCATGTACAAGGAGAAGTACCGCAGGATGACTGAAGGTGAGCGGCTTTCCCACCTTCTCTTCATCCTTCCTCCTTAGTGGTCTCATCACGGAGGTTCACTGTTGCTAGGAACAGGTTCTTGCTTGTCCCAAGGAGAAAATCCTTGTTCCCTTTTGTTTTCTGAAGCATCTTAATGGGCAAAGATAGGAGAGGAGCAGTAAAAGGAGAGCAGGAGTCTGATACCTCTATTCATCCCCCACCCACTGTCTTCTCCTGTGGATTTGTCTCACAGGAGGCTCTTTCAGCACCCAGTCCCTGTATTCTGGTTTTCATTCTGCCCTTCAACTGGATACATCTGGCCCTACTGGAGAGGTGCTCAGGCTATCATCACCCTAATGCCCTTGAACTGCGACGTCCTAGAGCTTGTGTGGGCAACCTTGGCAAATGAATGCCCTTCTAATTAGTGACACTGAGAAGCAACTGAGAGTTGGGCTTAGCCTTGCTGTGTTCAAAAGCTGATGGAGTTTGCTTGGGCAAATCTCTCACCTGGGGTCAGGGCTGCTGTGCCCTCTCAAAAGCATCACTGTTTTTCTTGTCAAACCCCTGCACTGAGGCAGAGATGTCTCTAAAAAATTTACCTGTTTTAAATTCTGGTCATCCCCCAGGTGCTTTATGAGCATTGATTAATCCATAGAAACACCATAAATAATTATGAAGCATAATAACTAAACAAAAACCATTTATGCTTGGAAGGATTGGCATCCCTGCTGCTGGCAGCACTGTTGCTTGGCTGCTTTCTTTGAAGCAGCCCCATCTCTGCTGAATGTGGGGTTTGGGGGAGGCCCCTTCCAGGGGAAGGTGCATCGTGGTGATGCGTTGGGGTTTTGCTCAACCTGAGCAGGGCCAAGCTGCTTTCAGCCCTTGTTTTGGAGGTAGATAGGAAATGGCTTGGACGGAGGAGTGCTGACATGCCCTGCTGTGCATTTGTTCCTCAGAGCAGGGCAGGGAGCAGCCAGCAGCTGGCTGCAGGAAGCCTTGTCTGCACGAGAGCAAAGGGTGCATTAGCTTGCAGGGGACGAAGCTCCAGTGGAGACAAGCTCATGGCTTGAATACCAGCTATGAGATCAAAGGTTCCCTTGGTTCCCCAGGAGCCCTGAGACTGAGATGATAACATGGGGAAAGCGCTTCGCAAGTTTTCACCTCATGTTTGTTAATTATCCTGTGCTTTTTAAACATTGATTAGAATATTTTTTTAACTGGGTGGCACTGCCCCTTGGGTGCAATGGGAAGGTGCAATCCCTTGATGGTTTTGGGTCCTTCAAGCTTCCCAGGGATGCTTGTAGGTGCCACTTGAGGGCATCTCAGTGCACCCTGTGGCACTGCTCCAGCCTGGCAGGGACATTGCAGAGCAAACCCTTTGGCTTTTAGGCAGAGAACAAAGCCAGATGAAAGGCACAAAATGAAGCCTTTGTGTGGGGAAGGGAACAAAGCAATGAGTTTCTGGCCCCTGCAGACTGCAGGGCTGTGACGTTTAAAGGTACAATCTTCCAAAAAGAACACAGGGGATTTCCATGGCTACAAAGACCGCCCTGGACTTGTTTTCACTCAAGATGGCTCTGAATGACAGGTGCAGACATGAAGCCTCCTGCAATCCAGGCTGTATGGTGTGGGCTGAGCAGTGATGGGAGCCAAGGGGGTTTCGGTGTGCGGCTGTCCCAGGGCAGCCCCTGCAAGCAACTTCTGAGCCATTCTCTAGGAGGGGTAAGGAGTAGGACAGCTTCCCCTTCGTGTCTTTGTCAAATTAGAGCTTTTTTTCCTTTATTGTATTGTGATCGTAATGAACAGCCCTATTTGTAATAGCAGTGTAGCTGGAGGAGTTGAAAGCAGAAGTAGGCAGTGGGGCAATCGGGTAATTATGAGGTATGGGGTCTTCGTGGTAGTGGAAATGGGTAATTACAGTGCAGCATTACCTTCCTGTCACTTAATGGAGACATCTACAGAGTGGGCTTCAGAGGTAGAGAAGCACAAGAGAACTTTGAGCTGGTGTCAGCTGCACCAAGCCCTACTGCAGCTGACCCTGGTAAGAAGCAAAAACAAATGTCCAAGAACTCACCTCTGTTAGTGTTACTGTTAGTTAACTTGTAGCATAGAATCGCTTAGGCTGGAGAAGACAGGTCATGAGGTCATAGAGTCCAACTGTTAACTTAGCACAGCCAAGCCTATTGCTAACGCACGTCTCTAAGCACCACATCTGTGAAACACCTCCAGGTATCAGCTCTTCATACAACCATGTATCAACATGTATCCTGAAAATCTGGTCTGGAGAATGTGTGTAACAGCTCTCTGAAGCATGCAACAGGAAAGCAGGCAAGGTTTGGGTGTGATTTGGGGCACGCAGAGGAAGGGGATGCCCTGCTGTGGCTGCCACATGCCTGTCCCTTTGCTGTGATGGACATGTACCTTGTTGGCATGCTAGGAGTGCTGTTTGCTGAGCTGTGTGTCAAAATGGAGCTGGTGACAGTTGCAGACAGAGGTAGAGCTGTCTGTGAGCTGCAGTGATGGCCTTGCAATAGAGATACTTTAGAGTTAATCCTCCACCATCTGTCTTCATTCTGCTAATAACCCACTCAATCAGTTGCTGCTGACTGTTAGCATTCAGAAACAGATACTGGCAGGAGCAGGCACATGGGGCTGGATTCCACCCCAGCCATGGTGGTGGGTCAGCAGGGCTGCACCCTGGGGATCCCAAAGCTCATGGCCATAAGGCAGAGGTCCTGCTGTGCTGGGCTGCCCTGCGTTTCCCAGGTGGAATGCAGGTGAGCATAAAGGTTGCACTGCTGTAGTCCCAACAACAAGCAACTCTGGCCAGCTTGAGAACTGGGACTGGTTTTCTGTTCCCTCTTCCCCTCCCGTTCAGTTGGCTTCCCAAAGCTGGCAGTCTCTGAGCTCAGATGTAGGGGCTGTGCTGCAGGACCCCTTCCTGCCCATCCACCACTCTCCACTGGGGTTGCCAAGGGCAGGATTTCACCTCTCCTGCTGTTTTCCTTCATCCCTCCTTCCTTTGACTTCTCACCATATTTAACATGAGTCATTAGCAGGCGTCGCTGCAGCAATTATGGCACTTTTTGCCTGTCATTCATAAAGCTACTAACAGGAACGATGGAGCACTCAGTGTCATTCTGTGCCTTCACCACCTGCTCCCAGCAACCACCAACTGCTGGAGGTCCCTTTTTGGAGGCACTGGTGGCTCTGGGGTCCCTCTGTGTATTCCCCTCCACTGTGACAGCTTATCCCACCGTACAGCTGCCTCCTGCTGCATGGAGCAGTGTCTTGGAGGGGGTTTTTGGTCCTCAACTTCCCTATCTCCAGTCTGCAGATAGGTTTCGGTTCTGCCCAGGCGCAGGGAGGGAGTCATGTATGCATATGAAAGCTGTTTTTATGGCTTATAATTATCTCGTACCCATCCTTAGAATAATTATAGCTCCTCCATTATTAATAATTGGAATTCCAGTCCTTGTCATAGATCACAAAATGGAGAGGAAGCTCAACCCAGGGTTTGCATAATGTACCTTGGTCTCAATTGAGTAATTGGTAAAATGGTGAAAATCGTTAGTTTTCCTCCATTCCTTGGTGCTGGAATTAGTGAGATATTAGTGCAATTAGCCACTGCTTCCATTTGAGGCTGCAATCATTTGGTTGGTAATTTAGAATAAATGTAAAAGCCCACTTGTGCTGCTGAACAGAGCATTTGTCCTGTTTAAAAGTATCTAATGGGGTGGCTGTCATCTAAGCAAGATACATTTGACCCATTTCAATTTGTTTCCCTTTTAATCTGCTATCTGTTTTCCTGGATCTTTTTTTAATAAAAACATAAAGAAGGGAACGAGTGAGTGAGACCAAAGAGGGAGAGAATAGAAGCATCATAGATCTGGAGTTTATCATAAGCCAGAGTAACTTGAAATCAAGCCTGTTAAACGGCAGAAAGCAATAAAAAGCAAACACTGTTTGGAGATCATTTAAAGGGCCGAGTGACTTGTCAATGAAAGGTTGCTCTGTTCGACTGCTCCTTAATAGCTTCTCAGAGGGAATCTGCAGCTCTTGCAAGAAGGAAGGCTGCAGCAGCTCTGTGCTGGGGCAGGAGGTGGGGGAATCCAGCACCGAGAAGCTGGAAATGGGAGGCAAGGATTTAAACCCGAAATGGGCTTTGGGCTTTAAAATGTGTCCTAAATATGAAAGCCTTGGATCTACTGAGGCTGGAAGCTTTGCTGTCAGTTGGGCACAGATCAATAGCACTGTGCTCTCCTCCATCAGAGAGTTCTGTGCTTTCCCTCCCACAGGCTGAGCATCCTTCCAGGGATTGTCTGATTCAAAGCTCATTGCTGTCAGGCTCCATATTGCTGCCTGGAGAGCAACCAGCTGGGGCTCTGGGCTGGAGTCCCTGCTGTGTGGGGACAAATGGCTTGTTCAGAGGAGCTGGCTGTGTTCTGCTCCAAATGTCTCTGCTTGAACACCACTTCTGCTGCCTGCAGTAGTTCAAAGTGGGTTCAGTGAATGCTTCCTGCCAGGAAAACGTCCTATTAGAGTGGCACTGAGATGCGGTGACGTATTTGTGCCACCCAGCAGCAACCCAGTAAGGCTGCTTCTGCCTCAGAATTGCTTGGATTTATGAGGTGAGATCCTGAGGGTGACTTAGCAGCAAAGACTGAGTGTGAATTCTCTTCAGTCCCAAGGACAAATCAGAGCCAACCCTCTTATCCCAGGAGAAGCAACTTGAGGGTGCCAGCATCTTCTCATTCCTCACCCAACAAGGTTTGGACAAGGTGCAGGACACTTGGCATCGGCTTGGGATTGGGGCATCCCACTGTGTTTTGCTAAGAGCCCCCTGGAAAGTAACCCACTGGGATCAACTGCAGCTGCTTTCCAAAGCACACTGCAGGATCCTGTGCAAGTTTTGCACTGCTGACTCTGCTGTCATCACCAATAAAGTACTGTGTGCTCCAGGGTTTGGCAGCTCTGTGATAGCAAGGCTTGCCTTACCCGAGCCCTGTCACTCGTGTCTGCCCACAAAGACACAGTCACAATTGATTAGGGCAGGCATCTTCCCATGTAAGCCACATCGGGCCTTTTGTTCTTCATCTACAGAGGCTCTTGAGACAGGAGAGGAGAGTAGATGGAGCAGGCACTGGAGTGGTTGTTAGAGATGCAGTGTGATCAACAGAGGTCTCATTGACACTTCTTCTGTGTCTGTTAGCTCAGCGGGGTGAGGATGAAACTCAAATCCCAGGAAAAGCAGCAAACACATCACTGCTCCGTGTCAGAAGGGAGGGATCCGAGTGCCCACGTTCAGGTGGTGGGAAGCTCCTGCCTTCGGGTTTCTCCCTGCCTGTGGGGAGGCAGGCTGGGTTTCGTCCTTGCTGCTGAGATGGTCTGCTGTGCTTGTAGTGAAGCTGAGCAGCTCCATTACTGCTGCATTATTGCTGGTTATATTGCTGGTACCAAGCTGGTGAGATGATACAACTGTAGAAAGGTTTGAGTTGGAAGGGGCCTCAACGATCACCTGGTTCCAGCCCTGCTGCTGCAGGCAGGGTTGCCCGTCACTAAATTGGGCATGCAATCAGATTGCCCAGAGCCTCATCCAACGCAGCCTGTGGTTCTATGGAAACGGTGGTGGTGTAGCAGTTAATGGTCTGAGGATGTAATTTTATCTGTTGAATTTTTTGACTAGTGCTTCCCTACAGCATTAAACTGAGACTACTTCCTCACTTCCCAAGTGCTTGTGCTCTTCAGGAGCTGCTGCTGCTCCTAAGGAGCCTGCGGGGCATGAGCACCACGTGCATCCCTTTGGTCTTCTATGGATGCTGCAGGGCTGTGATGTCAATAAGCACAGACTGATATCTCAGGGTGGGTGCAGAGCGTCCTGGCTGTTTGAATCCCACTGTCCTTGCGCAGCTCTTTATGTCCTTTGCAATGCTTGAAGTGGGACGAGCATCTAAGGAACGCGTAGCAAAGTGCTGGGAAGAATCCTGTAAGATTCATATGGAAAAGGGCAGAGATAAGTCTACGTGCTTCATCCTCCCTGTGAAGTCTCTTTGTTGATGGCTTTGCTGGGTCTGCAGTGGTTTATTTTTCCAGCATCAGGGGGCAGTGGGGAACTAAAGGCGATATGAGCTGCTGTCTGAAGGTAGTGACTGCAGCTTCTCATCTCCGTGCTGCCTCCAGGCTACCTGCAGAGTTTGCCTTTGAGCTCATGGATTTGTTGATGGTTCTCCCCTCCCTGCAGAGCTGCTGCTGCAGCCCAGGGCTATTATTCAGCTTTCCTTCCTCGGTGTCTGCAGGGACTCTGCTGCAGAGGTGGCTGACAGCTGGATTTCATCAGCAAAATGGGTCACAGTGCTGACATGGTGTCCACCAGAGCCGAACCTGGACATGCAGCCTGGCTCTGCTGTTAAGCCAAGTGCTGATGATGCTGTGAATCCTCCTGTAAGCTCTCATGGTGTGGTGCTTTGGGGATAGGAGGGTGTCAGTGTATCCTGGGGCCTGGAGGAGACTTCTTTACCTCTCTTGGGAGTCCTTGATGTTGCGTGTGGCAGGTGCCCATCCCTGCCCTGGACCTATGGCACACACGTGCAGGCTCATTTGGGACTGAGATTCACAGACTGGAGCAGCAAATCATCACCATGTCACCACAGCTTAGAATAATTTCAGTTAAATTTCAGTTGCAGCCTTTTAAGTCCCACTCAGAGAGATGTGCTCTACATTGATTGACAGCCAGGCGACAACAGCAGAAGTAAATCTCGGTGCACCCAGGGACAGGAGCTTGCTGGGAGCTCCGTGCCCAAGCTGGGCTGTGGGATGGGAGCTGAGTGTGGGTGCCGAGGAGATGGAACACTCTGGTGTTGCAGCACAGGTCTGCTGCTTTGGCATGCTGTGAAGAAATCCAAAGTCAAGGTGCAGAAGCTGCATTGCCCACTGGGTTCCCTGGGTTAGGTCACAGAGCATCACCTCTGCTCTGCAGCGCAAACCTTTCTTTCTGGAGTAGTGAAAGAGTGCTGTATTTCACAGTTCTAACAACAAACTGGGTTTCAGCCCAATACAAAATGATCCTGTTCCCATTTTGCAGCTTGGCATTGAGTGAAAGGTGCTGCAGTGAAATACCCTCCTTTGTTTGGGTTGGCTTTTCTTCTAAATCCTTCTGCAAATCCTTTCTCATCGTAAGGAAATAGCAAAATATTGTTGGAAGGCATCAAGCTGAATGTGGCAAGTCCTGTTCTGTCTCCCCCTGAGCGACGTGTGGTGTTTGGCCAAAGCCTGCCATCTGTATTCAGTAAATAAAGTCCCTCAGCAGCCTTTGGGCTGAGACTGATGGACACAGAAGGAAGAGATGTGGTCAGAAAACCTACAGAGAAGGTGGGGTGTGGAGGGGGCCTGGGGGAAACCCAGGCAGGAGGCAGCAGCACCAGGGCTGTTAGTGGGATCGTGTACAGAGAGGGGCTCCAGTCACAGACCTGAGCAGTGTCAGCGTTGGGGCTGTGTGTGCGTATCCTTCTGTGCCCCCTATTTGCTCCCATTGGTATTTACCCAATCTATAAATGTATTAATGGCTCTCATCTGAAAATACATCCAGAGATAGAACTTGCAATGGGCTTTTTTTTCCCCCTTTAACAAAGATGAAGGTTTTATATAGACAGGGGAAAGGGAAGGGAAGTGAAATGTTCGGTGACTAATGATCCTCATCAATATTCATGAGAGATGGTATGCATTTGGAGATTTAAAATAAAGGAAGGAAGAAAGGGAGAAAGGAATTGACTTCTCAAGAAGCTAAATGAAATATTTAGGCTGACCTGGAGATAAATCTGCCAGCTCTTTGTCGCCATCAGCTCGGACCTGCGTTCAGTTTAGCTCTCCAGGAAGAGCAGGAGCTGCCCGTGGAAGTTCCTGGAGCTGGATAGTGGGAAAGTGTCTTCTCCAAAGAGTGGTGCTGCACTGCACAGCTGCATGGGGAGGGGACAGACACCACCCCTGGGGGTGTCCCAGAGCCACGGGGATGTGGCACTGAGGGATGTAAACACAATGGGCTGGGGTTGGGGATCTCAGAGGACTTTTTCGACCTTAATGACTCTTTTCTATGAGGCTGTGGTGGTCCAGAAGGCTCCATCCAGCAGTGAATGCCACACTGTGGAGGACACCTGGTTTATTTCTGTGGCATATCCATCCCTTGCTGCTCCTGAGTGCTTTCCTCCCACCCCTCCCTTGTGCCACCATTTCCCTCCCTGTCCTTCCTACAGCAGATCACCCTGACTGTACCTAACATGATGCTGCAATTTTAAACCTCCCCCAGTACTTGAAAACAGGCAGAGAATCACAGAATCACAAGGTTGGAAACGACCTGCAAGATCATCTAGTCCAACCACCCTCCCATTCCTATTAGTACCACAAGCACTAAACCATATCTTGTAGCTCCTAAGCAACTTGTCCCTTCCCCATTTTGGTGTTCAGCCAGCTGCGGTGGGGAGAAAATTGTCTGCAGGGAAAATGCCTGAAATAGGGCTTTGCCAGGAGGATCCAGCTCCGGATTTACATCAGCATCAGTGGGGAATAGGATCACCATGATCGTAATCACCTGATTTAATTGCTGAAAGAGCTTACCAGAAAGGCTTTCCCCTGCCTTCTGCATTTCTCCTCTCCTGTATTTCTTCCACTTTCTGCACGTTGCCCTTCTCTCTGCTCCAGGGCTGCTTCCTCTCCTTTCCCTGCCATCCCTTCCTCAAGTGACAGCTGTCCCACCCCCCCAAGGTCGCTCGCCCTTGAGACCGCCGTTGATCTGTGCCCTGATAGAAGGGCTGAGTATTGACTTTGGCTTCAGCTTCATTACGAAGCAGCCTCATTTGTCAACTTGTTTGTTCCGAGAGCTGCTTGGGAGATGCAGTGCTACCCCAGCACCACTCCCTCTGTGAGGGTTGGCAGGCAAGGTCATTGCAGGTGGCCCTGCACCATCAGCTCCTCCTCATTAATTGATGTCACAGCACTTCGAGCAAGGTCAGATCCCAAAGGAGTCTGGGTGCTACGAGGAGTTGCAGGTGCACGATGTGATCCCAGCTGGGAACACGACACAGAGTGCTCCTGTGCAGCTCAGAGATGGGGCTGAGCCATCATGGTGGTATCCTTATCAGCAGGGCAGGTGGGGAGGGCTAATTTCACTTGTCAGTTGTCATCAGGTAACTCATCTGCAGTGTTCTGGTTTTAATCCAAGTGGTCAAATGAGGTTAATCAAATAAGTTGCCTGGGCTCTTTTTCATTCCATTATTGGTGGGTAAATAATGCACTGACAGGTGTTGCTAAGTGACCTCTCTGTGTTGGGGCCTGGGACGCTGGCAGGGTTCAGATACTGGCAGCGGTCAAACAACCTGCTGTCCCTTCAAAGGTCTCCTTTGCTGCAGTCTTTCTCTAAAGACACGTGGGGTGGGTGAAGCTCCTGATGTGTCATTTGGGAGTTCTGATGATCTTAGAGGTCTTTTCCAACCTTACTGATTTGATGATGCTATGGTCCCAGGGCTGTTTTGGCACACCTTCAGGAGGCACAGAGGGTCAGGGCAGTGCAGGAGGAGTCCCGCTGGAAAGATCCCTCCCTCCCAAGTAAGGAAATCATGATGTGCTGCAGCTCTGAGCGCTGCATGCAATGGAACCATCGGCCCTCTGTGCTCCCCGATGGGAAGTTTTTCTTAATCCAAGCACTTTGAAGCTGGGCTGTGCTGCAGGGGTTAATGCTGACGCAGTGCTGGGTCTGACAGCAGCCAGGGAGCTGAGGGAAAGATGTTCCCTGTGTTGCCACAGGCGTTTTACTTGGACATGCAGCAGGCTGCAGCCAGGCAGTGAGCAGGGAAAGGTACAGGTAGTGGGAAGGAAGGGCGCAGGGAGCAAGAGGAGGTGAATTTATATCATCTGGAGGAAGCTCAAGGGGAGACACGACCAGAGTCTATAAATACGTGCAGCCACAGAAACAAAGGGAGGGAATTATTCATGGCCTCGGAAGGCAGGAGGACAAGGAGCAGCGCCTGGGGCAGAAACAAGGGAAGTTTGTCCTGGATCTGGAGCAAGAGAAGGGCCTTTGGGGTCAGTGGTGTGATGGAGAAGGTGCCACATCTGCTCTCCCCATGCAGCCTCCGGAGCTGCTTTCTCCCCTTGCCCAGCATTGCTTTGCAGCAGCCCCTTCTGTTCCCTCCCTGCATGCTGGCAGGGTTATTCATACCGAAGGAGAGGCAGAGGGGTGCATGGGGTGACCACGTGGCCCCCAGGACAGGGACTCTCAGTCCCGGTGTGTGCCAGCACTGCCAGCCTGCGGCTCAGCACAAGTCATCTCTGATGAGTAACGCAGCCAATGAATGTCTGCCTGCGTGCATCTTCCTACCCTATAGAATAATTTAATGTTATCTCTGGGCCTCCTGCTCCTGAGATGAAGAGATTTGCTTCAAACCTGCAGCCCACAGCCACCACCATCGGTTTCAAACGTCATTAAGTTTCATTATAACAAATAAACACTGCAATGACATTTATAAGTTACCGGAGAGCACAGAAACGCAAATATGAAGCAGATAAACTGCATTTGATCCAAATAATTACTGCAGGCAATATCGAGCTGGGGCTGAGCTGGCAGCCGGGGGCCGAGTAATTTATAGGTGTCTGTATGGTGTGGGACCGTGTGCTGCATCTCACAGTGATGGAGCTGGAGCAGCTCTGCCCCCAGGTGCTTTTTCCCTTTGTTTTGACTCGCAGCTGAACACTGCCTGCTCTCAGCTCCGAGCAGGGAATCCTTTACCAGTAAACCAGGTGGGAAAAAATTTCCCCTGGGGAAAAAAAACAAAACCCTGATTTTGGTGGTTTGGGTGATTTTGGCTGTTTGTTGAGTGAGTTCTGGCCAAGAGGCAGCTCGAGGTGCAGAGGGAACACGTCACGTCCTAAGTGAGCATGTCATGATGGAAAGCTTGTGTCCTGCAGTTGCGGTGCTCAGCCCGGGAGGGGGTTCAGCAGCAGCTGGGCTTATTGACAAGCATCTCTCATTACCTGCTAATTAACTCAGCAGGGCAGAATGTGCTTGTCATCCCTTGGACTGGGGTTTTACCCAAGCATTCCATTGGCTCTGCAGTGGGCCCCATAGAAAAAGAGCCCAGAAAAAGAAAAGTAAAATGTTTTAAAAAACAGAACTGTGAAACCTTGTGTTTAAAAACATTTGAGGCCCTTCTTGATGAGGATCAGGCAGAGAAGTCACAGCAGTGAAGGCACATCCCCATGCTGCTGCCAAGGGTGTGTGTGAAGGAGAGTTTTCAGGGATGTGAATACTGACAGGGTTCACACTTCTCTTCTAAAGTGGTTCTGGGTTGGGTTGGGTTAAAACCAGGCAAAAAGCAGAACCTGGCTGTTGTGAGCACTGTGCTGGTGGCTGTCCTCCGGAGCACCTGGTTTACCCCAGAAATTGCATTCCTTCCTCCTATCTGAGGAATAAATGCATTTTTTTTGCATTTTTGGGGGTCTAAGGATGTTGTGGCAGCAACGGTTCTTTGGGCATGGAACAACTTTTCTTAGGCCTTTGTGTAGGGATAGAAGTGTGTGAGGCTTCAGTGCCTTCCTTGTGGGGATGGATGTGCAAGAAACATTCCCTGCCCAACTGGTGCTCTGCTCCTTCTGTTCTTCTTGGCATCTCCTCCTCCTCTTCCCCCCAGCACCTTTTGTTGTGTATTCCACGCGCTTACCTTTAGAATTGAAACAAATTATTCTCAAGAACAGCCTGCATATGAATGTTGCATTTATATAAAAAAAAAAAAAGGCAGTACACATATTTACAATTATTTCCGCTCAGAAAAATCAACACAAACAATAATTATGGCAGAAAGTCGCTTATTCTCCCTCTGCTTCATCGTCAGACTTGCTAATTGGTGCAGCACAACCTGCAGCCATCTTACCCTGCTCCACAGGGGTCCCAATGCCCATGTCAGGTCGGGGCCCCCCCAAGCAACACTTTTGGGGTTTCATGCAGCATTCAGTGTCTCATTGCAAGGGTTTAGTTTTGGAGTAGCAGGTGGGAGATGGGAGGAGAATCCTGCAGTGGTTTTGGTATTAATAGCTGCATTTTCTGTTCTGAAGTGAATCTTCGTTTTGATTTCTCTCTACGACTCAAAGCCTATGATAACAGATTGGGAAAGACGAGGACGGAAGCGAAGCGTCGCGCAACCCAGGACGAGCTCTTTGGTCTGATTTTCCGCCCCATAGACTGCACAACTTGCTGCTTCTGCTCTTCCTGGGAGCTGAGCCAGCCTTTGAAATCTCCAAATCGTTTGTGAAATGGTTTATTCATCCTCCTGCTCTTCCTAGGGCCGAGCGTCCTGTGTGCCCTCTAACTCGGGGATGTGCTGAGATTTATGGGGCTGTGCTTCGGTGTGGGGCTGGGTGTGAGACAGGGCTGAGAGGCAGGTCCTGATGGATTTTATGAATAAATCCCACAGGATCACGTCAGGGAGATTTGGGCAGAGCAGTCATTTGGGGGCGTTAACTGTTTTAGCAAGAGAAGTCCCATTTTCTCTCTTGCACATTAAAGCTGTGCTCATGGGTATCCTGTACTGCAGCTGAGCCCCTGGCCCCTTTGCTTTGCATGGCACCGCTGCCAGTTTGCAGTGCAGGGAGCCTTCCTTTGTCCCTGCCCTAGCAGCATACCTCAATCTCCAGCCCAGCAACAGCTCTGCGCGCCCCAGAGCTCTCTGTCACCTCTGTCAGTCCCTCCAACAGAAGGTGACGCTCCTGCTCTGTGGGGCAGTGGGTACACACTGCAGTGATGGAGCAGAGGAGCCTGAAAGTTCAGTGCCACCCCGCCTCTAATGTCAGGGTGAGAAGTGCTCTGTGCAGCCTGTGTTCTCTCCATCCTCAGTGCAGCCCATTAGTTTATTTTCTATCAGTGCAGCACCGCGAAAGGGCGTTTAATCTCACAAGAAGTAATTCTCAGCGCTGGTGCTGGGGGGACGTTGCCAATAAATATCTCTTGGTAAGTGTACACTTACACCTTTCCCAATTGGTAGCTAATAAGAGAGCAGACGATGACATTTCAGCCCTTTCTGCATGGCTGACCAAACCGCTGGCGGTGACTTTGAAAGCAGAGCTGGGATTTCGTGTGGGTATCAAAGCGAGCGCAGCGCTCGGCAGTTCAGATCTCTCGCCCGTGTGACTAATAGACAAAAAGATTTCTAAAAGGTCCAACGTCTGACTCGCAACATCTGTGTCTCCTGTCTGGAGCTGCTTAGTGGACACGGTGGGATGTGCATGTTTTCTGTAAGCAGCGTTTGGGGAATAGTGCAGAGAGCTCAGGTTTGCTTGGAGACGGGGCCAAGAGGCAAAGGGCTGCGCCAGGAGCAAAGTGTGGTTCTCATGCTGAACTCCAGAGGTAGCACAGATGGGGGCACGGCTGGAGGGGGCACAGGGTGGCTGTGCCACTTGGTGACCCACCCCTGGGCTGTGGGGTGGCAATGGGGCTGACTTCTTCCCTCAGGCTGAATAATTCAGCATGCCGAAGCCACGTGAGCTGTGTTTACGCAGTCAAACTAAAAAAGGCCAAACTGACATTTTTGTTCAAGCAGATTTATTTTTTTTCCCTCCAGGGAAACAAAATAAAATAATGGAAAGCTTTGCGCGAGTGAGGAGCTCAGGCTGTAGCTGGTTTCCTACCATAAAGCAGGAGGGCAGGGCAGGGCATGGCTCTGGCTGTCCCCACAGTGTGCCTCCTTCTGGGGGCTGCTCCTTGTCCCAGGACACATCCATAGCTTCATCTATGGGATTCAGCTCTCCTGCCTGCGGGCCAATCTGTCCTTCAGTCCCAATTCACAAGAAAAGCTTGGTCCTGTACTGAGAAAATCCTTGCAGTGCCCCAGAGCATCCTTGGGATGCTTCTCCAGGTGGCACCTCTCACTGGGGGCAATTGGAGGACAGGCGTTGGTGACCGGGGACCGCAGTGAGGAAACATGGCACGGCCGTGTGAGTGGCAGCTCCTGAGAGCGCTGTAAATAATGGAACACTTTTGTCTGTCTGCTTTTCCCAGCCATTGAAAAATCAATGTGGGCGCGTGCTGTACAGCGCGATGCTGTCCTGCGGGGAGCGAGGTGGCCTTAGGATTAGGACCCATGGGAGGACCCATGGCATGGGCAGAGCCAGTCTTTGTCATAGGGTCAATAGAAGGGTGGGGGTATGAAGGGGAGATTATCGACTGCTGGGAAATGGAGATGGAGCCCTCCCTTAGGCATGTCCTGCTGCTTCCACCCCTGATATATGCTGAGCCAGCATCATCGTGTTGTGATGTCCCTGGCCCAAAGAGGCAAGAGGAATTGGACTCAATGACCTCTATGGGTCCCTTCCAGCTCGGGATATTCAATGGTTCAAAGAGGAACATCCTATGATGGTTTCTGGGCTTCAGTTCTCCTGTAGCAGAGGCAGGACGGCCCCTTGCTCGCTTTCAGCCACGCAGTGCTAGCTGTGCATCAAGGGATGATGAAGCCATCCCACCACCCCCTGTCCACATCCTTTCATTTCCAAACAGTTCGTTTCCACCAGTCCTCCTTCAGCACTTCTATCCCCTCCTCGACAAAAAGAGCTAATTCTTTTCAAAACACAATGGAAATTCAAAGCTCTGCTTACATAAAAGCAGCCGTGGTGTCTCCATTTCTAATGAGTCATTGTTCCCTCTGCAAGTCCCTTGCTTCTTATTACAATACTCACTTCTCTTGGGTAATGAAAATTTAACCATCCGCTGTTCCCGCTTGCCTCTTGGCTTCTTGCAGCACGCCGTCTGCTTTGTGCACAGGGGGCTGCAAGTGGAAATCATTCAGGCAAGGACTCGTGCAAACATCGCAGCCCTCAGAGGGCTGAGGGAGCGAGGAGCCGCTGCGGGCGCTGGGGATGGGCTGTGTGCTGTGTGAGTGCATCTTGGGCTGCCAGAGGGTTTGGGTTCTTGGCACTGCATGGAGATGCTGGGGCTCCTCTGGAAGTGCTGCAGTGGTCGCAGTGTGATTTCCCTTGGAAGTCCCAAATGTCACAGAGTATCGGTCTTTGTTTGAGAGAACAAGGCAACGTTACAGAGCAACACTGAAAAGCAGGAGCCACAGGTGCAAAATCCATTAAGGAAATATAAAGACTTCTAAAGTGGTTCTCTTTCTCTTCCCCCCCCCCCCCCCCTTTTTTTTTTCTTACACTTTTATGACATGTTTGTGACTTCATAAGGCTCCTGCTTGTGATTTTTGAAAGCAGGGTTAGCGTTACAGCCGGCTCGCTGTTCGCAGCAGGTGCTTTATTCTCCCATTTTGTTCCCAGCGTTTAGGATTTCAATAGCTGCAGAAGTGCCCCCTGCTTTGGCCTTCAAGAGATTCCCCCAGGAGGGCAGGAGGTGGCCGGGTCAGCACAGCAGCTCCTGCAGTGTCCTGGGCTGCAGACAGTTCCTCAGGCCATGCAGCAAAGCCAGCAGCCAGCAGTGAACCTGGGCACAAAGGATCTCTGGCACCTTCTCTGCTGCCAGAGTCCCCAGACCCAACACTGGGACCCAGGAGGAGGTTAGCATCTTGTCCGCATACCCCTTGGTGGGGTTTTTTGAGGGTTTTTTTTCTCTAGGGTTGGTTTTAACTTCAGGCTCTGCAAGAATTTAGGGTTGACCTGTATTTAGAACCAGACTCCTATGGCTAACACTGTTCAGTGCCCAGATGGGGCATGGGAAGTCTGCGGGAAATAGGACTTCTTGTGGACCTGCGGCATCCCATGTGGTGGGTGAAATCATAGAGCCAGAGGATGGTTTGGGATGGAAGGGTCATCCAATCCCAACCCCTTCCAGTTCCATTCTGTTTTGGCTTTGGCACCTCAGAGCTGTGCTCTGAAGCCCAACTGCCTCATTGTAACCATGCTGTAAAAGTTCATGGGGATGAAAGAGCCAAAGCGGAGCATTTCAGCCCATTTCCTTGCAGCTGAAACCACTCACCCTGCGTTTGTAAATCATCCTTTCCCAATTTCCCCGTTTCCAGCTATTTTCTGTCAAGTATCTTATCTCCTTTAAAACTTTCTGCAAATTACTTGTTCCTTTGACATTAAGATATAAGACAGCTAAAAGCTGCATCGTGAGCAGCCCTCTGATCTCCCAAACCCAGTTAAACCCAGTAATCACGCGTTAAGCTGATTTGAAAGCGAGTTGAGCTCTGCCTTTGGTACTTCTTTTTTTTGGCTTTTTTTGGCTTTTTTGCAGAGCAGTGTGGAGCGGGGCTGGGCCAGGTGCTGCTCTCTGTGTCCCTCCCCTCTCCCTCCTCTGCTGCCAATGTCACTCAGCCCCCAGACGGATCCATGTGCAATAAAGGTTCGCACCGACCGTTTTTCACACTGAGCAAACAGAGGGAAGGGCAGGACAGCAGACATATGCTGTGCTCTCATTCTAATTTCCCATGGCCGCCAGCTGCTTTCTGAAACAAATCAAGGAAGGGAAAAGGGAAAACAACAAAAAAAATCACAAAAATGGCTTCATTTCCAACAGCAATTACCAAACGAAGCCTCTGCTTAATGGGCATTTTCAGGGGGCACAGCCACCACTTTGCACTGCTCCTTTCTCATTATGGCTCTTGCAGTTCCCAGCTGATAAGCTGATAATTCTGGCTGATTAAATGAACTTTGTTTGGTCATTGCTGCATTCCAGTGCTGTCCCTGCTTGCCCAGCTTACTTTGGGAATGGTTGGGATTATGGAGTGAGCCATGAAACATAGGGAGTGGGTGGGAAATGCGAATACAAAAGGCAGAGTGCTCACTGCGTTCTGCCTCCTCTCCTGATCTCCTTTCTCCCATCCCTGCTTTTCCCATTATTTCAGTGTTGTGCATTTAAGCTGCAGAGCTGTTAATACTTCCTATGAAATCTCTGTATCCCAGTTCAGATGAGCGCACGTTTCTGGTGGTGCTGGGGCTCAGTGTGGCTGTGGTGCGTCCCAGCAGGACAGTGTCAGGGCAAGAAGGATGGCCTTAAGGTGAGGGAGGGGAGATCAAGTGAGATGTGATGCGGAGGGCAGTGGTGCCCCATCCCTGCAGGTGCCCTGGGCAGCCTGAGCTGGGGGCTGGGGCTGTGAGGAGCCAGAACTCTGTGATTTGGTGACTCTGTGAGCCAGCATCTCCCTTGGCTGCTGTGGTTGGATGTGTGTAGCACAGCGTCATGCTGAGGTCCAGCACTGTGACCTCTTGGAGCCCCCGTGATGAAAATCAGGCTGCCCTTAAGCGTGGGAGTGGTGGAGCCTCTGAAATACCTCGGAATAAGGTGCTGCAGTGCATCTGAATTCATAAAAATTTCCTCAGAGCTTTTCAATCTGCTGTATAGAACTGGTAGAAATCCCCAAAGGATGGCTCTGCTCCTTCCCACGTATCCTCAGCTGGCTGAGAGCAAGTCAAGCTGCAATAAATTAAGTGAAATATAAGTATTCACATTGGGAGCTTAGGCTGGTTTAGCTGCACGAGTTGGAAAACGACTGAGCTTTGCAGCTTTGCCCTGTAGGCAAGGCCCAGCAACTCATTTGGAAACAAGTTTAGTTGCGAGAACTTGTGTCACACTTAACCTTGGTTTAGGATTAATCATCAGTCAATGATTAAATTGAGTTAATGCAAATTAGGATTGAATTGATCTAGGGTGGTTCGTGTGGAAGCTGTCCTAGTTTTAATGCATTGATTTTGAAGTACCTTTTCCAGCAGCCCGGTGTGATGTGGGGTATTGAGCTGTCATTGAGCTCTGGGTGTGAGTTTCTTGTTCTGTGCTTGTTCCAGAGCAATAATTAACACCCAGCAGGGCTCCTGAATGCTGAAGCCCCGAGGTGGCACAGTGAGGAGCAGTCCAATTGCTCTGATCTCTTTTTGAATCTCTCCCTTCCCACGAGTGAGCACGACTCAGATGCTCAGCAAACACAAAGCATCGCCCTCCGATGTGCCCAAACACCAAAGGATCAGCCTAAAATTGGGTAAGAGAGGGGTGTTTAAGACTTCAGCATCAGACAGCAGTGCTGCATCCCTGCACAGCTGTCTGGGATAGCCCAGGTTTGGTTCAGGGATGCTTTGCAGTCATTTCTTCTTGCTTTTGTGCTATTTTCTTCACAGGATGCCAGAGGTAGGCGTCAGCATTCACACCTTGCCCAACTGCAAAGCAGAACACTCATTCTGGGGGGAAAAAAAAAAAAAAGAGATTTAACACCCAGAATGGTTTTCAGTCATGACAAAGCGAAGGAACGATGATGAATTTCAAGGAGTGAAAATAAAACATAATGCCAGCACTTAGCGCGCCCTGATGGGAAATGGGTTAGAGTGAGCCAGCAAGGTTCTCGTGGAAAATGAGATGCTCTGCTCCCTCGGGAGGTGTGAGACATCTCCATGGTGCAGAGGTGTCCAAAGGCTCGGAGCCATCACTGCGTCCTTAGGGGATCGTAGAACCATAACTGCAGAGCAGTTGGGTTGGAATTCAGCCCCATGCAGTCTGGGGCCGCTGCACCCCGAGGTGCCGCCGGGGTCTGACAGCCTTGTCCTCTCTCGTCCCCTCTCCAGGTCAAGCATCCTCCTTCACTCAGCAGCCCCAGGACCAGGTGGTGATCGCCGGGCAGCCCGTGACGCTGCTGTGTGCCATCCCCGAGTACAATGGCATTGTGCTGTGGATCAAGGACGGGCTCGCCCTGGGCGTCGGACGGGATCTCTCCAGTAAGTGGGGGCACTGCGGTGCCCAAGCAGGAGATGCTGCCTGGAAGCAGAGCTCAAGCCCTGAAGCTGTCATTAATTGCAGGTCGGGGTAATAGATGTTAGGGAACACCTCTGGAAAAATAAGAAGGAAATGAGCGCTTGCCGCAGGTGAAAGCCATTTCTCTTTAATGGCCTCAAAACAAATATTTGTTTTGAGAAAATGAGTGTTCTCATTGGAACTGCAGAACCCTCTGGCTGCGCCCACACGAGTGCTCAGGTTTGGAATGAGCAAAGCCTTGGCTGCGGCTCGAGGCTGGGCAGCTGGTTTCCCACAGGTGGGGGAAGGAGATGTCCTGTTCCCAAAACCAGGCTGAAATGCTTCACAAGCACTGACAGCCTGGCTTGGCTTTGTCAAAAAAAGAAGTGTTTGGATAAATGCGTTTATTGAGATCCAGCAGAGCCCTCAAATCACAGTTTGGTAATAAAGCTCCTCCGATTTCTCATTATTTAATCCCATTGTATGGGACTGCAAATGGTTTTCTTGCCACTGGAGAAGACTGGAGCAACTGTGGAGTAGAGATCCAATTTATCCTATATATTTTGCTGAAAAATACATTTTTTTTTTTAAATATTTCCCCAAAATGAAGGGGAAAGGCTCACTTGAGAGTCAGCAGCCTGCACCCCAGCGTGCATAGCCAGCAGCAGCCAGAAACCAACGGAGAAATCATGACTCTTGGTCTCCAGGGGCCCTGCTCTCCTCTCAGGAGAATGCTGCTTTTCTTTCTCTTGGTGTTTGTTGTTGTTTTTTAAAAATCTGTGTAATTATCCATTTGCCTGAGTGCGCAGTCCCTTCTTCAGATGTTTTTCAAAGCTCAGTGCCGCAGCTCTTACCCACAGCAGAGCTGATCCTTCCCTACAAGACCTTGCAGCACGGATGGGTGACAGCAGCTCTGCTGAAGTATGTGGCTCATGTGAACAACTTCCACAATTAGCAGAGCTGGGGCTGCTTTAGCACGAGGAACTGCCAGCTCGTGTGCTGCCGGCTCAGCCAGTCATCTAATTAGCTAAATACAAACAAACCCATCATTTGTATTTCTTGCGGTTCAGGAGAGCAAATCCTGCTGCTGATAGCTTGCGAAACAACAAAAACACAGGAGCGTGCCAGGCTGCCTGCACAGCCCTGAGCATCAATCGGCAGCACGAGGAGGGACGGACGCACTGATGGCCGCTTTCCTTCCGTGGTGCTTCGGGTGTCACAGAGCCATGCAGAAGGCAGGCTGCTCCTTGGAGGCCGTGCCCAAGCTTTGCGCAGACCAAACTGGGCAATGCCATAGAATCACAGTGTGGGTGGACTGGAAGGGACCTCACAGCCCCCCGGCCCCATTCCTGCCATGGGATGGATGCCCCTCTTGGGCTCCTCCAGGGATGGGGACCCACTTCTCAAGCCCCTCTGGATGGCATCCCTTCCTTCTGTTGTGTCAGCTGCAGCGCTCAGTTCGGAGTCCTGCGCAAACTGCTGAGGGCACACAATCTCGTTGTGAAGATAATTAACAAAGATGATGAAGAGCAGCATTTCTGGAAATATCAGAGGATTTCAGCCCAACCACAAACACAGCATAAGGAATAAGAAATCCCATGGTAGGTCTGGGAGGACAGGGAAGTGGTCCTAAATCAGGGGATGCGTTCACATCCCAGTGCTCTGCAGTGTCTGCTCTTGGCACATTGAACTTTAGGTTTCTCGTGGCTTTGCAAGGACAGCCCAAGGTCAGGTTTGACCCATTTGTCAACCAAGATACTGTCTTGCTCCAGCTGCGTTTTGCCCCTTGGAAAACAAAGGCAAGCCCTGGGCTATGCCAATCCCATTCTTTCCCTAGGGATTTCATCTAATTGGGCAAAACCTGGGCTTGGGATGTTGCAGGAAGCTCATCTGTCTCATGCTTTGCATCCTACAGGCTACCCGCGCTACCTGGTTGTAGGAGACCATCTGTCTGGAGAGCATCATTTGAAAATCCTGAGGGCTGACCTCCAGGATGACGCTGTCTATGAGTGCCAAGCCATCCAAGCAGCGATCCGATCCCGACCGGCCCGGCTGACCGTCCTCGGTAGGTCTGCTTTCCCATCACTCACAGCTTTTTTGTGGGTTTTCTGTCCTCAGTTGCAAAATGTTTTGTTGCTGAGTCAGGACAGCTGGAAAAGAGTCCGTGGTGAGAGAAATATACTGTGATCCCAGAAGTGATAGCAGAGGGAGCAGAGCAGTTGTGGAATGAGTAGCGTGGGCATGGAGTTTAGTACTTCAGCTCTACAAATACAGGGCACTCACACACATGTAAGGGTGTAGCAGAGATGCTGTTTCACAGCCTGAAGCAGCACCTGGTGGGAAGGCAGGGTGGGAAGGCAGACCCAGTGGAGCTCAGGTGCATGCAATGCACTGAGTGATGGAAGGGCTGCAGCCAGGATCCACCCCTTCCCAGCCCTCACTTAAGGGTTGGCAGTGGAGGTGAGGGGATCTTGCTGGAGATCCCTGCATGGCTGAGACCTTCCAAAGGTAAGCAGCTTTTTTTCCTTGATTTCTGCATCTGTGGCTGCTGCTAAGGTACTGGTTCTGTCTGCGGGTATGGCATCAGTACCTGAGAAAACAAGTTGTCATTTTTGGTGATGTTCCCTCTACCACTCTGTCCAGTCCCTACCCTCAACCTCCCCCTTGTGCATCCTCTCTCCTCCCTGGCCTGCCTACATCGATGGTTTCTATTTGACCCACCCTTCTGCTCAATGAAGCAGCAGCTCTAAGCCTTAGCATGGCCCTGTATGGGAATGAAGCCTCCATCAGCCCAGCTGTGCCTCCTCCTTCTGCTGCGAAGTCAGGCGACGTTGCTGGAGCCAGACAAAAGAAATAATGTTATTTAATTAGAGCTAAAGATTTCAAAACTAATTTAGTCCCAGGGAGCACAGGCGTACGTCAGTGCTCTGAGCGTTGATTGAGCAGAGGGATGCTGTTGTGGATCAAAAGGAAATCGTTATTATCTTTGGGGTTATGGAATGTGTTGAATAGATGGTAGTTAATGTTTATGTGCGTATACATGTAGCTGCTAATTGCTACATTTACCTAAGATGTTCGGCAACTTATGTTTGCAGCATGTTTTCCTTTTAGGAAAATTAAAGTTAGAGCACGTTCAGAGCAAACCCAATCGATGAGAGGATGGGACTCAGCATCCCACTGGTTCCATTACTCCCACTGTTCTGCTGTATGTGTGCCTGCAGATGTTCCGAGGAAGCTTAGGGCTGGCCAGGGGTGTGGGAGGGAGCACAAAGTAGGAAAATGCTTCCATCCATTGCCTACCTGGCGGGAGGTGGCACTGTCTCCTGGCACTTGGCTGTGGTAGCCATGGGCAGCCGTGTGTGTGTGTGGTGCTCTCAGGAGGCCAAGCGTGGGTTTGTACAGCTGGGCCGTTTCACCCCATCCTCCTCTGTCACACCCAGGCTGTGTCCTCTGGAGCATACTTTGCTCACCTGGTTTTCTGCATGGGTTGGTGCTGCTTTGTCCATTCTTGCCAGCTTTTCCACTTCCTTGGTATCAAGGAATCCCCTAATGCCTCGGAATTCAGATTCCAACTGCTGTCATTCATGTCTGACAACAGCTCTACGGGGCTGCTGTCTCCTGCTCCCCTGCTCGGATGCAGAGCTACACCATATTTTAATTAAATATTTAAGGTTTTGTCACATTGTTTTCAAGTCTACATGGTTAAATGTAGTGGAACAGATCATTCCATAGCCTTGGAAATCCAAGCACTCAAACAGATGAGCATTTGATGTCATCAGCATCGGGAGAAGTCTTGTATTTGTTGGGTTTCAGGGACAGATACTGCTCAGGAACTCAAACAGTCCTGAACTGAAGGAGCCCCTTCCTGTGTCCTCCCATCTCCCCAGAGCAATTCTGGGGCACTGTCGTTCCTGGGGACTTCTGTCCAACAAGGAAGACCGTGTGCGGTCGAGTGGTAGAGTGGGATTTGGGGGATGCAGAGCCAGTCATCTGCCCCCAGAAAGGACAGAGGGACTCCGACAGGTCACCCAAAGCAGCTTGGAAGACGTGCTGTGAGCTTCTGGGACCACGTGCTGGGAAGGAAGAGGCTGTTGGGTTGATTTCAAAAGCCACAGGAGGTCTATTTGCTACCTGGTACATCTTTAATGGCAGGGTTTCTTAATTTATGATCTATTTAACCAAGCTGGGGGTATTAATTAAATAAAGTAAGAGCCTGATTAGGACTTGGAGAAATTTAAAAATAAAATCAGACAGCAATCGAGTGAAATTGCAAAGCAAACACTTCGGCTGTAACCACCGGAGAGTTCCCTCCGGTCTTCCATCAAAGCTGGGAGCAGGGAGGGCAAATACAAGAGATTATATAGCCAACAGATGTGTGCTGTTAAAATATGCATCTGCCAGCCGTGTAGCTGGAGGAGCCGCAGGGATGGCTTGTGGAGCCTTCTGCACCCAGGGGACCGTGAAGGAATCGGCGGCCCTGGCAGCCGAGCTGGGATTTGCAGGCACGTTAATTAGTGTTGAGTTCCCAGCTCCTGAATACAGCCAAGCAAGGAGAAACTGGGAAGAGAGGTAGGAAAAGAGGGGCATGGGGTGAACCCCGGCAGCGGGAGGGTGAGAAAAGTCTCCAGGAACCAGAATGTGGGAACTTGGAGGCTCCAGGATGCAAAATTTGGGAATTTAAAGGCTATGTGGCTCTGCGTACCACCATTGGCCCTGGGGAGATGCTGCAGCCTGGTGGCAGCCAGGAGGGAGGGGACCACAGGGCTGCGAGGACGGGTGCAGCGGTCAGCTGATAGCAATTAATTCATACATCACCTCTCACTGTCTCAATTCTCCTGCTCCACGGCTCCTTCCAGCCTTAATTCTGCCTTTGCGTGCATCCCATTAGAAGCGAAGCTTTCTTAAATCAACATGAATTATTGAACAGTACAGATTAAGTTAATTTGAAGTGAGAGCTCCTGCCTTAGAAGATGGCACAAGGCAGGGGTGGGAAGAAGGAAGGTCGCCGCGGTGCCGCGCGGTTCCCGTTCAGCCGCGACCTTTTCCCTCTTTTTTTCAGCTTCTTATTTTATTGAAATGTCTCTTTCCATCCCAGTCTCAACAGCCCTCCCCTGCAGAGCAGAGTAAGCTGTTTCTATTACCAGAATGATCACTGGCAGCTCGAGACATCTGCGTTTCTCAGCTTTCCTGCTCTTTAGCGGAGTTTGATCAGAAAATGAAGAGGTTATGGCCTGGGAAAGGCCATTTTTCAGTATTAGTTTGTAATGCCAAGCTGCAGTGAGAAACTGGAACAGGGGCTGTTTCAAAGCATGAACCGGTCCAACCTGGAACTGTCTCAACTATTTTTCCTGTACTTTTTAACAGAATTAAATTCTTTGAATGCAAAATTCAGCCTGAACCAGCATGTAGAGTCAGAATGTCAATGTGGAACAAAAAAAAAAAAAAAAGTGATAGAAATGCAATCATTTTCTTCCTGATAGCCTGAAAAGCCTTGAAACAGTTTCTGTCTTCATGAAGCTGCTTTCTCTGCTGGGAATTTTTTCAGTGGCAAAACAGTAAGCGGGTCTGCTGAGAATGAAACAGCAACATCAAACAATCGAGCGCAAATCCCAAATAACTTAAATGTTTGATGCTGTGTCTGAGCAGCTTAAGTTTACAGCACTCAGAGCCTGCAGTGGGGGAGGAGGGGTGTCCTGGGGTGGGGTGGTGCTGAGCTCCTTGGTGGAGGAGGATGGGGGGCAAACCCACGAGTGCTGCTTTCTTGTCTTGGAAGGAGGTGGGCAAAACCAGTTGATGCTGTCCCTCGGATGCCCATCTCACAGCATCGTGGTGTTGGGTTCAAGCTTTGTGGCCATGCCTCCTTTCACCATAGATTAATGTCTTATTGATCACGCTCTTGGCACATACAGGGGACTATAAACAGGGCTTGGTTTCCTAGTAAAGCTGTACCTGCCCTTCTGCTGCATCCGTCACACTGATGCAAAGATGGAGTCGCTGAGGGCTTTTGTAAGCCCAACCCTGGAGTCATGATCTCAAGCTATTTTATGGACAAGCCTGCAAAATTCAGGCTTCTTCCAAGCCCTGTGCCCAGGGGTTAGGCGAGGCTGTCTTGTGCTGCAGGTAAATTAATGGATAGCGCTGGGGACACAGAGCCAGCTTGGATGCTGAAGGGAGATTTGGGTGCCTGGCAGCTCTTCTCTTCTCTCTGGACTCTGTCCCTTGGTCTTCCAGCAATGCCACCTCCCATCAAACTTCACCTTGCTTCTGTCCTCAGCGCTCCTACCCGCATTCTGAAGAGTGAGTGGCCAGTAAATGGGAGGCGACGCATTTAGGAATGATTAATGTCAGGATTCTTGCACTGAGCTGTGATTTCTTGTCTCGATGCAGGGAGGGCCTGACCTGTGCATTTAGCAAGCACGGAACATTCAGCTCTGCCATAGATAGTCTTGTGCTCTGTAATGAGCTGATGGATGCCATGCTCATAGAGCTTGTGGAAACCAAAACACGTGTCTGCGCAAAGCCTCCTTTGCTTTGCACACCCACGCATCCCTTCCCTTTTTCCCAATCACAAAATCTCCCCATCTGCACCCTGTGCATGCTCCCCTGCATCTGCATCACACACAACTCCTGCATCCCTCCCCACAGCACAGACTGCAGTGCTGTGGGGTCGGGCATCGTGTGCAGCTTGTTAGCGAGCTGGCATTGGCATTGCTGCTGTCCCCTTGGCAGCTGGCAGAGAGCAATGAGGCCCTCAGAGCGTGACATCCCTGCAGCAACAGCCCCCGCTTCTCCATCGATTCCCCGGATGAAAAATGAGCCTGAGGCTCTGCAAGGGCAGGGATGGCCAGGAAGCAGGAAAGCATCAGGTGCTCCTTCTGCCTGCCAGCCCTGGGGCTGAACATCAATTCCCCTCCACCCAAGGCCAGGGCAGGGATTGCCTAGGGCAGAACTTCACAACCATCTCGTGATTCACCCATGGGTGTCCTTTGTGATTGATGGCAAGTAGCCTCACCTCAGGGATATCTGCCTCATGCTATGGCAGATGTTGGACAAATGGTCCTCTGGCATTTGGCATTAAGGATGCTCAGGTTAGCAGCTGACATCTCGCATCCATCTGGGATGTGAGAAAGGCCTGAGACCCAGCCTTTGCCCCACGTTCCTTCACCACGATGTCCACACACTGCTGGGTCTCCATAGCCACAGCTGCCATGAGATGAAGACTGTGCTCTTTCCCTAGGCATTGGTTTGCAGTGTGGGACAAGGGTGGGGGTGCAGAGCTTAGCACAGATGCTGCTCTCGACCCTGAGCTCAGCGGGTGAGGTGGGGGAGTCATGGCAAATCATGGATTTAACACCTCTGATGAATCTCCATCGCAGCATGAAATGAGAAAGGAAAAGGTAGCTAAATGGAAGATCTCCCCTGGGCAGCAGGAGGCTGCGGCCCCGGAGTGCTGGGGAAAATAAAAAATACACGAGGAAAAGAAAAACAAGAGCTAGGGAAACCTTGTTTCCTTCAACTAAATATTGCAGAGCCTTTACAGGTTGGGAGGAACCTGGGCTGAGACCCATGGATGTCAATCAGAGCTCCACAGCTCTCTCTCTTCTGCTTATCATGACCAGGGGAGATGAAATCCTATGAGTCCCTCTGAACTTTGGTGCTCTGTCCTTGTACCATGGAGGCTGATATCAGCCATCTCCTTTTGGGAAGTGTCAATGGAGCTGACACTGGGCAGTGCTGTGGGTGCCAACACCCAGCTCCTACACAACACATCCCTTGCTGGTGCTTCCATAGGGTCACCCCTGTCCTGGGCATCTGTGCAGAGAGGGAAATAACCCAAGAAATGATGGGGAGTTCCCAGGAAGTACAGAAAGCAGGAGATGAAATGGAAGCAGAGGGTGAGGTGGATTCCCATGAGGAGAAATGGAAGTGCTCAAGTTTTTGGATGGAGATGCATGAGGGGAAAAAGGGCTTGGTGGCGTGATGTGGTCTGGGCACTGGTGGCAGAACACCGTGTGCTGCCTTCTTGGTGGCATGGTGGAAGGGAGCTCAGTGTTGTATGGCTCAGAACATAGATCTGCCTTGGTTTCTGTGCTGCCAAAGGCTCCATGCATGACCTTGAGTGAATCCTTCAGGCTCGGATCCTGTAGAAAGGAAGAAAGTAGAAGCAGCAGGCAGCCTGGGGCTGTAAGCACAGCGCTGGTTGCAGTATGGCCAACATCCAAAAGAAGGCAGTTCTATGCACTCAGTTATTTGGGGCCAGGCAGAAATGCTGCTGAGTCGTGATGTTGGCCACAGGTATCTGTATTCTTTTGGTCATAAATCATGCTGCCCCGCTGCATGGGGATGCTTTCGAGTGCTCTCTCCCTGCGGTGCTGCAGGATGCTGCTCACAGAGGGTTCAAACAGTGCAGGAGCACCCGTGCAGCCCCAGCAGCTGCTTCATATTCAGGTTGTTGCTAGGGGAGCCCGCGCAGCTTCCTCGTGGTGGGCGAGAAATGACTTTCAAATCAAGAGGCAGCATGCAAAATTGCAGAGGGAAAGTAAAGTCTTTTATGACAGCACGTTTAATTGCTAACAAAGGCAAAAATTGCCCCTCTCTTGTTTGGTTCAGCGGCTCCAGCTCAGACAGCAGCTGCCCCGCGCGCCTCTGATTCCAACTGGTGGACTGAAAAGATGCAGAAGGTATTTAATGACAATGATAATGATTTACATTTATATAGTTCCTTGCATCCGTGGGGATCACAAAATGCTTTATGTATCTATGGATAGAAATACACCAGATAAGAAGTGCTGCATCCATCATCAAATCACAGCCGCTTCCACCGCTCCGGGGCGGGCTGCGCTCTCCTCCCCACTGCTGTGGCACTCGGGGTGCCTCTCAGTAATCCTGCAATAAAAGCAGGTGATAAAACCACTTTAAGAACAACAATGTCATAAAAAGGAGAACCCTGGCTGTCATAAAGCTGCACGCAGGGGAACAGGAGGGGAGAAGGTTATAAATAGGGATCATCGTTGGCATGAAAGCAGCCTGGGAGGAGGGAAGTCTGAGAGCTGCGAGGGGCCGGGGGCTTCTATGGCAGAGCAGGCGCCTCCAGGGGCTGTGGCACTCGGACTCACTGACCTAAGAGGCCTTTTCCAACCTGCTCCCAGCTGCCTGCCTTTGGCCTCTCAGTGTTGTTTCGGGCTGACTCGGAAGCGCCATCCTCAGCAGCGCCGCATGGCTTCCCAAGCGCTCAGCTCCACATTGGCTGCTGGTGAGGGCAGCGTTATCAGCCTGGGAGGGCGCAGCTCCTCCTCCTTATCCAGGCTCCCATCTTATCTAAACTGGTTCAGGTGGCAGAGCCGAGAGAGGGAAACAATTAAGCAAAAGGCAGCTGAAACGCTGACATTATTTCTTAAATGGCCCAAACCTTTTACCTCAAGTGTTTGTTTTTTGGGGGTTTTTTTGTGACGGTGACACATAACAAGGGAGAAATGGGCTTCTCCAGATTATCTCACCCATCCACACACACAGACCTCCCCCCTCTCCTCCTTCACACCAAAATATAAATCTGTTTTAACTGGTCCTGTTGGCAAGACGGAGAAATAATTAAGGCGAAGGTGGCTGAAATGTTGATGTTATTACTGTAATGCAGCCGCCTGTTTAGTTTCTGTGCCGATGAAATGCAACCAGGGGAAAATCAGTTTTAAAGATTGCCTCCCCGAGATGCAAATTGAGGAGCGGAAACCATGTAGTCAGGAAGAAATGGTCTCAAACCAGGAAACATTTCAAAGTCGGTGACAGTCTCTTAGGGGCTTTTAAGACCACAATTTACCTTTTGACTGCATTCTATTTTCTCTGAAATCCTTTATTTCCCTCTTATTTATTGACTGGAGAGACAGCACAAAAACGAGAAAGTGATTCTCCAGCCGCTGGTCTTAAAAATCCATAGAAGAAAATTATTCTCCAGGGGCCATTTTTTTCGTTGTTGTTGGGCGCTCGCTCGCTCGCTTGATTTTCTTTTAGCACTCTCTGTGAACCGGCGCTTAATTGAATCACTTTGCACAGAGCTGGGAAGCAGTCGGGGTCGGTGCTGTGGGCGACGAGGGGTTGCGATGCGAGGAGTGGGAGCCCAGCAGCACCCAACCACGGTGCAGTGGGATCCGAAACCCCACGCGTCGGGAGCCAGCAGCTGGGGGCGGCTCTGCTGCAGGGGGAGCAGCTCCAGGCCGGCATCCCCGCATCCAACTTTTGGATTTGAATCCCTGTCCTGATGAGCATCCCTCAGAGATTAACGTCCCTCTGGATTAGCATCCTTCACCTTGATGAGCATCACTCTGGGATTAGCATCCCCTCATGTTCACCCAACTGTTTTAGCATCTTCCTTCTGCGTGAGCACCCCACTCTTAGATCAGCGTCCCCCTCTTCAATCCCTTCCAGGCCAACATTCCTCTCTTGGATTAATACCCTTTAATGACTTTCTCTCTCATGTTTTTGCACCCCCCAGATTGGCACCCTTCTCTGTGCAGATCTGTGGACGAACCTCCCTGCCATTTCTTTGCACTTCACACCATGCAGAGGAATCCCAGTGCGTTCTCAGGTGCTCCTCTTCAACCCTTCCCTTTCTGCTCCTCTTCCCCAGACCCCATAGCATTTCCACCTCCAGCAGAGTGCCCCAGGATGCACCCCCAGCACCTCCGTTGCTGTGCTCACAGCACCCTCTCCTGTCTCAGCTGCCTGCACTGCATTTCCAGCTCCCTGCATTGCACACTGGGATCCTGTGCGCAGGGTGAGGCTGTGGGTCCAGAACCCAGGGCTGCTCCTCAAGCTCTGCAGCACTGCTGGGAGAACTGGGGCATATTTAACTAAAAGCCATTTCTAGCGGAGGTTTGTTATAATTACTAATTAGATCTGGTTATAATTATCTCTCTGCAATCCCATACCTGCCACAGAACAGCTCCACTTCCTCCTAACAATTAGCAGAGAAACTCTTTTATGATGCGCTGGGTGATTACATTGCAATCGCCGCACTGACTTATTAAAGGAGGGCTGATATTTACAGAAGAACAAATTAGGCTAAAATTAACTAGAGTAAATGAAGAATACCAGGTTTCTCATCTGCTTCCCTTTCTTTCTTGCCTCTGGGCTCCCTCCTCATGCTCTCAGTACAGTATTGAAGCCCAGCACAGCAGAGATCCCCTCCTTGGCCGTCCCTCCGCCTACCTGTGCATTCATTCAGTGCAGCAAAGAGTTCACCACAGCACTACAAACAAGCCCAGGGCAGAGGAAGCAGCATCCCCTTTTCCATTGCAATGAGTCCTATGTGTCCAACTCTGATTTCTCTGCCTGTCCCGACCCCCAGTGTGCTTCTGGTGGGATCTGCAGGCAGCTCTGCAGCAGGGTTCAGCCCCAACTGCTCTGTGCACAGCCCACGGCACGGCCTTTTTGCAATCTCAAATAAATTCACCTGGAGTCATTTGCTCTGAGAGCCCACAGAGTTGGCTGGAAGAGGAGAGCAGAGGAATTTGTGTTTCTCATGTTTCATGTGAGCCTTGAAAGTTCGGGCATGGGAAAACCCGGAATGCCTTTTTTGACGCCATCCCCTTTCGTTCTAAATCAGCACTTCTTGTTTAGCAAAACTGACCTAAATTTCTAAGCTCAGAAATAACCAGAATGGGAAACACATCTCAATGCAATCAGAGCTCTCCAACCCGCCCAGACCTCATCTTCCCCTTTCTGCTCCCAACAAAATGCTCTTTCCCTCTTTTGGTAGTGCTGGGAATGTTCTGTCCATGTGCCATACCATGGAAATCCATCTTTGGGCACGCAGAGCTGTAAGAAGGGCTCCTGCAGCCCTTCAGATGGGATGCATTGAGCATCTCGAGCAGCATTCCCATGGCCATGCACACAGCTGTGTTGTCTTTGTCTGTACCCAGGGGGCAGCTGGACCGCTGTGCCTGCTGCAGCATCCTGCAAGGGCTGAGCTCTGTGTTTAAGAGTGGGAATAATGGGAAAGGGCTGCTGGAGCCCCTCAAATGAGGGGCCCCCAGAGGTGGAGGGCTGGATCAGCATTAGCAGAAATAGCATTGCATCCTCTGAGGCTGCTTTGGTGTGACTGGTGGGGTCATTTCTGCTCAGACCATTGTGGTCTGAAGGGTAATGTAGGCTTAGGGGAGGTGCTGCCTTCCAGCCCATGGCATTTCAGGGATCTTAGAGGGAGGAAGAATATCTCAAAGCAAAGGAATGGGTTTGGTGCAGTGGGGATGTGCTCAAAGAAGAGCAGCCAGAGGGGATCCCTTCCCAACCAAGCTTTGAAAACTTGGGTGACTGGTCTTAAAGAGGGGTTTGTGCAGTGCTGAATGGCCTCAGGCCAGGTTGCATGGGGGAGTGCAGACAAGGGCATCCCAGGGCTGCGCCTGTGGGACCGAACTTCTCCATACTGCGTACACAGAGCTGTGTGGCTGCTGATAACCAGCTTCAGAGGGCCGAGACGTGTCAGCACTGGGAACATTGTGATTGATCGCAGCAGGGCTGTGCTGGCTTCCTTCAGAACATCTGGCCCTGGCCAGTGTCAGAGATAAGGCAGTGCTGTGCATTGATCAACCCCATCCGATGCGTCCCAGCTTCATCCGTAACGATTTGCTCTGCCCTTTATTGCTTTGCGTGGCTGAAGGACAGAGCGCTGCGCTGAGGTGCAGCCTTGGCTTTGTGGCTATTTCATGGCAAAGCTGAAGTCGGTCCCTGATGAGGGATTTTGGGGCATGGGACTGGGAGACTCCGCCACCCCATGGAGCATCCTACAGTCCTACGTGCCACCCTAATACCATGCATGCATCTCCACCCCAAAGTGCACCTCCCTCCTCCACCCCAGCCCCTGTGATGGCTGGCTAAAGCCATGGCCTTTAGGAAAGCCAAGAGAAGGTGGTGGGGGCAGAGGGCCATGCTCTGGATGTGCCCCATCATTGGTGTCCTTCCAGCTGGGGACACCCAGGTCCCATCTCAGCACAGCAGTTGGGGATGCGGGCGATGTGCAGTGTGGTTGTGCATCCCCATGTCTGTGCCTCAGTTTCCCCTCACTGTGCACCCCGATTGCACCATGCTCAATGGGAACTGCTCCATCAGCTGTGATGGATTTGCTGGATTGGTGTTTTCCTTTTAGCTGGAAGAGGAAATGTGGAGTTTGTTGCTCCTTGTTTTGAGAATCTTTCAAGCAGAAGATCAATACCCAGGCAGCCACCTGTGCGCTTTGTCAGAGCTCGGAGGGGCTGTGAAAACTTCTGCTTTTTCCTCGTAGAAAAGGTTTTTTTCAGTAGAATACAAATGCTCACTTATCCCATGTCAGATCTGCTTGTGTTTCCTCTGACAGCCCTTGCGGCCAGAAATTGGGTTTAATCCCAGTGGGGATGGAAAAGCCCAATATTTAAAAATTGTTCATTTGCTGGACAGGAGCTGAGATCATTAAGGGGGGGAGGGAAATGTTGTAGGAAATCTTAGCGTGGAGGTTGGCAATGTGAGGAGGGTCTGTGCATTGCGGACAGATGGAGCCAGCAGGAGGGCTGTGGGGTGTGGGAGGCACAGAGCCACCCCCCTCCTGTGTCTCTGTCCCCTGTGTGGGATGGAGAGGCCACATCACTGCTGAGCCCACCCACACTCTCACTGCCTCCAACACTCACCAGCCAAATAGGACCGAGGGAGAGATGCACTATTTAAACTTTCATCACTATTTTTCTCCCTTGCTCCCCTTGTTTCTTTTGATTTATTTTTCAGCGTGTTTTCCCCAGGCTGCACTGCCTGCATCTTTTTCCTTTCCCTCTGCCAGGCAGCTTCCAGAGAGTGCTCTGCATTCTGCAGGCTGCCCTCTGCCCCGCTCCATTGCCACCCTTCCCAGAGCACAGCAGGGACTGGGAAAGCTCTGGACTGTTGGGCACTCAAATACTGAGCAGCTCACAGGAAGGAATGCTCAGCAGATGTAGGATGCAAAGGGACATCTGACTGACCCCATCTGCAGACTCAGTGCTGTCCCCCTGCAGTCAGGTCCCTTTTTTCCTTAGCTGCCAAGCTCCTCTGCAAAGGAATTGCAATGCTAGCTCCATCTTTCTCCCCAGTGTCCAACTATTCCTTCTTATCCCCTTCTCCCAACCTTCCCCAGTCCATTTACCACAACCAGATGGACTCCCTCCCATGCTCATTTTATTTGGTAGAATGAAGGCAACCTCATTTGCTCCCACCCAGCAGGGAAGCAGCTCATGTCATCCCTTGCTCCCTATTTTGGAGAGGGATGCATCTTCCCAGGAGACTGCAGGTCACACCCTGCTCCTTGCAGGCTGCAAGCCTGGTCCTGGAGCATGAGGTTGAACCTGCAAGAGTTTGCTTTGCAGAATGCTCCAGCCAGCAAGCAGCTGCGTGCAGATCAGGACGGTGCCCATATACGCTCACTCTGAGCAAGTGTAGCATGATGCCCTCATAAGCTTGACTTGTCTACAAGAGGCAAACATGCCTCCTTGACAAGCCTGCAGTGCACATCTGAATACACAAGCACTTCTTTGTGCCAGAGCAAAGTCTCCGGGTCCCTCTGGCTGCCACTGAGGGCAGGCAGAGTCCTGAGGGTGGCACCCCGCAGTGCGCTGGGATGCTCATAGTGTGCTCAGACCTTCCGCTTCAGGGCTGGCAAACCGCTGCTTTGTGATCACTGCAGGCATCTGTTTCTGGCCTCGCACAGAGCACTGAACACCACCCAGCCCTCCCTGAAGATGAGCAGCACATCAGCAGCCCTTCCCCAGGGAGGAGTTGGGCTCACAGCAGCTTGATATTCCTTCCAATGCAGCGCTTGCAGCGCTCCTCAGGGGCCACTCAGCAGCTCCATCCCCGCACCAGGTGCCATCCCCAGCGGGGGCACTTTGGAAGGGATGCTGGCACTGCCCACAGGAGGATTTGTGCACCCCAGCCCAGGAGCTGCCAGCAGCCACACAAAAAGGCAGTCGGCGTTAATTAGGAAGCGGCACTGGTGGCAGGAGGGCCTTTTGCTTTCCCTACTTGCAGGAGGAGACTCCTGCCTGCAGGATCTTGTTATCTCAATAAATATTGAGGGTAATTGAGGCTCCGTCTGCCTGCTGCAGAGCTGTCCAGCTGTCTGATGGCCAGCGGCACGCAGACACGGATGCTCATTCTTGGTCAGAGCAGTGTTAGCCTGGGGTACCAGCTCAGTGCTAGAGATTCTGTGTGGTGCCATTGGTTAATCACAAAGGTAAAGCTTGCAGGCAGAGCTGCATGAAGGAAGGCTTCTAACTTAACTCACCAAGAGATGGAAGTGCTGTGCTTTGACAGAAAACTGTGGTTTTGATGACAGGAAGCTTGGCATGTTTTCTTCTGCAAGTTTTGTTTATGGTCAAAAAAAGAGCAGATCTCCAGCTTGAGGCTCTGGAGGTCTGCAGGTCCCTCCCCAGAAGGTCCCTTTGGAGAGGAACCCCATGCATTTCGTCCAGCTCTGCCCGTGGAGTGCAATGGTTGCCACAGCTGTGCTCTGCTCATCCATCCCTGTTCTTATTCCTCATAGATGTTCCAGGCATATGAAGGGTAACTCCCTGCTCTTTGCTGTCAGGACTGAGAAGCCCACAACCCCAAACAGCTCTTCCTATTTATATCCTGTATTAATCAGGAAGGCACTTCTACCACTGCGTGATTAAAAATTAGGAGGCCAGATTCCGTAGTGGTGCCTTATAATAACAACAGTCCTGGGAGCACGGGATGAATAATGGATCACGGCTCCGTGCTGCCAGCTCCTTGCTTCCCTTTATTCCTTCCCCTCTTCATCTTCTGTTCTTCTCTTTCCCCAGGCTGGAGTTGGGCAGGGGAAGACGTGCATCCCCCTTCACTTTGCAGGAGTTAGAGCTGCTGGGAGACGTTGCTGATTGCTGTCAGCAGCCCCTCTCCTCCTATGCTTGGTGAGCCTGGTGACCACCGATAATGCAGGGCCATGTTTACCTGTGGATGAGAACCACTTGGGAAGAAGCAGTCAGGATCTGTTCTCTCCTTTTCTCTTCCTCACCCCTTCAGCAGCTCCCAGGTTTTCTCCTAATCCAGTGGGGAAACAGAAACAACACAGGTTGGAAAAGTGGGTTTGCTGGCATTGGGAAGTCACACCGGAGTGGGGCTGTGATGTCCCACAGGCTCCATCAGCAGCGTTACAGTGGCACTGCAGAAGGATAATCTGGGTTGGAGGGAGCAGCCACTGGCAGGACATCACCCAGGAATGTCCAACATCCCCGTGACAGCCCCTTCGTTTCATTCTGAAAGGCTCTTCAGAGCAAGGCTCGTGGGCTGGGCTTCTTCCTTCTGCACAAGATGAGTTTCCAATATTTCACAAGCTGAGGTCAAATTCAATTAATAGCTTCAGTGAGGGGGAAAAGAACGACTGGAAGACATGTATTTCTTCTTTTTTTTTCTTTTTTTTCTTTTTTTCTTTTTTTTTCTTTTTGGAAGGTGTATAAATGCATTCAGTGAAATGGCTGTTTTAAAAAAAGTGAAAGCACTTCCTTAGTAGTTAAACAGCACCAGAACAAAGCAGTTTCTGCATCCCCCTGTTCCAGGGCCTGGCGCAGTTTGACCAACCCCCAAAACACAGATTTTCACATTTTTCGCTCTTGTTGCCTGAGAAATACGCATTCAGGATCCATGTAGAAAAGCTTTTTTTCCTTCAGTTCTTGGGTTCCACCCGCTGAGCCGAAAAATCCCATTACTCACCGAGTTTGGCAGATGCCTGTGTGAGCAGCCTGGTGTGCAGGCAGCACGTCTGCTCACTGCAAGCCCTGCGCCGAGGCAGGCAGTCACCTCTGGGTTGTCAGAGAGCATAATCCCCTTCCAGCTCCTCGCTGGGCCTGTGGGAGCCAACAGGGAGCTGTTAGGAATGTTCCTGGGCCAATGGAAGGGCACAGCTCAGTTTGGGCATCGCACGGCACCAGCTGTGAGGAGAGAGCAGCCCAGCTCTGCAAACAGGGCCGGTGTGTGGAAGCATCTCTGCTCCAAAGAGCAGCGCTGCACTGCACAGCTGCGCAGGGGGTCATCCGTGGGGGTGTTCCAGGGGCACAGGGATGTGGGACGTGGCAGTGAGCATAGTGGGGTGGGGATGTGAGAGGTCTTCTCCAACCCCCGTGATTCATTTGGGAATGCTTTTTCCCCCTGCGCATTCCTGCACAAGATGGGAGCCCAGCCTCCCGCCTTTCGCCATGCTAAGGTGCCAAGCTTCAAGGATGGTCCCCAAAAAGTCACTGTGCCCCTTATCTCCTTCTTCCCCAGCCGACACAGAGATGCTTTTGGCTGCGGTAGCAGACGGCTGTGCCCTGTGATGAGGATACAGCTCACACAGGCTGTCAGACCACGGCTGCTTCAAAGGCATGTTGAGATCTTAAACATCTCCTCGCCGCCCCCAGCAACGCCTGCTTTAAGGGATAGAGATGCTTGAAAGACTTGGCAGTGGTGAGCCTGAGCGAGAGGAATTTCAAGCCTTTTGTGCAGCCAGAGGGTGGCACAGAGGATAAAGTGAAAGCAAAAGGAGGATCAAAGCTGCAGGAGCATGCTCAGCACTGCTCTGCCCCTCCGTAATGAGGGCTGCCAGGGGAGCCCTGCTTGAGGCACTGCTGATGCTCACAGTAAGTGGGCTTTGACTTGAGAGTGTCCCGTGGGGAAGGTGTCACATCCCCATCACAGCCACTGACACGGCGTGAGCTCCCAGCCCTGGCAGCAGGTTTGTTTAATGCTCTCACGTCGTCACCTCCTTCACACCCGTCATGTCCTTGCCTTGCAGTTCCTCCAGATGACCCCATCATTATGGGGGGACCCATCATCAGCCTGAGAGCAGGGGACCCCCTCAACCTGACCTGCCACGCAGACAACGCCAAGCCGGCAGCCTCCATCATCTGGATGCGGAAAGGAGAAGTCGTCAATGGGGCCACCTACTCCAAGGTGAGGCAGTGCGTGCTGGGGACCATTTGCTCTTCCCTTGCTTCAGAAAGGGTCCTGGGGTCCTCTGTGCAGCCCCAAAGCCATCAGAGCAGCACCTTCGGCTCTGCAGCCTGTGTCATTCCATGCAGCATCCCCAGTGGTATGACGATGCACCACCAGCTGGTGATGAGGTGGGCTCTGCCCAGAATCTAGCTGGCTTTCTGCATGCTCACATTGCTTATACATCACCTGGAACACCAGCTTCTGCCCCCCAGAATCCCATCTGGGTGTTACGCTTGTATTGCTCAAGGAGCAAAGCCAGCACTGACCTTGGCTGTAGCAGAAGCTCTGAAACAGAAGGGTTTTTTTCCCAGTGACATATGTCCCCGCCTCTAGCTGCAGTTTTCTATGAAAAATTGTCAGGGTTGTTGGCATTTTTTAATTTAAATGGAAAGCCTTTATTGGGTCATAAAGGAAAACATCAAAGAGCAATCAGCAGTGCACTCGGAATGGGTGCCCACATGTTCTCCTGTTTATCAAAGCCTGATGCCTGGTAAGTGCTAAGGATTCAGGAACACTTGACATTTCTAATGAAAATTTCTAAAGCACAAAATGCAAGGCACAAAATGGGTCAGTTTACAGCCATTTGTAATGCAGGCAACTTCAAAGTTCGGAGTGAGACGCATTCCTCTCGAGCTCCTGAAGACCTTTTTCATAAACATTTCTCCCCACTGCCATTCAGGCTCCTTCCAGCAACATCCCTGGAAAAAAAAAAGCCAAAATCTTCCCTTTAAGCCCACACCTCAGTTTACATCTTTCTGGTTTTTTTTTTTCCTAATGAAATTAAAATCCAACCCAGATTTCATTTGATCTGGATATTCCACTCAACCAAGAAGACACACTGCTCAGGTTACTGATCGCCTGAAACCATTTGCTCCAAGTGAGAATTCCCTTTTTTCCTCTGTGTTTCAAATCCAGCTGATTTGTATTGCAGCCTCAGTGCAGTCACAGCCGGGCAGCACAGATGAGGCACAGCTGACTTAAAGACCCCAAAATTCCACCCTACTGGAGGGGACAGCAGGTAGCACCTATAGCCACCTCTTTACATCTCCGTGTCCCTTCATAGACCCTTCTCCGCGACGGCAAGAGGGAGAGCATCATGAGCACCCTTTTCATCGCCCCCTCTGACATTGAGAACGGGGAGAGCATCGTCTGCCGTGCCACCAACAAAGCCATCCCCAGTGGGAAGGAGACCTCAGTCACCATTGACATCCAGCGTGAGTAGCGGCCAGCGGCCGGTCCGTGCCACCCAGCCTCCACCACAGGAATGGGGATGGAGATTTCCTACCACTGGTGCAGAGGGGTCATGGGAGCATCACAGAATGGCTTTGGTTGGAAGGGACCTTGTAGATCATAGAACCATGGAACAGTCGGGTAGGAAGGGACCCAACCCCTGCCATGGGGCATCGTGCTGCACAGGGCCCATCCGTGGCCTTGGGCACCTCCAGGGATGGCTGTTCACAGGGGTGGATGACCACCCGTCCTCATAAACCCCATTTTGCAGCTCCCTTCCCACCTCTGCAGCAGCCGCTGCTCTCAGGCACGCCCTGACCCTTCTCCAGCCGGGCTTCATCAGCACACACAATTCCTCCAGCTGTATTTACCAACAATTTGCAAATGCAGGGTGCTCAATATTAGCATGCCAGCTGCTTTCCAGGGTCCAATTAAAACTGCCTGAACAAACTCAAGCACAGCAGAAAATTCACCATTTAAGATTTGCAGCTTCTTGCTGCCGGAAGATTAACGGGCTCTTGGGTCTCTGTATAGCATGTCCTGACAGAAGCGGGCAGATAAAATGAGATAATAGCACGGGTTATTTCACAGCCTGCAAACAGTGACAGTAGCTGGAGATGCACGTGCGTTCTCACAAGCAGCACGGAGCCAGAGACATCATTAGGCCGTGCAGTGCAGTGCAGGAGATGTGAGCTGCATCCCTGAGCCTGACGGGATCTGATGTAAAAGGACCCAACAAGGAGCACCAATTTCCACTCTGAGCCATTAAATACTCCGTGCTGTGAAAGTAATAATAATAATATCCTATCTGGCTATTAAAAGTATGTTGTTCTTAATGGGGTCTAACGAGGATATCGGTTTCCCAAGGCTGTCTGGGTGTTGGAGGGGTAGGAAAACACCGGCATGGATTAAGCAGCCTGCACTCTGCAAAGAGGTGCCTGGGTTTGTGTCCTGTGCAGCACAAGGCTGGCTCCCTTCAGTCCTACATGGGCACTGCCAGTCTTACATGGGCAGCAGGGAAAGAGCTGAGTCATAAACACCTTCACCTTCCAAAAAAAAACAGAAAAGAGAGGAAAAGGAACCAAGGAAAAAAAAAAAAGCCTGAGTCTGTAATGGAAACACTAAGCAACTCCAGCTGGAACATCTGTTCAATGTGATTTCTGTTCCACCAGCCACATCAAAGTCAGCCTCCTGTGAGTTATGCACCGAACATCACAAGTGGGATTAAAATCGTGTTTAATAGTTTGATATGCCATAAACTATTTATACTGCCAGAGCCCAGTGGCTCTATGGAAATTCATATCCAGCGTGCTGGGATGGGAGGAGCAGGGTTACTGCTTATCCAAAGCCATTTGCTCCAAGCCTACACGTGTGTGCACTTACTCATTTTTCCACCTTCGTTTCAAGGCAAGAAGGGATTCGAGCAGGTCCACGTTTGGGTTGTGGGCGACTCGCTCTGCTGGCGCTTCTCAGCCTGGCAGTGCAGCAATGCGTTCCCTTCCACGCTTTCCACCAGGGATGAGGGCTGGAGGCACCACAGGCTGCTTCCAGCTCCTCCTGCTGCTGCCTCGCACCCAGCACGGCTCCTCCGGGCAGCGCAGCGCCGGCCGTGGCTCTGCAGCGCCGGGTCGCTGTGCCGGCAGGGATGCGCGCTTTGCCCCGGCTCTGATCCCATTGCTCACATTAATTACAAGAAGCCGGGCACTCTAACCGAGTGGAATTACATCCCGATGAGTGACTGTTCGTCTCTTTTCTTTTTCCCCGTAAAATACCCCCAAACATTCACTCACACCGACGCTCCTCGCTGCGGTACTGGGGAGCCCGAGCCCATTTGTGAAAGGGAAGTTCAAAGACTTTAATTCATTTCCTTCCCTCCTTCTCTTTTTTAATTTACTTTTTTTTTATTTGGAGTGTGAGGAGGGAGCCGGGCTCATTTTAATACAAAGAGGCTCCTCTGTAAATCGTAGGCGCAGCCACTAAACCATCAAACAATGGGGAAGCTACTAAAGAGAAGTGTGATTCATACTTAACAAAGGAAGGTGATTAGCTGTTGTTGTATAACAATGGGGAAGTGTCAGGATGCCGGCGAATGAATTAGGAGCACGCTATATATCTCTGGGCTGTTATGTTAGTGAAGCTCATTTATATTCCCAACTGCACCCATCTTTATTGTGATTTGAATTGCACATTTTAAAATGAGATTAGGGTAAATTGAAAATACCTATAATTTCCCGTCATAATTTCCCATCAGAAAGGCAGGTGGCTCTGCTGGCAACAACTCGGGGCTCGGCTGGGTAAATTGCCATGGGGTCATGGGGACGCAGTGCAGGGTGGCACCCAATGCTGCTGGGCTGTCGGTGAGGATGGGGCTGTAGGGGTCATGAGGATGGGGGCGGAGGGTAGAGGTGGCAGTGCTGTGTTGCCCCATGGAGTTTTTCTTCCCTTTAATGAGCTCTCGTTCTCCCTACCTCGAGCTGGAGGTCCACCACCCCCCCGAGACACCAGGAGAAATTAAAATTGTTCTGGATATTCTTATTATCCATCTCAGCGCTGCACCCTTTTCTCACTTGCTTTCATCAGTTCTCTTCTAAATTTTGTTTGCTGCTAAAGCACTCGGATGCTTATCTTGTAAAAGGAAAAGAGAAACAGAGCGGCAGCCGGGAGAACCGAGAGGCCTGTGACACCAATAAGGACTTGGCAGAGATGATTAGGCTGATGAAAGAGCAGAAATGCCACTTTCAAGCTAGCGGGTAGACAAAAGATCATCATTACCCAGCAAGATATTAAATGGGAACTCTTCAAAGCGGGTTGATTTCCTTAAACGGGAATCAGAGCCTGTGCTAATGGTTTTGAAGGGAGGTGCTGTGTCAAGCAGCGCGCGGCGCGGCAGCCGGGAGGGAGCAGCTTGGGTTGGAGCAGGGATTGGAGGCTGTGAGGAGAGGAGCCCCAGAGCAACAGCACAGCCTCGTGTGGCCCAAAGGGGTCTCACAGCCCACTCTTCTATGCCCTCAGAGCTTCAGTGCTGCCCTGACTTTTGCCTTCCACGCTTGGAAGCATGATGGGCTCATCCCTGTCTCTTTGCAGACCCCCCCCTGGTGAACCTGTCCGTGGAGCCACAGCCGGTGCTGGAGGACAACACCGTCAAGTTCCACTGCTCTGCCAAGGCCAACCCCGCTGTCACGCAGTACAGGTAAGGCAGCTCACCGTCACCTCGCCCCGGGAGGCAAAACAAGGTAAAATTCATGGGTGGAGATAAAGGGAGCTCGATAGCACAATATAGCGGATATGCAGAACAGGTGATGCACGACGCAGTTGCTCACCACGCGCCAAGTGAAGCCCAACCAGTCCCCACCCCCCAGTTTTACTGCTCAGCATGATGCCCTACGGTATGGAATGTCCCTTTGGACTGGTTGGGCCAGCTGTCCTGGTTCAGTCCCCTCCCATTATGCACCCCCAGAATGATCAGGGTGCTATGAGAAGAAAACCCAAAGCACAGCCCCATACCGGCTAATAGGAAGAAAATTAACTCCATCCCAGCTGAAAGCAGGACAGAGGCCTGGCACGGATCTGGCAGAGCCATCTGTTTGGGAATGTAATGAGAAAAATGAGTGAAAAATCTATTATGTGAAAATTGGAAAATGCCTTTTCTTTGTGCACACTCTTTTGTGGTTTGAACAATACCACTGCAGTGCCATCAGTGGGTACTCGAGCAGCCGCGTGCAGCCCAGCAGAGCTCAGCAGGGAGGCGTGGGCTGGAGCTGCACTTTGGCACTGGAGAGACCAAAAAGAGGAGAATCAGAGGGGGAGAAACACGGACAGAAGGTGGTGCAGGTGCTTCACAGTTGGTCCAAACAGCCAGTGCTGGAGGGAGTGATGAGTAGGGTGCACTGAGGCCGTGCCCTTCCAGGCAGGCTGTACCATTGCAGAGGGAAGCAGGGCTGGCAGTCAGGTGCACATGTAGGCAGTCTGTGATGTTTGTGCACCAGCGTGGGTTTGTAGCAGCAGAGGAGGCTCCTCTGGGGATGGGTTACACCAGAGATGGGTTACACTGGGGATGGGTTACCATGACCCAGCTCCTGTTGGACATGGACACCTTAATTGGTACAATTGAGTTTGCTAGTAGGAACAATTCCTTCCGGCTGGATCTCTGCTATCAGCACAACAAAGCAATAATTGCATTCCTAGTTACACAGAAGAGTTATTAATTTCTGAAGCCAGTGAATGTCAAAGATACAAATGGCCCTGTTTTCATATTTACCTTTGGGAGGGGAAGCAGACAGGCTGTCCTAGCACCACGCACAGCCCTCCCTGTGCCCTCCATCCCATCTCACAGCCTCGTCCCATTGCCATCCCTGGGGCTGCTGCCTGCTTTCAAAGCATCACAGGATCATTAAGGCTGGAAGAGACCTCCCAGATCCCCAGTGCCACATCCCTCAGTGCCACATCCCTGCAGTTTTGGTGCAGCTCCAGGGGTGGCCCCCCCAGTCCCTGGACAGCTGTGCAGTGTAGTGCTGCTCTTTTGGAGAAGAAATGTTTCCTTTGCTGCAAAGTAATTCATTTCCTGATGGATCTTAGTTTAATGGCACATTTTTTGGGTTATTTTTTCCCATAAAAGCTTGGGTTGGTTTGGGTTTCTTCAAAAAGAAGAGGAGGCATGAAAAATTCAAGCACTTTGGGCTTTTGATTTCTTAAGTTCCCCTAACATGTTAACATCACACACGGCTTTTTCCCTACCACTGTGACAAGCAAACAGGATTCAGCAGCGCGCGGCGGGGCTTCCTTCCTCCTAATGGCTCTGATTGATCAGGGCAATTCATTTCCCTCCCCGAAGACCCCATAGCCCTCCACTTGTTTCATCAAGACAACAGAATCCTCAGCATCAGAACTCAGCACGGGATATCCCAGCTGGGAGGAGAGAGGAGGATTTAAGGCTGTAGCATCGCGTGGCAGCGGGATGCAGGAGTCCATGGCTCAGGGGCACCCCAGGAAGAGCAGAGCAGGAAAGCCCTGCACCAATTGCCATGCACCAGGAGCTGCAAGGGTGGGAAGTGTGAGCCAGGTTGAGCTTAGTCTGCCTTAAAAACAAACATGGAGAAATACACTGGGAACAGAGAGGAAGAGAGGTGGATTTTCCCCCCTGGAAAGAAGCAGGCTGATATATTTCCTTCCTATGGTTTCCCTCATCCTCAGATAGAAATATCAGATCGTGGTCGGCAGTCGGCATTTATTTTTAATACCTCCCAATATGTTTGTCTGTAAACAGCTCTGAACACAAAGGAAAATGTCTAAACACCATAAATCCCCTTTTCTGGGCATAAATCCATAGGCAGCGCCGTCCATGCTGTGAATACATGAGCAAGCTGCCCCCTCACTCTGCGTTTACGTGGGAGAAGGACAGTCATGCAGTGCCACTGCCACGTCCCCTGCCGCATGGGACATGGGGCTGTGCTGAAGGACCATAGGGGGCATCAGAGGGGACATGGAGGTCTTTGGTCTACCTGGCATTGTGCACCAGATATGTTGCTTACAGAATCACAGAATGGCCAGAGTTGGAAGAGACCTTGAGGATCATGAATCTCCAACCCCCCTTCTGCATGCAGGGCCACCAACCTCCATATTCAGTGCTAGACCAGGCTGCTCAGGGCCCCATCCAGTCTGGCCTTGAACACCTCCAGGGATGGGGCATCCACAGCCTTGCTTTGCTCCGGGGCTCCAAACTGCTCCAGCACAGCATTTCCCACCCGAGCTGCCAAAGGGTCCCTTGGCACCATTTCCACAGACCATCCCTCAAGGTGCCCAAGACCACAGATGAGGCTCTGGCAGTTTGGCCTGGGGGGCACAGCCAGCCCGTGGCAGGGCTGGATCTGGGTGGGCTGTAAGGTGCTTTCCAACCCAACCATTCTGTTTCCATCCCATGATCCTATGACCTCTCCCGTCTGTTTCAGCATCTCTGCCGGGCTGTGCACACCTAAAGGCTGTCGGGCAATTTCCTGGCTTGCTCCTGCTGCAAGCCAACGGGCAGGAATGGGAAGGCAAGAGAGTAATTAGCTGTCGCTGTGGCTCTGCCACCTGTGATGGCGAATAAAATTAATGGAAAGCAACACAAGTCAGAGCAACGTGAACCGACTCACAACCAGGCCTCCTCTTTGCTCACTTCAGATCTCTCCATTTGCCAATCTTCCCTTGGCGTTTGATGTCTGCTGTGTGTCTGTGGGGTGTTTTTTTTTGCTGTTATTATTTATCACTTGCAGTAAGAAAGAGAATCTTTAAGATGGCAGAAGAAAATGGGAAAGTTTAATATTGCAAGAGGCAGAGTCCCTCAGCCTTTTGGGCTTCTCTGATGATGATGATTATTTTTGCAGCGATGGCGAGCAGCTGTAGGCAGGGCAGTAATAAATGCCTCACTCCGGTGCACTGATGCAGCACTCTCATCCTCAGGGCTAGCAGACATCTCCACACAGTGTTCTTTTTTGAAGATGGGGCATTTTGAGCCACCATCCTGCACCACTTGCCGGGCTGGGGCGCAGGGTGCACCCCATCCTATAGCCGAAGGGGGGCTGTGTTTGATGCGGGCCAAGCGATCTCCCTCTGCCTACATTGGGCTGAATTTGAATGCCCAAATGGACAGAGCCCCTCCTGCGTCCCCACTGCAGGTCAGGGCTGGGCTTTCCCATTCCCCACACCTGGGCTGGCAGCAGGGGATGGGGAGGGAGCAATGTTTGTTTGTTCGCTCAGCAGGCTCCGCTCTGCAGAAAGGACCTTTGTGTTTGGAAAACACTGTTTTATCTTTGAATCAACAGCACGCTGTTACTCATCAAATATTAATCTGAACTCAACTGCTTTTTAAGAGCTTTTCTTTAAAGGCAGTGGGGCTTGAATGCACCCAGTGGGAGGCAGTGTCCTGCTTCGAGCAGGGAAAACAAGAAGAGGCAACTTGCTGTGCTTGCAAAGGGGCAAGCAGGGAGACGCTGCTCTGAGGGTCTGAATGTGGGTCTTGGTGGGGAAGGGTGACAGGTTTGGTGGGGTTTGGATAGATGTGGAGTGGTGGCAATGCTGAGTCACGGCCTGAAGCATTGATGGAGCACATGGTGGGAAGGCAGGGCCAGCCCAGGGCAGCTCAGGTGCATGCAATGCACGGAGTGATGGAAGGGCTGCAGCCAGGATCCACCCCTTCCCAGCTCTCACTTAAGGGTTGGCAGTAGAAGTGAGGGGATCTCTGACTGGAGATCCCTGCCTTCCTGAGGCCTTCTGGAGGTAAGCAGCTCTTTTTCTTCATTTCTGCACCTGTGTGCAGTGCTTTTGTGTCTGCAACCACTGCACTGAGCATATCCTCACTTGCTGCAGTCTGGGACTTTGCTGCTCTGTTCTCATTGCTGTGCATTCCACCATGTTACAGCATTTCGTGTGGGAGAGCTGCTTTTGGTATCTGTGGACTCTGAGAAGAGCAGGAGAAAATCAAGAGTATCTCACTGCAGTTATTCATAAAATAAGAGACAGAGAAGCCAAGTTTCCCAAGAATGGGCGCCCCACGCTTAGAAGCCACAGCACCACAGCTTGGAGTTAAGTGAGGTGGCTCCAGCCCAGCCCTGGTGGCTTGGCATTGCTCAGCTCTGTGCACTCAGTGGCAGTGTGTGCTGCTGAGTGACAGCAGCAAAGCCAGGAGCACATCAGAACAGGGAGAATTTTGCCACAGGATGAGGAATAGAGGGTCTTCAGGAAGAAAGAGTCTGGGGAAGGGTTTTCTGCTGCCAGGATCGCAGTTAGAGGAGTCACCGTGTGGGCATGAGGAGTAGATCTCTCTCCATAGCTCCTTTAATGTATTACACTGTGTCTTTGCTCCCAGGTGAAGGCATGGATTCAGATAGCTTGGAAAAATGTCTCCTGGGAGCTGGGTGCTTGCTGTTTGCTGGCTTTCTGCTGCCCTTTTGGACAAACATCCCCATAGTCTGATGTTCCTGAGTGCTTTGTATTGCTGAGAACGTACCATGACTGGCACCTTCCTTTGTCTTCCCAGCTGCCTCTGTCAATTAAGGGAGATCTGCAATATTAAGCTTGTATTAAATGCCAGCCACATCCCTATTACTACTTAAAAGGGGCTGTCAGGCCTCAAAATGTGCGGCAGAGTAGCCAGCAGGATAAGTGTGAGCCCTGCATCCATCTCACTACAGCCCCTCCAAACCACTGTGGTTCTTCAGCCACTCAAGGGTCCTTTTCCCTTCAACCACCCCATGTAAAGCCCCTCTCAGCCCCCTGTTTTTGCTGCCTCCCCGTATACTAAGGCTTCTTGCAGCTTCAGTGCTCCCCTCTGCTCCCTCCTCTTCTTCTGACCACGGCTGCCATTGGTGCAGCATCAGGACTCTGCCAACCATGTGCTGTCCTCAGATCTGCTGTCACATCCCCGCTGCCTCCTGCAGCCCAGCATGGCCAGAGGGCACAAGGAGGCAGTGCAGGAAAGGGCCTGTGGGCATTTCACAGCAGTGATGGAGTAAGTCTAATTTATAGACACAGGAAAATGCCATGGAAATGGGAGTGCAGATGAATACGAAGCACACGGAGGTCTCAAGTCATCGGCACTGTAGCATTTTTTCTGACTATCTCTGTTTTTCTGCCTGGGTTTGCCTTTGTAGCTTCTTCCCAGACAACCGGACCTTTGCTCTGAAGTGAAAATGAAAGCTGGGGAAATAAAAAAAAAAAAAAAAAAAAAGGGGAAATGAATTCTTCAGATCTCCTCTGCGATGCGTCAGCCCCATCTGCCAACTCCTGCTGAACGGGGAGAGAGGAGCCTGGAAAAAAAATGAAGCAAAATAAAAGGCACAAATCTCACAGCTGCTGGGATGCGGCTGCAGGTGACACCAGGAATGGTGAGGTGTGGGGATGGGGAGATTTGTCATCCCGCTCCCTGGCTTGTCAGGGTAATGGGAACACGTGTGGGAGATGCTCAGAGGCAGCTCAGACTAATGAGGAGAGAATGAAACGGAGGGAGAATCTGACGGAAAGCAGGAAAAAAAAGGGGGAGGAAGGAAAGCACTTTGTAGTGGTGAGCATCGCTTCCTGATGGAGCAGTGATTAAAGATAACAAAGTAAATGAGTGACGAAGCGGCTTGTGGTGGAAACTTTTGGATCAGCTTTTTGCTGCTGTGTTCTGGAGGATTGCTGCGCTGTGCAGAGCGGATTGGGATGTGGGGTGCCCCACAGCTGTGGCCATCTCCATTCCAACCAGGACCCCCAGTGAGATTTGGAGAAGGGCTTAGAAAATAGCAATGTCTTGCTTGAAATAGACTGTGGCATCAAAGAGCAGAAGAAAGGAATCCAATTCCTCATTTTGGCCAAAAGATGACGTTCAGCTGTACGTACAGAAGTTGAGTGGGGCCTTTCTCGCTGTGTGCTGCAGGAGCAGGGGTGCAGCCCTACATGGCGTGGTGATGGGTGAGGCCAGGTCAGTGGGCTGGTTTTGGAAATCCAAATAGCCTTGCAAGGGTTAACCATCAGATCCTTGTTTCTGTTGGGTTGTAATGGGATTCCAGGCAGAGCAGCCTTCCTGCCAGTCAGGAGCTGGGCTCCCCAAAATGGGTTTTCAGCGCCCAGGGCGCAGTGGGGGTTGGCTGTGTGTCCTGGGGGTTTGGCAACCTCAAGAGGCGTCAATGGCCTTTGAGATGCAGGTAGTGACAGGGTGAGGGGGGTGGCTTTAAACTGGAAGTGAAGAGATTTAGGTGAGTTGTGAGTAGGAATGTTGTTATGCACTGGACTCTGGTGGTGCCCAGAGCTGTGGTGCTTCATTCCTTCAGGTGCCTGAGGCCATGGGTGATGCCTGGGCAGCCTGAGCTGGGGGGCACCCAGCCCATGGCAGGGGTGGAGCAGTGGGCTGTGAGGTGCTTTCCAACCCAAGCATGATTCTGTGGTTCTGTTGCTTGTGCTCTGGGGTTTGCCAGCATTGGAGTGAGCCTGATCCAGGGCAACTCATTTCCAGCAAGCTTTGCTCTGGACATGAACAGAGACCATATGGCTTTGATCATGCCAAGCTGCTAACACCACTTCTAGCCAGGAAGGTTGCGAGTGACTCAGAGCTGAGTTTTCCCAAGCCTATCAGTCACATCTCCTTCAAGAGAGCCTCCTGGGGATGAGAAAGGGACAGGGAGGGGAACATCACTCACAGTGCTGGCCACAGTTCTGCTCTCCTTGTGAAGAGATGGGAGCTCTTCAAGCCTAATTTAGCAGTCTTTAATCTGAGATATTCCCAACCACACTTGCCACTTCTTCCTGCGCTCCTGCAGGGTGATGGGCTGATTTCACAGAATGAAAAGCCTTAAGCAAATCTTGTCACACAAGAAAATTGATTTTTCAAAACTGACTTTTACGAGATTACTGTCTCCCTCCTCCCCACATCTTTCTTCTCTATCGTTCCCTTCCAGTCTCACAAGGTGGCTTCAGATCTAAGGAAATTAGAGATGCTGTGACTAAACTGTAAGTGTAAAAAGGGGGAAAGGAAAGAAAGGACGCACAACACCTGCTGCCACAAGTGCTTGGGCAGCACCACGGTGCTTCTCTCCAGCCCTAACTTCCATGCAATGAGTGCTGTGCTCACATCTCGCATGGAACGTCCCCTCTGGGCATTCCTTGGTGATCTCCAGGCAGATCATAGCTTTCTGCTTTCTCTCCCTCGATCACTCTGTGTATTTCTTGTTTCTGAAGGTTTCTTCCCACTGCTCCATTTGGAGACGTCTCAATGTGCTTTATTGGAAGGGGGGGAAGAGCGGACGAGTTGCCTTGAGGTCGTTTCAGACAGCTTAAAGTATGCTAAGCTTTTGTGCTGCTGTGATATAAATAATGAATCCTCTTACAGCTTCCAAGCTGGAAGAGGTGTTGATTTAAGAGACCTTCAGCTCCGTGGTTGTTTGGCTTCCATGCAAGAGATGGGGAACGGGGTGCAGTGTGGGTGCACTGGGAGAGTGCTGCTCCTTCTGGGATGGGAAAGTGTGGGTGCTGTGGTGATGCAGTTGACCTCGGTTATTATTCATTTGCCTAATTCCCCCAAGAAGCTTCATTAGGAATGTTGTTTCTGCTGAAATGAGCTGCCAGGGTAGATGCAAGCAGCAGCCCAATTCAGGGGCTGTGTGGCACAGGGAAGAGGATACCCAGGGGATGCTGGCTTCCCAAAATAGACCCCTTGGTTCCCACTGGAGCAGGATTGAGTTCTCCTCCCGTCAGTTCATGGAGTGACTGCTAACCTGAGCTGTCCTTGGGCTTTGATTGCTCTGCAAACTCTCTAGAAGCTGTTGGCAAATATAAAAGCAAAGGAAGAGCACAAGCTGTTGGCTCTGGATTATAAGGCCATTTGTCTGTAAAGCATCAAGCAGTGCTCAATGCTCAGCTCTGCTTTGCTATTGGAGTGTGTAATTAAGGACTTAATGGTTTTTGCTTTTTGAGTTTTCTTTTTTTGAAACATTTCTTGCAGCATTGTGCAGAAGTCAGCAGGTGATCGCAGAGCTCCTCTGGGTCAGTCTGTTCTATCAGCGTGCTGCCACTTTGGACTGCTTTCTGTTGGCATACAAAGCTCAGATGAGCAGTGTTGTTACCAGGCTGCTCTGAGACTTCAGGAATAGTGACTGGAGAATGAGTCTGGGGATGGATGGACAGAAAATAGAGGAATTTTACAGCAAAAAGATGACTGGTTAATTTGCAACTTTGTTCTACGTCAGCAATGTGTTGCCTGTATTTTTTGCATTAGTAGGAAGAGAGTGTACTGGGTTAGAATTATGGAAACACTAAGGTTGCAAAGACCTCTAATGTCACCAAGCCCAACCACCAGCCCTTTCCCCCCCTTCCCCGTGCCATCAGCACAGCAATGACACACCAGGACAGCATAGCAACTTTTGCCCATCTCCAGTGCAGCACCGCAATGCTCTGTGGGGCACCCATGGGCTCAGCCCCTCCACCAGCACAGCATGCTCTCTGCAGAGCTGAGCCCAGCCCCCATCCACCCTGGGGGGGCTTTGGAGTGCTCTGAGTGCTTCACACTGATTTTTCCAACCCTCGGGACCCGCTGACAGCGAGGAGGAACCTGCCCCATACATGGCAGATGGTCTGATGAGCAATCAGGCTCATTGCTTGCTGGGCAGGAGGGGGAACGGCGAAGCTGAGATTAGAGAGGAAATCAAGACAGAGGTTTCTTCCGCACAGCGAGGTGTTATTATGATCATCAAAACCCCAGAGTGTTGAAAAACAATCAAACCCCGGTGGCAGCAACCTGTGCACTGCAGCAAGTGCAATCAAATGCCAAACGTGTCCTTGTCTGGGACTTGAGCCTGACATCTCCAGCTCTTGAAATTTGGGAGAAGGTAGCAATTTGGCCTCGCTGCTTATTTGTTGCTGAAGAAAAGGATTAGAAACCTTGGCACCAAGCTGTGCTTCCACTCATGGTGGGAAGCCTTCAGGGATGGAGACCCAGGACAGCGACTCTGACTGCGCTTCTGCAGACTGCTCTGAAGGAGGAGGAGATGCACCTGGCAGCTGCTTAATGAAAGCTCTGAGGGAGACCTGCAGAGCCCTTTAGCAGAGGTGTTAATTACTAATTGTGCCTGGGATAAAATGGGCTCACCCAAGCGTGGCAGGGAGCTTGCCTCTGTAGAATAATGTATCTGTACCTGTAATTGATGCAGTGAACTCCAGGGATTGCAGGGAGGATGCTCTGTGAGCAGTCACACCTTTGGCTCTATGCTGGACTGTTCCAGGTGCCACCGGGTCTCCCCTGTCCGTTGTGTCATCTGAGCTCTGCTCCTAGCATAGGGGACAGCAGAGCTGCCTGGGACAGCTGCAGGGCCATTGGCAAGGATGCTGGGTGCACTGCTGACATGCGGCCGAGGGATACATTATGAAAGGAGTAAACCATAGATCACCATGATGGAGATTTACTTTTAATAAGGCAATAATTTGCTTGATGCATCACACTGCAGCCAGGCAGGGAGCAACAAGATGCTCCATCACTTCTCAATAGGCCGTCACCCTTGGGTCAGGCACCGAGGAAACAGCATCCTCCTCCCTCCCCCCATCCCACGCTCCCCCATAGGGTGTGCAGAAGGGCACAGGGTGACACTCATGGGCAGCTGCTGTTTGGGGATGTGCAGGAACTGCCACATTGCAGAGTGAGCAACGCTGGCAGTAAAACAACAGAACCATTCTCTGAGCAATTTGTAGCAATTAATAGCCATTCCCAGGAATGAAATGTTAATTAATTCATTCTGCGAGCCACGCTTTTATTTAAGGTATTTGTGGGTGTTCTCGGTACTTTTATTAAGCAATTAAAACGCGTCCGAGAAAATATTTATCTATTTTAAGTCACTCTTAGTAAACACAATTTATATGGCAAGCAACTGCTTCATTTTGCATTGTTAATTAAAAATTGCAGCTCACTGTGCTTCCCCGGGGTGCGCTCAGTCGGAACAGCCCCTGTGTGCGCAGGGCACAGTCAGCAGGGCAGGATGCTGCTGTCACTGCACGGTGCTGGTGGAAAACAATGAATGGGAGCAGGGGAATGGCACTCCAGAACAAATCCATTCCAGCCAGACCTTGTTGCCATGGGGAAATGCTCGTTGCCCTGCAGCACTGTTGGTTGGAGGGGCCAGGATGGCACCAGCAGCTTCGGGTGCTGCCCAACTTGGAGAGAAGGAAAGCAGCTGCAGTCCCAAGTGAGCAGGCTTGCACGTTTTCACCTGACTCATCCAGGAGGCACCGAACCAGTCTGGTGTCACTTGGGAGGGCTGTTACATGACAGGGCTACAAATTCCCCTAAACAGCTTGTTCTCACATGCCATTTGTTGAAGAATTACAAGCCCTCTTGTTGCAGTCAGAGGAATTTATTTGCTGCGCTGAGCTCAGCCAGATGCAGTGCGCACTGGCGGTGCTCTGCTGCGTCCCGCTGTGCTGTGGGCACACAGTGCCCTCCTGCAGCTCTGTGAGCCCAGCAGAAGTGAGCAAAGTCTCATGGGAAGAAGAACAGGCTGCTGAAGCTTGCATCAAGATCTCCATTTTGAACTTTTCTCCTTCGCTGGGGTTGGTGAGGGAGATGGAGATGGAGTTGGTTCTGCCCCTGAAGAAACATCCCCATGGAGCTGCAGGGAGCTTGGCAACACCAAATGGAACTCATCACCCACACCTGGACGTTCTGCTTTGGGGGAGAGAGGTGGCAGCAAAATGATGGAAATGCATCAGATGGTCACAGAGTCGTGGGATGGATTGGTTTGGAATGGAACATGGAGGTGAATGTATGTATCTGGCACAGAGCCATGGAGGCACCTTGGCTGTGTGTAAATGCCTTCAGGATGATGCTGTGAATGGAGGAAGCACCAAATAGTGGTAGGAGAAGGGTTGGAAGCTGCAAGGTGAGGAGACACTGGGAAGAGATTACAAGGGGATGAAACGAAGGATGGAGTGAAGGTCTGAGCCCCAGACCAGCATCCCAGAGCTGCTGAAAGGGGAGGGAGCAAACGGCCAACAACAATGGTTTCATGGCAGGTGAAGATCAAGCAAGAAAATCTCCTTCAAGGCTTTGAGCCAAGCTCACCAGCACAAATTAATGAAGAGGTAGCAGAGGTGGAAATTGCAGGCTGGGCTCCCCAGATCAAAGCCAACGAGCTCTGCCCTGTGGGCTGCACCGACCTGCAAGGGGAGAGAGCAACAAGACGGGCTGGGGGGAGGCCAGGCCCCCCATGCATCCTGGGGTGGTTTGGAGGATGTGTGCTGGGCAGGATGCTGAGATGCAGACACACTGAGCTGATGGCCTCGGGCAGGACCTGCACATCCTCTGTGTCTTTTTGGCTGCATTTTATTTACGTTCTGCTTATAAATAATTACTGAGAGGTTAATAGGTGAGCAAGGCACGTTACAGGCTTGTTAAAACCGGGAGGAATTTGCCCTCTTGCTGTCTGCGAGTGCATGGTGAGGAGCTTTACAGGAGGGTTATCAGCCATCGTTATTAAAAACCGATTTGACATTATAAAAGATCCATACTGCTTGTTCAGCCACATTGATTTAGCAGTGTTAAGGCTTGGAAAACTGGAGCAAGAACCTTGATCTCTGCTGAAGCACGAAAAATTGCTGTTTGTGACACATCTCTACGCTCGGCAAAGCTAGTTTTGCAGAAGCAATGGGTTTTGAACACGCACAGAAAGCATTGTGTGGCGTTGCTTCATATCTGTTTTTCTGAGCTGCTGCTGAGCCACAGAACTTCTATCCTCTGGAAATGTGCTCCCTGCCCCTGTAGATGGGTTGGGCTGCTGCAAAACACGGTGCTGTGCATTTCAGTGGGCAACAGCAAGGTCTTGTGCTGTCAGTCGCTGCGAGGAAATGATGATCTGAGGTGATCTTCCAACCTTCATGACTCCAGGAAATGGCTGTGACCCTCTGGTGCACACAGCAAGACCCAGTGGGCTACAGGGTCTGCAAGTGCACCTGGATGGGTCAGAGGCATCGAGGAGTGCAGCAGAGCTTCGGTTTCATTACATCTGGAAGGAGCAAAGCAGCACCCAAATGTGATTTACCTTTGGAGCACTGACTGGAAGGTGTCACTTGTGCTGATTTTCCCATACCTGGGGCTTCCCTCGTCAATCACAGCCCTAAAAATCCGAGCAGCATCTCCTGATTAATTATTGAAGGGGAATCCAGGGAGGAAGGCAGCGTGGGGAAGCTGGAGCAGCCAGTCAGCATCCATTAGAGGTGTGAAGATAAATGAGAAGAGAGAGCAGATAAGTGCATACAAACCAACTTCCATCTGTGCTGCTAATACCTCTCTTCCGAGCCACTCGTGTTACTGGCTGCAGGGTGATGCCTCACAGCTCTCCTGTCCTCATCCCGTTAGGTTCACACTCGTGGGCCTTTAGGATTTGTCTGTCTGACCTCCTCTGCCCAGCACATCCCCTGTCCCCAATCATCCCACCACAGGAGAGCTGCCCTTGGCACAGCATCAGCAGTTCCTCGAGGAAATCCTCTCCTTTCCAATGTGTCCATCACTCTTTTGGGGGGATTTATTATATTTTCCTCCGCTCTCTTTTCCTTTCTCCCAGGAGCGGATGGAGTTTCACACTGCATGACAGCATCTCCAGTTCTCTCCACCCGCTCCGGAGTGGCAGGTTGCCAGATGGTGCCCCATTAGGTCACATTTGCTCATTGTTTGGCAAACAGCGGCTTAATTCAAGTGCTGAGTTGACAGCTTGTTCTCTGAGACAATTTGCAAGTTGTAGAGCTGCAAATGCCAGCTTGGCTTTCCAGGGTGATGTTATTTCAGCTGCCTTCAAGGGATGAAGTTCTTTTTCACTGGAGAAGAAAAAAATAGGAAGAAGAAAAAGGGAAAGGGGGTGGAAGCAGGACGAAGCTGAAAAGGTTTATAGTGTTTTTGTGGTGGGAATGCCAGCCGTGTTGGTTGGCAGGGGAGGGGCACTGCGTTCTCTACCAGCACAGGCTGTCCTCATCCCATCCCTGCCGTCACTGGCAAGCGGAAAGCAGTGCAACACCACTCTGCTTCCTCGTCCTGCAGGTGGGCGAAGAAAGGCCAGGTGATAAAGGAAGCATCCGGTGACTTCTATGAAACCATCGTGGATCACACCTTCTTCTTTGAGCCCGTCTCCTGCGAGGTCACCAACGCGCTGGGCAGCACCAACATCAGCAGGACCGTGGATGTCTACTGTGAGTAACCTGCCAGAGCTGCTGGTCGCAGCTGGGGGCGGCACCACCTTCCCTGAGCAGGATTTGTGGGCTCTCACTCCATGCGTGGGGCCGTGGTCTCCTCCTGCCTCACACAGCCCTGCTGGAGGCTTCCTGGGGCCTTTAGGATTATAAGGTGCCACGGGTTGGGTGTCCCGTATGGCTGTGCCCCTTTGGTACCCCAACACCAACGGGTCTGCAGCTCCTCCTGGCGCAGTGATTGCACTGCTTTGGGGTTCTGGTGGGGTAATGCTGCTCTGCTCTGTGCAGTTGGGCCCCGGATGGCAACAGAACCACAGTCCCTGCTCGTTGACCTGGGCTCCGATGCCGTCTTCAACTGCGCCTGGACTGGGAACCCCTCCCTCACCATCGTCTGGATGAAGCGGGGCTCAGGCGTGGTAAGGGTCGCTGCAGGGCAGTGGGGGCGAGGTTCTTCATGGTCCCCTCTGCTTTGGTGAAATCGGACACACGGTCTGATCTTGGGTGGTTCTGTGTGGAGCCAGGAGCTGGACTCAACAATCCTCATGGGGCATTTCCAGCTTGGGATGTTCTGTGATTCTGTGGCCCTGGAAGGCAATCACTGGGCGCGTGCATGGGGAAATCACTGCCTTCATTGCTGAGGTGTTTTTCCCAAACCATCACAGCCTTGGGCAAGCTGAGATCTTGAGGCAGCTGAGGAATCCCACTGGGTCTGTAATCCCCTGGCTTCCCATCCCACAGTGGCAGCTGTTGTTTCTCTTGGTTATCACTGTGGTTTGCACACAGGCAGTGCTTTCACACCACGAAGCTGCTGTTCCCTTTTCTCAAAGCTTTCAGAGCAGTTCAGGGAGCCACGCACGGGGGCTTCCTGACCCTCAGTGCACAGCCCCAGCCACACTCCAGCTCTCTGCTCACCCACACGTATCAGCACACAGAGATGCTTTCTCAGCTTTCATTTGGCCGATTCTGCTGGCTTGGGGCCTCCAGGCAGCTCCAGCTCAGCCCTTGGCCGTGGGCACTGTGTAGCATTTTGAGAAGGAAGGGGGGGGTGAGGGACTGCAGTGTGCAAAGTCCTGGGAGAGAGGTGAGGTTAACCAAGAGGAATTAGCCCCAGGGTGTGCATTTCCAGCACGGATAATTGGAAACACTGCTCAAAAGCCACATTATTTGCATGCCCCAATGCTGGCGTTGTGCTGACAGCTTCAGCCAGATCAGCACTTATCAAGATATCCTGAAGCTGTTAATTGCACAGCCAGGGCAGGAGGGCAGGGTGCTGCTGCCCAGGGTGCAGCCGGCCAAAGGCAGCAGAGCTTCCCCCGACCATCCAGAGCTCTGGGGGCTGCCAGCTCTCCTGCTCGACTTCCCATCACCTGCCCTGAGATCGGCCCCCTCCTCTCTTCCAGGTCCTGAGCAATGAGAACAAGCTGACGCTCAAGTCCGTGCGCCAGGAAGACGCTGGGAAATACGTGTGCCGTGCTGTGGTGCCGCGGGTGGGCGCAGGGGAGCGCGAGGTGACACTCACTGTCAACGGTACCGATGGCTTCCCTTGGCTACTCCATCTTTGTGTCTCTGCCGTGCTGATGGGGTGGGGGGGGTGGGTTGGATGTGATGATCTGGGTGAGTCTTCTCCATCCTTAGCGATTCAGTGATTCTATGATTCCACGACCATTCGTGGTGCTGCAGTCGGAACGGTGCCCTTGGATATTTGCTTTGGGATGCCTGGGGGGGGATGGGGGATGCTCCCACCCTGCGAGCAATTTAGGCTTTGGATTCATTTCCTCGGAGAGTCGTGGGTTAAGCAAAAAAATACTGGCGTTATCTAAGGTCTGCTTGGTTCTGTGTTATCAGCAGGGGTTTATTGAGTAGCTGGGAGTTGGCGTTTTAAATCTTTAATAGATTTATCTTGCAAAACCCTCGCAAGGTCGGAGAGCCTTGTTGTCTGTGCTGTACAGCTTGAGAGCTGGGAACCGAGTCTGGCTCCGAGACTGGCAGCCTAATCAGCATCTGGGGGAGCAGGCAGAACACTGAGCCCCCAGGATCTGCCCCCCACCCCGATGGGAGCTGGGCAGCACCCTGCAGGGCCAGGGCCACCCGGCCAGGACCTGTGGCAGCCGGTGGTGAAATGTGCCTTGTGTGAAGGGAGGGCGCAGGGCAGGCTGCACAATATAAGCAGGGGATGAATTTTGCATCATCTCTCACCTGCGTGACAAACTGGCAGGCTTCAGTCCCCACTCACTGTCAGAAAGAGAAGAAAATGAGCAGGGAAAGCAGCACAGCGTTAATTTTGAATGCGGATAACAGCAGCGAGGGGAGCCAAGGGCAACACAGCGGGGGGCGAAACCCAACCACTGCCTCTGCTTGCGCTCAGCTCCGCGGCGCCTGCATGTTCCTTCCCCGCCGGCTGCTGGGTTTTAATTACAATTAAAGTATCTTGCAGAAAACAAAGCAACAAATTAACCCAAACAAAGAACCCGCTCCTTTCCTGACACCTCCCAGGCACTCGGCAGGCACAGGGAAGCCTTGAGACAGAGCTGTGCAGCTGCACTCCGTGCCCGGCACAGCACCGGGGCAGCGCTGCGATGGACACTGCTGGTGCTGCGTGGACCATCCCAGGGAGCATCTCCACAGCACGGCGTGTCTGATGCAGCTGATGAATTCTTCTGAATGCTTTTTCCACCGCTGTTTGAGAGGAGAAGTTGAACATTTAGTATTTTCAAGCGGTTTTAAATCCAGAAGGTAATTCAGTTGTCCCGAGATCACCAGGTGCCTCTCTCCATAGGCTGGGCTTTGTCACGGTGAGGCCAGTGATTCAGGCAAGGAGCACCAGTTGTCTTGGGTGAGTTCAACCCAAGTGGGGACGCTGCTGGAGGGGTGTCCATCCGCCCCAGCCTGTGCCCAGTGTCCCATCCCCCCCAAATCAGCCTCAGCAGCGCAGCCCCTGCCTGCCTTCCCCACCTCCTTCCCTCCAAACCAGGGCATGAGGCCACCAGCCTGAGAGGCTGCCGATATGATTCAGAGCCTCGTTAGTGGGCAGAGGATTATGCAAATGAGCAGCATTTGGCAGGGCCAAAGCAAGAGAGGCAAGAAGGCAGGAAGGTGCCATTGGGGCCATTATAAATCAGCGGTAGCTGGATTTATAGCCCCCATGTGTGCACAGCACCCTCCTGGCCACACACGAGCCAACCCAGGGCTTTGCAGGATCGAACCCTGCTTCCGGTTTCCAGCACCAGGACGGTTTTGTGTGCATCAATCTGAGCAGGATGGAGAGGTTGGGGCCATCCTGCCGTGCTCCCCAGCCAGCAAGCTGCCTTCTCCTTTATACGAGCCTTCAGGACAGAGCAACTAAATTGGCACCAGTGCACTAAAAATAACCACAACCAATAGCTGCAACGTTTATATCCATAGCAACGTTGTTGAAAGCCTTTCTTTTGCTGGTGGGCTGTCTCAATACCGAGCTGTGGACCGGCAGCTCTCATAGGGAGCCTGAGCCTGGTGGAGAATCAAACACCATCCTCGAACGCGATGAGGCTGCAGCTCTGCACTATTATTCCCAGGCATGTTCATCTCACAAATGTTCTTTAGTCATTTGCTATTATCATGATGATAAGCCTTCGACTCTGAACTCCTCGAGCAATAATAAAACCCAAAGCCGCTGGCATTTGTGCCATTTAAAATCCACTCTCCTTGGGGAAAATGATCCTTTTTATGATTATTAAGCCATTTTTCTCCGGTGTCACCCAGTCTTGGCACACCTCCAGAATTTGTAACTGATGTGCAACCGTTGAAATAGAGAGAAGACGGGTTTTTTTTCATTGATTTGGACCTGCACACCCCGTTGCCACTCTGGATGCTGTTGGCTTTGGATTCGTTGCCCACCAGTGGCTCATCTATAGATGCTGAGTGAGCTGAGGAGGTGGGACCATCTCTCCTGTGCCACCCTCAGTGTATGGCGGAGCTGGACTGGACTCTGTATTGTCCCCTGGAACAGCCAAAGCCTCAAGGGATCCTGGCACAGCAAAGGGTAAACCAAACTCTCTGGACTTTTGGGTGGTTCTGTGTGGAGCCCGGAGTTGGGCTCAGTGATTCTTATGGCCCCATCCAGCTCAGGATGTCCAGTGGGATTCAGCCCAGCCCCTTCAGAGCGTGTGCTTCCAGGGGTGGCTGGAGGAGAGCATTCACCTTGGGAACGTGCTGAGAACATCTCAGAGAAGACTGGGCGGAAAGCAACAACAAAATGTCTTTTTTATATATTAAAAGAGGCAGAAAAGTTTCCAGTATCACACCGGAATGTGTGATGTGTAATGGCCATTACACCCCAACTTTGGAAAGCAAGTCCTGACCTTCTGCTGTTCCCCATCACTCAGCAAGCACTGCCCATCTGCGGTGCTTACAGATGTGCAGGTGATTCCAGATGTGCAGGATGCAGTGAATGTCCAGGCTGTGTTTGAAGCCAGCTCCGTCCCCGCTGCAGCAACCAGAGCCTAAGGGTGCAGCACCTGGATTTGATGGGCAGCATTTTGCCCCTTCGCCTTGGACAGAAGCAGTGTGGCATTGCTGGCCTCCGGTTTTCCTCATAGCATCCCTGCAAAGGAAGGATGTGGCTGCGTTGCTGCAGAGGTTGTTCAGGGAAGGTGAAACCTTGGTGCAGAAGGGAAATGTCGGCAGGCAACTGGATGCACCGAAGGAGAAAGTTCAGCCCTGCAGCGTTTGCACTTGGCCAGCACTGCTCTAACGCCTGCCTGCAGGTAGGTGTGATGGCAAGGCTGGTTTTCCAATGAGCCTAATGAATTCCTAAAGAGCAAAGGCACAACCTGGAGCCAGCATCCAGAACGACTGGGCTGTGACATGGTGAGAACCAGGAGCGCTGCCCCTCGCCTTCCTGCCTGCATCCCTTTTCTGCCAGCAGCAAGCCACTCATAGAAATGTAAATCTGCTGTAATTAAGAGTCTAATAAAGAGCAATTAGGATTGCAGTTCTGCCGCTGCTCCCTTGGGGTGAAAGCCTCCAGGCCACGTTCCCATCTCTGACTGCTTCCCTCTTAACTTCTTCCACGAAGGAGGACAGGGACGTTTTGGTGGTGATGAGCACCCCGCATCCCTGTGTTCTCAGCATTCAACATTGCACACAAACACCCCGGAGCACCAAAGCACATCTGCTTGTAGAGTATTAAAGAAATTATTACTAAAGCAGGTGGGTTTTTTTGATTGCAGAGTGCAGTCTGGATGCTGGTTGATATTTCCCTTTTCTGATCCTTGGTTTCTGAAGGCTGAATTTCCCATGTGGGAAGGGTCTGGGGCCCTTGGGTTGCATCTCCTGAATTATGCACCAGGCATTCCTTTCTGAGCTTCAAGGCACGGAGAAGGCAGCAGCTGGTGCCACTCAATAGTGATGTTTATTGGAGTCGAGGTCCCTGTTTGCCATTGGACCCTCTGCACCCAGGTGGCAATGCCAGCCTCGGCCAGGTGTGACTTGCTTCCTCCTGTTGTCACCAATCCCTCTCCTCTCTCCTGCAGGGCCACCCATCATCTCCAGCACGCAGACCCAGCACGCCCTGCACGGCCAGAAGGGGCAGATCAAGTGCTTCATCCGCAGCACCCCTCCGCCCGACCGCATTGTGAGTAGCACCCAGTGCAGTGAGCCATGGGGTTTGGCCACGCCATGGGGAGCCCCACGGGTGGGCAAAGCGCCCGCCTTGGGCTGACCCCAGTGTTGCTTGGCAGGCTTGGTCCTGGAAGGAGAATGTCCTGGAATCTGGGACCTCGGGGCGCTACACGGTGGAGACGGTCAGCACGGACGAGGGGGTCATCTCCACACTGACCATCAGCAACATCGTCCGCGCTGATTTCCAAACCATTTACAACTGCACTGCGTGGAACAGCTTCGGCTCCGACACGGAGATCATCCGGCTCAAGGAGCAAGGTGGGCACGGCCGGCGTGGGGCTGCGGGAGCGGCCAGTGCTCCGTGATGCTGTTGGGATGAATGAGGAAGGATGGAGGAGGAACGCCCCGAGGGTCCCAACTCCCAGCAGAGGGGCAGGAGGTGGGGAAAGCCCCACTTCGCCTCTCTTACTGGAGACAGAGGGCACGCACCAGCCTTGTGCTCCCCAACCCACAGTGCAAGGTGATGCCCATCCACCTGCAGCATCATTTGCAGCCACGGGGAAATGGGAGCAGCTGCTCCTTCCAGACCCACAGCCCTCAGGGTGTCTCAGGGTGGCTGGGGGCTCTCCATGGCAAGGGAGGGATGTGGCTCTAGGCGGCTCACTCAGCTCCTGGAGGGCCTCCAGTCCTCTTCTATTTTATTAAATGCCAGGGCAGGCAGGTGGATTGCTCTCATTAAGCCGTGATTTATAGGCAAGGCTGCCGTCCAGATTAAATCAGAGCTAAATGAACCCCTTAAAATTAGCCTTGGGTTTCTTCCAACGCAAACACAGCCAGCGGTTTCTCCGGGTCGGCTGCCAGCCAGCGGGAGCACTCGGTGTTGGCTGGGGGTCCCCACTCAGGGACATCCCTGCGGCGGGCAGGGGGACGCTGTGCGGTGGCCATCCCCTCCATCGGGCTGTGCGCTGGGAGCAGGAGGTGCTCCGAAGGCTGATGTGGGTGCCTGGGCTGTGCACGGCTGTGGACACTTGCTTTATTTTCAAACAGGTACGGAAATGAAATCAGGAGCTGGTATGCAAGCAGGTACGGAAGTGCTGAGCTGACGGTGAATGCGAATTGTCCCCAGCCGTCACGACGCCTGAGGAGCCAGCGGGGCTGTAGGGCAGCACAGGGCAGGGGATGGGGAGCCAGGGGCGCCGGTCCCACTCCGCTCCATGGCGAGCTGCCCTGCCTCTCTGTGCCCCAGCGCAGCCCCACTGCAGGGGGTGATAATGCACAACCTGCAGCAAAGGGACGGCCACGCTGAGCTGCCCCTCGACATCTCCCTCCCCACCCCTCTGGTCCATATCTCCCAGAGATCTGAACGCCTCCAAAAGCCCCACAACGAGTCACTGCCTTTGGCATCAGGTCACCTGGAGAAGTGCCAGCACTTCACTGCCGGTCGGCTGGATGCTGCTGGGCGCTCGCTTCCTTGTCTGTGCTGAGTGCTTAGGGAAGAGCAGAATAGTGCCATGTGTGTCATGTCACCGATGGCCTGGCTCACGGGACAGGTGGCACAGCTAGGGAGAGGCAGCAGAGCCAGAAAGTGGAAAGCACCAGCAGAAGCTGTGTGCTGAAAGGCTCTTTATAGTGTGAGTGGAGCCCCAGCTCGAGCAGCACAGGGTTGTGTCACTCTGCTGGTACTGAGATGGGGTTACACCTTGGGGGTCCTGAAGTCTTAAGGGAAGGATGGAGTTTTTGGTCAAAAACAGTTTTTCTCTTTGGGCTTAGAAAAGGTGCTTAGAGCTACAGGGAACTTGGCTGTGGTTACATGGACAGGAGTGGTGAGCTCTCCCCGGTGCAGGATGGGGTCCTGCTCCCCCCATCACAGCCACCCCATCCTTCCCAGCTGCTGTGAGCCTGGAGAGTAAGCAGGAGACCTGTGGTGACAAAGACAGAGGCAGGCTGATAGCTGCTGTGTTAACTGACACCTGCAGCCCTCTCCTCTCCTCTCTCCTGGTGCCCATCTCTATCCCTCCATGCAACCTCTCTCCCAGCCAGCTCTGATGCCATTTCTCTTTCTTAGCAATAACACCAGGCTGTCTTCTTTTGCACTTTGCACCCACAGCACTTGAGAGGCAGCCATTCATCCAATAAACAACGTGGCCCCACTGGAAGCAACAGCTCCTTGGCTCCCTCCTCCCTGCACACGGGGGAAACTGAGGCACAGAGAGGTCAGCGCTGCCCCAGTTGCAGCAAATGGCAGAGCTGCGCACTGCGCTCCCTGGGCTCTCACCACCCATAGGGACGCGGTGCTGCAGGGGTGCAGGAAAGGACCCCAATCCCTCCCCATCACCGAACCGATGGCCGGGACGGGTCCTGAGCTGGGGAGAGCCGCCCACTGCCTTCAGCCCCACTCATCTGTGCTCTCCTTCCTCTTGCAGAGTCGGTGCCGATGGCGGTGATCATCGGGGTGGCCGTGGGGGCCGGCGTGGCATTCCTGGTGCTGATGGCCACCATCGTCGCCTTCTGCTGCGCCCGCTCCCAGCGAAGTAAGTGCAGGGCGAGCGCAAACGGCCAAACGCAAAGGCCAACCGTGCTCCCACTGATGGGCAGGGAGCACTGCGGGTTTGTCTCCTTTGCCATCCCCTTGTCTTCCACCACTGGGGCATCGTATCGGCATCAATTCCATTGCGGTGAGGTCAGAGGTAGAGAGACAGCAGCGTGCATCTGTGCGGTGGGGACTCATTTTGTACCTGGCTGCTGCAGATTCCTCTCTCAGGACAAATTTCAGAGTTCTGTGGCATCAGTTAAACAACAGCCTGCAAACAGAGCATTCCTGTGGGAGGGATGCAGCGACCGACCATAACTCTGGGGTGGCATCTCCTGCTGAGGACGCAGCAGAACGGAGGCTGGAGGTCGTTTGTCTTCTGGAAAAGAAAGGGAAAAAAGGCTTTACGGCACATCTGGTGTTGTATTGCTGGTGACATAACGGCCCGGTGTTATTTAAGGGCAGCGCTCCTGGGGGAGGATGTGCAAGACAGTAATTAGCTTTTCCCTGTGATTAAATTCAGAGGCTCCTGCACCAGGAGTGTCATCCTAGCCAAAAACAAAGGCACAAGAAAGCAATAGGGGCCTCTCAGCACAACCCTGAGGCGTGGGGCAGCCGGCTGTGGGCAAGAGCAACACTGAGTGGAGATGGGCTGAGCCCAGGACGGAGCCCCAGAGCGCTGAGCTGGGGGCTGCTCAGGTCTCAGGTTCACATCCATCCCTGGTTTTCACTTCGGATCCGTGCTGTTGTTTCTCCTCCCACTGCTCTCCTAGTTTTACAAAAGGAACTTCTTCAAAGCATGCCTGACACCTTCCGGGCAGCTGCGTGACAGCGGCGCTGCGTTGGGCCTCGCGCTGCCTGCGCTCCGTCCATCACTTGGCCTTTCCTTTCTGTAGCTGCACCCCACGGCTGGAGGAGCCCTTCTGGGCCCAGCTCTGCCTGCTGGGCTGGGTCAGGGTGGACCCTGGGGATGTGTGGCTGCCTGGAGCTGAGCTCTTCTCCCTCTCTGCCCAGATCTGAAAGGAGTGGTTTCTGCCAAGAATGACATCCGCGTGGAGATCGTGCACAAGGAGCCGTCCTCGGGCAGGGAGACGGAGGAGCACCCCACCATCAAGCAGCTGATGGTAAGGACTTCCTTCCCCTCAGTGTGAGAACCTCACCGTGCTCTCCTGGCCGCGCTGGAGATGTCAGTAAGTGCCGAAGCAGTGCGTGCAGATGGTGGTTTGCCTGGGGAAGCAGCAGGGAACGGATGAGCTGGGGCTGACGGTGGGGTGAGCCTGGCTGCCTTCACTGGTGCTGCTGGGTTGGTGTGGGAGGTGACAAGCACAAGCTGAACACAAACTGTGGGATCACAGAGTTGTTATGGCTGGAAAAGACCTCTGAGATCACCGAATCCACCCCCATCATGCCCGCTAAGCGACAGCTTTCTCTTTCCCCCTTTCTCTTTCCCCCTTTCTCTTTCCCCCTTTCTCTTTCCCCCTTTCTCTTTCCCCCTTTCTCTTTCCCCCTTTCTCTTTCCCCCTTTCTCTTTCCCCATTCTTTTCCCTAAGAATCACACTTGCGTTGGTTGTTCTGCAGCCATCTGTGACCTGCACGGCTCTGTGCTTCTCACAAATAATTATTCATGCGTCTGTAGGTTCGTTAACACCTTAGGAGACTCGTCATGCTGGCTGATTTGCATTTGTTCAGGTTATCTCAGCACGATCCCCAGTGCTACAGGTGGAGGGAAGGCTGCCAGCCCAAAAAGCAAACAGGCCACCCAGCGCAGTGTGCGGCGCCACGCACCCACATCAGCACAGCCGCTCTGGGACCCGACCACGGGCAATCCCCATTGAAACCCTGTTGGCTCCTGTAACCGACCCAAAGAAATTAAGATCTGCTCTGCAGGATCCACCAGCCCCGATGAAAGCGGTGCCATTTGGAGTGCTCAGCACGCAGTGGATTAGGGAGCACTGCTCATAATTAGGCACTATTTCTGGGCCGTGCACAACCTTGAGGCGTCCCCTCAATGCTTCAGAAAAGCCAGAGTGCTGCTCTGCAGCAGGGCAGCTTTGCAGCAGGGGAAACTGAGGCACAGCAGGGATTGAAACTAGATGATCATTGTGGTCCTTTCCAACCCAGCCCATTGTATGACTCTATCACAAGGTGCCACTGGGCTCATCCTTTGGGGCCGCACCACTGTCCCAGGCCAGGTCCTCAGCACCTCCCGACGTAGGCAGGATCAGATTCTCCCTGGGAAAGCCTTTGGTGCTGCAGGCACAGCAGCTCTGCATGGGCTGCTCCCATTCCACCAGCGCCTCTCATGGGCATTCCTTCTTTCAAGCAAAACTCAGGTACTTTAATTTATTGCATTTAATAGCTGCATCAAAGGCTTTCAGAAGATGAAGAGAAAGTGCTGGAGGGTACATTTCCACAACCACTTACCTTTTTAAAAAAGGGAAAAAAATAAAACCAGGAGAGTAAGCCCTCTGGGGCACAGAATGGGGCTCCGTGCCCAGAATCCAGTGGCCGGAGCTGCACAATCGATGCGAGCTGAGATAAAAGGCAGCAGAGAAATTGGTGGTAATTAGCCAGCCTGCACATCCCCACCTTTCTGGAGGAAGGGTAATTAAAGGCGTGTAATTAATGCATACCTTGCCTCCGATGGTGGTCAGCCTTCAAAAGAGGAAGTAATGAGGCAGAGAGGTGCAGGATCTCTGGTGCAGCACAGCCCACGTCAGCACGGAGCAGAGCCCTCCGGGACTCACATGTTTTGAGAAGAGCCAAAGTTGGGGGATTGAAAAAAAAGTAATCAAGGCTTTCACATTAATTACGGCACTGTGTCTGTGCCAAAAGCCAGCTGGGACTTTTCTTTTTTTTTTTTTTTTTTTTTTTTTTTTTTTTTTGGAAAAGCTGTTGAGCAGCCAAGTTCAGACTGGGAGGGAAGGATGAGAATGCAGAAAAAGGGGAAAAAAAGATAAAGGAAAAAAAGAGAGGTGGGGGTTTCTCTGGACAGGGATCACAGCGCCAGAGTGCTTTGCAGCCACAGCTGCGGCTGAGCTCCCGGATCCAGAGCAGAGGCACCAATGCAGGCACTCAGGGTGCTGATCTCTGCCCGCTCCTCCCCAGATGGACCGGGGTGAGTTCCAGCAGGACTCCGTGCTGAAGCAGCTCGAGGTGCTCAAGGAGGAGGAGAAGGAGTTCCAAAACCTAAAGGTGAGCCCTGCAACACAGCCACCCCCCACATCAACTCCAGGCTGCCTGCCCTGGTGCTGCCTCCTGTGCCACCCTGTCCCCAAGCTGGGTGGGATGCTGGGGTGCCACCAGCACTGCCTTTGGGGAACCCACGGCGCTGGGGAGCGGGTTGGGTAGCGCAGGGTGCCCCAGTGAGACAGAAGGGATTTGGGGCGACCCCACCAATATCCCCCGCCCACCCACAGGACCCCACCAACGGCTACTACAGCGTCAACACCTTCAAGGAGCACCACTCCACGCCCACCATCTCACTGTCGGGCTGCCCTGCGGACCTGCGGCCGGCCGGCAAGCAGCGCGTGCCCACAGGCATGTCCTTCACCAACATCTACAGCACGCTGAGCGGGCAGAGCCGCCTCTACGACTACAGCCAGCGCTTCGTGCTGGGCATGGGCAGCAGCTCCATCGAGCTGTGCGAGCGTGAGTTCCAGCGCGGCTCCATGAGCGACAGCAGCTCCTTCCTCGACACGCAGTGCGACAGCAGCATCAGCAGCAGCGGCAAGCAGGACGGCTACGTGCAGTTTGACAAGGCCAGCAAAGCCTCCGCCTCCTCCTCCCACCATTCCCAGTCTTCGTCCCAAAACTCGGACCCCAGCCGGCCCCTGCAGAGGCGGATGCAGACGCACGTTTGAACCGCGGGGGACGACGCGGTCCCCAAGGGGCTGCGGACCCCCAGGGACAGCAGTGCTGGAATCAGGACCCAGGAGTGGGGCGACGGGGCTGAGCACAACCCCGCTGAGGACACAGGGCTTGGGGACACCGCCATCCCCACGCCCACCCACCGCTCCACTTGCCCCCACCCAGCCCCCTTCCTTCCTTCTTGGTGTTCGGTGTCCATAATTATAGCGTCTGTTTTGGGGGGTCCCGTCGTGTGGGGTTTGGGGTGGGGGGAACACGCCAGCAGGGACGGGGACCCCCCCGAGTGCCCCGGGAAGGGCCTCACCGCGCTGTATCGCGGGCAATACAAGAGGTGTTTCTCGTGGCATGCCTGGGCTGATGGCCTCGCCACCATGAAGACTGCAAGGGCAGCGTCTTTCAGGTGACCCCAACAGGAGCTTGGTGGTGGGGAGGTGGGGTAGGTGGGCCCAGGGGATGCCCGATGGATGGGGAAACCGAGGCACGGGGATGGTCACCGCCAGGGCAATGCTGCTGGTGATGCAGGAGCCAGGACAACGTGCTGGGGAAACGGCAGGTAAGGACCCAGCAGGTAGGGAGGGGACATGGGGGTGCTGGGACACAGAGCACAAGGGGACACACACACACACACACACAGGGACATGGAGGCAGGAACATGGAATGTGAGGACATGGTGACGTGATTATAGGGACAGTGCCTGGAGTCATAGGGTAGAGGGCAGAGGGACACACTTGGGGGGACACTAGGTTTGGGGACTTGGAGACATAGCATACTCCCAGGGACATACAGACATGTGCATGGGGACACGAACAAGGACACTGGGACAGGGCACAGAGACACTTGAGGACAAGGGGACACAGTCACACAGCAGGGCACAGCGAGGTCTCAGTCACTCCCTCATCCCCTCTCCAGCCCCAGCATGGAACACCCAGCCCAGTCGCACCAGGACCTTTATTGGGTGCCAGCAGGAGCCCCCCAACACCCCAAGGTCCATGGGTCCCAGGGCCCCCCTTCCCCAAATCCTGGGGGATGCAGGATCCCATGTGAGCAAGGCGCCGATGGTGGGACAAAAGGCACCTTTGGGGAGGGGGAAGCCCCCCCTGCACGAGGCCACAGAGGAGGGAGGCCCCATGATAAATAATCTTTTAAATTAATTAAATTAATCTGCACCACTGTGTCACCCCCACACCCCCTCATGGGCCACCCAAGGGTGCTGCAGGGCTGAGCCCCCCACACCAGCACTAAGGCATGAGGCTGGGCCAATGTGTAAAAAGAAAATTAAAAAGAGGAGGGGGGAAGAAGGGAGGAATTAAATATTTAGGGTGCCCAGCTGGGAGGGGGGCTGCAACTCAGCCTCCCACCCACAGGGGACTCCCCCAGGACCCCCCATCAGCCCCCCCTCAGGCTCCTCATCCCGAATGCAAGAGTATCCAAGGGAAGAGGGGGGCTCCAATGCACCCTGCCGTGCCCCCCAGACCTGCTGGGGGGAGGTTCCCTCCATCCTCCCCAGAATCCCTCCCCAGTCCTCACTAGTTTCAGTGTTTCCATATGAAAAGTCCCCGCTGAGGGGCTCCCTGCGCCCCTGGGGCCGGCGAGCCGGCGTGGCCCCCACAGTGCCACCAGCATCGTGATGGGCACAGGGACACCGGCTGCTCCAGGACCTCGGCGGGCTCCGAGGTGGGGACGTGTCCCTGCGCAGCCCCATTGCACTCAGAAGTACGTGAGGTTCTTGACCAGCCCCAGCTCCAGCATGCGCTTGATGGCCACCGCCTCGTGTGAGATGTTGTGCTCCGAGGCCTGTGGGACAGCAGGAATGGGTGAAACCAGAGCCGGGGCGGGGGGCAGGCACAGCAGGGGGACACTCACAGCCATGGACTTGAGCGTGATCTGCTCGTAGTAGTGGATGGTTTGCTTCTTGTTGGCTGAGTCAGGGTACCCAAAGCCTGCAATGTGCACCAGGTCGCAGAAGTGGAGAGCCAAGGTGATGGCCAACAGCCCTGTGGTTGGTTTCTGGGGAAAAGATGGAGAAGCCATGGGGAGAATCCCAAAACCCAAGCCTCCCACAGGGCGCAGGGACAGCAGCATCCTCCTGCTGCGTTGAAACCCATTAATAATCCCACAAATACACAACAGGTTTGACACAGAGATGCTCAGCAGTTACAAAGCCACGCCATTACCTGTTTGACCTTCCGTGGCTGCTTCATGGGGAGGCTGAGCAGTTTAGCAGCAGTTACTTCCATGTAGTAAGGGTTGAGGATGCGCACTTGCTCCGGGTTGGCATCCCAGATCAACGGGGGCTGCTTCCAAAACCCTTTACGAACCTGGAAGAGGATGGAGACCTCCTGCTAAGAGATGAATCCCCCACAGCGCCCAGGGTGAAGGCGCAGCCGCCAGGGACGGGGCTGACCCTGTGGTCACCGGTTCCCAACCACACTTGCCCTCTTCTTGTCGTTGAGGATGGCTTCCATCCACTGGAAGTCCATGGGCTTGAAGGGCACCAGCACCAGCAGCGTGTCGGGGTTGTTCTCTGCCTGGGGGTCGAAGTGGGCTGACTCGGGGTAGAAGAGCCGCATGGTGGTCTTGGAGCCCACATCCTGCTCATAGCCGTGCACCGGCGCGTTGTTCAGCCTGGGGCACGGGGACGTTGCTCAATGGGTGATGAGGGACACGTGGCAGGAACCCGCCGATGGCGCTGGGCAAGGGTGGGTGGCCCACAGGGACGCCCAGGGCCGTACCTGATCACCACGTCGTAGGTGTTGATGGTGTCCCCCATGGAGCTGTTGCGGAGCCGGTGCCCATTGCCCACCACCACGCACCTCCGGCACTTCAGGCTGTGGGGGAAAAGCAGCACCTGAGCCAGATGTGCTCAGAAACGATCACCTCTTCAACCTCAGAGGGGTTTCAGCCCTGCCTTCGCTACACTGCAAAGCTCCCCATACGCCATTCCTACTCCCAGGTGGCCAAGCTGCCAGGTGATGCCTGTGCACAACTTCACACTCAAATGTTACACCCCCAAGAGTAATTCCTGCTGCATTACCTCTGGATGCTCTCAGGCAGAGGGTAACTGGTGACCGACAGCAGGCGCAGGAGGACATCCTCTGCAAAGCAACAGCTTGGAAGTGACAACATCCCCAGCAGCACATCAGTGCCCACCCCCCCTGTGGCCTTAACCCCCACGGTCCACACCTGGGGACCTGTTAAATGTGCCCCACTTTTGTAGGGACCACAAACAGGGAAGCAGGCACCCATGCACAGACAGACAGACGCCCACCCCGTACTCAGGGAGGCAGTGGCTCACCGCTGCCTTTGGTGCCATAGGGCAGCTCGTAGAGCGACGGCGTCCTCACCCAGAAGTAATCCTTCAGCTGCAGGAAGAGCGGGCGGTCCCTCGTGTAGCTGCAAGGAGTGAGGGGGGGGGTGAGGCTGAGGGATGGGGACCCGGCTGTGGTGCCCCAGGGACCCCCTCCCCTTACTCACTTCCCTATGAGCTGTGCTGCCTTCCTCTCCACCTCCCCAATGGGACACACGGTCTTGTTTTCTTGCACGGGGAAATAAAAGCTGCAAGGGGAGAAATTAGAAGCGGTGCCCACTCCTTCCCCAGGGAAAGGCAGGAAGTTGTGTTTGCTGCTCGCCCCCATTGGCTGTGCAAACACAGCAGGAGCTGTGGGGTATCCAGCCCCTGCACTCTGCCAGGGCTGGCAGCAGCAGCACGCTGTGCCCTCACGCTGTGCCCTGCAGCCCCCCGGGACGCACATACCTGTCCTCCCGGTATATCGAGTACCACACCATCACCAGAAACAGCGCCAGCACTCCCAGTATCTTCCCTCCTGTGAGCCAAGAGAAGCACCTTAGCACAGGGAGGGGAAGCAGGGAATGGAGGTGCGGGAACCTCGAGGACAGACAGCGGGGAAAGGGGCGCAGGGGAAGGAGAGCGCTCGTATCCACCCGCTGCTCCACATCCTTCCCTCCCGAAAGGATTTCCGTCCTTTCCCCACGCAGCAGCGGATCTCCCCAGCGCTCCTGAGCGAAGCGCTCCGCGTGGCCGCTGGGTGTCAGCATCGGAGAGCGGCTGCGCTCCCGAACATCCTCACCCGCATCCCGGGGAGGAGCGGCGCTCCGAGGTAGCGGTGCCGCTCACGGAGGTTTCGGGGACATCGCAAGCGGTGGAAAAGACCGCCGCGACCCCAGTTCCAACCGCCATCCCCTCCCCGTGTCCCGCACCGCGTCCCTAACGGTGCCCAGGGTTACGGGACGGGGCAGAAGAGCACCGCGATGCCTGCGTGGTCTGTGCATAGAGAGGGGATGAAGGACCGATCCGACCCCCCAGCCCCATTCCAGCAGAGACGGGATGCTATGGGGTGCTGAACCCCCCGCTGGGTGGGCAGAGGAAGGAGAGAAGAGAAACCCCACTTCATGGGGAACAGCAAATGGGGGCACGATGCTCGCCAACCCCCAGCTCTACCCCGGCCCCAGTGCCGTAACCCCACCAGAGCGACCACCAAGCAGCCCCCAGTGCCCCCACAGGAGAGGGGCTGGCAGTGCACACAGTGAGGACTCACGGGACTTATTGATCATCTTTATCAGCAGGGCGGGCATCAGCCGAGGGCCGGGGCTCTCATCGCAGCCACTGCCGCTCACCTGGGGTGGGAGGGAGAGATGCATGGGTCAAGGAAACACCGAGGCCAGAAAAGACCCCTATGATCCCCAGCCCACCCCACCGTGCCCACGTCCCTCACTGCCTCATCCCCAGTTCCTGAATGCCCCCAGCGTTGGTGACGCCCCTGCTGGCAGCTGTGCAGTGCAGCGCCACCCTTCCCGAGAGGAAATTGTTCCTAATACCCAATGTAACCCACGGGTGCAATCCCCAAATCCAGCACGGGAAAAGCTTCCCCCAGGAGATCCCAGAGGAGGAGCAGGACCCATCTGCACCTCCAAACCAACGGTGACACCAAGCCCTGCAGGTTTGTTCCAATTTAAACCCAAGTTTCCCTGACCTGCATTCAACAAAATGTCCCATTTCTACAGCCGGTTCCCCCCCGAGATAATAAAAGCCATTAACGAGGGATCCCGAGGAGCTTCTGCCCTACAGATGGGAGCACGCTGCAAACCACAGAGCGCTCCGACCACTGACCCTTGGTGCCAGCAGAAGCGTGGGGCTGAAGCACAGCCCGGCTCACGGCAGCGATCACCGCGGTGGGCTGAGCGCCCCTTTGGCTTTACAGACGCAGAAGCATCTCGCATGGAAAAGCCAGCAGGGGGGGAGGGCAGCACGGGTTGCCGCTCAGTTCCTGGTTACTCATCCCTTTGCAATGCAAATGCCAGCGAGCGGTGGCACAGTGCATCCCTGTGGAGGTCTGCGGGGCTGGGGATCAACTCACCATGGGGAGATTTGGGGATCGCCCCCAGGAAAGCTCGCTGCCCTCGAGGATGGCTCCAGCTCTGTGCCACGTAGATGGGCACCTCCAGCCCGACTTTCCCACCCCAGAGCACAACCTGCCCTTGGCACATCTCCCAGCAGGGTGTGGAGCTGCTTGCGCTGTCGCATTCATCACCCAGGGCTGCACTGCAGCCACCGCCCGAGGGATGGCACGTCCCCAAGTCAGCCCAGAGCAGCCACAGCATGAGGGGGCAGCCGGCATTTGCTGCGGGCTTTGGGGTCTCTCCAGGAAACAGATGATGGAGGGGAGAAGCAGGACGGAGCACTGGAGCCCGGCTCTCACCTCCCTGATCACCAGCAGGAGGTAAGAGACAAACTGAGACAGGATGCAGAGCACATAAGAACACCTGGAGAGTGCTGATAAGGGATAGGAAAAGGTGCTGCTTGCTCCTTGCACAATCACCTGTCTGCGGCTGAGTCTTATCTCCTCCATAAAACGCAGGTAGCAAACAAAGGGTAACGACCCCTGAAAGCTGATGTGGGCACCCGAAAAGGAAACACATGTAGAGGAGGGATGGGAAACCCACGGATGCCCCATTGCTGTGCGCCCTGCAGAGCTGCTCCCTGCGAGCCCAGAGCCAACGCTGAGCAAAAATCCCTCCTGTTGGCTTCTGCCCCAGCACCAACTGTGCCAGCAGAGCCCTGCACAAGTGGTGCTCCCCTCCCCGAGGGCGAGATGCTCCAGCAGCACTAAGCATGCTCTCAGCCCGCTGTTTGCTTTTACATTCCAGCTCTCTTTTTAAGTACTTCTCTTTCTTCCCCTCCTCTTTGTGATCCTTCTCTCCAGGCTTGTAGGCACAAGCCTGCCTTAATGCAAAACCAACCCAAGGCAGAGGCAGACAGAGTGGTCTGGGGAGCAAAGCAGAGCACACCTGGCCCCACACAGAGGCCACGAAGGAGGGGTTTGGGAATGAACCCAGCCTGGCAGTGCCTGACCTACAGCAGCATCCCAAAGCAGCACGGCGTGCACAGACCCAGCTCACATGGAAGCTGGATGCTCGCTGCTCCCATAGCATCCCCAGGTGAGATTTGGGGTTTCTCCTCAAAGAGACGAGAAAAAGCCCCTTTCCTTTGATGTCTGCACAGCATTACCTCCACAATACCCCAGGGCAGAGCGTTATCACCACGCTTAGAAGCTGTGCCGACGCATCGCCCTCGCCACAGGCTGAAACTTTGGCACAAAGCTTCTCACCCCAGTGCTGCACAGCAAACACCCAGCACGGATCAAACGGAACACAGCAAAGGGCCAAAGGTCTGCAAGGAGCAGAACGCAGTGCCACAGCCCCGCTGCACACAAACCCCCACAGCTGCAAAGCAAAAGGTGCTCTGCTCCCCTGCACTCTACTCTGGGAACCCTGCCTCAGGGGTGCCCATCCTTTGGTGCCAGCAAGGGGGTCACAGAGCACACGGTATCTTTGTGTGCTTCCATTCTAACTTGGAAGCTTGGGAACGGAAGGCTGATGCAGCAAGAAGACACCTCCCATGCTATCCACCCCAGCACCACTGGGAGCACCGCCATGGCTCACCCCACACACGTGCAGGAATGTGGGGCACTGCAGCAGAGGTGGATTTGAAGAGGATCACAGTGAGAAACGGGCACTTCAGCAAAGCCCCACAGCTCAGCAGAAGAACCCAGCGGAGGTGGGCAGAGCACACGGGTGGCACAATCCTGGCACTCCCCAACCCAGCGCTGCGCAGTGCCACCCGCAGCCCTCCCCAGGGGCACTGAGAGCACTGGGGTGGGGATAAAGGGCTCCAGAGCCGATATGAAATCAAACAGCTCTGCAGGATTTATGGCTTCAATTACCAGAGGAATCCATCAGATGTCAGCTGGTTGCCTTGGCTGAGCACACAGCAGCACCCACACTGCCAAGGCCTCACCTCGCAGAGCTCCAGACAAGAGGCAGCGGTCCAAGAGCCGCCTCCAGCCCCACGTACCCCTCACTGCAGGCTGCTGGTGCAGGCTGGGTGGCATTGGCATTCCCACAGCAGCTCCTGCCTGGAGGAGATGCTCATTCCTCAGGGGATAAAGGATGCACACAGAACACGGTGTGGTTTGCCAAAAGGAGATGTGGGTTAGGCACGTATCCCAGCTCCAGGGTGGCTTCTGGCACACTCAGGTGGGAGCAGAGCCATCCCACCACCCAGGGGGTGGTACAGAGGTGATGGGGGGAGCACTGTGCTATGGGGGCAGTGGGGAAGAAACTGAAAAACGAATGCGGAACAGCTCCTGACCCTTCCCTGTCCCACCCATGGAGATTTTCCTGGGTTGGGATAGATAGGTATCTTTATGGGGTGGCTCAACATCACCATGAGCAGCTGCTGTAAAGAATTTTAAAGCAAACTTAATTGACCATGAAAAAGAAATACAGCGTTTCCTTGACTCACGGTATCAGGGCCCTGTGAAGAGCTGAGCAAAAGTCTTCTATAGGAAAAAGAAGCTCTAATTTTATAGGCCGGCAAAGCCTTAGCACAATATTTACCTATGACTAAGGAACAACGTGGGCTCTGCCACAGCTTCCCCCTGGCCCATCTTGACACATTCCAGGTCATAAAAACGAGATTTCCCTTTTGAAAGCGCTCCTAAAGGTGCCAAGACCTCTCCCTGAGCAGCAGACAGCTCCCAGGAGGGGCTGCAGCTCTCCAAAATCAGCCACCAAAGATCGCAGCCACCAACCCAGCACAGGGACAGGGCGCCCAGCAGGGCCAGCAGTGACACCCAGCCCGACCCCAGGGCTGACGCAGCACCGTGCTGCACACAGCATCCACCCCTGGGAGCCACCGGCAGCCAGAGGTGGCAGAGCAGAGAAGTGCCACCTGTTCCTGGGGACCTGGAACCCGTGCCTGGGGTCAGGTAACCCCATTGGGACCCCACAGCAGCACGCGCAGACCCCACCGCATCACCCCACAGGTGCCCCCTAAGGTACTTACGGTCCTCCCACGTGGTGTGAGCACAGAGGGCAGCAGCTCCAGGGGCTGCTGGGCTATGGGGCCATCCTCTCTTCCCCTGGCGAAGGAAAAAAGGAGAGCCTCAGTGTCAGGCTGGAGGATCTCGGGGCCCAGCACCGCTCCCCGCGTGCTCAGCGGCTCTCTGCCCCCTTTCCTTTCCCCAAACTTCCACGTCCTCCCCGCAGTTTGGAGAATTAAAAATCCAATTCCTCCCAAGAAAATGTCCACGCACAGCAGCACCCCTCCTGCCTGCCCTGTTCCAGAGAAACTGCCTTCCCCACAGCTGCGCTGCATCAGCCTTAATTACCCAGATAACGAGAAGCCAGGTGGGGTAAGGGTAAGGAGCCAACCCCAGGCGCAGCAGGGCTCCTTCGTTGGGGTCAGGTGTGCGCCAGCATCGCGTTCCCAAGTGCGGGCTGGATTTTGGGTGGCCCTGGAGTGGAATGGGGACTGGAAATGGGGACTGGAATGGGGACGGGAGCTGCATCAGCCCGTGTGGGTGCTGCTGGCCGAGGGGCAGGGAAGGTTTCCATCCCATCAGGGAAAAAGCCACGAGCACGGAGCTGGAAACCATCAGAACCAAAGCGCTGCATGGAATTGAGTTGGTTTTGGCAAAATGAAATTTTGGAGGGGAAAAAGGGGAAAAAAAAAAAAGAATTCCAGCAGTGACGAAACATCCCATCCACAGCACCGAACAAAAGGGCCTTTCTTCCCCACAGCCCATCCCAAGTTCTCCCCACACTGACGCAGCCAAGAGCTGCTCCCGACCAGGAGGTGGTGGGGGGACCTCAGCTCACAGCTGGGAAGCACCCGCAGCACAGAGACCTGCAGAGCACCTTCTGTGCCCCCACACCTGAGCTTCTGTGTGCATAGGACTGGGCCTGAGCACCGCTCCCAGAGCCCATCCACTGCTGAGAGGAGCACACGGTTCTCTGCACCCATCTCAGTGCACGTGGGGCCCCACGCCCCCCCTGCTCCTTCCAGCCCCATCCACTGGAAAGCACGAATGCATTCAGCAGGCAGCGGAGATGACAGCCAGCTCTGCTACCTGCAGGAGTTCATTCCCACGAGCTCACCATCCCAGCACGTCTGCTCCAGGCATTGCATGATGCCCAAGGATGGGCTGCAGGGCAGGCAGCTGGTGCTGGAGCACAGCCTTTGTACCTCCAGCTGTGAGCTTCGTTAAGAAGAACGAAGAGCTGCTGGAAAGCACTTCATGCAGTGCAGCACTGGGAGGGGACGCTCCATGCCCCGCAGCCCCCCACCCTGAGAGGATGCAGCAGGGTCCCAACAGCCCATCAGCGCTCGCCAACCCCAGCAGCACGTTTCCCGTTTCCCAGTATGAGTTTTGCCCCTTCCTACTGGTGCATGCTGCATCCCACCCCAGGCTGGTGGCTCCAAGCAGCCCCAAAACCTGTCCAACAGAGGCAAAGCGCAGCTTTCATTGCACCACCTGCACTTTTATCACATCATCTGCTCTTCCCTACGCCTCCAAGTTTCGCAACATCTACAAACCCACTGTGCAGGAACCTGCCTGCCCCCACCGCCCAAATTACCCCAAACCTCCCCAGCGCAGCACAGCCTTAAGGATCAAACCCAGCAATCTCCCCCGCACCCCTCAGCGATTCCACCACCAAACCCAAACCCTTCTGCCCTGGGCAGGCCGCCGTCCCCACGCTGCACTGTGGGCTAGGGTTCCCTACCCGTCCCGCTGATGGCTGCGTTTCCCTTTGCTCATTTTCCACCCATCTTTAATTCATTGACCGCTCATTCCTCCCCGGCTCGATCAGGGCAGGCTGCTCCTGGAAGGCACTCTCCCTCCTCATGGCGAATCGAGTCGCTTTCTTTAGTAGAAAAAAGAAAAGAAAGCAAAATAATGATCATAGTCATAACCACAATAGAGCCAGCAGGGACACGCTGCTGCACCAGCCCTCCAACATCCCTCGGTTTGGGCACAGCCCCCTCCCTCCTCACATCGGCCACCCCACCACGTCCATCTGTCCTCCCACACCATGCAATGAGCACAGAGGGATCCGGAGGAGTCCATCCCCATGCAGATCCCCCCGGCACCACAGCATCGCATCATTCCAGTTGCTACCCCCCAAAAGGAGGGAGCACAGCCATGGGGTGGGGAGACACACAGATCTGCACTCAGCGCCCACTCAGCAGGAGAGCAGGGGGCCACTTCCTGGCCACGGGATCCAAAAAGGCATCGCAGGAAGAGGAGAAGGAAATTGTTGCAGTAGGGTGCAGAGCTGCAACAGTGCAGCATCACCCGACCGCTGCACTGCTCCACATCAGCCCCACCATCAGCCCCACCATCAGCCCCACCATCAGCCCCACCATCAGCCCCACCATCAGCCCCGACCAAATGCTGCTGTCATCAAATGAACCTTTCTGCTTCTTCAGGGAGGGAGCACTCCTAATCCCACAGGCACGAAGGGCTGTGGCACCCAGCAAAAGGTGGACACCAAGGCAGGGTAAATAACAGCCGACCTCCCCGGGCCCAGGCAGGGCACGCATGCAGGAACCGGGTGCTGCGGGTCCCCAGCATCGCACACCCTACAACCACTGCTGAGCACCCAACCCAAAGGCAGGGAGACCCAGGAAGGGGCACCACGCAAAGCAACATCGAGCTGAACACCAGCCAGGGGGATAAGCTCTTTACAATGGCCACAATTAAGGGTTGTTTGCTTAGCAGCTTAACCACCTCTGCAGAACCCTTGGTTTGGAGAAGGCCAAGAGCGGCGTTTTCCCTCAGCAAAACCCCAGATGCACTTCAGCAGCGGCATGGGGAAATGAAGAGCTCCTCAGAGCAGGTTTGGTCCCACAGCCCGGGGTGACCGGAGACGTCTTGCAGGAAGAGCAGCGGGAGCAGCATCTGGAAGTGATCGCAGCGAGCGCCTCTCCCAGCAGCGCGGCAGGGAATTCCAACGGCGTGAGCTCAGGTCCGGGGCTCCTCCAGGGAACCAGCAAGGAGCAAACGGAACAGAGCAGTGGGAAGCAGAGCTGCCCGTCCCACCCGGGCGCAGCTCTGGGGCGCGCTCTACAGGAGCACGCACACACATCCAGCTCCCCTCCGCTTTCTCGGAGCAAACCTCCAATCCCACCCACAGCACATGCACGGGTTGGCAGCTGGAAACAGCAGGGATGAGCAGGATCCGGCCCTTTATTTTTGGCCTTTTTTTCCCCTCTCCCAGCAGATGTCGGTTTCCTAGAAAAAGCCCCAGGAACACAGCTTGCCCAGGGGCACCCGAGCGGAACGGGGAGTGAAGCAACCAGCACCATTTCCTCCTGTTGTCACACAGCCAGGGCTGCGTGGATCCAGTCCCACAACAACGTGCAGGGGCACAACCCAGCGCCATGGGGACGGCCGGGAGCCACAGCACTGAGCGCAGGAGGGCACAACGGGAAACCCAGCCAAGGCACTGAAGGCATCGCAGAGGCGTGCTTCCATCTGATGGATGGAGAAGCCACAAAGGCAAAACCCAAAGAAGGCACCGCCGTCATCCCGTCGCTGGGAGAGGGCTGAAATCTGCACTTCCATTCGATGCATGGATGCTGTGGGCATCATCCCATCCCTGCCCCTCACACCTGTATTGCTGGCACAGACAGACACCCCAAGCCTGGCAGCCTTCCTGCTGCCATCCCTCATCAACTGTATCCCTGTGGGACCCAGAGCGCTGCTATTAGTCCTTCACCCAGAGCTGGAGGAGCAAGCAGCCTTTAATGATGCAGATAATTAAGCACAGGCGTTAGGAAGAGTCCGGCCGCTCCCATCCTATGGCTGGTAGCAACGTCAGGAGCTCACTGCAGCTCGGACGTGCCCTTAAAGCGTTGGAGCCGCCAACAGCCGAGCAGGGCTGGGACCTCCCCAGGTCCTGAGGCACTGAGCTGCAGCACAAATCCAGCACGGTTCTCCAAACGCCGGGCGCTCAGCACCTCGTCTCACTGCCCGCAGACCTCGGCCACCGAACACTGCACCCACACAGGAACAAAACCACCCCCCAGGGGAAGAATCCCTTTGTTCTCCGTTAAGAACAATGAGACCCCTCCAAACACCGCTGCCCAGCGAGCAGAAAACCCGCCGACGTTCTCCTTTGGGCTGAGCATCCTCGCGTCCCAGCGGGAAGGGCTGCAGGTCCCGCGCAGCGGGGAGGCCCCCATCCCCACCGCTCCCCCAGGGCGCCGCGTTGGGCTCCGCACGCACAGGACGCCGAGCGGTGGCAAAAGGCCCCGTCCTCAAACAACTCCCGCTGTGCCGCGCGGCCGCAACCGACAGCCAACGGGGCGGCAGCTCCGAGCTCCATCCGCACGGGTACACCGGGAGCGCTCCGGGGCTGCGCCCGGCGTTGGGACCGCGAAGCCGCGCCCTACGAAACCAGAACAGCGCAGCGCTGCCCGGCCGCGCGGTGCCGCCGTCCCTCCCAGCCGCGTGTCGATGTGCCCCGCGCTGGGGATCCCCACGGCAGCGCCCGGCACACGCAGCACCCCCGATGTGCGCTTTGCTTTGCGGGGCTGCTTTGCGGGCACGGCGATGCTCAGCGCCGCGCACACAGATTGCGTTCCGTCGCGCCCGGCCGCGCTCCCATTCACAACACATATACATAGAAAGCAAAAGCACCGCATCGACGCTCCGGCTCTGCCCCGCACCGCGGCCTCCGGCACCGCATCCCAAACCCCCCCGGCTCCAAAAGCAACGGGGCAAAGCTCAGCATTCCGCAGCGCTCTGCCTTCACGCGACTGCGGACCCCCGCTCTCCCTCCCTCCCCCCCACGCACTCACCATGGGGCGGCCGGGGGTGCGGGCTCGGAGCGGGCAGGGCCGGGCAGCGGGGCTGAGCGGGGCGGAGGGGGGGACGGCGGCGGGGCGGGCACGCCTGCGCACAGAGCGATGGGGCGGAGGGAGTGAAGAGGCGGGGGCACGGCGGGGGGGCCGCAGGGGGCGGGGATGCGGCCCGGACCCACCGTGCGATGATGGGGGGGTCCCGTAGCTCCTCAAGGGCGGCGGCGGGAGGTTCGGGCAGCGCGGGGGGTCGCGGGGGCTCCAGGGGGGGAGAGCAGCCCCTGCCGGTCCGCGCTGCCGGCCGGACTCGTGGCCGCACTCCGCCGCCGGGGATCCATCCGCGCAGAGACCCCACGCGCGCTCACGCGGGGCCGATGGAGGCAGAGCAGCTGTCCGTAATTGCGCCTTAATTACTGTCGGCTCGCAGCTGATCCGGGGGTAATTACTGAGGCCGCGGCTCAGCGGGGGAGCTGGGCTTGCTCGAAGGATATTTAGATCCATCAGTCTCTTGGGTTCTCCCGCTAGATTTATTGCATCTGAAAACAATAAACGGCGTTCAATAAAACTCCAGCAGCAATAACGCGTCCCAAATGCCTGTTTTTACCACGCTCCAGAGGCGCAAGGAGCGTCGCGGCCGCATGGCTGCGCTCCCCAGGGCGGCTCTGCGCCCGCCGGTCCTCGGCTCTGCGCCGCCACGGTGCCACGAGGACGGCGCGATGCGGGCACGGTGGGTGGCTACAGCTGGCACAGCGGTGCGATGCAGCCGTTACGGTGCGATGCAACACTTAGGGCTCCCAGAGAAGCCGGGTCAGTGCAGTGTCACAGGAGGCGAAGAGGTGCCCCATCCCCTGCCGTCCGTGCGGGCAGCGGCCAAAGGATGCACCGGAGAGGGGATGGAGGGGACAAAAGGGACAAAGGCCATCAGCAGCACTGCACAGCGCCTCTCCTCTGCTAGAAAACCTTTTCGGAAAGGGATTTGCTGTGTTAGCAGAACGCCACAAGTGTTTGTCGGGTCGTTAGCCATTGCTAATGACTGCACCCTGCCCTGATATTTAACGTAGGAAGCACAGCAGGGATAAACAGCCAGTGAAGCTGGTCTGTGCAGAGCAATTGAAAGAAAAAAAGGCAAACATAAAACAAAATCCTGCTGGAAAGGTGAAATTGCAATGAGGTCTGCATGGCCCAGCTCAGGGCTACCGGGTCAGGGGGAATCCTAGCAGTGAAAGGGTTTAAGTGTAGGGGTGCAAGGTTGGGGGCAGCCACAGCAACACCCCCAGATCTGTTCCTCAGTTCCTAAGGCAGCTCTGATGCAAGCAGAGATGTGCTCTGCTCTGCACGGCCTGTGGGAAACGGGCAACAAGAAAACTCCCCTAACAGGTTACCCCTGCCCTCCTCAGCCACACACTGCATTTTTGCAAAAAATAACCAAATCTGACAAGAGTTGGCTGCATTCAGATGCTCTGCCTCTCCCTGCTGCTAAAAGGTACCAGGGAACGGCCTGACCTGAATTTTTATTCATCAGATGAGAACAAAGCCCCGGGCATCTCTTGTGATGCGACTTGCATCCAGCAGGCTCGGGATCGCTCCATTACAGAGCAGCCCTGGAAACAAGGAACTGCAGTTATTATTTTTTTTTTGCCCCCAGAGCAAAGGAGTCAGCAAAAAGAAAAGTGAAAAGGAAAGCCAGCGGAAAGCCGAAAGGAGCAGACAGCAGGATGGGCAGCAATATGATGCCTGCAATTACACCCCTGGTTACCGACTGACCAGAAACCAGAGCCCTCGCTGGCAGTGAGAACTCATGCAGTTTTCAGAGGTTTTGTCCCTCGGTGAGGAAGCAGTGTGGGCAGATTCCATGCGATTCCATGATTCCATGACCTCGTTCCCATGCCACCGTCTCCAGGGCTCTGGAGAACAGCACGGCATGGAGAACTGGCTGGAGGTGGATGGGCACAGGTCCTCCTGTCGCAGTCCCTCAGAGGAGCCCAGGCTGCTGCTGTGTCTGCTTAAAAAACCAACACACCACCAGGGTTACCCAATCAAGGTTTAATTGACTGAAGGAGCAGTTTCCATAGCAATGGGCTGGCAGCCCCAATTTCGTACAAAACCCGAGTATAAAAAAAACCCAAAAAGCGACAAAACTCTAAAAACAAAAATCACCCAAACCCAGGGGATAAAAAGATAAGAAAGCAGCTCCACGTTTGGCTCCGCCAGCTCACGCTCTTCCTGCCTCCTGGAATTTCTTCAGCAGGGGTTCGTCAGCCCGCAGGGCGAAGGTCAGCGCCCGCTTCTGGTAGAACTGAGCATCCAGCAGCAGGTTGTCCATGACGTCCTCCAGCAGATGGGCTCTCTCAGCAGAGCTGCCCGGAGCATCGTAGCCCAGGGCGGTGAAATGCACGTGCAGGTGGTAGTAGGAGGGCTGGTAGTGCAGGTAGATGCGGAGCTGGGATCCGGGCACACCAAAGCGTTTTGCTATGGCTTCCTACAGACACACACGGGTCAGTGAGGGAGGGAAGAGCCGGGGGGTGGAAAAAGAGCCCCCAGGCGTGGGGAGAAAGGTGGAGCCAGCGGCCATCAGGAATGTGCCTGCAGGACCTCAACTAAAGAAGGTTCAGGCAGCGAAAACGTGGAGGGAAGCTGCTGAATGAACACCTGGCAAGAGGAGAGCTCTGCTCACAGCCAGGGGAGCGCTGAGCCCATAGGAAGGGAGAGGCGAAGCGAGATGAGCGCTGCTTCCTCCCTCCTTACAGAAAGGGATGGGGAAACGGAGAAGGGCAGAAGCCCTTCCTGCCAGCCCCGCTTCTCCGTAACAGGACGTGCTCCCTGCTCCCATTGTTTTCCATTCCTCCCTTATCTCCCCAGCTCACTCAGCAAGTTACAGGATCCCGTTACCAGCCAGTGTAATTAAAGCTATAAACAGCAACGGCAAACTCCAACACAAGGGCTCGGTTTGCTGCTCAGCACACTGCAATCCCCTGACTAATCTCTTAATTAATCTCTGCTTTCCCTAGTGCAATTACTTTCCAAATTTCTAATGCAGTGAAGGGAACTATCACACATTGATCTACACGGCCCATTACCAAGCATGCCTGGAACAGCCACCAGCCAGAGAAAATGGTCTGGAGGTTACAAAGGCAGCTGCTAGCACACACAGGAAGATGAGCTCGACTCTGAGCTCGCTGCAGACAAAGCTGTACCAGACACTTCTGAAAGGGGAGAGAGGTGAGGAGCTTGCTGGCCGCAGTAAAAAGTCCTAGTTCCAAGGCAGGCAGCGCTCAGACTTCATTCCCAGCCTGGCTGCCAAGAGGAAGAGGGTGTTTTCTTCTTAAAGAAGAGCAAGGCTTTGCTCCAGAGGGATGGGTGGACTCCCAGACACATCCACACCTCTCCAGCCCATTCCAAAAAGATGCTCCCTTCTCCTAGAACGCACTGCAGTGACACGAGATGGAACAGCGTGAGGTCAAAGGCAGCAGCAGAAATATGTCTGTTCTCAAGCCGTGGAGGAGAGCTTCAGCCCCAGCATGAGTGCTCAGCACCACCACGGTGATGTGCAAATGGATGCCTGGTGGCTGCAGGAGGAAAGAAAGGCCACCAAGGCCTCCAGCATTGATGCAGTGTGGCCAGGCTGCGCAGGGCAGCACTGGGAGGGGTTTCCCAGTTGACAGACCCTTGTAAGGCAAGCACAGAGCACATCGCCTGCTGGCAGGCTCTGCTGCAGTCTCAGGAAGGGAAACGGGCAGGGGAGGCATTCACACCTCCCCCCACCATCTCCCATGAGAGGGTCTAAACTGAGGAGGAGAGGAAATCAGCAAATGCTTCCCATGGCCCTGTGGAGACTTGCTGCTTTGCTGGGCACCAAGCCCTGCTCAGCGCCTGGAGCAGTTCAGGACACTTGCAACGTATCTGGCCTCAAGAGCATACCAGTTGAAGCACAAAGAGGATTTAAAGTGCCCTCTTTTCATCACACTGCTCCATTTCCCCCTTTCAGCTCTTCCCAGGGCCTGGTGCTGCACTGTGATGCATCCCCACATCACACAGTCACGCAACACAGCACAGCAGCTCTGCAAGAACAAGGCAACATCCTCCGCAGGCAGCTCATACCACAGGGTGCAATGCAAGGAGGAAAGTCACCTCCACCTATTAAGCAATGCCCCTGGTTGCAATAGGGCTTGTATTGCAGGGGAACGATGGGGAGGAGCTCAGGAGGGAGAAGTGATCATCGCTCAGCTTTGGTGTCCACACAGAGGGCGGCTCTTTGCCAAACCAGGCAGCCACAGCAGAGGCCAGGAGCCAAGGCAGGGAGTTGCAGCAGCTCGCTGTGCCTTCCTGCACTCACCTTGCCCTCCTGCAAGACGTTCCTCAGCAAAGGGAGGTGCTCTGCTGTGAGGTCACGGAGAGACTTCACACCGCGGCGGTGAATGAGGGCTATCAGGTAGAGGTCCTCGAGCTGTGGAGAGGCAGAAACAGAGGAGGAGAACGATGCCTACAGCAGAAAGCAGGTGGAGGCTCAAGCACGGTGCAGAGCTTCTGGGCTGTGCTGTAATGTGCACACACACTTATCTGCCGACTTCTTTCACCAACCTCCAGGCTAGGTGGATCCTAGCTCCAAACCCCAGTAACGTCTCCTCAAACACTTCAGAAGCACCTGTCCAAGTGCACAGCACACTAAACCTTCCTCACGGGGCAGCAGAGGTGCAGCACTTGCCTAGGCAGCAGGGAACTGAACTGCAGTGCTGAGCTCAGCCTTTCTGCAGAGCAAGAGGGTGGCTTATCTCCGCGCTCAGCAGAGGATTTGCAGTGAATTCCAGCAGCCAAAGCTGCGACTGTAGATTTTTCCGAATGAAAAGCTTCCCCTATTGCCTCTGTACAAACAGTGGCCCGTTTTCCAGTGACTCCACTTTTATAAATAACTATTTTCAAGTGTTCATCTGTCACCTGACAGCCCCACAGTGACATACGGCCGCCCCGCAGCGCTCAGACCAACCTTTGCCATCTCCGGAAGCAATTTACTGAATTAAATGTTCAGTGAAACAAAAGGTCGTGGATCATTATATATAAAAAAAAAATAAATCAGTCAAATGGTTTTGTGGCATTGCTGCCCAGGAGATAATAAACACAGAGATGAAGTCTCCTGTACAGGGATCAGACTGAACACGGAGGCAGCCAGGACAAGACAGGCTCCCACACCACGACTAACACTGATGTTCTTCAGCAATATCTGCAGCTGAGAGTCTCTCACACCCAAGCCTACCTGTGCTCCCTGCACTGTGTGCTGGCAAGCAGCTGCTCGAGGCTGTTTCCTCAACTGCCTGCGTTTCCAAAACCAAATGTCCTGCAAAGTCCAGCCCCTTTCCGCAGCACTTCATCCCTGTCTCCTTCAGTTTAGTTAGTGGCTTTCTAACAATATAAACACTGTGTAGCAAAGGGTTTGGATATCCACAGCCCAGCAGATCTCTTCAGAGTTATAAGCAATCCATCTGGCTATTTGAAAACAGATGTTTGTGCCAAAAGATGCTTGAACAACTCTGCCCTGGGACTCGAAATACAAAGCTTCATTTGCATCCAGTCAGCAAAGCCGTTCTCGTGCTGTGACCTGGCTCTCACAGCAGCACAGCTCCAGAGGAAGATGGCCTCTCAGTTTGTCCTCTTCAAACCAGAGCTGGCTCACAGGGGAAAAGCAAACATCCCCTCTCCTTAGAACATCTGTACGTTGCTGTTTGAAACAAATACGCCTGTTGCTAAAAAGGCCCTCAATGATGTCATGCACGGCATCATTTCAGGCAACGCCTCGGGGCTCCTGTGGGCTTGAGAAAAGCTGGAGGGATCCAGAAGGGGCCGTCAGCACCATGTCTAACCAGGACTCGCTTGCTCTGCACAGCCGAGCTGCCACGCTGCTGCTGCAGCACTTTCAGGTACCCACTTCCCAGCACGAAGCACGGTCGCTCCTGGCCCAGCAGCAGGCAGAGGCAGCGAGCAGCAGCACCCAGGCAGGGAATCCTCCTCCTTCCATCAGCCCGAAGCAACGGCAGGTGAATCCACATTTAGCAAACTGCTACGCTAGCACAGCGCGATGCTGTTGGACAGAACTCTGAACCTGAGCTGCAGGGAGGTTTGCACGGCGCTGCTGGGAGCCCTGCCTCACCACCCTCATTTAATTCAGCAGCCCACGGATGCTTGGATGAGCTGAAATGGGAACGGCCGGCGGCTCTGAAGTGCAGCTGCAGGGATGAGATCTGATCTGACAGATCCCATGTTTCATCTAATACTTTAGGTCTTGAGACACGCTGGATTCAAACCTGTTCAGTTTCTCTCCGAATACCATTCATTTATGGCAATGTCTCACTTAAAAGACACTACTGAGCTCACATCCAGCTGCCCAAGAGCAGGAAAACCAGCTCTAACCTTCCTGATGACAGCCTCAGCGAGGAGCCACGCACACACCCTGCTCAACACAACACCCTTGCTGGGAAGAGACAGGCAGCACAAGGGGTATGGATCCTGGCAGCCAGAAGCACAGAGAAATCAAGTCCAAGCCCTTCTCTCAGGGTAAGGAATCATGCAAATAAGGCAGGAGTCCAGATCTCTGCTTTTTAAAACTCAGAGGGCACCCAGCTGTCAACAGCTATCAGTGGGGATGAAGCACCTGCATGGAGCACACCAAAGCCCCCAGCTCAGCACTCCCACAGTGCCTGCAGGGACTGAGAGCAGCCCCTGCCCTGGGGACGTGGCTGTGCTGATGCAGAGGCAGTGAGAGCACCCAGAGAGTGCAGCCATGGGGAAAAATCAAGAAGATCCTGTTTGGATCACAAGCAAACCACAGCAGCATGGGAAACCTCCCCTACAGACACATCCTGCCATGCAGGTGCTCCCTAACTGCACTGCGCACAGCAGGTCTGTAGAGAAATCTGGCTACAGCTTCAAGCTCATCTGTCTTCAACACTGCAGTGAGCTGCACAGCTTGGTTCTGGAGAGAAAGCATTTACACCGAGGCTCTGCTCGGAGAAAAGAGCACATTGCTGAGAATTAACTTCCCAGGATCACTGCATTGCTGCCACCTTCTTGCAGGGTGCTGGGCAACAGAAATCGAAGCTCAGTTACCCCACAGCAACAAGGGATTTTTAGGTTGCCATGGGATTTTTAGAACAGCTGACGTGCGGGGAATTCCAGGTTTACATGGACTGCCCTGCAGTAACTTACCTGTCCTCACCTCCCATAGCCCCAGGCAATTCAGCACCAGATGGAAGTCGGCTCTCCCGCCTCCCTCCTGCCCCCAGCCCACGCTCAGCGCAGAGATACAGAATCGTGCTGTGCTAAGAGCTTAGGAGGGTTATTTTTAGTTCCCATTTCCACGTTTTCATCAAACTTTCCCTCGGTGCCACCCACAGAGAGGTTCTGAGGATCAGAAACACGAAGGGGACTTTTTGACTCCACGAGGCTTGGAGCCCTGCTTCTTTGAGCCTGGGGCATTTCATCTCTGCAGGCACGCCGCGGGCCTTGATGTCTCCAGGCCATAGGAGTGCCACATGAATCGAGCCAGAGTCAAAAGAAATAATGAGCCACTCAATTTCGGATTACAGCCCGGGCTAAGACCTCTGAATCTCAACAAGTGGCCACTCCAGCGAGGGGTTAAGCAGCTGCTCATAAGCTAACAGCCATCTGTTTAATATTGTGTGAGGAGAGTTAATTGGAAGGACGACACATCTGCCTGATTTATGCCTAATATTTAGGCTGACAGAAACCCAAACAAAGGAATCCATCAGGAACAACAGGCAGCTGGATTTCGGTTCCAACACATCAAGACAGCGCTCAGGCTAACACAGGAAAGAGAAAGTGAAGCTAATAAATAAATCACTGAGCAACAGTGAGGACAGCCTGCGTTTTGCAGTGTCCACCATTAGCACATTCCAAAAGGCCCTGAGTCACTGGTAACATCACTGCTTAATTAGTGTGAACAGGAAGGATGCATTCCTCTTCTAGAGGTTTCATTAACGTGCTATTAGTGACACCAAAGTGGACATTTCCTCTGTAATGCCTCTCAACAAGCAGCATCCCTTCAAAACCAAGAGTAGCAAACAAACCTGGTTTTGATTCCACTTAAAATCTGGAACTAGAACAAAGCCATTGCAAGGGTCTGGGTTTTCATGGATGATTCGATCAGCCTCAGCTTTCTTCTCCAGGATATTATACACCCACTGAAAGAGAAACATGTGATTTAGAAACCAGCAGAGCAAAAAGCTCAGGCACATTTAGCCCAGGCTCATGGATTAGTCTGTATGCACTGCAAGCAGAACGTGAAAAAAAAAAAAAAGACGGCCAAATAATTTCATGGCCAACAACATTTGCAGTTAATTACCCATAGCACTCCAACAAACCCCAGGCTATTACAGGCACTTCAGTTAAAAGATACCCTCTGACCCCACTGCATGGCGCGGCCCCACTGCCTCGCTGAATTATTGAGGGATTTTTGTCCTCTCGAGCATTAAGGATCGGCCACAGCTGGAGATGAGGCATTGGACAGAGATGGTTTAGAAACTGCTGTATTTGCTTGTAAGAGGATTTGGAGATAATTCTGCCCAACGGGGTCTTGCAATTCTCCATCACGCCCACAGAGCTCACGATGCTCCCAGCCAGCAGCCAGAGCCCCGGGGCCGGCAGAGGCTGAGCTCAGCTCCCGCGGGGCCTGGCGGTGCCTCCATACACCTTTCACGCCCCACGCTGTCCTGAAACCTTTACGACGAGCTGTGGAGAGGAAACCCGGCTGGTTTTTCCATTCGGAAGGGAAGCAGCAGATCGCTGCAAGGCTGAGGCTGGATGGAGCTCCTGCTGCTGGCAGCCAGCACTCTGCGGGCCAGGACGAGAGGCCTGTGTTTTCTTGGGCAAGTCACGTTTCCTGACTGGTTAGAAAAGAGCTCACCGCTCTTCTTCCTCTATATTTAAAGCTTCGGCCTCCAACAGCAGCAATCCTTGCTCTGGTTATCCCCTGCATTCCTGGCTGGGCTGCTGGGAGGGAGAACAGGAGGACGTGGGAGCTCAGACTCTGCAGAGGAAGAGCTCCTGAGAGCAAAGCACCGCGCAGAGGCAAGTCTCCACTCTCCAACAGGGATAACTGACGAGACGAGACATGACAGAGAAAGCACCTTCACGCCTGGAAGACTGCCTGTCCTGGTTAAAGCTGCCCACCTGCCCTCTTGCCAAACACAAAGGTCCTCTTTCACAGAGGGAGCTGCAAGTTGGCTTCTAAACGCTAGCAGTTCTTGGGAGTTTCAGACTTCCAGCATTAATCAGGTCTCTAGAGAAAAAAAGCAAGGCAGCAGAAATTGGCTGGGCTTCGAAAGCTGCAATCATTTTGAAACGCCAGTGGCCCTTCCACTGCAGAAAGCCTTCCCTGAAACAACCAGGCTGTAGAAGTGCCACAGCTGTTTCAGCTTTACGGATAGGGCAAACAACTGAACTGCACACAGCGCTGATCACCACCACGCTCACCTTCCCATGGAGCTTAGGCACAACACACTGCTGCTGTCCCAGGGCGTGTGGAAGCACCAAGCCACTGCTGGCCCTGCAGACACACTCAGCAAACTGGCTCAGTGGCTGCTGTGTGCAACAGATGCTCGAGATGAAAGACAGCCCTGCTGGGAACTCTGTCAGGAGTTTAATTAATCTAATCAAAACTCAGGATCGTAGTGAACTGACCTGAATATATCTCCTTAGGGACAAACAAACCTCCCCAGCCTCGATCCTTTTCTTTCTTAAGTTCCCACTCTTTCCTCCCTAGCGATAACATCCCAGAGAGATTCTCAGAGATTATGGAACACATGGCACAAGACTGCTGTGCTCCGTGACCCTGTGAGAAAGGCAGGGCAGGAAGCTCAGAAGGAAATGAAAGTTTGCCACTCACTTTTTCACGCCGCCTCTTTTGAGCAGTGCCAACCTGTGGGTACCCCAATAAGCTCACATACAGGATGAGCAGAGCCATAAACCGCTGCTGCCCCATGATGACCAGCAGTCATCAGCTGGCTGCTCCTGCTCTTTCCAGCATAAGCCTGGGGAAGACAACACGTCCACAAGCTGGCACTACAATAAAACTATTATGCTGAAAGCAGCCAGAATTTGCATCCTCCAGGCAGAAAACAGAGCCTCCTCTGTAGTCCTCCAATACTTCTGCCTTTCACATTTCCTCTTCCCTTTGACAAAACCAATTAGATAAAGACAAGAAACTGCATTATCAAATCCCAGAGGACCGATGCTCAGACCAAGATCGCCAAGCACAGATAAGGCAGCTGCTCCCAAGGTTGGCAGGAACATGCTTCCATCTACCTACTTCATGCAGAAATCAGCTCACAAGCATTCGGTGGAACAGGTAGAGAGACCTCATACTGCTGAGGGCAGCTGCTGTGTCACAGAACTTAGCCTGCAGAGCAAAGACATGGAGAAAACATTTGTGCAGGCTGCTACCAGGTGCAAATACACTCTTTTGTTTCTCCAGCTAATAAATGCTTCCAATAAATTAGGGGTGTTGCAGTCCAACTGCTGGCAAGAAAACTGAATGATGGAGGGAACAAATGTGGGTGAGCAAGGAGTAACGGAGCGCACTGCAGCTTGCAGGGTGCCTCCTGGAACTCCATGCACAAAGCAAGATTCACATCAGCTGCAAGTGATCAGAGCACAACAGCAAACCCATAGCCAGTCTGCTGCAGTTTAAATCAGTAAGAGAAAGATGTGAGGAGGGGACACATGAGGTCTGTGGTTGTCTTTCATTTGAGACAAAGGAGCTTATTTTTAATGAATAGCCTCGACAGACCCTCACCTGCAGTCAGCTGGAAAGGGCGCACACTTCGCTCATCAGCAAGGTGCAGAAGCAGCATCACCAGGGAGAGGATGCAGGAGCTATTGCCTGGCTCTAAGAGCCACTTGGTTTGCTTGATGGTTTCCTTTTCACGGCAGTGGCTGCACAGATTAGATACATAAGCAATGAGTTGCTTTTAATGCACCGAAAGAGCAGTAATCAATTACTCGAGTAAGCTTGACATTGCTAGGATTCGTTTTATTCCCTCATCTGCACAGGTTGGCATGAATTGCCCCTACAGACTTTTGGTCCTTCAGCCTATAAAGATGTGGAAGAGAGGAGCAGTCAAAAAAGGGAAAACAAGAAACGAGTGCATTGCTGCTGCTGGTGGTGAGAGGCAGCCCAAAAATTCAGCTCCTGCACGTGGGATATGAACTGGAAGACTGGAAGGCAGAGTAGACTGCAAAGCACTAGGAGTGAGTTGTGATGCAAGGAATCCAAGCACTGTGTAGGTCTTCCCATTTCAAAGCACCCAAGAGACTCCCACGAGGCCCAGCAAAGTGCACCAATTCCACCCTCAGAGAGAAGAAATGTCCCGACACAGCAGGTCTCCAGGAGCCTTGAGAAGGGCACACTGGATCAATCTCCAAAGGAAGAGCTTTTCTATAATGATGTAGCAGTGCTACCGAAGAACAGAAGGAGAGCTCTACCGGGAGAGCCTGGGGAAAGAGCCCTGCTTAGCACTGCTGTGCTCACCAAAAAGGTCAGACAGCCTCCAGAAAGTGCAGCAGTTAAGTGGGTGTTCTCAGGGAAACAGTCAGCATCACAGATCCCAAACTTCACAGCTCTGCTGCCGGTCACGTCTGAGAAACAGGCGTGTTAGAAGAGAGGGTGAAACACCACAGAGCTGACAACACATGGATGGAGCAGCCAGCAGGGAGACGGGGCAGAGCTCTGCTGATTCATCTGCCTGCAGTCCAGGCTTCGAGGAGACATCTGACAGCCCAGCACCTTAAAGAGGGAGGCCAAAGACAGGCAGAGCTCTGCTTCCATCCCCAGAGCTCCTGCAAACATCAAGCTCTGCAGAGACTGTTGACTTCGAGGCACTGTCAGCTCTCGTTTGGCCAAAGGAATGGGACACCAGCATGCCAGGAAGGCAACACACAAGGCCCAGAACAGCTCCTGGAGGTGCAGCCTCTGGCAGCTGTGCAGTACCAAAACCAGAATGGAGACACTGCAAAACAAGAATCCAGTTGAGAACCCTGCTCTCAATTCTCATCATGCAAACCCACTCCAGTACCGTGTTTGTCGCAGCGAGGGTCACCACAGCAGTGCCTGAGGCACCTCTTCCTGCAGGCTCTCCACCCCTGCAGAGGGACACGCAGCCCCAGACCCTTGAGAAGCAGCAGTGCCCATACCTGGATGCTGAAGCTCTGGGACTGGATGAAGGGCAGTGTTATGTTCTTGTAGTCCTCCCAGGTTTCACGGACCAGGTGCACTTCCTGACGCAGGTACTTCTGAAGGTGTTTCTCTGTGGCAGGGTACACCACTGTGGCTTTTATCTCTAGGAAAAAACAAAAAAAACATATTTACTGAATTATAATCACAGATGAAACCCGAGTTACTTCCTTTAGTTCCACATAAACCTGTTTTTGCCCTCTAATAAATGCCACGCTAACACATTTCAAAAATATACCATTAAAATAGCAGGGGAGAGCTGACACAGATGGCAAACAAGCACTTGAACCGGCAGGGCTCCTTCTGTCATCACGGAAAGGAGCTCAGTGCATCTGCACAGAGGAACACAATAAGCTGACAGCACAGCCAGGGCCAGTATTTCCAGTTCAGGTGGAAGGGGTGAAACGCTGGGTGAAACTTTTCCCACACTCACTTCTCAGATATATCAGCAACATCAGTGCACATCTGGGGCTCCCAGGGAAAAGTTTATGTGCAGTCAAGTAGGACAGAAGCAGCACATGGCAGCACTACCCAGGGCTGAGAAGCACGTTCCTCATTCTTTCCACCTGAGGGTAATCAGATGCTATCAAGAAACTCTCTCCATCCACCAAAGCAGACATCCCATGGGCTGCACGCAACAGGCCTGCACAAGGAGCCACTGTCCCTGCAGAAAGCCACAATCCCAGACGTTTTGTTTCTCCACTTACATGCAGCTTCAGTGCAGCTGCCCAAACCCCAGCAGCAAGGAAGGCAGCCCCAGCCGCTCCCTGACTGCAAACAGCCCATCTGAAGCAGAGCTCAGCTCCCCTTCCAGCTCCAAGATGACGCAGCCTGCTTTTGAGCAGTTGAGGAGCCAAAACTCCACTTGACACAGCTTCTGAGCACGCCCAAGTTGTGTCTGAGGGCGCACCCTGCTACCTGCTCCCAGAGAACAGGACTGGGACAGGAGCAGAGCAAAAAGCTTTTAAACGAGGACAGGCACCTCACCAACCCCTCGTGAGCTCAGGCAGCAAAGCTGCTGCAAAGGCATCGGGACAGCTGGTGTCCACAGAAGCGACAGTAGATGGGTACAGGAAGAAAAGCAGAAGAAATGGGCACTCCTGCCACGATGAGCAATGCCATTCTGACCCCATCCTGCTCCATCACACCCCACTGGGGCTGTGAGCCCAAAAGCTCCCTGCATTTACAATGCAGCTCCTCTGAAAGCCTCTTTCAGCACAGCGCCTGAGGCAGCTCTGTGCAGCCCCTGATATCCAGGCCATCCTTCTGCCCTGCGGGAAAGGCTCTCTGCTGGCCCACACCCTGCACCAGGCACAGCACACAGGAACAAAACCTCCTTGTGCACATGGCCTTTAACTCACAGATTCTCTTCCCAAAAGAGGAGACACGGGGCACGTGGACGATCCATGGCAGGCAGCGCTGCTCCCAAAGCTCCCAGCCATGAGGATGCTCAGCCCTGAGGACAGGAGGCCAAGGACAGAGGGACACATCTGGAAGGCGCCGCGGCTGCTGGGATGAGCGCAGGGCTGATTCAGTGCTCCCCTTCACCAGCTGGCAAGCAGAGAGCATTCAGCTGGTTACTTTCACTAAAGGAAAACAACCCCTGTTTACACTGAGATTAGAACTTGGAGGTGTATTTTCCACGACATTGAACAGGATTCCAGCATGCACCTCACTGACCCGGCAGCCCTGGCCTTGGCAGCAGTGAATCTCCCTCGCAGCAGTGAAGCACTTGGGAAATATCCCTCCTTGCCCGAGGGTGGATGTGCGACAGCTGCAGGAGAAAACGGCCCGCTGGTGGAGCACTGAACAACTGAAGGCAGAACACCCCGTCCTGACCCCAAACGAAGCCATCAGACCCACGCACGGGGCAGAAGTCCTGCAGCTTCCCCAGCTTGTGCCCAAGCTCTGCAACGGCTTTTGCTGCTGCCACAAAAAGCAGCAGCACCGAGCAGCTGTGCCTCACACTTCACAGATGAATATATGCTAGCCAGACGTGGAATATAAATATCTATTTGTTCTTAAAGCCAGGACTCAGGGTGGGTGTCTTTTTTTTGTTTTTTGGTTTCTGTTCTTTTTAAGGTCAGCGCTGCACAAGCTGGGAGACTCTGTCTTTTCATTCCATGCCAAACCCAGCTTAATGAAATCCACAGGAAAATGCTGGTAACATGAAATATGAAAATGCAAACCACAAGGGCAGTCTGGTCCGATTCCCACTGTACACATGTTCAAACAAGGTTGTTTTCCAGGGCTCGATTAGCACTTTGAGCAGGGTGATGTAATACCCAAAGACGAGGCTGCAGCTCCTCCACTCCTTGCTTTAAAAAGACCAAAAAAAAGCAGTGGAGAAAAGCAGGAGATAAAAGGCCGAGCCCTCGCACTCAGGGTGCAACAGCGAGCAGCTCCACTGCAGACACAGCACGACTGCACACACTGCTGAACCTTTCCATTTGCTGGCAGCCAACCGCACTCATGTCTCATTCTGAAAGCTGCCCTGCGCCCAGCAGGCTCCACGTGTGCTGAAGCACGACAGGAGCAATCCGTGCTGGCCTGGAAACGGGGCGAAGCATGGCTGTGCACATCGGGTGGTTTTCAGGTTGGTAAATGGCTGGCACTTATCGCTGCCTGCATCTGGGTCGTGTTGGCCAGCCTGTTCCGGGATGGCAGCCCGAAAGGGCTGTGGTTTAACTCCAGGAGTCAGCACTCTTAGCTGGAGGCAGCTAAAAAAATACCAAAAATGAGGTCTAAATGGAAGGATCCCAGATAGACGTGTGCCAGAGGTACTTGGATTCCTGGGCATCACCCTACAAGGGGAGCAGGTGTGTCTGAGGGAAAACTCCATGACTTCAGTTCCACGTCCACAGGGAAATGAAGCTCAGACTGCCTAGAACCAAACAGTTCCTCTCCTCCTCTGATGAGAGTGCAAAAAAACCCACTCACTTCTTCACCCCCCTCAAGAATTCCGAGGCAGCACCACAAGGGCCATCGCCATGTGTTTGTTACCTGTTTTAAATCGATGTAAGCTGCTGAGGAGCTGAGAGAAGCAGGCAGGCAGGAACAGCCCCGGGGCAGGGACACTTTTCCTCCCTTTGCCAATAGGAAGCCCAGGTGCTTTGGTTTACAACTGAGCACACAAAGCCGAAGGGAGAATTGATTGCACTCTTCCATTCCAAGTTCTTCCTCTGCAAGATCTTGCATGTTGCATACACCTTTCTGCACCATCCTCAGCTTCCCCTTTCAATGCCAAGTTATCCAAGCACAGTGTCACACAACCTCCCCTTCCCATTTATCCTTGTTCACGATGACAACTGACAGCATCCCCAAATGAACCCCACGTACCCCACCCCCGGCAGTACTGTGCTCCATCACAGGCTTCTGGGGCTTTCACTGCACAACGAGACAAAAGCACACAAAAAGGAGAACGCTTTCAAGAGCTCTCACACTCTCCAAGGCCAGCGCATGCCAGGGCAAGCCAAGTGTGCTGCTGGGGACTCTGCCAAGCTGTCTGGCCGCTGCTTCTCATCCTGAGATGGAGAGGACGTGGTGGGCGCTGGCTGCAGTGTGGGAAAGAGAATCTCTGAGTCACCAGCTCTTGAGAGCTGGAGCGCAGCACAGGAACAGCGCCCACTGCCCAGCAGAGCAGCCCTCCCCTCGCTGCCTGCACCTACCCCCACCTGGCTCCAGCCCAACGGCTCCCGCTGCTCAGGCTCCAGCCTTCTGTTCAATCGCAGACTCTCATTATGATATTTAAGCAGCCTGCTCGCTGTGCCAGGAGCGCGGCAGCACAGCCATGGGAAGCACTGCAGACTCGGCTGCAGACGTCCATGCAGCTCATGCACGTCTCTCCAGCTCCTGCTGCCTGAAACCAGATCCTTGCTGGGCTCAGGAATGCAGGAATATGTATCACTTCCTGCATGACTGAATAGTTTCCCCGCTGCCTTCCATACTCTTCCATTTCTCCCACAGTTTCTCCACTCTGCGTCAGAGTGTCTGTCAGTAATGCTCATTTTTAGACTCTTCAGGCTGCAGCATGAGGACGTGCTTGCAAATGGAGCTGTGACACGTAGCTGCCAATCGTGCACAGCAGACAAAGCTTCCTTCCAGTGCAGACTGATGAGAGCCCTTGAATTACGTGAGCACGGCCGAGGTGCCATGAAACACAACATCTCTCAGCAGCCAGGCTGCACCGTGCTGGAAAACACAAGCTGCCTGCTAAACAGATGTCAGCTGAGCAAATGCATCACCAGGACCTGGATGCGGGGAGGGAACGCATTGCTTAAACCATGGAGCTTTCGCAATCAGTCCTCTGGCACCTGGAAAATCTTTTCCCTGCTGTGAAAGCAGCTCCAGCTCCCTGGGCTGTGATTTCCTCTGCCAGCACATCAGACCTTCAGAGGTAAGCTGCCAGTTAAACCCAAGCAGGAGCAAGGGGCAGGGAAGGCAGCGCACTGGCATTTAGGAACGGCAGGAACTTAGCGGGAGACGGCTCTCCCTGCATTCCCCTGCCAGCCCATGCTGTGCTGTTTTGCAGACGTGGGGCAGTGTTTGCAGCTGTGCTCCACAGAGCTGTGCCCAACACAACCCAGCACTCAGTGGCTGGCCCACAGCGGAGATGCAAAGGCTCTCCTTTTGCAATATTAGACCAGTTATGGTCAGAGGACATATCAACCAACTCACTAGCAAGTCATCCCCTTATTCAGGTGGGTCTGAATGGCAAACTATCTTCTCCTCCATCTGGTGGGCTTGGATTACCCTTCAGATGCACACCCTCTAGGCGGGTTTTCAAATGCATTTCCCATTTCATCCATTGCACATCTGTTCCAGCGGCCACAACAAGCAGCACAAGCCGAGGTCCTCCAGCCAGGACCCACTCTGCCACAATCCCTGCCCCACAAAGCCTGTCCTCAAGCTGCAGAGTGCAATTCTGACTCACAGGGTGGAGGGATGTCCCTGCTGCAGGTACCTCACCTCTCAGCCTGCCTCTCCTGTGCCCTGCCACAAAACAAAGCGGCTCGCCCAGCCCCGCAGGCTCTTTTACCACCAGGACAAAACAAGCTTTCACTGCACACAGTTTGCATTAACTTTGCTCCCTGGGTGAAACAGCATCTGAGTAGCTTAAACGAGGAGGTGGGAAAAGAGGAAAGAAAATATCCGCTTTCAGCTCTCACGAAAGCCCAGCTGTCTGCAGGGCCTCCGGGGCCACGGACCACAAAGGCGACATTGAGAAAGGCGCCGCACAAAGCAGACCTGCGGGCTGCTAATGAGAGCCAGCTCCTCCCAGAGCTGCCGTTAGCAGGCAAAGCTTCAGCCACGGCGCAGAGGTCTGCAGGTCACCTGCAGCTGTGAGCACCTCGCTCCAGGCAGTTTGCTGGAGGGGGTTTAGCTTTACCCTCGGGAAGGGAGAAATTGAGAGTGGGGGCTCGGCTGCTGCAAAATCCCTGCAGTGAATTCCTCTTCAGTGTGACACTGACCCCGGGCACCAGCTTAATGCCAATGTTAGACCTTGAGTGCAAAACTAACCGGGCTGTAAGTGCAAACCTGTAAGTGCCAGGAGAGAAAACCCAACACCACAACCAAGAGACCAAACCGGACCGATGCCTTGCCGGGTCTCCACACGCTCACTTGATGTCCAGGGTTTTCCCAATGTACACAGCCCCACAGGGAACTTCTCATCCATCATTTTAACATTTATTAGCTTCATTCCTTGCGTCAACTCCCTTCTTGGGCCATGACTCAGCTCAAAAGGACAATTTCTTTCCCCTCCCAAACATGCTTCATCTGATGCTAAACGCTCCAGGGTGCCAGTGCTGCTGGTGGAGAGCATCTCACACGAGGTATCTGCAAATGCAGCTCCTCATAGGAAGAAATGTGACATCTTTGATAGCAACAGACAGCCCTCAGGCTGCCAGGAGGGCCCAGGAGGTGTCTCCCAGTCACTCAGCATTTACCTTGCCTGCACTTTTTCTCGTGAAATTTTAACAATGCTGCCATCAGAGAGACCAACTGTCCCCAGCTCAACCCTGTTTTGCATGGAGCGACACAGGGACACAGCTTTGCGACAGCAGAGTGGGAGGCAAAGATGCCCCTGTTGTCTTTGTGCTGGAGACACGTTGCTTACAAACCACAGCTCCCGTGGACACCTCTGAACGGCAATTTCAAAGGTAATTCAATGAACAAACTTCCACCAAAGGAAGCCAGCAGAACCACGATAGGAGCGCACAGCCTTTATGCCAAGACAGCACGCAGCAGCCACAAGGCAGCTCCCAGGGCTCGGCTCCCAGCCCTGCAATGCCACCTCGTGGGAGCCGCTGCGACTCACCGCCAGCACTGACAGCAGGCGCTGCTGAAATCCTAAGGCTGAAACTCCTCATTTCAAGTCTGCTGCAGAAGAACACATTTTGCACAAGCTTCTACAGCCACTGCCTGCTACGTGATGCAAGCTGAAGACAGATGCGTTGCCCTGAAAACTCCATTTGGGGCCACAACGACTTCTTCCTTCAGGCTATCACTTTGATTGATTTTGACTACATTAAACCTGTCTGGTTATCATCACATTTATGGAAGTGCTGACACACAATCACTACGCTTCCAGAATTTAAACCAACATCAGCATTAAATCAAAGCATCAGCATGGCTGAGAGAGGAGTCCTACCCTCCGTAAGGAAAGCAATTTGTTAGCAATGAAAATCCAATTCACAAGGCAACACCATTCTGTGACATCTTCAACCTGCTGGGCTGACCTCGCCGCATTCTGCTGTTAACCAGGGAATCGTAACGCAGAGACGTGTGAAATCAGTGGGGAGCAGCAGGAAGGGCAGCAGACGAGGTGCCCACCTGCAGCACACGCTGCAGATCAGCACTTTAATCCCATTGCCAGCATGTTAGCTATCTGTCCTCATAAGGCAACGAGGAAAAAAAGAGCAAAAAATGACACCCTGAAAGGAACAGTCTGTGAAGGGTGAGGCCATAACCAGGGGGCTGTGGTCAGAGGCTCTACATCCAGGCAGAGGCAGTGCTGAGTTCTGTGCCCCAGGGGTCTCTCCTGGGACCAGAACTCTCCAACATCTTTCCCAGTGACACAGATGGGATCGAGTGCACCTCAGCAAGTTTGCAGATGACACCAAGCTGAGCGGCGCAGCTGACACAACAGAAGAGATGCTATCCAGGGGCACCGGGACGGGCTCAAGAAGTGGGCCTGCAAGGAGCTGCACTTGGCTTGGGGCAACCCCAGAGAAAAACTGACCGAGAGCAGCTCTACCAAGAGGGACCTGGGGGGCCAAAAGCATAGGCAGGGCAGGAGGGCAGGGCGGTCCTGCAGCCCAGGAGGCCTCCCGTGTCCTGGCCGCACCGAGAGCCAGCAGCGCGGTACGGCGGCCGTCCCCCCCCGGAGCGCGGCCTGCAGCCCGCAGCTCCCAGCACGGAGCGACGCCGAGCCGTCGGAGCGCCTCTCCCGCGAGAGCCGGGCTCGCTCCGCTCGGAGGGCCGGGGCTCCGCGCAGCGCTCTGCCTCGCGCAGCCCGCGCTCACCGCTCAGCTCGGGGGGCGGGTAGAGGCGGTACGTGCTGTAAATGTCGTTGCGCGTCTGCAGCTCCAGCTTGGCGGGCCTCCTCAGCAGCTCCCCGATCTCCTCCTCCCGGAACGGCGTTTTCTCCAGGATCAGCACGGCGTCCGTCTCCTCCCCCGCCGGCCCGGACACCTGCGGCGGCGCAGCCGTGAGCGCGGAGGGAGCCCCGAGCCGGCCTCGCGCAGCCGCGGGGACGGGGCTCTCCCCGGTACCTGGCCGTGCACGAAGGCCGCCTTCTCGCGCGCCGAGTCCCGCAGCAGCCGCCGCATCCGCACGGAGCCCAACGGGAACGGGGAGCCGCCCGGGGCCGCCTCGCCCTCTTCCCGCCGCCGCTTCGGGGCCGGGCCGTCCGCCATGGCCGCGCGGGAACGGCGTGGAGACGGCGCGCGACGGCGCCCCCTCGCGGCCGGAGGACTCGGCTCCCGCCGGGCCCAGCCCGCAGCCCCGCGCAGCTCCGAGCTTCGTCGCCTCCGCAGCCGCACATCCGCCCCGCTGCTCGGCACCCGCAACGCTGCCCGGGCTGCCTGCAACCAAAGGTTTTCTCAGAGCCACCAGCACGCTTCGTGGGGCGTGAGGAAGGCAGCGGCGTCTCCCCACACAACCGGGCCTTTCGCTGGGACCCCCCAAAAAAGAAAGAAAACCCACAGAGCCAGGAGTTAAAAATCAGACTTGTGCATTTCTCCTCATACAGTGTGCAACATGATGCCCCACAGAACAAACGTGCTCCAGCTGCAAGCTCCTCGTGGCACCAGCTTGCACAGGAGGTTCCAGGCACCCTGAGTGCCCTCATCCTCAGAAGTCGCTGCAGAGCCCCGCTGTGCTTTGCCCTGTGGGAATTTAGTGTTTGCATGACGCACTGGAGCGATGCAGTCCCCAGCCTTGTCCCCAGAGAGCCCCAAGCTCAGCACAGTGGAGCTGGGCAGGCATGATGGCAGCTCAGCAGTGACGTGAAGGGTCTTCGGCTTCGGCCCCAGTGGCACCACTTTGTCCCAGTGCTCTGAAATGCCCACAGAAATGCCTCCAGCTTCGCTCAGACACAAGTGCCCTCGGTGGGCACTACTCCATTCCACTCGTGGAGTTCCGGCACAGCTCTTCCAGATCTGTGGAGGCAGCAGACAGGCCCCATTAGCAGGCTGACTGATCTCAGATTAACCATTTAAATGGTTAAAGGATCCAACCCCTTCCCGTGGCCCACTGGGGGATGTCTGGGGACAGAGGCCATGCTCCACCCCATGGTACAGGCTGCAGGGTACTCACAGCGCAGCACAGTGTCCCTGATCTGCCTGAAGCTGTTCTCCTTGAGGGCCGTGTAGATGTAGTAGAGGTTCCTCAGCTCCCTGGGGTAATCTTTCCTATCAATGTCCTTCAGCACAGGGATGGTACGCCCGTTGGCCATCGGGGCCTCTGCTAATGCCTGATGCATCTGGTACCTGCACCAGGGGTCCTGCAGGAAGCTGGGGGTGATGAGCATCACCCAGCAGTGGCTGTTCTGCACAGCCTCACACAGCTCTGTCACGACAGCACTGCCCGCCACGCTGTCCCGCAGCTGCAGGAAGCAGCGCAGGCTCTGGGGTTGGCTCTCCAGGTAGGACACCAGCTCCTCCACAAACTCCAGGTCCACCTCACTGTGGCAGATGCACACATCGTAGCTCTTCGCCCAGCGCGCGCTGCTCGAGCTGCTGATGTCCACTGGGGCTGGGCGGCCAGGCCGAGCTGTGCTGGTGCTGCTGGAGGAGCTGGAGCTCCAAGCAGAGGAGGAGGAGGAGGAGAAGGAGGAGGGTGAGGACGACAGTGAGTGGCTGGTCATGCTATGAGAGCTGCTCGATGTGTGGATGGAGCTCTGCTTGGGCTTCTGCAGGAGCCGCCTAAACCATCCTGCAGAGGGGAGGGGACAGAAGGGAGGCTCAGCTCTAAGAAGCCACATCCTCCTGAGAGCCCCCCCCTCACATCCCTTAAAGTCTCTTGACCACCCTGCCTCTGCCAGTCCCTACACTGCATGGTAAGCCTTGGGGTTGTTCCCCACTTCCCTGCCCTCCAGCTCCCTTCTCCCAGCAAATCGCTCACCAGCCATAACAGGCAGTCCACCACTCAGCCTCCAAGCTCCTGCATGAAACCTCTCCTGCAAGGAGAAATGCAGAGGGGAGAGAAAGAACAATGCACCCGAGGATGCTCAGTGCATCTGCACCCCATAGGCATGCAGCTGACAGGGCTCTCAGCCCCAAAACAACCTCCACCAGGGCCGTTCCACAATGCTCACTCCACGGCAACAATTCCTGTAAACCCACACAAGCAAAAGGGACAGACAGACAGATTCACTTCCCCTTGTGCTTGGTGCAGGCTGCACATGGGATTTCACCATGACCTGGGGGGATTGCGTGGGAAAGGGGAGTTCGGGGGGCACGCAGCAGGGGCAGCCCCATGCATCACCCAGAGCCCTGTGCTGTGGGGCAGCCCCAGCTTTTTCCTCCTCACCTGCAACAGCCATGTTTGTGGCAGCAACATGCTGGCAATGTCCAATGCTGCCGTGCTGTGTAACTTGCCTGGGCCTCAGCTCTTACAGCAAGCCTTCCTCAAAACACCAGCTCCCCCTGCCACCCTTCTTCCTAAACTTTTCCCCAGAGCAATGTTTCGGATCCAGCTCCAAGCACATTGTTCAGCTGCATCCCTCTGAGCCTTTGGCATTGCTGAGGTTGTGCATGTCTGAACTCCTTTGCTCCCAAGGGCTGTGAATTGGGACGCCTCTGGCAACACCCTCACCTGCAGCACGTGATGTCAGAGCAGAAGGGCCCCTCATACCCGGAGCTGGGCCAGCCAGAGCCCAGGGGAGGGAACAGATCCTGTGAGGATGGGAGGAGAGGGAATCAGTTTCCAGGGATCGGCACAGCAGCACTACTTCCTACATTGCTTCCTACTCGGCCCATATCCCACGCCCTTGGTGCTACTCCTCCCTCAGATTTGGGTGTGCATCTCTCCCTAAAAAAACGTAGGCAGGCTCACAGGCCACCTTTGCCCAGTGAGGATCAGTTGCCTGACAGTAAGGATGCACCAGGCCCCACCTGTCTGGATGTGAGTGCACGGGGATCTGCACCTCGATGAGATCGGGGCACTGGAGCGACTCATACAAGGGATGTACTGGTGTGCCAGCAGTACGTCTGCTCCTGCTTGTTTCAACACCTCCCCCCACCCCACACTTTTCCACACTTGCATCACCTCATTCAAAATAAGCACTGGAGTCTTTCCCCCATGAAAGAAGCAGGATGCGAAGTGAGCGCCGACAAAACCTCCAGACCCACCAGCAACCCAGTAGCATACAGTGCCCTGCCCACGGAAACCACACTCCCCAGGCAATCTCCTGCTTAGTAATAGCAAAAAAGCATAAGCATGACATTAAAGAGCGGCTTAGTGGGCAAGGAACTGGGGTACCCACCTGAAATCCTTGTGTCAGAGCACAGAAGGGGCTGCATCAGACCCGGATGGCAGCACAGCATGAGGTAGGCAGGAGGGTCTTCTGGGTGGGAGGCACAGACAGAAGATATTCACTCTGGAGCCTAATAGGATCCAGTGTGAATGGCCCAGCTGAGCCACTCCTGCAGCTTCCTCCTTGCCCCAGTGCAGCTCCAACAAAGCACTCCCAGCCCCTCCCTCCTTGTAGGGAGCACTCACCAGCCCCAGCAGCAAGGAAGAGCCATCTTGGGGCTGCTGTCTCACTGGCAGGCAGACCAGCCAGCAGCTTGGGCACGGAAGTGGAGGGAGGGGAAGCCGGTAGCAATCCTGAGCTGGGAGACCAGCCCTCCCTAGGGCCTCCCTCCAGCCCTCCCACATCCGTCACAGCTGGGCCAACCCCATCAACGCAGTGAGAACAGCACCTTGAAATCTTACTGTTGCATATCCTCAAGGACCCCAAATTCTCCCTTCTCCCATCCCTGCCTCACTCACAGCAAGGGGGACAAGGGCAAAGCCACAAGCTTCTCATTTATGTGATATGCGCAAGCTGAGGGCAGCAAACAAGATGTTTTCCTCTCTGTACAAGCACTGCAGACCCACAGATCCCACCTGGAGAGTTCAGCATCACCCAGAGCACTGGAGGGGCAGCGGGGTCAGGAGGCAGCCCTATGGCTTGGCATCACGGCACCGCAGGTCAGACCACATCTGCCCTTTTGGAGCATTTCCCCTCAACAATGACAATGCAGGAAACCACCTCCAGCTGCTTAAATCCCTGCTCTGCACCCCATCACTTGCAGCGATGCACAGTGCCATTCACTGCTTCTACAGGGGACAGACAAGACCTTCCCTCACTGTCCAGGCTGGAGGTGCACAGAGGGGACTCTCACTCCCTGCTGGCAGCATCACCCCCCCATCCCTGCCGTGGGGCTGCCCGTCCCACCCCACATGCAGTGTGTGCAGCTGTGAGGAGCCCAGCGCCCCAAAGCCCAGCAGCACCGCAATCAGCCCCACCTCAGACACGAGCGCCTGCCAGCCCAGACCTTCAGGCAGACCGGGGCTCGAAGGATTTCAGCCTTTCGACCTACTAAAAGACCAACAACAGGTAAACGGCGGGTCTCCATTTTCCCTCCACATTCTCCAACCTGCACTCGGCTCCCTCTCCCCAGCAGGGCCGGCCTCTCTCACCGGCACGGAGCTCCGGGCAGCTCTGCGAGGCGCTCAGCACCGCCCCGACGCGACCAGCGCCGCTGCTGAACGGGGAGCAACCGCGCTGGGGGCGGCTGTCAGCACACGGGCCGGGGCGGCCCCGCATCGCAGTGCCCGCAGTGACTCACCGGCACAAACGAGCCCCACCTGGAAGCGCACAGCTCGCAGCCCAGGCCGCCCTCTCTCCTCTCTCCTCCCCGCTCCCTGCCCTCCGCCAACCCCCGCACAGCCGCTCTGAGCTCTGCGATACCAACCGGGCGCCCGGCAGCGCTGCCCCTCCGCCCTCACGGACGGACCGACGGACGCCCCGCCCACCGCGCGTCGCAGCCGCCATTTATTTATTTATCTATTTTTAATAGCCCCACGCTGGAAGCATCGCGAGATCTGTGCCAATTCTCGCACATGCGCTTTATTCTTCTCCCACCTCCCCCAATTTTGTGGTGGAAATTCCCGCCCCTTCCGGGACGGAGCCAATGGAAGAGCGCTATGGAAGGGGGCGGGCCAATCGCCTCCCGTTCTCCCACCCACGACTCGGCAGGGGGCGGGACGGCGCTTGCGCAGAGCGCCGCAAGGAGGGCGTCACCACGTGGGGCGGGACGCGCGGCGCCAGGTGCGTGCGGGGAGGGGGGAGCGTTGCCTTGGCGACGGCGGGCGCGGGGCGGAAGGGGCGCGAAGCGGGGCGGCGATGACAGCGGAGCGGTGATGGTAGCGGTGATGGTAGCGGGGGGCCGAGGGAAGGAGGGGGGCTGAGGGGCCGGGAGGGACCCGAGCGGCCGGGGACGCGGCGCCGCCCGCCCTCCTGACTCTGTCTGGGCCGCCCCTCCGAGCCCCCATCTTTTCCTTTGGGCTCGGCTGAAGCCTCTCTGCTCGCTTTCCTGCACCCCGGGGGCTGTGAGAGAAGACAGCGCACAGACCGTCCGGCAGCCGTTCTGTACTGCTGAGAGCAGAACGAGGTTGTGACGGGACAGATAAGCCAAGGAGCGGCAGGGTGATTTCTGCGCTGTCTCCAACTCAGTGTAGTCTGAATACGTGGAAAGTTCAGGACGTTTGAGGAGAAAAACTGGAGAACCGCTTCTTACCTGGTGAGTGCCTGGTTTGTTTTGCCTTGGTGGAACTCGCAGCAGGGTCAGCTCCTGCCCAGGCCCCGGCGTGGGGTTTTCCCTACAGCAGTGATGTCACACTTGGAGATGGTGCTGCTGAAGCTCCGTTACCCACCCGGAATGTTTGTGCTCGTGTGATCCGTGCCCTGCACAGCAGACCTTCTCCCAGACTGAAAGTCTGGAGGCTTCCAAGTCTTACTCCTCAAGAAGTAAACTGTGAAGAGCTTTGCTGTTATCAGAGCTCAGAACAAAAAGCACTTTTTTTGGAGACAGGAGGAGACGAGACATTATTTGTGGTTTGTTTTTGTTTGTTTCTTTTTGGCTGTCTGCGTTAAGTAGAGATGAAGGCTGAAGTTTGTAATCTTAGAAAACTGCCTTGGTAGCTACAAAGTCAGAGTGTTCCTAAGTCAGAATGACTTTTGGAATGTCCTCAATACTTTAGGATCGTGTAATAATTAAACTGAGTTCTCCACTTATGCTGTCCAAAATACTGCATACGTGTAAGAGGAGTAAGTGGCATCAGGCTGGGCTGTGAACAGGTGAGACAAGGAGAACAAAAGTCTGTTATGTGAGGTAGGTGGGCAGCATGTGCCCAGGGCTGTTCAGAAGGTGAAAGCGGGGTCCCTGCACACCTCTCCAAGTGCATTACAGTGCAGGCTTTCAGAAGGGGAAGGAAACGAAGCCTGGCAAGCACGCTGTGCCATAGCACTGCTCTTGGGAGAGTCAGCATGTCCTGTTTTCATTATCCAGCGTGAAAAGGTTATCTAGATTATTGGGACAACCTCTTAAATTATTCCTGCTAACACTTACAGCACAGCTGGGGCTTCCTGTAGAACTTTCACATGCATTACACTGCAGTGTTGCTCCTGGAGTTGGTGGAGCATCTGCAGGCTCACTTGTTCTGTTTGCGAGGCCAGCTTTGTACAGAGGCAGTGAAAGGACAAGGGCAATGGCTTTAAACTGAAAGAGGAGAGGCTGAGGTCAGATGTGAGGAGGAAATCCTTCCCTCGGGGCGGTGAGGCGCTGCAGTGCTGCACAGAGCTGTGCTGCCCCGTCCCTGTGGGTGGGCGCTGGGCTGGGGGGCAGCCAGCACACAGCTGGGGAGTGGAGCTGCATGGGCTGAGGTTCCTTCCAACCCAAACCGTCCGTAATCTCACTGAGGCTGCGTGACAATGAAGGCCACAGCCCCTGTAAAAAGCTGTGATTTCAGGCCAGCTGCTCTCGTACAACATTTCTGTTTGGCAAAAGCCTGCCGTTGCAGTAACCCAAACCAGGATTCTTGTTGGACTCTTGATTACAATTGGCAAGAAAAATACATAAGGGTGCATAGACCTTTCTGTTTTCCTTGCCTTTTAATAGACTTATTTTGGAGAAACGTGTGGGAGAGGAGCATTTCCTGGCAGACTTTCTGTGCTTTACGTAATTTGCTATTGAGAGCTCTCAGCATTGCGGCTTCCTTCCTTTCTGTCAGCTTGGCAGTCAGATCCCACCGAGCCCAGATGTGTGGCGGGTTTGGACGATCCCTCCTTGGCACCACGGAATGCAGTGCTCCCAGCAGCCCTTTGTAGCCAACAAATCTGTTTGTGCTTTTTCCCTCCTGCTGTTTCTGAAGCAGCGAGAGCGATGTGCTGTGAAGGTGCCTTATCCTCAGGCTCCCCAGAGAGCCTCAGCGGTACAAAGCAGCCAATCTGACCGTGCTGTGTTGTCAGAAGAAGTTGAGGAGTGGATGAGAGCCAGGGTACAAAGTGCAAAAGCGAGGAAGCCTGAGTCTTGGCTCAAAGGTGATGTAGAGATAACGAGACGAGCGCTGTGCCCGGCACAGCCGGCTGCTGCGCGCTGTGATGCACACATGTGGTGACTTTGCTTGTGGTGATTTGTCTACTGTAGAAACTGGATGGCTTCTACGGTGAGCCTGGGTAAAGAAACATTATTGGAAGATGGAATGCCCCCTGCAAAAAAGCCCAGGTAACTCCCATTACACGCCAGTGCATTTCTTCTAACGAGAGCTTTTCCCGTAACCTTGCGTCGTCCTTTAGTCAGACCGATGTTTGGCACAGAGCTCCAGCAGTCCTCTCTGTTGCTGATCCAGGAAAGGCGTTCTGTCTCTAGCTGTGCTCTCTAAGTAGTGCTTTCCTGTGGTGCATGAAACAAAGGCCTTAAAGCTGAGCATGTGCCCAAGAATTCCTTGCTGCTGGTTTCCTTAACCCCAAAGCCAGGCTGCATCTTGCGCAGAAGGCTTCGTTGTGCTGCTCTGTCTCCCTGTTGGGTGTTAGCCCTCATTCAGGTGCTGCCCTGCTGTGCTCCTGCACAATGTGGGATGGCACATCCTGGTAGCTCAGGCAGTTCCTCAAGTTAGCTGGATTTTGCTGCATGAGAGGCTAAATAATTGCACTCTGGAGGCTCTCTGTACTTACAAGTAGGTTGTCTGGCACTTCTCTGAATTGCAGTTGCATGTAGTGAAATTGTGAGCCTTTGTGACGCCAGCCTGTGGGGCTCTGCCTGTTCCTGAAGGATACTGAGTTGTCTCTCTCCTGCTTACCAAAGAGCCATAATGGACATTTTGATGAAAAACTTAGGCAGCGAGTGCCTCAGCTGTCCTTGATTTGCACGTTCCATGACTCAGGGCATCCTTCTACGTGTGATGGTGCCAGCTGTGCTGCTTTCTCCTCTTGCAGGAAGCTGTTGCCAAGCCTAAAAACCAAGAAGCCTCGGGAACTTGTTCTGGTGATCGGAACAGGAATCAGCGCTGCGGTTGCTCCCCAGGTCCCAGCTCTGAAGTCTTGGAAGGGTTTGATCCAGGCCCTCCTGGATGCCGCTATTGACTTTGATCTTCTGGAAGATGAAGAAAGCAAAAGGTTTCAGAAGTGTCTCCATGAGTACAAGAACTTGGTGCACGTTGCCCATGACCTTATCCAGAAGCTCTCTCCGGTGAGTGCTGCAGTGCGTCTGTGTCCAGTGGCTTTGGAGGCACAGCAGGTCCTGCATTTACAGGGAGTCGAGCACCTGCCGTTTCTGGGCTGGGTTCCTGAGGGGGTTTTGGGCCAGGAGCTCCCAGAGCTGTCAGTGTCCCTTGGACAGCCGAGGGCCCCCAGCAGCTGCATGATTCCCAGGGACTGAACACCAACTGCTGGCATTTCATGCTGAGCTTGCCAGGGAAGCGTGTGAAGGGCGAGAGGAAATCCGTCCCGTTGTGCAGAGTGACGCTCCTTTATCTCTGAGCTGCAGAGCTGAGTCAATAAGTCTGGATGGAGCAATGCCTGGTGAACGTCTCTTCTCAGATGTTCTCTTGTTCTTGCTCTTCGACCTGAAAATAAATCTGATAAAAGTGCAGTGTTTGCCTTGCAAGGCCCTACAGCTTTGCAGAGCTCTTCAAGAAACGCGTGGGTAGTTCTTGTGTATTCATTTGGCACAAAGTATGAAAAGAAAGCAGGCTCTGATCTTAATCTCTCTCTGCTCCTCAGCGCACAAGCAATGTTCGCTCAACATTTTTCAAGGACTGTCTGTACGAGGTGTTTGATGACCTGGAATCTAAAATGGAAGATTCTGGGAAACAGCTGCTTCAGTCAGTGCTTCACCTGATGGAAAACGGGGCGCTGGTGTTAACCACAAACTTCGACAACCTGCTGGAACTGTACGCAGCACACCAGGGGAAGCACCTGGAGTCTCTTGACCTGACGGATGAGAAGAAGGTAAAGGATGTTGATCCAGGGCTGAGCTGGGACAACGTGGGCTGGTGCTGTTATGCCCACGTCAGGGGTTGTGCTGCTAACAGTAATGTGCATCGTGTCGGGTGAAGGGCAGGCAGAGGCTCTGACAGTTTGGGGTGGTGAGGAGCGACGACGCAGGCTGGTTTCTAAGGCGCAGTTCTTACTGGCTGATGTCCAGTGCTCAGGAGCAGCCTTTGAGCCTGGTGTTCCTCCGGTCTCTGTCCCTGAAACCTGTGGCTGGGCCTTGCTGCAATACGGTGAGCCTTGCTTCCACGTGAGGCTTGGATTGACAGCTCTCACCGAAACTGGCAACCCTGGGCAAAAAGCAGAGCTGGCCTGTCTGCTGTAATGTGCCTCTTGTAGGAGGGCTTTTTGAGAGAGGGCTCTGGCCTGGCAGGCAGCAAGCTGCGACTCCTGGGTCCTTCGTCCTTCCTACCCTCTGCCCTGCCTCCAGAAGGGCCGGGCAGCTCTGTGTGCCACAGACCTCGTGCTGCATTTGTAGCTGTTGGCCTCAGACACTTCCCTGCCTGCCCGGGGCTTCAGCCAGGCAGAAAATGAGTGGCAAACAGCACAGCCCGTGCCCCCAGCACTGCCCTGCTTTACACCGGGGGTTTTACTCGTGCAAATCACAGTGCTGCTCCGTTTGTGGATGCTGTGAAGTAATCTGTTTCTTTCCATCCTGACTTGTTTCTGTGCTTTGTTTCCTCTGTGACCTCTTAATCTCCATGGCTGCAGGTACTTAGAGCAATACAAATCAGCGTTCTAATTATTGCCAGCTTAAATGAGCTGCGGTCTGTAGGAGTAAACCGAGAGCCTCAAAGTGGCTTTCTGAAATGAAGGTCAGCTGCTGAGCTTTCTCAGGGCCTGGGGGAGCAAAAAATGAACTCGATGGACTCGAAGAAATTTGCTGACATTATATTCCATTTGTCCCCCTTTTCTGCTGAGCCTGGCGCACTGATCATAGTCTCTTCCAGTGACGTTAGCCATTCCTCTGTAGTGTTGAACCAAGAAGTGCCATAGGCTACTGACGTAGAGGCTGTTGAACTCACAACCTCTTGAGGAAACGAGATGAACGTGAGGAAGAAGCTGCCTTTGAGAAGCTTCTCCAGAGCCTCCACTTTAAAGCACACAGTTCAGCACCCGAAGAGGTGGGAGACGAGTCTTAGGGCAGGAGCTGCAGAAGACCCAGCGAGGCCGTGCCATAGCAGCTGTGCTGGAAGCGCTCGCTCACACTGGCGCCGTTTGTTCTGGCAGGTGCTGGAATGGGCCCAGGAGAAGAGGCAGCTCAGTGTCCTGCACATCCACGGTGTGTACACCAACCCCAGCGGCATCGTGCTGCACCCAGCCGGCTACCAGAACGTGCTGCGCAACACCGAGGTGATGGTGAGCTGTGAAGAGCCCCGTAGGTTCGGAGCCAGATTCCTTCTGAAATAGGCTCTGCTCTTACCGAGAACATCTTTCCTGTTTTCTCTTCAAGCGAGAGATTCAGAAGCTGTATGAAAACAAGTCGTTCCTGTTCTTGGGCTGTGGTTGGACTGTTGATGACACCACGTTTCAGGCCCTCTTTCTAGAAGCTGAGAAGCACAAGTCAGACCTGGAGCACTTCATGCTCGTGCGGAGAGGAGATGTGGACGAGTTTAAGAAGCTCCGTGAGAACATGCTGGACAAGGGCATTAAAGTGATTTCCTATGGAGATGAGTACACAGACCTGCCCGAGTACTTTGGGAGGCTGGCGAGTGAGATTGCCACGCGGGGCCGAGCAGGTATGGGCTGTGTGCACCTTGCAGGTGGTCCCTGGAGCACAACACGGCATCACTGCCTCTTTTTCTCTGTCCTGTATTTCCCCCCACCCAGTTTTCTGCATTTGTAGCTGGATTTGGGGCTTATTTTCACACAATCACTGCATGTTCATGTAGTTAAAACAGCTCTACTGCTTCTGACTCATCCATACCTAACTTTTTTCATGCAGCTGGCATCATTTGTTCTCTTTCTAGTGAAAGGAAAGTGCGTTCCAGGCTCATTATTTGGTCTCAGTGATCTGCACACTACTCAGACTGAGCCAATTCTCTAACAAATGAGATTTCACACTAATAAATCATAAAAATCAGAAACAAGCTTGCTAACCAGAGCCTTGCTGGTGTGTGTCCTGAAGGTAAAACCCAGCCAGGAGGGCGTCACGGGGAATCCCTCAGTTGCTCCTGAAGTGCCATCCATTCCTGGAGCAGCGCAGGCTGAATGCTGACGGTTGCCTCCTGCCTTCCCAGCCCATACCCACGCTCTGCTCTGTTTCAGGTGTGCCTAAGGAGGGACAACAGCTGAACGGCTCCGCCGCAGCGCACGCTGAGATAACAGGTAAGGTTCCCGCAGGTGCAGAGAGGCTCCTGGTGCAGCAGCGCCACCCGCCGTGCGGTGCTGAGCCCCACTGCTGCCTCGTCCTGCGCGGCGTCGCTGCACGGCCAGCCCCGGTTCGGAGCAGAGGCTCCACCGCCCCGCGGCACCCGGCGTCCCTCTTTCCAACCACCTCGCCGGGTGCCGCAGGAGCGGCGCGGGCCCAGGCCGGTTCTGCAGGGCCTTTCCTTCCCACAGGCTGCAGCACGTGAGCCGCAGGCCAGGAGCGACGCCGCGCTCCTACAGCGCAGGGAGCCGCAGCACCGCACGAGGGGAGGAGCAGCGCTTTGCTCAGAGCTGCTGCTGAGGAGCGCGGCGCCGAGGGCTGGGCCCCTCCTCACAGATACCTGGCGACCGACTGTCCTTTTTAGCAAGGCTGTTTGCTGGGGGATGAGCTCTCCCCACCTCAGCTGCAGCCTCCTGTAATTTCATACTTAATGCCTTTGTATTCTGTACTTTCACTTCAGAATGAAACTTGAGCAGTTTTTGTTTTGGTTTGCTTTTTTTTTACTTGAAGCTCTAGTTTTATAGTCCTTCCTTTGTACTGTACAGTATTTTGTATGTTGAAGCTCCTATTAAAGGCCTGTTCAGTTCCATTACCCTTTTGGCTGCTGTTTGGTTTGCATGCACACGTCACAGCCTGAAGGCAGAGGCAGCAGCCTGTCTCCCCCGAGAAGGAAAGGGGTCTTGGCTGAAGGCAAGCTAGTTGTACACAGAAAACAAATTATGAAGTTTATTTATATAAATTATGTCTCTTAGCAGACAGCATTCAATTTATTGCACTAGAGCACATCTGCAATACGGAGCTACAAGACATCATAAGAGAGTTTTGTATTATTCAATGTAGCACTTTAGACCAGGATCAAGAGGCACTCTAAAGGGGGGGAGAAAGGGGTGCAGGGAAGCAGCAAGCAGCCACCACTGTCTTCCAGTATTTTTTTTCTTTTATTACATAGTTGAGGCAGCAAACAACGCTGAGGCCAGCAGGCAGAAGAGCCGCAGGGGCACACTGCCCTCCATCGCTGGCCGGTGGAACAACCAGCACTGCCAGACACTGCTGCAGTTCTCTGGGTGCCCTGCAGCGAGACCCCAGCGACAAAAGAAATGGGGGCCATAAGGCAGTTTAGCATCTCCCCGGGAGCCCCTGCTTGCCCAGGACAGGGGCAGGCTGTTGCAATTTTTGGTTTATCAACTTTGGTGAGCTGCTACAGCCAAAGTTAGCAGCACTGTGAACGGTCAGGTGGTCTAATGCTGTCACTGAGCAGCAGCTGTCCCTGTTGTATGGTCTGCAAGAGCACAAAAGAGCAGCTTGGGGCTCAGTACCCACCTGCAGCCCTGCCCAACAGTGCACAGCTGCTGCCAGTGACAGCACAGCCCCAACGACAGCAGGTCCTTGCGCTGCCACTTGGATAGCATGAACAATACAAAGCTCTGGTTTCAGCCTCTGCATGAGGGAGGCCGAGTTATTGGAACAGAATGAAGGAATCCAGGGGCAGGGCTATACTGAGCAAAGCCCCACAGCTGATCAGGGAGGAACGCTCCAAGTAGAGAAGAGAGCTTTCATCTACAAATACACCATAGTCAATAAATATGGCAGGAGAGCATGGACCTAACTGGAATAAGCACAAGGTGATCAGCTAACACCTTCCTTCCTACTTTATGCTCATGCAGTGTTGGAAGAGCACACCAGCGAGCACTGAGATCAGATGGGCAGGGGAAGCACAGCCCTTGCACCCGCATCCCTTCATTCTGTTCTGCACTACACTGGAAAGACTAGTCAGTCACAGGGTGAAGCATGTTCTTCTGAGACATCTGCAAACAGCAATTTGGTGCAATACTTGATTTTAGGCCTTCATGAGCGCTGCGACCACAGCCTTGGCGTTAAGGCTACGCAGATCACAGTAGGTTTGTCCAGTACCAACAAAAACGATGGGCTTGCTTGTGATGTAGGTCATAGAGATGGCGGCGCCGACCTGCCGAGGGGACGAGCACCATTAGCAGGCCAGCCTCCCCCTGTACAGCCTGCTGCTCCATAAGAACATTTCCAGTTCACTGCAGACTTCAGAGGGAGCAAAAAAAGGGCCCAAGAATGCAACAACAAGGATCCAAATTTCTGAGCCTGAAGCTCTGAGTTTTGGAGAACACACAGAAACACACAGGCTGCTCCCAAGGATGCAGGCACCTCACACCCCATGCTCAGCTCCATGGGCAGGCAGGAGGCCAGGGGGCATTGCAGCTGGCATAACTGGGTGTCAGTGGCACCTGCAGCCACAAGTCATCTCCCACCAGGATTTCACATTCTGCAGATCTCACTCCCTATGCTGCATAAGCAGGTTCACCCTGATTTAAAGCCACGTTATTCTGCTTGGCATTTAATGCAGGCTCTGAGTGCCTGATTCAGCTGCACTTCCCTTGGGATGTGCTTGCTGCAGCTGTCCCAGTATTACCTCCTCAGGGGAGCACAAACATTCAGCCTTCTTATGTTTTCCAGAACTGTACAGTCCCAATTCCACATCCCTCAGTCAATTCTGCCAAAGAACTGGGACACCTCACGGCCATTTGTCCACAGGGACAGAAATCAGTCTGCTTCGTTTTGTCTAGATGGCTGGAGCGCATTTTAACACAAAGGACAGCCTCTAGGAGAGGCCATAAGTGGCCAATGAAAACAGCCCCTGTTTGTTGACTGCAGCTCTTCCCTCCTGTCACCAGCAGGAAGCTCTCTGCCAGGGTAAGGTTGGAGAAAACCCCCCGAGCACGAAACGCTCCCCTTACCTTGTCATCGATGGTATCAAACTTGGTGAGCACAATTCCATCAATGAGCCGGGGCGTCTGGGCCATGGAGTGGTCAGCCAGGGCCTTGTTGAACTTGACCTGAGGAAGAGAACATCCTCAAGAAACGAAGTTGTGTCGCCGACCCCGTCTGAAACACCCATAAAACCCACGCAGATCTGCCCTTCCCAGAAAGCAGCTCTGCACACTCACCAGCTGATCCACAGCCTCGTTTCCCACCAGAGCCTCTCCAACGAAAAGGACCAAGTCAGGAGCGTTGACGGCAATGAGTTTTGCCAGGGCTGTCATCAAGGGGGCATTGTCCTGCATGCGGCCCGCCGTGTCCACCAGCACCACGTCGAAGCCCTGGTTACGAGCTGCGGAGACGCGGAGAAAGCGTAAGCAGAGGAAGGCCAGGGTCCCAGCCGGCCCCGCCTGCGCCGCTCCTTCCTACCATAGGAGATGGCCTCCATGGCGATCCCTGCAGCGTCCTTCCCGTAGCCCTTCTCGTACAGCTGCACCATGCTCCGCCCGCCGTGGCTCTCCGGGGGGTGCAGGGCGTTGAGGCGCCGGGTGTGAGTGCGGAGCTGCTCCACGGCCCCTGCTCGGAACGTGTCGCAGGCAGCAATGAGCACGCTGAAACCATTCTCAATCAGCCAGAACGAGATCTGCGGCCAGCAATGGAAAAGCCTCGTTAGCGGCCCGAGCCCCGTCCCGTCCCAGGGCCGCCGGCGCCGTGCCCCACCTTGGCCAGGTTGGTGGATTTCCCAACGCCGTTGACGCCGCAGAAAGTGACCACGTAGGGCCGGCGGTGCCGCTGCGCATCCATGACGTCCCGGAGCACGTCCACGCGGCGCTGCGGCTGCAGGATCTGCACTAAGGCCTCCTGCAGGGCCTGCTTCACTGTTGAGGTCACAGCTGGGAAAAAGGAGATGAAAGGAGAACGTGGCACACCTGGAAAGCCCTGCAGAGAAGCCCTGATCCCCAAATTACCAACGCGAGGAGGCCAGGAAGACATTGGGTACCATAGATTCACCAGGTTGGAGAAGCAGGGGACCCAGGCCAGCGAGCTGCACGCACCAATAAGAACACAAGCAGGGCACAACCACTTACTGGTGAACGTTCCCATCACTTTCCCTTCCAGTTTCTTCGCCACTGATTCACAGAGCTGGACTGCAATTTCAGCTGCCACATTTTTTGCTTTGGGAGAGAGAGAGACAGAGAGAAGAGAGCAGGGTTATCAGAGCAGGACGGACGGCACACGTTGGACACCAGCATCACACCAGGCCTGGGAGCTTGGCGCAGAGGGAAGAGTGGAAGTGAAGGATCCCCTCCTGATTTCACCATTCAGACAAAGCCACGCACAGCAGACCCACACGTACCAATCAAGTGATCTTTCATCTTCTCCAGGACTGGGTCCATGTCCTGTCTTGTCAAACTCTTGGAGCCCACCAGGCCTTTCAGCATGCCAAACATACCTCCGAGGCCACCTTTCTTTGTGCTGCACAGAAGCAGAACACTTATCTTAGGTGTGAACTGCACAGCGCATGCAGCAGCCAGCAGCAGGGAGAGACAATAGCCTGTCACAGCTGACAAACAGACCTGTCTGTACCTGCTGCATTACTGAATAGTCTGGAAAATGAATTATGGGAGGGAAATCACGAAGGATGCAGCAGTCAGGGCCTCAGGAGCCTCTACCTGGGTTTTGAAGCGTTCTGAATAGTCTTCTCCTCTTCAGCTTCTTCATCACTCTCATATTCGAGGTCATAGAGGCGGCCAGGCTCACGGTTTCGATCCTTAAGGGCCTGCAAGATGAATGCAGCACACTGAGAAGTGGCAACTGCTGAATGTTATTTTCCCAGCTTGCTTTCAATAGGAACAGCATCAGCTGCAGTCAGCAGATGCAGCTCTACAGACCCCTGCCACAAGTGCTCAGTGGTTTGGTCAGATTGGCGCATGCAGATCTGGTGCTGTTTGCAGCAGAAGAAAACCTCCTCCAGGCAGCAGCTGGGCGCCCTGATCCCCTCTTCCAGCACTTGCTCAGCCACTCTCGGTGATGCCCCGCTGACTCCAGAGCACAACAAAGCAGACACCATGACCTGACTTCTTACCATATCAGGCTCAAACTCCTCCACGGGAGAGGCCTCTGAGTTCCCGTTGGTAGTGGAGTTACTGTAATCAAGTACTTTGGCGTTAGAGTTCCCCAGATCCCACACTCGGGGTTTCTTCCCCTTCTCCTTCTGAGCATCAGGCTTTGGAGACTTGCTGAAATAAAGACCACAGACATTTTGTTCTGCTGAGTGAAGTATGAGCAAACTCCTCCTTAGAGGCTTCAAAAACTCAAAGTCCAGCTATCAAAAAAGGCAAAAATCCAGGCTAAAACTGACCAATGCCAAATCTCCACAGAGTTTATCTATCTGAACTTTAGCCTTGTCTCAAGCTCAGTATGGCCTGCTTTAACCCAAGCCAGCCATCAGCTCACCCTTTACTTGCTGTGGGAAAAACTCCCCCCCATAAAAGAAATCTGGACCCCACACGAGGTCTGGATTTTGAACACCATCCTGTACTTTGAGCACATTCTGAGGATTAACAGGATGATTTTCAGGGGCAATGAAGGAAAGAGAAGCTCAGTATCACCGAGGGATGGCACGGAGCCTCCAGCAAGAGCCGGGCTGCAGCACGTGTGGATTCACCACAGCCTGACTGTGCCCTCGCAACCCACCTGGACTTCTCCCCTGCTTTCATGTGTCTCTTGAAGAATTCTTCCCGGTTCTTCTGCAGTATTTCATCCTTGGTCAGTTCCTCCCTGTCCCCAGGGGCCGAGGATTGCTTTTCACTTGGGGCTGCTTTACTGGAGGCTGTAACAGCTTCATTCCCTGAAGGAAAGAGCACCAGCACAAGCTCAGCCTTTTAGAACTAGCAGAAAGAGCCAGCACTACACTGACTGTACGTGAGAAACTCCTCTGTGAAGACAGAGGCCCGTTCCTGCCTCACCTCTGAGATTTTAGAAGCCTCAGGCCACATGAGCATCTTATTTCAGCCCAAAGGCAGCTGCATTTGGGATCCCATTTTCCCAAGATCAGCAGTTTATGAACCAGCTCTCCCAGACATCTTTGTACGTTGGTCATTCCCCATCTCAGAACCAAGAATGCTAAGAAGCCACGCCATTACAAGAGCACCACTCTGCCTGTCACTGCCCTAACCGAAGGGCTGTCCTCCCCAGTCTGGGCATATGGCAGCACTACCACAGCAGATGAAGTGCATTAAGCAGGACTCTTCCCTCCTGTGCTGGCTGTGACCAGAAGACCCTGAACAGCACTCAGGTGCTGAGGAATGATTAGAGAAGCACAGGCGGGGCCACACGTGACCCACATTTCACAACCCTGGAATATCTGCACCCCTCCCACACACACACACACGCCTCCCTTCAACTCACCTTCCTTTTTGGAACCTTTGTTCTTCTTGTTCTTGACTTTCTCCTTTGGTTTCTCCCCTCTGGTCTCTATCATACACTTGACAGTCTTCTGGGATTTCACAGACTGCTCAAACGTCTTCATCACGGTGGGAGCTCGGACCTTACTGCTCTCCTCTGCTTCCCTGCAGGACAGTGCCCATGAGCCTGAACTGCAGCCCCGTGCCGCCCAGCCCCCGACCTGTGCCTGCTCTAGACAGAAGCAACACTGAGCAGCTCGGCCCTTCCCACACACCATTTCTATCAGGTTTTTGGCTATTACGGCCTCATCTGCTACCACACGGCAAGCAGCACAACTGAAGAGCAGAGCCCCCAGCTCAGACACGGCGCTGAGCTGTGGGAAGGAGAGCTGCTCACCGGAGGAGGCGCAGGAAGTCATCTTTAAAATCGAAGGTGCCGTTCAGGACGCCCAGGGCGCCCTTCTGCTGGAACTCATTGCGGTATTTGTCTCTGAACTCCTTGTGAACATCATCTATCAACTTGTCCACGTAGGTTAGAGTCAGGATCTTCTGAAATCCCACCTGCAACAACGCGCAGTGGAAAGATGTCGCCCTAAGCAAACGGCACTTAAGTAATTAAAAAGGCTAAAACCATTAATTGCGGCGCATCGACCTTCCTGCATTTCAGACACTCGGTATGAAGTTCTTTAATTTCAGGCACCAGATGATGCAGGCTTCAGGCTGAGTTTCCTAATCTGACCTCCCAAGCTTTTAATACGTTCTCTCAAAAAAGAAAAAAGCACAGTGCAGAGCTCTGCTTTAAAACGTGACTCCCAAAACAACGCTGTTTCATAGCAACAAGGCACGCACTGAAAGGCCAGAAAGCCTCGTGCTTATCTGTATGCATCCAAACAACACCGTGTGGAGCCCCTGAGATAAGGAATAGAGTTCAAGGAGAAAAGCATCACAGCTTTCCTGAAGTTGAAAAGACCAGGCGCTCTGTTTTTTTCTGTCATAAATCCAAACACAGACTTCTCATCGGTGATGAGGTTTTCTTAGAACGTAAGTCTGTGCTGTTTCCATTCCGCTCAAAGCTGGATTCTTAATCCTATCACTGCTGACTAAAATAAACCAGCACAATCCACAGCAGCACAACTGAAGGAGCAGCCACACCTCGCCCACAAAACCCAGCCCTCAGACAGCAAAACCCTACAGTGTGCTGGGAAAGCCCACCAAGAACACAGCGGGCAGGCAAAGCACCAGGGGTGACCTCAGTGAAGAGCATTCCTCACCCGAAAATCCCAGAGCAAGAAGCTCGGCCAGGCAGAGACAAAACACAGCAGTATCTGAAGCATCAGTTTGCTCAAGATGCACAGGTGACAGTTCTGTGTGCACGAACACCCCTGTCCAAACAGGACGGCTTGTGGCCACCTGCAGCCCACGTGCTGCTCTTCCCAGGCTGTCTCCATGGCAGCTCTGCACGCCCTGCACCAGCTGTTCTGCTCCAGCCCAGCTCAGTGGCAGCCACTGGGTGTTTGACACGTGGCCCAGCTGCAGCATTTCTCAATGGGCACCAAACTCTTCTGGTGGCGCAGGTGGAGGAGGAGGAGCAACGGGGACATTGCGTGCCAGGGAAAGCGTCACCTCCCCTGTGTGCAAGACGCCTTTTGCACCACATAGCACTGAGCTAAGCCCTGTTTTTGTGAGGTTTTAATAAGTCAAGGGAAAGCCTCAGACCCACAGGAAGGCAGAACGCAACATTTGTGCCTTCCTGGAGCTTCTGACCAAGCCACAAATCTCCCTGAGCACTCTTCCTCTTCTGAGCTTCAACAAGCCCCTTACTGACAGTCCCTCAGAGCAGACAGCATGGCAGCCAATCACGAAAACAAAGCATTTAGAGACCAGGGCAGCCCGAGGGGGGGCACTTACCACAAACACCAGCTCAAACTGGTTGTCCAGCTTGTACTTGAGCGTGAGGGCTTCATGGGTGAAGGAGTTGTTGCCACCTCGCTCCTATGGGATGGACCCATCAATTCAAGGTGGTGACAGGGTGACAGCAACAGTGTGACACCTCCCCTTACTATTCCTCCTTTTCCCCCAGCCAGAACAAATCCCCCGCAATGGGGACACTATTCCAGGCGCAGCCCTCAGCGCCCAAATAGGGACCCCTGCCCACCACCACCCCCACCACCCCCCCCGCCAGCCCAGGATTCCCGCCCCCCCCCTCCAAAGCGGCTCTCCAAAATTCGGCGGTGCTGAGCCACACCGCACATCTCCCACATACGAGGCTCCTCTTCGTCCCGCCCCCCCCCCCACGCAGGAGCTCTGCCCTCAGCTCCTCTCCTCACAGAGGCAGCCGCGGCCTCTCCCTCTCTCCCCCTCTCGCAGGCCCCTCCCTCACGCAGGCCTCAGCCGCCGCTCCCCCGCCCCGGCGGACCTGCAGAAGCACGGAGCGGATGAGGGCGTTGACAGGGGCAGTAGCGGCGGAGGCGGGCCCGCGGACGCCCTGGAAGCACCAGAGGACGAGCCCGCCCTTGCTGAAGATGGTGAAGAAGTCCAGCATGGCGGCGCCGGGCCGGGCTGCGCGCACACGTCGCACTGCTCCGCGCACTTCCGCCGGAAGTCACTGTATAGCCACGGAGCTTCCCATTGGCTGTTAGGCCAAAAGAGGATGTGGGGGGGAAAGCCAATGGCGAGACGAGGAGGGGCGGAAGGGGCGTGAAGGCGGGGCAAAGGGCAAAGGGCAAAGGGCAAAGGGCAAAGGGCGGGTGGCGGGGCCGGCTGGCATGCTGCGCGCGGTGCGAGGGGGGCGCGCGTTGTGGGGGGGCTCCGGGAAGGGCAGCGGGGGGGCGAAGCTGGGCCGCACCCTGCGCACCGCCACCCCGCAGCGCTCCGACATCTTCCGCGGTGAGATGAGGGCTCTGGGGCTGGGGGCAGCGGGAGGAAACGCGGGTGTGGATGTGATGGAGATGTGCGGAGGGAAAAGGGGCCAGGGAGGGGGTAAAGGTCACTCGGTGGGGTCGCAGGGGGTGCAGAGGGGATTCGGCGGGGTTCTGGGGGGATCCGGATGGATCGTGAATTGGCAGAGGGGTGGTGAATGGGAACGTGGGGGGTCGTCGGGGTGTGCCGTGGTGTGCGGAGGGGACTGGGAGGTCTGGGGGGTCCAGGAGACCTCGGTTGGTTGGGTGAGGCCCTGGGAGGGGGACCTGCAGTACTCAGTGTGACTTTGGGGGGGGAGGAGGGTCTTAGAGTCACCTGGGAGGCTGTTCTAAGTGGAGTTAGGAGGATCTCCTGGCTGCATCCCTCTCTATTCCCACAGAGCTGGGGCTGAGGCTGTCCCGCCTGGGGCAGACGCTGCGGAGCCAGCTGCCAGAGTCAGAGGGGGCCTGGAACCCATTGCACTCCCACCAGAACTGCCCCCCACCCCCAGAGCGAGCAGATGTGGTGGTGGCAGGGGGGGGCGTGCTGGGCTGGTCGGTTGCCTACTGGCTGAAGACACTGGAGAACAGGCGGAATGGCATGCGGGTGGTGGTGGTGGAGCGAGACCCCACGGTGAGACCCAGAAGATGGGGAAGGTCGGGCAGGGACACACCACCCTCAACACCCCTCTGCCTCCACCACCCCTCTCCTTTCCCCCCCACAGTATTCCCAGGCTTCCACTGTGCTGTCTGTGGGGGGCATCCGGCAGCAGTTCTCCCTGCCTGAAAACATCCGCCTGTCTCTGCAATCTGCCGCCTTTCTCCGCACTATCAACGTGAGTTTGGGCAATGGCAGCACTGTGGGAGGGTGTCTCAGTGAGGAGTCTCATTCTTACCCCTTCCTTACTGTGCTGTCCCCCCTCAGGAACACCTGTGGGTGCCCAACGAGCCCCCCATCGACATTCAGTTCCAGCCCTCGGGATACCTCTTCTTGGCGTCTGAGCATGGCGCTGCCACTCTGGAGGCTGGCGTCAAGGTGCAGAGGTGATATGGCCACCCCTGACCCCCATTAAAAGGGACACTGGGGACACCCCTGTTCAGTGACACTGTTTGTCTCCAGGGAAGAGGGCGCCAAGGTGGTCCTGCTGTCCCCTAGTCAGCTGAAGGCCAAGTTTCCATGGATAAACACAGAGAATGTGGCCGTGGCGTCCTACGGTAGGGGACGTGCTGTTGATGGGGATGCTGCTGTCCCTGTGTGTCACCATGTGTGTCATTATGTCTGTCCACAGGGCTGGAGAACGAGGGCTGGTTTGACCCTTGGTCCCTCCTCAACGCCTTCCGAAGGAAAGCCATGTCCCTGGGCGTCTACAGCTGCGTCGGGGAGGTGACATGTGAGTCCTGGGCGCGGTGACACCACCACTGCAGACACCGGGACAACCTCACCCACCCTACAACTTCCAGCTTTTGTGGTGGACACCGCAGACAACACACCAGGCATGCTGCAGGGCGTTGGCCGTGTGAAATATGTTAATGTGAGTGTGCCCCAGTGCCAGCGTGTTCGGCTGTCACCATGCTGTGGGACCATTTGGGAGCCCGTCCTCAATGTCCCAGGTGCGCCTTCCCGACAGCCCGGAGCAGCAGCCCGTCTCCTGTGCCATCGTGGTGCTCGCCGCCGGCGCCTGGACTGGGAAACTGCTGGACTCGGCCACGGCCGGGCTGCGGGGCAGCCTCGCGTTGAGCCCCCTCCCCATAGAGCCCCGCAAGAGGTCGGGGCTGGGACTGAGTTTGGGCACTTTGAGCCCCCATTTCTGCGCCATGGGGTGGGACACGGCGACGTCCCCACAGGTACGTGTATGTGTGGCACTGCCCTGGCGGGCCGGGCCTGGAGACGCCATTCGTCATTGACTCTTCGGGAGCCTATTTCCGGCGCGAAGGCATTGCTGGCAACTACCTGGGGAGCATGAGCCCACCAGAGGTGCGTGCCCAAGGGTCGCAGTGTTGCGGGGACCCCCGAGGTGTCCACAGTGGTCACCGCCTGTCGCCACGCAGGGCCGTGAGCCGGACGCAGGAAACCTGGAGGTGGATCACGACTTCTTCCAGGAGGAGGTGTGGCCGCGGCTGGCGCACCGCGTGCCGGCCTTCCAGACACTGAAGGTACGGTGCCCTCCACCCTCCATCCCACGCATTTGGGCTCCACGCTGCCGTGATGCAGCCCTACAATGCCAAGCAGGTGAAGAGCGCGTGGGCCGGCTACTACGACTACAACACCTTCGACCAGAACGGAGTGCTGGGCTCACACCCGCAGCTGCGGAACGTCTTTGTGCTGGCGGGGTTCAGCGGGCACGGCCTGCAGCAGTCCCCTGCTGCTGGGAAGGCGGCTGCTGAGCTGCTGCTGCACGGCTCCTGCATGGCTGTGGATGTCAGCAGGCTGGCGCCTGGGCGGCTGTGGGGCAGTGAGCCTCTGCTGGAGGCGGCCATCGTCTGAGCGGGAGCACCACAGTGTGGGTGCTGGGGGTGGGGGCCAGTGCTGCTATGGTAATAAAGGGATGTGGCAGCTGTCTGTGAGTGAAGGGAGTCATGTTTCCAACTGGATCCCCCCCGGGATCCTTTTGTACACACCGTGTCCTATAACCTAAGATGCCACTTGCCCCCGTCAGAATCACAGAATGGCCAGGGTTGGAAGGAACCTCAAGGATGAATCTCCAACATCCCTCATCACAGGCAGGGCCACCAACCTCCACGTCTAATACCAGCCCAGGCTGCCCAGAGCCCCATCAACCTGGCCTTGAACCTGGCCATCCCCCTGCAGGGATGGATGGGGCATCCACAGCCTCTCTGGCAGCTGTTCCAGCACCTCACCACTCTCACAGCAAAGAAGTTCCCCCTGATATCCAGCCTCAATCTCCCCTCCCTCAACTTCAAACCATTTCCCCTTGTCCTGCTGTTATCTCCCCTTTCCAAGAGCTGATTCCCCTCCTGTCTGTAGGCTCCCGTTAGGTCCTGGAAGGCTGCAATGCGGTCACCCCACAGCCTTCTCTTCTCCAGGCTGAACAAGCCCAGCTCTCGGCCTGTCAATGCGCTCCAGTCACGAGGCTCCTCTCCCGCAGCTCCCTGTCTTTCTCGCGCTGGGGCTCCGCAGCTGGACGCAGTGCCGCACGCGGCGCCTCGCACCATTCCCGCTCCATTTCCCAGCTCTCCCCGCTCCCATTCCTTACCGCGCTCCCGTTCACGGTCCCCTTACTTTAGCGCCCCCTAGCGGCAGCGCCTGCGCGGTGAAGGGCGGCGCTGCTCACTGCGCTCGCGCGATACCTGCGCGCTGTGCGGCTGCGCGTGGCGCATGCGCGGATCGCGGCGGCCGGGGCGGCGCGAGCCGGGTGTGTTTGCGGCGCGGCTCCGGCCCGGCGGCCCCGAGGTGAGGCTGGGCGCTGGGCGCTGCGCGGCGAACCGAGGAGCCGGGCCGCGGGGCAGAGCTGCGGGGCGCCCTTCGGGTCCGGTCGGTGCCTGAGCCGGGAGCGGCCGCGCTCGGCGTCCTGGGGCGCGGAGCGCCGTTCGGAACCCCGCCCCGGCTGCCCGCAGCGCGGCCGTGTGCCGGAGCCGCTCTGCTGCGAGCAGCTGCGGTTTGCGAGGCGTTCGTGTCGGTGGGCGATCCGCCGCCGCAGGGCCGTGCTGTGCCGCGCCCGGCTCTGCGCTTCCCCCGGCGCGGCTCGCGGGCTGTGACCGGCTGTGAGCTCCGTGCTCTGACCCGCGCTGTGTGTCCCCGCAGGCTCCATCCGTTTCCCATCCCTCCATGATGAGAGAGGCTTGGGTCCGGCTTTTCCCCTCTCCCTGTAGTTGATGGTGTTGGAAGCAGAGGTGATGCTGGAGGCGAGATGGCAGACAGCGTGAAAACCTTCCTTCATGACCTCGTCAGGGTGAGTCCCTGCGCTCCGGGGCTGCTCCTGCTGCGGGGCGCTGGGTCCTCCTGCCCCTGCGCTCTGGAAGTGGGTTACGAGATTGGAATGGGGCTCCAGATATATTTAGATTAAAGGCATCTTCAGAAATCACGTCAATGTGATGGAAAACGCCATCAGAATTTAAAAAAAAAATCATTTTTAGCTTCTTAGAGTGGTGCTGTGCCCCACATCCCAGGTGGGATCCACTTCATCCCAGCTGTGGGTTATGTCCCAAAGGGCAAACTGAACTGTCACAGATTCCTTCGGGCAGGAGTGACCCTTGTAGCCTTGCAGGCATTTTATGGTGACGCTTTGCCTGAACTCAGTGCTCCCTGTCTCACTTGGCTCTCCCAAGTGTTGATGTCAGACTGAAAACACTCTTGGCGTGACGCTAACAAGTAACTTGTTTTTGGTAAGTTGTTGTTTAAGAGAGCAAAGGTCTGTGGTGCCCTGGCCACAACTCCAAGCAGAAGAACCGGTGTCATTCTGTGATGCCTTCATGCCATCTGTAAGAGGTGGCTGCAGCAGCATGTAATTACTCTCCACCTCACCACGAGCAGCAGCTTGCAATGCACTTTGTCAGATTCATGGCGCCAAAATTCATGCTGCTGGGTCAGGGGGGAGAGGTGCAGCGATGTTTCTGGGGCTGTCTGACCTGTCCCTGCGTGCAGGCAGTGTGACTTGGAGCCATGGTGATGTGCTCAGCCAGCGCTGCAGCAGAAAGAGGCTGCGCAGCAGCCACCCAGACCAGCTGCAGCACATCTGTCATTAAAAGAAAGAAATGGCACTGGAAATCATTTCAGGCGCTCCCCAGAGGTTTGCACGGACGTGGCTGATGTGAGAGTGTTTCTGAGACAAGGACAGATGGTTTTATTTGTGGAGGAATAAGAATCGAGCTCGTACAGTGAGGCCACATGGACTTTGCACATTCTGAGTATTCTGTATAATTGCGTTTTATTGGCCTTAGAACTGCTGGCAGGGGAAGAAGTGCATTGTGCCAGGCAGAAGAAATGGGCTGTGAGAGATCTCCGTGGCTTTTGCCAGGGTTATAAATAGAGGAGATTTATGAGGCATCACACCTTTTAAAAAAAGAAGGGGAAAAAAGAAAAAGGCTTTCCAGTGCTGTTCCTAAAGATGCTGGAACGTGTGATGTGGGTCACCAGGCCGTGGAAAGGAGCGTTACTGATCCAAATCTTGGCTTTGGCTTGGCCTCCCAGCTGGGAGCAGGGCTGGCCTTCACCCGTCTGTGGGAATGGGTTGATGCACATGAGGTCTGTTCCCTCATTTCTGCCCCCAGTTCTCTTCCCTGCTTACCTGAGGGTTGGCCAACCTCGCGCGGAGCGTGGGATGGGTGAAGGCAGTGCTGCTGCAAATCCACCTTCATGCAGGAAGGAGGAGCTTGGGGAGGTTGTATTCATTCTTTGGAAGATGAAAATCCAGGAAGTGTTGTGCAAGGAGCAGCTGGCATCAAACACAGCTGTTTTTAAGATGGGGTTTGGTTTATCTTTCATCTCTCTTGCTTTTTCTGAGCATCGCTAATATTTCTTGGAGAGAGAAGCTTTATTTCTGGGTTGCTTTATCTTGACGTGTCACAGCATTGCTGTCCTGGCAGTGCTTCTGCTTCCTTGTGCTGTTAGCTCTGCATTCTGCAGTGATGTTACATCTCTGCTACTGGGCTGGCAGCTCTTCCCAGGCAGGAGAGCTGCTAGAGCAGCAACCAAATCTGCATTTGTGCATCTGCTGGTGTGCATTTGTGTCCTTCCCATACGGGGAGCAGCCGGTCAGCCACGTCCCACCCCCTGCTCTGGCCATGGCTGACGTGCTGTCCTCGTGTCCGCAGGGAATCAAGGATTCCATCTGGGGCATCTGCACCATCTCCAAGCTGGATGCCCGGATCCAGCAGAAAAGGGAAGAGCAGAAGCGGAGGAGAGCGAACAGCGCGCTCGCCCAGCGGAGGTTTCACATGGAGGAGAGGAAGCAAGAGAAGTGAGTATGGAGCTTATGAGTCACAGCTCAGGTAATTCGCTTGTCTTTGAGTCTCTGAGAGCGAGGGGGGAGAACCAGAGCAGAGCTCTGTGCAGAGCTTTGAGGGGCCCGACGGATTGCAAGTCACAGGGATTTGGCAGCGCGGGTGCCGAATTCTCTTTCATGCCCACTGTATCACAGCAGTCTGGCTGAAGGGAAGTTAAGTGAGGTTTATGAACAAAGTCATTACTTCTGCCTGCACCTGTGAAAACCTCCATAAAACTGGGTCAGATCTGCATCCTGAGTGTCACTGCAAGCTGATCTTCTGACGTGTTTGCCAGTAGTCTGCAGCAGAAATGCAGCTTATAAACCCAGCTGTGCCAACGTGCAGAGCCAGCAGGGATGAAAACCGTGACGTGAAGCACCTTGCATTCTGCAGTGGAACTGTGGGCCTTTCATGATAAGAGAGGAAATCAGGCTTTATGCTGTTTGAGGATGGAGACTATGTGGGCTCTTTATTGTGGGTCTGTGCCCTGCAGTGTGAAGCCAGAAGAATGTGGAGTTCTGAGTTTGCCTTTTCCTGGATGCTGGCGCTCCTGCCATGATTAAAGGTGGTTGCTGCTGGGGATGCTGATGGGATCAGAAAGTAACTGTTCTGCTTGGAGCATGCATCTCAGATCCCAGTTACACATTTGGGGCAGATGAAGGATATTTTTTTCTGCAGCCATCGATATCAGCTGCAGCTGCTAAGGCTGGGAATGCCTGAATTACATCCATGTGGGAGCAAACCAGCATCTGTTCTTGTGCCTGACTCCCAAACCACGCAGAAACGTTTCTCCCCTCTCCTAATCGCCGTTGGGCGACAGCACTGCTCGGTGCAGTGATGTTTGGTTGGGAATTTGCCTTTCAAGATGTATTTGCAGATTATTTTGCCTGCTTTGGTGGTGGTTTAACCTTGTCTAAAGATGATGGCAGGGTCCTGCTGCGTGTCTGTGCTGGGATTTCTTGCAGAATTCCAGCACTCAGATAAAATCAGCGGTGCTGCTGGTGCTCGTTGGTTGTCGTAGAAACTTGCTGAGGTGTCCAAAATGTGAGACTGAAACAGTTGCTGTTTGTCCACGCTCAGGAGCAAAGTGTCCCTCATGCACATCTGTCCTGTTGCTTTCCAGCGAGCCCCGGATCGTGAGCCGGATATTTCAGTGCTGTGCCTGGAATGGAGGTGTTTTCTGGGTAAGTGGATGTTTGGGGAGCTTTCCACGTTCAAATGCTGTGATGTGCTGCAGTGCTTGTGAGCTTTCAGCAGGGCTTGGCTGCCCCGCAGTTGAGAGGCTGTGGGAGCAGAGGGAATCCTTACATCTCCCAGTGCCAGCACTGTCCTTAAAAGGAGGTGGTGCAGGACTGAAGTGACAGAGTAACTTGAGAACAGTTTGTGTCAAAACCTGCTGATTTTACGGGTCTTTCAGGCTGTGCTTTTCCTGCACATTCAAGCCTTGCAGTCAGGGATGTTGTTTACCAAAATGGATGTTGGTATCTCAAGACATTGCCTCAGCTCTGACCTTACCATGACTGTGAATAAGTTTGATTAGACTGCTGGTTAATGGAGCACATGCTTTGCAATCTACTGCATCACCAACTTCATTTTTCCATTAGGCTGTGGCAGAGTATGAGGAGTCAGGGTAGAAACATTAAACTTAATCACAGATGTTGGCTGTATTTAATGGATGGATCGACGCCCTTGTAATGGTGTGAATGGAGCGGGCAGAGGCCCTGCCTGCAGATCAGCAGTGACAGCCTTCAGATCAGCTGTGTGCACGTTACTGTTTGAAACTGAGCCATTTAGCTGCCAAATAGGAAGCTGTGTGCTGGCCCCATGGTGCAGCTTTGGGGCCACGGTGGCAGCAGAAGGGCTGTGGTGCCTTCGGGGGGTTTGTGCTGGAGGTTTATTAGGTGTGTTGGGATTTCACCGCGCCAGGTGGCAGAATGGAGCACAAGAAGCAAATGTGCAAAGCCTCACCAGAACCCTTGTTTCTCTTTCCCTGCAGCTTAGTCTCTTCTTGTTCTACCGAGTGTTTATACCTGTGCTTCAGTCGGTCACAGCTCAGATCATCGGTGAGTGCTCTCCTGTCTGTGTATTAAGGGGCACGGAGTAGTGAGGCAAGGCTGTGATTAATTGTTCAGTAGAAAATCAGACAGATGGGTAATCAGGCTGGAAGGGTTGGCAACAGTCTTTGAACTCTCGTTGTGTCGGGGATCTAGCCCACGTGTTTTGCTACTGAACACCCGTGGTTGTCAATAGATACAAATATTTTTGCAAATAAGTGCAGTGCAAGTGGGTGGAAATGTGCCTTTAAGGGAGAAATGCTAAGGTTGGAGCACTTTACTCAAGCACTACAATGAGAATGTCGCTGTACCAGGGCGGTTTAACACGGACCTGTGGGGTTGTGCTGTGAAATGAGGAGGTTCCTGACGTGCTGCTTTCTGCCCGTCTTCCAAAGGTGACCCTTCCTTACACGGCGATGTCTGGTCTTGGCTGGAGTTCATTCTCACCTCCATTTTCAGTGCCCTCTGGGTCCTTCCCCTGTTTGTGCTCAGTAAGGTCGTCAATGCCATCTGGTTTCAGGTAGGAAGGTGGACTCATGCAAATGATGGGCGATTTCTGTGTTAAAGCTTAATTGGTCAGGAGGAAATGGGCGGGACACCCTGCGGCCCCTCTTGGTGACGACATGGGGTGGCATTTTGGGTGCAGATAAAACACAGCACGTCGAGCCCAGAAGTGGCACAGGCTGCGTGTTTGAACCACCTTGGCAGCCCTGCGTAGGTGTGGGGCAAACTTCCAGGATTGGACAATCTGGAATCCCGTCCTGCAAAGCAGCTGGGGCTGTTCGTAGGGGTGAGCGCAGCTGAGCAGCGCGGTCTGTTGGTGAGCTGTTCGTCCTTCCCCTTCCCTCCCGTGCAGGACATTGCAGATCTCGCATTCGAGGTTTCTGGCAGAAAGCCTCACCCCTTCCCCAGCGTCAGTAAAATCATTGCCGACATGCTGTTCAACCTCCTGCTGCAGGCGCTGTTCCTCATCCAGGTGAGATCCCAGCGCTGAGGGCCGGGCGCACGGCTGCCGTGCTGAGCAGCCCTCCCTCACCGGCCCTCTTCTTCCGCAGGGGATGATTGTGAGTCTGTTCCCCATCGACGTCGTCGGCCAGCTGATCAGCCTCCTGCACATGTCCCTGCTCTATTCTCTCTACTGTTTTGAGTACCGCTGGTTTAACAAAGGTGGGTGCTGCCTCCTGCAGAGCGGCCTCTGTGCCCGCGTGCTGCCGGCAGGGCTGATGGCAGGGCAGGTGTGCAGCTGTGCACGTGGCAGAGAAGCGAGCAAAGCTCTTGGCAGTTCTGCAGCAGCTGACAGGAGCCACTTTGCTGGCCGTTGCTCTTCGTTCTGATGCTACTCTATGAGTTTGTTTTCTGTTTGCTCTTTAAGACAGCAATCCAAAGTATTCCCGTGTTCTTTGAAGAAGGCTGGAAATAAAAAGCGCTTCTTGTTCTGTTCATCGTTTTCCTCTACAAGTAGTGAAGGTCTTTCCCCAGCATGCCAACTCAGTGGGTTTCTTTGGGGCTTTGTTCTCACTAGGAATTGAAATGCACCAACGGTTGTCCAACATTGAGAGAAACTGGCCCTATTACTTTGGATTTGGCTTACCACTGGCTTTCCTCACTGCAATGCAGTCCTCCTATATCATCAGGTGAGTCTTCAGGGGGTCAGATTGCTCTCTGGGGGGAGCAGGACACATTAATGCCCCTTTCCCAACTTCTACCCTCCTTTACATCAGAGATGTGTACCCTTATCCACAGCACCACCCGTCACAGAGAACTTTCAGCAAACCCTTTTCTTTTTCCTTCCAGTGGCTGCCTCTTTTCCATCCTTTTCCCTCTGTTCATCATCAGCGCCAACGAAGCGAAGACACCTGGCAAAACGTAGTAAGTAGAGGCTTGGGGATGCTCCGTGGTGGTGTTCGATCGGGGACAGACGTGCTAAACAGAAGCAGCACAGGGAGAGCAGGCTTCCAGCTGGGTTGGTGAGGTGGAAATAGCAGGGCTGAGCTTTCCGTACCTGTTAGACTCCCCCTGTCCATAAAGGCATGACAAATGCTGTGAGGGCTGAAGGGGGCTTTTCGGACACAGGGTGCCATGTTGGTGTGGCATCAGGGAGAGCCCAAACTACAAACTCACAGCCTCTCTTCCCTTCCAGCCACTTCCAGCTCCGTCTCTTCTCCCTGGTGGTTTTCCTCAGCAACAGACTCTTCCACAAGACCGTTTACCTTCAGTCCACCCTGAGCAGCGCCTCTGCAGACAGGCTGCTCTCTCCCCAGCCGTCTCCTGCCAAACACAAGCCTGCTCCGGGGCACTGAACCACAGCCCAAAGGGGGGACATGATGCAGGCCGGGCCTCAGCTGCTAGAAACCTCCTGGGGAAATGCAGGACCCAGCATGCGAGGCACTCGCGTGTTTTCCCACCACCAAAAGCCCCCCTGGGTGTTTCCATGTCCCCCACTGTGAGCATGCAGGTGGAGAGTTTGGGAGAAGTGTGGATTTTTAACACCTTTGTCAGATACAAGAAGCCAGGTTCCCTGTGCTTGTTTTATAGCATGTTCCCAGCCCTTCCCTTGGACTGTTTTGTACTTCCTTCCTGTGCCATCTCCCTCCCTTCAGATGAGTGCTTTGTGGCCCCTGTTCTGCCCTAGCTTTGTGGGTAACCTGTGCTGTGTCTCCCTGTACCGTTGTCCTTTGTATGTTGTAACTCAGGTCGGGGTTTTTGTAGTCCTGCTGTGCTGAGCAGCTCCCAAGGGCTGTCAGCCCAGGGGGGGCAGCTCGGCCTCCCCGCCCCGCAGTGACCAGCTCTGGTCCCCAGTTGCGGACAGCCCCATGACAAGTGCCACCTTCCAGGGCTCAGTACGGGAGGGCACCGTCCTGCAGAGAGGGAGCCAGCTCCACGCCATGGCCACCAAACGCTCGGGGTTTTTACATCTCTGAAATTGCAAAGGGAAATTGCTTAAACAAGGTCAGGAACCGAAATGGAAACTTGGGAAATGCATTAAATCTGGGGTTGGGTATGAGGTTTTTTTGGGTTTTCGTGCATTTTTCATTTCTATTGTGGCCATTAAGCTACCTGTGAGCAGCACCTGGCTGGGCGTTTTCCATGGACACAGGGATGCATCACCGCAGTGGCTCCACACACTGTTCTGCTGTACCCAGAGCAGGGCTGTTGGTTTTCGGTTGTAGCGGTGGCCGCGCTGCTTTGTCCACGTGTGTGGGTGTGGCTCTGTGCGCGGTCCGTCCCGCAGTGCGTTCCAGATGCACAGCGCTGCCTCTCCACTGCCCCGTGGTTTTTCACAACAGGGGTCAGGCTTTGGAGAAACAAACTTGTTCTCGAGTATTTTCACACTGAAATGTTAAATGAAAAAAAAAAAAAATCGAGTTTCAGCCATCCCGCATGCAGCAGTTTATTTGGCGCGGCCGTTCTCGGGTTCTTCTCGGGGTGAATTCGGGACAAATCTGCCCTGCCTCAGCTCCGCCTCGGGGTGCGGGCCCGGCGCTCCCACGTGGCGTCCCCCGCGTGGCGCGCACCGCCCGCTTCCGGGCACGTGACCGGCCGCGCCCCGCCCTCGGGGCTCCGAGCCCGGACGGACACGTCACTGCTCGCTCTCAAGCGGCCCCGCCCTCCGCACGCTCCGCCAATCGGAAGGCTCCGTACAAATCCCGCCCCCCGCGTTGTGCTGAATGAGCGGCGGCGTCGCTCGAGTGGCGTCGCATCGGACCAATGGGAAGCCGGCGGAGCGGTGAGGCGGGCCGGGGCGGCTGCGCGGGGCGGATGGCCGGGGCGGCGGGGCCGAGAGCGGCGCCCGGGTGAGGGCGGGGGGCGGCGGGGGAGCGGGGCGGGACGGGACGGGACGGCCGGGCCCGAAGGGCTGAGAGCCGTTTTGGCGTTGGGCCGCGCCGTGCCAGGCCTGAGCGGTGAGGAGCGCGGCCCGGGAGCTGCGGGATGGCGGGGCTGGGAGCCGAGCTGAGAGGCGGCGCGGGGCGCGGGGTGCTGAGCGCGGGGTGCTGAGCTCTGAGCACGGGCCGCGCCGTTACGGGGCGACGGGCTGCGGGGCGGCGGGCGGCGCGGGGCTGCGGGACAGCCGGGCACCGGCTGCCGTGGGGGCTACCGCGGCCTGCAGGGCTCGCAGGGCGGCGGGGCAGCGCTGAGCCTTCCTGCCCCGCACCGCGCTGCGCTCCGCCCTTTTATCGCCGTTCTGCCCTTATCGCTGCTCTGCCCCCATCGCTGCTGACCGTTACCCCGAGGCCCAGAAATACTCACGCGCAGATTTGTTTCTGTGTCACTGTAGATGGCTGGAGGTCAGAATCGCTGCTCAGTCACAAAATGGTTTTCAGGTGCACTCTGCTATTTCTAAATCTCAGCCTGGCCAAATAAGCTCCCACGTGGCCTTTTAACTCGCAGATACGGACTGCGGCTTTATCAGCCCGCTCTGGACCAGGGCTACAGCAGTTTGGGTTCTTTTGTTTTTCCGATCTGAGTGGGCAGAAAGCATCTCTAAAAATTCAGGGTGTTTCCAGAGAATGAAGCCGTTAATCCCTGCCTGCAGTTTCACTTCCTTGGTGCCTGACATCAGGTTTTCACTGTTTTTTCCTCCACCCAAGGAGGTCAGGTCAAACAGCTGCAGCACGCAGCGCCACAAGAGCTGCCTGTGCAGATCTGTGTTAGCAAACCTCTGCCCTGTGTGCATTGCGGAGCAGCAGTTTGGAACCTCTGTGGGTTTGTTGTGCATCTCCTATAGCTTGACCAAGGAAAACCAGCCTTGGTTCTTTAGCTGCTGAAAGCTTAGGGTTATTTTGTTTCGCACACAGAGAAACAGACAGGTCAGCCCCAAAGAAGTTCTGCTCTCTGTGAAAGAAGTTGAAGCCTCAGCCAAGATTTGGGCCGACTGATCAGGTGAGGCTCTGGGGTTCAAGGGGCAGAAGGGAGGCAGCAGATGCACGGCAGGGGCCCGGCCCCACTCCCTGACAATCTCCATTTCTCATTTTTAGGTTTTCAGGTGTCTGTTTCCCTGCCTTTGATGTGACAATGACCAAGCTGGGGTTCCTTCGGCTCTCCTATGAGAAGCAGGACACGCTGCTCAAGCTCCTCATCCTGTCCATGGCAGCTGTGCTGTGTAAGTCTGCAGGACCCCAGGAACTGCCACTGCTCCTCCTTCAGTTCTTTCTTAGGTCACCAAGCTCCCATCTGTCCTTAAAGTGTGACCCACGTGCACCCTGCTATTCATTCAGTGCTGTTTCCTTTGGAAACTCATTCTTCTTTTCTTTGTGTTTACAGCTTTCTCCACAAGACTCTTTTCTGTCTTAAGATTTGAAAGTGTCATCCATGAATTTGACCCGTAAGTGTCTTCCCCTCGTCCTGTGGGTTTCCCTCTTTGGGATGATGGATGTTGGGTGCTGTTTGCAGGGCTGTTTGCTCTCAGCAGTCTGTGAGCAGCTGTCCAACCTGTGTCTGAGCTCAGAGGTGCTCATGTTGCTGCAGGTACTTTAACTACCGCACAACCCGCTTCCTGGCAGAGGAAGGCTTCTACAAATTCCACAACTGGTTTGATGACCGAGCCTGGTACCCCTTGGGCAGGATTATTGGTGGAACCATTTATCCAGGTAGGCCAGCAGGCTTTGGCTGTGCTAGAACGAGCTTTGTGCAATGCAGGGCTGCCAGGGCGTGGATTTGGGACAGCAGCAGCTCCCGTCCATTCCGTCCTTCCCACCTTTTTGGCTGCCCTGCTCCAATTGCAACCCGCTGATGGTGCCACGTCCATCCTGCAGGGCTGATGATCACTTCAGCAGCCATCTACCACGTGCTGCACTTCTTCCACATCACCATCGACATCCGGAACGTCTGCGTCTTCCTGGCACCCCTCTTCTCTTCCTTCACCACCATTGTGACTTACCACCTCACCAAAGAGCTCAAGGTACAGGGAGGACCATGTCAGCGTTAGGTTTTATTCCTTTGAGGCATCGCTGTGCACGCAGGGCTGTGATCTGATGGTTCTCTTGCCCTCTGGCTGTGCTCCCCAGGATGCAGGCGCAGGGCTCCTCGCTGCTGCCATGATTGCAGTTGTGCCTGGGTACATCTCACGTTCTGTTGCTGGATCCTACGATAACGAAGGTGAGTTTGTAGCACTCAGAACAGGGAAATCTTTAGGAAGCCAGGTTCCTCTCCCCTCTATGGGCCGTGGGGGACCACATAAGGAATCACTGCTGCACTAAAGGTTAGCTGGTGAAGCCAGAAACCACGTTGCCTCCTAAGTATTACCATATTTCAGTCCTGCAATCTGATATGGAACTGTTTTCCTACTGTTCATACAAGGCGCTGTTCTTTCTGGTGGAGCAGCAGCAAGATAGGCAGATTTCTATGTATGTGTTTTTTAATGCAGTCAGACATTCTGATGTATGTTGACGTTGGGGTTCGCTGACATCCAGGGTGATGTGAGCTTGCTCTGACCTCGCTGTGTCTCCCCACCCAGGTATTGCCATTTTCTGCATGCTGCTAACTTACTACATGTGGATCAAGGCTGTGAAAACTGGCTCTATCTATTGGGCAGCGATGTGTGCTCTTGCCTATTTCTACATGGTGAGCATTCCTTGTCCTGGCACCCAGGTGTCTGATAAATCTGGGCTTCTGGCAGCCGGGGCTGTTCAGTGCCCTTTTTGGGGAGAGCACGTGATCCCAGGAGAACAGAACTTGCTGCTGGACCCCACCGTGCAGCCTGTCCAGCCCTGGAATTGGTGTTTGTCATTTTTCTCTTCCCAGGTCTCCTCGTGGGGTGGCTATGTGTTCCTGATCAACTTGATCCCACTGCACGTCCTTGTGCTGATGCTGACTGGCCGCTTCTCACACAGGATCTATGTTGCCTACTGCACTGTGTACTGCCTGGGGACGATCCTCTCGATGCAGATCTCCTTTGTTGGCTTCCAGGTGAGGCCTTCGAGCACTGCTTGTCTGTCAAGAAATCTTGGAAGTTCCATTTTCCATGAAGGAACCGCTCACACCAGCACACATCTCCATGCAGCAGGAAACGTAGTTGGTGTCTTCAAGAGAAGCAGTTGTCTCTTTCTCACCTTTAGTGTCCTGGTCTGGGGAATACAGGTTTTGTGGACTTGGGAACTTCGTCGGGAGGAGAGCTGACAGCAAGGAGGGCTCTCAGAGTTCATTTTTCATGTGCATTCCTATCAGAATTGAGGCTGATTAGCAATTAGTCATGTCCACAGGGAGGAAATGGCTTCCTACGACTTCAGCAAGTCATGACTTCAGCACTGATTTCGCTGAGGTCTGTTTTTGCAGTGACTCAGCTGCTCTTTCCTTCTGTCTGATCACACTCTCCCCTGCTTGCAGCCTGTCCTCTCCTCAGAACACATGGCTGCCCTGGGCGTCTTTGGCTTGTGCCAGATCCATGCCTTTGTGGACTACCTCCGCAGCAAGCTGAACCCACAGCAGTTCGAAGTCCTCTTCAGGAGCGTCATCTCCCTGGTTGGCTTCGTCCTGCTGACAGTCGGGGCTGTGCTGATGCTCACAGGTAGTTCAATGAGTGGTGCTGCCATTCGTGGTGATGTTGCTGAGCACATTTCACCGCTGGCTTCGTCTCTTTGCAGTGCTTTGAATCATAGAATCACAGAATCATTACACTTAGAAAAGACTTTTCAGATCACCAAGTCCAACCCCAGCCCACCCATTAACCCCCCCGAAGGGCACACCTTTTGTCAGTCATGGTTTCTGCATTAATGCTTGCACCATGTGGATTAGGTTGGGGAGAAATCTTCTTTAGTGTAAAATCACACTTAATTTCCTTTTTAAAATAAGAGTTTTGAGTAATGGAGATGTTAAGTGAGGTGCAGGATTGCTCATTCAGCTTTGCACGTTTCCCTTAGGACAGAACCTGTTGGCATTGCTAGCTGTGATGCTGATTTTCTCCTCTCTGCTAGGGAAAATCTCCCCATGGACGGGTCGTTTCTACTCCCTGCTGGATCCTTCTTATGCCAAGAACAACATTCCCATCATTGCCTCTGTCTCAGAGCACCAGCCCACCACCTGGTCCTCCTATTACTTTGACCTGCAGCTCCTCGTGTTCATGTTCCCAGGTGAGCCCAGCCTGGTTGCAGCCGGACCCTCAGGTGGTCTCTGGGTTGTTACATCCCTGCAGTGTGCTGCATGTCTCCACCAGGTGGATTTTCTTTCAGGCTGAGGGGAATCTCACCTGTTTCTCTTTCCCCTTTGCAGTTGGTCTCTATTACTGCTTCAGCAATCTCTCAGACGCCCGCATTTTTATCATCATGTACGGTGTGACCTCCATGTACTTCTCTGCTGTGATGGTGAGGGCTGCTCGGGTTGGTGCACTGTTGTGGGACTGAGCAGGACACAAGCAGGATGATGAGATGATCTTAACGAGGCTGACTTTTTTTTCTGAGCTTGTGGGTAACGGCTTTAAACTAAGGGGGTCCGTTTAGGTTAGATGTTAGGAAGTTCTTCACCCAGAGGGCGGTGGGACCCTGGCGCTGCCGCTCAGAGGAGTGGGTGCCCCATCCCTGGAGGTGCCCGAGGCCAGGCTGCGTGGCTCTGCCCAGCTCCCTGCCCTGCAGGCTCTGATGGCCGTGCCGTTGCCCGCAGGTGCGGCTGATGCTGGTGCTGGCCCCAGTGATGTGCATCCTCTCCGGCATCGGCGTGTCTCAGGTGTTGTCCACCTACATGAAGAACCTGGACATCAGCCGGCCGGACAAGAAGAGCAAGAAGCAGCAAGACTCCACCTACCCCATCAAAAATGAAGTGAGTGCTGGGCAGCTCGTGGCTGCGGGGAAGAGGAGAGTCGTTGCTTTTCCTGCTGGGGAGGGGAGGGAGGTGGGAGTGCTCTCTCCCCTCCTGCAGCGACACCTGTTTGCACCCCCAGGTTGCCAGCGGCATGATCCTGGTGATGGCTTTCTTCCTCATCACCTACACCTTTCACTCCACCTGGGTGACCAGCGAGGCGTACTCCTCGCCCTCCATCGTGCTGTCAGCGCGCGGCGGGGACGGCAGCAGGATCATCTTCGATGACTTCAGGGAGGCTTACTACTGGCTGCGGCACAACACGCCGGAGGTAACGGCGCTCCGAGCCCGGCGCGTGCCGGCGCCCCTCTGAGCGCTGACAGCCCGCGTTTGGCTGCAGGACGCCAAGGTGATGTCCTGGTGGGACTACGGCTACCAGATCACCGCCATGGCCAACCGCACCATCCTGGTGGACAACAACACCTGGAACAACACCCACATCTCCCGCGTTGGGCAGGTAGGTGCTCCCACCCCTCGCCCGCGGCTCGGAGCGCTGCGGCGCCTCACAGCCGGGTCCCCCGCAGGCGATGGCCTCGACGGAGGAGAAAGCCTACGAGATCATGCGGGAGCTGGACGTGAGCTACGTGCTGGTGATATTCGGCGGCCTCACCGGCTACTCGTCGGACGGTAAGAGCCCCCGGCACCCTGCGTGCCCCCCGCGCGCCCGCCGCTCACCGTCCATCTTTTGCAGACATCAATAAGTTCCTGTGGATGGTGCGCATCGGCGGCAGCACGGACACGGGCCGGCACATCAAGGAGCACGACTACTACACGCCGACCGGCGAGTTCCGCGTCGACCGCGAGGGCTCCCCGGTGCTGCTCAACTGCCTGATGTACAAGATGTGCTACTATCGCTTCGGGCAGGTCTACACCGAGGCCAGTGCGTGTCCCGTGCCGCGCCGCCGCGTCCCAGCAGCCGTGGGGCCGTGGTGGCACAGCGCTGCTTTGTGTCCCCGCAGAGCGGCCGCCGGGCTACGACCGCGTGCGCAACGCTGAGATCGGGAACAAGGACTTTGAGCTGGACGTGCTGGAGGAGGCGTACACCACAGAGCACTGGCTGGTCCGGATATACAAAGTACGAGGGCGGCGTGAGCCCCAGCTCTGGAGGCGCCCCGCGCCGCCCGCCGTTACCACAGGTTTCCTCTCTTGCAGGTGAAGGATTTGGACAACCGCGGCTTGTCGCGGACGTAGAGCCCTGCGCTGCCCAGCCTTGGCCTGTGAAGCAGAAATATTATTTTTGGATTTTCTGTTTTTCTGGGGGTTGTTTTTGTTGTTGTCGTTGTCGTTTTGGTTCTTTTTTTTTTTTTTTTTTTTTATACCATTCATGAGTGCAGGAGGAGATGGGCGCCCCCACCCCTGCTGCGTGCCGGGGGGTTTTATATCACACGCAGAGCAGCCACCAAATCAAATCACGGCTTTACGGGGGTTGATTAAAGGGGAATTACCGACGGCTGCCTTTTCCTTGTCGCGCTCGGTTCGTTCCCCGTTCGGACCCGCGCGGTTCGCGGCCTTCCGGCGCTTTTGGAGGCGGGGGGTGGGGGTGGGGCCTCGGCTGCGCGCGCAGCGCGGGGCGGGGCGTGGGGCGGGGCGCGGAGCGTTGGCGGGAACGGGCGGCGCGGGCTGAGCCGTGCGGGGCGGTGCGGGATGGCCGTGCCGTTCGTGGAGGACTGGGACCTGGTGCAGACGCTGGGAGAAGGCGCCTACGGGGAGTGAGTGCGGGGGGCCGGGGGGGGGAAGTCCCGGAGCAACGCGGAGAGGCCTTTGCGTGCCGCTCTCCCCGCGTGCATCACGCGCCTCCCCGCCGGCACGGCGCGGGCACCTCGCGTGCGCACCGCTTGGCCGTCGCGGGCCGTTGCGCGGTGCTTCTGCGTGCATCTCCTGCCTTCCGCACGCCCGCTTTGTGGCCTTTGCCCAGCGCCCGCTTTGCGCCTGTTGCGTGACCGCCGCGTGCCGCTGGGCGCTCCCCGCTCGGACGCCGCGTCCTGCTCGCGCGTTGCCCGCCCGTTTTGTGCCTGCGCCGCGCACCCGCTGCGTCCCCTCTGCTTGCCAACCGCACGCCCTCCGCCTGCCCTGATGCACACCTGTGGTGCCCGGCCCCTCTCCTTCCTGGCCGTGCCCTGCAGGGTGCAGCTGGCCGTGAACCGCCGCACCGAGGAGGCCGTGGCCGTGAAGATTGTGGACATGAAGCGCGCGGCCGACTGCCCGGAGAACATCAAGAAGGAGATCTGCATCAACAAGATGCTGAACCACGAGAACGTCGTCAAGTTCTACGGGCACCGGCGCGAGGGGGCCACGCAGTACCTCTTCCTGGAGTACTGCAGCGGCGGGGAGCTCTTCGACCGCATCGGTGCGTTGCAGAATGCAAACTGCAGAATGCCTTGCAAACTGCGTTGGAACGGAGCTCCGTGTGTGGCTGGGAGCTGCGGCTCCCATCCTCACTCCTTGCTGGTTGCAGAGCCGGACATCGGGATGCCGGAGCCAGAGGCACAGCGCTTCTTCCAGCAGCTGATCGCTGGTGTGGTGAGTGCTGTGGGGCAGCGCTGAGGGAGCCGCGGTGCGCCGTGGTGTCAGCAGTGACCCCCGTCCCACCCGTAGGTGTACCTGCACAGCATGGGCATCACACACCGTGACCTCAAGCCAGAGAATCTGCTGCTGGATGAGCGAGGTGTGCTCCCCACCTCGACCTCCTGCTGCGTTTGATCACTTTAACTTCACCGTTTCTATCTGTTTTCCACCCAGACAACCTGAAGATCTCTGATTTCGGCCTGGCCACCGTCTTCAAGCACAACGGGCGCGAGCGGCTGCTGAACAAGATGTGTGGCACGCTGCCCTACGTGGCCCCCGAGCTGCTGCGGCGCCCTGAGTTCCGTGCGGAGCCCGTGGACGTGTGGGCCTGCGGCGTGGTGCTGACTGCCATGCTGGCCGGAGGTGGGCATGGGGGGCACAGGGGATGCATGGGGGGGGGACAGGTGAGGTACATAGGAGTGCACATGGGATGCGTAGGGGAGATGAGATGTGCAGGGTGGGGGTGGCACTCGTGAGAATCAAATGCCAGGTGTGGGGCAGGGCAGCGATGCCTCACGTGGGAGGTTGCAGTGGTGTTGCAGTGGATGTTTTGCACGGCGCAGAGCCGTACATCTGCACGCTGTGCACCTTGGCACATCGCGTCCTTTTGAAAGCAAACGGGAAAGGCAGCGTTCCTGCCTGCCTTTGCCAATCTCTTGTGCCACCTCTGCTGTCCCCTCTCCCATAGAGCTGCCCTGGGATCAGCCCAGCGACAGCTGCCAGGAGTACAGCGACTGGAAGGAGAGGAAGACCTACCTGGCACCCTGGAGGAAGATCGACTCCGCGCCATTAGGTATGCAGCTGGAGGCGGCGGTGCCCCCCACCACCCCACCCCTCCTACGTGCACCCCATTCCTTACAGCACTGCTGCACAAGATCCTGACCGAGAGCCCCACGGCTCGCATCACCATCCCCGACATCAAGAAGGACCGCTGGTACTGCCGGCCCCTGAAGAAGGGTAAGGGCTGTGGGGCAAAACGCGTTTCCTGCCTGAGCTGTGCGCAGTGTGGGGTTTTCCTTGTCTTGCAGGCACAAAGCGCGGCCACGTGTCCTCAGGTGGTGTCACCGAATCCCCCGGAGCCTTCCCCAAGCACATCCGCTCTGACACAGACTTCTCTCCTGTGAAGGGTGCCCTGGGGTGAGCGGGCTGCACCACACCTCCCTGCTGTCTTTCTGCAGTGCAGGTGTCCTTCTGCATTGCTACAGCTGGAACAAACCGGCTCGATGCACACACGACCCCACACCCATCCTTTCCCTACTTGTGCACGCAGAACCCTGAAGAGCTACGGCCCTCTCAGCCACCCCTCTTGTAATCTCATCTGCTTGCCTTGCAGCGAGGACAAGGCGAGTTACTCCACGTCACAGCCTGAGCCCGGCACCGGCGGCGCGCTGTGGGACAGCAGCACGGGCAGCATCGACCGCCTGGTGCAGGGCATCAGCTTCTCACAGCCTGCCTGCCCCGAGCACATGCTGCTCAACAGCCAGCTGCTCGGCACGCCAGGCTCCTCCCAGGTGCGCTCCCTTAGGATTTGGTGTGCAGCATTGCGACCTTTTAGACACGTATCTGCAGTGTTTGTAATGCCAGGATGCAACCTCGCAACCTTTGGGGTGCAGCTATGCAGTATTTCTAATCCGAAGGGGCTGCTTTGCAAAACTAGAGATGCTGCTTTGCAACGTATACCACCTTAGGTGGCAACTTTGCAACGTTTGCAATCAGGGTGCTACTTTGCCAGAGTTGGGGTGCCATTCTGCAGCATCAGACTTGGCACGTTTATAACACTTGGGATGCAACTTTGCACTTTTGATAACACTGGGGACGCAGCTTTGCAATCCCTGAAGTGTTTGGGTGCAGCTCTGCAGGGCCGGGGGCTGCTCGCGCCGTTCTGTAGCGCTATTTTAGCGTGCAGCTCGCAATGTTTTCCACGAGGGGGCGCAGCTCCTCAATACTGCACGCGGGTAGCAGGGACGCGGCGCACCTTGACGCGCCTTCGGGCTTCGGGGCCGCGGACGGCTTTGCATCCGCGGGGTGCGGGCGCAGCACTGCAGCTTTGCAGCGTTCCTGATGCGTTCTGTGCTGCAGAGCCCGTGGCAGCGCCTGGTGAAGAGGATGACGCGCTTCTTCACCAAGCTGGACGCCGACGGCTCCTACCGCAGCCTGAGGGACGTGTGTGAGAAGATGGGCTACGGCTGGAAGCAGAGCTGCACCAACCAGGTGGGGCCGGGCCGGGCGGTGCGGGGATGGGGCTGAGCCCCCCTGACGCCGTGGCCCCGCAGGTCACCATCTCCACCACGGACCGAAGGAACAACAAGCTGATCTTCAAGGTGAACCTGCTGGAGATGGAGAGCAGGATCCTGGTGGACTTCCGCCTCTCCAAGGTGGGTCTGGGGGGCACGGTGGGCACAAAGCAGCTCGCGGTGGGTGCGCGCATCGCTGCCGGGGTGTTGGGGTGCTGCTGACCGCTGGCTGCTGGCTGCTCTCCCCATGCAGGGCGACGGGTTGGAGTTCAAGCGGCATTTCCTGAAAATCAAAGGCAAACTGAGCGACGTGGTCAGCAGCCAGAAGGTGTGGCTGCCCCCACCCTGAGCCCCTCTTCCTCCTCCTCCTCGTCCTCCTCACCCCCTGGGGCTCCCATAGCCCCCAGCAGAGCTGTGCTCCCTATGGGGGCGGCCCGGCTCTGCGCCCGCTGCGGCTTTTATGGGTTCAATAAAGCTTGGGATCACAGCTCAGCTCCGTGCCATCTCAGGGGCGTTCCGGGCGCAGCGCCGCTTTGGAGCAATCAGCCCCGTGCTGTTCTGCAGCTCCGCTCGCTCTGGAACCGACTGATGGTGCAGAGGCTCCCCTTTGAGCTCTGTGGCTCCATCCACGCCCCGGAGCTGTGGGGGCAGCTCGGGGTCCTCCCCGCTCCCTGCCCTCTCAGGGCGGCAGCTGCCCCCCTCCCAGCCTCTCTAATTGCTTTTCACAGCGCTAACGAGCCCGGAGCTGCCAGGAGTTGTTAGCGCTGGAGCGAGAGGAGCGCAGGGATTAACCCAGGGCAGGGCTCCCCCCTTCCCCACCCCCCCAAAAAAGAAAAAAAGGGCATCCCCCAAATGCCACCCCGAGATGCACATCGCACCACTCAGCCCCAAACCCCCCGATCCTGCTGCTGGCTCCACTTACTGGGTTGGAAAAAGTCTCTTTCCGTTGTTTTCCCCTTTTTCCAGTGGAAGCCCCCCCTTCGGCCGAGCAATTAACGGGTCCTTTTGGGGTTTTTTAATTGCATATTTATATTGCAGCCAGGAACGAGACTCCGGCAGCGGGCGAGGGGCAGCAGGAAGACGCCGCCCCGACCCCGTGTGCTTTTCAGCCAGGATTAAGCACGGTTAATTGTCGCAGAGATCACGGATTGCAGCCGGGGGATAATTAGGCTGAACGCGGGCTTTTCTGGTTCAGTCCCCCGGGGGCTCCCGGTGGGCACAGATTTGGGTTTCCAGGCAAAAAGGAGGTTGGGAGCACCCTTAGAGTGAGGATTTTGGGGGTGGGAGCTGAGAATGGAGGGTTGCGTTGTGCAGAGCCTCTCACAGCTCATTGCAGCAGTGGGAAATCGGTGCTGTTTGCAGGAAAGGTTTCTTTACCAGGGGAAAACCTGCCCTTTGGTTCATCCTCCACAGCATTTTGCTTTGCCTGTTGTCTACCCCTGTTTTGGGGGTCACAGGGGTGTCCCATGGGTTTGAGCATCGAGCATCACTGTGGGTGATGGCGGTAAGCCTTTAGTAACCATGTAGTAACTTCAGTAAACCTGTAGTAAACCTTTTATCCCCTATACGGGGCTCTTACAGCAGGTGCAGGATTTAGGATGCTGATGTTAGGATGTAGATGCAGGTTTTAGGGTGCAGGCGCAGGACACAGGACCCAGCAGGTTCAGGATTTGGGGTGCAGAGATGGGAAAGGGAATTTAGGGTACAGATACAGGACAGGTGGCATGGAAAATGGGGTGCAGATGCTGGACACCAGGTAAAGGGTGCAGAATCAGAACATGCAACAGGGGATGCAGCAGCAGAAGCCACAGGGAGGTGCAGGACAGCAGGTGCAGGCCACAGGACAGTGAGTGCAGAGGAGGATTTGGGATGCAGATGTGGGTGCAGGACAGGGATGCTCCGTCCCCTGGGAGCCCCAGGCCGTGCGGGGCCAGGAGGTGGGAAATGGCCGTGAGCGGGGGCTGCCTTGTGCCACGCGCCCGGCCGATGCTGGGATTTCCCTGTTTGTCCCCATCTGGGCAGCAGAGCCCGGCCGCATCTGCCCACCAGATGTGATGGGGCCGCGCCTGGGGGTGGGTGAGAACCTCCCTGCCCCCCCGACCGCCGCAGCCATGGCTGAGATGGGCTGCGGATGGAGGGGCTGAGGAGAGCGATGTGGGGCAGCCTGGAGGTGTGGGTGCAGATCCGGGATCAGGCAGTCTGAGCAGCACGGGGGGTTTTGCACGGATAAAAGCTGCAAAGATCCCCCGAAACGTGGGGTCGGCCCCACAGCCGTGGGAGGGAGAAAGGAGGAAAAAGCAAAATGCTCGAAAAAGGTGAAAGCCTCCCAAACGCTGAGGTCATTTCTTGGCGAGGAAGTGGGCTCGGCTCGAAGTGCCTCCAGGTCTATTTAATATCAGCAGACACATTCCTGCGCAGGGCGGGGAGAGCGCCCGCACCCCACGGCGGCCCCGAACGCCCCAGAAACCCCCCGCAGCTCCGGGACAGCGCTGAGCAACGGCAGAAGGAGCAGAGAAATGGGACAAACGGCCCCGGGACGGTGGGAACTGAAGCTCTGAGTGGGATTTTGGGGATGGGGGGGAAAAGCGCCCACGGAGCCCCCACCGCGAGGAGCCCACGGTGCTGCGCTGGAGCAAAAAGGGGAAACCCCATTAAAAAAACGTGTCTTCCCCCCCCCCCCGTCCCACAGCCACCCTGCAGAGCTGCCAACATCCCGCACGTTCTGAGCGGTTTGGTGGCGGCGGTGTTTATTTTGCTAAACCTCACAAACCCGCAATGGGGGGGAGGGGGGGGTTGTTACTGAAAGGCTGAAACAAAAGAAGTGAAACGGGATGGGAAATGAGGTTGTGCAGAGCGGCTGCGAGCAGGGATGCCCCGAAACCAAGGTGCAAACAGTGGCAGAGGTGCCCTGCGGGGGTAAGGAGCGTTTTGGGGCATTTCTGCCACGAGGCAGTGGGGCGATGCTGAGGCCGGGGGGTTTCATGGTGCTCCCGCGTTCCTCCCGTCAGCAGGATTTACACCACAGCACCAGCAGAAATCCCAGGTCAGTGCAGCGTCGCTCCCTGCGTCCGCTGTCTGCACCGCGTGGGGCTGCGGCCAGGAGGGCTGCCTGCAGTGCGTGGGGATGCCTGCAGCCTGCAGGGATTTTTGCAGCAGTTCATGGGGATATTTGCGTCCTGTGGTGGTGCTTCAGCTTGCAGGGATGTTTGCGGAGCGCAGGGATGCTCACAACATGCGGGAATGCTTGCAGCACATGGGGATGCTTGTAGTACACAGGAATGTTTGTGTATGTGGCATGCAGGGATGTTTGCAGCGCTCTGCAGGTCCCACAGGTGCTAGCAGCAGTTCTTCAGCCTTGCCCCTTCCCCGTGCCTCAGTTTCCCCTCCCCGAGAGCAAGCACAGCGCTGGAGCTGTGGGACTGAGCTCAGTGCTGCCTGCTTCCAAACAAGGTCTGTATGTAAGGCAGGTGAAGGCTGTGAGCAGCAGCAACGTGTGCTATGGAATTTATTTTCCAAAGTGCTGACATGGGCCCTGCAGAGCCTTTTCTCCCCAGCCCATCCCCAGGCTGCAGTGGAGCTCGCTCTCCCTTTCTCACCATTGCAGCACTCAGAGGGGCTGCTGCTCGCCAGATGTGATAAGGAAAGGTTTGGCTGAAGCTTGAAAAGTGCGTGTGGGGAAGGGAGGAATAATAAAAAAAAATAAAAAAGGAGCAAAGCAAATTCCTTGGCAAATCAAAGCGTGGTGCGTGAGGAACACGGAGCATCCGTCCTGATAAGGGATGAGGGCTGTGGGAGGAGGGGAGGCCGCGCTGGGAGCCACCCAGGGCTGCTGGCTGGGTCAGGGAAGCGCCCGCCCTGCAGCCCAGGCTGTGCCTCAGTTTCCCCACCCTGTGACTGCTGCAAAGGGTTAAAGCTCAGCGGGTAAAATACCTTGGAGGGGTTAAACAGGGCGATTTTTCTGCTGGGTTTTATCCAAAACATATGTTTTTGCCACTATTCGAGTTATCTGGGATATTTCCTGCGTGTTTGCTCCTATGGCAACCGGCCCAGCATGAAAGACCTATTTACTGGGCCCTGGGATAAGGCAGGGCCATGTGTTGTCAATTTGGAAGGCTCCTTCCCCTCCAATCTGTCTCCAGCCCCCCGGCTCGTCCAGGGAGAGGCAGCGGGTGGGGGTGGGATGGGCTCTGCAGGGTGGGTTGGAGGCCCATCAGAGAGAGGTTGAGTTGAGGTTCCTTCACGGTTGCTTTGAGGTTCTTCAGGAGCTACAGATGGACACAAGCAAGCTGTAACATTGGGGTGAGGTCCTTTGGGGAGGGAGAGATGGGCACACGTAACCTGAAACACTGCTTTGGTGTCCATCAAGGGACGTAAGGATGAATGCAAGCAAGCTACAACCCTGTGTGGAAGTCCTTCGGGGGTTGGGGATGGAGACAAGCGCCTACGTAGATCCTTCAGGGAGGCCAATGGACATCAGTTACCTAAGACATTGGCTTGACACCCATCTGAGAGCTGAGGACTGACATAAGTGACCTACACCACCGCTCTGAGGTCCTTCAGGAGCAAAAGATGGAGCCAAAGGGCCTTCAATGTCAGTCTGAGGTCCACTGGGGATACGGGGATGGAGGCAAGCAACCCACACCACTGCTCTGAGGGCTGCCTGAGAGACTGGAGATGGGGCTGGGGACAAAATGGCTCCAGTGCAGGTGTGGGGTGTCACCAGGAGGCACAGTGGGAAGCAGGGCTGGTGCCAAGCAACCCGGCATCCATCGCCTGCCACCAAGGCTCACCCAGGCATGGGGCAGGAGGGTCCTGGGGGGAGTGAAGACTCCTCAGATCCTCGAAGCTGCCACGAGGTCTGATCCCCCTTCAGCACGTCTGGACTTCTTTTGGGGTCACCCCAGTGCCCCAAGAGCCCAGGGCTGCCTGGCAGCACTCTGTGCTCCCTTGCGGGCAGCTGCAGCCAGCAGGACCAGATGCAGTGGGACAGAGGAGCTGCGGAATGCTTCACCCCCCAGCACTCCCACACTGGCATTTCTGATGAAAAAGCCCAAATAGATGATAATTTTTTCCTCCCCCACGTTTTGCAGGACCCTCCCTCCCTCCCTCCCTGCCACCGGCCGCTCAGCGCTGCCTCACCGTATTTCTTTTTAACACACACACAAAAATAAAGGCTTTCGGCCAAAATAAACCTTCTCTATGAAAATGTGCGCCTGGGTCAAAAAGCCACTTTGCACTGGGAAAAAAGAAAAAAGAAAAAAAGTGAAAAGCAAAGAAAACCCTTAAGTGCACGGCTGGCAAAGCTCCGAGGGAGATACGATTATGCTGTGATATCACTTGCAGAGTGGTGCAGCGGGGGAAAGGATGGAGGAACACAGCGAGCCCCGAAGCAGAGCGGGTGGACAGGAGCTGCTCCCCGCGCCGCCAGCCCTGCTCTCACCGCGCTCGTTTCCAGCACGCAGGTTGGCCGAGGATGGAGGCGCCCTCGGGGGGGGGCGGCGCTCCCTCGCGATGCTCGCAGGCTGCGCATCCCCTTCCAAAAATCTGCCTTATCCCCCACCAAGCTGGCTGGGGAGATGAGGAAATTGCCTCCTTTCCCGTTTCCCCAGCCCCGGAGGAGACAAGCGATCGTTTGAAGGCGGCTCTTCATTTCCTGCCCCGCGCTTCAAAGCGCTGATGGCCGACGGGGGGGTGCGGGGGGTTGGGGCATCGCACGTGGCCGCGGCTCCCCGGGCGACGGCGGGTCCGGCGGAGCAGAACTCTGCCAAGGCAAACATTGGCTTCAGAAGGAGTTTTATCTCTTCCTTTTTTTTTCCTAAAAACGCCAAGTTTTTGCTCACTTGAGGAGGAAAGCTGGCTTTGCTTTGTTTCCATCCCGGCTCTGTTTTTGCAGCAGGACCACGGGGCAGGTGCAAAGGGGTTTTCAGACGCTCTGCTTTTGCCCTCAACCCTGTTGGGCTGTAGGAGGGCCCCCGTGCCCCCCCGCATGCCCCCCATGTCCCATCGTTCACCCCTAGAGATGATGGAACGCAGCGTGTTGGGAGGGGGCTGTGCTCAGCAGGGGCTGCGGCAGAGCAGGGAATTCCCTGTGCCTGGTGTGGGCCAGCAGCAGAGCCTGGGGCACGGCGAGGTGTCGGAGCTCTTCCCTGCCCTTCCTCCTCCTCTTTCTCCTCTTTCTGCTTCTCCTCCATCCCCCCTTCCTTCTCCATCTCCATTTCCATCATCCCCTCTCACCACCTCCTCCTTATCTTTGTCTCTTCTCTCCTCATCTCTCTCCTCCTCTCCTTACCTTGTCTCATCTCCTCACCTTCCCTTCCCACGCTGCTCCCATCCGACCCCCCCACACCTCCCACCCGCTCTGCTCCACGCTCCTTTCCCCTCTTGTTGAGCTCCATCAGCTGATGCCACCCAACACCACTTCCACAGATGAACAGCCCAGGGACCACCCCAGGCAGGAGAAGACCCCCACATGGAGACCCGTTGCATCCCAGGGGCTGCCTGCGACGCATTGGGCAGCGAAGCCCCGATAAATCCTGCGGCAGCAGCGCTCTGAGAGCAGCTGTGTTTTTCTAGGCATCAGCGATGTGACTGATAGGGTTTTACTGCTACCACAGAAGCTGTTCACACGTAAATGTTACACGAGGGTTTTACAGACTTTTCTGTCCCTGATATTGACCTTAATGTGGCTAAAGAGGACTTGAAAGGTGATGTGTTTCAGACCAAAAGCTCTCACTGGCAGGAAAATGCACCGGGTGTCAGATGCTTAAAAAGCAGAGAAAGATGGAAGCCACAAACTCTGTGACCCTGCAGTCTTCACCTGTCCCCCAACAGCCCGTCCGCCCAGTAAGGCCAGGATCAGGCTGAGCCTTCCCAGCAGTGCCCCTTAACCCTCTGTGCTGGAGCCCCTCAAGAGGTGACTGGGAATGTGGGGACAAGTAGAGCGGGATGGGGAGCTGGGGACCAGGACAAGGTGATGGAAATTGGGATGAAGCGCCTGGTGAGGACTGGGACAAGGGAACCAGGATGGTGACTGGGAGGAGATGCCCATTAGGGACTGGGCTGAGTTGATGTGGACTGGGACAGGGGGATGGGGACCAGGATGAGATACTAAGGGGAACCAAAGCAAGATATCTGCTGGGGATGGAGTGATGGGGACCAGGACAAGATATTGGCTGGGAAAGGTATGAAGGGGTGAGGGGACAGGAGGACAAGGCAGAGTGGGGACAGAGTGACAAGGACTGGGATCCACTGGGGACCAGGCCAGGGCAACGCGGAGCGTCTCCGACCCTCAGCCTCCCACGCTGACCCCGCATCTACCGCCCACCCCCACCTGCCGGTCCCTCCTCCCCCTCCCCGCTGCCCCCCAGTCCCCATCCCGGCCCGCAGTGCCCCGAGGACACCGCTGTGGGGCCGCGCAGCTCCCGCGGAGTGGGAGCGAGGAGGGTTGGAGCGCGGGGCGCTGCCGGCTCAATGGCGGGGCCTCGCTCCCACGAGTGCATGAAAGGCCCCCTGTCCAAACGGCATTAGACGCGCTGCGGAGGCTCATTCCCGATCGGTCACGCTCCGAGGCGCAGCTGCAGCCCCCGGCCGCGGGAGCCGAGGATGCGCCGGGGCTTTGTTTGGGCGGCCCCGCTCCCGGGAACCGTGACAGGACGATCGGATTACGGAGCAGCCGGAGAAAAGTCGCCCTCGCTGTGAGCAGAGGGGGAACGCGGCCCCCGCCCCGCCGAACGCTGAGCTACCTGCCTGCTGCCATCGGGGTGGAACAAAGCCGGCCCCAAGTGCCGGGCTGGGCTGGGAGGGGTTGGGTAACGGCCCGTTAATGACGGCTCGCCGCCCTTCTGCCGGATGGGGGTGTAGCATGCAGTGGGGAAGGGCCAGAAGGGGTCAACGTGGAACAGAGACCCCCAAGAGGAGACGGCTTTCGTGGCCCCAGCTGCGGTGTGGGGCAGAGCAGGTGCCCCCGTTGCCCATCTTCGGGATGCCAGCATGGGGCACTGCGAGATGCAAGAGCCAAACCCCAGAAGGGCGCACGGGGGGCAACGCTCGACCAGGAGGAAAGGCCGCCCTGAGGAAGCTGAGCAACGGGAAAAGGTGACAGCAGCACGGCCCGGCGGCCGGGTCAGCAGCAAGAGGGGCAGCGCCGAGGTTGGGCCGCCGAAGCCGCCCAAACCTGGCGAGAACCCGCAGAGGTTGCTGGGTCACGGCCTTTCTGTCCCCACCGGGCCGGTTACGAACCGCCGCCAGACAAAGCCAGCAGCCCGCAGCCCGGTGCTGCCATTTGCATCTTTGCAGAAGGGATTAGCGGAGCCCCGTCGTCCGGGTGTCACTCGGCGCCTTTGAAAGCAGATGACTTCATCCGCTTTCATGGCCCTGCCGCCTTCCAGTAATTAGATTTGCTCCCGACGACAGCAGCGGGGGTGAAGATGCCGGCCAAATTTTGCTCCCCTCTCGCGAGCAGTTTGGTTGTGGGTCGGCGATGGTCCCGCTGCAGGAAACCCCAAAACACGGCAGGCGCTGTGCTGGGCGCGGGGCACACGGAGCCGCGTCGGGTCCCCGCACGGCGCTCGCGCTGCAGCCACGCGTGCAAAGCAGCAGCGTCACCTCCGGAGCTGCTGCGTCACTGCGAGGATTTGGAAACGGCGCTGCCCGGAGATGCTGCAGCTACGCATCTTCGTGCACGGCCCTGAAAGTCCCCCGGGCCCCTCCGGCGTTAATTCACTCAGCGCACCGCTAACGGGCGTAGCTTGTCCCTAATGAGCAGCTCATTTGAATCCATGCAAAGTACCAGAGAGCATGGAGACATGCTAATTAAAGTGACTGCTGCTCCGTAATTAAGAGGCAATTCCCCCCCCAAAGAGGGCTTTCTCATGCAAATACCGCCCGCTTTGGGTGATGTAAGGGCTGCGGCGGCAGCTGGGTCTCCCTAATGGGCTCAGGGGGCATCGATGTGGCAAAGCGGAAGAAAAGGAGCAAATTTCACCACTCCCCGCCCAATCCTCCTCCTGCGGGGGCTGCTGGGGGCGGCGGGGGCACAACGGCACGCGGCGAACCCACCGGGCTGCTTCCGAGCTCAGCCCTGCACTTCCCTGTTGTTTTTCCCCCGCAAAGAGTAATTATCCCCTCTGGATGCCGAGAGCCCTGCTCGGTTTTGTTTTCAAATCCTGGCGTGATCGCAGCGTGACGAAGCGCATCTGGTTTTTATACGAGTGGGAAATGCTTTCTAATAATCTCTGCCACAGCTTAAATAATGGGAACCTGGAGGCATCCCGGCAACGGCGCTGCGGGACGAAACGGCGCGACTGCATCCAGTGCTTGGGCTGCGCCCAGTGCTCACCTTGTCCTAGGGCTGACTTTGTTCCCAAACAGTTCTTTATTAGAGGGCTGCTGCTAGAAGGGCCATCTTCCTCTGGGGCCATCATCTTCCATTGGGGCCCATCACAAACAACTTCCACCATGGACATCTCTCACCACGGCCACCTTCCACTGGGGACATCTGCCATCAGGGACACCTTCCACCCATCAGGGATGTCATCTTTCATCACAGCCATTTCCTACCATGGCCATCTGCTATCAGGGCCATCTCCATCCCCTTTACAGAGCTATTCTCCAGTTCCATCCCTTGGAGCAGACGACAGCCATGGTCCCCCCATGTCCCTGCCCACACAAGGCACACATGTGAGCAGCGTTCCTCCCCCGCTCTGGCAGTCTGGGGACACGGAGTGCTTTTCCTCATTTCTCCCTTTTTGCACTTGTGGAAATAATGACGTCCTGCAGGAAACCTCTGCAGGGACAAAATTAGGGCTGGTAAACACCGGGTAGCGGAGCCCGCTGGCCTGCTGGGTTTGCCCAAAGACCCACAGACTGAGAGGCCCTTTGACGGGAAGCCCTTCGTGGGCTCCAATCCCATCCCCACGCAGCCATCAGCACAGCTGGGCCGGGAGGGATGGAGAGCCGGGGCTGGGGAGCAGCGCGGGAGCCGGGACGCCCCACTCCGGAGTTTAATTCCAAAGATTAGGTCTAATGCTGGCAATTTAGCAAGCTGTTAATATTAAATTACGCTGCAAATGATGGGAGCTTCCCGGATGCTTAATATGATCTTCTTGCGGTTTGCGTTTGGACGCGCTCCAAGCCCAGATAAGCCCACTTTTGTTGGTTTTAGCACTGTCTGCCCAAGCAGAGGTTTTTTTCCCCGCTGTTATCAGTTGGAGGATCGCGCGCAGAGCTTGTGTGCAGCGTGCAGGAGCGCCTCCAGCCCCGCGCTCTGGAAAGGCTCAAACGACTCCCCCCGTCCTGCCCTGCAGCTCCGTGCCTTCGTGCCGCTTGAAGGGCCGCGGGGGCAGAGGTGAGCCGCGCAGCAGAGCGGCGTGCAGCAGGTCCTGCGGGTGCGTGAACAGCCTTGGATTGCAAAACCCTCTGCACGAGGGAATGCAGATGTGTGGGTAATGTTTGCACGGGGGAAGTTTGCGCAGCGCTCAGGCACGCATTTTCATGCAAACAAGCTCTCGCTCGCGTGGGGCGCAGAGAGGTGAGCGGTGCACGGAGGTTTGCGCGCGCACAGCTATTGCACGGCGCTCAGGAATGCACGTCTCACGTTCGCGCGAAGCTCCCGATGGGGCACGCGGACACGCAGCGCACGGCCAGAGCCCACAGGTGACGCTCACGCGCACAGCCGTTGCACGGCGCTCGGGAACGCGGCTTCACGTCGCAGCCGAGCGGGGCGCGCAGTGCGCAGCGGTCGCTCAGTCACGGCCGCTCGCGGCAGCAAAACGCCCCGCTTGCACAGGGAAATTTTGCACGGGGAAAAGTCTCACGAGCGAAGCCGCGCCTCGTGCACGCGCCCCGCGCGCCGCCCCTCCCGCTCAGCCACCCGCGGGCGCGCGCGCCCCTCCCACCCCAGCACCGCGCGCGCCCCGCGCCCCGCCCCCTCCCTCTTAAAGGGCCCGCGCCCGCCGCCCCGCTTCCTCCCGCGGGGGCCTCCGCCGCGCTCCCCCCGCTCCTCCGGCCCTTGGTACGCTCCGCGGGGCGGGGGCGGCGGGCGGCGGGGCTCGCGGGAGCGGGCGGGAGGCGCCCGGCCGGGTCGCCCGCCCCGCCTGCAGGCAGCGGGGCCGGGGCCGCTTCCCTGCGGGCTGGGGGACGCGGGAGCTGCGTTTCCCGGCTGGATGCGGCCGCCGGCAGCCGGGCGCGGCGTGACTCCTTGCGGGCTGCCCGCGTGCGCGCGGCGCGCCGCTCGCCTCGCACCCCCGGCACGAGCCGCCGAGCCCCGAACGGCGGCGCTGAGCGGAGCTGTCAGCCCCGGAGCGGTGAGTGCTGCGGCCGCGGGGGGTTTTGCGCCGCTCGGCCCGAGCCCCGCTCGTTAACGCGCGCGCCGACCCCGGCCCTGTGACAGCGAGCCGCTCCGCTTCGCCTCTCGCTCGCGCCGCCTCTCCGTTCCGCTCCCGCTTTGCTCTCTTGCTTGCGGCTGCAGGCCGGGCGTCATCGCTGCACGAGGCAGGTTGAGCGCTCCTCGCGATCCTCGCCTGCTGCAAAGCCGCTTCCCGACAACTGCCGGTGCTGCTCTGCCCAACCAACTCATTAAGACGGAAAGGTGCTTTTGCAATTAGTGGCGGCTGAGCTGTGGAAGCTCTCGGCTCGCGTGAGGCGGTGTGAATCCTTACCTTTTTGATCCGGTTGACTGTGACCTGCGTGCTTTTCTTTTAGCAAACCAAACGCGCGCTGCTCGTGAGATTGAAGCCAACGCGCTGCGTTTTTGGAGGCTGCCTCGGGGAGAGCCCGATATACACAGCAATAAAAAGGGGAATGTGCATTTTTCCAGTAATCCCCTCCAAAACAAGAGGGAAGGCTCTGAGCAGATGGGCACAGCGGTGCTGCGGCCCCTGGAGCTGCTCGGTGCTGTTGGGGTCTCTCGGGCTGCTCGGTGGGATCGCCTCTCGGCGCTGCGCTGTTGTGACTCCGAGCTCTGGATGAGGGCAGCCCCGCTTGGAGAGGGATTAGCGATTCACACCAGGGTGAGCCTGGAGCTTTGTTACCGGGATTAACGCGATTTACACCCTTAAGCTGCTTGTAAGCGGCCGTGTCGGGGTGGGTGCTCTGCTCCCCTCCCGTGCGCCATGCGGGGCACCCCGGGCTCTGCTGCCCCGTGGGTTTCCATCGCCCTCCTCCTTGTGAGCACCGTTCTGGTGTTCCACCAAACTCGTTGGGTCGGTGCACCCTGTGTGCTCCTCTGCTGGGGCTCAGTGCTCCTTAATGTGGTGTTTCTTACCTCCAAAAGCAAGGAAAGATGTCAGGAGGGGCCGTAGTGCTGCAGGGCAAACCCCAGCAGTGCTTTCGCCATCCCGAGGTGTGCTGTCAGCCCATAAACTGGGGCTCGTGCTTACTTTGGCACGGCCATGTGCCAGAGGAATAAGGCAGCTGTGCTCAGACTTCAGGTGATGTCACTTGAGGATTTTAACTGTCAAAGCTTAGAAACACACTTACTTGTTTAAAGCCTGCTTCTGCAGATGTGGAAACAGTGAAGCACAGCGATGGATTGGCTCCACGGGCACACAGCGCTGGTGTTCCTCATCCCACCACCCCTCCGCAGTGCCTGCACAGGCCTCGGCTGTTGTGGGAGCCCTGCTGGGAGCTGCGGCTGCTCAGGGTGCCGTCCTGCTCTGCTCACCACCATCAACGTAAGGACAGCAGAGCTTCAGCTTCCAAAACCGAACTGAGAAGAGAGAGATGGTTAAGTCCTATCAGGATGAAGCTATTTTGTAACTCAGTGTGGATTTGGGGCGTTTTTGGTTTCTCATGCAGAGCCGGGTGTCTCTGATCTGCAGCCTGCAGTGTTCTCAGGCACGCAGCCATCTGCGCAGCTGTATGAAGATGCATTCTGTTTCACTGGTTTGATTTGGCTTGGCGCAGCTCCACGGTGCCCATCCTGGGGCTGCTGCTGTGTCTGTGTGACAGCTGCGGGTTCTGCTGCTCCTGGATGCGGTTCCAGAGAGGCTCAGAGCTGCGCTGGGTTTGATGTTCTCAGGGAGCCCCAGCACTGAGCTTGCAGCTTTCCCACTTGCTGCAGTATTTCTGTGGTTTTTAATGCTGTGAGATGAACCGTCCTGTAACTAGAAGTGTTTTTTAATAACAACCCGAGGTCTGCAGTGCGTTTTCTTTGTTTGGAGCCCTCAGTCTTTTCTCAGCCTCCCTCCTTTGACTTTTTCCTCTCACTGACACGCACACACGTTCAGATACAGACGGTGTTTGAGCCCCTCTAAGAGCAGAGGAGAGCTGGCAGAAGCTGTTTGGGAATCTCACAGCTGAGTCGTGCAGCCAATGCAGTCAGTGCTGTTGTGTGGAGGGGAGCTGCTCAGGTTCCTCTCTCGATGGAAACCTCCTGCTTTCCTATCAGTTCAGACTCTCCAGGCTGGCACCAGGCTGTTCTCTGTGCACTGCTGCTGTTGCAGTCTGGTGGCTCAGCTGGCAGCTCTGCTCCCCAGGAGCGTTCCCAGCTGCATGGGAACGATTCACCCCGAGTGCTGTTGTCTGTAGCAGTTCTGCAGTGCAACATCTGACAAGTTTCCAGAGCTGCGTTCCCAGCACTGCCTGAACTTGCTGTTGTCTCTCCCTCTTTCTCCAGGGAGAGATCCTCCCTCTTCCCATCCCAACCCCTACGGTCTCCTCCGCAAGCTCAGCACGAAGGCTCTCTGCTAACGAGAGCAGTCTCCAATTACCCATCTCAAGAATTCCTGGAATAGATAGCTGCCTGTGTATGTGCACGCTGCTTTTTTCTGGGTGTTCTTCCAGCAGTTTCCTTGTAGATGGCTCCCTGCGTCTTCCAGGGCTGTGTCTCACACGGTTCTGCTCAGCCCCATCCTGGTGCTGTGCTGATGGTCCTGCAGCAGTTTGACGAGCCGTGTGCTCAGCACTGCCTGCACCACCTGCCTTTCCCATTAAGCCCTCGCTCTTCCGATGTGAGAAATCTCTGCTGCCTTCCAACAGAAGGGAAAACGATCACACAAGCTGGGCTGTATTTCCATCTCTCATCTCTGTGAGCTGCTGGAGCTCTCCCACCACCCGGGGGCTCAGAGCAGAGGGTGCATGGCTGGTGCCCTGGGGATGCTGCTGGGTGGGTTCACTGCTCAGAAGGGTGCCCCAAATTTTCTGATGGCTGTGGTGGCTGCAGGGGGGGGCGCAGCCCCTTTTGGCAGCAGCCAGTTTTAAATGAGCTTAACTGGCTCATAAAGCTGCGCTCTCATGGTGTAGCTGAGCTAAGTGTTGCGGAGGGGAAAGGCTTTGCTGTTCCCCCATACTTTGCCCCATAAACCATTCAGCTCACTGAAACAGTAAGGGGGGGAAGGCTAACAGAAATGAAAAAGAAGTGGTAAATCCCCTGATGAGCAGCAGGAGATAAGCCCCCTCTGTTGGAGTGTTTCTTGGTCCTGCCTGGCAGCTGGGGGCGATGCTGGGGGAGCAGAGCGTGCTGGGCTGTGAGACCGAGCTGCTGCAGGAACGTGAAACCGCCCCCGGCCTCACCTGTCTGTCTGATCACGCCTCTGATTTATGGGCTGGATTTTGCTGTTTAGTTTTCCCCACAGACTTCAACCATTGTATCTGATAATGAACCGAGTGGTTGAGCCTTATTTGTTTAATTCAAAGGCAAGTTTAATGTTTCCTACCTCGGAGTGGTACAAAGTCTGCGCGCTGGGTTTTCCTCGCAGCAAATCTACAAATACCGAAGCAGAGCAGAGGAGGGGAAGGGCTGCAGCGGGAATTGGGCCGTGATGGTGCACAGCGCAGTGCTGCTGCACCAAGCTGAGCTCAAACAAAGGGGCTGTGTGCTCTGGGAAGGGCTGGGCACCACCAGCTGGTGGCTGTGGGCTGTGCTGCCCTGCTCGTCCTACAGATGCTGCCCCTTCCCTACCTCTGCTGTCCCAGGGAGGGCTGCAGCAGCTCCCGTTCCTCTTGCAGTGCCCTTGGATGTGTGCTGGCACTGCTGGGCGGCAGCCTGCTCTGATGCAGTTGGAGATGCTGTGGTTCCTACGAGTGGATGCTATGAGGGGTTTCCCTCCCTCGGCTCTCAGCTGGCAGAGAAGACATCCATGTGGCTGACAAGGAAAGGCTTCTCACTGATGTGCTGGTGCAGGAGGTGACCCCTGCGAGTGCTCCTCGTTGAGGACGTGGCCGTCATGGGGAACTGCACCAAGAGTGGAGGAAGTTGGTGACCACAAACCACAGGAGTGTTTTGGGGTTTCTGATCCCCTCTGGACCCGAGCGGGGCTCTCCCCACTACAGTCCCTGTTGCGAGGTGGTGTTTTTTCTGTTCTTGTTTCCCTTCTTGCTTGCTGTTTGTTAAGAGCTGATAGATCAGCCCAAATAAGGGTATGAGAGAAGCTGGAGGTTCTCAGGAGGATCCACAGACAGTCAGTACATGACTTGTTGCCTTTATCTCTGAGATCAGGAGATTCTTTTGCAGTGATGGATTAATCCACTCCTGAGTGAATAATATAACCAAGAACAAGCAGGAGCCAGCGCTCCAAACAGATGATGTGTTTAATAGTGCGTGCCTCTCCTCCCCCACCGAACTGCGTCTGTCTTCGCCGTCTCATTCTGCGGGGCCCGCTGAAATCCCAGCGCGTACGGAAGGGGGGGAAGGCTTGGGGCCGTGTCAGATGTCTGCAGGTGGGTGAGGGTTGGGAGCTGCCTGCAGCCCCGTCTCAGGGAGCAGCGCTCGCTGTCGTGGCAGTGGCGTTGCTTTGCTTTGGGCCCCGTGGGGACGTGGTGGCCTCGAGCGCTGCAGCACCCAGCGGAGTTCCTGGGTGCCCTGGGCTGCGCAGGCTGGGTGCTGAGGCGGTGATGGATCGTGGCTGTGCTCCGCTGCCTGCAGCAGCAGCGCCGCGTGGCTTCCGCCCCTTTCCCCCGCAGAACGCAGCTCTCGCATTGCAGCCACGCTGACGGAAGGCCAGGCCCGGCTCTGCGTGCTGTTTGCTGAGGACTGTTACTTTTAAGGAACTGTTTTGCCTGCAGTCGCTTCAGGAGCCCTTTGTTTCTCAGCAGCCTTCCATCCGTGCGTGTTGGCGGGGCACGGAGGCTGATTGCCTCAATACCTTGCAGTGACATCGCAGCCCGGAGGTTGGAGCCTCCTCTAATGAAATGTGAGCTGAGGAGGAAAACCCCGAGGGTTTCTTGGAACAGAAGATGTTTTCTGTTCTTGCCACTAATCTTTGTTGCCGAATGAAATTGGAATGTATACTTCAAATCTTTGTAAGGGTGTAGAAGGAAGCTGGCAACGGATGTAATCAGAAATGTTATTACCAAAACTCTCAAAATATGTTGAAATTTTGGGCCCGATGGTATAATTTTAAATTCAGATACTCAGACTGAGGCGCTTCCCATTGCTGTGCCTGTTGGGAGCGGGCAGAGAGGAGCCCAGGGGGGGATAATGGATGGTGGGTGCTGGGGGAGGAGGGCCGGCGGCTGTGTGGCCCCACGCATTGAGTCTGTGCAGCGCTGGAAGTCGTCACAGAAGCAGATCTCCGATGAATTTAGTGCTCGCAGTAATTCGAGGTGCAGCCCTCTGGGTTATGGACTTCTGAGCACTTGAAAAACGGTCGAGTTTCCAAGCTGGCATTTTTTTAATTAGTGCATTTGTCACCGCTTATATATGTAGGCTGCCACACGTGGAGAACGTGGTGGAGGCAAACGAAGCTGCAGTTGCTGTGGGTTGCAGTTCTGCTCCGGTCCCGGTGCTGGGCGCGAGCCGCTCCGCTGCGCTCCTGTGGGCTGCAGGAGGAGCTGGCAGTGACCTTCACCCCGCGCCCTTTCCTTGTCTGGTAGGTGGCAGGTTGAGGACGCAGAAGAAGCCGAAGCCCTTCTCTGAGCCGGAGGTGTGAAGCTGTTTATTTTCACTCTGGAAATGTATATATTGCAGGAGGCAGATGCTCGCCTGCTTAACCTAAGCATTCACGACTTATCTGGGGTCTGGCAAGTGTACAAGTGTTGTCCTTTCTAATCCCCAACTATTAAAAAGTCCAGGCACCTTTCTCTGGCTGAGTCTGAGACTGCTTAAAAACACAAAGAGGAGCCAACAGAAAGAGCTCTTGCTCTCCTTGCCAAGTTTAAATGAAGACTAATGCCGCGGTGCTCCTTAATCTTGTTTTTCTTGCTACGGGATGGATGCTGACGTGGGGTGGGATCGGTCCTGGCTGCAGTTATCTGCTGAGCTCGGCGCCGAGCTGTGCGAGGAGGAAAGCAACAATCTGGAGGGAAGAGAGTCAGAACTGTTCGACTGCTCTGCTCTTATGCATAATCCTGTTTTTATTCACTCTCCACCAGCAGTGAATTCTGAAGGGTGAGTGAGAGCCTGCAGTAACGCTCCCCGCACCTCCCATATCCTGCAGCCATGAGTTCACAGGCTCCTAATTGCCGATGATGTCAGACAGCAGTCGATGGGGTTGCTATAAATTCTGGCTGCAGGTGTGGATTTAATAGTCGTGCTTCCCTTTAAGGGATCATGGATAGCATGGATCCTGCAAGTTCCAACAGACTGAGTTGGACGTGGGGGCACGGAGAGCTGCTTGCTGTTCTTCGGGGCTGTTGCTGCCGAGGGACGAGGTGTCAGCGCTCATTGCAGCCACCTCAGAAATGAGCCTGCTGTCTGCAGGGGCTCTTCTTGGGAACTTTTCTGCTCCCCAGCTGGGCAGGCCCTGCAGTGTGTGCTGCATGCAGTGTGTTTGGACGTGAGCTCCCTTGTCGGAGAACCTGTACGGCTTGGCTTGTAGGACAGGGCAGCCCTGCAGTTCTTGTCCTTTTTAAAGTTGTGCTTGGCCCTGGTTATAGCAACTGGAGAGCTAACAAGCAAGGAGCTATCAGAGATGCTCATCAAGAACAGCCAGCCCTGTGAGTCCCCTTGCTCACTGGGGAGGGCTGTGCCTCACTTGGAGTTGTGTTTACTACATTTTCCCAAACTTATCACGTTCTTGCAGTTTAAAGATACTGGGAAGGTGCTCTGCATGTTGGCCTGAGGCTTCATGGCATTGGGGTGCAGCGTTCCCTCTATGGTTGTTTGTCTCCTCCCGCTCAGTGCTGTGCTCCCCTCTCTGCCCGTGTGGTGGGTGCTGCAGGTGGGGGATGCGCCGTGCCCTGGAGGAAGGTGCTGGGCTGAAGCGGTTGTGAAATGCTGTGCTCAATGAGGTCACTTGGCTGGAAATCAGAAGATCCAATCGGTGGTGCTGGAAGAATGGGGAGCACTGCCAGCAGCCGGGGAGAGCACAGCAGTGAGCTGCAGGAATGGGGATGGGAGCGGGAAGGGGCGAGGGCCGTTTGGGACTGTTCCACTAATGGTGCCTCTGGGTCCCTCGGGGTCTAAAAGCCCCTAGTTAGGCATTTAGGGATAATTGCAGCCGAGCAGAGCTGTACATTAGGCTAATGCTCCATTCCTTTTCTTCCCCCCGAGGCCAGAAGCTCAAATCCATACCCACTTCATTAGCGTGGCAGCGGGGGGCTGTCAGCCCTTTGCTTTGAGGTTCCTGCTGAAGCCCAGCGCCTCGCGTCGCATCCCGGCGGTCCCAGCGGGCGCCTCTGTGCCAGCAGGGCTGAGCTCTGCGAGAGCAGCGCAGCACACAAACCGTTAACTTTTCTTCACTCCGCTCACAAATCCATTTCTGCAGCCGATGCCAAAGCGTGCGTGCTTCTATCAAGACCATATGTACGCCAAGACTGAGGTTTTAAAGTCAAGGTGTTTTTGAAATATTGGAGTGCAAATTAAGTATCTGAGTAATCTTAACTGTCTTCTCGAAAAAATTCGCTATCAGCTTCACTTATTACTCAAAGGATTAATGGAAAGCTAAACTTTGATCCGTGTCCAACAGCTGATACCAGCCGTGAGGCTTCCCAGGCCTGAGAGCAGCTCAGAGGAATCTGGCGGCGCTGCTCCATCTGCACGCCGGCTCTGGGGCCGATGTGGGTTTTGTTCCCAGCCCTTAATGCCTTCTCCTGTCACTTCTGTCCCGTGGCACCAAACGCTGCCTGGAGGGGCTGATGTTGCACAGGGCACTGCGGGATGCAGCCCCTGCCCTGCGCTGCCCACATCCCTGCCTCCCTCATCCTCAGCGCTCCGTCCGCCCGGAGGCAGAAGCGCATCCCTGTGTGGCTTAGAAAGGATGGAGGCTGCAGGGCGTCCCGACGAGCAGCTCTGCTGTGGCACAGCTCAGCTGGGCGCCGAGCTCTGCGCTGCCCTTCGGTTTCTGCTGCTGCCCTGAGCGCATTCTCTGATCCTTTTCCCCAGCGAATCCCGGTGTGGTTTTCCCTCTTGGGCTGAAGTGTGCTTTGGGATGCAGGGAGTGCTGGGCTGGTTGCTCAGGGCTCAGCATTCACAGAAGCACCTTTGGAGTGCAGAACTTTATTACTGTGACTCTTGCAGCCCCGTCTTTGGCGATGCTGTAATTCCTGGTGATGGTGTTTGAACAAAACCCCAACCCTTATGTAAATGCCTGATTGCTTATCTCCATCGCTCGGCTTCCTGCAATTTAGTAACGCAGAAACTGCAGTTTCAGTGCTCGGGGTGGAGAGAGTAAAATGGGAGCACTTCTTTTTTTTGACACGAGCTGTGACTGCAGCACGGCTCCTCGGTGTTGGGGTCTCCTCTTGGAGAGCGTAATTAGGAACACATTGATTCTTATTGCAGCTGGCAGCTGCTCACTATTGCCTTTTTCAGCTTCTGACCCCCATAGTCCCGCTGACCTTTCCTGGGGTTAGTCGTGGGCCCTTTGCATTGTGATGGGCTAGAAGTGGCTCATGTGGAGTTGATTATTTCCTTGCTTGTCTGGCCTTTTTGGTGCCATAACTCCAAGTCACTTCCATTTTCTTCCCCTGCTTTTGGCTGACCACAGTGAAAGGAAATGCTTTTGCTGGCGACAGGATCAGTTTGCATGCTTGACTGCCTCGATTGAGACCCTGAAAAGGGGGGAGGGGGAGGGTAATGAACACTGTAGGTGCTGCATTTGCTTTTTAAAGGCTGATGCTAATGATTGAGAGATCATTAAGCATTCATAAAAATGGCGCTGGGGCAGCTTGGGATCCTTCTGGGTGCCCTCAGCCCTGTGTGCAGAGCGGTGTGTGCAGTGTGTGTGCAATGTGTGTGCAGTGTGTGTGCAGTGTGGGCACAGTGTGTGTGCAGTGTGTGTGCAGTGTGTGTGCAATGTGTGTGCAGTGTGTGTGTGTGCAGTGTGTGTGCAGTGTGTGCAGTGTGTGTGCAGTGTGTGTGTGTGTGTGTGCAGTGTGTGTGCAATGTGTGTGCAGTGTGTGTGCATGTGTGTGTGCAGTGTGTGTGCAGTGTGTGTGCAGTGTGTGTGTGCAGTGTGTGCAGTGTGTGTGTGTGTGTGTGCAGTGTGTGTGCAGTGTGTGTGCAGTGTGTGTGCTGTGTGTGTGCTGTGTGTGTGCTGTGTGTGCAGTGACAGCCGTCTGCTCTCCACGCCGTGCCACAGAGCCCCGCACAAAGCTGATGAAGTCTCTGTGCCAGCTGTTACACTCATTTTGCAGGACCCCAGGAGGACAGCATGAAGACAGTGAGTGATCAAAGGCTTTGCAGATCACTGAGGAGCCGGGGCTGCAGGAATGTCTGATTGCTTTCTCTTGGAATGCCACAGGCTTCAATACCACATTTTTTTTAAGGTGTCTTGGTGTGAGATTTAATGACCCGACTCAGCTTGCTCACGCTGGAGGCGCGGTGCCTCGCTTCATTCCGGGGGTTTCATTTGCCCCCAGTTTCACTGCTTTGAAGCTCTGCAGTTGTTGGTACAGCGCGGATCTGGGAAAGCGAGTTAAAAATTGATTGGATTGCAGAGTTGCCAGGAAAACAAATAAGGCAGAGTGTGCTCAGTGCCTCTGCAGGCTGTCCGGATTGCTCTCGGAGGGGCGGTGGGATGGAGAGGTGACACCTCCAGGTCTGTGCAGCCCTGGGCAGCGCTGCGGCAGGCAGACGTCACTTTTTCCTTGGGCTGCTCGCAGGGCTGTCAGCTCCTGGAGGTGGAGTGGGGAACCTGAATACCTCCCTCTGTTCCTCGGCCTGCCGTTTCCTTCCTCCTCCTCCTCCTCCTCCCCGGCGCTGTGCTGCGTTGGTGCTCGCAGGGCTCCATGCTGGGACCCCGTCCTCCTGTGGCTCCGGGTGTGCCGGACCTGCACTGAAGGTCAGATGCTGGGAGGGAGCTCTGGGTGGGAATGCAGCAGCTGCTCTGCAGGGAGTGCAGCCCAACGGCACCAGGCGTTACAGCAGCAACAGGCAGAGCGGGGTTTGTGTTCAGGTGTGGGAGCGGGGCAGTCCCGGCAGTGACCCAAAGGACGGAGGGTCGTAGAACGGTTTGAATTGGAAGGGACCCTTAAAGGCCATCTGCTCCCACTGCCCGCAGGTAGCGGGGCTGGCCGCAGCTCCAGCAGGTGCACAGAGCCCAGTCCTGCTCTGCGGGATGCTGCTGACAGCAGTGAGCAGCACAGGGCTGTGACTGATGGGTGCGTGCTGTCCCTGGGGCTGCTGGGGACCAATTATGAGGGATCAGTGACAAATGAGGCACACAGCTAGAATTACGCTGTCCTTCAGAGTACTCCATCTTCCTAATGATCTCCCAGAAGGTATCAGGTGTGTGTTTATTTATGGCTCTGTGTGTGCAGGGTGCTTTCTGCAGGCAGGCGTCCGTTGGAGTGGTTGGGACTCCTCCATCTCCTAGCACAGGTCCTTTATCTTCCTTGTTCCCATTGACTAGAATATATCAGAGCAGCAAAGAGGTCAAGTTTTGGAGGAAAACAATTGGAAAATGACTTTAGATAAAGAGGTTTCAGTGGAAGGGGGAAATAAGCCACAGTGTGGCTTTCTGTTGTGTGTGAGTTGAGGTCTGGAGACGTTGGCACTGGGAGTGGAAAGGCTTCCCTCTGCCCATGGAACTGTGGCCACTTCTGTTCTACTCCATTAAAATTGCTGTGATTCCTATCAGTATTGGAGTTCCACAAGGATTGTAAATGTATTCTATTATAGATAGACTCATCCGTGACACCTCTTCCTTCAGAACAGTGTGGAGCATCTGATGCTGCAGTGGTGGGGATGGATGAACTCAGGTGAGGGGCAGGGAGTGAAGCCGTGGATGCTCCTGTGTGCTCTCATCCTGCAGGCTGAGATACGTAACTGGAGTGGCATCCAAGCAAAGCACTCCTTGCTCTGCCCCGTGAGCACCTTGCTGGCCCTTGGCAGTGCTTTGCTGTCGTGTGCAGTGGTCAGAGTGTGGGAGCTGTGTGGTACTGAAATGATGGCAGAGCAGAAACATTCCGTTTTTCCCATCCCTTGGGCAATTCAACACTTGGATATGTATCAGCATGTAATGCTTGAGGCAGACTTTATCCACTGAGTGTCCTAAGACCTCCACAGTAGTGAGCTGTGCTCTCTGTTCTTCTCTCCATCGCGGGGAGTTCTGCGGTGATGTGGGGCAAAGCGTGGAAGAGAAGCAAATCTCCTTTGGGTTGTGTAGCACTCGTGGGGTCCATCTGTGTGCATGAGCAGAGTCTGCAGCGCTCTCAGGAGCAATGTGAGGAGAGGTCCCTGCTGGCTGCCGGGCGGTGCTGCTGGGTGCCAGCCCAGGTAAAGTTGCTGCTTCGTTCCTCCCTCCAGTTGGGGTGCAGTGTCCCCAGTGCTCTGTGCGCTGTTTGACGTCTCTGCTCCGCCAGCCAGACTGCTGGGTCAGAGAGGAGTAGCTGTTGACACTGGCAGCCAGGAACATGTGAAGAGAAAGATAAACAGAGGGAAATCAGAGCCCGGATAAAGTAGATCACCAAAGATAAAGTTTAGTTAAAGATAATGAGCTGGCCTTGTTTGAAAAGACAGCTGCAGAATAACCCAGTAGCTCCATGTGCCGGGGTTAAAGTTGACCTAGAATATACGTTTCATTGCTTTTCATAAATAAATAGTCAGGGGAAGATTTGGCAAAAAGCAACATTGCCCCCCAGCCTCTTCAGAGCAGCGTTTGATGTTAACAAGTTCTCTGCATGTTTACTCTGTGCTCAGCGGAGCGGCCGTGCTGCGCTCTGCCAGGACCTGGGAGGCCCCGGGTGAAGCCGCCCCGAAACGGCAGCGCAGCTCCTCGGGATTCCTCTCCCCCTCCTAAAGCTGTCACTGTAAACTTGAGGCGGAATCGCAGGCAGAAGCGTTTGGAAGTAAATAGTTCTATAAAATCTGGAGTGATATTTTTATTATGATTGGAGCCTCTTCCCGACGCGTGTTTTGCGCAGGCACTTCTCGGTGACACCGATGATGAAATGCTGTGATTTTAAATAAACCGTGGGATGGTTGTGCTGTGGATCTCTGGATGTGGTCCTTGGGAGCGGAGCGCTGCCCAGATGCGCTTCTGTGGGCCGCTGTGTGGGTGAGGGGTTTGTGCACAGATGTGACAGATGAGACTTGTCCCGTGGTGCTGGGTGTTATCAGCAGCGAGGCTGTATGGAGAGCTGCGGGCAGACTGATAAATGAGGTAACTGTGCTAAATGGGCCCAGATCTTATTCATCATCGGAGGGTGGAGGGCGGCACAGAACGCAGTGAGTGGCAGCTGTGGGGCTTGGGGCTGTTTGGGAGAAGAGCATTCCATGACAGCGCTGCGTTGGAGATCTGTGCTGCATGGGAAGGGAGGTCTGCAGTCCTCGCCCTCAGGGCAGCACTGTGCTGGCACGGCTGCTGGGGGTCACCGTGCTGGGCCGTCCCAGAACGTGGGGCTGTGGCTGAGCAATGCAGGCAGCGCGGGGATCCGGAGGACTGCTCCAACCCGAGCGCACCGGGGTCTGCTGGTGATGCTGCCCTGATGGGCTGCAGGGCTGTGAGCTGCTGCTGTGGGACGTGGATCCTCGTGCCTTGTTAAACAAGTGGAGCTGCTGATGGATGGCCAAACGATTATTGTTTGCAAACAATATTATCTGCGATAGATAAGCTGTTTATTTTGGACTTCAGTTCCTCTGGTTGGCAAGTAGTCTCATTCATCAAGGCGGCGCGGCTCGGTGCGTGTGCCGCGTATCCCAGCTGTGGAAAAATCTTATATTAAGAATTGGACTTGGAAACATAGTTAAGCTCAACTTGTAACTCATTTTTGCAGATGGTTTCTATATTGCGGAGAGTTTGGGCCATTTCCTGGTTGCGCCGTGTTTTTTTTTCATCCCCAAACACTTTGTTGTAGGGGAGCTGAAAGAAGAACTCCTGAACCTCCCCGTAGACATCTGTGTGTTTGCTTTGCAGCCGTGGTGGTGCCTGCTGTCCGGGCGCTATGCATTCGGCCCCTGCCTGCCTGCATGCACTGCTCGCCGCCGCGCTCATCGCCGCCAGCAGCTCAGGTAAGGACCTGTTGGTGAGGCTGAGCCCCAAGCTTTGCTCTCTGGGGTCTCTGTGGATGAGCTGGGACTGTGGGTTCTCATCTGGATTCCCATGGGGTTGGGAGGGGTTTGCAGCTTGCGAAGGGAAAGGGGAGTGGGATCTCTGAGCTGCGAACGTCGATGCGAGGCGGTGGTTGGAACGGCTCTGGCGTGTAGAAAAAAGCAGAGGGATGGTTTTAATTGACACATCTGCTCTGTGTAGTCAGCTTGTCTTAATGTAACCGCACAAAAAAGAAGCTTTTACTACTTTTAGCACTTCATAGGCAGTCGTTATAAGCAAATGGGATAAATTTTGTTTTTCAAGCCGTCATGGGAGATGAGTTCCATCTGCGGGGCCGGCGCTGCCCGCTGTGAGCGCGGTGCGGGCGCTGCAGGACGGGGCAGTGCAGCCATCACTGCTGGCCCTGAGCTCCAAACCCCGCTATCAGGAAAAGCAGCTTTGTAATTAAAGGCTAAAATCGTACATCTGCAGTCCTGAGAACTGCTTGGATACCGTTTTTATGGATTGCATGTAGTTGTGTTTTGTTGTTTTTTTTTTAAGTGAAGCCACGCTTTAATTTCCAGTTGTGTTTTATGTTTATGCAGATAGTTGGGTTTATGGTTCTGTTAAAAATGTGCAGTTTCTCATCTGCAACTCATCTCTGTAAGCGGCCGGATGGGCTGATTTGAGAGGCAAAGTGAGCTGAGAGCCCCACCTATGAGAAAGCTGCATCCAACCTGGATTTCATTTTCCCTGCTCTCAGTCTGTCCTGCCTGGGCCTTTTCAGCTTATTTACAAACTCAGAATCATTTTCCCTTGCTTCCCTTCCCATGTGCAAATATCCCCCCCCCCATTTCTAACCAAACAGGACCTGTTGGTGTTAAGTGCCTTTTTCTCACTTAGTTTGTACAAAATCTTCAGCAAAGAATCCCACAGAAAACAAATGGAAATAATTCCCAATGTTTTGTTGGCCAGAACAGGAAAAAAATTCCTCCAACAAGCAGGAATTTTCTTCTGGCAAATCAATGGACTTTCCTCACCAAGTTTTCTGGAGCTCAGCCTTTTATTTACGAGCAGCTTTCCCTGCCTGCTCGCCTTGCTGAAGATAAGGGCTGCCCAATTCATCGCTCATCCCAATGAAGTCGTGCACTTGGTGCTCCCAGGTCCTTCGCTGCCCACGCAGCCTCGCTGAGCTCAGTGCATCGTTCTGCTCCCAGCCCCTGCAGTCCCATCTGAGCCCCTTTAAGGGCTGCATCCCGGCCGTTGTGGATGCAGAGCAGACCCCAACATGGCCATATTCCGTTCGCATCCGTTCCTCTGAATGGCATCGCGGCTGCTCGTGTGGATGCATTAACAGGCGCTGCTCACTGACGCAGGGCCCTTTGCTTCCTTTCAGACTTGACTCCCCGCTTTACTTCTGAGCCCGTCTCTGCCGTCCAGAAGCCCGGTGGCCCCGTGGTGCTGCGCTGCTCCGCTGAGCCCCCGACAGCTGGCATCTCCTGGCTGCTGGATGGAGAGCCGCTGGGCAGCGGGCTGCCAGGGGTGCAAATCCAGCACGGGTCTCTGAGCATCGCCTCCCTGAGCACGGCGACGGCGGGCCGCTATCAGTGCGTGGCCAGCAGCAGCGCGGGCGCAGTTCTGAGCAGGGCTGCGGTGGTGTCCGTGGGCAGTAAGTCGGTTTGGTTTGTATTCCTCACTCCGCGCGAATGGCAGAGACCTCAGTGCGTCTGTGTGGTTTGTTTTCCTTCTGCTGCGGGGGAATCGGGCGCTGGGACCCACTGTGGGTCTCAGTCCTTGGAGGTGTGCGTTGAATGGTGCTGGAGGACGCGCTGTGTTTCCCATGATGTGGTGCTGGCTGTGGGTGTGGGGTGTTCCTGTGTGTCTGCTTGGGATCGCAGTGCTGTCTGAATCAAGCCTTTGTCAGGCAGGGTTTGAGTGATTTTGTGTAAGGGTATCTCATCTATGGAGCATGTCCAAAATCCCTCCGGGAGGAAAACTTCTTCTGAGTGCGAGAAGTGTTTTGGTAGAGTAGTGACCCATAGCAAGACCCTCTCAGGAGAGCTGTGGGGTGGCTGCTGTAGGAAAGCAGAGCAGCTGGGAGGTGCTGTGAGCACGAAGGACGCAGAGGAGCAGAATTCACACTTCTGCCTTCCTTTTGAGATTTTTGCAGCACACCTGAAGGGGCTGCTGAGGCCTTCTGCTCACTGCTTTGCTCACAGCAATGAGTGGAGGATGCCACCGTGTTCAGCATTGATCAGTTATAACCGCAGAAAAGCACTGTAATGTTTCTTATGGGAAAGCTCCAAGCGTTGACTTCAGCTGCACGCCGTGCTGCCATCGGAGCCCACGATGAACACCAGGCCCTCTCTTCCCTTTCCCACCCTCGGCTGCTCATCACCTCCCATAATTCCCTCCAGGTTTGGCTCACTTCGCCCCATCGCCAGCACCCGTTGTTGTGGCAGAGGAAGGAGGAACGGCGCTCATCAGCTGCGCCGTGCCGCAGAGCAACCCCAGAGCTCAGATCCGCTTCCGAGCACGAGGGAAGTGGCTGCAGCCCGCAGGTGAGGAGCAGCGCCCAGCGGCGGCCGTGGGGCTTTGTGGAAGGGACTCTGATGCTGCAGGTGCACACACGCCGTTCTGGGCTCCCTGCTTCATCAAACCCTTTGTAAATTGATGTCCTGTTCGTAGCAGAGTGATTTTTTGTGATTCTAAATGTAGAGTGGGCTGGCTTGTATGACAGGTTGTTAGAAAATAGAAATGTCTTTATTTGAGATGAAGTTAAGTCAACTTTCTTCTTCCCCACTTGTTCAGATAAGTACCTAATTCTCCCGTCGGGAAACCTGCAGATCCTCAATGTGTCCATGGAGGACAGGGGCTCCTACAGGTGTGCTGCTTACAACCCCGTCACTCACGACCTCAGAATAGAACCCACCGGGAGGAAGCTCGTGGTCACACGTGAGTGCTCAGCTCCACAGAACAAACACACCTGGAGGGCATGGGCGCAGCTCGGCCAGGCGCTGGCTGCCGTGCGCAGGGCTTGTGACCGCTGCCGGGTGGCTGGACCTGTGTTAAAAGCAGTGCAAGGCTTTGGGGCCATGGGTGCAATGGCAGCGTGCAGCCAAGAGGCCCCGGAGCCGATCCTGCTCTCCTTCCTTCCAGGTTCCTCTGCCGCACAGCCCCGCATTCTGCACCCCCGGCAGCCGCAGGCGCTGGCCGTGCCGCAGCGCAGCCCGCTGACCTTGGAGTGCGTGGCTGCAGGGCTGCCTGCGTCCGCCGTGCGATGGCAGAGGGACGGCCGGGACGCGCTGCGCGGGGGCAGGTGGGCCCTGCAGCACTCCCACCTGGTGACGGAGGGGCTGCAGCCCGAGGACTCCGGGAACTACTCGTGCGTGGTGGGGAACGGGCTGGGGGAGGTGACGTACGTCAACTACTCGCTCACCGTGCTCGGTAAGAAATGAAGCCCCTCTCACGGCCTCTGTTTCTGGCGTCTGATGACAAGTTGGATATTAAAACAGGCGCGTCTTTATCTCGTCTCTCCCCGGTTAAAATTCACTTCGGTCTCTTTTCAAACGCTCTGCAGCCAGAAGCAGTTCAACAACCTAAGACGACAAACCACGGCACGCTGCTGTGCTCATTCTGCAGTGCTAAATGTGGGTGCGTGTGCAGCTGATGACACTGCAGAGCTGGTGCTGTTTGGGGGCTGCACGAGAACAGAGAGCTGACAGGGGGAGGTGCTGTGTTTGGATGAGGGCAAAAGCAAAAGGAATTCCTTTGGCCACCTCTGTGTCCACGTGCGGTTCCCCATCTCTCCTTTCCTTTGCAGTCATTTTCCCCTCTGAGGTTTTGGTCTCCGTTGCTGTTTTTATTTGGTTTTCAGTGCGTACCTCAAAGGAACTTGGAAAATGGGCTGCTGACATAACGTGCACCTTTTGTTACGAGGACGTTGCCAAAGAATTATTTTGAAAGCACAAATGTTTTATTAACAGTATTACTGCAAACATGATTGGTTGGAGTAGAAGGAAAGGACCATTAAATTAAGCAAGTCATGGGGAACAGCAGCCCCGTGGTGCGCAGAACCAGCACTGCGCAATCCCTTCTGAGCCTTTGTATGGGATAGGTTTAACATTTCACATTTCCAGAATTATTTTTCAGGATTTAGGCTCAGATGCGTGCAGTGCTCCACACAGAACTATTTCTCTTTTCAGAACCTGTCTCGATTTCCAAAGGACTGCAAGATGAGACGGTGGCCGTCGGCACAACGGTGTCTTTGCGGTGCGCTGCCCACGGGAGCCCCGCTCCAGCCCTCACCTGGCTGCACAACGCTGCACCCCTCCGTGCTTCCCCGCGGCATTTCCTGCAGGGGAGCAGCCTGCAGATCCGTGGTGTCACCGTGCAGGACTCCGGTGTGTACCAGTGCATCGCGGATAACGGCGTTGGCTTTGCGCAGTCGGCCGGGAGGCTTCACGTGCAGGCAGGTAGGAGCACTGCAGGCCTCCGGGAAAGCAAATTAAGCGTCTTTAAGCACTGTGGAATCACTGAGGTTGAAAGAGAGCTCCTGGGTGCCCAGTCCAACCCACTGCTGGCTGTGCCCTCGGTACCGCATGGCTGCCTGGAGCGCATCGGGATGGGGACTTGAAGCTTCGTTCTGCTGTGTTTTCTCCTCGCTGATTTTTGTCTCTGCTGCTTCTGGCCACCGTCTGCAGCTCACGGTGCAGATAAGTGCTGTCAGGTGCATGGTAAGAGCTGCAGGTGTTTCTGAGGTGTTGTGGTTGCTCCACATTTGAAACTGCAGATTGCCAGCTGCAATTAAACCAGTTTGTGGTTAAATTCGGCACAGTTTATGCTGAAATGGAATCAGGGTACTGGATGAACTGGTATTCTGAACAGTGTGGGCTGCTGAGTAATTAAGCCTTTTTCATACCCTTAAGTTAGCAGAACGATTTTCAGTTCTGGAGGTGATGCTCACGTCCTGCAGGCGTGGTGCAAGGCACCGTCTCAGATGGAGAGGCTTTGCTTTCTGCCCTGGGGGGCTGAGCCGGGTGGTTCTGCACGTGTGGCAGTTATGGCCTTAATGCACAGGGGAGGCGGAGTGGTTTGTGTGCTTCCATCAGCTCTAGAGTCACAGAATCGTGGAGGCTGAGATTTCCAACCCCACCCCCTGTGCCCACTGCCCACATCCCTCAGTGCCACATCCCCACGGCTCTGGGACGCACAAGGATGGTGACCGCCCCCCTCCCCGGGCGGCTGTGCAGTGCAGTGCTGCTCTTTGGAGGAGGGATAGTTCCTCATTTCCAACCTGAATGTGACACGGCTTCGTTTTGTTTAGCTGAGTGCCAGTGGGATTTAGGACTCTCATGGATTTCGAGCTTCATTATACGAATTGACTCATTTGGACAATTTGCAAAGATGCTGAAAGGTTCTCTTGGAGGAAGGGGAGGGGAAAAAAATGGAACGAATGTGATCCCATCAAGTGGTTCATTTGTGAGTTTTTGTTGGACGTTGCTGAATGGAAGCAAAGCTCAATGTCATCCCAGAGTTCAGTCTGTATCAAACAGAAACCCAACTGCTTTGCCTCAGAGTTTTATGGCTGCGAGTTCAAGTTTAATGTTTTGTTTATTCACTTTTATCGGTTTCTAATACGCTGTACTCGCTGCTGATTGTGGTGCGGCGTGGTTACGGCATTTGGTTTGCATATAAAAGTCCTTAAGTACTTTCTGGGAGCTGTTGGGGTTTCCGAGCAGCCCCCATCCGTGTCAGAACCACGCTCAGCCCGTCAGATGAGTGGCAGCAGTTTGTGCCAGGTCTCATCGGGTGCTGCAGGCTGTGATTTCAGCGCACTGCATTGGGGTGGGATGAACCTCAGCTCTGCCCCAGCGGTTCTTCTGCGCTCCAGCACGCAGTGAGAGCGTTTGGCTGAAAAATGTATTTATTTTTTCCTTTCTGCTGGATCTGTTCCATGACCTGGTTCATTGCATGGGCTTCAAAGCTGACACGGCAGCTCAAGCCACCACCATAGTGAGAAACCACCGCAATGTAAAATGATAGCCTTGGGGTCCTGTGTCTGTAGCACTTCAAGTCTCTTTTAGACTCTTGCGGTGGTTGCATGGCAGAATCTTCCCATAGCTACAGAACAGCTTCTGTCCAATGGAATTGAAGGAGGAAAACGTGCTGCAGGAGGTGTGAGGGGTGGGCAGGTTGGTGTAAAGCATGAGAAGGAGCAGATCTGTGGGAGGTGGACAGCTGGCACAACGCACCCTGCAGAGGTTTCCCAGCCTTTGCACAGGCAGAGCTGTCAGAGAACCCTTAGGTTCTTTGGGAAGGGGAGAAGCGCCGGGGAATGCGATCTGTTTGCACTGATGGCAAAGCACAAAGGTTGCTCTGCTGCCGTGCAAACAGAGGGGATGCCAGCAGGTCAGGAACTGCTGGTGCCTCAGTGCAAAGAGGGGCGGAGCGCTCAGCGTGGAGATGAACAGGCATAAAGCTTCCCAGGCACTGCTTCTGGCTGCTGCTGGAGGTGGGTTTGGGGCACTTCAGCTCTCGGTCTGACCCACGGGGGTCACACTGGCAGGGCTGCGGGCAGAGAAGGAGGAGCAGGCGCTCGGGGCAGCGCAGCCAGCAGGCTGTGCGTGGGTGAGCATGGGCAGCCACAGCAGGAGCTGAGCAGCCGGAGCTGGGCTTGGAGTTGCCTCATGGAAACTGTTACCCGGGATTGTTTTTCTGAAAGCAAAACACAACTGACTTGCCAGTGGGTGATGAGTCCCCTCCCGGAGCAATAAACACAGCGATGACTGCAGGTCTGCTGTCACCAGCCGTAACCGCAGCGCTCCGCAGGCCAGCAGGCACCAACCCATGTGTGCCACCCACAGACCCGCGTCCATCACAGCGCGCCGTCCCTCCGGCTCCCAGAGCCGCGACAGCATTTGTTTCCAATATCCCGTGTGGCAATGCATCACTTTCTCCCGCCGCACTGACAGCAGCACAGACCCTTTCCCTCCGGGGCTGCGGTGGCTCTCAGCCGTGCCCGCCTTCGGGTTCCTTTCCTTGGGCCGAGCCCTTCTGCCTCCGAGCTGTGACGCCCTCCCAAACAAATAGGAAGGAACAAATGCTTGCGGAGTGTCTTCATTTTGAAAGGAGAGCTTTCCTTCCCTTCCCAGCTTTTTAAAAAGTGGCCAAAAATAGCAGCCACACTTGCTGCTGGTATTTTAATGGAGGTTTGGAGGAATCCGAGTCAGCCGGCCCAGCGCTGCCTGGGCTGTGCGTTACCGAGGAATTTGTTTGTTTTGTAAACCAAGTTCCCTTCATTCCCTTCCCCTTCCAGACCCCGCACGTAACATAAACCTCCCCGGCTCTGCGGGCGGGACGCAGCCCGGCACATCTGGGCTGCAGTGCTGCTCCCAGCCATCCTTCTCACCGCGCTGACGTTTTCTTGTCCTGCTCAGTGTCAGACGTCCAACCTGCCGCCCCTTTCCCGTCCAGCCCTGCGGAGCCCCGCACACAAACAGCACTTTTTTGTCCCTCACTCCGATGCGTTGTATTTCCACCAGGCAATGGGCTGCAGGGCCGGGCTCTTGGGGCGCACCAGCACTGCGTTGTGCACTGGGTCACTCTGTAAGGTGAGGTTGTTCTCAGCACACGTTTTCAGATATGTAGTCGAGTTGTGCAGCTTTCAAAGCTGATTGAAATTACCATGAAAACCTCAGAAATGGAGGTAGGAGAATGTCCTCTTGTGCACACGCCAGTCCGGGGCATGAAACGATCCTTGTACAACTCTAATTAATGTAAAATTACTCCGTTTGTGTCACAAGTGGGGCTGTATGTCTTTGCTGTTAATATACAGTGCTGCTGCTCGCTGTCTGGAGGTGGCAGCCGGGCTGTGCCCACGGATGGTGCCTGCTGGCTGTTTGGTCTTTGGCCAAGGGGAAAGTGAAGAGGGGAAAGCAGGGCTGAGTGCAGCGGGTCTGCATGGGGACCCCTTGGCTGTGCTTTGCTCTGCCTTCGTTGGGCACCAGCAGGTCGGAGCATGGTTTGAGTCAGAAGGGAGCACTGAAGGCCCTTGGCTGCATCCGCAGCTCCAGCAGCATGCCCTCCATGTGGGACGAGCGTGTGTCACCCGGAGATGTAACCAGGCTCCTTGCTTTGCATTCCCTGTAGGAGTCGGCCCAAAAGCAGAAGAAATGGCTCTCACAGAGACTGCCCAGAGTGATGAAAGCCGCAGAGATTCCGGTGTGGAAGCAGTGTTTCCCAGCTCAGCTCCACCAAAGCTGCCTTTGGACACGGCTGCAACAGACAAACCGTGGGGCAGCATCTCCCCCCCCGAGGCGCCCATCATCCTCAGCCCCCCGCAGACGCTCAGCCCGGATGTCTACACCTTGCTGTGGCGGTCGGGGCGGGACGGCGGCCTGCCCATCAATGCCTACTTTGTGAAGTACCGCAAGGTAACGGCCCCTCCTGCGCGGCTCTGCGGCGCTCTGCTCCCGGATGGCTGCGCCAGGCGGCGCGCTGCTCATCTGGATCTGTGTGGGACTGATCCCCGGTTTAGTTTGTTACGGTATCTTTATGGCCGTGGGGAGTTGGGCTCCAGGGCACTCAGCATCTGGGTGCTAAAGGTGCGTTCAGGTGAGCCGGCTTGATGGGGTTTGCTGTGGCTACACTGAGATCAGAAGGAAAGCTGAGCATTAGCCTGACCTATCAAAGGGAAGGAGCAGCACGCTGCAGCCCATTCCAGACTGAATTCATCAGATGTGGAGGTGAGCTGGGACTCCTTAAGCAGGTACCTCTCATGTCCTTGAAAACAGCGTGCCTGCAGTGAGCTGTTCTGAGGGAAACGAGAGCCCAGCAATGCCGTTCTTGCAAGCAAACAGTCTCCTTTGTGGCAAAGCTGTTGGGTTATTCTTCGTAAGCTTTTTAATCCTCCACATCCTGATCTTGTCTTAGCCTGGAGGGAACGCTTTGGTGTCTGACCTGTTAGTTCCTGAAAACCCGATGCCAAAGTCTGTTGAGACAGTTCCTCACCCAAAGGAGGTGATGCTCACGTGGGCGCTGACGGCTCCGATTGACCCCTCGGTGCTCTCCCTCCCCTCCTAACAGCCCTCTCCGCATGAAATGTGCTCACTGGTGCGTTTCTCAGCAGGGAGTTACTGTGTTTTTTCAGGGTGGTGCTCTCTTTGTGTCATAAATGATTTTATTTATTTCCCTCTTTGGGGGAAAAGAAACGGAGTGTGCAATAACAGCACTGGAAGAGAGATCTCTTCAGAGGGGAGTGCTGGAACAGAGACCTCTGGCATAACCCTTGATAATCCGTGGCGTTTAGATCTGCCCTCCATGTTATATTAAAGTCTTATATTGTTTGGTAGTTTATTTTTGGTAGACTCTGTCTTTTCCTTCGGGATTTGGGGTAATGTTTTTCTGCAGAGGTCGAGCGTTAAGGGTCTGCCCTCAATCTGCTTCAGCAGAGCTGCTGAACTCACTGCTAAAGCGTTGGGTGGGATTCTTTCCTCCTTAGAAAAAAGCAAATCTTTGGTCTCCCTGATGTTTTTTTTCCAGTCTCCACGAGGACTGAGACGTACTTTTGTTGCCCATTTCAGCCTTTAATAGATATTTAAAAGTGCTTAAGTGCAGGAAAAGCTGGGATGGGTCAGGGAGCACATCCTTCTCGTTAGGGTGTTGGGTTCGGCCGGGAACAACACACGTCAGCTCACGGCTGAGTGATGTATTGAAGTCAGTTGGGCTCTTGGCGTTTTAGGTGTGGGAGAAAATGGTTGGTTTTTCAAAAGTGAGTGCATTTGTGGGGTGGGATGGCAAGGGAGGTTGGGCAAAGGAGCGCTGCGCAGGCAGCCGCAGAGGTGCTGGTTTGAGGGCAAAGCGTTTGGAGATGGCAGCACCCCGCAAACGTACCGTGGTGAGACAGAGAAGGTTAGGGGTCCTGGCAGGTTGGAGAGGCCTCCGGGCGTCTGTGTGCTGGGCGGCCGTGGATTCGAGCACTGCACTGGGATCTGTTGGCCGGTGCTGAGCTCTGTCTCTGTCCCGCACAGCTGGATGACGCTGTGAGCACAGCGGGCGGGTGGCACACCGTGCGCGTCCCGGGCAGCGAGAACGAGCTGCGGCTCAGCGAGTTGGAGCCCTCCAGCCTCTACGAAGTGCTGATGGTGGCCAGGAGCGCTGCCGGCGAAGGCCAGCCTGCCATGCTGACATTCCGCACCAGCAAAGGTACAGAATCACGGTCATTCAGGCTGGAAAGACCACTGAGATCCCCCACCCCACTGCACCCACATCTGGGACACCACGGCCCCCGCTCCCTGCACAGCCGTGCAGTGCAGCACAGCCGTCTTTCCCGTGTCCTTGGCTTTGAGAGGACACGTTTCCATGTTGTCTGCTGGGCTGTGCATGAAATGCTCCCCAATGCAGCTGCTGCAGAGCAGCCTCCAATAGGTAAACAGCTGGGCAGCAAACATTGCTGAGCGTTACCAGCTCTGTGGATACCTTTCTTTTAGCTGCAGGCTGCTGGCTGTATGCTGGAGCATACAAACAATCTGATATTTTTCAGATTTACGTACAAGATTTAGGTAAAAATGTTCTGTTCTCCCACAATTCACAATCCGTATGGACACAGCCCAGCATCACTGGTTTTGTTACTGAACTTCTTATCCAACCCCCGCTGTGATGGGCTGTCTGTCTTGTGTTCCTCAGAAAGAACGTCATCCTCAAAAAACACGCAGGCTCCGTCCCCGCCGGCGGGCGTCCCAAAGCACCCCGTTGTCCACGAAGGGACCAACAGTTTTGGAGTGGTGCTCCCCGATGCATCTCGGCACAGCGGAGGTGGGTCTGTGGCTGTTTGTCACTCCCTGTTTGGCACAAACCCACGTTGACTCGTGTGCTTTTTGCTGCTCCGGCTGCTCGGATTGCCTCCTTAATTCCTGTTTGTTCTTGGAGCCTCCTGGACGTGAGTTTCCCATGGAACTTCTCTGGGTGAGGCCAAAGCAGCACCCTCACACTGCTGGGTTTTCTGCTCCTGTGCTGCACTCCCTGTAGCAATGCTGGCTGTGCTGTGGGCAGTGCAGCTCCTGCGTGGCTCAGGGCAGCGCAGAGCAGTGTGTTCTGTACAGCTTCTGTGGGGAGAGGTGTTGGAGCTGGGAGTGTAACAGATGCACATCCTAACCCAGCAGGCAGGTAGCATTTCAAAGGGCGCTGTCACCTGCGTGCTTGGCTCTCAGAAATGATAAGACTTCCATCCCTCACCACCCACATTCCTGCTGAATATCAGTCCCTTTTCACATCAGAGGAGCCGAGGGCACTGTGTGCCCTGCTGTGTGCCAGCTCTGCTGCTGTGGCTGCTCCAGGCTGTGTCCATGGGGGGGGTTAGCAGTGCCGTGCAGCTCTCAGTGCTCACAACAGCTGTTGCAGATTCACTAACGCAGCTCTTCCTGTTCTCTCTGTCCCAATGCTGTCTGTAACTTCCAGTGAGCTCCGTAAGTACATCGTTTGCCGCATGCTTCCTTTGCTCTTTGCTCTCATTTCTTCCAAGTGATGGTTTGGGCAGTGCAGTGCTCGTTAGTGTGGGTGGGTTCAAGTCTCACTGGGGCCTGGTGCAGTTTGAAAAGATGATGGAGGGTTTCCCCATTCAGTCAGTGCGTGTTCCCGTTTGCGTTGGAGGTGGCTGGAGGTGAGACGTAGCACTGCCACATCCATTTGGATGCCACCTCACCGAGGGGGGGATTCTGTTCCTCCGTCCCTCTCCTCAAGCGTCCTTTCCAGAAGAGCAAGGGGCTCATTGATACGGGAGGGTTTGGGATCCTCTGTGTTAACACACAAAGTCTGATTTCATCACTGACTCGTTTAATCGGTTGCTCCAGAAGATGAAGTTCCAGCTGTGCTGGTCGTAACCGAATTCCACCCTTCAGTTCCAGAGGCTCCCGACCGCCCCACCATCTCCACCGCGTCCGAATCCTCCGTCTACGTCACCTGGATCCCCAGAGCAAACGGGGGCTCTCCCATCACAGCCTTCAAGGTGGAGTACAGGCGGGTGGGCCGGAGCGGCGACTGGCTGATCGCAGCCGACAGCATCTCTCCTTCCAAGCTGTCCGTGGAGGTCCGCAGTTTGGAGCCAGGTACTGCAGGCTGCTCCTCCGCCTTCGGATGGTGCTGCTGCAGGGCGGTGCGTTGGGATGGGATCTGTTACGTGAATTCAAGTTGATGTCTGGCTGTCCAAATGGGAAAGAGAAACACTCGCACCGTAATTTAATGCTTCTTCATGCAAAGAGGGGGATTGTGTATTATTGCTATGTTTAACTTAATTGTCCTTCTGGTAAACACTCGGAATGCCTAAAAAAAACAAAAAAAAAGAGAGGAGAAAATGCATTAAGGAGTTGTACGTATCGCTTTGTTTTCTTCCAGCCCTAAAAGCTCAGGGAAGGAGCAGAGGGAATGAGCAGTGATTTCCTCTGAAGGCTCTTCTCAGTGCCGCTGCTTTGTGGTTGAGGGATTCCTGAGCTGATGGAGTCCATCTCTGTGTGATGGCTCTGCGTTTCTCTGGAGTGAATTTCCCTCCTCGCTCCTATAAGCTGTTTATGTTTCTGGTGGCCGCATCGGTCTGTGGCAATGAGTTCTGAGGTTTTTTTTCCTAATTGGATGTTGTGCAAAAACTGCTTCCTAATCTGTTTAGTCTCTCCTTGAATCCCATTTCTGGTGCTTGTTTTGCTACAACTTTCTTCCCCTTTTTCCCTTTTAAGGAGAGATGTATAAGTTCCGTGTGATCGCTGTGAACAACTACGGGGAGAGCCCCCGCAGCGCCGCGTCCCGCCCCTACCAGGTCGCAGGCTTCACCCACCGCTTCTCCAGCCGCCCCATCGCCGGGCCCCACATTGCTTACACTGAAGCCATCAGTGACACCCAGATCATGTTGAAGTGGACGGTGAGTGCAGGCGGCTCTGCTCTGCTCGCACTGCTCTGCCTGGCGCACCCCGTGGGAGCTGCGTGGGCATCGCAGCGGGCAGTGAGCAGAGCTCTGCCTGCACAGGGCCATCAGCTGGCCTTGTCTGCTGCTGCTCCTGCTGCTTACCATCTGTGGTCTTTAGAATCATCATAAGATGGGTGGAGGAGGCGCTGAGATCGTCACCTCCAGCCATCACCTCTTCAGCCTGTACCCATTCCCTCCCCCTGGGCTGGTCTGGCACTGCTGCTGTGCTGCTTTTAGGAGCCCGTCGTCTTGCGTTGCTTCTAGCAGAGGATTCATGTTAGAGAAACGTTTGCCTTTCCCCTGGTACCTTGTCTTCTGTAAACAAGTGCTTTAAAGTCCTTACTGAAACCCACAGAAATTCTTTGCTCTTGTTTTGAAATCTAACCCCCTGGTATACTTTGGAGGATTTAACGTGTGGAGTTCCCTGTGTTAGTTTGCTCTGCTAGCTTAGTCTTAAGAGATGTTAAGGATAATAAACTTGAAATAACCCCTCGTTCCTCGGGAGGCCACATAACTTAAAGTTATATTCAAACATTCTGAGCTGGATTGGAGCGACCTGAATTCTGGCTGAGCTAAGAGTGGTTTTAACTTCTCCCTTCCAATATGTGCTCAGATTTTCAGGCTGTTAATGGTCAAACCCCACTTGAATGTCTGGAAAATGGTGTGGGAGGGGAAGGTGCCATCGCAGCTCGGGTGCTGGGAGATGGTGATGGGTGGTGGGCCGCTGTCAGCGGGGTGAGGGGTGGGATGGGGATCTCAGTGCTCCTTTCCAGCCTTAATGGCTGAGTCCATCAAGTCTTTTCTTGTCTGATGCGATGCTGCATTCTCTTCTAGTACATCACATCGAGCAACAACAACACCCCCATCCAAGGGTTTTACATCTATTACCGGCCCACGGACAGCGACAACGACAGCGACTACAAGAGGGATGTTGTGGAAGGTACTGCGCTGTGTGCATGCAGGGCAGCGCGGCGAGGTGGGGAGGGACGCCGCGTAGCCGTGTTGGCTGTGTTTATGTGAAATCTAAACTGCTTTTCCCAAGCAGAGCCTTTACCATATATTTCACAGAAGCAGCTATCAGCCCCATAACTGCCTGTTCTGCCCACACATGGACTTGTTGCTTCCTTCTGAGCCCTCGCTCACACTGAAACTCGAGAACTAAACAGTGGTTGTGAGGCTGTGCTGTTGCACCTCTGTGCGCAGGGCTGCCCTGCTCTGGTTTGTGATGGGCAGCTCTGCCTGGAGCTGTGCTGTGGCTGCAGGTACAGCAGTGCTTCGTTCTGCCTTTTAATCAGCTCTGTTTTCTCAGCGCACATTAGATCACCGTTTTCCTGGAAGAAGTTATTAGATAATGTCTATATTAGTCCAGAAGTGGAAAAGCCTTTTAAAAACATTTTACTTAATGTCCTTATTGCTCGGGCTGAGTAAACGGAGTGATCTCATTCCGCCCCAATGGTGGTAATTATTTTCTCCCCTCATTTATTTTGGTTACAAGGGGAACGAGCCTTATTTTGAGTGTTCCCCTCAGCTGGACAACACCGCACCGAGCCGTGCTGTGCGACACGAACCTTTGCACTCCATAAAGCTATTAGAGATCCACCATTTCTGCCTTACAGAAGCCCATGCAGTCTGCAGCTTCATCTGCCAACATATCTTAGCCAGACCTTGTGCCAGAGCTGCTCTGCCCCCAGAACAGCTTCTTGGGGGGCAGAGGACAGAGAGCAGTTTTCGGTTAGAGCGCAGCTGCCACGCATGGGGAAGCTTGGTGATGTTTGTGCCACACGTCGCTCATCCTGCCCTGTTTTCCCTCTGCTGTCTCCGCATCCCTCCCTGCTACAGGCGGTGCTGCAGGCAGCACGGGGCAGTGCTGAGCTCTGCCGGCACTCCTCTGCTCCCTGTTCAGTCTTGTTGAGGCACCCAGAGCTCTGCTCCCATCTCGGGAGCGCTGCAGGCCAGAGCAGGGCTTGCTTAGCAGAAGGTCCCATCTGCAATCGCTGCTCGCTGTCTTCCAGCAGCTTTAAGCAAAGAAGTGAAGGGAGAGCAGCCCAGTCCTGCGGGTCTCCGTGGAGGCTGGAATTAAGATGTAAATGCAGTCTGATGTCAGTTGTTTGAGTGTTTTCTCTCGCTAATGGTGCACGAAGAGGACAGTTAAAGTGCCCGAGCTGATTGCAGTCTCCTAATGGTTTGGAGCGGAAACCTAAAACCTGGTGCAGCGATTAGCAGTAGGAATGTGAGGGGGGCTGTGGGAGAAGGGCTGCAGCCTGCAGGGCAGCACCGGACCTGCCTGCATCCCGTCCTCCTGCTGGCAATGCGTAAATCAGGAGGTGCTGTGACAGCTCCTTAGAAACAGTGGAAACAGTTCAAGGTGGTATTTTCCAGGAGGGATTAGGAGCACTCAAACAGTTAATTAAACTCCCTGAAGGGGGAAAAAAAAAAAAGAAAAAAGAAAAAAGAAAAAAAAGGAGTTGCTGTTTATTAAAATTTGTCACAGGCCCACGAAAGTAAAAGCGGGGAGTGATTTATGTGGAAGCGCTCCGTGCTGCAGGAGGTGTCCCAGGGAATGCTGGCGGGCAGCCAGGGCTGACAGAGCGTCCCATTAGCACTGCTGGAATGCAGCCCTGCAGGGCGGGCAGCGGTGCTCAGCGCTGCTTCCTGCCGCATCCGAGCTGTGCGCCGTGGGCTGTGTGCAGCCTGTGCTGCTGGAGGAGCCCAGCTGTGCCCTTCCTGTGCATGGTGCTGCGGGGGGGGGTCCTGGTGCTCTGCCGCTCACCTGCGCCGTCCCTTCCCTGTGCCCCGCGTGCTGTGAGTGCCGCGCAGCACTCCGGATGGTGGCAGGGAGTTTTGTTCCATGAGAAATAGTTTGTAGGATGTTGTGGAGCGCTGCAGGGCGGAGCGGAGCGGCTCTGTGCTGAAGATGTGCGCAGTGCACATCTGTAAACGCGATGCTGTGAAGGTGCTGAAAGGCTGGGCTTGGGGTCCTGAGCTCAGGGACTTCCATTTGTGTGGGAAAACAAACAGAAAAACTTAAACAGAAATCCTTAAACCAAGGTACTTAAAACAAACCACTTATACATCAGAAGGCTTTGGCAGGATACGTTTTGGGTCACAGTGAGCCTTAAGCTTTCAGACAGGTCTGCAGCCCATAACAAAACCTTGTCCTCCAGCAGGAGAGCCACCGCTGTATGTTCCATGCAGCCCAGCAGTGGCGTGGCGTGGAACTGTTACGGCTGGGAAGGACTTGTGAGGTCCAGCCCAACCCTCGCCCCATCCCCACCGCCACCCATGTCCCACATAGGATCACAGAGTCACTGAGGCCAGGAAGGAGCTCTCAGAGCACTGAGTCCCATCCCCTGCCATCCCCACCGTGCCGCTCGTGGAGCCCCGGGATGCTGCAGGTTGGGCACAGCCGCTGCCGTCACTGCTGTACCATGGCCGTGCCCAGCTCTGAGTCCCAGTGAATGAAATGAGGTTGGTGTGTTCTTCCACAGGCACAAAGCAGTGGCACCTGATAAACCACCTGCAGCCAGAAACCTCATACGACATAAAAATGCAGTGCTATAACGAAGGTGGTGAAAGCGAGTACAGCAACGTGATGATCTGCGAGACGAAGGGTGAGCGGTGCTCTGCTGCCCCGGGGCCGTGGGGGGGCTGCAGTGCAAAAGTTGTCTGTAACAAAGACTGTAATTTTCTGGAATGTTCCGAGGGATTGTTTTGTCTTCCATAGCGGGGATTGTTTTTAGTGAAGCTGCTGGGCTGCGCTCCCAAGGACGGCTCTCACCCCGTGCCTGCACAGCACAGCACAGCAGTGCCTTTGGCGCAGTGTGGGGTGCAGCTCTGCGTGCAGGGAACGCAGCCTTCCTCACACCCGAAGCTCGGCGATCTGCCGTGCAGCACTGCTGCCTCGGGGTGTGGGGTTTGCAGGGTGATGCTCGTTTGGTGTTCCTGCATGGGGGTCCTGCCTTTGCAACCCGGGCACCTCCTGAAGGTGTCTGTGCAGGTGGGGAATCAGCGTGGTGTGATTTCTGGGCTGCCTTGTGTTTGCTGTGATTCCTGTTCAGCTCTTTGTGTTTCAGTGTGGTTTGAGCACGGGGTCAGCAGGGTTCACATCAGATCCAGGTTGGTCGTCTGGTGCAGCAGGGGGGTAGAGATGTGTGCTGTGGTTTCTCCTGACCTCAGGAGCGGGCAGATGGGTGCTCTGCAGTCAGAGCCATTGCAGTGTGCATTGAGCTGTGTGTTACAGCTCCCAGTGACCTCGGTGGGAGGGTTAGCGAGCCGGATGGCAGCCGTCTTCCAAGGCAAATAGTTATTACCCAATCGCAGCTGGCCTTCTCCTTATAGTTTCTAATACTTGGAAGGTTCCTCCTCGAGGCATTAGGATTGTAACTCCAGCAGTCATTATTTTCATTTCATAATGAAAAAATGCATTTAGAAAACTCCTTTGGTGAACGTGCCCTTCCCTGTCTCCCATTGCTCGCAGTGAAGCGCATGCCAGGAGTTTCTGAATACCCAGCGAAGGAGCTGAGCACCCCACCCAGCCCCCCCGAGCGGGCGGGGGGCAGCGGGGGTCCGTCCTCCGGCCCGGTGCGGAGCAGTGATATGCTGTACCTGATCGTGGGCTGCGTGCTGGGCGTGATGGTCCTCATCCTGATCGTTTTCATCGCCATGTGTCTGTGGAAGAACCGCCAGCAGAACGCCATGCAGAGTGAGTTGGTTTGGGGTTTCCTTTTGTCGCAGTGTCCAGCCCCATGCTGAGAAGGCAGATCCCCAACTCCTGCTCAGCCCACAGTGAAGCGGGGTTCGGTTCCTGGTGTTTCAGAGAGGTGTCAGTGGGCAGAACCCGGTGCTTTGCATCGAGCACAGTGCTGGCACATTGGAGCTCAGTGCTCGTTGCCTGCTCAGAGGTTCTGTGCTAACAGAAGTCCTCTAATGGCCTTTCCTAAGGCGGAAATCGCCCCTGTTCTTTTCCTTGCCTGTGGTTGCTTTTAAATGTCCTCATTCTCCTGACTAGAAATCACACAAACTTCTTGCAAAATAAGAGAGTGCCTTCAGCTGCAGCCCAGGAGCGCTGTCGAGTTCTGGGCAGCAGTGGGTCTGTGGTCCCTGCAGGCTGCGCTCAGGAGCTCCCTGTGTGACCGATGGCAGCACGGCGCTCCCGGTCTGTCCTGCAGGGATGGCTGTTCTCCACTCCTACGCCTGCATCCTGAGCACCGAGAAACTCAGTTAATTTACAGGAGCTGCTGAAAGAGAAAAGAGTTTCTCCTGTTTACCCCCCTTGGCAGTCCGGCGCTCCCCGGAGCAGAACTGCGGTCCTCACGCCCGGCTCTCTTGCAGAGTACGACCCTCCTGGCTATCTGTACCAAGGGGCGGAGATCAGCGGGCAGGTGATCAAATACACGACGCTGCCCGGCACGAGCCGCGTCAACGGCAGCGTCCACGGCAGCTTCATCGGCAGCAGCGCTGGCAGCGGCTGCCCGCACCACCACAAGGCGGGCGGGGGGCTGGACGTGGCCGTGGGCCGAGCGGTCGGGCTGCACGGCGGCTCCCTGCCCGGCGCACACCTGGACTGCGAGCGCGCCCACCGCCTGCTGAACGTAAGCCGGGCCGCAGCGCGGGGGGGATTCGTGCGTCGGTGTCAGGCGGCTGCACTGCGCGGCTCCGCAGGAGGCGGCTGGGCCGATGTTTGTGATACGAGCACCCTGCTTTTCGATTGAATATCGGATGGCAGCAAGAATTCCCCTTGCTCTGGGAAATCTGCCCCTGCCCTCCTAGCAAACAGCTCCGAGAATACTTTGTGCTGCGCTTGGCTTTACGCGTGGTATTTCTCAATCTTCGAGTTAAATAGATTTCATTAGAGCTGCTTGTTCTGCAGCTTTGTGGATCGCCCGTTTTCCCCCACCTGCTTCAGATCTGTGACTCTAAGCGATGCTATTAATTATAGCAAAGCACAGACGAAGCGGGAGCTTCCATAAAGTAGCCCATCCATCAGGAACGCGGTGACGCAATGAGAGCCTTTTTTTTAGTCCCTCATTTGTGACTTTTGAGACAGACTGCCCCCTTTTTTTTTTTTAAATTGAAAATAAAATTAAAAACCAATTTAAATCCACGACCCAGCTTTTGTATGTTGTGGAAAAGTACTTCATTTGCTGAAATGTGTCCCGTTTCCAAGAGAGAATAATGATTTCATTATTGTCTATGGAAACAGATGGCTTGCATTCAAACTTACTAAACTTACTCAAAACTGTGAACATTGCCCAGGAAAACTGAAAGAAAAAGTTCAAAAGTCTGAGAAACAGCATGCTGGTTTGGGAGGCAGAAAGGGGGCTATTGTTTGTGTTGGTAATTGAACACAAGCGCTTCGTTTTATTGAACAACAAATTAGCACTTGCACAGTAGCTGCCACTTGGATCACTGCAGTTTCAGGGGCAGAGATGCTGGGTCCTCACCTGGCTGTGCCACTGCTGGGCCGTTTGTGGACCCACATTTCTGTGCACCCTGCCAGCAGGTGAACTCCTGAGAGCCTCGGCCGCCCAAGCCCTGGGGAAGGAGTGGTTTTTGGCACTTGAAAGCCAGCCCCTAGGAAGCCTGGAGGTGCTGGGGGTGTCGCTGTTCTGTTGCTGCTCATCTGCTCCTTGGAGGCAGCACCTGGTGCACGTGCAGCCGCAGCTCTGCTCTGTGTCCCTGTGTTGAGATGTGGGCAGCAAACCCTGGCATGTTGTCTCACTGGAGCAGCTGAGTGTTGGATTAGTGCTGTTTTTCCCCTCTCTGTCTGCGGAGCTGAGTAAGGCAACCCTTCCCACCCAGAACAGCAGAGCAGAGGAACAGGATGTTCTCATTCTCATTAGGACTCTCTTTATTGTTCCACTGATTGGGCTGAATGAGGAAGAGAGGGACTGGCAGGATGGCAATCAACACTAATTAGGCATTTCCTCAGCGATCCCTATCTGGCTGAGCAGAACCCACCCTCACCGTGAGCGTGAGCTCTCGGCTCTGCTTGGGTTCCGGTTGGGGTCCCCCCCTGCCGGTCCCACAGACCCCGCTGGGCTGTGCCCACCCCGCTCCCGCGCTGCCCGCTGCCCCTCACAATGAGGTATGTGTTAATCTGGGCATTCTGCTCGCTTGTAATGGGCCCCGCAGCCAAAACCAACAGCACCAAATCCCTCTCACCCGGAGTCATTGCTGGCGAAGGAATTACCCCATCTGTACAAATACCGAGTGTTTCAAAACTCGGTGTAGCGAAGTGCAGTGATCTAATCAGGGTAATTGCAGGAGGCTGGGATGGGTTTGTGCTGTGACATCAGCCCTGCAGATTTAGTGCCGTCTCCCCGAGCGGCGCAGCTCGCAAACGAACAGCAATTTGCTTTCATGTCTGTCATCGGCGTTAAAAATAAACATATTTACAGTGTGTTTATTAAATTAAACCTGAGCGTATGAAGCTGAAAACAGACCGGGGAAATTACAGCATACTTGTCTAGGCTGCAGTTGCTTACTTTGCTCTCCGACACGCGCTGGCAGCCCCTCGCCTTGGCTCCGTATAATGGCTCAGTGTTACGGCGCTGGGATGCGGCCCAGGGCTGGGCAGGGCTGGGCTGGGGGCTCGGGGCGCGGGGCTGGGGGCTCTGAGGCGCTGCTGCCAGCTGTGCTGACCGCTGTCTCCATGCAGGGCGGGGGGCTGCACGCAGCGCTGCCCCAGGCGGAACCAGAGTGCATCAGCTGCAGGAACTGCCGCAACAACAACAGGTAGCGTGGGGGGGGACAGCAGGGGGGGTCTGTGGGGAGGGGATCTGCTGTGTGCCGTGGTGGGGAGCTGGGCGCTCGTTGGAGGACATGCTGCCTTCCAGGCTTCTGAGGGGGTCTCTGGCTATTTAAGGGCTGAAAGTCCGACGTTCTGGACAGGTTGAGGGGTAAATTTGGGGTCTTGTCAGTCATACTTTGAATTTTCTCTCTTATTAAAGCTGGCATTTACCTTCCAGTGCGCGTCCAAAGGAGCTGAGCTGGAGTTCAGCCGTTCCCAAAGGCTGAAAACTTGCATGCTTCATCTTTGTGGTTTTACCTCTGAAAATAGAGCTCAAAATGGCATCAAATGCTTCATCCTCCCGTTACAGACATGCAGGGATCGGGGTCACCCCAAGGCTGTCCCAGAGCCGCGGTGCTGTGTGCTGGGGGATGCAGTGGCACAGAGGGGGGCTGTGGTGTCAGGGCGGGGAGGGGCTGCGCTGAGCAGAGCTGTGACACCAATGGGGACGGAGCGGCCGTCACTGCAAACTGGCTGCAGCAATGGCAGTGACTGGGATGTGTGCAACTGGCTGGTTGTATGTGCTACGCTGTAATTAATAGCCTGTTTCCCGGTTTTAAGCATATTTACATTCTTAATTACTCTTTTTTCTTAAGAAAAAGGAGAGAATGAGTTCCATCCCACGCAACTGTGATGTTACTCCAGCAATGGCTGAACTTTGACTTCTCAGCCCTGCTCTGTGTGACACAAACCACAAACTGTCCCCTCCAGCTGCAGCCCCGGAGGGATGGGGCACAGAGGGCACATGGGGGGCAGCAGGGTGGGTCTGGCTTTGCCTCGGTGTTGTTGGAGGTTGGGCATGCAGTGACCTTTTAAATCCAAGCATGCTTTAGAGCTGGTGAGCACGGCCGCTTCCAGCACAGACCGTGGAGGGGTTCGGTGTTACAGCAATGGAATCCTCTGCTCTTTGGTTCTTGCTCGTGGAGCTCTGCCAGAGGAGGGGGCTGCCGGGCTGTGGGCGCCCCCTTTGCTGTGGTGGACAAAGCCGGGGAGACGAGCGTGATTTGTGCTGATTGCGTCGGGGTTCAAAGCAGATTTCTTTTTGTTGCGGTTCTCTGGTGCTTTTGCTCTGATGTTCCCTGGGTCCTCGATGGTTCTGAGGCGTTCTGCTCCCTGTCGGTTCCCTTTGGCGCTGTGTTCCATCAGATCTGCGCACACATCCCGAGCAGCGGCCCTTCGGGTTGGAGGGCTGTGCACGATGGCTGGTAGGATTGTAGAGCTGAGAATGGACGCAAGGCGTGTTTTCTGCAGCAGAGATTTTCCATTGCTGCTCCCTCTGGGCACGCCCATGGCCAGTTTCCGTCAGAATGTGGTTTTTAAGCTAAAAAAGCTGACCTGCTGTCTTGGAGCTCCATTCAAGCCAGTGGAGTAATACAAAGCGCTGCACTGACCTCTGTGTCTTTAAAAAGAAAGTCCCATAAACATGCAAACCAAACATCTTAAATGGGTTTCTCTAAGAATTCTTTAAATAATGAGTGAGTGTAGTCAAAACCTCTGTGGAAAGAAATGCAAACTAATAAATGGATTTGTTTGAAGCCCAGATGTGTTTCATGTGGATTCTTCAGTGGCTTTTGTGGTATTTTGGTACTTGGAATAATGATCTGGAGGCGGCTCAGGGCGGAAGGACGGAGCGGGGAGCGGGGAGAGCCGTGCAGGAGCTCCATCCTGCCCTGACTGCACTGCGGGGTCAGTGGGCACAGCAGGACGGCCGGGGGCTCTTTGCAGCCTTCGTGGCTCTGTGCTGGCTGCAGGTGGGCGCCGTCGCTTCAGCTTATGCGGGGGGAAGAAGCACTGTGGAAAGGGATCCTCCCAGCAGTCGTAGGGTAAGCATGCAGGGCCGCACACGGTGAGGGCTTGGAGCCCACGTGGGCTGTGTGGGTCCAGCTCTGAGCGCCAGCACCTGGGCAGTGCAGTAAGCAGCCGTAAGCAGCAGTGTGTGCTGAGATGGACGGGCTCCTCGCCGGGAGCAGGGCAGGCGACTGTTCTATGTAGGCTTGGCAGCAAAGCTCTGAGTCGTGTCCGTTTGGCACATGGGTTTATAATCTGTGCGTGGAGCTGGGAGCCTGTTCATCTTCCCTTCAGTGCCTGGGAGTCGTGCTGGGCTCACACGTAACACAGAGCTGTGCTCCGTCCGTGGGGCAGTGCTGGGGTCGGGCAGACGGGCGCAAGAGCACTGCAGGCAGGTGAGAAGGGCACGGTGACGGCACTGCACTGCGTGCTGGGCTCCTTGCTTCCGCGCTCCCTGCGTACCCGACCAGGGAGCGCGCTGGGGGTGCTTTCCTGGTCTATGGCAGCTATACAAGTGAACCTTTTACTTCTGTGGTAATTATGGTTTTCTATAAAACCACTGTGAAGTGTGATTTTGGGCTGTCGTGCATAGGATTTGCTTGTATAAATGTTCGCTGCGTCCACATTGTTAGTGGAGCTGCAGACACTGCAGGCATTTTCCCTGCCTGCTGCAGTGGCCTGGTGTCCGTTAAGGTCTCGAGCTGCTTTCTGAGGAAGGTTAAATACCTTGGCTATAACAATTCATTTCGCAGTCTGACTCTGATTTCACAGCCCTGTGTGTCTCACGGGGTCGCGATCTGAGCTGCACCGCGCGGGATTTTGCCTTTATAGTGCTGAATGGATTTTTGTAGTTTGCGTCCACTCTGATAACACTTCAGCATTTGTTTTCCAAGGCACTTTGGTTTGCTGCTTGGGTTTCAAACCTGAGCTCTTTCTGTTGGTGGTGAAAGGCCGCCGTGTGGGGCTGCCCTGGTGGAGACCTGCGAGTCAATGGTCGGGTCACAGCGGACAGGGGAAGCAACTGAGCAAATGTTTGCAGTGTTTCCAGCTGTCTGTTGGGAGAAGAAACGCTTGATCCTTCTCTTCATGTTAGGATTGATCCAAAAATACATTCAGAACTCACTTGGCAAGATCTCTACAGTAAATAACACATGGTGAAGTACTTAAAAGTCACAGTTTCTCATGCTAAGTTGAGTGGTAGAAAGGGAAAACGTGCAGATGATCAGGGCTCACAGCAACTCCTGGTATCCCACTCATGTTGGAAACGAGGAACAATCTCTCCTCCAAAGAGCAGCGCTGCACTGCACAGCTGCCCAGGGAAAGAAAGTCACCATCCTGGGGCGTCGCAGAGCCGTGGGGATGTGGCACTGAGGGTCGTGGGCAGTGGGCACGGGGTGGGGTTGGACTTTGTGATCTGGGAGGTCTGTTCCTACCTTAATACTCTGTGGTTGTGGCTTACCTTCTCAGGTGTTTCACCAAGGCCAACGGCACTTTCAGCAGCAGCGCGCTGCCCCTCGTGCCCATCGTCGCTCCGTACCAGCAGGACATGGAGATGAAGCCCCTGAGCCACATCATGGTCGCCATGTGCTTGGCCTCCAGCATCCCCGAGCACGGCGGGCGAGTGGAGGAGGACGGCGTGGAGGCAGCCGAGCAGCCGCCCAGCCCACAGCCCTGCTGCCGGGGCGGCGCCGGGCCGCTCTGCCTGGAGTACGCGGATGGTGAGGCGGGGGGGGCGGCGCCCGGCGCGGGGACGCTGCAGAAATGGCACCTAATTAAACAGAGACTGGTAATTAAGCTCGCAAAGGAGCTGGTCGTTGGAAAGAGGGCTCTGTTCCACCTGCAGAAAAGTGGTGCTGGAGCTGCGTGCTCCTCTCCACCGATGCCTCTACTGGGGCTCACCCTGCAGGCACGCTGCGGCTGGTTGCTGCTGGCTGGCGGTGCCTGTACACAAAGCAGACACAGGGGGTCCCGGTGCAGACCCGGGGGCTGAGATACTGCGTGCTCCCTACTGCATCTGGGTGGCCTAAAGCTGTGCTGCAGGGGAGGGCAGCTCAGGGATGCGGGTGGGGCTGGGCCGTGTCATCCCAACCTGCTGCATAGCAGCATCCGTGTGCTTGTAGAGCCGAGGCGCTGTGCTGTTGCCCAACGCTTCCTCAGGGTCTTATGGGAGTAAACCCACTCAGAAAGCTTTGCCAAGATCCCTAACCTGAATTTCCTGTGCTCACGAGGCCGTTGAGCTGAAAGCACGTTGCTCTTGCCTTGCAGGTGACAGCTGTGCGCTCTCAGAAACACCAAACCACGTTCTGAGCTGGAGCCCGCTGGTTCTGCAGCCTGTGCCCAAGGACTGCAGGGACAAACCGGGCTGGACTGCAACACTGCGTGGGTCTGGGCAGCCCCCGCTGCAGGAGAGCTGAGGGGAGTGCTGGAGGGACTGATGGAGGGGCCTTAATTATAACAGAGAGAGTCACTATTTATTTTTTGTAGTAGTGTCATATGAATGTATCTTGTTCCTAAATGGTTGCCTTTTTATATTATTTATGCCTTGAGATTCCTTTTTTTCCCACGCACCGTGAAACTAGCCTGGTTCTGTGTATAATAACAAGAAAAGATTGGTAATAATATAAAGAACAACAATGGGAAACCGCAGCGAGTGTTCGTGGAGCCGGCAGAGGAGCGCTGCTGAGAGGCTGATGGTGCTTTGGGCGCGGGGCTGCGCTGGGTTGGGCTGCGTGCAGACCGTGCTGGGAGTGGGCAGAAGGGGATCGGCGCTGCTCAGCGGTGCTGTGCTGTGCTGTGCTGTGCTGTGCTGTGCTGTGCTGTGCTGTGCTGTGCTGTGCTGTGCTGTGCTGTGCCGTGCAGCAGGTGGAGGCTCTGCAGCCTTGGTTGTTTGGTGGTTGTTTTTTTTTTCCTTCCACATTTAATCGGAGTGAATGCAATGAAGCTGTGCTCGCAAAGCACTCTTTCCAAAAAGCAGCGCGTAGCCCCGGCTGCTGGGTGCCTTCATGGCCATTGCAGCTGCCCACGGCTCCACGTGCAGCCCGGGCTGAGCAGGAAGGGGCTGGGGGGGGACGGAGCGCTGCAGGTGCAGCTCAGAGCCCTGCCCGGCCCGAAGCTCCGTTCCCCGCTGAATGTGTGCTCTGTGCACGGCACGGAGGTACAAAATAATGTGTTCTGTGCTTTATAAATAGAGCCCTGGTGAGAACGCGTTGGCTCGGAGCTGGGCTGCCGTGCAGGTAGGATTCTGGTTATGCTTTATGCCCGGAGCCTGGCAGTGATGCTGTGTACGTGGTTTCTCCCCTCTGCACGCTTTAGTTCTCATGTCTGCCAGACTGAGCGCGTGCCAGAGGGAGGCAAAGCGCCAACAAGCACCACATGAGGGCAGTACCCTACCCTGGATTTGCTGCTCTGCTTTCTTGATGCCAACGCGGGATGCTGGTGTGAGCTCGGGCCGGTGGAGCGGCTCTGGTGTCAGATGGAGCGGGGCCGTGGGCAGCGATGGGTGCGGGAGGCTGCGATCTGCTCTGTTAGCAGCACCTCTGCAGACTGCTTTATTTATAGTCAGTGACACTGTTTTAAGTGTTTGTCTTCCATTTATTGTATTTTATTTTAAAGTGTGTCTGAGCTCTGCTTTCACCGTAGGGTTTCGGTGCACGCTCCCACCTCCACGTGCCCGACTCCAAACCTGCCGGTCCCACAGGAGCACTCCGCCTTCAGGCTGCGTGCACGGCCCCGCTCCTCCCTCTGCTCTGCTTTGTCCACCCAAACGCCATCCTTCCCGTGGCTTTGGCAGCGCTCCTCTCCTTCCCAGAACCAGCAGCGAGCTCTGCTGGGCTCCCGGCGCCTTGCAGCTCCCTGCTTTTCCCAAGCACCGAGTTCAACAACCCTGTGTGCATCAGCCCCTTTTCTCCTCATCTTTGGGCCTTTAGAGAAAAAACAAATGGACAAACCTCTCTGTGTTCCTCCGTGTACCTCTGAACGCATCGCTGCTGCAGTGCTGCGCAGCGCTGAGCTCCAGATGAGTGCTTGTTGGCAGATGGGTAAATACACTCTATTTTCCGAAGAAGATGTAACGTTTCTTTGGGAATTGCACATGTGTTGGAATGATGTAGTTGTTGCGTGTTGGTTTTTTTGTTTTGTTTGGTGGTTTGATTAATATTAAAGTGAATGCTGCTGCTCGATGGGATGGCAGAGTGGTGATTGGTGCCGTGCGGCACTGCGCTGAGGTTGGGCAGATCGTTCATGAGGTGCAGGGCAGCACCAGGACCTCCCCTGTCTTGCATAAACCCAAAGCTGAGGGCCGCCTCCTCCGTGCTCTCCAGGCAGAGATCTCCCCTTCCCCAACCATCCCAGCTCCTCCCGCTCTCTGGGAGCAGTGATGCATCTCTCCCCACTGCAGAGCAGCAGAGCCGGGCCCTGGCTTGCTGGCAGTCAATGTTGGAACACTATAAAGCAGCCCAAAAGATTTCCTCTGTGGCACTTTATCTGCAGCCCAGCACCAGCAGCCACGGGTTAATGACAGTCTGGTGCCAGGAGGAGGGATGTGGGGACGTTTCCTGTGGGTGAAGCCCCTTTCCACATAAAGGGTAAAGGCTGAGAATTCCACAGCTTCACCCTCACCTCCCAGGGTCCCCATCCCTGGGTTTGCAGCCCTTCTGCTCCCTCTCCACCAAGACTGAGGCTCTGTGGAAAAAGATCCCCTCTGCGTCTGCTCTCTTGCAGCCTTTATTGAGGCAAAGGAAGCAGTGGGGTACAGCACAACGCAGGAGGATGGGGCTGTCCCAGGGGTGCTGTTGCCACATCCCAGCTCTCATCCCCCAGGAACAGCAGCAGTGAGGAGGGGTGTCTCAGGAGTGTGCCATGCTCAAGGCATGGCTGTCACCGTGATGCTGACATCTGCCGGTGCATCATCCACAGGGTCAACTGGTGGGGCTGAGCGTGGCTCTTCTGCAATGGGACGGGATGGAGAGCCTCAGTGGCACCAGGCTGTACCACCATGCCGGTGGCTCTGTCCACTCTCTACCTTCCATGGCTGCTGTGCTGAGGCCACCCGGCTCCTCCTGTCCCTGTCCTTCTCCATCCTCCGTGCTCACGGCCACGTTGGCATCCTCAGCAAGCTGTGGGGCATCAGGGCCGGCCCTGGGGGTATGGGGCTCTCAGGTGAGCAACGAGATGCAGGAGAGGGCTGGGTGCGTGGTGAGGTTTGGGGCACTCACATGCGGAACAGCAGCTCGTGCAGCCCTACAGACGGACAGACGGACATCGGATGGGGGTGTTGGGGTTTCACCACCCAGCCGAGCCCCCGACACTCACGTGGCAGGCGGTCCCGATGGTGAGCGATGTAGTGCACAGCCAGCAGAGACATGGAAGTGGCCACCAGCATCCCCATCACTGCTGCCCCCATCACGGCCGGGAGCGCCTCGAAGGGCGGCTCAGCTGGAAGAGAGCGGTGCAAATCGAGCCGTTGGGAAGGGGGAGGTGAGGAGGTGAGGAGCAGCCAGGATGGTGCAGAGATACCAGGGGAGAAGGGAGCTCGGGGAGCATGGGCATCCCTGGCACAAACGGAGGAGGAGGATAGAAGCCTGCACTCGTTTGCTCTGAAACCTACTGATGGCTGCTCGCGCTGGGGTGCAGCTCTGCCTTTCTCTACTCACTCCCTGCTCTGCCTACAGGCAGTCAGCCCCGGGGTGTTCTGTAGCCCCTGCCGACGCCTGGCACCACCCAGGGATGCCGGAGGAGCACGGCATGCTGTCCCGTGCCCGCTTCACCTGGCGTCTGCACCTCGGAGGGGTGCCCGGCCGTGCGGTGGTTGACAGCCAGGACGCGGAAGGCATAGACCACGCGGGGGTCGAGCCCCCCCAGGCGCCGGTCGCGGGAGTGCGGCTCGATGTCTCCTGCGGCCGTTTCCCAAGGGCCCGGCACGCGGCGCTGGGGCTTCTTGGCCGGCCGCCGCTGCACCACGAAGCCGGTCAGGTTGCCCGCGCCCTGCGTCCGCCACTGCAGCCGCACCTCGGTGCGCGCCCGCGTGTACCGCAGCTTGCTGATGGTGACGTTGGGAGGGGCCGGGTACCCTGCGGCGAGACGGCGCTCCGTGGGACGGCTCGCCTCCCCGCCCAGCACGGGGATGCGTGCCACCGCCCCTGGGACTCACGATCCACGCGGAGGCGGACGGGGAGGCTGGCGGTGCCCACGCTGTTGGCGGCGGCACAGCGGTACGTGCCACCGTCCTGCGGCCACTCGGCATCGCGCACGGTGAGGTTGGCCCACGCCCCGCCGCGCTCCAGCCGGTACTTGGTGGTGCCCGCCGGCACCTCACGCTCCTGCGGGTCGTACCAGCCCATCTCGGCACCCAGCTCGGTGCCGCCGCGCTGCCGGCACGCCAGCCGTGCCTCGCCGCCCTCCAGCACCGCCACCTCGCCGCGCTCCACCTCCAGCTCGGGGACATCTGCGCATTGAGAGGGGCTGCTGGTGGCACGCCGCCGGCCGGCGTGGCGCGAAGATAGTGGGGACAGCACACGGGGACCACCTCGCTTACCCAGCCGGAGGCGGCACTCGGTGCTGGCGGCTCGCAGTGGGTGCGCGGCCACGCAGACGAAGTCCTGGCCCCGCAGACTGGTATCGGTGCTCAGCACCAGGACGGTGGCTGATGGTGTGGGGACGCCCAGCGCCCGGCCCCGGCCGTCCCACCAGCGCAGCGTGGCCGGCGGCGTGCCTCCCTCCCAGCGGCACCGCAGCATCACGTATTCGTCATGCTTGGTGGCCGCGGCCATGCATGTGGGGCTGCCTGCCGGGATCCCTGGGAAGGGACAGGTGGTGGGGTGAGCCGTCTCCTGCCCACCTTTGTCCCCAAAAAGTACAGGGTAGCAAGGGGCAGCCAACACAGCTTCACTTTGGGGTGCTCTGCAGTGCAGCCGTAGCACGTGGATTGAAGGGCGATAGGGCCCTTCAAGGAAAGCAATTTAGGGATGTGGGAGTTTGGGGATGTGTCCACACTCACACAGAGTGGTCCTGCACACAGCCCCCTCCCGCAGCGCAGGGTGTGCGGCCACGCAGGCGAAGGAGCTGCCGTTCCTTGTGGCTGCCCCTGGCACGATGCTGGTGGCCATGGAAAAGCTGGGCCCCGCCGCCCCTTCTTCATCCTCCTCCTCCTCCTCCTCCTCCTCCTCCCTAGGGCCCACCCAGCGCAGCCGGGCTGGAGGGAATCCCCCCAGCCAGCGGCACCGCAGGGCCACATCCTGCAGGTCAGCAGTGGCCAGAGCGGAGCAGCTGGGGCTCCCAGCCGGCGGATCTGTGTGGATGTGGAGTTGTCACCATGTGGCCCCCCATGCCATCACCCCAGCATCCCCATCGTGCCATCACCTACTTCCCGCCCACATCCTCACCAGGCACTGTGTTGTCACCACGCCGGGCCAGGGCCACAGTACTTACAGTATACGGTGAGGACGATGGTGGCCTGGGTGCGGGTTTGGAGGTGGGTGTTCTCAGCCAGGCAGGTGTAGGTGCCCGCCTGGCCCCGGGCAATGGCCGACATGACAAAGGTCTGACCAATGTGCACCTGGGAGCCATTGTGCAGCCAGATGTAACGGCTGGGGGGGTTGGAGGGCGCCAGGCAGCTCAGCACCACATCCTCCCGCTCGCCCGCGGAGAAGCTGCCCTGCTCTGGGGAGAAGGGCTCCACGCTGATGGCTGGCTCGTCAGGGCCGTCTGCAGGGACACAGAGCCCTTTAGCCATGGGACACCACTGCTGAGGGGACGCAGCTCTAATCAGGACATCCTCCCACTGGTGGAAACCTGACCCGTGAAGCCTCCTTGGAGGTGGTGCAGGACAGTGGCTGTGAACACGCTATGATGCGTGGTGCCCATGGATGGACCACAGGGAACGGTGGCCTTGGTGGCACTCTGCCAGCCATAGAAGAACCATGATGGTGGTGAATGATGGCCACAGATGCACCTTGGTGGCAAGGTACTTGTTCGCCATAGAGGCACTGTGATGTTGATGGATGATGGCCATTGGTGCATCTGGTCAATGTGGCACTTGGTGGCCACGGAGGCACCCAGGTGGCCATACCTGCATCACGGTGGTGTCTTAACCCTTGGGGCTGCCCCGGCCTGGTGAAAAATCTCTCCCACCTTAGGGCCCCCTGGAAGCAGAGCCATGCCCCGGGGCACTCACAGATGATGTCGAGGTAGACGGGTTCACTGGTGCGGTTGTTGACCTCATTGCGGGCCGTGCAGGCGTACCAGCCAGCGTGGCTGCGGTTGGCGGGTGCCAGGAGCAGCTCTGCCCCGGAGCCTCCCAGCCCCACGGGGGCTGCCAGGAGTCTTCCGTGGGGCTCCCGGTGCTGCCAGGAGAAGCTGAGCGGTGCCGTCCCCTCCCGCACGGTGCACGTCAGGGCCACCTCTGTCCCCTCTGCCGCCGCCGCCGCCGTCAACCGCACGAAGGGCTTTGAGACAGGTACTGAGGGTACTGGGCCATGAGTGTCCCCAAAGCCACCAGCCCCCTGCCCAGAGCCCCTGCATCCCTCCTTTCCTGTCTAGTTGTGGCCTTTCCTTGTCCCACATTCTGCAGCTAGCGGGCTCACTAGCGTGAATGTGTATGAGTGAGTGAGTGCACATGTTGGCTAGCGGGACACCAGGTTGGTCAAGGGAGGGAGACAGGAGGTGGCTAACGAGCTGCTATGCGGCTGGTGGGACGGCAATGGGGTTGGCCAGTGGGTTGCTATGTTGCCGAGTGCAGAGTTGTGTTGGCTAATGGGGCACTTCTCTGCCCAGTGGGGCTCTTCATGGTCTGGCAGCAGCCAGCAGCGCGGGCTGTTGGTGAGGGGAGCCGCGCAGATCACTGGCAGGAGGGAGACCTTACCCAGCACACGCAGCATCACGGCGGCGTATCCCACACGGAGGCGGCCCCACTCCGGGAAGAGCCCCTGGCAGAGGAAGCGCCCGGCGGCGGCCGTCCGCAGCTCCCGCAGCTCCAGAGTGCCGTTGCGCAGCGTGACCCGGCCCAGCGCGCCCGCGCCAGGAGCCACCACCACCTCCGGCCCTGAGCCCACCGCCACGGCCCGCGGCGGCCCCGCGCTCCCCATCGCCGTGAAGCTCCAGAAGACCACGGCCGGCGCTGCCATCCCGCAGCTCAGCTCCACCTCCCGGCCCCGTATCCCCGTCGCCGTCCGCTCCTCATAGGCTGCAGAGCCGGCATCCAGCGGCTGACCTGGTGAGAGGTGCGCTGCGTTGGCCGCGTCTCGGCGGTGCGGCTCCGTGCCTCCGTGCCGTGAGGGACCCCCGGCACTCACCCACCGCCATCAGCGGCAGCAGGCAGAGCAGCCAGGGCCCCCCCCAGCGCTCCATGCTGGGAGCCCCCTGTGCTGCGCTGCGCTCCCCAACCCGACCTCCTCTCGGGTTTCCCCGGATTGGCCCTGATTAACCTTTAATTATTAATGAAATGACAGCAGAAACCCAATGCCGCTGCAATCTGGCTGTCCCCGTGCCAGGCACGAGGATGGGTGCACTCACAGCACGAGCGGTGCCGTTGCCACCTGTCCCACCTCCAGGATGTCCCCACTGGTGGCCAACCTTTCCCTCTTCCCGTTTTTCTCACTACAAGAGGTAAATCCAGTCCCGACCCCACTTTGTACCAATAACGGTGGATTTGAACATGCAGCAGACGCGTGGCACTGAGCGGGGTTTGATATTTCATCTCCTGCTCTCTGCAGGCCATGAAACATTGATGGCGGCACAGGAAGGCAGCGCCGGGAGGGGACGGGGCTGCCCTGCAAGGGGTTCTGCAGTGCGTGATGGGCTGCATCCCACTGCACCCATGGGGCAGCTGCAACGCCCCTCAAAAAAGGAGGTTCACCCCCCAGTTTTCCTCTCACAATCAGTTATTATTCATCTCTCCCGAATTCACCCTCAGCCTTTGCTTGTTGGGGCCTGGCACTTTTCCTGGTGCCACTTCTGCAGCACAGCCCTGGGTGAGGGTTCGTGGTGGGGCGGTGTGAGTGGGACAGCCCCCCTGGGGACAGCCGCCACGCATGGGGCCCTGCTTTGTTCCGCTGCCCTTTGTGCTACAGAAGAGCTCTGTGCTTTCAGACGCGTTTTGGCAGCCCTGAACAGCTGATTTAAGAGAGCACCCGCACACCAGACCCGAACCCCCCGCCTGCACCGCTGGGTCGCGCCGTGGGAACGCGGCCGGACGGGGCGGGGCTGAGGGCGCCGTGCGGCGGCTGCGTGCAAAGCGAAGGCCGACAGCGCCCCCTGGCGGCGGGGCGGGATGCGGGCCGTGCGCGCCCGTGGGCTGAAACGGGGAAATAAAACCCTTTTTGGGACAGAGCCGCCCCCGTGTCTCCGCGGCACCAAAGGGAGAACTGCCTGCACGAGGGAAAACCACAAGGGAGGATTTTTAAATCCTAGGCTGAGCCTCAATGGGATTTGAACAGCGGCTTTAAAGACTGGTTCATGAATATTCAACACTTCGTGAATATTCATGACGGGCGCGCAGCGAGGCAACCACTTCCGGGGCAGCGGCACCGGCACCGGAAGTGGCGGCGGTGGCTCAGGTAGGGGCGGGGGGTGCGGGGCAGCGCGGGGGCGGTTCGGGCCTTCGGGTCGGCGCTTCCGATCCCAGCCGGAGCTGAAGTCGCCGCACGGCGGTGTCAATGCGCGCCGCGACGGTCAGAAACGGGGTGAAAAAGCGGCGCTCGGAGCGCGGCGGGGCGGCGGTTCCGGAGGACTCCGCGCCACGTGGGTTCCATTTAACCGCACGACTCCGATGCGCCTTGTTGCACGCTTTATTGAAGTACGTGGCCGAGTTGCCTCACATCACACAGCTCGCGCAGCCCCCCGTCCGGGGGAGCAGCAGCATTTCAACGTAAATCGTTATGGAGTTTGAGTGGCTTTTCCCTGTCTGCTTCCTCGGCTTTCCAGCAGCGACTCAGAGTGAAGCTTTCTAACAGTGTAGTAGCGAAGTAAGGATGTCCGAAATCCAATAACCTGGGGAGCTGGGTGAAGTTTTGCACTGCAGCCTACACGCTTATATAAACAGAAAGATTTCCGGAGTAGCTGAGTCCTGGATGGGAGAGGAGAGCATCCAGGATGACGTCAGAGCGGGGCGTTTTTCCTGGGGATGAGGCCGTTCGCCAGGTCCCAGCGCACCTCCCAGCGCAGGGCTGCCCTCTTCTTGTCCGTGGGCACCGTGTAGGTGTTGGGGACGTAGGTGTGCTGCGGTTTGCTGGGCTGGCTGTGCTGTGTGAGCATCCGCCCCTGAATGCTGCGGCGCACGTCCCTGTGCTTGTCCTCACCCGGCACAGGGAACCGCTCCCACTCCCGCTTGTACTCAAAATATTTGGCCACTCGGTCGCTTTTGCTGCGGTTTTGACGCAGCGCCTCCAGCCTGGGGGGAATGAAGGACTTGGGCTGCAGCGCGGTGGCTGTGCAGTGAGAGGCGGGAGGGCTCTGGCTCTGCACAACCCTGAGAAGGAAAGGAGGCTCACACTCGGCGCCCTGATGTTGATAGGAAGGCTCTGGGGGGAACTCCTGGAAAAAACTGTTGTTCATTTCCATTTCCCCCTCGGAGAGGCTGTCATCTGGAGTGGTGCTCAGCTGAAGCATTTTCTGTGTCAGATTCCACGTGGCCATGCTCTCCAGCAGGTTGGTGACCGATTCGTCACAGACCTGGACTCCTCCATCAGGTCTCCGCCTCAGCACCTTCCTCTTCATCACCTGCCTCCTCGAGCCCCTGGGGCAGCATGGGGCAGCACTGGGCTCTGCGCAGGGGAACCCTTCGGATGGAGGTCGGGCTGGCTGCAGCCCTGTGGGAGCAGTGTAGGCACTGCAGCACAGAGGTGCCCCTTCTGCTCCGCGGCTCTCGCTGCCTCCTTCCAGCTCCTCATCACTCAGAGCAGCACCTGAATGCCTGTCTGCTTCCAGCCTGTTCTCCATGGTTTCTGCTGAGCTGGCTGGACCCTGCAAAAAGAGATTTGGTTAATATCTTGCAGTGCATTCGAGTTGGCTGAAGGGGGCTCTGTGAAGGCTGGCTCTGGCTCTTTGCCGCCCTGAAACTTCTCAGGTTTGTGGTGCTGATTCAGGCTCCATCAAACCAGAGAGGAGTCTGTAGACAACCATGTACAACGTTGTACGTGGCACATAAATTGCATTGCACTGCATGTGAAGGTTCGATGAAAGGATGGATGAGTGCAGGCTGGACTGAGTACACTCTGTGACTGTGAGCCTTGGGCAGATATACTGATGATTTTCCCCTTGTGAAACCAGTATGTTCTCTCAAAAACACGGTTCCTAGTTGTGACTAAAGACATCAAAGAAAGGGTGTTTTTATTTATAGACAAGGAAGAAGTGTTTGTTTAGAGACTGGCTATCATAGCCTAAAGGCAAAGCTTCAGGCTGAGTTGTGTGATTGAGGTAAGGCAGAAGGATTGGCTGCAAAAGGGATGTGGACAGTGTTCCCACTGAAGCCTGCAGGTTTGGGGCTATCTTTATGCCATCAAACGGGTTTAGAAATGCAAGTTCTAACTGTGTGGCAGTGATGCCATTACGAAACGTTTGAGCAGATGGTGCTGCGGGATGACTGGTAGCTGTTAGCAGGTGCTGTCTGAAGTGTTGATGCTTGCTGAACACAGCGAGAATGGGAACCGCTCCATGACAGCTCTGCACAGGAAATGTGGGAATGAGCTGCCGCCGTGCTGGGCTGCCAGCGCCGAGCTGCTGACAGCGGTGGCTGGGGGAAGATGTGTGATTCAAAGCACTAGAGATTTGCAGCCTGGAGTCAAAGTGTATCATCCCAGCCAAGCCCCCTTGACAGTTACTGTGTGCTTCTGGGTACAGTGAGGGATTAAAAAGAAGCCAAAGAATTATTGTACAGGTAACAATTCTGCAGAGGCAGAAAAAGGTAGAAACACAGATTTCCTCCTTTTTTTGCAGGCCCTGAGGAGCTGCCAGCCACCAACTAAAGACTCCAAGAGACTCAGTATGGCCAACGGGAGCTGGGCCACAGATCGAGAACAGCTCCTGAGGAGGGTGCAGGACCTGGAGGAGGAGGTGAAGCAGCTGCAGGAGAAGCTGTCAGAGGGCAAGGAGGGCACTGCAGTGAAGGACACCCCTTCAACCTCCAGGAAATCCAAGAAGCAGCAGCAGCGGCCATTTGATTTCAGTGCCCACGGCCGCAGACACGTGGCTCTGAGGATCGCCTACCTCGGCTGGGGGTACCAAGGCTTTGCCAGCCAGGAGAACACCAGCAACACGATTGAAGAGAAGCTGTTTGAAGCCCTGCAGAAGACACGGCTGGTAGATAGCAGGCAGACCTCCAACTATCACCGCTGTGGGCGGACAGACAAAGGAGTCAGTGCCTTTGGACAGGTCAGGATGGGTTTACGGGTTCCACTGGGGGTGGTAGAACTCAGGATGCAGATCTCGTGGGGTTACTGGTCAATGACAACGAGCCAAGTGCTCACTGTGTGACAGTGCAGGTTGAATCTGTTTTTTAAAAGCTTTTTCAGACACTAATTGTTTACTGGAGCTGTTTGGAGAGGATGAAATGCATTTCAGGCTGCCATTTCCTGAGTTGGGTCAGTTGCCAGTTCAACTCAGAGACGCCAGAAAGGGGAGCTGCCCCTTCCTCTGCCTATTAAGATATTGCTCTTCTTGTGCCAACTGCAGTGCTTGGCAGACCCCTCTCATCTGCCTTAACTCAGCAGCCCAGCAGAATGACTGGAATGCTTCCCACAGAGTGAGAAAGCTGAGTCCTTGTGTGTAAAGGTCTGAGGAGAGCAACAGCCAGGGAAGAGAGTGTGGGAGTGGGAGCTGGAGGAGGAGGAGCAGCTGGCCCACACAGTGGCAGGGAACCATCAGGAAAGCTCAGCCTCCTCACAGATCCTTATGATGGCTTTGCTTTCCTCCTCTTCCCTTCCCACTTGTGCTCAGGGAGCAGGCCTGCCCAGCTTTTGCCATGCAAGGGCTGGTTTTAGCCTGCATCACTCACTTGCTCTAGTTCAGGAAGCAAACCATACAAAGTAAGGGTGTGGGCCACCTCTGCTTGCACGGTTAGATATGCTCATGGACTTGCAGTGGTAATTCACTTGTTTCCATACCACAATTTCAAGCCTATTGAGCTGTTAATGGGTTCAAGTTATGAACTCCAGGGTTTTTTTTGTTTTTTTTTTTTTGTTTTAAAAAGCACATGTGTATCCTGCAGACTGAAGCCATTTAGAGACCGTGCTGTGTAGGCAGTTTGCAACTTTTTCTGTTTTATTAAAGGAATCTATAGCATCTGCTAGGAAGCTCAGCAGAAGCACTTGCAGTTTTACCCACAGGAAGGAGTGGTAAGAGACCAATTTAAGATACCTTCCTCTGTAGGAGATCCTGAGTTCATTTCAAAATGCAAAGCAGAGGTGTAGGAAGACTTGGCTTTACACACTGACTACGCCCATCCACCACCTAATCCCAGCGTTCACAATTTTGCAGGTGATTTCCCTAGATCTTCGCTCAAACCTCTCGGAGGAAAGGAAACTAAATGGCTGCCCGGGTGACTCGGAGGGCAGAAGCAGTAAACCCGAGGAAGAGCTGCGCTACACCCACATCCTGAACAGGGTGCTCCCACCTGACATCCGTGTGCTGGCCTGGGCGCCCGTGGAGCCAGACTTCAGCGCCCGGTTCAGCTGTCTCAAGAGGACCTACCGCTACTTCTTCCCCTGCGCAGGCCTGGACGTGGCCCTCATGCAGGCTGCAGCCCAGCGCTACGTGGGGACGCACGACTTCCGGAACCTCTGCAAAATGGACGTGGCCAATGGCGTCATCAACTTCCAGAGAACAATTCTCAGCGCCCAGGTAACGTGGGTGGATGGGGGAGCTGAAGGTGGCCTGCGGGACCCTTTCCGGCTGTGCCAGTTCGAGGTGACGGGACAGGCGTTCCTCTACCACCAAGTGCGCTGCATGATGGCCATCCTCTTCCTGATCGGACAGAGGATGGAGGGCCCAGAGATCATCGACGAGCTGCTGGACGTGGAGAAGAACCCTCGAAAACCACAGTACAGGTATGGGCAGCAACCTCCCAGGCTGCACAGCAAGAAAGCAAACTGCTGACGTCTCCATGAGATAGCCTTAAGGATCTGATTTTCTTGTCGCTGTGCTCCTGGACAAGTTATTGATGGTCTTAACCCTTGGTCTTTGGTAAAAATTACTTCAGAAAAGCATTTTTCTGAAAGGCAGCGCTGTTATCAGCAGATAGATGGACAGGCTGCTGTGCTGTTACATGAATGCTGTGACCCTTTTCTATCACAACCCTTCTCTAGCCTGCCTTCAACACCTCACCATCAGTTCGTAATGCCTCCTCTCCGTTTTCCTAGTATGGCTGTGGAGTTCCCCCTGGTCCTGTATGACTGTGAGTTTGAGAACATCCAGTGGCATTATGACCGGGAAGTGCAGGAGTTCAACGTTACCCACCTGCAGCAGCTCTGGGCCAGCTACGCCGTCAAGACTCAAGTGCTGCACAACATGTTACGAGGTCTGGACGCTGCTCCCGTGGCTGCAGGAAAAGGTAAGAGATGGCAGAACTGTTCCAAACAAGTAGGTAACCAAACGTTGTTGAAAGCGTTGTTCATAGAATCATTAAGGTTGGAAAAGACTTCTTAAGATCATGGAATCCAACCCCACCATGCCCACTAACCATGTCCCTCAGTGCCACATCTGTGCATTTCTGAACACCTTCAGGGCTGATGACTCCACCATCCCTGGACAACCTGTTCCAATATCTCACCAGCCTTTCTGCAAAGAAATTTTTCCTAATATCCAACCTGAGCCCATTTCATTGTTCCATTGGCCTCAGCCCATCCGTCAGCCTGGCCAGATCCCTCTGTAGCCCCTTCCTACACCAGGCAGACTGACGCTTCCTCCCAACTTGGGGTCATCTGCAGGCTTACTGAGGTTGCACTCAATTCCCTTGTCCAGATCATCTACAAAGATACAGAACAGGGCTGGCCCCAGCACGGACCCACGGGGAGCCATTGGTGACGGGTCAGCAGCTGGATTTAGCTCCATTCACCCCAACCCTCCAGCCTTTCCCAGCAGCGTTCCCGTCCAACCACGGGTCTGAGGAGAATGCCGTGCGTTGTTATTTCTTTTACAGACCCAGGGAACGCCGCCCCTGTGCTCTGGGGAGACCTGAAGCCTCCGGTGCACAACCAGGCCAGCAGCTTTGTGGAAGGCGTCCGCGCTCGCGCCTACAAGCCGCTGCTGGAGCGGCCGCGGTGCGAGGGGCTGGAGTCCCGCATCCAGCAGTGCCTGCGCAGGGGCCGCGGCCAGGCCGAGCGGGCGGCCAAACGGCTGCGCACGGGGGAGGGGCTGGGGGGGGGCTCCTGAAGGGCCGCCTTTTGCGCGGGTTTGGTTTTAAACGCGTTTCCTCGCGATTTTTATAAATTGGCTTTAAGAATAGCGGTGCTGCGTTACGGCCTGCGGGGGGGCAGCGCGGGGCCGGGCCTGGGGCACCGAGGGCTGCCGGGGCACGACGAAGCGGGACACGACGAAGCGAGACGCGACGTGAGCGCTGCACGACGCGAGCGCGGCGCGGTTCCGGCCGGTACCCGCGAGCTGCTCACCCGCTCCCTCCTCGCGCCGCGGCCGTGGCCGGTTCCCAACCGCCGCTCTCCTTCAAACTGCCGGGCGGGGCGGGGCACCTGTGTGCTTCCTATAGGTGGTCGCTGCTGTCGCTCGTCTCCCTCTGCCTTCCTATTGGGTGCCTGGGCTGAAGGCCTACCTCGACCTCTCCTAGTGGCGGGCGATGCTGTCGCTCGTCTCCCTCCGCCCTTTCCATTGGGCGCTGGGCTGAGGCCCCGCCCTCCGGCGAGCGGAAGGGGAGGAGCGGAGGAGGGCCGGCAAAATGGCGGCGCTCAGTGGGCGACTGTGGCGGCTGCCGGGAGAGCCCTTGGGACGAACGGCGGCAGGAGCGGTGCGGGCCCAGGAGCTGGCGGAGCGACTGCGGGCGAAGCGGAGCGAGGAGAGGAAGAAGAAGGAGGTGGAGCGAGAGGTGAGCGCGGCCGGGCGCTGGCTCCTGGCGTGGGTCCGGTCGCCTCCATCAGCTTCTCGTTCCTCCAGGTGGCCGCGGAGCCGGCGCGGAGGCGGGCCCGGCAGCTGGCCGCGCTGCAGCGGGTGCACCACAACGTGCTGGCCAAGGCGCTCCGGCAGCGAGCCGTGTACCAGGACGAGGAGCTGGTGGTGCTCAACAAGCCCTACGGGCTGCCAGTGCACGGTGAGGGGCCGGCGGTTCCCCGTTGCTTCTTACTGCTCTGGCGGGCTGGGGCCGATGGGACGAGATTCAGCGAGACCGAGCGCCCGCTCACAATAACGCCTTGTAATGCTACGGGTGTGGGGCAGAGTGCAGAGCTGCAAAGAAGAAAAGGATCTGGGAGCGTAGCTGATGGCCAGGTGAATGTGAGCCAGCAGTGTGCCCAGCTGGCCAAGAAGGCCAGTGGCATCCTGGCTTGTATCAGAAATGTGCAGCCAGCAGGAGCAGGTGATTGTGCCTCTCTACACAGCGCTGGTGCAGCTACACCTCGAGTGCTGCGTTCGGTGTTGGGTTTCTCACTGCAACACAGGCGTGGGGGCTCTGGAGCTCGTTCAGAGAAGGGCAGCAGAGCTGTTGAGGGTCTGGAGTGCAAATCTTACAGGGAGTGACTGAGGGAACTGAGATTGTTTAATTTAGAGGAGGCTCAGGGGAGCAAGGGTGGGGAAATCCTGCCGTGTCCCTTTGTATTGCATTAAAGTTAACAGGGATGTGAATGCCTGTCTGGGTTTTGCAGGTGGCCCTGGGGTCAAGAACTGTATTGCTGATGTGCTGCCAATTTTGGCCAAGATGCTGACAAACATGAAAGCTGAACCACTGCACCTGTGCCATCGGCTGGACAAGGAGACAACGGGTTTGATGGTGTTGGCACGGAGCAGGGAGGCAGCAGACAGGATCCGGCTCCTCTTCAAAACTCGCCAGGTGGAAAAGATATACTGGTAGGAAAGGTTTTGGAAGAAAAATCATAGAAGGGCTTAGTTTGGAAGGGACTGAGGGGATCACTGAGTTCAACTCCTCTGCCTTAAGCAGGGTCGCCAACCAGTAGATCAGACTGGCCAGAGCCCAAAAGTATCTTTGACAGGCAGCAAAGTGTCACGAGTGTGCAGATATGGGGATGTGGAACTCTGGGAAGTGGTGGATGTTTGATCATAGAATATTACAATGGTTTAGGTTGGAAGGGACATTACAGATCACGGGCAGGATTGCCATCCACCAGATCAGGTTGCCTAAGGCCCCATTCAACCTGACCTTGAACCAACTGCACCACTCAGGTTGATGCCATTGGCACACTTGGTGAGAGTACACTCGATCCCACTGTCTGCGTGACTATGAATGCTTGAGTTCCAGGTTCGGGGGTCTCTCCTGGGGAGAAAAGTGAGAGGTGAGGGAGAGTTTCTATCCTGCTGGATGTGCAAAGGGCTGCAGCAGCGTCATGCAGACCTCTGCTTTTGCTTTGCAGGGCAATTAGCGTGGGGAGCCCAGACCCTGCTGAGGGCATTGTGGAAATCCCCATGGTGGAGAGGGAGGTGCAGAGCCACCAACCTCATTACAAGGTGAGCAAGTATCCTCTCAGTCTCAGTTTGGGGCTGGTTTCCCCTTCTCCTGGGCTCATCCTCTCGCTGTGGCTCAGATGACGCTGGCCCCAAACTACCGCATGTCTCCTGAGGATGGAAAGGTGCTCAAAATCCGCAAGAACCGCAATGCTGAAAGCGCTGTGACGCGGTATCGCGTTCTGGCTGGCTCGTCTGCCTGCTCTCTGCTGGAGCTCCAGCCCATCACAGGTGAGGCTCAGCCAGGTGTTTCTGTGCTGTGTCTTCTGTACAGCCAGGAGCAGTCCTGGAGGGAGGAACAAGCTGTAGGATATGGCCAAGGCTCTGGGAACCGGTGCTGTTTCGCTGCCAGGGCTCTCAGCACAAGGTTACCTGGCATGAGGGTGCTTTGGGTGGGTAGTGAGCGAAGACCTGATGCCCAGTGTGACTGATGTGATGTTTTTCCTTTTCTCCTTCCTCATCTCAGGAGTGAAGCACCAGCTCCGGGTTCACCTGGCCTATGGATTGGGGTGCCCCATCCTAGGGGATCACAAATACTCGCACTGGAGCAAGCTGGCACCACAGGTAAGGCAGATACGGTGCCATGGAGCAGGGCAGAGAAGGCACCAGCTGCTTGGTGGCGCACACTGGGATTCTGAGACCAGACTGCTGACACGGGGTTATGGAAGAGGGTGTTAGGGCTGTCCTCACACCACTCTGTCCTCAATGCAGAAGCTTCCTGAAATAACTCTGAAGAGGTTGAAGCTGCAGCAGAGCAAGTCTCGCCACCTCCCCCTGCATCTCCATGCCTACCGCCTCTCCCTGCCGATGGGCACCAGTGGGAGCAAGCAGATAGACCTTGTGTGTGAGCCACCCAGCTTCTTCCACAGGGCGCTGAGGAAGCTGGAGCTGGACATTGCTATGGAGTAGGCCGAGGCTTGTCAACAGGACTGATCCTTTGTGTCTCCATACTTCTGGCACGTGATAGTGCCGGATCCAGCTGTGCTGCACTGCTGTTTCACTCACAGCAAGTGACGTGATGAGGTTTGTGTTCTGCTACTTGGGAGACACCTTGCCTTCGGGTAATGGAGTTGCTGGCTTAACTTCTGTGCACTTCTTGTCCACAGTCCGTACCTGATCTGGAGCAGAAAGTGTGGTGGGTGCACTCTTGTTTATAGTGATGAGACTGGGTGGAAACTGGGCATCGACCAGTCTGTGCTCTGAACTTGTCCCTGTCCAATAAAGAATCCATTTCTGCAAAGGTGAAGGTTGTGTGGCTCTCCGTGGTCAGGACAGGTGGACCTCAGTGCCTGGGCACGTTTGAACACCTCTGAGTGTAATGCAAGTCGGTTCAGGGCTTCCTTGCCTCAGCCCTTCTGTACTATCTTACATCCTGGCACTCAAATTTGGAGACTGCCTTTGTCTGGAAAAAAAAAAAAAACAACAACCAAAAACCCAAAACAACACAGAAAAAGTGAAATTTGGCAGCAGCTCTGAGTTCTGGCTGTGTTGAGAGGCTGCCCAGAGCCACAGCATGGCAGGGACTCCCCTCAGCTTGACTGAACAATCCAGAGCTCCCCTGGCTTTGGCTGTTGGCTTCTTGGGCAGCAGTCGTATTGCCACAGCTGGGAGCTTTCCTGTCCTCTCTTCCATCTCACCAACTCCTAATTTCCATACTGTTTTTTTCTAGATCCCAATACTTGCATCTCTGTCCTACTGGAAATTGCAGCTTTGTCTCCACTGCGCTCCCCTGGAGCCAGATTAGAGGGTGGGCAAGGGGAGATTGCAAAGCTGGTGCGCAGGGAGCAACAGCTGGTGTGCATCTCAACAGTGCAATCACTGATGTCTTCTCAGCTCCTGATGCCACTTGGCCTGTCCCCAAGGTTTGGGAACTGAGCAGCAGGACCTTCTCCAGCAGCCCTGGCACGCACAGGAGTGCTGGAAGGAGGCTCTGTACCCTATGAGGCCGCTCTGTACCTGGCTAGGGCTCTTGGTTAGGGTGATGCCCCATCCTCGCTTGTTACGGAAAGCAAAAATAGTCCAGGAGCCCCACGCCCCACGAACATGCTGCTGGAAATACACCTACTTATGACAGAGGGGAGTAAAACCACGGGGTTCTGGTCCATGCTGGGACCCATGGTGGCCGGGCAGGAATGCTGCCTTGGCCATGGTGCTGTGACTGCGAGGTTTTTTTTTCTATTTTGAGGCACGCTATTTGCATTCTTGCCAGTGAAAGGCTTCCCCTGTAATTATCAGTTGATTTAACTCACTATCTAAGCTGTCATTTACAGCTGCCTGGTTGGTAGCACTTGGCATGCAATGTTTCCAGCCATACAAAGCCTCTCGCCACGCTGGTTGCACCTCAGACAGCACCAGGACCCCCAGGCAGCAGCACTGGGCTCCATTTCCCCGTGGCTCAGTCCTTCCTGGAGAGGAAAATGTCCCTGTCGCACACGGCTGCCGAATACATGCTTTCAGATGCCCTCCTCCCAGAGCCCAGCAGCTCCCGTGCCAAAGGCTTGCGGCTGGAGCTGCCGAGCGACCGCGTGCTGAAGTTCATTGCAGTGGGGCTGCCCCTCTTCCTGGTCTCGCTGGCCTTCGCCCGGGAGTTCTCTGCTGGTGAGTTGTGGGGGCAGGTTTGGGGTGGTGAGAACTGTCACAGCCTGTTTTTTCACTGTCATGACATTACAGCTTGGAAATCCCACTTTAGGGGTTTTAAATTTTCTGTCTTGGGATTATTGGTTGTTTTTTAATTGATTTTAATCAACCTGACGGGGTTTTTTGTTTGATGTAAAAGCTTTTATTGATTTTTCATTTATTATCTTTTTAATTGCTTGCTGGTAGCCCTCCGAGTGCAGCCATGCCCCCTTTCACCTGCTGCTCTGCTCACAGCACCCTGCAGTGCTCCTATCAGAAAGGCAGGGTTGTGTTGCTGGGAGCTGTCAGCGGGGTGCTGAGATCTTCCCTGGGACTCTTTGGGGGTTTTACTGTCCCAGGGCTTGGTGCTTGCTTGGATAATGAGAGCAGGCTGGTGATAGCAGCACAAAGCTTCATTGAAGGTGCTGTTTTGTGCATCACAGCACTGAGCTAAAGCTGGATTTGGCCACTGTTTTTATGTGGCCCTGCAATGTTTGGTTTTGTGCTGGTTTGTGTCTGGTTCAAATTTCCCTGCTATGAACCTGTGGCTGTGCTTAAAGGGCAGCGTTCAAGAAATAGTAATGCCCTTGCCCCTGACAGCCAGAAAACACTGCAACAGGGACAGATATCTACAGAGAGCCCCGTCCTACCTGCTCAGCTCCCCTCCTCCTTGTAGGTTCACAGATCAGCTGTTTCTCTCCCTCCAACTTCACGGGGAAGCAATCTGCCTATGCTGACACAGCTTGCTGGGACTCGCTGCTCCACCACGGCTTCGATGCTGAGGGACGTGCTGTCACCAAGTCCCTGTGGGCTCTCAAGGTACACTGGTGGGCTGGCACGGGGCCACCACCTCGGTGACTGGGTGCCACCAGGTCCTGCTGCCGTGTTGGTGGGGGCGGATCCTGAAGGGCAAAGTAGCTGAGCGCCTCATCTCCCCCTGAAATCCCTCTCTCCTGGGGAACCCTAACCTCCAGATGGTCTCCCTCAGGTCTTCCCGTACTCGCTGCTGGTGGTGGCGGTGCTCATGTATCTGCCCTACCTGCTGTGGCGCTACGCAGCCTCCCCCGCCCTCCACTCTGACCTCCTCTTCATCATCGACGAGCTGGACAAGTCCTACAACCGCTCCGTGCGCCTGGTGCAGCACATGAGGAAGGTCCAGCAGGCGAGCGATGACCCGGAGCAGTTCTGGGAGGAGTACGAGAGGTGAGACGGCACGGCGCAGGCATCCAGCCGTAGCCCCTCCACACCGCCTTTGGGTCACCTCCTCCCTCACTGTGGCTTTGGTGAAGCGGTGGGTGGCTCCAACTCACTGCTCTCTCCCCAGGGCTCGCCAGGAGAGGTACTTCGAGTTCCCTCTGCTGGAGCGCTACCTTGCCCGCAAGCAGCACTCCCACTCCCTGGTCATCATCTACCTCCTGAGGAACCTCCTCCTGCTCTTGTTCTTGGCTGCCACTTGCCTCTACCTGGTCTTCCTCCACCTCAACATCTTCTTCCAGGATGAGTTCAGCTGCTCCATCAAAACAGGGCTGCTCCAGGACGAGCCTCACGTTCCCCCGCTCATACCCTGCAAGCTGGCCTTCTTCTCTGTCTTCCAGCTCATCAGCCTCACGGTTGGTGGTGTGTATGTCCTCCTTATGCCCGTCGTCGTCTACAGTGCCCTGCAGCTCTGTCAGTGGGACAAAGGGCTGCTCTCCGTCTATGAGATGCTGCCTGCCTTTGACCTTCTCAGTCGCAAGATGCTTACCTGTCCCATCAACGACCTCAACGTCATCCTCCTCTTCCTCCGGGCCAACATCTCCGAGCTGACGTCCTTCAGCCGCCTCAATGCCGTCAGTGCCTTGCGGGAGGCCACTGCTGAGAAGCAGGACATCGACACCGTTGTTGACTTCATGACGCTGCTGGCCGGGCTGGAGGCCGCCAAGCCCAAACACCAGCCTTGTACGCCCCTGGGCAATGGCGAGGCCATCGGTAGGTTCCTTGGGGTAGAGATGCCCTATCCGCTGTCTTCTCGGCACCCGCACTGTTGCATTCCGCCTTGGGGGTGAGGCAGAATCTGTCTGCTCTGGCCCTTAACCTCTGCCCAGACCTTTAAGCTTTTTGGACTGGGGTGCTGCAGAGGGTCGCTGAGGGGGCGATGGCTCCATCTTCCCTTTTTCTGACCGGAGACTGGTTCTGGCAAACAGGGCCTGATGCTACCACGAGCCGATGCGTGGGCAGGAGTTGCTATAGGAACAGTTTTGCTGAGGAGACTGCAGAGCTGGAGGCTTAAACCCAAACTCTGGTCTAATTGGGGGGCTGGGGGTTGTCCTCATTTTTGGAGAAGACGACAACCCAGCCTACTGATGGGTGGGGGCAAACTAAATTTTGGGGTGCTGGTGTGATGTTCTGCTGTTGCTGTGACAGTGGGGTGGTGGGCAGGCTCCCAAGACACCAACGCTTCCTCTCTCACATGCTTGGATTTTTGGGGAGCTGGGGGCACCTTCTTTGCTGTTTTCTCAAGCTGCTTGCTGTGGTTTCTGGGCTCTGCAAGACAGCTCATCCCTGGCAGGGTGGGAGCCAGAATGTCTGCACTCCTTTCCTGGCCCTGAACATGCAGCCTGCGGTCTGTGGTTTTAAAATGAATAAATATGGAAAGAAAGAAAGATTGAGCTGTATTTAGCATCCTTGTTGGCATGGCAACTGCAGGGCTAGCACAAGCAGCTCTGGGCTAGCTGACTGAGAGAAGCCCAGGATGCTGGGTTGAGGTGGTTCAAAGGCCCAGATAATGATGTCTTCTTCCTCCAACCCCATCCAGAAATGAAGCCTGCAGTGGAAGCCAAGGATGAAGACGCCCATGACTCCTGAGCCTGGCCACAGCTCCTCTGCTGGGATCCAGCTCCGTCCTCTTCCACAGCAGCAGTGCTGGTTGTCATTAAACTTTGATTTTGTTACAGGTGTGGTGGTGGCTGTCGGGGGGCAGGCTGAGCTCACCGTTGTGTCTCTCTGTGTTTGGGGCGCCCTTTTCTTATGTGCTGGGGTTGAATTTTTCCATCCTTTCCTGAAAAAAAAAAAAAAGTGGAGACGTTGCCTTTCAGTACAGAACTGTGCTGCCTTCATGGGAGTGCTGCTGGGCGCTGCTCCTTTCCTAAGAGCTCGTCCCGGTGTTACAGCAGGAGCGGGCAATGGGGGACCAACGGTGGGGGAAGGAAGGAGCCCAGGTTTCCCCTTGGAGGAGCAGCAACAGCAGGAGGAGAAGGGGAAGGGTGAGAAGAAATTCTCGAAGACAAAAGCGGGTCGGAGCGGGAGGCGGGGAGGAAGGGGCGCGCAGGAGCAGCGTGGGGCGACACCGCGAAGCAGCCCGCTAAGTTTGGAGCTGCGGGCTGCAGGAACGGGAGCGGGGCGGGGGGGGTGGCCGGGGGGGGGGGGCGTGGCCGTGCCGCGCGTCGCGCCGCGCTTCCGTTGCCAGGGGACCGCGGGCCGCCGCACAGCTCAGAGCGGGGCGGTCAGGCAGGAGCGGGGCGGGGGCCGAGGATCGGCGTAAGGCCGGGCGGGGGCTGAGGGCCGGGCCGGGCGCTGCTGCTCGCCCCCCACCCGCACGCGCCCCCTTCTGCTCATCCCCTCTCCCCCAACCCTTCGGGCGACTCTGCGCAGGCGCTGCGGGCGCCGACGGGTGCGGGCGGCGCCCCCTGGCGGTCACGCAGGAGCTTCTCCCGGCGGCCGGACGCGGGTTCGAGTCCCGCTCTCTCCGCTCGCCGCGGCCGCCATGTCGTTTCTCGACCCCCGCCGCGCCCCGCGGCTGCCCGGCGGCTTCGAGGAGTTGCTGCAGGGGATGGCGCGGGAGGTGCTAAGGGCGCAGCCCGACGACGTGCTGGGCTTCATCGCCCGATACTTCCAGGCGCTGCTGGCTGAGAGGGAGCGTGAGTGAGCCCCGCGCCCGGCCCCGCCCCGCCGCGTGCCCCGTTCAGCGCGCCCAGCCGGGGCGTCGGGCCGCCCTGCTGCGGGCATCAGGCTGCGCTTCCTTCCCAGAGAGCTCCGCCGCCCGAAGGGCCGAAGACGGGGAGATGGGAGAGGACGAGGAGGCCGAGGCCGAGGCGCCGCGGAGCAGCGGGGCGGTGATGGAGCGCCAGGTGAGCCGCTCCAGCCTTCAGCTGGGCCCTCAGCCCCGCGGCTCTCCGCTTCGCTCGGTGCCCTGCCGCGGAGCCGCCTCCTGCCCTGCGCAGCGCAGCCCTCGCGATGAAGACCCGACGGCCGATTTCCTGACCTCTCAAGAAGCTGCTACGAAAATCCAGGCTGCGTTCCGGGGCTTCTGCACGCGGCGGGGGCTGCGCAGAGCCTTCTCGGAGCCCCCCCAGGACAACCCGTAACCGGGACGGCTCCGCCGGGAGCGGGCGCCTCGCCCCCGTTTGGAAACGTCCTGACCCAGAATGAGGAGCCGCGATTGGAAAACCTACATTCCCCTCCCAGGCGGCTTCGCGGGGCAGAAAATTCTTTCTCGCGCTGCCGCCGAGGCACTTGCATAATGAGAACTTAATAAAATGCCTCCGGTAACGCTCTCCCCAGGTCCCTGCTGTTATTAGCAGCTCTCACCTGAGGTTTCTCCCCCGAAAGCTCAATGTTAGCAGCCGTGCCCTTCCAGCACGACCGAGAGAGGGGAGAAAAGCTCTGCAAAGGCGCGCGCCTCGAGGTGGTATTTAATGCTCTATATTTAGGCCCCTGCATCCCTGGAGGTTGTCAAAATTTAATATCGTCCCTGTGAGAAGGAAGGATGTGACACTGCTCCTCTGCCATTACCCCCCACCAAGGCTGGGATGCATCTGGATCTCTGCAGCAGTTTGGGGGTCCGTGTGGGTCCTCCCAGCTGTGTTTGGGAAGCGATGGTGAAATCCAGGCAAAAATCAAAGCCCTGAGAAGTGGACAGTGGGGCGAAAAATGGGCGATGGGCGATGGAGGGCTGCTCAGTGTGGAGGAATCTGCAGTCCCTCCAGGCTCACCTCGGAGGGAAGCCACACCGCCTTGCAGCGCTGGCGTCGGGAGCTGCCATGTGCAGGCTGAGAAAAACAGGAAGGAGGGATGGGGACAGCTGGCGGGGACCCCATGCAGGGCTGGTGCCAGCCGCTGCGCCCTGACCCTGCGCCGCCTTGCCGGCTGCCAGCCCCGCTCCCCAAAGGGTTCTGTGCCAACACCGTGTTGTGCCGGCATGTCCCCAAGCTGGGGCTTGTCACCCATTTCCATCCCATGGGTTATGTGTTATTCTGCATCCCAGGGTGATGCTAAGGGGTTTCTGAATGCCTCGAAAGCATTGCTCAGGGTGGATGGGTTTTGGGGTGCCCTCACTGTGAGCAACAGCACGGGGAGAAGAAGGCAGAGGCTGGCATGGGCTCAAAATGCTGCTAATGATTAGAAATGTTCTGGCATTTTGCGTCCCTCCTCCGCAGCCTGCAGGATTCGTGGTGATCAGTGACTCTGCCAGGACTGAGGAGCTGCGGATGGAGCTGCTTCTGAGAGTCCAGGGCCAAAACGCTCCCCAGGTCCCTTACACTGAGGGATTTTACAGGTTTGGCAGGTAGTGGGATGAGCTTTTTGCACAGCGATTTTTGACGTTTCCCATTAGCACAGATTTTTCCTGCAGCCATCCCCTCTATGCACCCATCGCCCTGGCTCTGCTTAGCTCCCCAGAAATGCCTCCTCTTGCCTTGCCAGGAACCAGCGATCAATCCGGAGGCTCTAAAAAGAGAAGGGGATTGGTTTCCCATCTGAAGACACCGGCTGAGCAGTGCAGTCTTTGTCTGGAAGCTGGAGCAGATCGGTGCTGAGAGCGCAGCTATTTTTTCCCCGCGCTGGTGGGAAGAGGTGGCATTTGCAGGGACTTGAAGCCGGCTCCGCTTGGGAGAGCAGGAGTGAGCAGCTCATGGGGATTCGAGGGATGCTCAGCCCTACAACCTGCATGCCACTGCGAGTGCTTGTGCCTGGAGGCGGCTGTGGATAACCCCCACAACCCCTCTTAGGGCAGGATGGAAATATGGAGATGGGGACAGACGGATAGGGAGAGAACAGGGGCAGTGATGGGAAAGGGAGCAGAGATGGTGAAAAGGAATGGGGAAGGGAATGGATATGGAGATAAGGAAGAGGGGCAGTGAGGGGTGCGGGGATGGAGAAGAGGACAGGGGTGGGGGGAGACAGACAAATATGATGGGAGAGGTTGGGGACAGGGATAAAGGGTGTTGGGAATGGGAACAGAGATGATGGTAGGAACAGGGATGAGAATGGGGACAGGGATAGGGATGGGGACAGAGAGGGTGATAGACAGGAGCAATGATGGGGCAAGGATGGTGATGGAAGCAGGTGATGACAATGCTGAGGTTGGGAGGGGAACAAGAATGAGTGTGAGGATGGGGATGGGACAAGAATGGTGAAATGGGCAGCGACACTGAGATGGGAACAGGGATGGGGACAAGGACAGGGGTGGAGATGGGGATTGTGGTGGGGGTGGTGACAGGTCAGTAACAGCAGTGGGAACTGTGACAGCGACAGGAACAGGGATGGTGATGACAACAGGACAGAGGTGCTGACCACCGCGATGGTGACAGGGGCACCAATGACGCCGGCTGACGGCAGTGGGAAGGTTGCTGCAACAAAAGCCCTGGGCGGGTGGCGAGGCCAGCCCTGCAGGCAGCCTGCCGGGGGGCACCCATCCCCACCGGGCTCTGGGGGGCCACAGCGTGATTTGGGGGCTGGCCAGAGCCAGCATTACTGTGCAGAGCCCACAGGCGAGTTGTGTGGTTGCTTAGCAACCCCAAACCCGGATTAGAGGAGTGTGAGGTGGGCGATGCGGGGGGCTGCGGCTGCACCCCCTGAGCTGCTCTGGGGGTCCCCATGGCTCCCAGTGGCAGCGTGGCCCAGGGGATTGGCACAACACCCCCAAAGATGTCTCGGGTTGAACGTTTTGCTAGAAAACACCCCCAGATTGGGAGTGGGATGCTGCTGTGAGTGCGACCACCGTGAGCAGCCCTCCTCACCATCCTCATCCGTGCCCTCCTTCGGGGCCCAGTGCTAAGTAGGTCAGAGCTGGTGTGGGAAGGTTTCCTTCTGCTCCTGCAAAAACACAGCTGGGGGTGAAGCCCCTGGCCTGAGGGCTCAGCATCACACCTGGAAAGTCACATCACCCCCAAAAGTCACGTCATCACCCCCGAAAATTCACCCTGGCAAGGTCACATCAACCCCACTTGCTGCAGTATGTGTGACCCTGGTGCGCCCCAGCCCCCGTGTCCACAGTGAAATCAGCTCCACTGGGAAAAAAACGCAGCCCCCCCACCCTGATCTGGGCTGTGGGCACAGGGCCCAGCTCCCCATCCCATTAAATACTTGATAGCATCTTCCGTGCTGCGGGATTTATATTGCATGAAGCTGGCATGGGCTGCCGGCTCCTTTAAGCGTTAGGAGGGAGTCGGAGGCGAGGGGAGTCGCTGGGAGAGAAATTGGAGGAGGCAAAAAAAAAAAAAAAAAAGAGAAGGGGAAAAAAAAACTGAAAAGCTGAATCCCGATCCTGGCAGGAGCAGCAGTGCTGGCGGGGAGGTGGGCTGAGCGGCGCCCCGAGGAAGCGCATTACGTAGGCAAGCGGCTCCGCTCAACTTGCCACCTGCGCCGAGAGCCCCGCACCGCCATGGACTGCTGCAACGTACGTACCCTGCTGCTTTCTGATTGTTTTTAATTAGTGTGGGTATTATTTTGCTTTCTGGTGGTGGTGGTGGTTTGCTTGTTTGCTTTCACACGGGGCTGCGCGTTGTGCTGTTGCAGGAGCGTGGGTGCTGCACCCCTGTGCTTTGCACCCCAAAACACCACCGCTCACGGGGTGCTCAGGGACCCCAACCCTTCCTGCCGCCAGGTTTGCACAGCATTCCATCAGGGCAGGGCTGGCAGCAGCCCCTTTCCCAAGCCCAGCATGCAGACACCTCGTTCTGCTCCTGTTCAGCCTTGCCTCCCCAGAACGGCTCCCCAGGAGGAGCGAAGGTTTCCTACAGACAAGGGGCGAAGCGGCTGCTTGCTGCTTCAGAAAGAGGTGACTGCTGCACCCCTGGAGAGCAGCGCTGCATCCCCCGGCCGGGTCACAGCTCAGCTGCCAGAAGAGCACACGGCTTTCGCCTTTCTCCCTTTTTCTCTCTATTTTCCCATTTTTTCCCTCCTTCTCCCCCTTTTTAGCCCTCCTGCTCCGCCGGCATCACAACACTGCTGGCTGCCTGCAAGGTGGCAAAGCCCTCCCTGGGGACAGGATTTCCCCTGTGGATGTACAAATTGTCCCTGTGGGTATAGAATTTCCCCCGTGGATATAGGGTTTCCCCACTGCGCATAAAATTCCTTCCCTGGCTATAGCATTTCCCCTCTGGCTGTAACATTTCCATCCTGATGATCGCATTTCCCCCAGCTCTGTCACTTAAGCTTCCGACACCCTCCCCACTGCCACAGCAGCGCTTTGCAGTGACACCGCGTGCCCCCTCCCCAGCAGCACAGGGCGTGATGACCGTGGTGTCCCTGCTCCTGCACTGACCACCCCTCGGTGTGAATCAGCCCCAGCTGCTTTCTCCCACGGGTGAACGTGCTGTGGCCGCCGTCCCTTTGCTCCTGAGGAACCCCCAGAACTGTCCCAAAAGTCCTTAGGAGCCCAGGGCAGGGTGACGCAGCGATGCAGTGACAGTGGGATGCCACCGGTCCCGTTTGGTCGGTGGGTGATTTTCCCCCTGTTTTTCACTCCTTTCCACACCTCAGAGGTGACGGCGTGAATTACTGCCCCCGGCTCCACGCAGCGCCCTGGGGAGATGCTGTGGGTCAGGATGTGGTGCACGGGGTGTGCGCTTCCAGCAGGGTGCCGATGCAGTCGCTTCCCCCGCATCTCCCCAATTTCCCGTTGCTTTTCTGTACTTTGTGGGATGGCGGCACCTTTCCCACCCCACAACCACGCACCGTTGCCCGCACACACCCTGACCCCGACCCCCAGGCCCCAAACTGCCCCCCTAACGGCCGCTCGCTGCCGGCAGGAGGGCGCCTGCACGAAGCTGGATGAGGACATCCTGGACATCCCCCTGGACGACCCCGACGCCAACGCGGCGGCGGCCAAGATCCAGGCCAGCTTCCGCGGGCACATGACCCGCAAGAAGATCAAGGGGGGGGAGATGGACCGGAAAGCCAAGGACGCCGAGTGCGCCAACAGCACCCGCGGCGGAGACCTCCGCAACGGCGACTAGGTACCGCAGCCCCCGTCCCCATCCCAAGCCCTGCTTCTCCAGCTCCGAGCCTCCCTCCGTCCCGCTGGGATGCTGCGATGGAGCTCTCCTTGCAGGAGCTCAGCAGCGCTGCCTGCCCTAATTCTGCGGGCGCACCGTAGTAGTTAGCATAGGAACGGCGGGGAAGGCGAAGCCCTAGATTTGAATTGAATTTCTCCCTTAGCAACACCACCCCAAACGCCTCGCCTCAGCACATGCTATTTTTAAAAGCCTGTGTCACAGTCTCCTGGCAGGAAAAGGGAAATTTAAAAGCGCCCACGGCGCCGGGCTGTGGGGCTGGGGGTGCCGGGGTGCTTGGGGAGCAGGGAATGGCCCCACGGCCCTGGGGTCAGCAGCTGTGCTTCCTTGCTGCCCCCCGGCTCCACCCAGGGATGGGGGAGGGGGAAGCAGTGTGGCTGTGGGTGGGAGGCGTAGGGGCTGGAAGAGGGGATGCAGCGGGGTCACAACCTGGGATGCAAGGGGGATGCACTGAGAATGCAACTTGGGATGCGGCTGGAATGGAATAGGGATGGAATGGGACTTGGGAGCACAACTGGGATGGGGGGGATGGAATAGGGATGCACTGGGGATTGAACTGAGAGTGCACCAGGAAAAGCAGGAGATGCAACTGGGATGCAGCAGGGGTGGAATGGGGATGGCTGGAATGCAACCTGGATGCCATGCAGGTGAAGATGCTGTAGGGAGACAGCGGCGCTTTAGGAGGGATGCAGTTGGTTTCACTGAGGATGCAGTGGGACTGTGGTGGTGATGAATTTGGAATTCAGTGAGGATGTAGCGGGGATGGACTTGGGATGCAGTGGGCTTGCATTGAGGTGCAGTGGGTTGAAATGGAGGTGCATGGGGCTGAAGTAGGGCTGCAATGAGGATACTATAAGGATGTAGAGGGAATGGATTGAGGATATGATGGGGCTGCAGAAAGTGAGGATGAAGCAGAAATACAGCTACAAATTGCAGGAGCTGGGGAGCTCGTTAGAGCTCGTTAGGCTGCCTCGCTGGGTGATCCATGCAGGGGCTCATCTCTGTGTGGGCTCCAGCCAAGCTGTGCTGGGTTCTGCTTCCCACCAAAGTCCTTTGATCCTGGAATGTCGAGGGTAGGGGTCTGAGCCTCCGACCCCAAGGGCTTGTGGTGCCCCAGCTGCATGGACAGGGAGGGGACAGGCAGGGGGCAAGGGGCAGGGTGGAGGGAGTCGTAGGAATTACAGGGACAGGGTGCAGGCAAGGCATGGAAAAGGCGCAGGCTGCAAAAGCAGAGTGCAGGACCAGGGCGCAAGGTACAAGATGTGAGGTGCAGGATGAGGGTGCAGGCAAGCATGAAAAAGGTGCAGGCTGCAGCAGCTGGGTGCAGGGTACAGGCAGCCCCGTGCACACCACTGACAGCTCTGCTTTTTCCTTGCTTGCAGGCCCTGCTGGACTCCCCCTGCCGAGCCCCCCCACCGCCGAGGAGCCCCCGCTTCTCCCCATACCACCCCAGCATGCGTCCCCCCCCCTCACCCACCCCAGCCCCAATAAAGGTCCCTGCCAGCGGCCGCACTGTCCTTGGCGCCGAGGGGACGCGGCAGTGTCGCTCAGTGGGGTGAGAGCTGTGACATGCAGGTGAACAGCCCAGTGCCACCAATCGCAGCCACGTCCAGTGCGATGTCACGCAGGGCACCGTTCAGATGTGTGACAGCACTGCTGGACACGCGGGGCTGTGGTGATGTCACACCCACGTGTGTGGCACGGTGTGATGGCACTGGGGCTGGGAGCTGGCGCTGCTGTGGCATCACTGATGGGTGCGGGGTGGCTGCTGCGACATCATCCGAGTGGGTGTGACGTCACCGAGGGACCTGGGACAGCCAGCCCAGGTCTACAGGCGAGGCAGCCCCCCGGGGGCACACTGTCACCCCGTGGCACCAGGCGCAGCGCTGGGACATCGCGATGGGGCACCGTGAAGGCTCCCGAGTGACGTCACACAGCCACGTGATGCCACCCCGAGGGATGCAGGGCCACCGCCCCCCCGCACCCTCACAGAGTCACCCAAAAGCAGTTTCAATCAAAAAAAGAAAAACCTAAAAAGAATTTCTCCCTGCCCCCCCCATCGCCGCCTCCAACCCTTCCCCCAACGCTTTTAATGCTCTTTTATGAAAAATATCCCGTTTCCATCGATACATAAAAAAAGGGGACCCCCTCGGAGCGGGGCTGGGTCGGGGCGCTGGCCAGGGCAGAGCGGGGCACCTCCCGCCCCATTAAACACCGCAGGAAAGTCCGGCTGCTCCAGGCGTCTTTACAAAAAAATGAAGAAAAAATGGAAAAAAGGGTAAAAAAGCCCCAAAAGAGGGCAGGGCGGGGAGCCGAGGGGAGCAGCCTCTTTCTGGGGGGGGGGTCACACCAAGGAGCCGGCCCGGCTCTGGGCAGGCACCATGACGGGGACGGCTCCGGCCCGCGCCAGGCTGGAGGGGGGCGGCCCACCCGGGGGGGCGACGGGCTGCGGGGGGTGCCAGGGGGCCCCGTTGGTGGCGGGGGGATGCGGCCCGGCCCGGGGGGGTCCCTGGTAGCTGCCAGCAGCGGTGAGGACCGAGGCAGTGTAGGAGGGGGGGGAGGCTCCGTAGGGTCTGTCCCGGGAACCCACGATGGAGGACAAAGTGCTGGTCTTGGAGATGGTGTCTGCAGGGCGGCTCCGCGTCCAGGTGGGGGTTTTGGGGGCCACGGCGTCTTCCCTGTGGAGGAGGGAGAAGGTGGCACAGGCTGCTGGAAGTGCAGCTATTCTCTCCTCCCCATTATCGGATGATGCTCCCCAGTGCTGCTCAGCCGCAGGAGCCCCTCCGTGTGGGGGTAAAAGGGAATTTACCCAAAGGGAGGGGGAAAAACAGTGGGAAAGAGCCGTGTTGACTCTGAAACCCAATGAGGGCCACACTGAGATGCAAAACCCCCTCCCGTTACCGCTGAGCCCGGTGATCCCCGCCCCGGGAGCTGCCCTCACTTGATCTCGTTGGCCGCTTCCTCCTGCCCGTCGCGTTTCTTCCTCCGGTAGCCGAGCAGCCGTTGGGTGAAGAAGGCGACGGTGGCCAAAGCGCCCACAGAGCCCAGCACAGCGCCCGCGATGATGGCCCCCTCGCTGGCTGCCAGGACAGACGGGTGGGGGAGATCTTTGCCTCTCGCCTGTCCCACCGTGGGGACCGAGCCCCTGTCCCCAGCCCCGCGGGCGCTCACTCACTTGACTGCACCTCCAGGACGATGCTGCACTTGGCTGAACCCACGCGGTTCTCCGCCTCGCACTCGTAGAGGCCCGACATGTCCAGAGAGAGGTTCGTCAGCTTCAGGGTTCCCCTGGCCCGGTCTGCGGGGCAGAAATTGAGGTGCTGCTCTGTGATCACCTGCCCACCACCGCACACCTCCCAGCACAGCGGGGATGGGAGCGGGAGGAATTACAGGGATGGTCCCCTGCGTCGCCCCAGGGTGAGGTTGGTCAGGGGCAGAGTTCAGGGGATGCTCCCCCAACGTTCCAGCAGTGGGCAGAGCTATGGGGACTTTCGCCTGTCCCCTTGCACAAGGAACAGCACGGGCAGAGTTAAGGGGAAGCTCAGCAGAGTTGGGGGCAGGCAGAACCAAGGGCACAAACCCAACCCCTCCAACTCTCCCCCCACCAAACCTTCCCCAGGTTTTCCCACCCCCTCAGCCCACCTTACCCTGAGCGGGGGGAAAGAAGACCTGCTTGGTGGGCTCCTGGCGCTGCCACTTGTACAGGGGGGAGGGTTTGCCCTTCTGGGAGGCGCAGCTCAGCGTCACGTTGGCTCCCACCGTGGGGCTGCCCTTCAGCCTGCAGGCTGGCGGCGCTGGCGGCACTGCGGGCACCGGATCGGCGTCAGTCCCAGCACGAGGGGCACCGGGGGACGCAGGGCGCCCTGCGGGTCCTTACCCAGCACCGTGAGGTTGATTATGGCCATGCTCCTGATCGGGCTGATGATGTCATCCACCACGTTGACGGAGCAGATGTACTGGCCTGAGTCTTGCTCCCGCGTGGCATTGATGAAAAGTGAGATGTTGTGGGTGAGGACGGGGTGCAGGAACCCCACGCGGGGCTTCAGCTCCGTCTCCTCCACTTTCACCTCCCCGTCCAGGTACGTCAGGATCTGCAGGGAGAAAAGATCTGCTCATACAAATCTGGATGGCACTGCAGGAGGGGAATTCCCCCTAAATCCTGTCTTGGGGGCACCAGTGGCTGCATGAGCCTCCTCCATTCTCACTCATACTCTGAGCATCCACAGCATTGAACCATGGGCATCTCCCCATCATGGGCACCATGAGCACCTCCTCATAATCTCCCAAACATGGGGACCACGAGCATCCCCTCATCACGGAGACCTGCCTTCCGTGGGCATCTCAAGCATCCTCCTGCCATGGGCATCACATGGTGGGCACCTTCTCATCACGGGCACCGTGAGCACCTCCCCTCCATCGCGGTTCCCTCACCAACATGGGCAACAGTAAGCATCTCCCCATCATGGACGTCCCCCTACCCGTAGTACCACGAGAATCCCCTCATCACGGGCACCTCACCACCACTCCATCCCCATCACCTGGAAGTGCTCAGCAGCTGCCTTTTTCAGTATCCAGCTGATGTAGGGCTTCTTCTGCGAGCTGCTGGTGTACCAGGCAGGCAGCACGGCTCCCTCCCCTTCCACTGAGTAGACAGAGCCGGTTCCCACGTGCACCTCCAGCACAGCTGAGCAGACACCTGCCCCGCAGGAAAACGGGACACGTCTCAGCCCCGGGTGCCAGTTGTACAAAAACAAAATAAAACAGAAAACAAAGAAAACAAACCAAAACAAAGCCCCACTAATTGTTAGAACAACTCTCTGTTCCAATGCAAGGAAGAGAAAAGTCCCGTTATCGCCCGGAGGCCGTGCTGGGAGGAAACCTTTCCTCCTCCCCACGACGGGAAGGGCTCTCCGGATGCAGGACAAAGCTTTCCTCCCACGGCCGCTTCCCCACCAGCAACACGGGAAGCCCCCACCCCACGGGGGGTTGGGGATGGACCCCCGCACCCCAAAAAGGCTCAGCACGGCGCTGCACAGCACTGGGATGCAGCTACACCTGCAGTGCCCATCTGATCTCTCGTGGGGGCACCCAGGCAACACCCAGCCCCACGCCGCATCGCTTCACACCCCCAGCATTTCACACCCCTTCCCCCCCGCAGGTACTAAATGGGGATTACTGAAGGTGACGGTGACAAAGCCCCCGCAAAGTTCCCCCCCAGCACCCAACCCCCAGAACGCAGCCAGGAGGGGGGACCGGAGCGGGACAGGGAGGGGGTGCCCGGCTGCTGGGGGGGATTATTTCCCAGCTTTGCTCTGAAAAGGATCAGCTGGAAAATAATCTGCTCAGGCGAGGTCGGGCACCCGGAGCGGGTCTGCATCTGGGGCTGAGGAACTCTGAGCCCCGCCGCCCCCACGTCCCACGTCCTCTCCCCAGGGATGCTCTGCAGCGGGGAGAACACGGCGGGCTGCGCTCCGTCCCCGCTACGATTTGGAGCAAATTTGTTCTTCAGCAAAAAGGAGAAAGGGAGCAAACGGAAAGATTCGGGCGTCGGGGCACCGCCCGCCTGGGTCAACTCCCGGAGTAAAGCACCGTCAGGCACAGCCCCCCAAATCATGGCCCCCTCCGCCCCGTCCCCACACGCAGGAACTCCTCCGGGATCTTCCCAGGGCGGGAAGATGACAACACGACGCCCGCGGGTATTTTTAGCCGCCTCCGCGCATCCGCTCTTCCCCCCGCGCGGCATCGGCGCCCGCAGCCCCGCGCAGGAAGCGCTGCGCCGGCCGATAACGCCCGACCCCCCCGGGCCTCCTCGGGCGGTTCCGGCCAAGGAGCAGCGGGGCCGGCGGGGCCGGCCGAGGGCAGACACCTCACTGCCTAAAATAGCTAAACCCGACCTAAGCGCTTAAAACCTTAAGTCCTACCCGGGGGAAAAACAGCGCCGGAGGAGGCAGCGCAGATCTCAGGGATGCAAAGGGAGCGGTGAGAAAGAAATAAAAGAGTACTTTAGAAGAACAGCGCTCGGAGGACAGCGCAGACGGGCTGAGTCGTGTGGCAGTTTGGGTTTGATGCGGGAGGTGGATCGTGCCATCCCCGGAGCTGTGCGTGCTGGGAGCAAAAAAACAGTGATTGGGGTCCATTACTGCCCCCTCACCCCACAGAAATGCCGTATTTTTGCCCAGCAGCATCTGTCTGGCCTGCATAAAGTACAGCAAAAAGAACACAAGATGGGCAAAGTTAAGATGAAGCGGGGCTGAGCAGCACCAGCCATAAAAAGCCCTGGGGCAGAATGCTCTGGGCACCCCGGAACATCCCACTGAGCTGGCCTTGAGATAAAGCCCTGAAATCTTTCAGAGATGGGAGACAGCAACAAATACATCCATCATTGCTCACAGGATGCCACGGCCATGAGCAAACAGTTCTGCACCGACTGCCTGTGTCATCGGGCTGTTTTCCACCAGCGAGCCCCAGGATTGGCCTCCAGCTCTCCCAGTTTGCCCAGCCCGGGCCGTTTTCCCCATGCAGTGAAGCTCAGTGGATGCATTCTTAGAGCAGCTCCATCCCTCCCCACTGAAATTTAGCACTTATCACTGGGGAAATCCTTAAATCACTGCAGACCCACAGCGCTCACCACGGCTCCCTTTGCTGTTAGGAGTGTGCATTAACTCTGAAACCTACCGACAGCCCAGCAGCACTGAGCCCACAGCACAGCTCAGTCATAAATCTCGGAGGCAGATACAAGATTGTGGCTCCATCCTCACACCCAGCGTGGTGGGGTGTCCTCAAAGTGCGAGCACTGCCTTGCTGGAGGACCCTGGCATCCAAAATCACTCTTTTTCTTGGGGAGGTGCCCTGCAGCCCCTCACTGCAGGAGGAATCGCCCTCCAAGTGCTGCTGCCCGGCTCTGGTGGGGACGCAGCCCCGAACCCTTCGGTGTGCAGCACTGCCGTTGGCATCAGCTCCAGATTTAGCCACCTCGCCACTGCAAATCCCCTAATGCTTTAACCAGATCGAAAAAATTAAGCTGCTTGGGGCGTGCATATGCATAACGGCGGGGGGGGGAAAGGGCCCTTCATGCACTGCCCTCCCTGGAGGCCACCCGGCTGCTGTTTGTTTGGGATGAAAAACGCCGATTTCATCCAACCGCCCTGAGCTAAGCACCTGCCCAGGGAGGGCTGCTCTGCCTGAGCCCATCTGCCGGGTTTTTTTCCTTTGGAAAAAGCCTTTAAATCCCCGCACACCTCCAGCAGAGCTCTACAGCAAACTGCTGCACCTGCACGGAGCACCGTGACCCCGAGGGGCACCCCGTGTCCCATTGGTAAACCCCACTATTTCGGCCCCAAATGCCGCATCTCCCACCGAAACACACCAGAACCATCCTCGTGCCCAAAGCATCCTCCCCAGAACCGCAGCCCCCAGGCGGACCCTATAAGCCACTAACCACCAGGAATTAATGAGCTGAAGGCGGATTGCATCCGATGCCCTCGCTCTATAGGATTAAGGCGATTTGGCCATGTGAAACCGAGACAGAAATTAAACCGAGAGATGACGGCTCGGATTGAACGCGCTCCTCCAGAGCGGAAACGGTGCCAGAGAGGGAATGTGGACGGACAGCGGCCCCGAGAGCCTCGAGAAAGGTCAAAGGACCCACGAGGAAGCGCTGCACCCAACCCGGCCCCGATGGTCCCCCCAGCCCCGCACTATTTATAACTGGGCAGATAGGGGCTGTGCTGCGCCCGTTGGGAACAGGCACGGCGGCCGTTCTCACGACCCAGGGGCAGAAAGCGCCGTATCCTCTGGAGAGCCAAAATCAGGAAAAAATGCGACTTTGCTATAGATAGACACGGACGGGCGGCTTAACCCCTGCGGCTCAGCGCCGGCGTGGGGACACAGCAGCGGGCATTCAGCATCGCCCCCCTCTCCTTTCCTCCTTCCCATCTTTCCCCCATCGTTTGTTCTGCAGTGACTCCACGCAGACCCACCAGGTGCCAAGGGATGCTTGATTCTGTCATTCTGTGTGGGCGCCCAAAAACAACGATTTGGGCCCTAAGCGCCTTTTCTCCGTATTTCTGCACTCTGAGGCTGAGTTGGGTCCTTCCTGCAGCGCCGCATCCCCACAGCCGGGCACACGGCAGGGAACCTGCTCACAACCCCCCAACAGAGCAGCGCCTCATCCCACCACGCTTTAATTAACGCCCTTTAATAATAATAATAAAAACGGAGTAGCACAACCACAAAGCGGCTCCACTGGGGGCAGGGAGCGCCCCGCCGGGGAGGAAACACCACCCATTGTCCCCATTGTCTTCGGGGCCGTTTCCTCCTCCTCGAAGGAAACTCGGAGGGCTGCGTCCCTCCCCAGCACCCCCGGCGCCTGCAGCCCCCCCCCTTCGACCCTCAGGAATAGGGCAAAAGAAGGGAAAAAGCCCGGGGACGGAGCGGGGCACGGCGGAGCAGCCCGGGGGCAGCGGCACACACACACGGGGGGGGGGGGCGGCAGGTTTGATGACGGGAAAAAAATACATCGATTTTTTCCGCTCGATGCCGAGCGGGAGGGGGGAATTATCGGCGGGGAAATGCCCCCGGTGCGAGCAGAGCACAGCGCGCCCGCGCCGCGGGGTTCGGCTCCACGGGGCGGTGCGGGGTGCGGTGCCGCGGGACCCCCCGGACCCCGAGTGTCGGCCTCCCAGAGCGCCCGACGGGCGGCATCGCGACATCAGCGCCCCCCCCCCCCCGCTCCCCGCCCGCTCCCCCCGGCCCTCAGCGCCTCCCGCCGCCCCCCGCTCGCCCCCCCGGCCGCTCCCCGGTCGCGGTTCGCACGAACCCCCGGCGCTCACCCAGCAGCGCGCCCAGCAGCAGCGCGCCCGGCGGCAGCGCAACCATCCCGGAGCGCAGCAGGTGCCGGGACGGGGGGGGGACCGGGACGGGGGGAGGGCGGAGCTCAGGTGGGCACCGCCCCGCAGGTGGGGGCGGGGATTGTGGGGCGGGGCGTCTTGGCCCCGCCTCCCGGGGTCCAAACTGCCTCCCCTCCCATCCAATCAGACCTTATCACTGATTATTTATTAGCTATTAGGGCTATTAATAGTTAATTGTGATATTAGGGCCATTATTGTGGAAGGAGCCCAGTGCCCCCGACACACTTCTTCTCTTCTTCTTCCTCATCCCGTGCCCTGGGATAAAAGCATTAATCCTTAAAAAGAATAATTAAAAAAACCCACAGAACCCCACAAAAACGAACATCGCGACCCCGTGGGTTAAAGGGAGCCGGGCAAACAAGCAGGACAAGGAGCTGCCTGGCCGCAGGGCACAGCTGGAGCCACAGGAGCTGAGTGGCACCTGGAGCCCGGGAGCAGAAACACGGCAGAAACCCCATGCGGGGATGGGACCCTTGGGAAGGGACCAGGACAGAGGACGTCCTCTACTGGGATCAGCTCCAGGAGCCCTTCGGAGCGTCCCCCCTGCTGGGCACTGCAGGGCGGCTGTCAGAGCGCTGCTCTAAAAGCAGCCGTTCGTCCTGAAGTGCCTCCCCAGGACAGCGGCCCTGCCAGCCTGGGTCAGAGGGAAGCTCTGCATCACAGCACAGCCCCAGTGCTGACGCATCCAACATCCCAGCCCTCTCCAGCCCCACACTCAGCCACGGGCCACGTTTGTGGCTTCTTGGACTCGAGCTTGTTTTCTCCAGCCACAAAAGAAGCAGCAGAGTTGGCCGTAGGAGGGCAGCTGTCACCATACCTCACAGAAATTCAAGGAGTCCTTTGAAGCTGTGCTGCACCAAAGGTCTCCCCGTGCCGAGACCCGAACTTAACAGGGGAAGCAGGCGGGGCAGCAGGCGAAGGCATCTCCCACGGACAAGGCTCTGAGGTCAGCCGCACACGGAGCAGCCCGGAGCCCGGCGCCCAGCAGCGCGTCGACATCGCCTGCAGAGCCGCGGAGGGGCCGGGAGGCGGCCCCCGTCCCTGCAGCAGCCCGGCTCCGGCTGAGCCCTGCGGGGACGGCAGCACGGCCGCGTCCGCCATCGCTCCTCGCCGCTGCACAGCGGCGCAGGTCCCGGGCGTCAGGACGGAGGCCCAGCGGGCACTGCTGGGTGCTGGCGGCCGACAGAAGGGAGGCTCCGTCCCCACGGAACGGGCGGAACGGCGGCCGCCCCGAGAGGAGAAAGACGCCTCCAGGAGCCGGTGCGCGTTTGCTCGATTTTATTAGGACTGACACATTCATCGTATGCCACAACGCCACTGATCAATGAGCTTCAGGAAACCGAAACGCCGGCGCCAGCCAGCGCGGTGATAGGGCACACATAGCGACACTTCTGAAAGGCTTCCAACGCTTCCTCCCGGCCCGCGTGCCCCCAGCCCGCCCCCCCGTCCCCCCCCCCTCCCCTCTCACAGCTTTGATTGTACCCATAAGCATGGTTTGACAGAATGCTCCCCAGCTGCCAGGTTATTCTCACAAAGAGGCTAACTAGAACTGAAAAAATAAACCGATAAAAATAAAAATAATAAAAGCCCGGGAATTATTTTAATGTTAAAAAATAAAATAAAATAAAATAAAAGCGGATATGGCAACACTACTAGGAAAGTGGAATACATCACAGAAACAAAAGTCTTTGCAGGCAACACTGTTTGGAGATAGGAGAACACTGGATGGGTGAAAAAAGTGAATTTCTAAATTATATACAATAGTATCTAAGGGTGGCTTTGAAAAACAGTCTCCTTTAACGTGATTCAAGATTTAACTCGCCGTTATCTATTGCTTATTTATTCAGATCTGTAATAACACTTATAGAGACGGATGTGTAAAAATGAGACCTTGTGGAAAACAGCTTTTCGTATGAAACGTCCGCTCCGTCCGACATGGAATGTATGGGATGTGCGGGGCAGGGCTCAGCCTGCCCTCGTCGCCCCGCGCTGCTCCACGGCCCAGCAGCCCCCCTCAAACGCTGCTGAGCAGCGCCTTCGCCTGGCGGCCGTGCGCAGCATCCATCAGCGTCCGACGGTGAGATGGGGAACGGGCAGAAGCCGCAGTCCTTATGAAGGACGAGATTCAGTTGTTGAATTTTAAGGGGTATCCAATGGCTTTTTCCAGGCACTCTACCAAAGAGCCAGCGGAAAGAAAATCCCTCTCCACTTCCACAAATTTGATGTAGATGGATTTTGGGGAGACCCCGGGCTCTACGACGCAGTTCTGAGATAAAAACGCGTTGATCCCAACCCACTCTTTGCTGAAGGTTTTGGTGTTTGCCTGGAAATGTAAAAACAGGCACTGCTGGAGAGTCCTGACCTCGGCGATGCCGAGGTAACAGTAGATGATGCGGGCGGACTCCATCTCCACCCGCAGCGAGGCCTGCGGCGACGGCGCCTCCAGCTCCCCCGGAGTCTCATGGCTGGGATCGGCGCCCCGCGGCTCGGCCAGAGGCGAGTGGGGCTTCTCGTGGCACTCCTCGTAGCCGATGGCGTACAGACCCGGGCTTTTGGGGATGCCCCCGGGCAATAAATACTGGACGACGTTGCCTCCCGTCGGCTTGGAGTGAGCGATGGGTATCCAGTCAATCTCCATGTGCAGCTCGAGGCACCTCGCTTCGCTGATGGTGATCTCCAGGAATTTGTAGTACACGTTCTTCCAGTTCATTTTCTGCACTCTGGTCATGATGACTCTGCCCTCCGGCTTCTCCGAGTTGAAATACTCCCGGAGCCGTTTGCCCAGCGGCACCTGCGAGCTGATCTCCGCGTAGTGGTAGCGAATGTCCTCCTTCCAGCGCGTGTTGTAGCCGATGCCGAAAATGGCCAGTTTGTTGGAGAGGTGCAGCCTGGAGAAGTCCGTCCAGCTCTGGAACAGCTCCCACTTCAACTGCACAGACTCCAAGATTTGCATAATGTTCTGCATGACGTCGCGCTTCCTGGAAAAACGGACAGAAGCGTAAAGCTGTCAGTAACGGCTTGGAGCTGCAAACCATCCCGGGCTACAGGAGAAAGCACCGCCCACACAGCAGGGCCGAGCCCCAGCTCTGCTTCCCAGGCCCCTCTATGATGTGGGAAGACCACAGCAAACACCACCAGCAGCAGCACCGGGCCGCGCAGGCCGCTCCTCAAGCAGTGGGCATTCCACTCCAACATGTGTCCCGCATCCGTATGCGAGCTGCCGGGCTGTAACACCACCACCGTCATTAACCTCATTAACAACAAAAACAATAAACAAAGCAGAACTTCATCAAACCTCTCTAGCAAGATACACCTGCTGGAGAAGGTATTTAGTGCGACAAGATCTGCAGGAGAGAACCTGGAGAGGAGAACCAGAGCTGCCCTGCACACAGCTCTGAGGAAGGTTCGGCTGCCAGCCCCCGCACTGCACTGCGCACAGCTCGCACCCCTGCTGCTGGAAGGCCATGGCAGCAAAGGGCTCCCATGTACCACAATGTCAGAGGGACGCAGCACTCGGTCACTGACAGACGTGCAAGTTCCTTCAGCTTAGCCTGCTGTTCCCTTGCACAAGTTCAAGTGCATTTGCCTTCACCTTGCTTTAAAGCAAAGTCAGAAAAAAGCACAGAACTTTCTTTGGGGTTTTTTCGTGCTTCCATAATCCAAAAAACATCACAGATTTTTTTCAGCTTTCCCACTCCCTGTGACCTGGGGCTGTTGCTTCCAACCAACTGCGCACAGCCATCCTCCTCTTGTTTGAGAATGAGTACTGCACCCAGCAGCTGTGTGTGCAGCCCACCAGAGGGGAAGTAAAGAAGCTCCTGCGTCTCCAAAGATCTCTTTTGGCTGTCAGTAACAGGACAGCAGCAGGGAGGCAAGCAGCACTGCAGGCATTCACACTTCACTAAGCGATCAGGTGGGAGCTTTTGCACACAACTGAAGCAAGCTGGAACAGCTTCCTTCCTGATGAATGAGACACTTAGGGCACAGTTAGTGGAGAGAACTACTGATTTCAGGAGTTACTGTCCTATAATCCAATCTGTAGGAAGACAATGCAGCTGTGTTGGTAACTGAGAAACCTCTCAGCCCAAGAACTGTGATTTGGAAGCTGCTCACTCGACCCTCCCTAGAACTGTCCTTCCACAACAGCTCCCAACAGCTAGGGCACGGGCTGCTGAGACAGTAAGGTCAGAAGTATCCACTTGTTATGGAGCAAGTGCTTAAGCAAGAGCAGACAGCAGCCCTCAGACTGCAGGGAATAGGAACGGGGCTGGTACTCAGTTGCTTCTTTGCCCCAGGTGGAACAGAAGCACATTCCTTCTTCTACTGCTCACAGAATCAAAATCATAGGGTCCCAGAATCATTGAGGCTGAAAAAGACCCCCTAAGATCCCCGAGTCCAACTCACTCCACTGTGCTCCCTGCCCACCTCCCTCTGTGCCACATCCCCACGGTTCTGGAACCCCCAGGGATGGTGACCCCACCACCTCCCCAAGCAGCCGTGCAGTGCAGCACCATTTTGCACTATACTGATGTAACAGCGCCAAGAAAAAAGGTTTGGGTTCTACAGACCCTTTCAGCAGTGCAAGAGGGCTTCAATTACACAGCCTCTCATCCCAGAAAACTGCTTCTTGGAGGTGCTGCACATCCACATGAAGCCCCACACGCTGGGTCTGAGCAGCCCAGGCTGAAATCACTCTCCTCACAGCAAGACTCATCTCAAACTTGCAGTTCAGACATCTGGAAGTGCAAGTTCATCCTCTGGAGACAAAAGGGATAAGGTGACACGGGAAGCAGCCGGCTGAGCGCAGGGCTGTGCGACAGCAGCCTGTGTTTCACCAGCATTCATTGCATTCAAGAGGAAGCTGAATGCAATTTAAGGAAACGGCCCCATCCAAACCCAGACACGCCAGAATGCAGTGTGGGTAGATTTTCATTCAACAGTAGAGGAACAGAGCTAAGAACAACAACAGAAAGAACAACACCTTTATTAATTACACCATAAATACTATTGCTAAGCTCAGTTCAGCACAAAACACAGCTGAAGCTCTGAAGAAAAATAAAAATTAGTCATTCAAACTACTGCTGAACAAGAATAATTTCACTAGAGAATCCCCAGCAGTGCTTCACGTATCAGAGGAGACATGGGCTTCAGAGGAAGCAGGAGGGACAAAAGATGTTAGAAAAGCAGCTCTCACTCTTTCTCGAACTGGGGAACCTGAGCTCCACATGTGGCCTCCTGAGGGCAGAGCAGAGAGGAGGAGAACCCCAGCGCAGCAGGGCGCACTGCTGGCCCCTTCTTTCTGCCGGCTGCAGGAGGAAACACCAACAGACAGCAAAAGCCAGGCTGCTACTTCTCTCTTTAAAGAGATACACGGTACCTGAGCAAGCAGAGCTCATCCTGGCTCAGCCCTGCACGCCACTGGGCTATCTCATTTCTCAACTGTAGAAGGTGCCCTCGAGCTGCCTTTTACCACATCGTCGGTCCGCGACCCCCAGCGCCTGGCTCACACCGGTCAATGCATCGCTTCCTCCTCAGAAGCTTTTGCAATTCAAACAAGGAAAGACTCGAGACTTGGTGCAAATTTGTTCTAAGGCACGGTTTCCAAACAAAAGCAGACTTCAAAGAAACTGAAACAGCTGGTTTCAGTGAAGGATTTAACTCCCCAAGCATTTCCAGTTCAACTTCAAAAAGCCTGCAGTCAAAAAACACGCTCCTCTGAAATTTAAAATGGTAGAACAGAGTCTGAAGCAGTTTTCACTTCTCCAAAACATTTACTTGGAGGGAAGAGCAAAGGAAATGCACCAGCACGGCCAGTGTGGGAGAGCCCAGCTGACAGAGCAGAGGGCAAGGATGCAGCTCACCTACCAGCTCTTTCCTCCCACACCTCTGGGAATAAGGCAACCCACGAAACACAGGAGATCTCCGTGCACCTCACAGCACGCAGAATGCCTGTTTTCTACCCGAAGTCGGGAGGCAGCTGCCACTGCCAAGAGGCCGTGCAACCTGCAACCCGCTGCGAGGCACCGCGAGGCGCACAGCCCGGCCGGCGTCGCGCTCCCACCTTCTTCCCTCCTGTCAGGAAAATAATCCTGCCTTGTTTCTCACAAAGCCATCTCCCGTGTTTCTCTGCAAGTTGCTCTGCTCGGCTCTGCAGTTCCCCCCTGGGAGCACAGAGGGCTCCTGTCGGACCATCTCCTGCCAGACCTCTGCCGGTTTTCACAGCCCCAGGACCACAGCTGGGAACCCGGAGGTGGTGGCGCTGCAGAGCAATTCCTTCCGACCTCCCAGAGCAGGGCAGCATTTCAAGATCGCGTGCGCCCACAGTCAGGCAGCACCACCACGTAAATTCTGCACTTTGCACAGGTTGAACGCATCATCGCCCCCCATTTCACTGAGATCACTTCTGCTTCAAACTTCCACGTGCAGAAGAAAGCAGATGAACTGAAGGTCTGCTTTCTTTGCAATAAGCTACATGCATTTTAAAACACGGGCCAAAAACAAGAAGCTGTTTGGTATTATTTGCTATGGCTTTTAAAATTAGACAACTCTTTTTTTAAAAGATGATAAATAAATACTCAGCTTATCTACAGTACCAGTAAGGCTTCTCCAGACCGCCTGTAATCATTCCAAACTCAACACTGGTTTCCTTATCCAATGTCCAAGACAACTGCTGAGGCAATGAACTGGACAAAGCAAACCCTGCCACAGCAGCATGCAGGGATCCTCCACTTTCCAAAAACCCAACCTGAAAAGCTGCCTTTGACGCCTCCTACGAAGAGCCTGACAGTGCAGAAGGCAGGGAGAACTCTTCTTTAATGCTTTGCTTTCCATTGCTTGATGTAGTAAAAAGGCAGAATTTTCAAGTTTCTTTCAACTTTAAAAGACTTCAGAGTTTAAAAGTTCCTCGTTCCTCATAGCAGAGAAAAAAAAAAAGGCATTTTCAGCAAATTTCTGTGTTAGAAGTCACTTTGTGCTTTCACTGAGCACCGACTGGCTTATCATCCACACGCTTCACAACACGCCTAGGAGTTCAGAGGCCTCCATACATTTTAGAGAGAGCTTCAGGGGCAGAAAAGAAACCCCCAGCTCTGAGCAGTCAGAGCTCCAGCCATGCACCTGCACAACAACAAGCTGGCAGAGAAAACTCAGGCAGTCTTCACACAACACGAGCTTCTCTGAGCTTCGGCCTCAGAACATTCAGAATTCTTTTCTGTGCAACTCCCTAAGGCACGCCTTGAAGGTAGAATTTGCAGGTAGAATTACCCCAGAGCCATCCTAACGAGCTGTTCAAAGAGGTGATGATGTTTATGCTGAAAAACAAGTGTTTTCCTTCATGCCCATCCCTGAGATGCTACCCTGAATTCAGTTCATATGAAGACAAAAATCACCATCAAAACAGCTTAACTGAGGACTTTGATGAAGCTAAGCCATCACAATGCAGGCTTTTCATTAAAAATAACTACATACATATGTGGAATTTTTAAAAATCCTTTACTTCCAGTAAAAAGCCTCTGCTGCTACCCAGAGACACTACATAAACCTGTACAGCACTGATGAATTACTGTCCTACACAAACTCACTTTGCAGCCTAAGAAACGCCATACTGACTTCAGCCAGCTCAGCCATGGGGAGAAGTGGTGCAGGACACCATGCCCACATGTCCCCCTCAAGGGGCCTGCAGGTGGATTTGAGACAGCTCATCCCACTACAGACAGAGCTACACTCACCCTACAGGGTTTGAAACCCAGAGGCTGGAAGAAAGCAGCCCTGCTCTGCAGGACCGCGGCACGATTCATTTTTTGAAACACTCTGTGTTATTGTTGGCGAGGCAACGGAGATTCACATGCTTAAAACATTTTAAATGCTTCAGTCTTTGTCAGATTAAACCAATCCAAAAGGTTACAAGTCAGCTCTGGAAAGTTATGAAAATAAAAGAAATCACAAACTTTGGCATGCTTTCCACCAAGGAGGGGAAATGCACCAACTTTTAATGTGAGCATTACTCACACGAGCCAAGTCAACAGCACGCACTACTGGGGGAGCCTCACTTCTCACTCGCTTTCCTCCACTTATGATCCATTGCAAATATCTGGTCAGCACCACCTGGGCATGCAGGTCCTGCCACTGGTGTAGTGGAAAATATACACCACAACATAATTACTGCTCTTTAAAAAAAAACAACTTATTGTTTTTCCTTGTACCCAAATGGGCGAAATTCAGGCAACTTCAGGCAGATGGAAAAAACACATTTCAGAAGCTCAAGAGCCTGGGCTCATCCCATGATAACCACAGCCTGCCACACACAGCCCTGGCAGCCTGAGGTGGATCCGAGCCGCACGTTCAGTCCTCGCATTCAGTGGTGAGCCGTTCTGCTGGCTGCATGATGGAGCCCAGAAAGGACAAAGCTGTGAAGCTTTTCGAACGTTCTGAGGTAACTGGAATAATGCATAAAGCAGATTCAAGTGTATGAATAGTCTTGCACAATGTATTTATAATTATAATCAGAAGTTTCAAACATCCTCCCTCCTGCACAACATCCCCAGGGAAATGCATTCCAGGGTAAAGCATTCATAAATTACTTACTGAGCATCTTCTGAAGATTCCTGTTTTATCTTTAATGTTCTTTTTGTGGTAGGCATTTCATCTGAAAGGTAAGACCCAACACAGTTATTTTTTAAAATAAAAGGCAGCAGGAATATTACTTATTTTATTTTTTTAAGGCTGAAGTTACAATCCATCTTATTTCCTAAGCCCACCAAGCCCTGCCACATGCACAGGGCAGCTCCAGTTCCTACATTAAGTGGAGTTTTTGGTTTTCCTTAGGAAACGATGTGGCCAGTTACAAGATCTGTACCTGCCTCTGCAAGTGCAAAACCTTTCAAGGACAAGAGCATAATTCCTGCAATTAAACCACAAGTCAATTTAATTACTAACTACACTGAGGGAAGAAAAGAAAGACTGTTCTGCTTTCAATAGCACATTTAAACAGCAAGCACCAGGACAAATGCATCTGTATTCCATTTAGATTTTATGTGCCAAACGCTTCTCTCTTCTCTCGACATCAGGAATGCTGCCACCCCAAGCACACACAAATCTCTCTTAATTCAACTGAAGGAAAACGGCCACAAACCAGGAGACCACAGTTTGAGTCACCAGAACAACCAGATGGAATTAGCTGCCATTTACGCACGTTTCGAAACATCGCCGTCTCCCCACCATTTCTCTCCCACATATTTCTGACTTCTAAGCTCCCAGAGGAAGAAGTCTGAGAGAACCAGAATGTGGTTAATTTGCAAGTTGGCTGCTTTAATATCAAACTGCAATTTAAGACTCTTTTACAGCGTTCACCGCCCCCAGTCCCCTGAACAAAGATGCGTGCCGACAGGTGACTGCATCTCCTTCCTGTCCCCACTTCAGCCCGCAGATCACAAGGAAAACCACATCAACATCTTTTCCCCACTGTGTTCTAACTGCTGGATTTGATCAACTTCTATTTCCTCCATGAAAAGAATTCCTTTTCCTCCATGCTTCACGCCGTAACACAGTGGTCAAGACACAAATGTACTTGAAGAAACCCACTTCTTCACCGCAGCTGGACACGACAGCTCAGATCAGTGTGTGCTCGCTTTGCTGATCGAGAATGTGGAGGCTGCCTCCGTTGGACAAAGCGAAACAGCCACAGGCAACAACCAAATCTCCAAATTAGCTCATGTGCTCATTTGTACGCACTGAAGCTGACACTACTAATTCAAGCAGGAAAAGCACTCTGAACACCACACATCTGCATACAAGCATATCCGTGTGCTTGAAGCAAACACAGCAGTTAGGATGTATGGGAAGAAGGAGAAAACAGTCATTGGTACGAATAGGAGCAGCCTGGAAGTAAACAGTGGATGAGTGGTAGCTGGCACCCAAGGACCTCAAAGCTGGGCACTGCTGACAGGGAAGCACCTCCCTGATCCCATCGGGGGAAGAAAAACTGAGCAGTGGGTGGAAGGGACAGGGAGCCAGGGAACGTACTGCCTCCTTTGCCAAGGTTTATGGCCACATCACCCTTCTTTTCTCCTGATCCTGATACTCCAGCAGCCTCCAAGAACCACTGTCTGCTTTTGATGGTTATTTCCCTTTCCTCCCCATGGACATCAGTGGTTTAGCACTTGAGCACATTACGTCTCCCAGACATGAAAGGGGGGACTGTATGAACACAGAGCACAGAGAGTGGGGAAGCATTAACAGGACTCCTTACCTAATTCCTGCTCACCGGTCTGGTAGCAATGAAGATCCTGACTGTGGTTTCCCCAGTCCTCCTGCGAGTACTCCTCCATGGTGCTGCCATCCGACTCCAGCTCCTGGTACAAGCCACTGCTGTTGATGAGGACAGGCTGGCAGGGCTGGGAATCCCATCCTCCCTGCCCAAACACCTGCTCCAGCTGTTCGAACGTGTAGCTGCTTTTCCTCTTCCCAACACCATGCTCCTTCACACGGCTGTAACACCTGCGGAGGGTCTGAGACAGAAAGCTGCGTGTTACTCACCCAAAGGTGCTGCTTCAGCAGAGCACACATAGCAGACAGTTACACGACTGCCAGGCAGAGTTTAGAATTTTACTTCTGCTGATCAGTACTTGCCACACGCTCATGAGCTAAATGCAAGGCTGTCAAGTTAATCTGCACCTGGCAGGAAGCATCATTATGTACCCGATGCTCCTGATGCAGGTTTTAGCTTTAACATCTACAACACAGAACAGAGTTGTACAGCAGCTACAGGTTCATTGATTTAACTTGGGCAATTGATTCATTTATTCTCCTCCCCACTTCAAACCCCCCCAGATCTGCCACGTAACACAGGGAAAATAAACAACAGATCCCCAGTCAGAGATACCAATCAGCCAAGAAAATGCACACCGACTACAAGAGGGGGAAAGCAGAGCCGGTGTTGTGCCCACAGCCTGGAGAAGGTGAAGCAGGGAGGAGATGGAAAGGAAGAAAGAAAGAAGTCCCCAAAAGCACAGACAGTCCAACCTTCCTTACTCTGGTAAGAAGACACAAGGTACAAAATGTATGCCTAAGCTATTCAGCTAATAAAATATATATTACTTACATATTTTGCATTCCTTACTAACTCACTCTGCCTCTTGTGAAGCTGCTGAAATTTAAAAGAGGTCAAATCAATAATGCTCCACATTCCCAGACTTTGATATCAATCATTAAGAAAGAAACATAACTCAGATGGCTCTGGCTAGTAATTCACTACGACAGCTTTCAGCGCTAAGGTTGAAGCCTCCAAAAATGACAAATCCAAAAACCCAACCTGGTTTTGGTGATCTCTACCATCCTGTGCTACTGGCCAAGCTGGCAGCTACACATAACACCCACTGCCTGACAGAAAGGCAAAGCTGCAGACAAAACTCATAGACTTGTACAGCTCCCCCCTAGCCCAGATCCAGGCAGATATTTGGGTGGGGAAGAACCTTTGTGTGCATCTCTCAGTGTGTTTTTAATTCAACCACCACTCTGCTTTTAAAAGATAACATCATGCTTCAACTTTATCCTGCAAATCTCAGCAATTTGCAGACTGATAGATTTGTAGAACACATTTTCTCACACAACATTCACTAGGTTGTTCAGATGCTACACAGAATGGCAATCTAAGCCACCTCTAGAGCTCCAAAGAGGCATTAATTCAGGAATAGTTTGGTCATCCTGTTTTCTGAAGAAGGACTACAGCTCTTAAACAACAAGCAAATACACATCATTGCATAAAATGGTTGGTTTTCCCCCAAAAGGAACTTCACATCTACAGAAAGCTCCAACGCATCCAATGCTCCTCAAACACCTTGTTCAACAGCATCAGCAGGAGAGGAATACACTCCTAGCCCGTCTCCTCGTGATATTCAGAGCCCTGGGAGCAGCAGCAAAGCTGCTAAGCAGCAAGTCAGTTTTACTCTGCTGTTTCAAAACCAAAAAACCAACACACGGCAAAAGCCCAATGAGCCCAGAGGCAGCAATAAGCACCACTTTCTATCAGCAGCTCTGGGAAAGCGATCGGGGATTCTCAGCTGGGCAGCACCAGCCTCTCCTGATTCTGTCTTTGCTGCCTCTCAGGAGAAAACAGGCAGATCCTCCTTGGACCAGCAAATTTTTACATTTCCAACACCTCTGCTGCAATTGGGGTAGAAAACAACCAGCTGTGCAATCCCAGAATCAAGAACCCATCCATGAGAAGTGTCACTACTCACTGCAGACAAATTCATTTCTATGCCCGGGGGTACAGATAAGTTTAGTTGGCAAAACTTCAACAAGAACACCTTTGGAAGCATTGAGAAGATTTGGAATGGTCAGGTGTGCCTCAGGTTGGATATCAGGAAAAATTCATTCTCCAAAGGAGCAGTGATTCTCAGGCACCAGCTGCCCAGGAAAGCGGTGCTGCCACCATCCTGGAGGTGCTCCAGACCACGGGGATGTGGCACTGAGGGATGGTCAGTGGCTGCTGGTGGGGTGGGCTGGGTTGGACTCGGTGATCTTGAAAGTTTTTCCAACCTGACAGATTCTGTGTGCTCTTAGCTAGATGGCACAGCCTCCACCCAGCAGTGCCGTGACCTACATGCCTGCCCACATCTAGTGTCACAATTACCTGTCCATGACACCCATCAAACGCTGGCTGCTGGCCTCGACCAGGTCCAGTGACACAGGACAGCACTCAGCACCACTCAACTCTTAATGGAAGGGAGGAGTCCTCGGGTTTATGAAGTGAGGAAGCTGAAGTGAGGAAGGCAGTATCCAGAGGCTACCTGCCTCGTCACGCCAGGATACTCACGAGTAACAAAAGATGAAACCATAGCGGGACAAAAGAAATGGCTTGTGAAGTCTAGGGTGGTTTTGCAGCATGTAGGGATAACTGGAGCCATGAAAGCTCCTGAAACCTGCATTCCCACACTGGCTGGAACACAAGGAAACAGAACTGACTACAGGTGGTCGAATCCTCTGCTCTGCACACAGGCTCATGAACTTTCAGGTTAAAAAAATGTGTGAAAGGCAGGAGAACATCAAGTCTAAATAAGAATACCACCACCAGAAGCCCTATTTCTGTACTTCTGAACTGAAGCATCAGTTCTCACAATAAAAAGGGAAGAAAGCACAGCTTGAACTCTAAAGAGAGCCGTACCACAAGCAGAAAGGCAGCTGATGACTTAGTGCTCGAGAAACCAAGTCTACCACTGCTCCACAGAACATGAGCAAATCCATCCTTAACACTCTGCAGTCATGCAGAACCTACTGCAGACCTGCCTGAAGTGGCTCCAGCTCTGCACGTGGCCACAGATCACAGCACTCAGAGATACACCGGCAGTCAAATTAATTTTTTACACCAAAGAACAAAGCCTCAATTGCATCCTGATGTGCCTCCATGCCAAAAATTTCCTGAAAGTTCTGGCTCCAGACCAGAGGACTCCAAAATGAAACAATGAAAGTGATGTAAATGCCTCAAGGGAAGACAGGTGGTCAGGGAAGTAGAGAAGTCAGTCACCAAACTGAGACAGAAACCAGGCATCTCTTTGGATGATGACTTGAAGAAGCAAAGTCATGCTGTGAGACACAGACAAGGGATGCTCAGGCAGTACCATAAGCCACACATTTTTAAGGCAGGTTACTTCTAAGAGCCAGAATCTAACAAAAAAATGCAGTGGATTTTTCACCACTGCCAGTTTCTGAACCACAGTTCAACACATCTAAACAAACTAAGCCTGGACAGGTATTATTTACAGAGGCATCAAACCCTATGGCAGAGGCCAGCCTAGATGACTATAAACGTATTTCTACACCCCTGCACCAAGGATACATGGCTCCTCTAGCTCTCTGAACCACTGCAGCAGACATCAAGCTGTCCACTTCTACTAACTAAAAAGGAGAGGTTTGGGGGCAGAAATCTCTCAAGTTTCAAGACAAAAACCCTATTGCAACAGCAGGATCTCATGGAGCCCATTAACCCGGGACTGCAGGACTTTGCCAGAGACTGAGAGAAAGAAGATAAACTGTGGGCTAGGAGATTGCTTTGCCCCAAGTTTACACCAGGGACCACATGGAGGCTATGCTACAGTCTGACAGAGGATGAATTCCACTTCCAAAGCACATCTGGGACCTGGAAGAATTTCACTGATATTCAACCAGTACTAAGGGCTTCCATTCTTTCCATTAAGAACTAACAGCAGAGCTCTTAAGGGCTAGGACACCCAATAATAGTCCCACACACCATTTTGGTCAGTAAAGGTGTTCTTTCCTACACTACCCAAAAACTACTGTCACTACTGTTCCAAAAACTCTATTCACTACTTACCCCAAAGCAATGAAAGCCATGTTCAGTAGATTGTCCTGCCTTTAGAAACACACTCATTCCTTAAAATTAAACATGAGTTTTCACACAAACACTGTGAATGGGACAAGCATCTCCATGCCACCCATGAAGCCTGATGGCCAAAGATAACCCTCAGTACAGCAGTCTGTACCAAAGAAATCCAAGAAGTACTTGATAGGTTAGATACCAGCTATTTGGCAAGCCAAAGGGACCACACAGGCCTACCCCTGTTGGTTCCAGGTCTCAAATGAGCAGGCAGAGCAGGGCCACAGACTAAGAGCAGCACAAACCCTCTTGCAGGTGGTAGGGAAAATGCTCTGCTCCAGAATAAGCTCCAGATGGGAGGCAGAAAGCATCAACACGGGTGGCACCCCATGGGTTACTACTCACATAGTTCTGAAAGCTGGGAGCTTTACACACGATCCTAGAAGCATGCAAACGCCCGTCCTGAGGCTGTGGTCTCCAAAGAAAGGTCCATGCCAGGCGAGTCCAACCTCAGCCTTTGTGATTTAGCTGCACAGAGAAATCGTTATCAATAGAAAGCAACATCTAAATCTAGACCAATAGGAAAAGCTGTAAGAAAAATACCAAAAGCTGTCTTAACTCCAGTTTTCACCAGAAACAATGACCAAAACAAAGGTTAGTAACTGTGGGACCCACAGCAGTCCAGAAAGCATCATCTCCTTAGCCTCCAGATTGACAGATTTAGCAGGATGCAGCAGAATCTGGAACAGTAGTGGAAGTCAATCTGCACCCACACAGGCACTTAAAGCTCTGTGCTTTCACACCAGCTTCACTCTGTTGAACATTTCAGGTGCATTCAGTTACTTCTAGAATAAACAAAATCCAAAATCAACCATCTAGCAACTGCATCATTGCCACTGGGACTCTCTTCTGACGTCAATGCAGTTTCTGCAGTATAACTGCCACTGACATGTCCACAATTGCAGCCCACTGTGTGTACAGCCTAGGGGCACGTATTAAAAACTGGGAGGACTTTAAGATCTGGGTCCTAAGTGGTTCCCCTCCTGAGAGGCACAAATAACGTGTGCCCAAATCAAGATTTAACCTTCACAACTGTGACTCGCTGCCTGCTCAAAGACATGCCAGAGCGAGCTGCTTTTAGCCCCGACCTCTGCAGTAGAAGCAGACTGCTAACTTTGTTTCTCTGGGAGGGGAATCTCAGGGCACACCTGCATGCCAGAGCCTCCACCAAAGTGCTTCTGGCAGAGCTGCTCCCCAGAAAATGGGAAATTCTGGCCTGTGGTGCTAACCTGCCTCCCTGAACAGCACTCCAGCAAGTGGCCCACACACGGAGCGGACACAGCTGCTGTGCGAGAGCATCCATTGCACGTGATGCTCAAATCTTCCAGAGATGCTCCTCCACGGCAGTCTCATGGTATGTCCAAGAAGCAGTAAAGCAAGTAAACTCTTCACTGACAAAGAACAGATTCATATTGTCCAGTTTACGAATGTCAACAGAAAGTTGCTCCCACCTACTGGGGCCTGTGAAGTTCTCCAGCGAGGAGTGAGTTCTTGGAGAGCATTCAGGACAGGAACTGCAAAGTGACCCAGCCTGGAAAACTAGAGGCATCTGAACCTACTTAAGACGAAGAAAGATCAAGAGGTAACTTGAACACTGCCTGTGCACATCGCAGAGGGTGGAGCCACAGGGACAAGGATCTCGGCCTGAGTAACAGAAGACAAGGGAAAATACATTAAAAAATGGAAGGCAAAGCTGTTCTGAAGGTGATAAGCTGCTGGTAAAGAGACTGATAACTTCATCCTTGGAAATCCTTTGAAAAGAGAGCCACTCTGCTTAAGGTTATTGAACCCAGTGATGAAATTCTGGGAGAAATTCAATCTCCTGGAGCACACAGAAGGTCACACTGCATTGCTGCAGGAGTCCCACCAGAGACAGCCAGTGCAGCGCTTCCTTCTTTCAAAACGACTTCGCGCTACAAAGATTTAAAAAGAGATTGTTTACATCATAAAGCAGCAAAAAACACAGCCACGTTGAAAGTAAACCCTGTCATCATCATCTTACATATAGCTTAAAGCAAGAGCACACGAACAGCTGACATCCAAGCATAATTCCTCATTCCACCCTGTTTCATGTTAGCAGCACCACTTCTCCCCTTTGTGCCTGCATTCCCCGTGTGAAAGCACGTAACTGCTGTCTTCAAGGTGCTTTTTTTCACTTTGCAAAATAAATCACACATTCTGTGGACAATCACAACCCAGCAGACACCTTCCACCTCCTGCCAGGTGAGCAGCAGGTCACTGTGTGCAGAAAACAAGCACAAGGGCAACGGGCCTCACCAGGAGCAGAGCTTGCGAATGACACGTTCAGAGGTTGGAAGAGCATGAAACAGTGACGTTCAAGCTCACTGCCTGATCTGAAGCAATAACAAAGCCTACATACTGGATGCATCAGCTTTTTTTGGCCTTCGTATGGAACGTCACAGCACGAGGTGATACTCATTTTTCTGTGATTGTGACTCTGCCACTCGTTAGCAGCTCACCTCCTGCTCTGAAGCAACAATAAGCCTGGTGAAGGGCACAAAATAGAAGTGACTGCATTCAAATCTGGAAAGAGTTTTGCAAAATATCTCATCCTCTGCCTCAAATAATAGTTCTGAGGTCAAAACAAATAGCTGAATGCTCCACAATGCTGCACAGAGGGGACTGGTTTGGGGATGCACCAACTGCTGAGCCAGGCTAATTCTCCAAACTTGGATTGCGATCACACTTAGCAAAGAAGAGCAGGGCTGGAGGAAAAGTACACGTGCTTCAGTAAACAATTCTTTAACGAGAGCTGTGAGATCACAACTGCAGGAATGGTCAGAGCGCACTGCTGTGCCAGCAGAGATTCAGGACACAGCTTGGTATGCCAGGATGAGGGAACTGTGAGGCACAGGATGGCTTCTGAGGACCCAACAGGCAGAAATCAAAACATTGAAACACTCCCGCAGCTCCCAATCCCTGAGCTAGCTGGTCCACAGGCATCAAAGTCATGAAGCCAGGCTCTCACGCAGCAATAAGCTAGGAGTACTTGCTGGAATTATTACGTGTGACCCCCCGAATTTGAAACAGGCACTCTGGAGTGCAGATCCAAGCAATGGTCTCATTTGCAGACTGCAGGCCAGCACCGCTTATGTGCAGAAAAGCACATGCAGATGTTAGAAGACAGACAAAATGTGAACTGGGACCTTGCTTTACATCCAGTTTGAATTAGGAGAGAATGCATACATACATGCAATACAACTGGAGAGCTGGAAAACTTTGTTCTGCAGAGCTGACTTTTTCCTCTCTATCTCATTTCTAACACTCCTCGAGATTTGGCAGAGCACAGGAAATTTGGGTGCCCTGAAAGCCAATACTGAGGTCTAACCTACAATGTATTTATAAACTAAGTTGAATTTGACACATTTTAAGCACGATTTACATTCATAATCAATCAGCAAATCCTTACAGCACTGTCCCTTGAGGGACGTTAAGTCCAACTATCCTATAAAATCATGGAAATGGGGGACAGCAGGCTAGTGGAACGGTGAAGCAAAGCACTCATCCATCACCATTGCTTCAGCTCTGCTTTTAGCTCTGACAACGGATAGCATAAGACTATGAAGAGTCTGTGAACCGCCCTTGTTCCAACAGCAAGCCCAAGCCTTCCTGCTCCATCTTAAAATGAAAGTCAAACATCAACCTCTCTGTGTTCAAAGTGATTTTCACCCTCAGCTGAGCAAGAAAGAGCCAAGCAGACGATTCTTCAATTCTAATGCAACTATTTCAATAACTCCTGTAGCAAACTCAACCTTTGGCTCTACCAAAAATGGAGCTTTTCAACGAGGGCCCGTTTTTCTCGAAAAGCCCAAGGATCGTGAAAAGCTCTGCCATGCTGACACGTCCGAATCTCCCGAGAGCGCAGCGACGAAGACCCCCAGGGCGGAGCACGGGGGCCGTGCAGGACCTTGGACAGCAGCGCGGCCCGGCGCCAGGCGCAGGGCGGAACCCGCGCGGGATGCCGGCAACCGGGCGAGGCGCCGAGGCGCCAGCGGGAACCAGCGGCGTGCGGAGGACGGCGGCAGGAACCGCTCCTCATCGAGCCTCCGACCCGGCGCCCGCTGTGGACTTCACTTAAGAAGAGTCCGTGCAGTCGAGCTGCGTGTTGGCTACAAACATCTGTAGGGAAACGTCTAAGAGGTCTTTCAGGAGCTGCTCTTGAAGCTATTGCAGTGCAGTGAGCCTCAGAGTCCCTCCTTCCCTCTAAACCTACATATAAAAACACAATTCATAGTTTCTTTGCAACTTATAAATGTCACCGACAAAAGACTGCTGCCAAAGCGCTTCTCAACAGACAGGAAGAAGTGTCTCTGGTAACAGCACCACGAGCTGCTGGGAAACAGACATTCCAGAGGGCGCTTTCCCACCCCAACCAGAGCCCTCCACACACACCGCCCAGCCAGGTCAGCTCTGGGACAAATATTCTCCTTGCAAACTGCTCTGCACTCGGTGAGGCAATTCCTTGTACAGCTGCAGCCACAGCCGAGGCAGCAGCCCTTAACAACAGCAGCAGGAACTCCCCCAACAACCAGAAACAGTAGGGCTGTGTAGACAAGGAAAACTGCCCTTGGAGCTTTTTCAACACTAGCAAAACTCCAAGTGTCCCAGATTTGTGGAAGGCCTGATTGAAGCTGGATGTTGCTCAAAAACAAGAGACTTGGAGAATTTTTGTGGTGCATGAAGTGCCTGCTTCAAAGCAACGTTTCCCTCCCTCCCAAATGTTCTGATGCATTCAGGAAAATAAATCCCCAAGCAGACAGATACAAGAAGTCAAAGAGATGACATAAGAACATACATTCAGAAAGCAAAATGTTTATAAGAAAGAGTTTTGCTTCTCTTCAACAGTTTTTCCAAAGACAAATGCTAATCAGACACTGCAGGGCAAAGCCCCTGCTCATTTGCTCCTGAGCATCTCACGGGATGCTCAGTAACACAGAGCTGCCCACCAGACATACTGCCACCAGTCTCTATTAACACTGCAGAAGTGCCCAGTTCCTTGTTTCATGCATTTTGCAAATCAAAGGTCTGGATGATGAACAGAACAGGGCAAAGAGAATCCAACAACACCAGCGATATCAAGAACTAACAAAATGTTCCTTTCTAATTGATCAACATTTTAAGCAACTGCACTGGAAACCAAATGGGTCATGAAAGGGGAAGCAAGCCTTAAGGGACCTCAGCATTTAATTCTACCTTCTGCACTTTATTCATATTTACAGCCTGAAGCCTGCAGCAGCTCCTATGGACCACAGGTTCCTCACATCCCACCAGTCCGAGTCCACAGCTCCCTCTGTATGAGGGCAGCATGTGGATTGCTGCTTCCTGCCTGAGCCCTGGCTTTATCTTCTCCCCAAGGAATGATACAAGTAGAGAGCCAACTCTTTAAAATCCAGCACCACAGAAGCCGGCTGGCTGTACCATTTAACACAGCCCCGTAATTAAAGCAGGCAACCCAGGGGAAACACCATAGCCACAAGGCTACTCCACAGCCATGAAGGGCCCCAGGAGCAAGGGGACCCCAGGAGCAAGGGGACCCCAGGAGCAAGGGGACCCCAGGAGCAAGGGGACCCCAGGAGCAAGGGGACCCCAGGAGCAAGGGGACCCCAGGAGCAAGGGGACCCCAGGAGCAAGGGGACCCCAGGAGCAATGCTCCATCACAGAACAACAGGAGCTCCCTTCCCACTACACAGCTGCAACGATGCTGGAGGGCATCAGAGGCTGGGTCAAAATCCCCCCAGGGCCACGGTGCCATAGGACACTGCCTGTGCACGAAGACCCACAGGTGTCGCCTGAGCCAGGGGATCCAGCACCAGGCCCACAACCGAAGGAGGCCGCGGCCCATCCCAAGCTCGACCCCCCACCCCCGGGCCCTCCACGCGCGGGGCCGGGGGTACCTTGATGCGCTCCCGGCACTGTGAGGGGGTGCGCTCGTAGCCCAGCTCGGCCAACGCTCGGGAGACCCGCTCGTACATGGCGGGCCCGGGGGCCTTGCTGCCGAACACGGTGCCGGCGCCCTCCAGCTGCTGGTAGCGGGCCTCCACCAGCCGCTCGTTGCCCCACACGGCGATCAGCGCGTTGGTCTCCGCCGGGGTCCAGGACATCCCCCGGCACGCTGCGGCCGCGGCGGCGGCGGCGGCTCCGCCCGGGGAGAACGAGACGGAGGGCGAGGCTCCGCCGCGGCCCCCCGCCGCCCCGCCGCCCCCCAGCCCGGCCCCGCCGGTTGCCGGCCCCGGGCCCAGCGGGGAGGCGCCGCTGGGGGTGGACGGGTCGGAGAGGCTGGGGTTGCCGTCGCTCAGCGCGCCCGGCGAGCCAGGCGACAGCACCTCCATCTTGGGGATCTTGAGGGGCGGCTCGGCGGCGGGGAGCTGCGAGGAGCCGCAGGACGCCGCCATATTGGAGCTGCCGGACCGAGCAGGCGGAAGTGACGCGCCGTTCGCCGCGGGTGGGACTTCCGGTAGTGGCGAGAAGAGCGGGATGGGGCGCGGGACGAGCGGGGGCGTGGTCGGAGGTGGGCGTGGTCAACGGGAGGCGCGGGGCGTGGCCGTCGGAGGCGTGGCCTTGGCTGGCGGGGCGGGGCTTTCTCGATTGTGGGCGTGGGCGTGTTTCGTGGGCGTGGTTAATTTGCTGCTATCCCGAAGGGGGCGGTGCTTGAGGTGGGGGTGGCCTGAGGGGCGGGTCAGCACTGGGGCGCCGGGTAGCGGTGGGGTGGGACCGCAGAATCGCCTTGTAAAAAAGGCAGACGGCCCTTGTCTGCCTTTGTGCGCATGAGCTGAATGTCCCCCAACATCGGGGCTGAGCATCCCCCAAAGTCTGGGGCTGAGCATCTACTCAGCATCGAGTCCAAGGAACCCCGAGACTCAGGACTGAGAATCCCCCGAAATCCGGACTGAGCACATCCCCAGCCACTGAGCATTCCTCCAAATTTGGGGCTGAGCATACCCCAGCATCAGGACTGAGCACTCTCAAACATCGACACCGAACGCCCTCATAAGAGCAGGACTGAGCGTCCCTCAGCACAGGGGCTGAGCACCTCCAAACAGCAGAGCTGAGCATCCCCCAGACACAGACTGAGCACTCCCAGTGTAAGGACCAGTGTAAGGACCGTCAATAGAAGGACCAAGCACCCTCCAATAAAAGGACCAGTGTAAGAACCCCCAGTCTAAAGACAGAGCACAGCACAAAGGCTGCCCCGTGTGTGCCACAGCTGTCCCCCCACCACGATCCCAATTAAATGGGCTTTGAGCAGAGGGGCATCACGGGCTGTGATTGATGAGTGCGGGGCAGTAACGAAGGGGAGCAGGGACCCCCTCGAGCCGCTGCTGGGGACCGCTGGGGGTCCCTAAGGGTGAGCGCTGCTCATCCCATCCCTCCCCCTCCCGTGCAGCAAAATGCGTTAATTAGCGCCGTGTTGGTTAAACAAACCCGTGCGTGGCACCGGGCGAGGCGAGGGGGGCTGCAGCACATCTGGCGGGGAGCGGCCCGGGAGCAATCAGAGCCGTAATTATCCCATTCTAATTACTGGGATTACCGCGGCTGCGACGTTACACATTTCATGAGCTGCAGGCGCTGGAATATATTAACCGCCCCCGGGCGGGGGGGGGGGGGGTGCAAAGCTGTAGGTTCTTTGTGAGTGGCCGGGGGAGCGGGGCCGTGGGGGTATCCTGGGTGTCCCCATCGGGGTGCATCTCCTACCAACACCAGGACATGTCCCCAGAAGGCTGCGCCCACTGCCAGTCCTGTGACACATCCCCAGCGAGGTGCTCCCACTGTCACCATGTCCCCAGAAGGAATGCACTCACTGCTGGTGTGTCCTCAAAGGGGTGCACACGCTGTCAGCCCTGTGGCACTCATCGTCACTGCACCCATTGCCAGTTACTGTGACGCATCCCCAGAGGGTTGCATCCCCTGTCACTGCATCCCAAAGGGGTGTATGTGCTGCCGAGCCCACGACTCATCCACAGAGGTGCTCAGCCATTGTCAGCCCACTTGCCGGTAGGTTCCCTAAGTGATGCACCCACTGAAACCTTACTAGCATGTCTCACTGCCAGCCTTGCTGTGTGCCCCCAGAGCCGTGTCCCTAGGCCCTGCAATCCCTGCCAATGTGCCCCAGAGTTGGTTCCCTAAAGGGATGCCTCCACTGCTGCTGTGTCCCCAAAAAGCTGCTGCACCCATCACCGCTCCTGCAGGTTTGTTCCCAAAATGTACCCAGGGCTGGATGCCCCAAGAGGCTCAGCTGCACATCCTCAATGCTGGGTGTCCCCAAGGCCAAAGGTGTCCCCAGCACTGTCCCTTCTCCCTGCAGAGCCGCAGAGCTCATCAGAACGCAATTAGAGCACCACTCCACAATGCAGGGGATCGGGCGGAGGGAAGGGATGCAAATGAGGTTAACGGTTAATTACATATTGAAAAATTCATTATTCCTCCAGAGCAGCTGATTGCAATGCAACCCCGCATCCCCATTAGAGTTATTTGACCATTTGCAAATGAGACCCGACCCCAGGCTCGCCCCCTCCTCTCCCTGTCAAAAGACATTCCTGCAGCAAGTTGTGCCCACCCTCAGATCTCTGCTTTCCTCCCAGATATGCTGGTACAGGTGAAACTGGGGCATCCTCCATGTTAAAGGCATGTGTAAGTGAGACACTGCATCCCCAAAGAATGTCTCAGAGTGTGTTAATTGGCATCGGTTCCCTCTCCCCAGTGAATCAAAGACTGCTTACTCAGAGGCCTCCATCTTCTCATCATTCCCTTTGCATTGGAAGCTCTGTTAAATAAGGAGAAGCAGGAAAATACCAAAAAACTCAGCCCTGTGCCACCCTCTGCTGAGCGGCAGTGAGATGTGAACTGGGCCTGGCGCTGCCATTTGTGTCACACCGAGTCGGCCACCACTGCCGCTGGCACGCGATGGTGGGGATTAATTGCGATTCATTTAATTAAGTATGGATGCAGGGTTTGAAATGCCACTGCGAAGGCGTCCTCACCGTGTGGCACTGCTGTCAGCAGAGACCAAATGACACCAATGACAGCAAAACGGGCCGTTGGTCTGTCGAGCAGGGGGAAGAGTCTCGTGTGGGGCTCCCGGGGGTGCCTCTGTCTGCGTGCTGGTGCAGATGGTCACAGCTGCCACGAGTGGTGCCCATCCTCAAGCGCTGCGCGCAGCCCTGGGGACGTGCGGGTCGGGGCAGCCCTGCTCTGCCTGCCTTCAAACCCAATCGCCACGATGAAAAATGAGCCAGAAGCCAAGCGAGCCGTCAGATATCCCCTGACTTGTGCTTGCTGCAATGTAGTGACCCGATCATAATTAACCTCCCGTCGTAAATGAAAAGAAGTATACACTTATGAACAGCGACAGAGGCCGATGCCAATTAAAGCGGAAGCTGGCGCGGGCTTCCTCGGCGTGCGGCAAAGAGCAGAGGCTGATGAAAGGAGATGAAAGGCGTGGGATGCCTGCGGTGCCGATGCAATATTCAGGAGGTCGCAGAGCCAGGCGGCGCCCGGCCGTCGGGGCGTCCTTCGGGGCTGCGTCCCCGGGGGCGGTGGCGGGGAGCACCCAGCTGCCCCCTGCACAAAGGGCCCGGGCGGGCGGATGGGGAGCGGGCGGGCTGCCACGCCTCCGCCTTTGTCTCTCTTTCAAAGCCAATATCCCAGCCCCAGATGGGTTAATACATAATGCAGACAAGCAAGTAATTGGTTGCCTTTGTATGGCCGTCAGCGATCGGTCCCCGGCCCTCTGATCCCCCATTAGTGGTCATGCAAACAACCCTTCCACCCAATTAAGCACAGCTTTGATAGCGCCCTTCCCAATGATGCGCCAGCCCCAAAGCAGCGCTTCGCACATGAGCCACTACCTGTTACCCGGCTTCGGGGACGCGTGGCCCCGCTGCTCGCCGTGCCCCAGCTGCTGAGCCCTGCCTGCAGCCCCCGGCCTGAAGGGAGGCCGGGCTGATAAATGAGCTGGGCTAACTCTGTATTAAAGAGCTGGAAATGGGATGTTAATATACCCCAACTGCTCATCTCGAGAACACATGGGCTCCCGCTTCCCAAAGGCAGCGGTAATGAGGCGGGCTGGGACGCCCACCGCCTCCTGCACCTGCCAGGCACACAGAGGGCAGCCTGACGCCGTTCCTCTAAGGCATGCTGGCATCTTCCCACTGAGCATCCCAGTGCCATCCCACAAAGCATCCCAGCATGCCCACTGCAAGCATCCTGCTACCATTCCTTACAGCGCCTGACCATCCTCCTCTAAAACATCCCTGTCTTTTCTCCTGAAGCATCCCAGTATCATCCCTCAGTGCACCCAGCATAATTCCCACCTCAGTGCCTTCCCCTAAAGAATCCCAGTGCATCCCCCTCAAACGTCCCAGTGTGCTCAGCAAAGGTAGTCCAGTTGCTTATAGAGCTTCCTGGCAGCACACTCTGAAACATCGCCCCGTCACTCCTAAAGCATCCCAGCATCACCACCAAAAGCAGACCGGTTTGCTCTGCAAAAACATTCTGACATCATACCCTAAAGCATCCTGGCACCATCTCCTGAAACACCTCAGTGTCACCATCTAAAACACCCCAGTGCACTCCCCACATCAACTCTGCAGTACGTCAGTGTTATCCCCTGAAGTATCCCTAATGCACCCCGTGTGATCCCTTAAACACCCCACTATGCTTCCCTAAAGCATCACATCATCTCCACAACTTTCCAGTCTTATCCCCTAAGCATCCCGGCACACTCCCCTAAAGCATCCCACGTTAATCCTTGTGTATATTATCTCACAAAGCAGCCCACGTCATTCCCTTACGCTCCCTTAAAACATCCCATACCACCCCGCTCCCCTAAAGCTTCCTGTCTGTTTCCTACAGCACCCCACCGTTATCCTCTAGGACGCCTCACTTTGCCCCTCTCACGAGGTGCTCTGGGGTCCCGTCCAGCCCCCAGCCCCACTGCAGGCTTCACCCCGCTGCCCCCCTCCTTTCCCCCCCCCCCCGCCCTACGCTGTGTCACACGGCTCTGTATAAATATTCAACACAGCGCATTTCCAGGCGGCAGCGGGGGGCTCCCGGGGGGTATGCGGTATGCTAATAGCAGGGCTGGATGGGATTTACATCCCCGCACAGGCACGGGGCCGCTCATTTGCCCATACAAATGCCTTGTCATTACCGGCTGGGCCACCGTGCAGCTCCGTGCCTCAGTTTCTCCGTCCCGACGCCATCCGCAGTACGCAGAAGGTCCTGATGTGCAGGGAAAGGGCAACTCTGGCAAACAGGGATACGGAGATGAAGTCTCCATAACTGCTTTATGGGGGAGCGCCCAGGCACACAAGTCCTGAGCAAACAGCCGCTAATCGCCGAATTAAAGGGCAATTAGGTGCCCTGGCGGCAGAATCAATCTGCTAGCAGCCCCCCACTTGCTGTTTGCCCAGCTGATTGTGGGGACAAATAGGGGGATTAGGGACCAGGGGTTCCTTTGTCTGCTTTCCCCGACCCCACGAGGAGGGTACAGGAGTGGGGTCTGCGTGTGCCCCCCCCTTGGAGCCCATCACACCACCTCGGGCCAGGATGACTCCCAGGTTAACAGGGAGGGTTTTCTGCTCTGCTCCCAGGCCCAGGCCGTGCCCCTGCTCCCTGCTCAGCTTCTAAAGGCTCACAGATTCCCCAGTGCTGCGGCATTCAATATTCTGGCATCACTTTCAATTACCATTCCAGAGAAGCGTTCAGATAATAGTAGGATAAACCTGTTATTCTGCAGGTCACTTACTTCTGCTTTTTCCTAACAGGACTCCCCCAGCTGCTGAGTCCCATCAGGAGAAATGGGAAAGATTTGTGCTATTCTTAAATCAATATTTATTTGCTTTCTCTTCTTTGCCCACGAACAAGAGGGAGCGTGAATAATGCATGGCCCTGAGGACACCCAGGCAGGAGTTGTGCATCACTGGGCTCTAAGGATTTTTCTGGCTGCGGAGTTGTGCCCCAGAGAATCCCAGATATGCAGAGATGTGCACCCATCTGCAATGCCAGCATGGTGCCAGATGTGTGCACCCACCCAGGTGTGCTGCACTCTTCCAGATGTGCATCCAGGCCAGTTCCGAATGTGTGTGTACTTGCTGACAGAAGACCTCCAGATGTGCGGCCAGATGTGAACTCAAATTCCACTTACATTCATAGTAGAAAGCACACAAAGCATTGCTGTGCCTCCAGATACGCTCAGATGCAAAGCATCCATCTGTCCAGATGTGCCCACGCTGTGGCACACCCACACCTACAGATGTTTGATCAGCTGCCACACCGGGACCTTCCCAGCTGCTATCCTGCACAGCAGCTGAGCCCTCCAGCTATTTGAGTGCACAGCTGGATGTGAGCATCCCAGAGACCCAGTTTACCCACACAGGGTTGGGCATCAACCCAAGGATGCCTCCAGATAAGAACCTGTGCTGGTGCACATCTGTACCTCTCCTTTGCAGACGTTCATCCAGATGTGCGCACCAGAAAGTGGCTCTTCTGGGAGAGGGGAGCATGGGCACCTCCAGATGTGCACACACGCTTCCCTGTTTTCTCCCCATTACCCGTTCCCACCTCTTCTCTCCTCTGAGCGTCCCCTCCGATGCCAGCCACAGCTTTGTGCTTTCGCAGCCTGGTCATTAGCGGCACCGTAAGGAGCCCCTTTCCACTCCCGGGGGGTGCGCTGAGGGGCCGCAGTCGGGCTCCAATTAGCACCAGCAGGAGCCAGCTTCGAAAAGACATTGCTTCACACGTTAGCCTGGCACATTTATAAAGCGGCTAATTGCCAATTATGAATTCGGGAGATACGCTGCGACTGCAGAGCCGTGGGGTGCCGGCTGCCCCGGGGGCGCTGCTGGAACCGGGACCCAACACAGATTTTGGGATGAGCTGGGGATCCCCAGCTGCCTCTTCCTACCCTTCCTCCTTCTGAAGCCAAAGTGGAGCCCGACTGGTGGAGCTCACTCGGGACATTTCGACATGTCGACATCTCAGCAGCCGCCCCCCCTCTTAGATTCCTCCCCATTTGGGACTCCCCCACCCCATCCCTTTGCCCCTCATCTCCTCAGCCCCCACCCCCAGGCTACCCCCAAATAGGAGAGTCCCTTTGCCCCCACTCTAACGGTGACCTCCCCCTCCCCCCCCGGACACTCTCCCTCTCCTCTCCCCCCGCTCCGCACCGCTCTGGCCGCGCCCCCCTCCCCGCCGGGTCTGGGGGCGGTGCTGCGGGCTGGGCCGTGCCGAGCTGGGCTGGGCTGGGCTGGGTCCGGCCGCGCTGTGCCGAGCCGTGCCGGGCCGTGCCGTGCTGGGTCCGGCAGAGCCGGGCCGAGCCGTGCCGGGCCGAGCAGAGCCAAGCCGTGCTGGGTCCGGCTGAGTCGCGTCGTACCGGGTCCGGCCGTGCCGTGCCGAGCCCGGTCGGACCGAGCCGGGCCAGCATGCTGCGGTACCTTCTGAAGACGCTGCTGCAGATGAACCTGTTCGCGGACTCGCTGGCGGCCGAGATGTCCAACTCCTCCGAGCTGGTGCTCGGCATCAACGGCAGCGAAACCGCGCTCGACCTCCGCAACCTCACCGCCGGCAACGGTACGCGTCCGGCCCCGGCCCGGCCCCCACTCCCCCCGCTGTCCCCCTGTCCCCCTGTCGCGCTGTCCCCCTGTCCCCTTGTCCCGCTGTCCCACTGTCCCGTTTTCCCTCTGTCCCGCTGTCCCGATCCCGCTCAGACGCGGGACACAGCGCGCAGCCCCGAACCCCAGCTGGGGCTGACCAGGGACCTTCCCCTTGTTCCCACACCCACCGTGTGTCCCCATGCCGGGATCTGTCCCGTGTCGCCAAACCAGCTCCATTTTTTTCAAGCTTGTCCCCTGTCCCCAAACTGGGAGGGGCTCCTCATCCCCAAACACACTGTATGTTGCCGAGCTGGCTCCGTGCTCCCAGCCGAGAGCGACCCATGTCCCCATATCGTTCCCGTGCCCCAAACAGGAACTGCTCTCGCGTCCCCAGACCGGCTCCGTATCTCTAAACCGACCCCGTGTCCCCTAATTTGTGCCGATTCCCCAGACCGACCTCATGTCCCTCCGTCCCCACAGTTCGCTCCCGTGTCCTACAGCCGGGACAGACCCGGGGCACAGAGGGTTCTGGAGCTGCGGGGTCGTTCTCCTGTATTTAGAGCACTGTTTGAGTTTTTCCTTTTTCTTTGAGCCCGAACTTTTTGCTTCGTTTGGGTCCAAGGCGGCCGATCCGTGTTGGGAGCCCCGCGGGTCGCCCCGTCCCACCGCAGCCGGCTGGGTTCAGGGGGGCACGGCGCGGTCCCCCCCCGTGCCAATTAGCCCCGCGCCCAGCTGCGGCCCCACCCCGCTGTTCCCCCCCGACCCCCGGAACTCTGCAGCATCCGATCCCCACTGCAACGCATCCTGTTCCTATGGCAACGTCTCCCCCCGCCCCGCAGGGGTGCCCCTCCTTCCCCCCCCGAGTCCCTCTGCTGGTGCCACCGATCGCCACGACCGCCCCCAGCCCGGCTCAGGCTGGCACCTGCGTGTGCCCGGCACTGCGAGACAGCAGTGACACCGCGCGGCCGAAATCCGAACTGCAGCTCCGGCGCTGCCCCACGGCCAGGCGGCGCCGGGGCCGCGGCGGGACGCAGGGTGGTGGCACTGGGGCCACGCGCGCGATTTGTGGCTCCAGCGCCGCTCTGGGGGCTCCGTGTGCTCAAAGCTGTGCTCTGAGCTCTGGCACGGCATAAATCCAATGTAGTCACAATGAACGTTAATTAATTCTTCTGCCCTAACGGTAGGGATTTCCCTGGATCCATTGAGAAGATCTGTATACTCATTGGAGAGGGACGGGTTTTCCTTTTTTTCCTTTTTTTCCCCTTTTTTTCCTTTTTTCCCTTTTTTTCCTTTTTTCCCTTTTTTCCCTTTCCTTTCCCTTTCCTTTTCCTTCCTCTTTTTTCTTTTTCCCAGTCCCATGTCTCTGAGGTTCCACTCATTTCCTGCCCTGCACCCTCCTGGCCTTGCTCCCACTCCACCAGTACCCGGCAAGAGGACCAGGGAGGGGACACACCAGGGTGACACGGGGAGACACCAACACCTCTCTCCGCATCCTGAGCCCCAGCCTCTTTCCATCTCACGCCTTTCCACCCGCACATCTGGGCTATGCCGCACCCTTCCCCAGGCTCCCACCCGCGGCTGGAGGACTCCGCACCCCGCATCGTGGAGCACCCCTCGGACCTGCTGGTGTCCAGGGGTGAGCCGGCCACTCTGAGCTGTAGGGCGGAGGGCCGCCCGTCACCCACCGTGGAGTGGTACAAAGACGGAGAGCGCGTGGAGACGGACCACGAGGACCCCCGCTCCCACCGCATGCTGCTGCCCAGCGGCTCCCTCTTCTTCCTCCGCATTGTGCACGGCCGCCGCAGCAAGCCTGACGAGGGCATCTATGTGTGCGTGGCCAGGAACTACCTGGGTGAAGCCACCAGCAGGAATGCCTCACTGGAGGTGGCTGGTGAGCCCAATTGCACGATCCCCATCTCCACCCCCATCTGTGTCCCTGTCCCCATCCCTATCCCCATGGTCTCTGTGGTCCCACACATCTCCAGACCTACACCCTTCTGGCCTCGCCCCTTCTCAGACAGCATCTTAGGGGAAGGGTTGTCACTCCACTGTGTGCTGGAAAATGTCACCTCGGGGCTCGATTCGAACACTTGGAGCAGGGACTTTTTGCCCCCAGAAGGGGCTCCTGCAGCAAAAAGAGTGTAGGGATGGGGAAACCGAGGCAACAACATTGCAGCCTCTGTCCCTGCAGTGCTGCGGGATGACTTCCGGCAGTCCCCTGGGGATGTGGTGGTGGCAGCAGGTGAGCCGGCTGTGCTGGAGTGCATCCCGCCCCGCGGGCACCCCGAGCCCACCGTCACCTGGAAGAAGGACGGCACCCGGCTCAGCGACAAGGATGAGCGCATCACGGTGAGGGCCAGGAGTCCCCAGCAACCAGGTCGGTGTTTGGGCCTCCGCTGAGTGCGGCTCCCTGGCAGATCCGCGGTGGGAAGCTGATGATGGCCACCACGCGCAAAAGCGACGCCGGCATCTACGTCTGTGTGGCCACCAACATGGTGGGGGAGCGGGACAGCGAGCCGGCCGAGCTGGTGGTCTTCGGTGCGTAGGGACGGAGAGGCAGCAGGGGGGGTTGGTGCCGGCAGGGGGGGCTCACAGCTGCTGCCCCTCAGAGCGCCCCGCGTTCGGCAGACGGCCACAGAACCAGGCGGTGCTGGAGGACCAGGCGGCCGAGTTCCCTTGTGAAGCACTGGGGGACCCCCCGCCCACCGCCCGCTGGCGCAGAGAGGATGGTGAGCTGCCGGCGGGAAGGTGAGCGGGGTGAGGAGTTGGTGGGGGGCAGCATGTTGCAATCTGGGGCGTCTGCTATGGGATGGGTGTCCATGTAACCCATCCATGTCCCCATTGCACCCAAACCTTCACATCCAACATTCATGTGGCATCCTACACCATGGTGTCTCACATCCATGTGACATCCTGCATTCCTATCGCATTCCACATCACCTTTTGCATCCTGCACCTTCATTACATCCCAAATCCTGATCCAAATCTCTATCATATTCTGTACCTCTCTGATGTCCCACATCCCCCTCATGTTTCACATACTCTTCCCATCCCACATCTATAACACACCCCACATCCTTGTTGCATCCTTCACACTCACTGAGACATCATGCGTCTCCATCCCCATCTCCATCCCTACTGCCACCACGCCTTCCATCCTAGCTGCATCCTGCATTCCCATCATATCCCCACCGTATCCCACATCCCCGTGGCACTCTCGTGGCACCTGGTGCCCTGTCGGCACCGTGGGCTCTGGGGTCTCTCCCCAGGTGGGAGCTGCTGGCTGACAACACACTGAGGATCAGTCGGGTGCGGGCAGAGGATGAGGGAACCTACACCTGCATGGCCGAGAACAGCGTGGGCAGGTCGGAGGCCTCGGGCACCCTCATTGTGCGCGGTAAGAGGGGACCCCAAATGTGTGTGCAAGGGTTAAGATCACGTCAGGGTCAGGGTTAGGGCATGGAACAGCAGTGGGCACAGCTCTGAGCTGCTGGAGCTCAGGGAGTATTGAGACACTGCTCTCAGACATAGGGCTTGGTTTTTGGGTGATGCTACATTTGGACTCAAAGAGCCTCGGGGGTCTCTTCAGCTGGGGATATTCTGTGATTCTGTGATTCGCTCTCTCCCTTTATGTCAGTGCCCCCGCAGCTCATCACCCGGCCCCGCAACCAGACTGTGCCCCCTGGCCAGAGTGTGACCTTCCAGTGTGAGACCACAGGAAATCCTCCGCCGGCCGTGTTTTGGCAGAAGGAAGGCAGCCAGGTCCGTCCCCTCCCCACCCCCACCCCCACAGCACCCCACCGTGCACCAAAGCCTTCTGCCTCCCCCTCTGCCCAGACACTGCTGTTTCCTGGGCAGTCCCCACCACCTGCCAGCCGCATTTCGGTAGCATCCAGCGGTGCCATGACCATCGCCGCCGTGCAGCCCACCGACGCCGGCTATTACCTGTGCCAAGCCATCAGCGTGGCTGGCAGCGTCCTGGCCAAGGCGCTGCTGGAGGTGGAGGCAGGTAGGTGTGCTGATGGGTGGCGATGCTCCGGGCACCGAAACAAAGGGGCTCACTCAACTTTATCTCCATGGCAGCGCTTGCTGAGCCCCGACCGCCAGTGATCCGCTGGGGCCCCGCCAACCTGACGGTGCTGCCGGTGGGGGCCACGGTGCAGCTGCCCTGCTGGGCAGAGGGTGAGCCCCCACCCCATGTGGGGTGGCTGAAGGATGGGCGCACCGTGCCGGGCTCTGAGAGCCGCGCCAGCCTGCTGGAGAATGGCACCCTGCAGATCAGCAACATGCGGGTGAGCTGCACCAGCACAGGGGAACAGGGAGACACTGTGGAGCTGGGGTGGCACTGAGATGCACTGAGCAAGAGGTGGTGGGTCAAAAGGGTGGTGGGTGCTCAGAGCGATGGGCACCCAAGGTGATGGGTGCCCCAGGTGCTGAGTATCCAAGATGATCTGCACCAAAGGTGACGGGCACTCAGGGCGATAGGTGCTCAGGGAGATGGGACAGGAGCTGTTCTCCTTGCAGGTGACAGACTCAGGCCAGTATGAGTGCGTGGCCACCAGTTCGATGGGTGAGATGCGCTGGAGCGGGTCCCTGCAGGTGCAAGGTGGGTCATGGGGATGCAATGGGACCAGAGATGCTGTGGAACTGGAGACGCAGCTTCCGTGGATCTCAGTGCCTCCGTCTGCAGGTGATGGATCTCTCCTCTCCACACCACCCCCAGAGCCTGGCATCCTTCCAGGGCCACCCTCCACCCCGCTGGTCACCAATGTCACCAAAAGCAGTGTCACCCTGACCTGGAAAGGGAATGAGCAAAGCGGTGGCACTACAGTCACCTACATTGTGGAAGCTTTCAGGTACCCCGACCTCCTCTCCAGGTTCAGAGTGACATGGTGACGTAGTGCCACCTTGCCATGGGTCACCTCTATGCCCTCGCAGTGAGGCTGTGGGTGGCCCGTGGCAAACAGTGGCAGCCAATGTGGAGGGTGAGACACACACAGTGCAAGGCCTCACCCCTGACACCACGTACCTCTTCCTGGTGCGGGCACTCAACGCCCATGGGCTCAGTAACCCCAGTGGCATCTCAGAGCCCATCCGCACCCAAGGTGAGACCCAGCAGAGGTGCAAACAGACACGGCATCCTGGGTGCGCCCGCATGCCCACACACCCAGCTCTGCCCCTTTTCAGCGGACACCAGCCCCACGCCACAGGTGTCCCCAGAGCTGCGTGTGGCCGTGCACCTGCAGGAGCCCGTGGTGCTGCCGCCGGGTGCCGTGCGCCTCGCCTGGACCGTGAGCGTGGGGACACGGCGGGTGGGAGGGGACACGGTGCTGCACCTCCATCACCACCCTCATCTCCCGTGTCCTCAGGTGGAGCCCCCATCTCCCTCTGTGCAGGGATACCAGGTGCTGTACCGGCGGCGCGGTGGGCGCTGGGAGGCGTGGGATGTGCGGGCACCGGGCGAACGGGGGGCTCTGCTCACGGGGCTGCGCCATGGCCAGGACTACGAGGTGAAGGTGCGGCCCTTCTACCTGCACCTCCACGGCCCCGACAGTGCCGTGCGCGCCCTGCGTATGCCCGAGGCAGGTGAGTGTGGGGCTGGGGGTGCAGGGTGTCCCCGCCATGGGATGCACTGTGGCCGTGATGTTCCACGCCCCGCAGCCCCCAGTGCTCCACCAAGGGCTGTCAGCGTGGCTGGAAATGGCACCAGCGTCCGCATCTCCTGGCAGCCTCCACCGCCAGCTGAGCAGAATGGGGTCATCCTCGATTACCGAGTAAGTGGGGCCTGCAGGTCCCGCATCCTCCCACATCCCATATTCCCATCACATGCCACATCCCCATCAAATCCTCATCACATCCCACATATGTGTCATATCCATTATTCCTACAACATCTCACATCTCCATCCCATACCTTATCTTCAACATATTCCATATCCTTATCACATCCTGCATCCCACAACTTTACTGCATCCTATGACTCCTCTGCATCCCAATCTCCATCTCGTTCCACATCCCCATTACCCCCCATGTATTGATCTCAGCCTACAGCCCTATTACACCCTGTATCCCCGTTGCATTCTGCACTCCCATCGTATCCCATATCTCCATTGCATCTCGCATTTCCAGCACACCGCACGTCCCCAGCCCCCGTCCTAACACTGCGCCTCTGCCCCAGATCTGGTGCTTGGGCAACGAGAGCCGCTTCCACATCAATCAGAGCGTGGAGGGGACAGTGCTGGCCACAGTGCTGCGGGGGCTGGTGCCCGGCGTCCCCTACCGCGCTGAGGTGGCTGCGGCCACAGGGGCAGGTGTGGGTGCTCGCAGTGCGCCCATCTCCATCCGCATCGGTGAGTGCCCCATGGTGCTGCAGCACCCACGAGCGGGGATCTCTGTGGGGCTGGTAGCCAGGGATGGCTGCTTGGCACCGCTGGCATCGGTGTGCTTGCAGCACCCCCAGTGGAGCAGGACGTGGGGCCGGTGGGATGGGGCAGCATGGCGGAGCGCATGGCCGCGGTGGCGAGGCGGCCAGCCTTCATCGCTGGCGTCAGCGGTGCCCTCTGGCTCATCCTCGCTGGGTTTGCAGCATGGCTCTACAGCCGCCGCCGCCGCAGGAAAGAGCTGAGCCACTTCACAGGTGTGGATCGCAGCCTGGGACCCCCATCTGCTGCCCGCCCCACACTCACACAGGGTTTCTTGTTGCAGCCTCCTTTGCCTTTGCGCCCACGGGTGCATCCATGGGTGCTGTAGGGCCGCGTCACGGGCCCACCGCATCCTCACTGCCACCCCCAGCTCTGTCCACACTCACCTTCCCACACACCCCAGCACCAGCACACAGCAGCCCCAGGTAAGACCACATTCCCCCAGACCCGCAGCCCAGCCAGGGGTCCCCCATCACCATCCGTATCCCTGCAGGAATGCTCATCCGTGGCTGGCGGATGCGTGGCGTGGTGGTGGCCTGGATGCCACCGAGAGATACTACAACGGTGAGGGGCTGCAAGGAGCTGGCGGTGTGCTGGGGGTGGGACCAACCCTAATGGGGTGGCCGTGCTCTGCAGAGGCCGGCATCTCCCGCTACATCGCCCAGACGGAGCCCTTCGGGCCCGGGAATGCCGAGGGGCCCATCTACAGCAGCATCGAGGCAGGGGGCGACGAGCTGCGCACCTTCCACCGGCCCTGCTCACAGCATGGCCCTGAGACCCTGTATGGCCACTCAGCTCCCGGGCAGCACGGTAGGATCACAGCGGTGGGGGGACACTGGCACACATCCCTGTGCCTGCAGCCCCACGTCCCTCATCCCAAAGGGAAAAATTTGGGGAAAGCGGTGCAGACGCCGGTGCTGAGCTGGACCGAGCTGCTGCCCCCACCACCCTCGGCCAGTGAGCTCAGCCAGTACACTGAGGAGGAGGAGGAGAAGGAGGAGCAAGAGGAGATGGATGAAGAAGAGGATGGCATGTGAGTGTGCATGGCTGGGGGAGCTGCGGTGTGCTGGCTCCAGTGCCCACCCTGTGCTCCCCACAGATTGGGGCTGGAGGAGCACTGTCCTTCCACTGAGGATGCCCCCCGGCGCGCTGCCTCCTCACCTGCCACCCCCACGGGCTGCTGGGCCCCGGCTGCAACAGCCTCTATGCCCCACGAGGACACTCGCAGCCTGCAGCGTTTCAACAGCCCCCGTTCACCCCGGTAGGAGATGTCACATCACCCCTCACCCCATCGCCCCACCGGCACAATGGGATCATCACCATCCGTGCATGATGCTATCATGAGCCTGGGCTAGAACAGCCTGCCTGGGACATGGCAGTCCAGCCGTGCCGCCATGCCACTGCCCAGCTGTGCTGCAGTCCTGCTGTGCTAAGCAATTCAACCATGCAGCTGTGATCCATCTGTGCCATTGTGACCCAGCAGTGCTGCTGCACTTTAGTCGTGTCACTGAAATTCAGCAGCACTGTTGTTGGTCAGATGTGCTGTTGAAATCCAGTTGTTCAATTGCATTCCAGGTTTGCTGTTGGCATTCGTCTGTGCAGTTGCACTCCGGCTGTGCCTCTGTGATCCAGCTGTGCCGCTGCAGCCAGGCTGTGCCATTCAGTGCAGCCACACAGCTGTCATCCAGACATTCCATCCTACCCCACTGTGCCATCGCTCTGCTCTGCCCTGACACAGCACAGCACTGGGGCGTCCCCCGTGTCCCCTTCTCCCCCCACTTCTTTCCGACAGCTCAACATCACTCCGTGTCCCCTCTTCCTCAGGAGGCCCCCGCGTGGCACTGCACCCTCACCCAGCCCCCCGCTGAGCCCCCGCAGCCCAGACACATGCAAGGGTCCCGCGCCCCGAGCCCACCGCCCCCACGGCGCAGGTGAGCCCCACAGTGCCGGCACAGGGCTTGGGGGGCCTTCACTATGTGGAGGGTGCCTGACGTGCCATCATCTCCCTCAGGGAAAACACGCTCAGAGACCCCGAAGGGCCATCCAAAGCCCAAAGGCAGCCGCTACCCTCGGGAGCAGTGGACAGGAGGTGGGTGCGTGCCCAGAGGGGGCCGGGAGCTGCCCGCAGCGCTCAGCCCTCGCTCTGTCCCCGCAGCAGACCTGCCGCCGCCCCCACTGCCGCCTCCGGGCGAGATCCCCTCTCCCAGTCGGGAGACGAGTGGAGTTGAGCGTAGAGCTGCCCACCGCCCGCCCCGCCAAGGTAAACTGGGATTCGGCCGCAGCGCCAAACCGCCGGCAGCGCCGCCAACCCAGCGCCGTCCCTCCCCGGCAGGTGACGTTGTCCCCTACAGCAAACCCTCCTTCCTGGCCCGCGGCTGCTCCACCGCCGGCAGCGCCTCGTCCTGCGGCTCCTCCGGCTCCCGCGGGCACGGCTCAGGGCGCAGCCCCCGCCCGGACCCCCTGGCTCCCCGCCCGCCGCAGGAGGAGCGATAAAGCGGCGCGGGGACGGTGACACGGGGACGGGTATGCGTGGGGTGCTCGTTCATTTCTGTCTGTAAATAGGTGTGCACAGAGCCAGAGGGTGGGGGTCAGCTTGAGGGGGTTGAGGATGCACTGGGTGGGGACAAGGATGGGATAGATGAGGGGTGAAGACACTGGGAGGAACAAGGATGTTTGGGACAGTCGCTGGGGATGGAAAGATGAGGACCCTGGGGACAAGGCCAGCTGGAGGGGAACATGAGCAGAGGGCCTCCCACCCACCTCAGTGCTCCCCAGCTGTGCACGTAGAGTTTGCCAGCAGAGAGCCCCTTCTGGGGGAAATGATGAATAAAGCTGGATTGTAGCCAAGCTGGGAGGGCTCTGGCCTCAACACTGCTTTAACACAGGGGCTGCCACGCTTCTGTCCCTTCTGTCCCTGGAAGGGAGCCCACCCCACTGGCTGCCCACTCACGGCATCCCCATGAGGCTGCCCATCCCTATCCCCTTCCCTGTCCCTGTCCCCAGGGCCACCTCCCCGCACAGAGGGGATGATGCCAGGCCGTGCAGGGGGGCAGCAGCCCCCTCACCACCCCCGTCGACGTCCTCGAGGCTGAAGCAGAGGCTGTCGACGGCCACAGCCAGCACACGGGCAAAGCTGGCATCGAGCAGGAAGGAGCCATCAGAGGAACTGGCCAGGCTGCAGCGGGTGCTGGGGACAGTGTCCTCCGTGACAGACCCCCATCCGTTCAGCAGAGACCCCCCCGGCGAGCCCTCATGACCCCACACCTCGGGCTTCTCTTCCTCCTCCTCTTCCTCCTCCTCTCCCTCGCCCATCTCAGAGGCGGGAGGCCCGCAGATGTACCCGTAGGTGTGGGGAGGGGACAGGGGGCGGGGCACAGGGACGCGCTGGGGATGTGCTGGGGACACCTCCGGCCTGGGGGTGTTTGTGGGGCTGTGGGCCTCCTGCACCCTCTCCAGGTCCTCGGCAACCCTCTGCGGGGTGAGGACCCCATCACTGAGCGCTGGTGAGAGGCGGCCGGACTCTGGGGACACGTCTTTGGTGGCCATCAGCGTGTCTCTGAGCACAGACATGTCCCTGGGGTTCTGGGGGACCATGGACATGTCGTCAGGGTGCCTGGCTGCTGGGAACATATCTCTGGGACACCTGGTGGCTGAGAACATGTCCCTGGGGTGCTGAGTGAATGGGGACATGTTCTCCTGGACTGTGGTGGCCAGGGAGTGACTGGAGGCTGGGGACAAGTCTCTGGGGCTCCTGGTGGCTGGAGACTTCTCCTTGGAGTGCCCAATGACTGGGGATCTGTCCCTGGGGCACCCAGTCACCGGGGACACATCTCTGCTAGGTCTTGTGGCCAGTAACATTTCCTTGCGGCTCACAGTGGCAGGAGACATATCTACGGGGCTCCTGGTGACGGAGGACTTGTCCCTCTGGTTCCTGGTGTTCTTGCTGTTCCTAGTGACTGGGGACACAGTCCTGGGGCTCCTGGTTTCTGGGGACATGCCCCCAGGGTTCCCAGTAACCATGGACATGTCTTTGGGGTTCCCAGTGACTGGAGAAGTGTCCCTTGAGCACCCCATAGCTGGGAACCTGCAGGCACATAGAACAAGTTGGCTTTTGCCACTGCAGCACCTGACCGGGGCAGGGAAGGGGGCAGCCTATAGCACCCGGGGCATCCCCTAGAGACACACAGACTCACCGGGTCCCCATGGGGTGCCAGATGTGCGGATGTCCTGTAGGTGCCACCAGCATCCCAGCACCAATTGATGCCACCGAACTGCGCCGTGGTTTCGGGGAGCTGATGGTGGGCAGCCACCATGGGTCCTCTCCTGCTAGTGCCGTGTCACCATCCTGTCCTTTCTGCTGAGGCCATCTGTCCACTGAGTCAAAATGTGTCCCCCACTCCCCACCACACAAGGGCACGGGAATGGCCCTGAGCCCAGCCACCGGCACTGGGGAGCTGTGCGTACGGTCCAGCTCTGCATGGGGACACAGCCATCAGCCACCATCCTGCTGTTCCCAGCATGCCGCCCCATCTCCCTGTCCTGTTCCCACCTCGCTTGCGGATGTGCTCCCACAGTGCCAGGCTGGACGTGCTAGTTTTGGGGTGTTCTCTGCAGAGGTGGCTGCAGCTGGGGGTCGTCGCAGGGCTGAGGCTCGGCAGCTCTGAGGTCAGGGCTGTAGGGGAAAAGCTGTCAGGCTTGGGCACCCACGGGTGCTGAACCTGTGAGCCCCTCCATCCCAGGCACCATCTGTGCCAAATGGGGGCCAGTACCCACTGTGTGTCCCAGGCGCTCTGTAAGAGGCATTGAGTGGGGATCCCACAGCATCACCTGAGAGTCTCACTAGATTTGGTAAGAGTCCCACAGCATCATGGGGATGAGGAGGTTGGAGGTAGAGGATGGGGTGGCCATAGAACCTTGAAAGAGAGTCTCAGGCACCTGGGTGGGCTTCCCAGGGCAGTACTTGGGCATCCAATGGCACTGGATGAGGAGTCCAAGATACTCTGTGAGTGTCCCACAGAACCCTGGGATCCCCAGTGGGGATCCCGTAGCCCTTTGGGGGCATCCCAAGCATTGGGCAGGACTCCCATAGCACCCTGTGGTGAAGGGTTCCAGGCACGGAGTGGAGGTTCTAAAGCATAGGGGGGTCCCATAGCCCTGGATGGGGGTCGCGACACAGGGCTTACGAGAGGGCTGGGGGTCCCTGCTGTCGCTTCCCAGGAGCCGGCTGCTGAGGCTGCTGCTGCCACTGAGGTTCTGAGGAACACAGACAGGTTTCCAGGGGCTGCTGAGCCATGGCACATCAGCGTCCTTCCGCCTGCAGGGCAAGGGTTGTCATCAGGATCCCACCCCTCCTGTGCCAGAGAACCCCACAGATCCCCACCACAGTCACTCACCCGTGTTGTGCCATGGAGTCCTGGCTGGCGCGACGCTGGCAGATGAGGAGGAGGAGGGCAAGCAGGGCCAGCCACAGCAGTGAGCCAGTGGCTGCGATGACTGCAGGCTGCTGGAGCACCTGCACCACTCCAGTGCTCCCTGCCATCATCTCTGCAAGGGCATAGTCGATGTCACCCTGTGCCGCTGCTCTGTTCCCTGCTGCATCCCACAGCAGACCCCTTTTCCTACCCAAGACGCCACAGGTGACGTTGCTGGGCATCCCCAGCCCTGCACCATTGAACGCGGCTACTTGGATGCAGTATCTGGCCCCAGAGCCATGCAGGAGGGTCTCCAAGCGACGTGTTCCTCCGTCCACTGTACGGTTGGTGGGTTGTAGCCAGCCCTCGCCCAGGGACCAGACCTAATGGGTGCCGATAGGTGAAATTCCCTTGAAGAATCCCCTTGGGATAGATTCTCTTGGATGACTGCCCTTAGAAACCCCCTTGGATGGATTTTCTTGGATGGGCCCCTCTTTGATGGTCCCATCGGTTTGACCTCTTTGGACAGTTCTCCCACCTTGGATGGATCCCTCTTGGATGGAACCCCACCACGAATGTATTCTTCCATGGATGAAGCTCCCTTAGATGGAACTCCCATGGATGACACCCTTGTCCCCTCAAACCTGGTAGCCTCGAATGATGCCATTGTGGGCATCAGGAGGAGGTGGCTCCCAGCTCACAATAACGGTACCATTCCCTGGTGCAGCCTGGCCCACGGTGACACGCTGGGGTGCTGCGCTTGGCACTGCTGGGACAACAACACTGAGCCCCTAAGACCTTCACATAGCTGCCCACATCTCCCTTCCCACCAACCCAACCTACCTTCCTCAGGGATCCAGAGGTGCCAGCTGTTGCTGTCCAAGCCCTGGGTCCCACCGGCGTAGGGTCGGACCTTGAACTCGTACTGGTAGCCCCGCTGGAGTGCAGGGATGACGGTGCTGAGCTCCCTGCCCACGTCCTGCTGGGACCAGGCAGTGCTGGCAGGGAGCAGGCAGCGATACAGCACCACATAGCCCTCTGGAGCTGGCCCTGGTGTCACCATCTGGATGGAACAAGAAGGGTTATGGGGACGTAAGGAGAGGATCTTATTCCACCACTCGGCAGAGGCACACCTACCTTCCAGCGGAGCCAGACAGTGCCGTTGGTGGGCAGCGCAGTGCCGTTGTCCAGCTGCAGCTGCACAGCCAGCAGGTTCCGCCGTGCGGCCTCCCACCGGCCTGCCGGCAGCTGCCCTGCAGGAAAGAGCGAGGATAACGGTGGCTCCTGCACCCCAGAAACACTGGAGACCAAGATGCCTCCTCACGTGGTTACACTTAAATGGACCCTTCGGATGAAGAGCTCTTGAACGGCCTCCTCCACTGCATCCCATGGTGGATTCCCACTGATGCATCTTTCTTAGATGAAACCCTTGGATGGATATCTCTTGGCTGGATCCCACTGTAATGAATCCCCCCTGACAGAACTCCCTAGATGGATCCCCTTGGAGGAAGCAGCTTAGTTGAATCCCATTTGTCCTCTTGGATGGTTCCAAAATGTTCCCCTTTAATCCTCTTGTGTGGAGTCTCCTTAAACTGACCCCTACTCAAGTGATTCCCCTTGAATGCACCTTGTCTGAATGGAACCTTTTGGATAGATCCTGTTGTATGGAATCCTGTAGATGGACCTACTCATACAGAACCCCCTTTTGGAAGGATTCCCACCCCCTTGGCTGCATTCTTCTTGAACGTATCCCCTGAGATGACTGTTAGATAGTTGATGTTGATGGACGCCCTCGGATGGACTCCCTGTGGATAACGCTTTGGATGAACCTCTTTAAAGCAAACTCAGTGAAACTGAGCTCCATGAGATGGCCCCCATCAGCTGCCCCCTCAGATGCCCCCACGTGGTGTCTCTGGTGGTCCCCACTGACCTTCCACACGGAGGCGGGCGGTGGCGGCGGCGCTGCCCAGCTGGCTCTGGGCTGTGCAGACGTAGGCACCGCCATCGGCTGCCGTCACCGCGTAGAGTCGCAGCGTGTGCTCCTGATCCACCTCGTGCCTGTGGACACCAACATCCCATCACCCCGTGTCACCCACACAGGAGAGATGACCTCACCGCCTCCTACCTCCCCCAGGGCAGATCCCCGCTCTCCTTGTGCCACTGAACCCGCGGTGCTGGGTCGCCCTGCGCGCCACAGCTCAGCTCCACCATGCTGCCGGCCACTGCTGTGACATCACTTGGCTGCCGCACGATGACCGGCTTCTCTGCAGGGAGGAGACATCGGGGAGGTGACGTGGTGCGTCTTTGTGCCCCAGGACCCTCATCCACTGCAGCTTACCCAGGATGGTGACTTGAGCACCCCGGCTGTGCCGCTCGCCTGCTGCGTTGGCTGCCACACAGACATAGACCCCCGCGTCGCTCCTGCGTGCCGAGGCCACCCGCAGCTTCCCCTGGGTGAGCTGGTGACGGCCCCCAGCCAGGCGCAGGGTGACGCCGTCCTTCCTCCAGGTGACGCGGGGCTCGGGCTGCCCGGCGGGGGGCACGCAGTCCAGCTCCAGCGCCTGCCCTGCCACGACCACCAGGTCCCCGGGCTGCAGGCGGAAATTGTCCCGCAGCTCTGTGGGAGAGGGCACACGTCCCTTGGTGGAGACACCTTTTAGGATATCCCCCACCCACCCATCACCATCCCCATGATGTCCTTACCAGCTGGGCGCTGGGTGCTGTGTGACTCCATGTCCCCTCCGGAGGGATGGCAGCCCCCCAGGCACAGTGCAGTAGCCCAGAGCCCCAGCGCCATGGCCCAGCCGCCCTCCATGGCCTCCCACTTTGTCCCTGGATGCAGTCCTTCCCGGTAGGGTACAATGGCCGGATGCGAGGGACGGGAAGCACTGGGGGACGCAGTCAGCCTGGCTGGAGGAGCAGCCAGTGGGCTGCACGGAAGGGTGGGTTAAGGAGAAGTGAGATCAGCATGGGGCGGGGAGGGCTGCAGGGCACAATGCCATAAGTAGGGACTGGAGTGAACAGTCTCAAAGGAGCACTGCAAACTAAAATCTGAGGGAAATTTCAGCATTTCCCAAACTGTCTTCGGGTGCTACTTCCCTCCAACTTGGTATTTCCCCACCAGCTGTCTTGCTGACCTCGTTCTTGCTGCCTGAACGGGTGCACTGAGTTGGTTCTTCCCAGCTGCCACCCGTCTTCCTCACATTGTCCCCCCTCCCAGCACACCGCCCCAACACACTGAGCACCTTGGAGCTGGGTAACACATGGAGTTTATTGGTTAGTAGCATCCACGAGTGCTTGCTCACGCTGAGCACCACGGGCTGCCCCAGCACCTGCTCTGGCGCCCCGGCCCTTCGGCTCTGTCCTAAACCTACTCTTGGGGATCCTGCAGCAATGCATGTGGGTGCGCTGAAAAACAGGAGATTTTCACAGAAAATCCAGAGGCAGCAGAGGGTGGCTGGTGGCTGCAAGGGCACTGCTCACTGCTGGGACTTGGGCCCATGTTTGGGTACAGTGCAGCCAGAGGGCTGGGGGCCTTTCCGCTGGTGTTGTGGGTGTGCGTGCGCATGGGAGCCGGCACACCAACTGCGTGCATAGGGTTGTGGTCATGTGCACAGTGCTCTTGCACATGCATAACATGTGCATGCTCTGTGCATGTTCTTCTCCCACACTCCATGCACGCTCCTTCCGCACGCCCCATGCTTTCTGAACACTTATGCTCTCTACATGCTCCATGCACATTTGGAGAATACTCCAAATGCTGGCACACTCTCTGCAAATTGCACACTTACCTGCATGCTCCATGCACATGCCATGCACACATTCTGCACAAGTACTTCTGCTATGCAGTCTGTCTGGTGTTAGCTGCATGCTTGGTGCACGCTCTCTTGACACGCTTTTGACATGTTTTATTTATGTGCTCTTGCACGCTACCTTTGCACGCTGTGTGCATTCTGTCAATACACTCCTGTGCATGCTCTCTTGCGTCCTTTGTACATGCCCTCTCTCCATACTCCAGGCTGCTCTCTCCACTCAGTCCATGCACATTCTCTTGCAGGCTCTGTGCACACTCTATCTGCATGTTCTCTCCATATATTTCATGCACCATCTCTCTGCATGCTCTGTTCGTGATATCCCCACACAATCTGAGCACACTCTCAGCATTCTCCTGCATATGCTCCTGCACGCTCTCTTTGCACACCACATATGTGCTCTCTGCATGTTCTGTGCACGCTCTGTGCACACTCACTCCGTGTGCTCCATGCTCACTTTCTCTGCAGATGGCATGGGCTCTCTGTGCATGCTCCACATATGTCCCATGCATGTGTGTGTGCGTGCTCCCCATGCGCCCCACACCCGGCCCCACGGCCACTACAGCAACACCCCAGCGCCCCAACAGAGTGGAAGGGTGCAGCTCCGGCAAAGTTCAATACCAAATTAGTGACTTTCCACCATGCCCTGTGTCACCCCTCCACGCCTGGGCCAGGCCGGGCCATGCACGTGTTCCCCAGCACCACCGCTAGCTCAGGCACTGATCTCCAGGGCGCTGCCTTCCTCCTGTTCACGGATGGCAGGGACCCCGGTGGCCCGCAGCAGGCGCGCAGCAGAGCGGGATCGCGCAGGGGAGCCGGGGGGTGAGCGGGGTGGCCGGGCTGGAGCAGGTGAGCGATGGTAGCGGCGAGCCCCGCGTCCTGGTGAGCGCCCAGCGGGTGGTGATGAATCCTCCTGAGGTGCTGCAGTGTCCTGCAGGGACAGCATGGCACTGCGGTAAGCGCAATGTTCCGGACTGCCCGCAGTGCATCCCCGCCACCCACTCACCTGCTCCTTGAGGATGTAGAGGGCCAGGGGGGTCTTGCGATCATGGTCGGCACCACGCGGGACGGTCTCAGCTGCGGGAAGGGGAGAAGGTGGGTGCCCACAGCGCGGTGCTGCCCATGCTGCCAGCGCCGCACTCACCCTCGTGCTTGGGGTGCTCCTCATCCTGCTCTGTGTAGTCAGGGGGAGGTGGCTCTGCTTGCTGCTTCGGTCTGGAGAGTGAACAGAGGCTGTGATGATGGTGGTCATGGGTCAAAATTATAGTAACCGTGACAGTCATGGTGGTGGTCATGGTCACGGTCATGTTGGTGTTGATGCTGATGGTCATGGTCACTGCCGTGGCGGTGACGGTAATGAGACTAATGAGAGAATGGCCCCAAACACAGCCATGGGTGACCATGGTGCTATAGGGAGAGTGGAACAGGGTGAGATGGGATAGGACAGGATGGGACAGAACTGGGTGACGTGGGATGTAATGGGATGAGGTGAGAAAGGACAGAACGGGGCAATTTGGGATGGGATGAGATGGAATTAAATAGGATGAAATGAGACAGAATGGAGCAGGATTACAAGGGAGGGGAGCAAATGGGACGAGACGCGACAAGATGGAATGGAGAAGGGAAGGATAGGATGGGATAGAATCAGGGAAGATAGGATGGGATAGGTTAGGAGAAGGATCCCTTTGTCTCCTGTATTCCCCCAAGCCATACTTCTTGGAAGGTTTCCAGCAGGCACAAACAGTCACCAGAGTTACGAGCAGGAAGATGCCACCCGTAGAAAGGATGATGTAGAGGGAACTCCGGCCTAGGAGAGAGCAGTGAGGAGGAAATACCCCCAAAAGCTTAACCAGCAGCATCTTCCAGCAGTGGCCAGCTGTGGGGACACATCTTACGGTAGACAGTGAGCTTCACGGGGACACTGCGGCCCTGGCTGATGGGATTCTCCACCAGGCAGCTGTAGATGTCATCATCTGCCATGAGGACACGAGTGATGGTGAGGATCTTCTGGTCAGGGGAGAGGAGGAGGCGGGAGTCGTTGTTCAGCGGCCGCCCATCCTTCAGCCAGGTGTAGGTGGGCTTGGTGCCATTCTCGTGTGAGCAGTTGAGGGTGAAGAACTCGCTGAGCTCTAGCACTGTTGAGGAGGCCACCAACACTTGTGGCTTTGAGATGGGGACTGTGGATGATGGGAGCCCGGGTGACACCAATGCCCTGCGGGACATGGATGGACCCAGGGGATGGGGAAAGGACCTCCAAACCCCACTGGGGACATGATTCGGCTGCAAGCAAGCCAGAACCATCTCTCCATATGGCCAAACTCCCCATAACTCTCTGCTGCCCAAATCCCTCCCAGAACAAAGCTGTCCTGTTGGGAAAACCCAAACACGTCTGGCACCCTCCTTGCCCTTACTGTCCACAGTGAGGTTGATGGTCTTCTCGCCAGTGAAGGTGTCATCAGTGATGGAGACCTCCACCTCATAGCTGCCCTCGTCGGCCAGCTGCAGCGGGCTGATGAGCAGAGAGCCATTCTCCAGCACGCGGATGCGGTCTCGGTAGTCGGGCCGCAGGTTGCCGATGATCTCGGTGCCGATGGACTGGACGACGGTGACGGGTTTGTCCCGCTTCAGCTGCCACTTCACCACCGGTTTGTCGGGGCTGGCGCTGGCGTAGCGCACTGACAGCAGCGCCGCTTTGCCTGCCGTGCCGCGCACCAGTGCCGACGGGCTGGTGATGTTCACCCCCGCCAGCAGACCTGGGGATGGGGGGAGACAGCGGGCGCCGCGTCCCGGCTCTCCGAAAAAGGGGAAATCCCCTCCCGGAGCTGCGGCAGGCATCCCCAAGAAGCCCTCGACTGCAGCACCCCCATTGTTTGCAGGGAGTTCTTAAAAAACGCGTGCGTTGCCTCAAAAAAGTGCATTGCAAGGGTTGATGCAGCTCTCTGCAAAATGCATTGGAGGGGGTTGATGCATTGGTTGCATCAGGGTCGATGCAATCATTTGCAAAGTGCATTGAAGTACTGACAAGAAGTGCGTTGGTGGGGTTGGTGAATCCCTTTCCAAATGCACAGCGGAGTGGATGCAACCCTTGCAAGGTGCACTGCGGGTCTGATGCAACTCGTGGCAAAGATGCATGCACAGGGATGACATTTTTGCACTGCACCCCCTGTAGAGGATGCTCTTGTGCAGCCAACACTCCTCCCTCTGTGCACAGCCACAGAGAAGGGGATTGAGTCCCCGTGTCCCAGTTTCAAAGGGACCCATCAGTCCCCATCACCCCATGGGGAAATGCAAACTAGCTGAGCTCAAAGCAAGCAACAAACAGCTTACAAAACTGTTCTTTGGAGAAAAAGAAATAAATACATAAATAATGGGTTTACTCCCCAAAACTCCTATCTCCACCAATTTGGGGACTTCATGATTCTCTGTCCAGATGGCATCACTCAGAGGTGAACAAATATCAGACTGAACAGGGGAAATCAGCTGGGGAGGGTGAGGAGGGAGGCGAGCAGAGCAAGAAAGGGTTTAAACAAGCTCGAAAGTCACGGGACCTATTGGTATGCAGCATCCGTCCATCCGCCCTCCCCAACAGCCATGAAGCTCAGCCTTGAAAAGGCACTGCGGGGTGAAATTCTGGGGGAAAATCTGGCTGGAGGTCTAGGATGCAACCCCTGCCCCATCCCTCAAACACAACTGGGTGCCTGTTTTAATCCCACTGCTTTGTTTTTTCAGGTTTTTGGGGGGATAAAGGGAGGGATTTAGAGAGCATCACACAAACCTCTCCAAAACTCTAATGCTTCCCCAAAAGGTCAATGATTTCTTCAACCCCACCCCCTCCACTCCATGTAATAAATTTTGGAGTTCAAAACTGATGCAATTTGCATCCTCAGTCCGACATCATCTGTGCTCCTTATGGGTCCAAATTTCAGAGAAAGGGTGCAAAACAGCAGCTGCCTTCCTGCACCAGGCCCAGGGTGGGGGCTAGTACCTCAGGGGGTGCTGAGTCCCCACAATCAGTTTTCTGGGGGGGATTTAGGGAATTTGTGATACTTTGGGGTGAGCTGCAGCGGGATGGGGGTAACGGGAGATAACAGGGGCAACCAAAGGGCTGTGAGGGGAAGGTGAAGAGTGAGCAAGAAAAGAGCTGGGGAAGCCAAGGAGCTGCTGCCAGAGCACGGGGGGCCGCCCCCCTTCCCCCCTCCCACAGCACAGCCCACTTTCCTGCAACGGAGTTCTTTTCGTATCTTTCAGCCCCGATTTCCCCCTTTCCACCCCTCTGCCAAGAGAGGTAGCAGCACCCATCCACCCCACCGCCCCCTAACCGTCCCCGAACAAATCCCCCATTACATTCCGTCCCACCCCATTGCGGCGAAAAAAGAAAGAGCGGAAAGCAGCGCGGTGCAGGCGGTGCCAGCCGCCCCTACCTGCATGCAGAGCCAGGAGCCAGGCGGCGGGCAGCAGGCGCGGGGTGCCCACAGCTCCCCACATTTCGGGCCGGCTGCGGGGCCCTGCTCTGCCTTGCGGTCCCGCTCCGGGCACGTCCCTCCGTGCTGCTGGCCCTAAGCCCGGGCAATTTTTTTTCCCTTTTTTTATTTGTCCCTCGCACTCTCAATAGAGCCCTGTGTGTTTCGCCTCCCCGGCAGCCCGAGCTGACACTTGCTTGGGGAGAAATCACCCAGATTTGCAATTTTCTGCCCCCTTTCCATGGGATGGCTGCAGAGTCCCGTGCGATTTGGGGAGCAGGGTGCCACGTCCCATTTCCTTGTGCTTTTTTTGCTGTTGTTATTTTTTGGGGGGGTCACATTTTGCAAAGCTGCCCCCACCTCCAACCTCCGCTCCCTTTTTGCTGTTTCCAGGCTGCGTTCCAGCTCCAGTGCCAATTAGTTCCCGGCACGGCTCAATGGGGCAGCGGGAGCGGGGCAGGCTGCCCGGAGCTGCGTCCCACAAAGCGCTGCCAGCTCCTCGCAGCAGCGCTGCGCTGCCCCGGGCTGCCGGCGTGGCTCAGAACGCATCCGGGGATGCTCAGAGGTGTTTGTGGGCGTTTGGGGGCGTTGGGGGCACTTTGGAGGATGCTCAGCGATTTTGGGGGAGTTTTTGGGGGGGAGCGCTGATGGATGCTTGGAGGAACATAGGGAGGTGATCTGGGAGGATTTTCGGAGATTTTAGGGGGATGTTGGCGAACGTTCGGGATCTTTCAGGGGATGCTTTGGGAGATGGTTTGGGGAATGCTACAGGGCAGCTCTGTGGGTGCTGGGAGGGGCTTTCTGAGGGAGTGCTCTGGGATGGTCCAGGGAACGCTGCTGGGTTGCTCTGGGGGACGTTTGATGTTGTAGGGGTGCTTCAGAGATGCTTGGAGGGACGTTTCGGGGGTGTTTTGGGGTGCCTGGTGGGATTTATGGGGGTGGTGCTCCCCAGTAAGTGATGTTTTCAGGGTTTAGATTGCGTTTTTGGGATGCTCTGTGGGATGTTTCAGGGAGATGCTCTGAAGGCTGTTTGTGGGTTGCCTCGGAGGATGTTTCAGAGGGATGACCTGGAGGGTGTTTTTGGGATGCTTTTGGGATGCTTGAGGGGAGATGCTCTCGAGGGCGACTGCGGGATGCTCCAGGAATTGTGGGGATGATGCTCTGTGAGGACTCTTTGGGGTCGTGCTCTGGACTGTCTCTAGAATGCTCTGGGGACGCTTTAGGGATGCTCAGGGATGTTTCAGAGCGATGTCCCGGGGGCTCCCAGGGCACGCACACCCTCCACACCACCCTCCCCCCCTCCACCCCTCACCCCTTTCCGCCCGCGGCGGGACGCGAACCGGGGACGGTGAGGGAGGGCGGCACGTGGGGGAAATGGGCGGGAAAACGGGCGGGAAAATGGGCGGGGCCGCGGGCGGAAGTGGCGCCAGGATTCAAACGAAGCGCTGAGGCGGAAGCGGCGGTTGGTGCGGTCCGCTGTGGGGCTCTGGGGGGCAGGAGTTCGAAGGGGGTCTACGGCTCAGGCGGGGCGAGTGGGGCTGTGCGGGGTGGCGAGGGGGGATGGGCCGTGGGTGCGGCGGGGTCTCTGGGCCGTGAGGGGTCGCACGGGGGCGGGGGATGGCGGTGTAGGCCGCGGGTCCGCGCTCACCCCCCGTTTCTCCTCAGGAGCGGCCCGGAGCCGTGCCGGAATGCCGCCTTCCTCCGGACCGCGGCCGCCGGCGCCACGGGGGGCCTTGGGACGTCCGGCGAGACCACCGCGGGCGGGACGGGCGCTGCTGGGCGAGAGGAGCCTGCGGGTGGCCCCGGTGGGCGCCTGGGTGGAGAGCGGCCCCCGCGAGCAGAGCCGTGCCTTCGTGAGTGCTGCCCGGCCCCGCCGCGGGGGTGACGCGAGCCCCACCTGGGGCTGCAGGCAGCCGGGAGCACGAATTATTTTCTCTGATGGGGCCCCGAGAGACCCAGGTGCCCGTGTAGCCCCCCCTCCCTTCTACATGCAGTGAATTTGCTCACTGCATTTTTTATGAGAAACGTTGATTTCAGAAGCGATCAGATGAAGGCCCTTGCTGATTCCATAGAGAGCTGCTGTTGATTACTTAATTTTTTACACCACCCACTGTAACTTTAGCTGGATCTCTGTTCTAGCTTGCTATTGGCAGCTGACCTCTACCATAGGTAACAAAGCTAACAATTACTGGCATTTTGCCCCCTACCAGTTCTCTTTGTATGGTTTGCCACCTCTCTGTTTGTGCCTAAAGGATGTTTGTGAGCAGAGGTTTTATTCCAAGTTACTGATTTAAAATAAAGAAATGCTGTAGGGTTTTGAGCCCACCTCTGAAGTACATCCATTAGAAATACTGAAGAAAATCTTCTCTGGTGCTTATCTCAGGGATTTCTGCTTTGTGGGTTATTGTAAGAGGACTAAAAGTGCATTAAGTATAGGATGATGAGTTCAGTCCCCTTTAATTAATGTCAAAATGTTACAGAAGCTCCTGTGCTTCTGCAATGATTTATTTCCATATTGTAATTTAAATTCTGAAAGGTTGAGATAATATATGGAAATGAATTGTCTCTGTATTCATGCAACTTCCACTGCCAAACTTCGAGATGAGCTGGAGCTTTCCTGGGGCTCAGGTTTTGAAGCCAACTGAGAGCTGCTGGTCGTTGTTGGGGGCTGAGCCTTTGCAGTGCATCAGAGCACCTTCTGCATGTTTGCCACATGCCAGCTGTGCTCTTGCCTCCCCTTTGCCCTTGTGCCTTCAGGTGTGGGCAGAGTTGTGTGAGGTTATTGAAGCTTGTTTAATACACCTGCATACAGCAGTGGGTCGTATTAAAAAATTAAATGAATGCCTTCAATCAGCATTGCTAATGAGATTGCCAGCAGGGAGCATGGCGAGTTGGAAATGGCATCTTCGGTGCTGCTAGTAGTGTGGAGTTCTGCCTGCCTTCATGCTGTGGTTGTGCCAATGGGGTCCTGCTGCCATTCGTTTTCCTGGCACTGAGGTGTGGGGTGCAGCCATCCCTGGGATTTGAGGCTGTAAAAGTATGTGGTGGGTGGTAGGATGTAACCCATACCAACCCCGCAGCCCTGTCTGTCAGCTGCTTACAGTGGCTCCACTTATTGCCCTTCGATCTCTTCCTCAAAGCTGTGTTTGATGTAAAGCAGTATAAAGCTGAGCATCTAAATAAATAAAACTGAATTACTCTGCAGCTGGTGACAATCTGCCCCTGCAGATCCCTTTTCCAGGGTTTTGCCCAGTGACTTATTTATCTGGCAGCCAGGAAATGGAGTTGGTTTTCTTTAAGCCTTGGTAGTGTTAGCAGGATTTTCTGTTGTGGCTTCAACTGGGAACTATGAAAACCTAATTTCTAGGTCATTCCTTTTAATCTTTCACTTTGGATGGTAAAATCACTGTCAGAGCAGTAGCTCTGCCTGTGCTGTGGTCTGCAGTGTTTGATATGCATCCAGCACTGCTCTTGCAAGACACTCAGTGACAAATGCACGGAGCATTAATGTGACCTGGGCCAGCCCCGTTCTTTGGCTTCGAATATTTGAGCATCCGTTTGTGGAACGGTGATCAGGAGTCACTGCATCAGGCTATGCTCTTATTTTTCCTTTCTGTGCATGGGGTCAAAGGAGGAAGCGTGTGTGCTCTGTAACAGCACCTGGCTAGTTAGATATGATTCTAGCCAGTAGCAATCCAGTGTACGTTGTCCAAGCTGGGACTTCGCACACTTGAAATAAAATATTACTATGAAGCTCACTGGGTGCTGCTTATCTGGCCTGTTGCTGCAGGTCTTTGGAGGGGAAGCAGGGATATGGGCTGCAGTGTTGCAAAACCACGTGAAATCTGCTTTCATCTCTTCCAGGCTTCAGCATTTCAGGTTGAGGAGGAGCTGAAGGAGCAGCAGAGGAGGAAGGCGATGAGGCTGAGGCACTTCCAGGGAGAGGTGAAGCGCCGGGTGAACCAGCAGGTCAAGATGAGAAGAAAGCAGCAGCTGCAGAGGTCTTGTGAGGCGGTGAGCAGCTCCTTCTCTCTGCTGTCCAAAGCAGTGCGTCCCTCTAAACCGGCGAAAAAACATTGTCAACCCCAAGTTAGGGTATCAGTAAGAGGAAACTTGTGGCTTCAGCACCACTGCTGCAAGTGGCAAACCCATAAGTAAGGCAGCCCAACATCTTGGCTTGCTCTGATGCTGGAGGTGCACTGAGCCTTCTGTTTCAATGGAAAGGTCTCTGGCTCTCTGGGGCAATATTTAGAGAACAAAGTCCTGCTGACCCCTCAGATCTTGAGTGTTAAAAAATAGCCAGGCTGAGTTGTGAATGGTGCAGGTGTCTCCTGGTTGTGTCAGGGGAAAGCAGCATGTTTCTGCTAGTCTCTTTACATAGCAATTCCCAAGCAGCAATTCCATGACATACTCTCATTTCCCTCCAAGAGCTTGTTTTAGATGATCCTTTGAATGTATTATTTAATCCTTCCTCCTCTTAAACTCCAGTGATGGTTGCCAGAAACTCACTGTACAGTGAGAAAGGGAAGTACTGAAATACCAACAATTCTGGACACCCTGAGGGTGTTTGGGCTGCTTCCAGCGATGAGAAGGCACGGTCGAGTGGGAACGTCCTCAGGTTACTGCCAGAACCACTCAGAGCAGAGAGCTGCCAAGCTGCTGGTGTTTGCTTGTGGTTCTTTAGAGTCCTGGTTTTAACCACAGGAGGGTGCGATCCTGTAAGCTCAGCATGAGCTTCTGCGGAAGCACGTGCCAGCCAGGTGGGAGATGATGACTGGAGATTTGCACGTGGTTTTTTTTACCCTGGCAGACAGAGAAGGAGAGCAACCTTGCCATGCAGTGCTTGGGCTCGGTGCTGCAGCAGACCCCCCAGAAGAACACGTGTGTGTTCCGGAGCCGCCCCCTGCCCGCCATCTGCAGCCCTGCTGCCCTGGCACAGCAGGAGGAGCACGGAGTGCCCAGCGAGCCCTTCCAGCAGCAAGCTGCCCAGGTGCGTGGGGCCCTTCCACCCTCATCCTTTCCACCCCTGTTCCATCGTGCTGAGTGCTTTAGGGTTAAGATGGAAAATGGGCGACGTTTTGTTTTCTACCCTCTTACAACACTTGCCTAGTATGTTTATATATTTTATGCTGAACGAAGCGTTGGCTTACGCTTGTTTTTAACAAATGTTGGTGTACCGCTCCATAGGACACTTGTACTTGCCCCGCTGCTTGCAGATACAGTGAATTTTTGTTAAAACCTGCTGCAAATCCTCAGCTGTGACCTATTGCTGTGCTGGGATGCCATGTTGGAGAGGAGGCACTAGATGGTGCTGCCTCATTGAGCGAGTGTTCTGCAGATGGACTGTGTGGGACCCTGAAATCTCGGCGAATGTGTTGTAGGGACTGTTGTGTTTTCAGTAGTGGTTATGGTGCGTTTGGCACATTATAATGTGTTTATCAAGGAGCTGGTGTTGAGCAGGGCCCATTGGGACGCCTCCTTCATGTAAATGAACTCCTTGGTGCAGCACTCCTGGAGGATGTCTGCTGACTTGTGTCCGTCCTTCTGTCCTCCTCACAACAGCTCAGCAGAGCCATGAGACAAGTCCGGCGCAGGCTGGCATCCTGTCGGACGGTGCCCAAAGGCATGGAGGCCCCAGAGCTCCCCGGCGGCACGTGGACGCGTGGCCAGAGGCAAGATGTGAGTGGGGCAGCTGGGCAGGGAGTGAGTTACCTGCAAGGCCATGGGCAGGGCTGGTGCGAACTGCAAACCCAAAGAGTCACTCGGGGAGGTTCTGCAGCAAAATCTGTGGCTTTGTGACCCTGGTGGTGACGTACCTGCCCCTGGACGAGCAGGGCCCGAGGGCTCTGTTGCGTGAATGCTTCTGTTCTTGCAGCCACCTTCCAGAGAAGGCAGCAGGACAGTGGGTAGAAACACCTCTGTTTGCAAGATTAATGAAAGATAAACTAGGAAGTCAGAATTTAAATAATATTTTAAAGGCTTAGATTGTAATCTGGGGATCTGGGAGGAATGCGGTGATCGGCCCACGCCTTGTGTGCCCTTCAGCAAACTTCAACCGCTCTTACTGCAGCAGTCTGTTTTGTGAACATGACAGAGACCTGGAGGACTTCCCTCATTCAGGGCTGGCTTCAGGCAGACAGTTGTTGGCATGCATCTCCTTTTCTCAGAGCACTAAGAACATAGGAGCCGCATAACAAGATTAGTCCCAAGTGCCTGACCTTTTGTGCTGTTGAATTTCATCCTGTTCTGATTGCTCAAGATCAGCTTTATGCCACAGCTACCGGCATAACTGTGTCCTGCTTTGTATGCCAAGTCCTTTTTTTAACTGATGTACTTTGCCCATCTGCAAGTTCTGGAGAATGCTAGCAGCAGCCCAGCCTGCTGTTTTGTCTCATTGCCTCCACTGGAGCCAGCTTCCTGCCCGTCTTGCACTTCTTCATTCCCTTCTCTTTTTGGGTTCATCAAAGGTGAAGTGCATTTTGGCTAGCTGTTATCTATAAAATGTCTTTTATGTAAGGACTGGTCTGACTCTTCCTGCTCCGTACTATTGGGTGTCTGTTTGAGAAAGTTAGCTTTGTGAACAAGAATTGCAGAAACGCTGTAATTATGGCTCAAGGAACTTGTATTTATTTCAAGCACCGCATGTAGCTTCTACTCAAGTCCTCGATGCTCAGCAAGATGGAGAGAGAACATTACTTAGCTGTTGGTGCTGCATCCTGACATGAGTAACAGCCTGTGCAATGCAGGCTGCGGCTGTGGGATGTGTGGTGTGCGAGTCACACGCGTTGTCCACAGCAGTGAGGAACGAGTCTGGGAGAGGCTGCGGGTCACCACATGCACCCTTACCTGAGCTGCAGAAAAAGGCTGATCTGTGCTTCCTTAAAACCTCTGACAAGAAGGCGCTCTTAGCTTTTGTAGACAACTTTAGTCCAGAGTGAATATGTTAATTCATTGCACTGCTTTCTCGTATTATTCCGAGATAGAAAAGAGGTCTTTTGTTAATGTGAATCTTTCTTCCTGCATACACGCCTGGTTTCCATGGTCATAGTTAAGACAGCAGCTTATTCCCTCCTTTTCGGGGGTAAAGGCTGTTGCAGGTAACACTTTGATGAATTGTTGTTCTTCCTTTTTGTTGAACTTCCTTGTGCTGCCTTCTCCATCCAGTCTCTTTCATTTGGATGCAAGCATTTAAACTGTTCTGGCACTTCTACAACTTCATGTGGTTATGGGGTCTGCGAATGCCATCAAGGCTGATATCACCCTGGCTGATAATGAAATTATTGAGCAGTGCCCACTTAGTCCTTTCCTTTCTCAGCAAACCCAGTGTGACCGAGTCTTGATAGTGTTTGTCATCACTACTGCAAGTCCTTTTAATGGTTTTACCTAATAGATGTTTCCTTCCCAAAGTGCTGAATTAGGCCATGTCAAAAGCTGGGCTAAAACTGAGACGTGTGCCCATTCCTCAGCATCTAGATCTCCTCTTGTGTCTGAGGGGGCTCCTACCAGCTTGTCTGCCAGTCCTGGAGGTAGCCTGGGGCAGGTCCTACACACTTACAAAAGCAGTTTCAATTTCGAGGAATATTCTGACTTTTCTCCTTCCAGGTTTAGTCCCGGATTTTCCTTGCTGCTGTTACTAGCTCAGAACGCTGCTTTGGCTGAAGGCTGATGCACACAAGCATAAGATGGTGGTGTGCCTGGTGTCCTCTGATGGCTCTCCCTCTCCTTGTCCCTTCCCTACTGAAAGCCTGATTTCTTGTTACCTTGATGTCTCTTGTTTTACTTACAGCCTTGGCCTTTGTGGCACTTGTTTTATGTCCCTGTGTGCTTATGTTGTCTCCTACGTGATTCTTTTTGTAATCTGAACCATGCTCCATTTCCTCTGTGCTCGCATTGATCATGGGCACCAAAAGAGCTTGGAGCTCAGCCAGGTTTGTCTCACTGTGCATCGTGGCTCTCTACTCTGGCAGAGTAGCTTATACTTGTTCAGTTAGCATTGCTTACTGGATCATCTGCTTTTTCAGTCCCGTTTTCCACCTTTTGCTTTTGTTTTTCCTTCTTCCCAGTAAAGACTTGCATTCCCTGTGACTGTTAAACAAGAAGTCTATTTCCTGAAACCACTGCTGGTCTGTCCCAGGGATTTCTTTTCAGGTCAGACATTTTTCAGAGATCTTGCTGGTCTGTTTCCTGCTGCATGTCTTTCCCAGGCAGATATCTAGATCGCAATAGCGTGGAAATTACTGGTCCTGTGTTCCGGGTGATCCTGCTTACCATGCCTTTTGTTGCTTTGTCTTTAGTGTTTGTAGGTCTCCAGCATGATAGCACCCGAATTCTTTTCCCCAGCTGATTGTTCCCCAAAGGTTTGTTTTTTTCCTCTGCAGTTTCATTTCCTTCTGGCTCCAGGCTGCCCTCCGTGCCCCATGTATTGCAGCAGCACAACCATCTTGGGCGATTCCTGGCTTGACCCACATTCCTCCTGTTGATTCACTCTGCAAGCAATTCTGCTCTTCCCTTCCTGTCCCTGTTTCTATCCTGCTGAAGGGATAGCAAGGAAAAAAAAATATCTGGCTCAGAGCTTGCTTCTGGCATTTTGATTTTTAGTTTGTAGGAAACAATCTGCTGCCTCTCAAAATATTTTAATACCCTTTCAGGAGCCTGCCCACTTACCATCTGAGCGAGCACAGAATGAGCGTCGCTCAAGCAATCCTGCTCACCCCACATCCTTGCAGTCAGGAAGTGTTGCCTAGAAAGGTGTAAAGGTGTTTTCTTTCCATCACCCCACACACTTCTGTCCCTCTGTTTCTGCAGTTGGTGAGAATGTAGTCAGGAGCCACCCTGCTAGATTTTCTGGCTCTTAAGCCCTGCGGTGATGTTTGAATACATTGCATTGCTGCCTGCCAGATCTCAACTAGCTTCTCAGAGCAGGTGGCCTGAGGTTAAAAGTATGTCTAACCCTTACTTGAGGACATTGCCTTTGCATTCTGCACCTAAAGCAGTCACATTTGAACCTCACGTTTCCTCCTCTCTCCTCCAGGAATCAGTGCTGTGTGCCCCAGTGTCCACTGAAGGTGAGAACGAGGAGCTTATTCTAGCAGGACATCACGATCTTCCAGCTGAACTGAAAGACCAGATGACAGCTCCACATCAGGCTGAGCAAGATGATGATTTTTACATCAAAGTGGAATTTAGAAAAGTGAGACATGAGTCTGGGCCAGTTGAACTTAAGAAGTGCAAGTCTTTGGGGATTACATTCAGGGAGGGGCAATGAGGCTGCTGCTGTAGTTCCATTTGCACCTTCACACCTGGCAAGCTTGTGCCTGCTGTCACCTCTGGTCAACAAAGACCAAAGAGTGTGAAAGCAAGGTGAGATTGGTGGCTTGGAGAAGGCTCTGTGGCATGCACCGCACAAGGGCTCTGCAAGAAGGTGCACAGGAACTTGTATCTTGATCTGTAGGCACAAGAGCACCGTTTTTAAGTGCTTGGAGCCTGTTAGTAGGTAAGTGTAATGAGAGCTCTGTTCCTGCTCTTAGAACAGCCGTATCGTTTCGACGTTGTGCTCTCATGGCTTTGATCTGAGCGCTGCGGCTTCCAAAGTGGTTTCATGTGCGCCTGCCTCGTCATGCCAGTTGTCTCATGCTCAGCAGAAATCTGAGACTCACTGTGCAATTGCACTGGGTGCTTAATCAAGCTCCAGGCTGGGACAGCAGGACCGCAGCTGTCCCGTGTCCTTCTGCCCTGCTGGAGGCAGTGGTGGGATGGGAGAGCTGTGCATGCATCGAACTGGCCAGAAACCTCTGTTAAAAGGGGAAAAAACAGAAGATTTCAGTCAGAGGAATGAGCCGAGATCGCTCATCCTTAGGAGCACCATTAATGTGCATGCTCTCAAGAAGGGAACTAATGTATTTATCGATGGGTTTTCTGTTTTCAGGCAGCTTTATTAAGCATCTGAGGTATGGAAATGTTTTGTCCTTTGGATTACTTGGAATAGTTAGCAAATACGATATGGCTGAAGCAGTACGTGCTGCTTGTTTGGTGGCTGGTCCAGCTGAAATACTGACTTGACAAATACCTTGAGTGGAGTGAAGAAGGCAGAGGGTTTGGGGAGATGCTGTCTGTTGTCCTCTGCACTTTTCTCTGTGTTACTATTGTTTTCTTGCACTTCATGAAGTTCACGATGAAAGTTCAACAGGTGAGAGGGTTTTATGAATCCTTATTTGGACTGAAACAGAAAAGTCCAAGGGTACCTCTAGAAGAGTTTTGTTGAAGCTTTGTTCCGCATGCTCCCACGTGGAGATGCAGAACATGTCTTCTCTCTGGTGATGGGGAGAAGCCAACCCACTGGAGTGGTGTGGCACTGATAAGCAGCTGAGCTCCATCCCTCTACTCTGTCATTCCCACTCTTCAACAGAGCAGGGTGAGAAAATATGATGGAAAAAACAGCTCGTGGGTTGAGCTGAGGATAGAATCACAGAATGGCCAGGTTTGGAAAGGACCTCAAGGATTGTGAACCTCCAACCCCCCTGCCACATGCAGGGCCACCAAACTCCCCATTTAATACCAGACCAGGCTGCTCAGGGCCCCAGAGATCACTCACTGATAAGTCTTCGTGGGGAAAAACAGATTTGATGTAAGGAGATGAATGTAATTTATTGCCTATTGATAACAGATTAAAGTAGTGAGAACTAAAAGCAAACTAAAATTACTTGCCTTCCCATCCACCCTCCTCCTCCTGAGTGGTGGAAGGGAACAGGGAATGGCATTCAGGTGCTCCATCTCTGCTGCTCCTTCATCCTCACTACTTCCCTGCTCTGTGTGGGTCCCTCATGTGGGATGCTGTCCTTCTGAAGTGATCCTGTGTGCAGCTAATGTCCCCAGTGTTACTCTGGGGATTATGCAGAGAGGACCCACCTCCAGCCTGGAGGACTTTCTGGAGGAAAGAGGAAGGTCGATGCTGCTCTCCTGTTATCTTTCAGTTCTCTGATGGATCAGCGAAGGATTTGAGCTCACCTGAGTCTCTGCAGAGAACGACCCTTGGTTGTCGAGCTTCCCTTGTCCTGTGGGCTGGCATAGACCAAGAGGAAAGCAAGAAGCAGGTTTGTCTGCTGCAGCTAAGTGCTCATTGTTTTGTGTCTGTTTCAGGAGTAAAACGCACGGGAGCTAGGTGATGCTGCTGGCTCAGAGAAGAAGCCTCTGGCGCAGCAGTGGTGCACGAAGCATCTGCTGAGTTTGTCAGTGCTGATGGTTTCTTGAGCAAACCCACCAACTTCCTTTTTTTTTTTTTTCTTTAAGTCTGTTGTGACCCTATGTGCCAACATTTGTTGCTATTCCCACAATATCTGGAATCTGAATGATGCAAAAATGCTTAAAAATGCTTTAGGAAAAAAGGTTTGGTTCCTTCAACCTTGCGAAATACAGGCTGTGAGGTGCTGTGATTTGTTCTCTGCAGTTGCATGGAGAGAGAGGGAGGAGCTGCCAAAAATGCTCAGTGAAAAGAAAAGAAAAAAATTGAACAAAGCCCCAGTTAATCTTGTTTGTGTCTGAGGCTGGGAGTATAAAAGGTTCTCTGCATATCAGCACACAGCAGGAGGGATGGTGGCTTTCAGGCTGCAGCCATGATGCTTGCAGGAGCTTGGCTGTGCTCAGCATGAGCTGCTCTGCTTGGTCAGCACAAGGCAGGGAGTTTCCTTCCTCTTGGCTGGCCCTTTGCTTGAGCAGAGCAGTGCTGCTTAACTCAATTCAGGAGTGGCTGAAGCTTATTGGGGTTTGCTGTGTGCTGCTCATGGGATCTGGCCTCTTTCTGTAGTGCTGAGGATCTGATTTAATCACCAGGACCAATCTGTGGCCAACACCTCGGCTCATGTTAATGCAGGAGAGGTGAAGAGGTTGCTTCTCTTGGATCCCTTAAGAAAATGGCTTATTTTTTCCTGCTTCCTTCTGACTTGAACATTTCTTTTTTTTTTTTTTTTTCCCCCAACTTATTTGTAGTCTACAGCCTAAAACTCAAAAGGACTTTGAACAAATTGTGTTTTTGTTCTTTATGTGCATTTTCTAACAAGCTGATCCAGAAATTCAGTTGTGGTTTCTAGAAGTCATGACAGCAGCTGGGGTTTGTCAGACTGTTTCTTCCCCCCTTTGGTTCCTTCTGCCCCTTGCTTTGTATCTTCTTGGCTCTGATTCATTCTGAGATAACTGGTTTTGCAGCAGGATCTTCCATGTGGTTTTTTTCCATCCAGCTTTCTGTCCTTTCAGCCTGCCAATCTCTCCTGTGCCTTTACATCCAGCTGTGCAAGGCTCTGCAGAGAACAGGGTGCACACTCTCAGCCCAAAGCTCCTGGTATTGATGAGGAAGCCTGTGCCTTGAGCTTGCTGGAATCGTGGGGCTCAGGCATGCTGCATGCTGACTGCTTCCCCTTCAGGTGGGAGCGCTTTGCCTGTAAGCTTTAGCCAGCAGCTTTCCTCCCCCTTGCTGCAGCTGTGGGTTTAAGCTGAAGCCCAAATACCGAATGTTTGCAGTTCTGCACGTGGTGAGTTCAGCTTGGGGTTGTGCACTGTTGTTTATACCACACTCCTTCAGTGGGATTAGGTGGGAAATAGGACTTTTTCCAGGAGGAAAGCAAGAGTTCAGATGAGAGATTGCTTATCCGTAGGAGGATCAGTCAGAGAGCACTGGTACAAAGCTCTACAGTGCTCCATGAAGCTCTCCAGAGCTCCGTGATGCTTTGGTTCTCCTTTCCTCATCTCTCCATCTCTTTCTTCAGTCCTTGGCTGTTAAGAGACTTCTGAGGATCCTTTGGAGAAAGAGTGAGGATTCCATCTTGGTGATCTCAAACTCCAGAAGTCAGTCTTGAGTGTCTGTACTACCTAATATTGAGTCTGCTCCAAGGCATCTTTCTCAACGCTGCACCTTCATTCCTGCAGCGTCGGATCGAGTTCCTGAGGTGCAGGCGTCTCTTCATGAGTGCCGAGCGAGAGCAAGTGAAAGAGCAGCAGAGGCAAAAGGAGCGGCAGAGGAGGATTGCTGGGTGAGTGCGTGTGGTGAGCAGCACCCTGTCACGTGCCCCTTGCAGCCCACCCTGCAGGGCATGGAGGCTTTGTGGAGACTCCAACACCACGTGATGGCACCTCTTCTGACTCCTTTGCCTCTTTATGAATTTCTAAAGATGAATCGGGAAGTCAGCTGAGAGAAGCCCTTCCTGTGTTGGTACACAAACCATTAACTCGGGTGGGTTTCATTCACCTGAAACAGGAACAGAGACCCACAGGCTGTGCTGAGTCCTTTGGAGGCACCCAACAGTTCTCTGTTCAGTTTGTGAGTCCCTGTGCAGCTCTGGGGGGAGCTGGGAGCTGAGGGGTCAGGCTTGGAGAGACGCGTTTCGCCGCAGCGCTGTTCCCTGGGACACCAACACCCAGCCCTCGTGCTGCTGCCACAGTCAGAAGCATTGGGGTGAGATTGGCATTGTTCTTAAGCCAATCTTCTCTGGATTTTTATATCAGACCCTTCACCCCAACAGCTATAAACATCTGTATGGCATAATAAAAACTTACTTAGCATTTGTTCCCAGAATGAAAAACTCAGTATGTACCTGGAAGTCTCCCTGCGTTTTGGTGACAAGGTCACCTTTCCCGTTAGGGGAGTCCTTAAGGAGAAGCTCTGCAAATTCACACTATAAGAAGGAAGATGCTCTGCATTTTTGTCTTTGACTTGCTCTGGCATAAAATAACACGTCTCCCTGATCTCCTTGTGCTCTGACTCTGGTTCTGTGGGACCAGGCTGTGAGGGCAAGATCTGGCCATTCCATTCAATTTAAACACAGTTTCAAAAAAGGAGTGTAGCCCAGCTGTCACCTGCAGCCAGTTCCAATCAATCTGAGGGGATGACCAGCAGGCAGCAGAAATGCTCCAGCCCTTAAGTGACTCCAGCCTGCTGCAGTGCAGCATCCTGGAGCGTGAGGTCCTAGTATTTTTTTGGTGGTCATTTTTTGGACAGAAATTGCAAAGAAATGTTTCTCCAGCCACGTTCCTGAAACTTAAATTGGTGCTCAGAGATTTGGAGGCACTTTCTTGCCCTGCAAGTGCTGGTGAAATGCAAGGGACCTCATAGTTACTCATGGATCTTTTTTTTTTCCCCTCTTTTCTTTTTGTAGTTGCAGGGTCTCTGCTGGGCCTGCAAGCTGCTCAGCAAAAAAAGCAGTTTTTGCAATTTCTTCGTGTAATGCTAAGCTGGCCTTGGCCTTGGTTTCTGTAGCGGAAGATTTATGGCAGTGTAGTTAAGGCACTATTACCACTTCATAAAAAAGAGTTTATAACTTGACAAGAGAAGTTTGCTTTCAGTGCTTTCATTCTGAGCATTCATATTTGACCCAACAAAAAGAGTAACATCTAAATGTCCCATTCGATTATGCTTCCTTCCCCTGGCTTCTCCCTAGCTTTGATACTCTGAATGCCTTTGGGCAGAGATCAGTGTGTAATATGTGATAACATTTGGGACACATCAGCAGGAATAAAATGGCACATGCTTTGGTTTAAAGTCTTTGTGCTTTGTAATTGCCACCTTCAAGGGAATGTGCTTTGCAATTTTTGAGTTATATAATCCAGATTCCATAAAAGGGGTTGTGGTGCCATGTAGGTGCAAGGGAGAGTAAGGCAGTGGGGAAGAGTTTAGTTAAAAAAGGAAAAATAAATTAACTTCTTGGAGCCCGTTCAGAGTTGATGTGGGATCCTTGGAGTTTTTCTGTTGTGCTTCTGCAGCCTTATTTTCCTTGTCATTGACTTCTTGCAAGGACAGCTTAAAGCAGGGTCCAAACTGCCCAGCTTGAGGAAATCAAATGTGGGAAGGCTGAGCAACTGTTCCCAGGAACTGCTGCTCTCTGGGTAGGTATAGAGGACCTCAGGCACCATTCTTAGTTTCTTAAGGGTGGAAGAGCATCTCAGGAGGCTTTTTAAGAGCACTGCAGTTGGCTTTTGAAGAACAGGAGCGTGTGTCACTGTGGGTATTTGTGGTCCAGCACCTGTCTTGGTGTGGAGGTCATGTTGGGCTTCTTTTTCCCATCTGAGGAGGTCAGTGAAAGCTCTCTGTGCCTGCAGGATTAAGAGCAAGAAGGAGAACCAGCGCCAGGTGGAGGAGCAGAGGATGCAGGAGGTGGCTAAGCAGCAAAAACCCTTCCTGGGGGATGGTGTCTGCAAAGTTCTGGCCCAGCTTGAACTGGAGGAGAGGAGGCTAAACGAGGTCAAGCAAAAAGAGCAGCGAAATAAGGAGTACACAAGGTGAGCTGGCAACAGCTGGGCCTCTGCTCCTTGTGCTGAGCCTAAGTGACTGCTTTGTGCCTTGCAGGTATGTCGAAGCTTTAAGAGCCGAGGTGAAGGAGAAGATGAAACTGTACAACATCAACTTGCCTCCCCTGTGCTCCTGCAGCTCTGACTTCTGGGAGTCCCACCCTGATACCTGTGCCAACAACTGCATCTTCTACAAAAACCACAAAGGTAGGAGCTCCTGCATCTCAAGAGGAGATGGCACAGACCTTGCTGAGGGTGTGGGTCTGACCGTACCGAGAGAAATCAAACAGGCCAGATGTCATTCTGTGCTTCAGGTACACCTTAATTGCACGGATGTGCACCAGCTGCTGGCTTGCCTGATGCAAGACTGGGGCAGCTCAGGCACGGTGCGTGGGGAGGAGCCGGGTGCCTGGCTGCTCCTTACCAGTCCCTTCTTCCTCTGTCTCTTCAGTGAGCTCCATGGCATCATCAGCAAAATGCCAACCGCTGTGGCAGAGCGTTAAGTAACTGCTGTAATGTTGACGGGGAGAACAAACAAACTGGTTAAAAGCATGGGAACCCAGTGGCTTTTGTAGTGCTCTGCTTAAATGCCAAATCTGCTCTTGGGAGATTGCCTGTAAGAAAGCGATGGAAATCTTCTTTATGTGAGAGTGCTCTGATCTCGGCCAAACACCTGGCTGAGTAATTGGGAGTCATCCGCTAGGTGGCTTTCCAAGCTGTAGAAATGGAAGCCTTATAGAAACCTCTGGCTGACAATAGTGCTGTGTAAGGAGGATCCTACAGGTGGCTGTATAGCCTGTAGGTTGTAAAAAGAGTGTGGAAAACTACAGGCATCTTGATGGTTTTTTTTTTTTTTTTTCAATAGCAAACAAAAAAACAGTGTTTTTCTTGCATGAGAAGCCTGAAGCTTTTAATTAGTGAAAAGCTCATCTTGTAACACTGCTGCTCCCTTTCCCTCCCAGCCTACAGCCAAGCACTGCAGTCTGTCATCTCCTCCTGTGACCTGGTGGATGGAAGGCAGAAGCTGCCCCTCCGCCACCTCGCTGCTCTCTGCACCTGCCCTGCAAAGCTGTGAGGAGGGCAGCGGTGGCCTTGCTGCAGTGTCTCAGGGCCGGAGCTGCACCGTGCTGATGCGTTTCGATGCAGTTTGTGCTCAGGTTTGCACATCTTGGACTAAGTGCAGTTGGCTATCGCACAGGACAAGGGCAGGTGTGGAGGAGCAGATTGCTCTGTGCCCTTGGTTAGAGTCGAGCACTTGGATTTCATGTTCAACTGCAGAATAAACTGCAGCAGATGATGCTCTTTGGTCTCATTTGCGGTGAGAAATGAGCAGAAAGAAGGTGCCTGGGGTTGAATGTCATGTTGTCTCATGCATCGCTGAAGCCCTGCGCCAGCGATTGCTTGCAGAGGCTTTTGCTGCGGGTGTGTGCCCAGCTGCTGGAGGTGTGTCTGCTGCCTGCCCTTCACCCGCCCTGCTCGCTTCGTGGAGGTGGGAGCCTGGGCACCCAGCCTGGGAATGGGGTGCATGCTGCAGCTGCTTTGGATGGAGAAGCCCTCTGAGCCCAGACCCCGTCCCTCTCTTTTCTGTTCAGTTCCATATCGTGCACCCTGGCCCCTGACTCTCAGAGCAAGGCCTATTGCTTGCTGCTTTCTTCCAAATGAGCACCTCTCTAATTACAGGGCAACACCCAACCCACGCTCCTAGGGCCAGCGGTTTCCTCTGTGAAGAAGGGGCTTTGCTGTGGGAAATGTCTGTTTCATCTCTTGGCACAGCTCTTGGGATGCTGGGACAAACTTGTTCTGAGCAGAAGGCAACACTGTAGGCTGCTGTGTGGCACCCACAGGGCTGCTCCTCTTGCTTTGCTGGGGCCCCGAGTATCTCTGAACTGAAACTCCATGCCACCAGCTCCCCATCAAAGCTTCATTTTCTTGCATCCTGCTGGGATGCCGTGATGACCAAGCCTCCTCCTGCCTCCTCTCTGCCATTAACCCAGGCAGGAAGGGCAGGCGCCCAAGCATGCAGCCCCGCTGCTGCTGCCGCTGACCCCGAACCGTGGCCGGAGGTGGCTCAGCACCGTGGTGCCAGCACTACTCATTAACTGGGATTTGCGTCATGGGAAGACACTGAAGATGGCCCTCGAGGGTCGCTCACCTCGGCCAACCCACGAGGATCAGGGCTGGGGTGTCCGCATCGCCTTGCTTGTGCCCTGGGGCTCCAGGGAGGCAGAGGACCCGATTCCCATCCATCCCGTGGGCTGTAGGCTGCATCGACGCTGAGCTTAAAGGGCTGGCGGTCAAACAGAGCCACGGTCAAACTGCCGTCACCATCTGTTCCCTTGGGTGATGCTGAGCCCTGCTCACGCCCCATCACTGACAGTTCTGTGTAGTGGCAGTGTCAAAATCCGCGTCAATCGACTTCGGTTCGCCCGAGGCTGCGCAGCAGGTTGGCGCGGGGCAGCCGATCCCGCAGCCCTTCCGTGCGCTGCCGGGGGACGGGGCGCAGGGGGACCTGAGAGCCGCGGCCGTGGGGATGCCGGCGCTCCTGGGCAGCCGTGAGCTGCGCCCCGATTTGTTCCTCCTCAGTTTCTCTTTGTCCCTTTTTCTTCATCCTCCTGTTTTTGTTTTTCTTTCCGCTTTTTTTCCCTTCTATATTTTTTCTGATTTCGTTATTTTGTCTTTTTTTCCCCATTTTTTCTCTACTTCCTTATCTTTTGTGTTCTCATCTTTCTTTTTTGTCTTTTTGTTCCTCTATTTTCCTGGGTTTTTTTTTCCAATTTTTTCTTTTTTTCTATGTTGTTTTATTTTCCACTTTTTTTCCTTTTCCTGTGATTCCCTTTTGCTTTTTTTATTTACTTCATCATTTCCTCTTTTTTCGTTATTTTTGTTTGTTTTCCCTTTATTTTGTTTTCTTTCCATTTTCCTTATTTACATTTGAGTTGTGCGTACTTTTTTTTTTCTTTCCCCCTTTTTTCCCCGCGCTTCTGTTTCGTTTTGTTTTTTCTTTTACTTTTTTTTTCCACCCCTCCTTTCTTCTCTTTCTTCCCGCTTTTTCTTTTCCTTCTTTTTTTCGTTTCTCACTTCTTCCATCACCTGTTTAGGTTTTTTTCTCCCCATCCCCCCCGCTGGGGCGGGCAGTGCGGGGCTCGGGGCGGTCCCTGGGCGGCGCCGGGCGGGGAGCGGCGGCCCCGGGGCACTAAAGGGCCGGGAGCGGGAGCGGGGCGCGGCCCGCCGCTCGCCATGAGGGCAGCGCTCGCTCCCGGCATCCGCCTGCTGCGCGCCGTGCCCCGGGACAGCCGGTGAGGGAGGACCCGGCGGGGACGCGGGATGGGCAGCGGGGGGACGTGGGGAGCGCTGCGCTCCGCTGCACGGGGATGCGGCACGTGGCGGGGTGGAGCTGCCGCCCTCGCACCTCGCTCCTGCCGTGTCGTCCGTATGGGCTGCGTGCCTCCCCGGCCTCGGGCAGTGGTGGGCAGAGGGGCCGGTGCGGCTCTTGGGCGCTGGGAAAATGCTGCCGGGTGCCCCGAGGCTCAGCCTCGCAGGGCTGCTCCAGGCAGAGGATGCGTGGTGCTGGGGGAGCCCCTGAGCGCGTCCTGGGAGCAGTTAGGGATACCGGGTTCCCCCTCGGGACACGCAGAGCCTGGGTTGGGCGCTTCTGCAGGCATCCCGTCCGTCCTGTCCTGCGGGATGAGGTGCCGAGTCTGCGCCGGGTTAATGGAGCAGAGCGCTCTGCAGCCGCGGCTGAACAGCCCGGTTGCCGCCTGCTTCCGCTCTGCTTGCCCTGCTCTGCTGCCGTCTTTTCCACCCCCCAGTTTGTCCCTTGGGCTCGGGACGCACACGGGACGTTTCTGTTCCTCTTTCTAACTCACAATGCCCTGCAGTGCTCAGCAGTGATTTCATTATAAAATTAGTTATTCGGAGTGGGAAACAGTGATTTCTACACCACGTTAGGGTCCCAGCCACCCCCACCCCCAAAACAGAACTGTGTCTTTTCTGTGTGGGGCCCCTAGGTGTTCTGACACCATGCTGTGGGAAGAAGTGAAAATGTGCTGACTTAAGGTCTTATAAAATGGCTTTCCATTGTTTTTGTTGCGTTTGGTTTCGTTATTTTTTTATCAGGATGCAGAGTCCCACTCTTTGGGTTGGGATCTTCCAGGTGCTCTTCTTCAGCTCTGCTCAGAGCAGCATCCTTTGGAGACACCTCTCCCCATTTTTCCCAGTTTCCCACATTTAATTGGAGCAAACAGGAGGGAACAAAGCGTGCAGCCCTCCTCCCTTTCCATTTCCCAGCTCGGTTTTGCTGAGCGCTGGCGGTGCTGTGACTCCACCACGCTTCCACCCGTGGCCCCACGTGATGTGGGGCTGCAAGGCCAGAGAAGCCCCAGCCCAGCCAATCACTCCGTTAGCAATAATCCCACTCTTATCTTTTATCCCAATTACAACCCCAACCTCAGGGCACTGCACTGCCTGGGGAAATGCCTATCTGGAGCTGATCCACCTAGTAGAAAGTCCTCCACCACCACCATCCTCATAGGAACCGAGGGTATTCAGGGGGAGAACTGAGAGAAAATGGCCACACTTTTCCCCTTTTCCATGCTTTTCAAAGGAAGGAGCTCAGCTCTCCATCACAGGCTAAGAGTAGTATGCCTACACCCAAATATTGCAACCACTCCCTGCAAGGATCCATCCTATGTCCTGCTGTCTCTCATCCTCCTGATCTCATACTGAAGAATGGAATTTTTTGAGGTGGTAACTGGTTTTTTTCCCCTATCCCTGACTCCCCTGTCCTGCAGCTACCGTGGACTGACGCTAGTGCTGACCTTCCTCTCCTACACCAGCTACCACCTCTCCCGAAAACCCATCAGCATCGTCAAGGTGAGCGACACAGCACCCCGTACCCACATCCCATCTCCCGTATCCTGGGAGGATCGCTGAGGACCTCCCCGGACTGCACTCATCCCATTTGCTCTGTGCACCCTCCCAGAGCCAGCTGCACCTCAACTGTTCGGAACTGGGCACCAACCCCCACAACGACTCCAACAGCACCACGTGGTGCAGCTGGGCGCCCTTCGGTAAGGCTGGTACCCAGCACCCCAAACGCACCCAAATCTCAGCTCTGTGCCTGAAGGCAGTTTCAGTCATTAATGGGTTAAGCTGGGCAGGGAGGGGACAAGCACTCATTAGGCTGGAGGTGATTAAGTGGTGCCGGATTGTGCCCTATGCCCCAGACCAAAGGACAGCGAAAGCTGAAATCAGGACAGGGTGGTCTGGCTCCCAGCTCCCAGCCCTACAGCCTGACTTGGGAGGGTCTGCGAGGTGGGGATGGGGATGGGGATGCAGCCGCAGCCCTAATGCTTTCTCTTCTCCAGATCAGGACAACTACAACGAGCTTTTTGGTGCTTTGGACAATGCCTTCCTTGTGGCGTATGCCATCGGGATGTTCATCAGGTACAGGGGCTGTGCTCATGTTCCCCAGCTCAGCCCCACGCTCCCCGTTTGGCACCACTGCTCAGTTTCCCATGCTCTCTCCACAGTGGCATTTTCGGGGAGCGGCTGCCGCTGCGGTACTACCTGTCAGTGGGCATGGTGCTGAGTGGGATCTTCACAGCACTCTTTGGCTTTGGCTACTTCTGGAACATCCACGTCCTGTGGTACTTCATCGTTGTGCAGGTGTGGCCTGACCTCATCTCAGTTTTGGCGTTTCCTCCCCGCTCAGTGTGGGCGCCGATACCGCCCGCCCAGTTTGGCAGGTGCTCCCAGATCACGCTCTGGGATGTCGCTCTGCTTCCTCCTGCTGGGAAAAATACCCACGTTTGGGGGTTTGCTCTCTCCCTGCCAGGTGTGCAATGGGCTGGCACAGACGACCGGCTGGCCCGCAGTCGTGGCATGTGTCGGGAACTGGTTTGGGAAGGGGAAGTGAGTGCGCGTCCCTGTCCCTGTGCCTCCTGCTCACAGCCGATGCTCATCCCACTGTCTTGCCTCACAGGAGGGGTCTGATCATGGGCATCTGGAACTCACACACCTCCGTGGGCAATATCCTGGGCTCTCTCATCGCGGGCGTCTGGGTGTCCTCTGACTGGGGCTTGTCCTTCATCGTGCCCGGCGTAATCATCGCTGTCATAGGCATTGTCTGCTTCTTCTTTCTTGTGGAGCGTGAGTGGTGATGCGAATACCCAGCATAGATTTTCTCTTTGCTCATTTCCAAGTGGTTTTGATGACCCCCAAAAACAATTTCATTTTGGAGGCAAGCATGTGTCCTCGGTGCCGGGAGCAGACCGAGCACCACAGGAATGCTCAGCATCCTTTGGGATCACACCCTGGCCTCCCTGATGCATTGTCTTCTTGTAGTTAGTTTTGCTCAGAAACATTTTGGGAGGTCTTGTGGGTTTTTGTGGGGATGTTTCACTGCCAGGGACGTGGCTCCTGCAAGGCAGTGCTCTCAGGGGTGCCTTTTCCTCCCACAGATCCTGAGGACGTTGGCTGCAGCCCCCCCCAGCAACACGTGAGTTCCATCGCTGTGCCTGGGGTGGGTGGGTGGGGAGCCTGCAGCCACACATTGCCAGGGATCAACTAGCTTGTAAATGCCTCGGTGCTGTCAGAAATCTGAATGGTGCCTGGCTGTTGGGATGCTTACTGCATTGGTGCAGGCATCCTATGGGCCAGTTCTCCACCCAAGTCCTCACATCCCAGCAGCAAACTTTATCATTTCAGCAAACCTTAAGGTTCAGCCCCACATCTACTTGCTTTTAGGATGCATCAGATGAGAAGGATCCTGAAGGGGTGACCTCTGAGGACTGCAGCAGCACCGACTCCAAAAAGCTGGCTGAGGAGCTTGAAGCCATCAGCTTCCTCGGGGCGCTCTGGATCCCCGTGAGTCCCTTCCTCCATACGGCCCTGGCAATAAAATTAGTGGAAAAATGTGCTCCTGATGCCGTCTTCTCTCCTCACAGGGTGTAGTGGAGTTCTCCCTTTGCCTGCTCTTTGCCAAGCTGGTGAGCTACACCTTCCTCTACTGGCTGCCACTTTACATCGTGAATGTTGGTGAGCTTTTGGAGATGACAGAGCAGAGCAGGGTAGATTCAGCCCCTCCTCACCTGGCTTCTCACCCCGCTCCTCTTCCTGCAGCTCATTTTGGTGCCAAGGAAGCTGGAGACCTGTCCACCCTCTTTGATGTTGGCGGTATTTTAGGTTTGTGGTGCAGGCCTGGATCAATCCTTGGGGACAATCCTGGGTCTCTCTCACCCAGGATCACCATTCCCTTAGAGAAAATATCTTTTGGAGTGGAGAGTTGTCCGTGGGTGCAGAGAAACCATGCGCAGGCAGCCAGCTCATGGATAAATGACAGCCCTTCTCTGATGCGAACATACTGAACGTGGATGTTCAGTCTTTAAGATATTTAACTTCGGGGGCATCTCGCTCAGAAGATGGGACAAAAGAGCATCCCAGTGCAGTGAACCACTTAATTTGGGGCTAACCCAGTGTGGCACTGCTTTGCCCTTGGGACTGATGTGATTCCTTTATTGCAGGTGGGATCTTTGCTGGCCTCATCTCTGACTACACTGGTGGCCGGGCCACCACGTGCTGCGTGATGCTGGTGGTGGCTGCTCCCATGGTAAAAAAATAAAAAAGACCCCAAAGGGATCTTTGTTCTCCATCCCACTCTGTCTTAAAGCCTGGGCGATACTGTGGTGAAGCCTTGGGGTCTCACTGAGCCAGTCCAGCTTTCATCCCTTTGCTTTGCACCCTGAAAGCTGAGAGCCCAAGCACCTGCGTGTAGCTCACCTGGCTTTGCCACCATGAAACACAGCTCATTAGCTGTAACCCAATCCATGCTGACTTGCAGCTGTGAGCCTTCTTCCCACAGCCCTTGTGAAGCCCTTCTGGAACCACGTGCACCATGGCCACATCCAACAGCCACAATAGCACTGCTGGGGCAAATCGGTGCCTGGCGAGCAATGCTGTGCCATAAATTGCTACAACCTGTCTGTCTGGCATTCAGTCTGTTGGGACACAAGGCCAAGCCTGTGCCCCTTCACCTGCATCCAGCCAATGCTCACCACTTCCCAGCCCACTTGAAAGGGGCTTCAAGCTCAATGCAGTGATGATTTGGCTCCCCAAGGGGCTCCCATCCTGCACCTAGGGTAATGATGCTGTGAAATTTCCAAGGAAAGTGGGATACTGAGGATGGGTTTGTGCTTTGTCTTCCAGCTGTTCCTGTACAACTACGTTGGACAGAATGGCATTGGCACGTCTATAGGTAGGGAGCAACTGCGTGCAGTGATTCCAACACTGGTGGGCAGCGCGAGAAGTTCCACTCACTCTCCTGACCACTCTCCTGACTGCATTTCTCCCCTCAAGCTGGGGCTTAGGGCACCCTCCTGGCTTTATTTTGGGAAGGAGATCCTGGATGTTTTTTTCATTACCAAACCAGTGGGCTTGGCTGGGGAAAACATGAGCTGTTGAATGCAATGCACACAGAGCAGGACTCGCTGGGATGATGCTCCCACATCCCGCAGCTCCTGGGAGCATTCAGCTTCTGCCTCTCCACCACATCCTGGCTCAGGGCTGACCCCAGGCCGTCTTTTTCCTTGCAGCAATGCTGATCGTCTGCGGTGCGCTGGTGAACGGCCCCTATGCACTCATCACCACGGCAGTGTCAGCAGATTTGGTGAGAGTCACGAGGCTGTGTGCATTTTTAGCTGTGTTCCCACTCCTGTCCAGAAAAGCAGGATGGTCACACTGTGCTTTCTTCCTACTGCTTCCTCAGTTCCCAGCTGTGTGACTCCTCTTTCTGTTCCCTTGCATCTCCCCTAAGCCTGTACCTAGTGGGAGAATTTGCTCACGAGTCACAAGAATGCCACATCCCTGCATACACTCAGTCTTCCCATCTGACACATGGAAATTGCCAGCATGTGTGGTGCTTAGGCTGTTCTTCCTCCTCTCTCCTCTCTTCCCACAGGGAACCCATGAGTCCCTCAAAGGAAACGCAAGAGCTCTCTCCACCGTCACAGCCATCATCGACGGCACGGGATCCGTAGGTCTGTACGGCCGGGGCTGCTGGATGTTCTGGTGCTGTGGGGCTGGGATGCCTTGCTCCCCTATTCCCATATCCTAACACCTCTTGTGTTCCCTGCAGGTGCTGCTCTGGGGCCTCTCCTGGCAGGGCTTATCTCCCCCACCGGCTGGAATAATGTATTCTACATGCTGATAGCAGCTGACGTCTTGGCTTGCCTGGTAGGTCTCTCCATGGAGGTTCCACAGCCTGAAGGTTCAGCCCCACAAACAGCATTCCCCAGGAAAACCTCCAAAACGCATCTCCCAGCAATGACAAAGCTCCCACCTTTCCTCTTGCAGCTCCTTGCTCGTGTGGTGGTCAAAGAGGTGCGCGCATGCTGTGGCTGCATGGCGAGGAAGAGAGGGTATGTCCAGCGTGGCACGGGGATGTTTGTGGGACATGGCCGAGGGATCGCAGTGCTGAGCACCATCCTTGTGTCTTGTAGCTCTAGTGTGCAGCTCACAGAGTCAGTGCTGGATGGGAAGTAGCTCTGTGTGAGTACCTCCAGCTGCACCCGCTTCAGCACCAGCACTGAATGCAAACACTGATCAGCCCCGGTGCTTGGCGTGTCACTGGCAGCCACACTCCAGCTGGAGGTGTCCCTGCTCGCTGGGGAGTTGGACCAGACGGCCTTTAAAGGTCCCTTCCAACGCAAACCATTCTGTGATTCTATGATTGCAAATAATTCCATGGCCAAGCCAAAGGACCCAACCCCAGCGAGAGGGCGTGCTGCAGGCAGGCACTCAGCACAACCCCATCTCCAATGCCTTGGGACGCACAGTACTGATTAACTCCACACAGCCAAATTTAGAGGCTGCCCACCTGTGCTAATGAGTAGATGATGCTGCTAATCAGCTCACGGCCAAATTGCTGTGGGGAGGGTGCACCTAAATCATCTCCAAATCAGCACCGGCCAAACGCCACGGTGAGCCGTGCTATGCAGCCCAACACGAGCTCCTCCATCTTGTGCCCGCAGGTGAGGAGCAGCGTCGGTCCTCCTGGCGGTAAGTGCGGCCGGAGCTGCGGCCCCACTGCCGCTTCTGTGCTGTCTGCACCGCGCTGCGGGCGGCGCCTCTGGGGAACGCTGCGGGGCTTCGGGCCGCTCCCGCTCTGCCTGGAGGTGCGGCGGTGGCGGATCTTCCCCTCGCACTTTCCTCTCCCTGCGGCCGGAGCCCGGGAGCTGCTTTTCCCTCCCTCCGTTCCCGCGGCTCAGCCCTCGCTCTGTCCCCGCAGGTTCAAGCGGTTCTGACGCGCCCTCGCCAGCCGTCCCGCGCTGCCGAAGGGTGAAGGCACGCGGCCGTGCCGCCATGTCACCGTGCCACCGCGCCAGCCCCGGGCCTGACCCGCCACCATTTTGTCTCGGTGGGAGGAGGAGGCGGCCAGGAGCAGCGGACAGTGTTGGGGCCAGTTCTGCGCCATCGGCTGTTTTATTAATAAAAAGGTGCAAAGCCTGCGCTGCCCACGTCTGTCCGGGTGCTGCGAGCTCCCCTGCTGCCCTGCACGCAGCGCTGTGGGACGTCAGACCATCACTGCAGCGGCAGCAGCGCCATCCCTTCCCCGTGAGCTGCAGTGCAGACGCTGCTGCTCCTCGCCGCTCCGTTCACCCCGCTCTGCCCCGCTGTACCGCTCAGCATCAGGACAGGAGACAGGTCCCGATGGGCGCATCAGCACGCGTGCTCTCGTTTCAGTGCAGGAGGCTGACGGCCTTCGTTAGCCGTCTCCTAATTAGAGGAGTGGAACAGGAGGGCCACCTAATTAGTGTGATGCCAGCTGTGCAGCCAGCTGTGTGTTTGGGGGGGCTCAGTATGAGGGGTGACGTGGATTGGGGCGCGTGGATCCTGGCCCAAAGAGAACACATCTGGGCCCTGTGTTTTATTATGCGCTGATTTTGTCGCTGGAGAGGAAAAGAGGGGAGAAAAGAAGAAAAACAAGGCCCTGTGGAGCAGCGTGCAGCGTGTCCCTGCGCAGCGATGGATGGATTTGGAAAGCAATGGCCACTGCTGTGCACCCAGCAAACTGGGGAGGAAAGAGAGAAGTGATGGGGTACCAGAAAGAAGCAAATTCCCAGTTTGCCAGCACAATATCACCAAGATGGGCTGAGAACAGTCAGAATCACAGAATATCCTGAGTTGAAGGATCACTGAGCCCAGCTCTGGGTACATGTGAAACTGAGCTTAGCCTTAATTGCAATGGGAAGATGGGGAAGGCTGAAATACACACCTAAAGCAAAAATCCCACAGATGTGACACACACACAGGGGCTTGTTGCAAAACCACAGGCTTTTTTCATTTCTTCCTTCTTTTTTTTTTTTTTTCCACCTTCTGCCCTTTGTTGCCTCAGCTCACAGTTTTTTCCAGGATGAACTGAAGCTGCGTTCTGCTGCAGCTGGGCTTGGAAAATGTGAGCAGCCCTGGCTGCAGTGCTGGGAGCACCGGAGCCCAGTGCCAGGAATCAGACATCGCGCCGGGACTTCAGAGACCAATGGGAGGGCTGCATCCCTGGGTCGATCACAGCACCCGGGCACTAAAAAGCTCATGCTGCTCTGCTTGGGAAAACTGGGATTTTAGGGCACACAAAGCTGTGAGCTCTAGCGGCCGCCCCTGTGCGCTCATCCATCCGCGACCTGCAGTGCTGCTCTCTGAGCCGTGCCAGGAAGGGCCGAGCTGCCTTTGGAGCAGTGCTGGCTCTGCAGGGGTGAGGAGGTGGTTCGGGCACAGGCTGTAATTACCCGCGCAAGGAGCAGCCGGCGGGCGCTGAAGGGCTTTTTAATTAGCAGCCAAAGGCAAAGCGGGCCTCAACAGCGGGAAGCTGAAGTCAGCAAAGTCAAGGTGGAAATCAGAGGCCGGTTCTGTGCCAGGGAGAGTAATTAAACGCCAGCAGAGCGCGGCACGCGGCGTGAGGAATTGCCGTCACTCATAGACCTTAAATCAGGAGCAGGAGATTCTCCTGCGCTGGGCACCAGAATCCCAGCAGCCGAGCAGCCCCGCTCCTTCCTAATGAGCGGGCAGAGCTTGGTGCAGGGAGGGCTGTCGTCCCAGCAGCCCATGAGCAGCTTTCAGCCCGCTGCTGCCGCTCACAGCACTCCTGATGTGGGGGTTCTCTTGCTGGGATTTAGCACGATCCTCCCGGATGGGATGTGGATCACCTGCAGGAGGAGAGCTGGCAGCAGGAAAATAGTGGGTGATGACATCTCCCTGAATCCCAGCATCTGACCAGCAATGGAGGATCATAGAATTGTACGGGATGGAGAAGACCACTACGACGATCATTTTTGGTTCGGGGGGGAAGACAGCAGCAAAAGCCTGGAAAGCAGCTCTGGCTCACAGTGATTCCTTCCTTCCCCAAAAATAAACAGGAACTGTCTGGAAAGGCCCTGTGTGGAGGGAGCAGAGCTGCAGTGCTACACCCCGCATGAATGACACTGCAGAGCACCCACGGCCATCGGAGCACCCCCCAGAGGGGCACAGGGCGAGGATGGGGTCTGTCTTAATGGTCCCCCCGAGTGCCTCCCAGGGGCACTAAGGGGAGCACAAAGCAAACATTCTGGGTGTATTTCCAGGGAGAAGCCTCACACTTCTGCTTTTAGGGCTTTTTTTTAGCACTTCAGCTGCATTGCCACAGCTTCCCTATTTGTGAGATGCGGCACCAGCAGTGAGGCTTTGGGAACTGCTCACTGCTGTCACTGCTATTAAGATGAAGAATCAAATACAAATTCTGTTTCAGACTCAAGTTCAGAATCTCCCAGAGAGCAAACGCTGGTGTTGCATAACTGGGAGCAGAGCACAGGGAGCATCCCAACCCCCCACACCTGGAAAGGAGGAGCCTCACAAAGAGCACAGAAAGGCCAGCTTTCAGTACCACCAAAGTGCTGCAGAACTCCTATTCCTAGAAAATAGATAAAGACTGGGCCAGGGCTTCCTCCAAAAGTTTTATTAATGTTAAAAAAGAATTTAAAAAACCCAACAATTTGTGAATATTGATTCAGTAAAAAATCAACGCCCCAACTTGGTCACCCGGTTTATTGCCACGAAAATGGGATCCACTTCTTGGGGACCTTCCCTCCGTGCTGCTGAAATAAAACAAAGTGAAGAAACCACCCTCCCTCCGTTCCCTTGAACAATAAAAAAAGGACAGAAAAAGGAGATAAAGTATTAACTCAAACCAACCGAGGCCTCAGGCTGAGCCTGAGACAGGTGGGCTCAGAGGGATAACAGAATCGGCTGGAAGAGGCCCCCGGATCGCTGAGCCACCAACCAGTCAGTGCTCCATCTCCACTCGTCCCATTTCCGCTGACGGGCAGAAGGGGATCCACCGAAATCCCTGCAGAACGGCTCCGTGGCACAGCCTCACCTCCAGCAGCGCAGCGCCTTGGCGTGGATCGGCTCCAGGAGGTGCATCCCCAGCAGCAGCACGCAGCCCAGCAGCAGCAGGGCCATGAAGGCCAGCAGCACCAGGCGGCCCACCAGGAAGGTGTCCACGATCTGCGGGCAGAGCACACCGTTACAGCCTGCGCCCCTTGCGGCTGGGAGAGAAAAGGGAGAACCAGGAAGCTTCTGGGGCTCCACTACATCATCCTGGTCACAAAAAGGCAAGAAGGCTGCTTCCAGCATCAGCCCCTCGGTTCTGGGGCTGCCCCAGGGCTGCGTGCCCCGGCTCCATTGAGCTCAAGGCACTGGCGCACAGCCCCAGGATGCAGCAGTGAGGGTCTCCTGTGGCTGCCGCGGTGGCTCTTTCAGCGCGTTTCACTTTTTAATTAGCCAATTAGCAGGGCTTCATGCAAAGAGCCCAGGTCATGCATTATGTATGGACGGGGGAAGTCCTGCCCGACCGGGGGACCAAGAATACAAGCCGGCCATCAGGGCCGGCCGACGGGAACAGCGGTGCCCTGCCTTTATGTGCGCGGGTTTCACCCGTGGCAGAAAGAAGAAACCATAAGGATTTGTGGCACGGATCGGCACCACGAGCAACAACTGGTTTACATCAATCCGGAACGAAACGCACCTTGAAGCAGAGCGCGGGGGAGCCTGGAGAGCGAAGGGCGGAGGAACGGGAGGGGAAAATCGCTAAGAACCGCTCGAGGGCGGAGGGGGGGGAGCTCACCTGGGGGCCCGCGGGCGGCCCCGCACCGCCGTCCTCCCGCGGGTACAGCAGCAGCGCGGCGCTCAGCAGCGCGGCGCACAGCGGCACGAGCAGCGCGGCCAGCCTGCGAGCGGAGCGGCGCGAGGCCTCAGCGGCACCGCGCCACCTCCGCGCGACCGCCCGCGGCCCCGCCGCGCGCCGCCCCCCTTACCGCGCGGCCCCCGAGGCGCGAGCGAGCAGCAGGCAGAGCAGCAGCGCCAGCGCCCACAGCCCCGCCAGCAGCAGCGCGCCCGGCCCCGCGCCCAGCGCCGTTCCCGCCATGCGTCCGCGCCTTCTGCCTGGCAACCGCGCCGCTTCCGCCCGATCGGCGCCGCCCGCCGCGCGCTCCGCGCTTCCCATTGGCTGAAGGAAGGGGCGGCTCGAGGCCTTCCCGCTCGCCGTGCGGGTCCGGGCGGTGCCGAGTCCGGGTTCGGTGCCGGGGGAGCAGCGCCCGCCGCGCCCCGTGACGCTCACCGGCCCACCGCAGTGCGCGTCCGCGGGTGGCTTCGTGTCAGCGCCCGAGAGTTCCTCGGGAGGAGCCCCGTGCTCGGCTGGGTGGAAGCCCGTATGCGGTGCTATAGGCGGTGCTTCACCGAGCGCTGCTTGACCCGCGTTTTATTTCTGCTGCTCCTCCCGTGAGCCCCCGCAACCAAATAAAATAAAAGGCAAAACGGAAAAAGAATCGAAGAGGAGAAAAAGCAAATTGTGAATTGGAAAAGATGGGGAAGCAGCGAAAATGGAGGATCTCCACGAGTGCAACTTCGTGGGCGTTCTGCACGGGGACGGGTTGGGGCGGCACGCGCGGGCTGCGCGAGCGGCGGTGCTGGCAGGGAGCACGGCTGGTCGCTGCCGCGCTCAGTGCGGGCCGTGCTGCAGGGCTGTGAGGGGCCCAGGCGGGCGCTGCTGGTCCGTCGAAGCCTGGAGACAAAAGCAACGAAACGTCCTCACTGTGATTACTGTCATCGGTAACGAATTGTTAATAATGACTGTTGAGTTGTTATATGAATGCTTTTATTACTATTAATTTGTGACCAAATCGCCCACCTGCAGACTGGGGGAGGTGGTTTTGGTGGGTTTTTGGGGATGGAGAGGTGATCCGCTGGGCAGCTGGGGCTGGAGACGAACGGAGCCTTGCAGAGATGCGATTTCCCAGCACTGAGGCTGATGAAGCGCCGGCCCAGCAGGACGCAGAGTCACCTTTCTCCAGAGGCCGCAGGGCAGGGCGGGTTGGATCAGAGCTCGCTTGGAAATTAATTGTGTGAGGTACAGGGCAGGGTTGGGATGAGGGGTCTCTCTTGGGGCGATAGTGCACAGCTGTGATGGGCGGCACCGTGCTGTGTCCTGCACTGCACTGGGGTGCCAACCCGAGGCAAAACGGAATAGCTATGAAACAAGGAAAACAAGAAAGCCTCCCCCGGCTGCACCAGCGTGCTTTGGAGCTACTTTCTGCCCCAGAACATGGATTTCATGGCGGTGCCTGCTGGAAATCCCCATCTCGCTCCATCCCCAGTGCAGTGGGCTCTCTGACTCCAAAGATGAAAATGGGGTGAGGCAGCAGCAGGGAGCTGCGAGAGGTCGGACAAAGCCATCGAGTGTTTCCCTCAGCACAGCAGAGCAGGCAGAGCAGAGGAGCTGATCCAGAGCCCCTTGCACCACTGTAAAGCCTGCAGTGTGACACTGACTGTGGGCTGGCTTATCAAATATTAGGAGCAGGCGCTGATGCAGGTCTATCCTACTCCTGATTTAAAGACGGCTGAATTGCTAAATATTTTTATTAGCAGCAAATTTGTGGCTTGCTGGAACTAATTTCACGCCCAGTAGATATGGAGCTTAAGCTGGGGATGGCGTTAAATTGCTCTCTGGTACGGGTGCATAAGTCCTTTGGGGATGATGCTGGATGGGAGCGGGTGCCAGGGTCCTTTTGGGGCATCATTTTGGGGCGACATCTCTGGGGCGTGGCTTTGCTTTTGGAGGGGCTAAGCTTGCTGCAAGCACAGAGGGAGCAGGGAGCAAGGTTGGGAAGATGCTCTTTGTGTTTTAGGGATGCATTTGGCGTATCTGTGATATTTGGGGCATTGCGAGCGACAGCATCCTGTGGTTTTTCACCACGTCTGGAAAAGGCTTTTCCATCGCACTGCTGCTGCTGTGGGTCGGACGTGGCACAGATGGGGAAGGTGGGCTGTGGGCGGCACTGGGCGCAGCTGGGACGGCGCAGGGTGACGGGCACACGGCGCTGCGGGCTCTGCCGACAGCCACAAATGCCCGTGCTGTGATGAGGGCTGTTCGATCCCTGCCCAGCATCTCCCCAGCGTCACGCACAGACCGGCCGGGGGATGAGTTGCCCTTTTCCAAAGAGAATCACTAATGAAAGAAAGTTAAAATAATATAGGAGAGTTCATAATGGCTCCGGTGGGGATACGGCTCTCTCACAGGAACCCATTTCGTATTATCTTTCTCCTGCTCATGGCGGAAATCAATTTTAATAGCGGTGACAGGAAATGAGGATGTAAGACTTCAAATAGAACAAATCCTGCAACGCTCAGAAATAATAAAATGGGATATGAAGTCACTTTTTAAATAAAAAACTTGATCTTGTCAAGAGAAAATGCGCCTCAAAGCACCCAGACGTGCTGGGCTTGGGGGACAGAAGCGGTTCTCACCGTTGGGTGAAATTTCCCCCACGATCAGCACGCAGTCTGAAGCTGAGCTCGTACTGCTTTCTGGGATCTTTTTTCCAGTTAGATCTCATCCAAAGGTGAAGGGGGGAAAAGAAAGCCTGGAGTGGGGCAGCGATTCACTACTGGGCAGTGGCTGTGCAAAGCCCGGCCTCCATCTGCAGGACACCGTGTGATTGTAACTGAGCTTTTTGCTAGCTGTTATTGTTTTGTTTATTCATTGTTCTTTTATCAGTTATCATTGATTTGATTATCAGTCCCTGGTGCTCTGTTTCTATAGTAGCCCACTGACATTTTTTAACCCAGGGACACTGAGGGTTTGGGGAGCCTCCCAGACCAGGACGGGCTTCTGCAGACACGACATTAAAGCACACCGCGAGGTGTCCGCGTTGCCTTTTCCCATTGAATAAGAATAGGAATGCGGTCACTGCTTCCATCCTTGCTCCAGAACCTTTTCCAGACACGTGTGATACCGCAGAGCCATTCGATGGAACTCCCAACACTTAACTTTAAGTGGCTCATCATCATTAGATCTTTTGGTATTCCTCGTAATGGCGTTAATCACGGGCCACTCATTAGATTTTAATGTGGCTGTAATATGTTCATCCATTGTCATTCAAGTGCAATTTGGCTCACTGGAAGGGCTGAGCGGTGTCACTGGGTTTGATGGCAACGCCCTGCGTTCCCCTGCCTTGTCAGCCAACAGCCAGGCGCTCTGTGGTCTTCAGAAATTAAACGGTGGGGTTTTCAGAGCCTTTGGCTTTGTATCAGCACACTGGGGACGTCTGAGCTGACGGCTCACAGCTTTGTCCCATCACGCATGGGCAGCCCCGGGTTGGGGTCACACCTCTTGGGGACATCCCTGGGCATTCCTGCTCCTCTCCAACCTGATTTTTATTACTGATTGATGGGGGGGAAAAAAAAAGGAAAGAAAAGCAGTTAGAAAGAGAAAGGAAGCAAGTCCTTTCTGCCCTTCCAAAACCCCATGATGGCATCCCCATGTTCTCATGTTCTCCAAGCACATCCTTTTATGTCAGCCCTGTGGTTTGGGCTGGGATCTGGAGGAAACACTTCAGTTTTCCCAGGTCCATCTGTGAGTCTCTGGCTGACTCCAGCAGACGCATTATGAGGCGTTTGGGTGGTAGATGGGATGCTTTTGGGGAACTTGGGCAGAAAATCAGAAGTTGGCTCATCAGATGGCCTCCTGTAATTGCAGTGCAAAGCCCCAGTCACAGCGGGGGCTGTTAAAAGCAGAACTGAATCTTTGCAAACTTTCATGGGTATAATTTCAGGAGAGATCAAAAAAATGACTCCAGCATCGGGATGTAAAGCTACTCAAAATTCAAAGTTTATAGTCCATCTGTCTCTTTGCTTCAGGGAGCCTGTATTAAATTTATTGCTAAATAAAACAAATAAGCCTAGCAAAAATCGGCACCAAAATCTGCATACCCAGATGAGAATTAGCACACGTCTCTTGCTATGATGGCTGATTCTCAATTTGCATCTTTAAGGAGTTGTGACCAGAGCTGCACCTCCTGTGTCCCCGTGGGCTGGGTGAGCCGCCAGCATGGACCGAGCCCAAAACACTGCAGGTTGAGCCCAAATCCACCGGGCTGCAGCAGCACAGAGCGTGGATGGGAACTGCGGCTGGGAGACCCCGAAGGAGCAGCAAGACTTTATTACGGCTGGAAATTAAACATTTAAAAGCAGCAAGTTGGCAGTGGGGATTTTCTAATAAAAGCCATCTCACCTGCCATTTACCCAGCACTTCCATCCAAAAGGACCCCAGCGCGCTTTCCCAGCTCAGCAAGGTGTCATTAACCCCTGGCCGGCCGATGGATGCCATCCCTCCTCCTGGTGCCTATGGGTTATTGATAAAGCCTTCGCTGTACCCCCCTGCACTTGCCTGGTAGGGGCTGTTATGTGCGGAACGCACCGTGCCTTGTTTGTTTTCCAGCAGCAAACAGCACTGCTGCGCTGCTGCCACGAACGTTTTGGGTTTGCTCTCGTTCCCAGGAAAGTCGTGTGCTGGGATAAAGATAACATCGTTGAGCAGTGGTTCTCTGAGCAGTGGTTGTCTGCTGGTGTACCGCAAATGGAGGGAAATCAGAATAGCAGAATGAAGCACAGTTGAAAAAGAGGTAAAAGCTGGAGGGTCCCTTCGTTTCAGCTTCATGCCTTAATCAGTTCTGCCCGTGTTCCTGTGATGCTGAGGTTGCGTTGGATGACAGTGATGGATGACTCTCAAAACTCAGTGGGATTTGGGCAAGGCGTGGGAAAGCATGCGAGCCCTAACTGACATCCCAAATATCCGGCACCAACGCAGCACCCAGAGCTGCAGGGCCTGCAGGGGGCCGGGAGCAGCCAGCAGTCAGCGTGGTGCATTGGGCTCCTTGGAGCCTCCTGGGTGGGTTTGGGGTCGGCCGTTTGGGGCTGAGCCGTGGCCTCTGCCCAGCACCGCACCTCACCCGGGCTCATCATCCACCTCTCACTGTTTTAACATCTACTGCTTAATAATTTACCCTCTCCTCCCTTATACATATTTCAGGGGATTTCAGCATCTCCCATCATGGCGTGCGTCAGGAAATCCAACACCAGCTCCAGTGCAATCTTGGAAGGAGAACTGAATTATTTATGGTAGAGTGGTCAAACGACAGAGAGCGAAGCACCAGGCCTGGTGTAATTTCGTGTCTCCTGCAGCCAGTTATGTAAAAATGTAAATATTACAAGTTATCTGTGTCGCTGCTCTTGCCAAATGTTTAATATTTTAGCAAAGTTGCACTGAGTACTCTTGCCACTTCACAGAAGGAACTCGGTGTGCTCTTGAATAAGTGCTAATTAGTTTGCTCTAATTTACAACTTCAAGTGCACAAAACACAGCCTTGGTGTGGGTGCGTGGTGCAAAGTCCCTATTTTTGCCAAAAGGGTTTAATTTTAGGAAGGTTTCCATTTCCTGATGTGGGACGGGGAGTTTTGAGCAAGGATTGGGGGGGTTGGATTCCCTTTGCAGCATCCCCTATGGAGGAGGTGTATTTGATATCAAAGTGGCTGTACCTGATATCAAATCTGGATGCGTTTCGTACCAAGCTGATGGAAATTTGCGAGGGGGAGAAAAGAGTGGAGTGAGAGCCAGTGCTGCCCTCAGATGTGGGATGGGTGCTTTACGTTTGCATCCAGCCCATCCCGTCCAGCCCCACACCCCACCATTTCCCCCCAGCCCTGCGTGGATCTGAGCACAGCTTTATGGCTGCTCTGCTGGGTGCTGCCCATGCAATAGCAGAGATGCGGGATGAGCGTCCAGCCCCGATTTGTGCTCCAAATCCAAACCAACACGAAATCCCCAAAAGTCACTGCCCCAAGTCAAAATATAAGGAAATATATGGAGAAAAACAGAAATTTCAGTGCATTTCTCCCCTTTTGTTTTTTTGCGAAGAAGGAAAGGCAGGCGCATAGCCTGCACGACTTCTGATCTTTTTGTGCTGTTCAGCAAAGGGAACAGGCAACACCTCGCCCACGTGCCTCAGCCAAGAGGTGCTGGGGGCGCCGGCTGCATTTTTTTTAGCAAGAAGCCAAATTTCAGAAGTTTATTTCCAGGAGCGCGGAAACAAAAAGGGAGCGGCTGGAAGGCGGCCGTCCAACCAGCGCCCATCGCCGCCAACGTCCGCGCTCGATCCCATCGCTCCCACTGCCCCCAGCGCCCATTGTTCCAGGTTTCCGCACTGCTTCCAGCGACTCCCGCCGTCCTCAGCACGCCCAGCGCAGCCACGACTGCGATCCGCACCGAGCACCGCCCCGCACCGCCCCGCACCAGCGGCCCGACGCGACCCGGCCGGCGACGCAGCGCGGTGAGCGCGGCACCAAGGGCGCGTGGCGCGGCGCGAGCCGCTCCGGGACCGTGGGCGGGGCTGCGCGCGGCGGTAGGCGGGGCTGCGCGCGGCGGTGGGCGGGGCTGCGCGCGGCGGTGGGCGGGGCTCTGCGCGGCGGGGCCGGGCGGGCGGCAGCGGCGGCGCGCTGTCAGGCCGGTGCCGGTGTGATGAAGATTGGCGGCAGGTAGGCGCTGTCACTCAGCGGCGGGGCCGCCGCGCGGGGGCGGGCGGAGCCGAGCGGACAAAGCGGCCCCGGGCGCCGGGGCACGTGCGGCGAGCGGCGGCGGGCGGCTCCTCCGCGCCCTCCTCCCGTCGGCGCTCCGGTGCGGGAAGTAACTTGGCGTTCCGCTGCGGCGCTCGCGGCGCCGTTCCTCTCCGCCTCTCCCGGTGCGCGGCTCCCGGCGGCGGTGCATAGCGGCGGGGGACCGGAATGTGACCCCCCCCCCCCCCCCTCCTCCCTCCCTTTCCCTTCCCCCTTCCCCGGTCATTGCAGCGCTATGCGGCCGCGCGGTGCTCTCCGGCCGCGTGCGGTGCTCGCGGCGGTGTGGCCGTTACCCGGGGAGCCGCGGTGCGCTCCGGCTCGGCACGGTTCCTCCCGGCGGTCGCAACCCTGGGGGGCCTCGTAATCCCTCCTGCGGTTTGTGTGCCCCAGCCCGGCCCGTTGCAGCCCCCCAGCCTCGTGCAATGCACCCCGGCTGCTCGCGGTCCCCGCAGCCCGCTGCGATCTTCCCCCGGCCCGTTGCAACCCCCCAAGGGGGGCTGCGTTGCGCCCCATCCCATTGCGATGCGCTCCAGCTGCATGCAGTTGCCCTGACCCGTTGCAGTCCCCCGGTTCTTTGCAGTGCATCCTGGCAGCCCGCAGCCCCCTCGGCCCGTTGCAGCGCACCCCGGCTGCTTGCGATACCCAGCGGCCCACTGCGTTACACCCAGCTGCGTGCAGCCCCCCAGTTTCTTGCAATCTCCTCCCTGCTCACTGCAGTGCATCCCAGCAACCTGCAGTCCCCCAAAGCCGTTTCAGTACTGGCCCATTGCAATGCCCCCCAGTCACTTACAGTTCCTCTGACCCGTTGCAGACCGCTGTCTCTTGCCACGCACTCAGCTGCCTGCAGCCCCCCAGTCCTCTGCAGTGCATCCTTGCTGCTTGCAACCCCCCCACCCCGTCCCATTCAAATGCACTCCAGCTGCATGCAGGCACCTCGACCCATTGGAATTCCCCCTGGTCCACTGCAACCCCTCAGCTCTTTGCAACACACCCCGGCTGTTTGCCATCCCCCGAACCCGTTGCAATCCCTCCATCCCGTGGCAGTGCACTTGGAGTGTGCCCTCAGAGTAACATATAGGGCTGGGGAGCACCACCCCGAAAGCATACACCCTGCTCAGTGCCAACCACCAGCCCAGGGCTGGAAGGGTGAAACACAGCGTTTTCGCATCTTTTTGCCCCCCTGCACGCCCACTCCGTTCCCCAAGGTTTGTGTCTCTGCTCTTTGTTTGGATATTGGCCCCGTAACAGATGTCAGGGGATGTAGACTGGGGCTCCCAGCCCCTTTTGGGGTTTTTATCATTTATCTTCCTTGCTTCATTGAAACTTTCCCTGATGTGCTTTCCCAAGTTTTGGGTTTTATTTCTCAGCCCCTTTTTAAAGAAAACACAAAAATCCCCATTTTGGGAATGTTTTTGAGCTGATTGATGCACAAAACCTAAGTAATGCCCATAGGAGGGGCACATTCCAGCCCTTTGGGGTGGGTGGAGTGAGGCATCGGGATTCCCCCCATTTTCCTTCCACCCTCTATTTACCAAACTCCTCCTGATGAGGTTTCCCCTGTTATTAGGGGCAAAAGTTAATTGACCACATCTAATTATGGGTGGGGGGAGCAGCAGTGCAGGCAGCAGCGAGGGATGGACCCTGCGTTTCTCTGCTGTTGCACCCAAACCACATTTTAATTCACATTTTAATTCACATTTTAATTTTCGGTCACACTTCAGTCCACGTTTCAGCATTAATATCCGCATTCCTGTTGCAGTATTGCTGGCTTAGAAGCTCCAGCTCTGACCAGACCTCCTCACTTTGCAGTTTTTTTGCTTTCCCAGGGAACTTTCTGATGGCTGAGCATTCCCTGCCCGCCGCCTGCCCGCACCTCCCGTCCCAACCCCAGGAGATCTGCAGGGATTCAGCGTCCGTCCCCCAGCCGCGGCCGAAGCGCAGGTGTAGGTGAGCGGAGCGCCGCGCGGCGCCCTGGGGTCGGCTTCCCCCAGGATTTTCCTGTAGTCCTGCGGCGCTGTGGCTGAAAGCACTTTCTGACAGAGGTTGGGGTGGGATTCCCCATCCCGGGGTGGATGGGGAGGTTGGAGGCGGTGCATAAAAGCACGGTGTAAAAATATATGGGGCTCAAAGTGGCGCTGCAGTGGGAAACTGATTGAAAATGCCCAAGTTTGGGTTTTTGGGGCTGAGAGCTCTCCTGGATCTCTGTGCTGCGGTTTTGCTATTTCTTCCCTTGTGGAAGTACTAAGCACAAACAACATGCATTTTCCCATAGTTTTCCAAAGTTCTGCTGTGCAGAAAACCCAAAAGGTTGGTGCTCTCTGGGGGAGAAAACATTTTGGTATCATAGATTTTGTCGGAGAGCTGCTGCTTTCTGCTCTCTGATGGCACTTTTTGAGTCCAATTCCTGCTTTTTTGGTGGTGCTTTGAGGTTAAGCTCTGGGGTTGGGGTTGACTTGCAGCCATCCCATGTCCCCACTGGCAGCTGTTGTAGGGAACGTCTCACAGAGAGGGCTGAGCGCAGAGCAGTTTTTCCCCTAATGAGAATTGCGATTGGAATCCTGTTAAGAACAAACGGCCGCTAATTAGAAAAAAATATTTTGTGGCATCGTTAGCCCAGAATGTGAAGATTCTGCCTCAACGGCAGCGCTGGGGGGAAGCGGGTTTAATCCTCGCAGGGATGCGGTGCTGGGAGATGCTCCAGGTGGAAAATCCCGGGCAGAATCCCACGGGACGGCCCCAAAGCACAGCTGGAGCGGGACGGCCCCGCAGCTGTGTCAATATGACGGGAATTCGGCCTTGGCTCCGCGCTCCCCCCTCCCCTCCTCTGCCAATAACCTCGTGTTGGGCTCCAGTGTGTGCTGATAAACTTAAATTGGTGTTGGTTCGCTCTGTGAGTGCGGCGAGGTGCAGGGCTGTGTCTGGCGCAGCAGGGATTTTTTTTCAATTAAAAAAAAAAAGGGCAAAGATGCCTTTTTGGTCATCACTGCTGGAGCGATGCGGCGCTGCTAACGAGATGCAGATGCTGGCAGCAGCGCCGGGCCGACGCTCACGACCCTTGTGTGAGTGTGGGAGCGAAATCGGCCCAAGTGGGAATTCTGGGGTCACACTGAGAATTGATCCCAGCTACAGCCCTGCCTGTTAGCATCCTGCAGCACCAGGTAGGCATCGTGCAGCAGCAGGCAGTGGGACTGCAGGGGAAGGGCTGCAGATCCCCTCAACCCAAATCCCTGCATCCCGCCAGGAAGCTGTAACCCCACGTCCCAAATCCCATCCCAGCCTGCATCCCAACCCATATCCCAACCTGCATCCCAACCCTTCCCAAATTCGGGAGGGCAGCTGCAGTGCAATATGATTGGAGCGCCTCAGGAAAGTGCCACCAGCTCCGTTCTGTGTGTAGCTTTCAACTTTAATAAGGTGTTGCAAAAACTATGAAAATAGTTATAACCAAAACCACATTTTTTCGGCGCGCGCCGGCTCTGTTCTGCGTCCCTCGGCCACAATGTCTGCCTTTGTACCCTCCATAAAGCTGTTGGAGCGCAGTGAGGAATGGCAGCGGGGCAGGACGGGGGTTAATGGACACGATGTGGATATCCGAAAATCCCAGGCGGGGTTGGAAGCGTTGCAGGCAGTGTGTTTTATTTTGCTTTCAAAACCAGGATTTGGGGCATTAAAATCGCATCGCCCAGGCTCACGAAGCTGACCTGAAATCCTCCCCAGAATTGGAAGTGTTGTTACTATTGCTGCACGTTGTCCTGTACTGTTGGGCCAGTGGGTTTGGATGCCTCCCTTTGCTGGAAGGCGCTTTATAGGTTTGCAGAGCCCTTAATGTGGTTGGAAGCAGCGCTCCCAGCTCGCAGGGCCGCATTAGGGCAGCACTGCTTCATCCCATCCAATTCCCACTGCAGTGCTGTGAGCCGGAGCCCTTCGTCCGCAGCGCCCTGCTTTGTGCCCATCTGTGATCCAGCACTGCCCACGGGTGGGGAATTCTTATTTTTCTCGCTTCAAGCTTTACATTTTTTCCTCGCCCATCCACAAAATTGACTTTCTGGCACATTGTGGGGTTTTAGTGTTTGCCTCCCTGGCATCCTGCAGCCCTGTTGCAGCAGTGTGAAATTGGCCACTCCGTCAGCTCCATCCAACAAGCTAAAACATCTCAGTCTCAAGGAGATCCCATTTTGACAAAGCCCTCAGAAAGGTCAGAAAGCATTTGCTCAGAAGTTGTGATCCTTGTCTGTTAGGGAAAGAGTGGGAGATTGATTTGGGAGCAGAAAATCCAGAACCGGGACCTTTGGTGCATGTGAGTCGCCATCCCTTCGGAGGGCATTACACAGGTGGGTTGCTATCTGCACTTCTCCTAATGAGCTGGTAATTAAAACCCCTATCAGCTGCTGGAGCTCAGCCCGCCGATGGGATCTCAGCGGCGTTGCCTCGGGGGTCCCTCGGGATTTTAGACCTCAAAGATGCTCTCCCAGTTTGGGGTGACTTTACCCCATCACTGTTCCAGAGGTGCTGCCATTCTTTATGTCCCATTCTGCCTCAGCCCCATCAATGGCTCCCATTAGGCTGCCTTCCCTAAATCCATCCTAAACCTTTCCCAATTTATGTCCTTCACTCTCGTCATCCTCCTTGTGCAAGAACACTCCAACACACAGTTTTTGGTTCTCCATTTATCCACTTTTAAGCATCCCAAAGAGTAGAGCTGGAGGACAGATACTGCAAATCCCACTGCAACATAAGCGGGCTGCTTCAGTGCTGAGCACCTGGGGGGGGGTGGCCAAGGTTATCTCAAGGTGGGATCGTGTCATTCCCTGCAGCCCTTCCTGCTGGGATCTGCCTTTGGGGCTGGGAGCATCCCTGAGGCCCGGGCTGTTATCTCTGCATGCATCGTGCATTCTACTCTTGGAATTAATTGCATGGGCTCAGAGCATCATCTCCATCTTGCTGCTTGCAGCACGCGTGCAGCGAGCTGGGGAGGGCTCAGCACACCCAGCAGTAGGGCCTCTGTCCCCACTCCTGCATTGAATTTTGCTGCAAAAACAAAGTTTGCAAAACAAAGCAGTGGTTTTCCATCCCTGCAAGCCTTCCTCTTGCAACTTCCAAACCAGCCATGCAACAAGCTGCTCCTCCTTTACAAGTTGCAAGCATGCTTGTTGAATTTTCCTCTTTTTCCTTCTTGAGCTCAATCCTTTTATCAAAGGAAGCACTCAAACCAGCACCCCAGCCTTTGCATCAACACCACTGAGCAGGGGGTTGGCAGAGGTGAGCAGTCTCCCAGGTGAGGTTTGCAGAGCCCTCTTTGTCATGCTCCCTTTTCAGAGTCCCCTTTCACAATGTTCTTTTTACAAACACCTCTTACAGCATGTCCCCTTGCAAAGCCCCCTTTACAGCAACCAACTTTGCAAACTCTTAAGCAAAGCCACCCTTGCAAACTTTCTTTATGAAGCCCCCATTGCAAACATTCCCTTTGCAAAGCTATCACTCCAGCGTACCTTTTCCAATACCCCCTTTGCAAAGCCCTCTTTATAGCACCCAACTTTGCAAACCCCATTGCGAAGCTCCTTTTGCAAAGACCTCCTTTCCACTGCTCCCTCTGCAAAGCCACTTCTCCATCACCCTCTTTGTAAAGCCCCCATTACAAACACCCGCTTTGCAAAGCTCCCCATTTTAAAGCTCAATTCGAAACGCCCCTTTTGCAAGCAAAGCCTCATTTGCATCAGTGTTTTTTGCAGAGCCCCCATTTGCAGCTCCCTTTTTCCAGCGCCCTCGTTGCAGAGCCCCCCTTTGCACAGCTCCCAGTGCAAACAGCCCTTTGCAGAGCCCGCCATGTTGCCCCCGGTGGTGCATTTTGCCCCCCCAGCTGTGGTGTGAGCCAGAGGGGCAGCAGTTTGGCCCCGCTCCAGCACTGGGCCGGGACACACAGCACCCTTCATGAAACCAGACAGAATTAAACCCTTTGTTTCCTGTTTGCAGCCCGCCTTGGCCGAGGCCGGGAGCGCTCAACAAACCCTCCTTTGTACTAATTTAATTAATCGGGGCGGCGAGGATGAGAGTGGGGCTATAAATACTGCCCCTTCCCGGGGGCAGGAGGGGACTGCACAGTGCCATTCCTGGGCTGGTGACCCTGAGCACCGTGGCGGTGCCGTGTGGGAGCTCAATTTGGGAGGAAAAAGGGGATTTTTGGGAAAAGCAGCCGCTTTTGCAGTGCTGCTGTTGCTCATCCTCCCAGAAAGCAAATGTCTTGCCCCAGTGTTTGCAGAAGACAAGTTTGGGGTTGTGCACAACTGAGCAAAATGCGCTGGGAATGGGGTGGGGAATTTGGGTTTGGTGCAAAAGATGGGCCTGCGTGATTCTGCTTTGGGTCTGGGGTGGCAGATGACAAACGCCTCCTGTCTGCTCGCAGCGTTTCAGTGGGATATTTGCTGGTCTGTGTGCAGTCTGAGATTTTTCCACCCGGTCCCTTTGCAAATGATGAAACCAGAGAATGCAACACAGGGCAGTTCCCCATCTGCATTTCCTTCACGTTGTGTTGGGCACAGGAGCTGTGGGTGATGCTGTAGGGGTGGGGAGTTCACTTCTGACCCCATTTTTGGGGCATTCTGGCAGCTTTTGCTAATTGTGCCACAATTCTGTGTTACCGAAGGAGCCCCACCAAATCTCCCTGAATAAACCCAAACCAGTGGAGCTCACAGAGGTGCTGGAGCAAAGCCAACTTGGAGGGGTTAAGGGGTTAAACCCACACGTTGAGGAGGAATCCGACCCCATCCCAACTGCATCCAGAGCCAACATTCCCCATTCCCAGCTTTATTTCCAATCCTCTGCTCCATTCCTCAGCCCTATAATGAGCCAACATTCAGCATCTCACCAAATCTCAGTGCGTTTGGAGCTCCTCTCGTGCCGCTCCTGGCAGCATGAAGAGCCGGCCATAGAAAGGCTTTGGGTTACTGTATGTAGCACTGCTGCTATTTCTGGTGGTTAAACAGGAGAGGGTTTGCCCATTTATTTTAGGACTGCTGGGTGATGTCACATGAAACCTGGAGAATTTGTTGGTGAAACTTTATCGGCCGAGCCCCACTGCTGCCTTAAAATAGCTGCACTATGGCATGGCCACGGGGCTGAGCCTGGGGTGAGGTGTGTGGTTGGGCTCCCGGCCTGAATTTAAGGGAAAAAGTACTGTTTTGGTCCTTGGAAGGTAAAATGCAAAAGGAAAGATGTTTTTCCAAGCAGGGGCCTTTACTTCTGGCTCAGTCCGGGGGAAATCGCAGCAGCAGGATTGCTGTTGGGAATGAGTGGTGTGGGGGCACTGCGCTGCTCTCCATTGGGAGATCCCAAATCCAGCATGGAGAGCGTGCATCCCCCTGCTCGTGCTCCTCCTGCCTCCGTTGCAATGTGAGCAGGCTGCTGTTGCTCCCTTGGCATTCCGGATAAGAAGCCGGGTATTCCCACTGGGAAGCAGCAGCGTTGGGTTTGTCGATGGCCAACATGGAAGAATGTCCATTCCACCACATCAAAAACATGTCTGGTAGTTCCTTAGTGAGAGTTGACGGGGATGGCGGCTCACTGGGATGTGTTGGAAGAGATCCCAACAGCATTAAGAAGAAATGTGTTTTTTCCCCATGTGTTGACGATGGGGCAGTGGAAAGCTCCGATTTGCACAGTGCATCCCATACTTGGGATGTTTCAGAGTGCAGTGACATCCCAGCCGTGTCACGTCTCTATTTACACAACCCTGGGTAAATACTCCACATCCGCTTTTAATCCCAGTTTTCCTGGAATTTAAGGGCTTTGGTCACACTGAAAGTTTCTGAGCAACAGTTTTTCATGCTGTTTTTTTTCCTCCTAAAGGAGAAATGTGCATTTCCCCATTTGAGCAGGAAAGGGCTCACACGCCCAATTTTTGCTTGGGGTGAGCAGAAGCCCCACCAGAACGTTTAAATTTCTACTGGATAGCAAAATAAAACACCCAAAAAAAGCCTGAATAGCCCACCGCTGGTCAGTATTTCTCTGCACGGGCTCATGTGATCACCCAAAATATTGGGGCAGAATGTGGCTTTGCCATTGGAGCAGTGTGAGCAGAACGCAGCCCATTGGTGTGCCGTCATTCTATTAGTTTCAGAGCTGGTGTTAAGTGGACATGATTCCTTCCCACGGACCATTAGTTGTGTTTTATTGCTGGCCTGATGGCTATTGCCCTTTTTTGCTGGTGCCTTCCCCCATTAGGTTTGTACAATTAGCAAAACAGGAGTGCAGGGTGGGGGGTGGTGGGAGGGCTTCGTGGTGCCCCGCAGTGGGAAATGCGCTGCACTGTGCTCCTTGCAGGCTTTGGGTGGTTATGGGGTGGTTTTGGGGTTGTTTTGGGTGGCCCATTGGATGGGAGCAACACCCTCAGTTTCTCGGTGCATCACCCGTGGGTCTGCACAATGTTCTGCGCAGCCACGTGGGCAGAGGTCCTGGCAGGGTGGGCACATCAGCACACATCTTTGCAGGTCCCCAAATCATTGCGATTCCAAGCTGAAGGTCCCAGCAGGGCACCCGAGTTAGCAGAGATCCTCACAGGATGCTGTAATTAGCAGAGAACCCAGTGTGCCTCCTGAGTTGCCAGCAGCATGATGGTGCCCAGATCCATGCCAGATCCCAGCCAAGAACCTTCAAGTTTCATCCAATTAGCAAAGCCCCTTAGCACCATAATGAGCAACGGTGGTGGAGTGGTACCCAGAGATGATGAGGGGCACCCAGACCCATGAGCATCCCTTATGGGTGCCAAACCAGAACTGAAGACCCCAGGACCTAGAAGCCGCACAGGAGAGGTGGCTGCTTTCTTATTTTCCTGTTTTTCCCCCCAGGTGCTCAGCGCTTTGCCCTCCTCTCGCTGTGGCTGTGTTTTTTAATTTGATTCAGCAGCACCAGAGTTTTTGTCTGCAGTCAGTGCTGCCTTGAGGAAACCTGGTGGTGGGGCACTGAGCCCTGGGGTCCTTCCCAAAACTCTGCATCTGCCTTTTACATTGAAGTCCCATAGGCAAGCTTAAAAGGAAAACCTTTTGCATGCAGGGAGAATGCAGATAGTTTGCTCTATACTCAGATGGAGCCAGAAGGTGGGAATGTGGCAAACATTTGAGTGATGGCAGGTGCTGTGCTCCTCATGGGGTCTTTGGTGATGTGTACAGAAAATCAGTTCTCATGAGAGTACCTTCAGCTTTGTAATCAATAGTATAAATAGTCTCTTCTGTGCAGGGAACCTCTCGTCCTTGTTGGCCCTCATTAGAGCTGGGTTCACTCCTCATCAGCAGGGGCGATGACCTCTGCTGGGGACAACCCAGGGACACATGGCTGAGCAGTGGGACTCCTGAGGGCAAGGTGCTCCTGCCCTGTGTTGGAGTGGGGAACTCGGCTGTATGATGGTTTCTGCTTCTGCAGTCCCCTAGAAGGGAGTTCATTTCTGAGCCAGGGAGCTTCCCTGCAGCTCTGGGAGTGCTGTGATTTGGGGGTGCTGTGATTTGGGGGATGCTGGTGGACCAGCTGCCAGCCGGCACCCGATGGCTCAGGCTCTGCTCCCGCAGCTGTGGGACCGCATTTACGGCTTTCCCCATCCAGATTCACACCACTCCTCCAGCTCTGGGATCTGCCCCTCCATGGAGGGCTCAGATATCACCACTCTCCCCTCTCCTCTAACAAACACCTCCCGGAGCAGCGTGGGTGTTTCTTTCCCTTTGCGTCGGCTGAAACCTGAACTCGTGTTTATTTCTGTTCCTGGTTGGCTCCCTGTGAGCACAGCCCATCCTGCACAGCACTGTGCCCCCTGCATGGCATTGCTATTGGAAACGGAGTCCTTTTGCTGTGGGCACCCAAAAATAGCCAGGGTTGGTGCTGAGCAGAGCATCTCTGTACTGTGCACAGCTTTCTTCTGCATTGCCTGTGGAAATGCCCAGGAAAATCCCAGCTTTGCTGCCCTTGTTTCTCTGGAATAGTAGAGCATTTCAGTTTTTATAATTAAAAGATGCTGCTGAAGAGCAGTGAGTGCACTGTTTGTAACATTTGCAAACCTTCCAACCCTCTTTGGCTTGAATTTTAGCAACAAGCCCCACATTGCCTTTCTTGCTGTGCTGTGCTCCAGCCACCTGCTCTTGACTGGAAGTGCTCTGAGGCTTAATTGGGATTGCTTAATTACCCATCAGCATCAGGTGGGTCGTTCCTTGGGGTGTGTTGGATGTAAAAGTCCATCCCCAGTGGCTGCCCCGATGGTTGCCAACAAGGCTGTGTGATCCCATGGGAGCAGGGTGAGGGTTTGCACTTCGTTTCACAGAGAGGCAAATTCCCCGAGGACGGCTGTGGGAAATGGAAGATGGTCACTCTGTTCTTGTGAAGGTTGATGGTGGTGGTGGTGGAAGGAAGTGCTGCTGATGGAAGAGCGGTGGGTGTGAGAAAACACCCGCGTTTTGGGGCGTCCCCTGCATTGATGGTGCTCTCCTCTGAGCATTGCTTGGGAATGAATTGGAAAAAGGTCGCCGTCACAGAAGAGCTGAGAAATGGAGATGGAGGAATCAACAAATTGCCAAAGGGAACAGGTTGCTGCTTTGGGTTGGCCATGAATTTGCTCATTCTGGGGGAGCCTTTTCCCTGTGCCTGCTGACACTGAGGGGAGACGTTTTGCTTTCAGGGATTTCTCCTTTTCCCTCCTCAGATGTATGGTTGGAGGTGAGCGATTTTGGCAATCGCTGTTGAACAGGAGTCATAAAATGCGAAGCGCCGCCCTGCTATATATAAACCATGGCTGCGCTCTGTACCTATTTTTACAAGTTTTTTTTTTTTTTAAATGATCCCAGAGTACTTCCTGGAAAACGGAGCCATGAATTGATGCTTTTTATAGGTCGCACCATAATGCACTAATAAAGCAAAAGGTTAAGAGAACGGCCGTGTCCCTGTCCTCTCCTCCCGCCGGCTGTTAGAGCAGCAGATTCTAAATCATGGCGAGTTATGAAGTGCAGCTCGTGGTTCCGCCAGCCAGCCCAGCTCTCCTCGTCGTGCAGAGCATCCCTCTACTGTTGCCATCACCTCCCCTTGTGCCAAGTGAACCTTCCTGGTGAAATCTCTACAAGCAATTACACGAAATATTTCCAAACTATTCTTAAAATAGCCAGAAACAGCCTCGTGAGTGGAAATGTGGCTCCTACATATGCTTTCTGTGTGTGTGTGTGTGTGTGTGTGTGTGTGTGCAATAAAGACATAAAATGGCATTGGGTTGGTGCTCACCAACTAGAGAGGTGGAAGAGTGCGGTTTGCATTCTGCAGAGCAGCCCTCAGAGTGAGCAGCAGAGGATGCAGAAGGTCGCATCCCCACTGAGCATTTGGTGCCCAGGGGGAACCCCACCATCACCCCGACCCCATCCCCACCTCAAAGAGGCAAACGGCAGCGATGGAGCTGCTGGAGTTCCTTTCTCAATTAATGGCTTTGTTTAATCATACCCCCTGTCCAGAGGAGTATTGTCTTACGGATAATTTCGTTTGCCTAACGAGATTTTGCTAATTAAATCTCCTTTCGGTCGGCATGGCTCTCCCTGCAGGATAGGGGAATGTTTGTGGATCCGCTGCCGGCTAAATAAACCTTTCCACTCCGCTACCAAAGAAAACACGGGGATTGCAGGAGCCAAACACTGTTTGCAAATTAATTATCTGCTGCGGCCCTGGCGAGGCGCTGTGCTGTGCAGGGTGCTGCTGGCTGTGCCCTGGGCTCTGCCTCTACTGTAAAGCACGTGTGGGGGCTGATGGGCTGCAAAACTTGGAGCAGGGCTTTGGGTCCCCAGAGCGGTGAGACAGCCCTGAAATGGTGCAGGGGGGCTTTGGGTGTTGGGGCCTTCGGCAGCATTTTCAAGGCCGAATGGGAACAGAGTTCCATTGCATTGCAGTTTTGGGGACATCTTGCAGGAAAACCTCAGAGCTTTTCATGTGGCACCCGTTTAGCACCTGGTTAATCACCATTAACTCCTTGGCACTCGCTGCATTTATGTTAATGGTGACCCAATTAAGTAACACTCATTACCTTGCACTGTCACTCAGCTAAATCATTTTCCAGAGAGACAGCCCAGGAAAATCGCAGTCCCTTTTGCTGGGGCTCCAATGGAGAAGAATAACCTGTTACCTCAGGGTATTCATTGCTCTGCCTCTGTCCCATTACAGCATTCAAAAATGGCAACGCTGCTACTTCTTTTTTTTTTCGCCCTTTAAGAAAAAAATCTTCCTGCAAAACAACTTTCTGTTTTTCTTCCACGAGTTTCACACGTTTCTCCTTCGGTCTGTGCCTTTCTGGCTGCAGTTGTGTGCTTGGAGGGTCTCCTGGGCTCGCTCCCTGCGCGCTGCTGGGCTGCGTGCTGCCGTGCACGATCTGCTGCTCGTCGTGCGCTGCTATGCACGCTCCCATCCGCAGGCTCTTTTACTGTATGCTTCTTCTGCGTCCCCACGCACACTCCCTTGCACACTCCCAGCTTCTTTGCACACTCCCTTGCGTGCCTCGAGTCCCCATCCAAGCTCCCAGGCGTGCTCACAGCTCCCGTGCATAATTCATGCACACCCGGGGTGCTCTGCACACATTTCTGTGCGTGCTTCACGCACTTGCTGTGCTCACCCCACACGTACTCCATGCACACCCGATGCACGCTCCGAGCACATTCCTACACACATTCCCCTGCTCGTTGCTGAGTACGCTCCATGCAGACTCCCGTGCACATCACGCTCCGTGCGCCTTCCCAAGCATGCCCCCCACATGCACACAAATATTTGTCTCTTCCCCCTTCACCATCTGTGTAACGAAAAGCCTCTTCTCTCCCTGTTGCGAGCTTTGCCCCACCTGTCCCAGCGGTGGCCATTTTCATGAAACTTGTGAGGAATTCACTGGTGCGTGGCCCCATCGCCCAGTAACTGCCTGTGCTGAAACCCCCTCACCCTGTCGTGCCGTGGAGGCATCCTGCAGACCCGAGCATTCTGCATGCAGCCTTGCTGGGTATTTAATAATATCTAATAATGCGGCGTTGCAGCATAAACACCGTCTGCGGCTCATCGGAGGCAGTAACACTAAAAAAGTTACAGGGAGCACTTGGGGAATGGTGATAACCCTTCTGAGAGGCAAATAATTGGCGACCGAGGAGAAATATGGAAAATGGAGAGAAAAAAAACCACCGTGTGTACTTGTATATATTAACGAAACATTAACTCTCTGCACGGGTTGACTTCCACGGAGCTGGGGGTGGGATGGGGGTGCGTGGCTGGAAATCCGACCATAAATGAGGAGAAAAGAAAATAAAAATGTTTTATCTCCGATCTCTTTCTGTGATAATGATCTTAACTGATTTGAGATGGCAATAGAGCTAAAGGGAAAAACGTGTGTGGTTTTTAAATGAAAGTTGCCGTGGCTGTGTGCGTCCCTGCTGCCCATGGGGAAGGTTGGTTTGGGAATTTAGGTTTCGTGCACCAAAATCAACTCGGGAAGGTGGCACTGCCCTGAAGTGCTGGAGCAGAGATTTGGGGGCATCCCAGGGCTTGGGATGCGCCCAGCATCCACTGAGTTGGGCAGGTGGGATTGCAAGAGAACAAGCGTGCCATTTTCTATCGGCACTTCATCCAGAGTTGGTAAAACGTTGCACATGTGGAGCAGGGTTCTGCTTTGCCCCCTGAAATTGGGATGTGAAGGAGAAAACTTGAGCAGAGTATTTCAGAAGGTTTGTTTGTTTCCCCCAAAAGATATGTTTTTGAGGCTGTGTTTCTGAGATTTTTTTTCAGCTGAGTGGATCCTTTTGAGTTGAGGAAAAGTTACAGTGCTTGGGAAGTTTGTGCTGAGCAGCCTTTACAATGGGAAGGGAAATCCCACAGCAGGCACCCAGCAGTTGCCCCTCCTTGCAACAGGCAGCTGCCAGAGCTGCTTCTGGGGCCAGTCACTGCACTTAGGGGCAGGGAGGAAGGTTGCTGGATGAGCTGCAAACCTGTTTGCAAGGCTCAGGGTCCTGCAGATCCCACAGAGCGGCTGAGGTGGGAACAATTCCAGCAGAGGTTCATGTCCAGTTGGCTTCTGAGTAGTTCCAAGGAGGGCGATTCGCCACCTCGCCACCCATCCACCTCCTCCCCACCCACCCCACCCCTGGGGCTCCAGTCCCAGTGCAGAGCCGACCCTGTGCCCCTCTGTGCCTCAGAGCTGTGGATGGTACGCAGAGTGCTGGCCATCGCTGGCACGTCACACGTGTGAACCCCACTCATGCTTTGGGGTTGGACCCATTTTTGTGCTTTTTCCTCTCCCTCGGGCTGTTCTCAGCCCCAGTCTCGAGGAGATCCCCGAGTGGCCGCATGCTGTGCGTCAGGGCTGCTCTGAGCACCGTGTTCCTTGGCTGTGGGCCAGGCTGGAGCTGGGACTGCTGCTGCTGCCATTGCTATTTCCAAGCTTTTTCTTTTTTTTGCTTCCGAGAACAATTAAAGGAATATGTGGGCGCTGCTGCCTCGTTGCAGCATTAGTGCACAAAGATGCAAAATTCACTTGAGCGCAACCCAACACCTCACATCCGCGTTGCACATCCCCCTGACAGAGAAAAACCTGCTTTTTAGACGTTTTTCCCCAATTTAAGTGCCAAAAATGCATCTCCTGAGCGTCTTCCACCAGCTCCAGGCACCGGCAAAAAAAACTTCCTGATGGGTCAGTGCCACATTTTGGGGCAGAACCCAAAGTTTCCTTCACTGTTCCTCTCCTTCCCTGTGCTCAGCGCTTGCCACCCCGCTGTCTGTTTTTCCTCGCCGAGGTTCAGTTCTAATTATGTTGATTTTCTCCAGCCCACCCCCTCCTGGAAAGCTTATTAGGGTGAATATTTTTATTTATTATCATTTCGCCCAACTCCTGCCAGCATTTCCAATTACTCTCGCCGCTTCCTTGTAATTGTCTTTCTGTAATGGCTCCGAAACAATTGCGCTAAATGAGGTGTCTCCGGCAAGATGAGGGTTTCACTTCATTAAAGGCTAATGTATTCTCAGCTCCAGCTCTGTGGGGCTGGCGTGGAAGGAAAAAGGAAAGAAAAAAAAAGAAGAAAAGAAGAGATTTAAACAGATTCTTTTATTTTATCGGGAACAACTTTCCCAACAGGAGAAGCGTTTGGGGAGTTTCTGCTTTTGGTTGAAGGGAATCCTATGGGAGAAGTGGGGCGTCCTGTTGGGGAAGTGCTGACTGTGGGGGAGAAAGGCACTGTGAGGCCAGGGAAGCGCCGGGCCGTTCTCAGCACCGAGAAGCACTGCTTGCAGAAGCCTGGGTGCGTTTGGGTGCATTTGCTCCCTTTCTGCACCATGAACGTTGTGTTTGTGTCTCCATCCAGGCGTGCAGCTTTCCCTTTCTCCAAGCTGCCACTTTTCACTTTCTCACTTCATTTTATTTTGATTTCCTTTCTCTAAGCTCTGTCTGCCTCACAAAATCCACCTTTTTTCCCTTTTTTCCCCGCTGCCATCTGATGGGAGATGCCTCGGCTGCACAAAGCAGCACTGGAGGAGTTCCCTGTGTTGCAGCTGAGTCCTCCTTGCCTAAAATTACAATAATTATTGCTGCAAAATACACTATTCTCTTAAAATGTTGCATCTGCAGAGCAGCCAAGGCCGGCTGCAAAGCTTTTTGCGTTTCCATCAGAACTTCAAGGCTCACTAGGTATTATTTTTGAGCCAGAATTGGATATCATTCTTGTTTAGAAAAGCGTTTTATTTTTCTTTTTGTATTTGTTTTTCCTTTTCCCCCCTATTTTCTATTTTCTGTTTAGATCTGGCTTGTGGGGAGGACTTCACTATTTGCTATGTTGGAAGGCTAAGAAGCAGGGCTTAAAATTAGAGGGTGTCCTCTCACTTTTAAAGGGTTTTCTGCAGTATTTATTCAGATCCTGATCCAGCAAGTGGTTCAGGACTGCTCCAACACGAGCATCATGAGCATCAAAAGGGGGCTTCACTGGAACAGAATCAGAAACTGCAGGGGAACGTATTGTGTTGGGCACAGTGGGACCACCTAGAAAATGATGTGTGCGAATGGAGGTCTGAATGTGGGGAGAATCACTTTGGAATCACCATTCGTGAGTATCGCAGCTGCAAAAATGTCTGTTTTTGGAAGCAGCCTGCAAGAGGATCCCCAGCAGGGGAAACACGGAAACCTGGGGGAGAAGGGAGTTGTTGAGGGCATAGCAGTCATAGAAAGAGTGGGACTACTGCTGTTCTAGAGTGGAAAAAGCCAAAAACCCAACAAAAATATGGTGCCCAGGGAGGAATCGGAGAAGAGCATGAAAGTTTGATAGAAGACGGAAAAAGAAGTGGTTTTTTTTGCCATGTGAATAAAGACTTGCGGTTGTGCCTGCATCTGTCTGCCCAATGATGGGAGCACTGTGAGCTCAGTCGTCTGTGCCACGTCCCCACGCTGCTCCCAGCCCAGCGCCGCGACCCACGGAATGCCAGGAGATGGATGGAGACAAAGTGCTGTTAAACAGCTGCAAGTTTACTGAAAATAGAAGTCTGGAGAGACCTTCAAGCCCTCATTTCCACTGCGGTGTGCAAAGTGCAACGTGGGATTTTTCCTTAAAAATGTTATTTTGTAGGGATGCAATCTTTGATAAACAGCAACTGGAGCATCTTGAAGTGCATGAATAAGAACTGAGCAGAAAGTGTCAAAAAATGAGGATTGCTGGGAGTGGCTGTCAGAGGAATGCCATAAATCTGCAGTTCTGGCTTTGGAAAAGGGGGATGGAAATGCCCTAAAAGCAAACATTACTTTTGTCACTTCTACATCACTTTTCTGCACCGTGCAGAGCAATGGCTGCTGGCAGCTCAGCTCTGGGAATGCCTTTGTATGGATTTTTCTTTCCTGGGAACACCGCTACCAGCTGAAGGAGGAGATGTTATTTCAGATGGGTGCTAGGAGCAGCAGTTCTTCAGTGCAGAGTAAAGCAAACCAGAGGGTGCTGGGACTGCATGGCTGGAAGAGCTGAAATTCTGAATTATGAAAGCCCAAAGGTGGCATAAAGAGCTGAGATCCCCAATTATAGAACATCCGGAGGTGAGATGGCATGGCCTTCCTCGCAGCCAGGGATGCTCAGCGCCCACTGAAGATGGTTTGTTTTTGGGACAGATCTCCCTAGATTTGGTTGATGTTGGATTGCTGGCAGCCTTTGAATGAGGCAAAACGGCCCTCAGCAAGAGTGAATATCCCTGTAGAGAAAAACATTCTGGGGAAAAAAAGCAGGAATAGCACAGGGCTGCTCTGTGTTGGGGGTTTGGGTACCAAGTGTGCCAAAAAGTGTCTCTGTGTGTTTTCTTGTAAGGAATTACTGCAGCCTCTGCCTTAGGTCAACTCTGTCCTCTGTGCTTCCAGCCCACCCTGAATCCTGGCACTGGTGGCAGCCAGTACCTTTGGCTCTGTTCTGGCCCTCCTCCTTGGGGCAGTTGTTGGCTCTTTGTGGCCAATCCAGCCATTGTTTTCAGTTTGCTGTTAGATGGATTGGCTCTAGCCAGTGTCCTTGCTTTGACTTCAGTGAGCATCTTGGGTTTGATACCAATATTAATGGACATCTAGGGTTTGATGCCAATATCAATGAGTACCTTGGGTTTGGATGTAGCTGGTAGCTTCCTTCTGATAACAGCACCCACAGCCTTGAGGTGGTCCTGCCCAGCATCCATTTGATCCTGGCCAACATCCCTACCTAATCTCTGCCAGCATCCTTCATCTAAGGTAAAGGTAATTTCCAGCTCAGCTTGCACAGTGCACCCATGCCTGCAGTGTGCATGCATCTGCTGCACAAACCATGTGCTTCCTGCATTGCTATGGCATTTATCCAACAGTTTTCTGACCCTGTCCTGGCAGACACGAGGCCAGCTGCCTTGGTCTCATTTTACAAAAACTCAGGGTGAGAAGCACAGCTCATCCTCAGAGCTGCAGCATTTGCAACGACTGAGACAGCTTAGTCCAGATGCATTGAATCGATGCATTGATTAGTGCATTTGCAGCACATGCTACACAATGCAGAGCTGCTCTTGTTTTCTCTGGGGCATGTAGCCCTCACCTTTCCTGCAGTGTTTGGAGCTTGCAGCAAGCCTGCTGCATGCACGGAAACTGCTGCCTTTCTGCACATTGCTCCCCGTGCCCCACCTGTGCAGCCCTTTGCCAGGACTTTCTGCAGCCCTCCTGTACCACTTTCTGCATTCTGCTCTGGTTACAATTTTAATTTTGCCCTTATTAAACCTTCCCAGACTCTGCCTCGTTCTGTGCCTCCGAGCAGAAATTCCTGGGCCAGGGCTCACACCTGGGCTGGTTCTGCTCCCATCCAGCAGTCAGACATGAAAGCCGACGGCAGAGCGCTGTTCCTGGGATGTGTCTGCGCAGGTCCCTTTGCTTGGCACAAAGGAACACAAAAATTGAGTTTGTGAGGCATGAACCAAGGCAAGGTTTGTCTTCTGGGGGTTATATTCTGAAAAAAATCAGCAGTAAAACAAGCCAGGAGGTTTTGCAGTCGAGCTGCCAAGTGGGGAGAGGTGCATTTTGCAACTTTTGCACAGTTTCTCAGTGAGATGCAACAAGTCAAATTAAAATAATCCAACTCCTGCAGCAAGCTACAGAGCAAGCACTCTGCTCTGTATTTCCCACTCCAGACTTCCAGAAGTATCCATGCAAACATTTGTGCATGCATAGTGGTGGAAAGACGTTTCTCTTTGTGCATGCAAAGCTGCATGCAGCAGCACGGAGAGGTGGGAGGTGCATCCCCAGAGAGAGCCACGTGCAGCTGCACCCCCGTGCGCACACCCGATTTACACACAAACGCACTCCATAACTTTCTTTTCTTGCCATTATCTCTAACCCATATACTCCAGGAAGTTTAATTTGTTCTCGCTGGTAATCACCATTAAATAGAAATTGTCTTTTTCTGTGTAAACACGTCATTAGTGGTGCTGGTTTCTGCAGGGTCCAGATTCCATTTTTATTAAAATGAAACACTTTTCGGCTCCTCACTGTGTCCGGAGATGAGCAGTGTAATTTTAACCCGTCGGGTTGGCCGCAGATAATTGCGCGGCGTTTGATTGGGGCGATTAGGGAGATATCCTCTTTTCATGCCGAAGAATTTGCATTTTTCCCCTACTTCTCTGCAGCGAAGTCATGCTTTTGTACACAGCCAGTTTTAATGAGCATTATAAATCCTAATGAATATATTTTCGACGTGCCTTTTATTGGCTTGTTTTCATTAGCGGAGGTCTAACAAACAGGGCTGGGTGGGAATGGTGGAGCTGTGCTCCACACCTCTGCTCCTCTGCCTCCCCCCCAGCAGGAGAGCGGTGCGTTCGGCCACTGTCCCACCCAGCAGCATCCATTTTGGGGCTGAGTGATTTTGGAGCTCTGAAAGCCTTTGCGGTCTCACAGAATCACAGAACAATTGAGGCTGGACCTTCATGAGATCCCCAAGACCTCTCAGCTCCCCAGTCCAACCCCAGCCCACCCCACCGTCCCACTGCCCACATCCCTCACAGTTCCTGTTGTGGAGCCATGGGACGGCGACCCAGCACCCCCTGTGCAGCTGTGCAGTGCGGCACCGCGCTTTGGGAAAGGAGAGATTCCTGGTATCCAGCCTGAGCCTCCTCTGGCACAATTTGTGGCCATCGCTTTGTGTCCTAAATGCAGCATCTCCCTCTGTATGAGGCAGTGAAGGACTCTGGGGGAAAAAAAGGGTGGTGTATGGCCAGGGGGATGGCTTGGAAGGGCTCTCAGGGCTGCAGTCTGGCACCAGCATCGTCCTTTTGTAACAAGGAGCAAACACTGAAGAGCTCAGTGCATTTGTGTTGTGGCCCTATTGCCCTTTCATCCCTCTCTGGGCCTTCTTGGGATCACATTCACCTCAGATCTGCTTTCTGCATTCCCATATTTAAAGTGCATTATTATACATTATAATAAATATTTGCTGCAAGGAATGAAGCTCACATATGTAAACATGTACATATAATAATAATGCACACCCATAAAAACTTACATATAATACATGCATATAAATAAATATGTGGAAATATTACACATACGCACATACATGCAAATGCATAATTGTGTTGTGACACATTATAATGCATTCATATATGAACAATTTTCACATGTATGCTGTATATAGAATGTAACTGTGGGCACTGGGTGATGCTGTGCCCTCGCCCCCCCCGTTCTGCCCCACTCAGACTCTGTGTTTGGTCTGCAGCCCTGCAGTCATATGGACCCATCGTGAGGTGCCATCCATTTGCTCAGTTGGGCTCCAGATGCAGCACTTTCCATCCCTCTGCTATACAGAAAACAGCTTTTTCGGAGGTTTTTTGGGGGAAAAAGTCCACCACATCATGTTCTCAGCATCCTCCAGCAGCTTTGCCGTGTTTGGGTGGTTTCTGCCCCTTGCAGGGAAGGTTTTGGGGTTACTTATGCATGCCGGGGGCAGGGCTGAGCCCCTCTGGGGGGGAGATTGTGGGGCCGCCAGGTTCAGCAGGGGCTGCTTTCACCAAACTGCTCCAACTATTCTACTTTATTAGGTTTCTTTCTTTGCTTGCAAGCAGGCCTCCTTTCCCCATGGCAAATTTCTGGGGGAAAATCATCCTTTTTGTGCACTACGGAGCTGCAAAAATTATATATGTGTATATATATACATATATTTAAATAGTGTCAGTAGTTGTGCAGCCAGCCAGCTCTGCTGTCACGTGGAGCTTTGTGACAGAGGCGGCAAAGTTGCAAAAAAATAAAATAAAATGCAAACGGACCTTGCGCTGCAAAGTTCCGAAGTAAAAATAATTTTTATGAAAGAGCAAACAGGCTTTGCATTGCCAAGTGGCAAAAGTCCAAACGTGCATGCAGTGGAGATTTGCAAAAATGCTTTGCAGAGTTTCAAAATCCTGCAAGGGCATCGCATTGCAAAACCTTTGTGTACATTGCATTGCATTGCAAAGACAGCAAGTGCAGTGCATCGCCTTGTAAAGCCTGCAAATGCACTGCATTGCATTGCAAAACTTGCAGCGTCCCTCACGTGTCGGAATGGAGTCAGTTTATTGTAGTCGGCAACAAATTAGTTCCAGTAACTCCGTGTTTTTTCTGCAAAGAGGAATGAATTCCCTCTTCTGTTTTGTCTTTGGAAACTCAGGTTTAATGATGGGGATCTTTCTTTGCACAGAGGATTAACTATGCCCCCTTTTAATTCATAATCCCTTTATTGCTGTTCAGCTTTTGCTGTGACCCGCTGCCTATCCTTTGGCTGCTGACACCAAATTTATCGCCTTATTATGAAGCCAAAAATTGTTTGCTTTCCTTTGCAGTTGCCCACCCCCAGAATTGCTTTTGTGCCCCAGCAGCGGTGCGGCCGAGCCGCTCAGAGCCACCGGCACTGCAGGTTTGGGCAGAACTCGCCGAGCGTCGCCGGTGCTGAAGCCTCATTGCTGTAATTTAGCTGCTATTAAGCGATCGTGGTGCATTTTCTGGCAAAAAAAGCCTTGATTTTGACAGATGAGAGGAAAGCGATTTCCTTATTTTTCATTTTCTAAAATTTTTTCTGAAACACAAAATGGGAACATGCAGCAGTGGGAAAACATCTGCGAGAGAAAAGGGGCCGTCGGCTGCTGGGTGAATTGGGGCCTCCGTTTCCCCAAGCCCCCCCAGCCCACCGGTGTGAAACCCCACCTTCAGGACCCAAATGAGCGCGAGGTTAATTCCGATATTTTGAACTCCAGAGTTTACGTTCCCATGGCAACCCGTATTTTTATCCTCCGCACCGTCGGGGAGCAGCGCTCCTCTGAGAGCCGCCGAGGTGTCGGGGTCGAGTCAGAACAAATAAATAAAGCGCAGGAATTTGCGCCGCGTTGCCGCGCTGGGCAGCGGGAGGCGGCAGTGCTGGCGTTGGGGTCGGGTGGGAGAGCGCCGGAGGAGCAGAGCTGAGAGGGGCTGTGTGATGGAAAGGCGCAGCTGGGGGCCGCTCAGCGCTCTGTGCTGGGGGAGCAGCGGGAGCTGGGGACCCCCAGGCCCCCTTGCCATGAATTGGTCACTTTCAGACTTCTGTGCGCCGGAGTTGTGTGGCTGCTTCTGAAGGAACCGATGTCCGTAGTTCGGGTGCGATGGGAGAGGGGACAGGAGGGTGAAACCACAGGATTTGGCTCAAAAATGATGCCGCCATGGGAGTCTCACCCAAAAGCAATACGGAGAATTGGAGCAAAATTTTGCAGCCCAGCCATGCAGTCGGTGGACGAGGGGCCGCACCCTGTGCAAACCCTCCAACCCTCTGGATATTAATTAATATTTCGTGTTGACATTTTTTCCCCCAGACGGGATGTTTCCAGCGCGCAGTCTGCGCCGTCGAGTTAAGATAATTAAAGGCGGTTTTGTGCCGTATTTTTCTCTTGACTGAATCAAACAATGCTGTTGGCATAGAAACAGCCTTTTGTGGAAAGGTCACCTGCATGGATGGCGTTTTAGGTGTAATTCAAGGAGATTACAGGGGATTAGGGAACGTTTAAATATATATTTTTATATATGGAGGGAGAGTATGTATCACGGTATGCGTGTGTAGATATATGCTTATGCACCCATGTGCTCATGCACACCCTTGTAAATATATTGTATGCACTTCTTTAAGGGAAATACGATAAAGGAGCAGTATCCAACCAAGCTGGGAGGTTCAACAAATTAAAAAGTCTGCGATAAAGGTTTTATTTCCCCCTTTTTTTTCTTTTTTCTTTTTTTCCCCTGCATGTGGCGGGGTGATATCAACACGAAGCGCTTTCTCCTCTGTGTTTTTGCGCTTGGCTTTAATTAAACCTCAGGCAGGGCTGGAAAAATGTGGCGAGACGAGATAATTGCGCTATTCCCCACGCGGGGCTCAGCGCCACGGAGGGAAACGCGAGGAAAGAAATGTGGGGACGGAGCCGTCAAGTGGTGGAGGCGGCCGGGACCGCGATCTTCAGGCCGAGCAGCTTCCTCTGCAGCCCCCAAACTCCCCAAAGTAGCGGCTTTTGCCCCTTGGTGCACCTCCATGGTTTTGCAGGGGGTGGGAAAAATTAGGAAACCTGATTTTTACTCAGACAACCAGCACAGGTTGCTTTTCTTTGCCTTATTTTCTTTTTTTTTTTTCTTCTGGCAACACATTTCCAAGGCAGGAATTTAAAAGGTGAGATCACTGCCAAGTGGCTTTTATGTGGGATTTGACACAGGATCGCTCCCTGCAGCTCTGGGTGCATTCTCCCCTTGTCCCCCAAACCGGTGCTGATGTGAGCGCTGCAGATCCCTCAGAAATCAAACGCTGATTCCATGGCAGGAAACGCAGTGTCCTTTTTCCAGGTTTTCCCACAACAAGTCCTTATAACAAAAAGCAGGGTGTTGGAAACAGCCTGGCTGGTAGGAAGGGCTTCCCGCGCCTGACCTTGCTGGAGCCTGTTGGGATGTAATAGGAGAGAGGGGCCAAGGAAACGTGGAAATGGCCTGGAAGAAAGGATTCAGACTGACAGTGATAACAAAATCCCCGTTTCGTGTCTCTTCTCGCATATCTGTAGCAGCCCTTGGTAGCAAACATTTGGTTCAGATTAGGTTTTGGTGATTACAGCTTGTCAGAAAATATTGTTTGCATCCTGCAGGAAATACTATGTTTTAACTTTGTTTTCATTCCAAGTAGTCAAAATATTGATTTTTCATTTTTTCAGGGTAAAATTCCAAAAGCGATTTCTGTTTGGACACATGGAAGCAAAAGCTATCAGCTCTGTCTGCAGACTTGAAATGTTTTGACATTTTTAAATGTTAGTTTCAAATTGACATTTCAACTTAAAATAGCATTAAAATGGCACAGAGCGAAGCTGTTGATTCAAACAAAAATTAAATTTCATCAAGGCATTTCAAAACTTTGCATTTTTCTCCGTCCTGAACGAACGGTTTGGAGAAAGGGCCATTCCTTGCCGTTGGTTCTCTTCCTTCGGAGGAGACCAGATGGGCAAAAAATGCACTGTTTCATCCTAGGCTTGGTATTAAATAATCCTAGAATCCCCGTTTGCCATTTTGGAGACTCCAGAAAAGCACAAAAATGAGCTTTCCTTGCTCAAAGCCGGTGAGATGTCGGAGAGAATCAGAGAGCATCACTGGACCGTATTCATTGGAGGCCTTTGAAATTTGCAATGTTGACGTGAGATTTTGCCTTTCTCCCCTGGAGGAGATTGCTCTGCTTTTGACATCCCATGGTGGCATCTCTTGACTTGCAGCCTTTGGCAGACAAAAGACAGCAGAGAGGTTTTTTTCTCTTTTCTGTAGAACTGCAATATTGGATATATATCAGGACATGTTCCTCCAAGTGAAAAAAAAAAAAAGTCCAAATAAATCAACTGAGGAAAAAAAAAAAAAAAAAGAACAGAAAAAAAGAAAGAAAGAAAGAAAGAGAAAACAACCAACGAAATAACAGTTGTATTTTTTCCCAAGTTGGTTGGTGGCCAAATCCCGTCGCCCGCTGGCGTTGGAGGTGGGCTGCATCCATTCAGCTGGGAGCAGCTGTGTAGGACGTAGGCCAATAGTATTTCAACAGAGAGGCAAAAAGCTGCAGTGAGCCTCAAATGGCTACTGCTCTTATTCATCAGAGTGCCTGCGGTTCCCATCTCAATGTAAAGAAAATGGGGACAAACGCCGATAAAAAAAGCCGTGTCCAGCGTGGATGGCCAGACAGAAAATGCAATGACTTCAGGCTGCCTTCTGCCAGTTTGCAGTGAATTCATTGGCCGTCTTTCCGATTCAGCAGGGGTTGGGCTGTTGGTGTTTTGTGTTGGCAAATCCCTGTTTGGGGCAGTTGCATCCAGAGAGTTGGGTAAATTCAAGTTGGCCACTTGAAGTCCTGCAGGCATTTTATGTCTTGGAGGCTTGAGGTTTTTCCCTGGTGATTGGTAAGAAGTGCTTCCTTCAGTGCTGGAAGTGATAGGAATGGCCCATCTTATGGGCTGATGTAGTGATGTTGGAGAAGCAGCATTTCTGGATGCCTCTAAAAATGATGAGCACCACACATTCGCCACAGGAAAAATTGGACCAGAGTTTTGCTTCTTCTCGGTTCTTCTTCCACCACATCAACCAAGAAACATGGAAAAACACTTCTGGGGGGCTGCTTTTGGGATGCTGCTGCTCAGTGTCTCTTGAATGGGAATCCATTGGAAGTCTCAGGGAAAGACTTTCCCCAGAAAGTCTCATTTCTGCCCTCTGAGCCCTTCTCATAGACAGCTCTTCTTCCAAAGAAAGAAAAAAAATCCACAAAAATAGACATCCCCACTTCTTTCCACAAATTAGAACAAGGAAATACTGAGCAGAGAGAAGATTTCAGCTTTGGGAAAATTTCTGTTTCTGTAGGAAAAATTGCTGTTTCCGTTGGGTCCCTCAGTGGCTCTTTTGAAAAAGATCTTGAGTTCGACCAGAATTGATGGCCAAGGCTACAAGTGCAGAGTGCTGTTTCCAGCCAAAATTGCCAAATGAGGTGACAAATAGTCTCTTTGGGGGGATTTCTTTTAATATCTGAAGTCACTTTATAGCAGTATTTGACTTTTATGGCAGTCTTTGGGCAGTTGGTTTGAGTCACGCTTCCTCTTAGCGCAGCCGTGGACACAGGATCAGCTCTGCTCTGAAGGATCAGCGCAGTATTAATAGCTGTTATTTAAGAAGTGTGCCCATAAATCCATGTCCAGTAGTTGTTCATAACTGTGCTTTGTTCCTCAAGGCATGTGGGAAGCAGAGCATCCATCCTCAGGAGCATTCAGCCATTTGCCTTTTGCTCGATTGGAATTGCCTAAAAATAGGGCGATTCTCAACCTGCGTGGAAATGAAAGCGCAGAAGGATGATGAGCTGGGAACGTCCTGACATGGAGTTCCTGGCACGCTGCTCTGCTAAAGGTGAGCTCTATGGCATCCACACAGAAAGCGTGTGGATGCCATATATTGGAATGCTGATAACTAAGAAAGGCGAATCAGCACCCCTGAGAGGGTCGAGGCGCAGGTTAACGCACCAACCGCTCTGCAGGGAGACGCCTCGTCAGCACCTCGCTCCATCGCCCCGTTCCTCTGGTGAAAGAAATCCTGGCCGTGTGCATCCTGCCCCACAGACATGGGATTTCCCAGCTGGATTTTCTGTGGCAGATTCGTGTGATTTGTTGTGCTGTGCGCTGACTGCAGACAGCAGCAGTCACCCCTTCCGCTGGGCACACGCAGCACATGCGGCTCCAATCTATCACAGCTTACTGCGGGCTATTAATAGTTTATTAACTCCATTTAAACTCTGCCTAAATGCTCCCAGTGTGCCGAGTGTCTCCGCATGGAAATTATTAAGAAAAAAGAATTAAATGGAATTACAGAGTGCGCCGGGGCACATTTGGAACTTGCGCTGTGTCCCCCGCACTTCTGCAAATGGTGAAGTGTGTGTGTGTGCGTTTGGGAAATGTTGGGATGTCCTTCTCTTATGGATTGAAGTGTCACTGAAAAGGGGTGCTTCCCGGAAGGAAGGGTTTGGTTGTTTGAGCTGAGCCAACCCCAGACCGGAATTTTGCATTTGCTGTTGCTTGTCTCGGAGCAACTCAGGCTGTGGAATGCTGATCAGCCCCAAACTTCAGAAATTCATTCCCATAACAAGGAAAGAGGTGTTTTCCCAGCCCGCTCCTGCCTATGGGGAGCTGAATTTGGGGGATTACGGATGGCAGGAAATTTCTGCCACGGGAAGATTGTTTGGAACGCACAATTTATATTTGCTTTCACGGCTGATCCTCACCCACGGGGATCCCATCATTTGATCTCAAGCACTCCCTTCCTGCTAAACACAAAAAAACGTATCTTTTTTCATCTCCCCCTTCACTTCGCTGTGATGTTTCTTTGTCTCCCACCATTCCCTGAATGTTGAGAGTCAAGCCAGGGCATTAATATTGATGCAGAACTCGGTTATTAGGAGCTGCATTTCCGAGCGTGCCGGCAGCATATAAATACTATTACAGGGTAATTAGTGAGCATCAAGCTGAGTTTGGATCTTGCAGGGCTTGGTGCCCTACTTTTGTGGTTTTGTGTGTGGGGTTGTTGGGGTTTGCCCACAGCCGGAGCTGAAGGCTGAGTGGGATCCCATCCCGGGAGCAACCGAATGCTGAACCGAGTGGAGCAGAAGGCAGAGAGCGGGGAAGGGAAAGGCTGTCACAGCTTTCCTTCTTTGAAAGCTGGGCGTATTTGAAGTGCAAAGTCGCTTCCGACTTTCTTATTAAATTTTCCCTGTTTTTTTGTTTGCTTCTATCCCTCCTTGCCAAGATGGGATTTCATGGTTTGCATTTTCTCCTCCTGAGCCATGTTTTAATTTTTTTTCTTCCAGTCTTGTAAAGTTTGAGAAGGTTTCAGCATCGCCAAAGGGCAAATACAGCCCAGTGGTTCTGAGGGCCTGGAATGCTGCAGGTCTCCCAGCCTCCCAGAGCAGCAAAAAGCTCACACTGTACAATGCTTCGCAGTGGAAAGGAAAAAAAAGAAATACCTCCTATTTTTGGGCAGAAGTAACATCCAAACAGTCCAAGTGTGTTAGATCTGAAAAATGGGTGCTCCTTGAATTCCTCACAGTCCTTTATTTTATCATTTCCTCCACTTCCTTCCTTCTGCAACTACAAGAAGAGGTTGCCACCCAAAAGGAGACAACTCAGGGTTGTGGCTCCATCCCCAAATCCTTCGTTTTTTCCCACGGTGCTGCTGTTACCACCTCCTACTGAAACTCTCTGTGAATAATTTAGGAGCATTTTGCATCTTTTATAGCTCTGAACTTCAACTAAAAGGAGTTTTGAGATGGTGCTGCCTGTGCAATAAAGTATGAATGTGGCTGAAGGCGAAAAACCTCAATCTTGCATGAGTGAAAAGGGACGGGGATGGAGGGTGACAGCACTGGGAGCTGTGGAGGCCTCTGAATGCTGCGAGCTCTTAGAAGTGGTTTAACACATTATTTTCGTGTGTTGACATGGGAGAAAGGGCATTCAGCTTGCAGGCTGGCAAGCACGTCTTGGCCCCCGTGTTTCCTTGTCTGAGGCTGTTGGAGAGGTTTGAGGTCTGTGGTTCTGCTTGGGATTGGGGAAATCGATGCGGTGTGCTGCACAGGGGGGTGAATCACTGCAGCTCACTGCAGCTCTGTGCTCCCAGGAGATAAACCCACTTCTTGCACTTCACCACCCCCATTTCTTTGTTGCAGCTTGGTCACTGCTGTTCTCTGCTGCTGGGTTTCCCTCTCCATCGCAGATGTTTGAGCCGAATCTTACTGTTTTAAGGACAGTTCATTGCTTGAGTCTCTTAACACGTGCTGTTGGCCAATGGGAGAGGTGCAGCTTCATAAGCAGCATGCTAACAGGCAGATGTCTTTGTCTCCTGCTCTGGGATGCTCATCCCCAGCTTTGGGATGGTCGTTTCCAGCTTTCCAGATTTGGGATGATAGCAGAGGACTTTTCCTTCAGGGGCTGCAAGCACCAGCATGTGGGCTTTAGCAGGGTGTCAAGCTGCTGGAAAGATTTTAAATTCCTGACTAATTTCTTTTCCATGAAACAAATGAATCTTCAGAAGGGTGTTCTGTCGCAGCTGCTAAGCCGTTTAATTTATCTGAGTCATTTACAGTTTGTGATGGGACTGTTAATGGCCTGATGTGGGGATCAACATCACTTAAATACTTGGAGGATGGGGTTTTTTTGTGTGTTTTTTTTTCTTATTTTTTCCCTCCTGCCCTTTATTTTTCCTTTTGGTTTTAAAGTTGTTGCTGGATTTGTCCCCAGAGGCACAAAGCTGTGTTTGGAAAACGTCAGCTCGGTGTCCCCAGCCCCTTTGTCACGCTGAAAGCGCAAACCGCAGCCCACCCAGGGGGACGTGCCGCCCTGCTACTGCTTACTGCTTCAAAGTACCTGTCCGTGATATGAAACATGCCATAAAATGAATACATTCCAGATGTCCTGCAAATTCCCCTTGGCTTCGCCATCCACCTGAAGGCAGATGATGTGGTGAGGCCCCTCAGCACTGGCTGCTTTGCTTGTATGGGGCTTTCCTGCCCCACAGTGTGGAATGGTGGCTTGTTCGGTGTCTCCATGGCAGTGGAGGGGTGAGATGTGTCTAACCAGGGATGATGTCTGCAAGTCTTGTCTGGTACAGAGTGGCTGCAGCTGCTGGCAGCAAGGTCCCGGGGGTGATTTCCCTCCTTCTGACTCAGGAAGGGTCTCTCCTTGGCATTTGGAGGGATTTTCGGCCTTGTAGACAGAGATTATCTCTCCTTGGAAAGTCTCCATTCACATCTTGGAGAGGGGCTCCATCCTGGAAGTTTGAGGGATCTCTGCCCTCCAGGTTGGGAGAGCTCACAGATGTGGGTTTTAGGCATTTTATAGTTGGGGAACTGCCGTCCTTGGAGTTTGTAGAATCCAGGTCCTTGGGGTGAGGAGGACCTTAGCCTTGGATTTTGTTGAGCTCCGTCCTTCAGAGTTGGGAAATCTTCATCTTTGGGTTATGGGGATCTTTTTCACCAGGGTTGATGGGGCACTGTGCATCCTTGGGGCTGGCAGGTTTCCATACGTGGAGATGGTGGAAGCGGTGGGAAATCCATCCTTGAAGGTTCCCCCTCTCAGGGTTGGGGAATCTCTAGCCATGGAGGAGCTCCATGCTCAAGAGGACTTTCATCCTGGATTCTAGGCCAAATCAGGAGCCACTGCATCTTCCGTGTAGCTCTCACCTTAATGCAGAAGTCATGGGATTCTGGCCAGGCTCTTGCCCTTGGAGAAGAGTTGGAATGCTGTGAGCCTGCACCTGTGAATGATGCCAACTCTGCAGGCAGCTCAGCAACCATTGCCTTTGTTTATTCAAAAGCACCACAGAAAACACAGTGGGGGAATGTGTGATGTCTCAGTGGATTTCTAGGAGACACAGGCAGCAATTTCCTTGGTACCCGTGGTGTTAGGGTCCACTTTGCTGGAAAGACTGCATAAAATGGGAATGCTGGTGGTGTGGAAGGCTGTAAAGTAGTTACAAAAGCTAAAATTACTATTCATAGCTAATATGTCGCATGGCACTAATTAATTTTTAAAGAGACTCACCAGGGACCTCATTGCTAAAACGTGATGTTTTCTCCTCCGGCACCATAACTGTTAACAAAGCAGACAGACGGAAAGGAAGAGGAGCTGCAGCATCCAAGGATTTCTCTGATGGGCAAATCCTGCTGTTCGGATTGGGTTGGGGTTCATCTTGTTGCACCCCTCCAAAGTTGCTTTTTTTTTTGTTTGTTTGGATGGGTCAAATCCAGCTTTCCTGAAGTGCAGAAATGTCTCCGGAGCTCAGAGCATGCTGAGAGCAAAGGGAGGAGCTATTTTGGGCTCTGCTCTCACCTGTCTCACTTTACCCGACCGTGGCTTTCCTGAATATTTTTAGCCATGTTTTATTACCAGCCTCGCAAGCCCCAAACCAGGGGATTATTACTGTTGCACAGTTACTTACCCACATACAAGTTGTTTAATTCAAATAGTCTTTGGGAGCACTAAGAACAGACTTTCCTGGACATTTTTGTTGTCGCTGGCATCTGGGCAGGAATCAACAGCCAAATATACTTACCCAACATTTCCCAGCATGTGATATATGTAGCATTGCTCCTAAAATGGCCAAAGCCATAAACGCTTTATCTTCAATTTGTGTTTAACTATTATTTTTATCAGGCTGGACATTTCTCTCACCACCTTGAATCAACCTCTTAATGCCAACACTTCAAGTTTCATCAGGGTGTATTTCTCCATAAGAATGGGAATTCATCAAGCTTCAGCAAAACTGTTTCAAAAAAGTCACATTCAGTGCTTGCATTTGCCCCCTCCACTGTTACCTTTTCGTTTGAAAATTAGGAAATTTAGTTGCTCAGGGCAAACCTTCCCTGCTGTTCCTCAGGGTTTGGTCCAAACTGGGCCAGGGGTAACAAATTCCAGTTGCACCACTGCAATATTTTATTTCACTTTTGCTGGTAGCAGCCCGGGGTCACAGAGCGCTGCACTCACGTCCTCCCCCAGACGGAGCGATTTCTGTTTCCATATGGAAAAGGGCTGTGGCATCTGGTTTCACTCCCAGCAGCTGGCAGCTTGAAGCCTGTGTTTTGCGTGGTGTGGAGTAAAGAGAAAATAAAGTGTCGAATTGTTTGGCATTATCAAGGATTTCTGCTCCCCAGGACTTCTGCATAAAGAGATGGAAATTTCAGCTGCTGGAGCCAAGAAACACACAGAAGTATATGAATTTATTACATTTTATCTCATTCTCCTGCAAACAGCACTGGAAATGTCAAAAGATCATCTATTGTTTCATCATTTATAAAGAATTTTTGTTTTCTTGTTGTAATTTCTTTGATGCGTGGCTGTGGGGAAGGAAAAGAAACTGGAGCAGGAGATGGCAGGTTGAACGAGCAGTTTGTCTGGCCACAGAGCTCCGTGCATTTAAATTTCTCACATCCCGGTTTTTAATTTAACAAATGTAATTAAGGATGGGGTAGGTACTCGGACTATTCATTTACTCCAGATGGAAAAATTAAATTGAATGCAAATTCTATAATCAGACACGAAGTTGAGGATGTCGGACGTGATGGGGAAGTGTCAGCACATTAATGGGAGCACTTTCCCTAAACAGCACCCAAATCTAGAGCTAGGGATTATTTGAATAATTGAGGTGGCATTTGATAAGATATCTGATTGCTGATATCTCCTTAAGATGGAGCCTTAATTGTAATTCTCCATCAAGAAGAATTAATCTGCGTAACGGGGCGTGTAGGGAATGGTGCGGTGTCAGATCGCCTCGCTCGCTTTGGCCTTTTACCAGGGGCTGCCATTCCTGGTAGCAGTGCCAGAATGATTGGTGGCATCTCCTGGTCTCATCCTGGGCCTCTGGGGCTGTGAGTCCTGGCAGAGGGATTTCTCAAGGGTTGAGCCAGCGCTGCAGCATCAGTACTGAGGCCTGCTCCCATTTCCTTTCTTTGGGGCGCAATCAAACCCTTATTTCTTCGTGAAATAGAGACAGACAAGGAGAATGTTGTTGCATCTTCATCAGAGGACCTTATGGGACCGTCAGTGTCCTCTGATGGGATGCTGACACTGGGCGGCCATTGGGAGTGGATGGACGCTGAGTCCCAGCTCAGCCTTGGGGGGCAGCAGGAGGGATTCACCCGCAGCCTGGTGGCAAACATTTGGTCGTGGTCACAGGCAGCGCCTCCTGTATTTGCTCCACACTTACGCTGCACTTTGGAGAAGTAACTGTTCTGTTGAGTCCTTCTCACTGCCAGCAGTACTTGTTCCTCTTGGAACAGGGCGTAACAGGCAGTGAGATGGAGATAAACTTTGCTTCTTGAATCCCACATCTGGCAGATAAAATGAATTATTTCAAATGGTCCTTGTTTGTGCTGGAAATAATTATTATTTTTGAAGAAAAACAACAACATTTTCTTTAATGTTGACTATCCAGAATGGTAAAATAATCACTTCAGCCTTTCTCTCTCGCCTCCTACATCTAGCAGCAAATGAAGAAAGGGAAAGAGAGATGAAAGAGGGCAAAGAGATAAAGCTTGAAAGATTTATTTTCTTGAGAGTGTGCATATTTTGGAACAAAATGTAAATGAAACACACAAAAAAAACCCACCAAAAACATTACGGAGAAAGTACTCGTGAGCCCTGCTACGGATTTTGGATTGCCCAGCAGTGAAGAGTGCAGCCTGTATCTCTGCTGTCTTTAATATGAAGCCATATGCAAATTTTCCTTTTTTTCCCCTTTTTTTCTTTTCCTTCTTTTTCTTCTCCTCACCATCCCACCCCCAGCTGTTGCTACGTAGTAATATCCGTTTCTGCTGAATGGGTGCGTTCATCATCTCAGCAATGTGATTTTAGCACTCAGATGATCTCTTAGGTCAGCATTCACGCTCCACAAGCAGAAGGGCATGATTTCCCCCAAAACTTAAATCACTTGAGATAAGTTGGGCATTATCTTCAAGGTTGCAAATTGCTTGTTTGCTCCTCCAGCTGGAGCTCTTAATTCAGAACAATTAGCATGCCATTTAAAACAGAAACAAAGCATATGGAGGTGATCCTGGGAAAAGAGCATGTTTGGGTTGGAGCACCCCAGCATTGCCTGGCATTCACTGAGCCAGCTTGGCTCCAGTTTGTCTTTCTTTGCACATCCCAGCTCTTCCTTTTGTCCTTCTTTCCTCTCTCCATCTCTCTCCCCCTCCCTCTCTTCCTCCCTTCACTGCTTTCTTTCCTTACTTTCCTTACCTCCTTGCCTCCATCATTTTTGCTCTTATGGTTCATACTGGAATTGCACAAGAATGTTATTGAGAGAACCAAGAATTTATTTTTCATGTGAAATAAAAACAATGTTTTTCTTCAAGTCTTTGTAGGAATCAGCATTGCCTGACACACATTGTGTCACAAGAGCGTTTTTTTTCACCCCACAAATGATCTGCACATCTTCCCAATGTACTTTTCTACCACTGGGGTTTGTTGGGAGCCCTCAAACCTGCAGACCCAGGCTGTGAAGCCGAGCAGGTCATTTTAAAGAGCTTTTCTGCAACCCCTTTCCCTTTACTCTCAGTCAGAGGATGGATGGAGGCAGCATCGGCAAATCTGAATAACTAATCAGAGTCCTCATTAACCCCCCGCAGAGATGCTCAAACATTCACTTTGCTGTTTGTGAAGCAGAAAAAAAAAAAAAAAAAAGAGGGGAAAGAAAAAGAAATCCGACACAAAACGACCCACCCTGCATTAAAATTGATGCGTTATTAATCCCACTGTTCAGACCTCATGGGCACCAAATTTTCCTCCATCTCGCCCAAGGCTGAACAGTGTGGGGCCGCTCCTGCGGGGCACTTTGACTTTCCATTATTTATTGGTGCAGTGTGGTGAGGCCGCTTTGTTCCCCGTGCCCAGATGTGCACACATGTGCCTGGCGGGGAGATTCCCATATTTCTTTACATTTCCCCCCACTTCCAAGGATGCAGATCACCTACAGGGGCAGTGCTCTGCTCGTGGATTCATCGGCGGTTGGTGCACGGCGTTGCTTTTTCAGAAATATGGAAGTAGTGCGTGCATATTGACACTTTCCAGATCTTTTTGCTGACGATGGCATCATCAGGGTTAGCTTGTGACTCTGGGAAGGTGGGCGGATGAACGGCTGAGAACGCCGGGTTGCTCTCTGTGCCTTCAGGTGCTCCCACCCTCTGGGCCGCGTTTTGTTCTGAAATTGCCCGATGGGGAAAAAACAAAACACAATCAAATGAGTTTTTGCAGTGCTCCTTATTTCAGCTTGCAGTGGATGTTGGAGCTGCTTTAGTGCTTGGAGAGGAGTCATCGCCTCTTAATTATGACTGGTGCTCTTCAAAGAGCACAACTGAAATTTGAGCCTTGGTTTTGCTCATTTATAATACTTTTCATGCTGATAGGGTTTCTCCAATTTTCACCGCAGGTACAGAGTTTGGGGATGGCACAGCTTGGAGTGAGATATGAAAAAATTCAGCAAAGCCAGCAGCGTTATCAGGGATGTCAGTGTTTGTTGTTCCTGCTCAGGTCAGAGGAGCTGGCACGGAGTTGTTAAAAACTAAGCCACAGTTAAACAGCACTGAGCTGCTGATGTAGGAAACGCTACGGTTTGGTCACACTGGAATCAAGTCAGCATGCCAGGAAACATCATTTTTTGCAACAATCCTTAATGATTATTTTTTGCTAAATATTAATCAGCGTTTCCTTATATTTAATTAAATCCTTATTAAAGGGATGCTCTAAGGAAGCAGCCTTTTGCATTCTGAGGACAGGCTGATGTCCTGGGATGCTGGTACCTTACCTGGGTTTCCATCTTCACTAATGGACATGATGCAAGTTGGGTAAATGGGGATTTAGGGTGTGTTGGTTGGGGGATTGCTGTAGATGCAGTCTGTGCCAGGACTGCAAATCGTTGCCATCAGTGTGTCTTGTTTGTGACCCTCCAGCATCTGCTCCATGCACTGAGTGCTGTATCTGCCATGGAGCAGCTTGGAGGCAACATCTCCATTCCCTCTCGCATCTTCAGGACTTCAAAGGCCTCTGATAAACTTCAAAGGATGCCTTTTGAAGTTGCTGAAAGTGTGTGCTGGCTAATGAAGATCTACCTCCCTTTGCAAGAGTGTTTGGGGAAGCGTTGCTGGTGGGACTGGCTATTTGTGCTCCTTGTGACAGTGACAAGAGCTGCATCTTTTGTGCAGAAGCCATGCAAGCTGTATTTTTGCCCTGTCAAAACAGGTGCGTGCAGTATCCAAGACCGCAGCCCTGATCAGCTCTGAAGGTGGAAATCAGCATTGCTCAGGAGCTATTTTAGCCCTCGCAAAGCTCTATTTATCTGCTCCTTTTCTTCCAGGTCTTATACTTTATTCACACGAGCAAAGCCAGATGACAAAAGTCTCTCCCATGGGAGGAAAGAAGACTTTACAGGGACGACAAATTGCTGCAAAAATATGAGCTTGTGGAAACACTGTCAGGACAAATCCAAAGCAGGTCACATCCCAGCTCCTTGACTAGCATTCGGTGTCAGCCTGTGCTTGCTCTGCCAAAGCACGAGCCCATAGGTTTTTATTCCTGATTATAAATATCCTTAATGATGTTTGCAATTGAAGAGTTTTGGACTCGAGACCCATCTGAGTGTTCAGCATAACCCAGGTTGAGTCTCTCAACCTCTCGGCACGACCTGCACTTGGTCAGGAAGCCGAGAGCCTTCTTGCTTCTTCACCAAGTCTTCCATTTTTTGAGATTCGGAGTCCAGTTTTTGTATGGGCAGAGAAGATTTTGTGCCAAGAGCACATGCATAAATATGTGCTCACAACTGTAGTGCTGGAAACTCAGATGGCATTTTGCATGGAGAAGTCATGGGAGTGATACTGAAACAAACACTTAAGTGCTGGGGCTGTGGTGCATAGCATGGCAGATATTTTGGGCGGATGTTGGGGATCTCAGAAGCTCTCCTCTAGCTGATGCATATCCGGGTGCATTTATCCCATGTGCATTCAAGGTCTGAGCAGCTGTAGACCAAGGTATAAATATATCCTAGACACATGTGAGTGATCTGAGGAGGTCTGTACCGTATGATACATACTGTGGGAGGCAGATGCAGATTGAAGATCTGAGGAGCTTTCTGGAAGGGATGTTTATCAAGGGACTTACATGTTTATTGGAGTTTTGAGGAGCTCTGTAGAGGTGTTATATATAGCATGGTAGATATGTCAGGCATGCACGGGAGATCTGGGGAGCTCTCTAGAGGTGATGTATGTCGTGGTAGGTACATACATCAGATGTATATTTTAGATTTGAGGAGCTCCAGACTGGTGATATATATAAGAGATGTATGTATCAGACAAATACGAGAGATCTGAGCAGCTCTCAGGAGGTGATTTATATCATTGTAGATATTGCAGGTTATATTGGAGATCTTAGGTGATGTTTATCACCTTGTATCTAGAGGTGATGTAAATTGAGGGACATTTATCAGGCGTATATTGGAGATCTGAGGAGCATGCTAGAGGTGATGTACGTATCAGAGATCTGGGGAGCTTTGTCTCTTTGCCTTGAAATCATCCACTTGCTTCCAGTGTCTCTTGGAGGCCTTGATGTCATCCAGTTTTCCAGGAATTACATTTTCTACGTTCTCCTTTTCTCTTAGAGAAAAAAACAACACAAAATGCACCCATGGCCATGCAAGTCACTGCTGGGTCTCGCTTTTTGTTTGTTTATTTTATTATCCGCGATGCAGAAGGTTTCAGATAACAGCTATCTTTATCCTGGACTCGCCTGGCTCGCTGACTTCTGTCTTGTCAAGGAGTAGCACCCATTTGCCAACCTTGGTCACAAGAAATCTCAGGTTTTAAGTCATCCTTGCAAGCTTCCTTCCGTGTGGATTTTTTTTTTTTTTTTTTGACACAGGAACCGCTGCAGAGAGGGAGATTTGTGAAGGCATTTAGTGAGATAATTTAAGCTGAACTGAGAAATACGGTGATTTGCAGACGCACCTAAGTGGGTTAGGCAGCTAAATCCCATTTAGGCAGGGAAATTTTGCCACTTGATCTGCTTAGAAGAGCCTAGAAATCCCAATCTCAGCTTTCTTAAAGACCAGATCCTTGGGAGACGCAGCACCATCTCTAACACTTATACGGACTTTTGCTTATTAGATAACCGCCTGATCCACTCCCCTGTTTTTGAATTAATGGCTCTTTCCTGGTTCATGCAGTCTGAGCTGGAGTGTAGAGGCACGTTTACACTCAAGCAAAGATTGTAATTAACTATGGGAATGGTGACAGCCAGTGCAAAACAGGGACATGGCCAACAGCAGCAGCAGCTTCATGTTTTTTTCCCTGTTTTCTCCTTTTCAGACCCAAACTGTACCAATAACCCACTCTGAGATCCTGTGCTGGGGAGCTGTCATTCCTGAGGAGCAGAAGGGGACGGGACAAGATACAACTGTGGCTTTCCGCCTGTGGATATACTGGCATCGAGCGCATCTTCATATTCCAGGCACATCTCGGTTCGACCTCTAAAGCTCTGATACATTTTTCCCATTCCTTGGAGATGCTGGTCACGTCCCTGGGGGTCTGACTTATCAGCCACTAGTCCACCTTTCATCCCCAAGGGGCACTTCTCACCCGACTTCCTTGATTCCTCCTATTTTTTGCCCTATCCTGTAATAAGAAGTTCTCTAAGAGCAGACTTGCCCTTGCAGGGTGGCCTGCAGTGGCTTCATTGATGGTGCCAGAGGACCTAGCACAAAAAGCTTCATCCTCTATGTAATATTTCATCTTCCATTTCATTGTTTTCTTTCTATATGCAATATTTCACCATTTTCTTTCCCAGACTGTGACCCATACTCAGAAGTTTTGCTTTTGTGGCTGTGGAACATTTCGTGCAGTGGCTCCTCAAGCACCCACAGACGGTAAGGCAGCCTCGTTTTGTACTAATTGGGCAGTGATGTATGAATTGAGAGGGATATGGTGAGTTGTGACCTCGGCAGGGCTTTGTCTGAGGGATTTCTGCTCTTTCCTGGTACCTTGCACTTGTATTGCCCCTTTGCTAAATTCGGTGAGCATTAGAGAGGAATTGCTGACTTTCCTATTTTTATTGTTATTTTCCTTAGAAATCAGGCTGTGCAGGGGATCTTGCTTTAAAGCTCAAGCGTTGAGAGCACGTTGTTAAGAGCTGTAAGCCACGACTAGACTAGAGGAAAACATAGATTTTGTCATAAAAATACCCCAAATATGGGCTGTTATCACTGCGAAATATTGGCAGCTCAGTAGGATATGGAGAAATGGTCACCAGTTAAAAATAACTTAAATGCAGAACTTAAAATAAGATGTGCATGAAACCAAGGATCTCGCAGTTCTTCAGTCAACCCCAATCGCTAAAATTAGGGCCTGACAGAGTGACAAATGTGTTTCCTCTGTGCCAACACTGGAGGCACCCAGAGGGTGACAAAATAAATCCACATTGGCTGCAACTTTCCTCCTAAAGAAGCAAAGAAAAATCTTTGGCTGTTGAAGAAAATATTAACTTGAAAACTGAGATGCCTTCAGTGTGGGCAGCTGTCCTGGAAAGGAGCCTGATCTCCTCCTAAATCAGCGGAGATGAGGGCTGGAGCATCTCAGGGTAAAACCCAAAAGCTGTTCAGTTCTTTCTGCTCTTTCAGCCCAAAGTGAAGCTTGACTTGGAGGCTGCATGGCAAAGCACAGTGCAAAACCTTTTGCATCTTTTCTTTGAGTTTTGCCTGCTCTGAAAGCCCTTTTAATAAACGGCAGTCAATAATGACAGGATTATTTTCTCCAGACTGCCCTTTCAGCCTCAATCCTCACTAGTGACCTTCCATCAGCCAAATAAAACAGGATTAAGTATGTGGCGAAGTGGCTGAATTTCTCATTATTCCAGATCTCAGGTTTGGCCCCGTTTCTACTAAAGGTGTGGATTGGATTGACCTCGGAATCTCTTCTTAGGTTAAACATAAAACTATCAGAGGGTGTCCAGAGGAGAGCTACAAGATGGAGAAGGCCCTGGAGAGCCATCTATCACCAGGAATTTTGCATTAGAATAAAAAACCCAGACCCATTTCCCTGGTGGTGATAAAGACCAGAAGACCAGAGAGCTGCAAGAGGGGGATGTGAAGCAGAAGTGCAGCAAGTTGGGAGCTCTGATTTATCTGCCATATGGGAAAGAGGAAAGCAGCCAGCTCCAAAGGGATTCCTTTCACTCTCCCAAAGGGAAAATTTGCAAGCGTGTTAGCAGGAGTTAGTAAGAAATGAGGAAGATTTAAGCGAGGAAAGGGTTTTATGGGTGTTCCATGGCATTGCTTTGCTTCTGGTGATTCCCATGGGCAGGGAAATCTTTGCCTTGGTTCCTGCGCGTATCTTTCCATCCACATTTCTGCAATTGGGGTAGGTCTGCTGCTTTAATCCAGTCTCTGCCACATGACCAAAAATTGTTCCTGCTGGTGTTGCCATCACTCACACGTGTGCTGGGGGATTTGATGAAGCTGATGCAAATAGGCGACGTGTGTTACCCAGTCCTGTGTAGTTTGTGGCCGGATCTTTGCTGGGATCTTTGGAGCACTGAGGTTGTGGGTGGCTTCTGTCCACCGGTGCCAATCTGATCCTCTGACTGAAAAACTGGTGATGGGCTGTGGGATGGAATAACAAAGCTGATGTTGTATATGTTGTATAAAGCAATCCATTTTTGCTGAGGAAGATTTCCTCTGTCCTCCAAGAAGTTCTGTGTCAAAGTCTGAACCTGGTTGGGACTTTGGGGTGAAACTTTCCTATTTCAGGACTGGAATGTGATTGAAATTTGGAGTTTGGGTGTTGGAAATATGATTGCACAGCAATTCCTATGTCATGGGATTAGCAAGTTGCAATTGAAATTGAAGTGTGCAAGGCAACTTTTGAAAGCATCAGGATAGATTTTGATCATAAATTATTCACAGTTAATTGCTTGCAGTGAAGAACTGCTAGAAAATTAATCCTCTCCCGATTTTTGCTAATGCTCTCAAAGCAATCAGAACCTTTTCCTGGACAGTTTGTGTCCGACAAGGGGAATTTTGTACATTTTTAGGCTCCTCCGCTATGTTTCACTTCAAAGGTTTTCCATTTGCCCTCCAAAAAAAAAAAAAAATATCACAATTTGCTCTTTTGGGAACTTTTGCTGGGCCGGGGGCTGCATTGCCCAAAATTCAAGTATTTTCATGTTGCTTTGAAGAAACCTCTTTGATGTTTCCCTGTGCCAGTTTTTTTGGAAGGTGCTTTAAGGATCTCCCTCTTTAAAAGTAACACTAAAACGTGCGCAGGTATCTCAGCTCTCCACTTACAAAAAGAACAAAGTTGTTTAATGCTGCCGTTCAAGGTACATTAACCTTGTCTACTAAAGCTCTGACTGGCTCTTGCAGGTTTTATTCTTGTGTTTATGTTGCAGAGATATCCCTGGAGCATTTTAGTCGGCAGCGGGGATGGGTATCTTCGGAGAGAAGAGAAATATTTAGCGGTAATTGTTGTTCTCATCAGAAATGCACCACAGCAGCTCCCCCTCCCACACCTACTCCTTCCCGTGCAGCTGGGGGGTTGCAAATATCTTAACGCTGTTTCCCTTCCACAACGGGGAGATTCCCCATCCCGTGGGGAACTGAGCTGTTTTTGGGACGTGCCATGCGGCGCAGCGTCTCCCTTTCCCCTTCTGCTGCCTTTGTGTTGGTCAAAAGCCTTTTCAGGAGAAGAGGAGTTTGCTCCGGCCCTGGATTTTATTCTGCAGAAATACCAAATCCCAAACTGCGTTACACAGCGGCAGCAGCAGAAGCCCAGCCTTGATTCATCTTTTTTTTACTGGGAAATAACTCAGTGATGAGACACCAGGAAGTTGTCAAAGCTCAGTACGTAGGGAAGCTGCGCCTGGGCTGTTAGCGGTGCAGAAATCCTCCTGGAATTGAGCAGAGGAAATTTGGCTACCAAACGTTGTGAAAAAAATAGAAACATTTGTTATCCCCGTGATGTTTCTAGCATCTATCCACATTCAAGGCAGCATGCAAGCCCATGTGGTAGAAAGAGAAGAATCATGAGAACCAATTGAGAATGGGTAATACCCTGAAAAACAGGATTCTTCCCCATTTTTGACCACTGATGAATTGACATCATCAGACGTGATGTTAGAGGGTTGCTTTCGTAGCTTGTGAAAACCTAATGCTCACCTGCAGCTGGAAACTTTTGCTCTCAGGAAAATGGGCAAATTTCAGTAAAAACAGACGGTCGGCAACAGGGATACGGCAGAAATGCTGCATGTGGGACCAAGGGATTCGCTCCTGAGTCACTTCACAGGCAAGCAGAGAGATGTTGTCACCCGCAGAGAGTGAACCTGTCCTGGCTGGCGTTTCACAGCAGGATATATTGTCCTCTGGAGGTGCATCTCCCTTCTTGTCAGCCATATTTCTTCATTTTAACTTATGTATATGTGAATAATGAATGCATATATCATAAACATCAGCGTGCAGAAGCCCTCTGTGGAGACAGCAGCACTGAGCTCTGGCAGCCTGCTGTGAGCAGAGCATGACCAACGCTGTCCTCGTGAGCCGTCTGAGAAAACACCCTTTGGAAGGGTGAAATCCCCTCCTGTGGTGGAACCACACTCCCAACCGTCTCAAATAATTTTGCAACGTCAGGAGGAAAATGGGAAATGCATGAAAACCTGTCTGCATGGTTTCCACGTGGAACTCTCAGTTATCCACCACACGCTGCAGGGAGAAGCTGTTGAATTAGCTGGAAAAAATGATCCCCGTTTTCCATTGATTTGGAAGCAACAGCTGCATTTTGCAAAGCCAACATTAACGTTATCTGAAAAAATTGGTAACGTGGAGTCCAAGGCGACGATTTTTTCACATTCAGGGCTTCTTCTAATGCATTTTCACAGCAGTTTTGCTAATCGGGCGGATCAGAGATTATTTCCTCTTCTCCTCCAGGATGGCGATGACTGCCAGTGATACTTGGATTTTTTTAACATTTTGAAGCATTGGTGACCACCCTGAAAAGATGACTTCTCAACTCGTTCTAATTACGTTAATTTGAAAGGAGAGATAAGAGATGGCTGGCAAAAAAGCAGCCTATAAATCTTTCTGGGCTGCAACTCTTTTAGGTCGGCACGAGCTCTGTGGGAAATACGTTTCCAACTTAATGGCAATGTTACAGTGAAATGAAATAATTTTTATTTCATAAGGAAATTTAGGATACTTTGATCTCAGATTGCTGCCAAAACCCCTTCCGGAAATGAAAAGAGCATTTATCAGTTTTATTGCTCAAAAATTCTCATTTGTGTGTGATGCCTCGGGAGCAGGCTGACTCCTCCTGCCCTCGTCGGCTCCCAGCCCCGAAAATTCACCATTTGCCCAAGGTGGGATCACTGATCTGAGATGCTCTGCAGGGGCTATTGCTCTGCACCCCTTCTCTTTCTCCTCTCCTCTTCTGGATGCCTATAGCCAAGGGCACACCAGTTTAAAAACATTTAAGGGGGAACATAATGACCAAACAGTAAGAATTAGTACCTAAAACAGCAGCGATTGGACTTTGGCTGCTCCGGGGAGAGGCGCAGCGCTGACATAAATCCGCGGGGCTGCAGGGCAGCGCTGACAGCTCCGCACCGCACGGGGCCCCGCGGCTGCTGCGGCCCCACATAAACACAGCGCTGTCGGCGACGGCTGCCTCTCATTCTTATCCCTTTTTATATTTGGCCGTAAGTCGCGTTCTCCACACAAATCAACACCTGTGAAGCCTCAAAGCGCTGCTCGATGTGGCGAGCAGGTTGGGGGATACTCGGCAATTAATTCGGGCTCTGGACTGCCACCTTCTGGGAATACATTCGGATACAAAGCCTGCGCCCTGCGGTGCAGCGCTGCTTGCTAACGGTAGGCTTGCTGCAGGCACGGACAGCAGCTGCGGGTTTTGCCCCAAAATAGCCTCTGAGGGGCCTTTTTCCCGTTTTTTTTTCTGGGCTGTCGGGATGCCGAGCTCTTTGCTTTTTCCGGCTGCAGCTGTTTCTGGTGAGGTTTCCCCTGTGGGCTTCGGTGTCACCCCTCGAGGATGGGGCTGCCTGTGTGCCTGCAGGGCAGGATTTAACATCTGACCCCAAAGATTTTAAGCTGCCGGTTCACTCAGGAGCAGATAATTTTATTAGAGTAAAAAAAGATAAAAGCGTCATTTCAGGAGTTGGACTCCATGAACCTCGTGGGTCCTTTCCAGCTCAGGAGATTCTGTGGTTTTACGATTTTAATCCCATAAATGCTGTCTTCAGGAGGTCTGCGTCACGCGCTGACCCCACTCTACATTCTCAATGCCCTCCATTTTGGATGTGCTCTCTTAAGCTATTCAAGGGACATGCAAAGCATGTGAAAAGTAATCCTGTATTATTATATCTGTAAACAAATATTTTTCATATTTATTCACTCAAAACAATAACGGCGATTGATGCTGATCCCATGCACAATGCTCAGCTTTCTGCATCAGCACAGTGCCTTCGTGCCTGTGGTGCCTGGTGGGCTCTGCAAGGCCCAAAGTCTCACGGAGGAGGGCAGAATATTGCAAATCTTCCCCCAGACAACTGCAGGGAATGATCTGAAGACCCCGAGCCCACCTCAGCATCCCTGTTCCTCTGCCATGGATGAGGACATTTCCTCCCACAGATCACAGGAGGAAGCAGAGCCCTGCGTGCACCAGGGTTCCTATGGGGAAAAGCGTAGCAAGCTCCACCCAAGGCAGCCCATGGCCCCAGCAGCGCTGCTCTCACCTGTGGCCTTCGTCACCTTTCCCTGAATGCATTTCCCATCCAAAATGACAAATCTCAGATAACTGTCACATTAGGGGTCAACAAATCATTTTGGGTTTCCCACAGGGAGAGAGCTCTGTGCTCGTGTGAGGGGTGTCACCTCTCCTTTCCGTTCCTTGTCTCCTTTTTATTGTTATTTTTCCCTCCTGGGGAAGAAAAGCCCCATTTCGGGGTGTTTTTCCCCCAAATCCAGCAGCCGTTCCCTGCCCGCAGGTTCTCAATGTGACTCCTGCCCAGGATGCACCATGTCTCCCCGGCACCGGCTCTGACGATGATGGCCACCCAGACGGTGCCCCCTCCTCCCTACCAAGACAGCCCACAGGTGAGTGTCCCCCATCCCCCCAAAATCCTCTCCCACTGCAGCGTGGGTTCTGCAGTGAGGTGGCTTTGGAGGCAATTTGAAAGGCGTTTTGATTGATTTTATGGCATTTTTGGCAAGCTGTCGCAGGGAAAAAGAGACTTCATCTACAGTGTTGCTCCAAGGAGTCGAATAACCTCCTTTCCAAGTGTCATTACAGAGTTAGTTATTGTAAGAAAAGGAATTTGGTCCAAGAGAAACTCAGCCAGTGCACCCCAATGTGCTGGATGTGGGGATTTGGGCTCTGGCAAGGTTGGGTTTTGGGGTTGGCCCTCCTCTTTGCAGCCTATTCCAAGCTTTTGGGGGGCAAATCTGTATTTCTGGTTTGGTCTGCTGAGACTGAATGTGGATCATCCAGATGTAGCACTGAACTGGCACCGTGTTTAAGGCAGCTTATATGGAAAAATGTGAATTTTCCCCCCATTTTGTGTTTTCTTCAAAGCTCAGCTCTGCTGCCTTTCTCCACCATTTGCATCCCTGTGTGGCTGCAAAAGCACAAAATACTCCCCAGGAAAAAAAAATAGAGACCATTTCCTGCAAGGAAAATAAATACATTGCTGCCTAGCCGTGACTTCTGCACTCCCCTGAAGCCACCCGGGCCTCCTTTCAGCTCGTCTCCTTCGGTGGGAAAAGGTCACTTTTGCAAATGATGCCTCGGTGGGGCTTTTATGGCTCCTCCAACTTCTGTGTCATCATTTGCTCGCTCCGCTGCTCCGCTCAGGGCTTTTTTTTTCCCCTCACTTTTTCCTTTTTTTCTTAGTGCCTCCCTGTCGAAACGCCGCGCCTTTCTCACTTACGCAGCAGGGAGCTGGGACGCCGATTTAGTCCTAATGGGCAATTTAAGGGACTTTTAAAATAGCCCAGCTTTTCCATGGCATCCTACAGAGACATACCCTATACCTTTCCCTGTCCCTTCTGTGCCCTCATTTTCATTTAGAACATTGCATTTGGGGATCTCTGGGGCTGTTGCCACCCAAACCCTTTCTTTTTCATCCTTTCGAAGGGGATGCTTGTGTGTTTTCCCTTCATTTTAGGAGGAATGCTGCAGCAAAAAGCACTTTGTTTTGTGTTTGTTATTTTTTTTTTTCTGAATGCTGTGGCTGCTGTGAGCTTTTCACCTGAAAATGGTAGGATTTGGTATTTCTAGCTTTTAGAAAAGCAAATTGCATGTTTATTCCTCTCCCCAAAGATACAGCAGATATGGGGAGGTCTGTGTTAAATAAGAAAACAGGTTGAACCATCAATTACAAGAGTTACAACTGACATTGCAAAGCTCCCCATTATCAAAGGGACCATCCTAGGGAGAAAAATGGTAAAAAAGGGGTTTGGGGGAGCTTTGCATTAATATCGTTGCTGCAGAGGCCACGCAAGCAATCAACCTCACTGTCGGAAATGTGCAAAAATGAAGCAGAAGTGGTGGGAACAGCTGCCTTACGAGGGAAAAAACGCTGTAATAATCTCCTGGTTCTGCTACCAGCACGTAACGGTGTAATTGAGACCAAGCGTGATCGCTGAGCAACTCTACCTGTTGGAAATTAGGACTCTGCATAGAAATCCATGTGTTTTCCATAATAAATTAAAAGAAAGAAAAAAGCAGAAAGTCATCTGCCATTTCACTGTCAAAGTTGGGCAAATATATTTAGCAGAGTAGAGGTTATTTTAAAAATACAATCTCATTTTCAGCACAGGACCTGATGAAAATAAGCCTGCCCTCAGAAGCCATTTTTAAAATGGTGTTGCATTTGTCACGGACAAATCCAGAAAATCTGCAGCTGTTGCAGGTTAAAAATCGAGCAGAGATGTCAATTTTTCTGTAGGATCAGTGAGTCCCTCTCCTGGGGTCCTCAGCATAGTTCTGGGCTTGGAACCTGCATAAATGGCACATGGATTTCATGCAAAGGCGCTGAGAAATGTCCCTGTGAATAGGATCGTATGCAGCAGGCTGCCCTGCCTCGAGCACCTTCGCTGGGGTTGCTGGCTGGAGCTGACCTATTTGGCTGCAGTTCTTGTAAATGTGGAGCAAAAGGGATTATTGCAGGTGCCAGGCGTGCTGCCACTGGCTCTGGCAAAGCATTTTCGTCCTAAAGAACCAAAAAGAGGATTATAACACCAACAGGAGTACAACCGGGAGGTGATGCAGTACCACAAAAATCTCTTCAGCTCTCTGCACAGAATTCAGCCCTGCTGTTACCCAGCAGTTACCATTGCACGAATGCATGGCAATTTTATGCTTTTTTCCCTCTCTTGTGCACATACTGTTGGCTGTTTTCCTCCCTGCCCCGCACCCCGGTCTGTCTGCAAACGCTTTGCTTTGGAGCAGCCTCTCCTATTTTTTTCTGACTTGGCACCACCGTGCTGTTCATCAGAGGTTGCATGAGGTGTGGGATTATTTTCTTTAGTCCAAGGTGAGGTAATGGCTTCGAAACAGCCGCAGAGGAGGCTTTTCTGTGAGTAATAGCCCAATTAGTTGCAGACTCAGCTGCACGCAGCCAACTTGGCAGGATTTGGGGGCTCCGTCTGCCGACGAGGACACAGAATGGTCTGCAGTGTCCCGGTAAATGAGTGCTCAAGTGAAGAAAGGGGAAAAGGGGAAAACAAAATCCATTTACCCCCCAAAATTTAAAGTAATTCTCAGCGGAGCTGGCAGGGAGAGGAACAGGGAAAATGAGAAAGGAAGTGGAGGTATTTAACGGCGTGGCTGGAATGCCGTACACAGTCAGTGCTTTCTATTTGGGTTTGTACAAAAACTGGAAAAAAGCAGGGAGAAACCCCAACTGATGGGTGAAGTCCCACAAACCCATTTATTTGGCCCTCTGGGAGTGAAAAGGGAGAAAAATGAAGTAACCCAGCCAGCTTCCGCGCTGGGAGTGTTAGAAATTAAACGGTGCCAGGTGAATTTCCAGGAGCCAAACTTTGGAGTTATGAACAATAACCGAGATTAAAAAGTGCCGTGGCAGCAGGGAAAGGTCAGGCAGGAGATATTAAAGTCAAACATTTCAAAAGCAGCGGGCGCTTTGGCACAGGTCCGTGCAGCTTTTAATCGAGGTGAGAAATCTGTTTCTCCGTGCCGAGAGTCTGAGTGCAGAGGTGAGTTGTGCTGGACAAAACTGTAGGCATCTGCACGTATACACGCCTCTTTATGTACACAGAGAAAGTATTTAGCCAGAGACAGAGGCTTCTTTTTGCTACGCAGCTTGGGGGAGGATGGAAGATTTATGGAGGAAAACAGACAAATGCTAATTTGTACAGAATTCCAGAGCAAGAACAGGTGAAACATCGACTCAGGGAGTTCATTTTGCACTGAGATTTTGAGTTGCAAACCACACGAGTTGGGGTGCTGATTGATTTGGCCCCAGAGAGATTATGCTTCTCCCCCAGCTGTTATTCTTTTAACTAAATCTTGTCATTTATGTCAGATCTGACTACAGCCTGGCAGTGAATCACAGAAACACGGAACTGTAGGGGCTGGAAATAATGCAGATTTCCCTAATGCAATCATTAATTTTAATGTTAATCATTAATTTTAATTTTAGTTAATATGGAAATCACCCCAAAACATTCGAGCGAGGACACATACCCTATGCACGGAGATTTTGGGATGCTTTGGGGTGATGCTGGGAGGACATGCAGCAATTTGCACACGTGCTGGCAGAGCTTGGTCTTGCTTTTTAGATGCATGTTTCCCTAAATTAATGTCACGTTTTTGAAAAGCAAGGCATTCGCTAACACAGTCGTTTACTGCGTTCATCTCATGTATATTTTGCTGGCGGATTTCGCGCCCCTTCACAGCAGCCATTTGGGCAGTGTTGGCCTTTGGGACACGCGCACAAAAAGTTGCTTTTCTGGCTGTCTGCTCTAAGTGCTTCAGATGACTCATCTCTGGGCTCAGCACACAGAGGGCTGGCAGAAGCTGGTGTGATTCTGGGAGAAGGCAGAAAGGCTGTGTGTCTGACAGCCCTACCTGCTCTCTTTGAACATTGAGAGCAGGAGACGAGCAGCGCAGATTTTATCAGGGACTGCGGAGCACTTAGCATAGAGCACCTGCAATTCCCCCTCACATTACCGCTTTTTCTCTCCTGTTTCCCCTTCCCCTCAGATGACGGCCACAGCCCAGCAGCCCAGCAAGGCTCAGCCCGTGCACCTCTCCACCGCGCCGGCTCCCACCGCAGCCGTGCCCCCCGCAGCCGGCGACCCGCAGGCGCAGCTGGAGGCCGACAAGCGAGCTGTCTACAGGTGATGCCAGCTAACGGCCGTGGGCAGTAGTTAATCCTTTGGCAGTTTGTTCCTGCATTCATTTTTCTTGTGCGTTGGGAGTGCATTGATTCGGTAATGCACTGATTAATGCATTGATGAATGCAGCAATGCACCGATAGTTAATCACTATGCATTGTTAACCCACTAACATTCAGATGCATTCATTAATGCCTGGGAATGGGTGGGTTCGCATTTAGCTCCTTTTTAGCAATAATAATGCAGGGTGACGGAGCTCCTTGGCCAACCCAGCACCATGGCCAGCAGCACCACACCCCTCCAGAAACACCACAAAATCCAAATTCATCTTTTTTCTTTTTGTAAAACTGTCATTTGAGGCAGAAAATGCGCTCAGGAGGAGCAAAAACAGCCATGAACCCGGAACGTGCAGTTTGTGCATCCATGTGGTACGCAAGCGGCAGTGGCTGGACCCCTCCTGCCCCCTTATTTTTAGCTGTGGGTACAATAATACATCATATTATAATGTATAAAGTGTTGTAATAAGTAATATAATGATTATGCAAATAATGTAATTATATAAGTGATATGTAATTAATGATAATACCATAATGTATGCAGTATGATATAGCAGTGATGTTGGGGGTTGGAACTGGATGATCTTTGAGATCCTTTTCAATCCAAGCCATTCTATGATTCTGATCTATGATACTGTCATATAATTAGGATTAAGGCTTAATATTAAGGAATAACCCCAGCTAACAGCCACGGCTGTGGTTTGGAGATGCCATGCATTTATAAAAATGCATAGAAGTAATTTTTTTGTGGCATATTGGCCTATTGAGTTCCAGTCCCATGTGAAATCTGAATATGCATCATTTCATGTAGGATAAATATACGTCATTTGATATCAAATGTACTTTCAGCAGCTGGCTGCGTGCCACCCCGTGCTGCATCCTCCACTGTCAGCAATGGATTTTTGTTAATTTTCAAAGGCAGAAGGCATTGGCTCTGTGCATTGGTTGATCAACCTGAAGGGAAATTGCCAGAAAAATGCAACAAGAAAGATAGAAGGCGATGGGCAAATGACCACAAAGTCACCACTGGATCTTATGCTCTAGAGGGAGTTCTATCGTCCATTAAAAAATAGGAAAAAAAAAAGGAAAGGAATCTACTTGCTCTTTGCTATACGACCGAGCATCATTCTGGGGAATAGCCCAGCAGCATCACTTCAGATTTTGGGCTGTCATGCACTCAGAACCACTCCTGCGCTCTCTGGGCTCTGGATTTCCTAGTGGGAAAAGTCTGTGTCTCTTTGCCAACCTGCTTTTGGAGAAAAAAAATGCATTTTGGGGCTGGAAAGAGAGCAGCAGCGAGCGTCGTGCCGCGCTGCCCTCCCTGTGCCCGCACTGCCAGCCTGCAGCAGCACCCTGCTGAATGTGCGAAATGAGGCCATTAGAGGGATTCATTTCTCTTTATTAGCCCGTGTCAAATCCTTTTTATTAGCGGCTGCCAACGACCTCTCCTGCAGGAAAATGTCAGGTTCAGCCCTTTATTTGTTCGGTGCCATCGCTGCACGAGCGGCTTCTCCTGCTTATTTGGAGTGGTGGCAAATGGGGTGGAAAGGCTGACCTGTGCACGCTCCAGATTCAGAGGATTGCCCCAAAAACACAGATTTTTGCAAAAGCAGATGTTGCCAAAGCAAATTTTTCCATCCCAAAACTCTTCTTGGTGCTGTGGTGGTGATTCTCGGCCTTTGTGACACCTGTGATGGGGGAAATCCTCCTGGACCTCGTGCAACCTGGATGCCCATCCCATATTTCACATCGAGGGCGGCATCCAGATCCCCTGTGCCACAACCCTGTGGTGCCTGTCCCATTCTCCTGTGTTTAGCAGCCATCGAAAAGCTGAAAGTGGAGAAATCTGTGTAATTTTTGCATGCAAAAGGAACCAACAAACAGTTGCAACAATTCAGCACCCAGCTCATGGCAGAAACCCTAATTTCACTGCTCCTGAACACCATGCTTGAAAAGGGCTTTGGTGATTTTCCTTAGCTTAGGGGTTTTTCATGTCCACCTTTAGTTTTATTTAATTATGATTTTTTTGTTGTTGTTCGAAATATTTATATATATATAATACATTTTTATATTTTATTATCGTATCATTTATTTTGGTTTACTTTCCTTCCAAATAAAAGCTACCCACACTGCCTCCCCATCCCACAGGCAATTCCTGAAGGTCAGTTATGAGCACAGCGAAGCGCAGTGAAGTCAGTGGTGGCTTTAATCCCTGTTGGCACCAACACCCCTTCAAAGCAAAGAGGCTACAAAATGCATCTCCCCCCTATAACAACCTCAACCCCTGGGGTAATTTTGTTCCTTCGTACCAGGTTGGTTCGTGCCTTTTCTTCCTAGCTGGTTTTCGAAATGGCATCTGCTGCGAGCCGTGGGTTCATAAGGCCAGTAATTCATGCTGCTGCTTGGAATTTGCCGTTCATATCCCTCGGCTGAGCCCCGGCAGGGCGGCTGAAATTATGGAATGATTCCCCCAGCCCCCGCAGACTGCTCCAGCCCTGGCAAATCTTGCATTAAACTGGGATCAGGCCAGATTAGACCATAATATGCTGCAGTATTAGTGGCTGCAAATGAAGACTTATCCCAGGGGTTTAACCCCTTCCCCTGACTCTGGCTTGGAAGAGACCCACAGGAAGCCTGGAGCGAGCCAGTATCATTCCTCCTTTGGGCTAAAATTGCTTTTTTTCCCCCAAAATTGTTGTATACCTGTTTATAAGAGTACTTATCTGAAGGGGGTGCAGCAAATCCTGTTATACTGAAATAACTGGGGTGCCATTGCTGTGGGGATGGCAAAGCAATCCCATGGCAGCATTTTGCATTTCTCCCCTCAGAGTTTAATAGCTTTATATTTTTTATGTTTTCTATTTTTAATAGTTTTATATTTTTAAAGTTGCACAGCCAGAGAAGCTCCCTGTGCTCTCTCATGATCTTTGTGTCCTTCATTTCCGTGTGCTTTGCACTAACATGTATATTTGTATTTTATATTGTGTTGATTTAGAATAACTATTAAAAGGAATCCCAATTGGAATCCCACTGATGGATTTCCAAAAAGAAAGGCAAGAAAGGAAAGCCTGTCCTCAAAGGGAAATCTCATATTAAAAAGAAAGTGAGGTTTGGCCCACCTTCTACCTCATCTTGAACACAGATGTGCTCAAAATAGTCACAAAGAGCCATCGGGATGCAGTAGCAACCCATAAAGCAAAAGCAAGTCGGATGCTTGGTATAAAAGGATGTAGAAATGCATGCCCGCCCCATCCATCATCCCCAGCTGACCGACATTTTTGGGAGCCTCTTGGCTTGGATCCCAGTGCAGATGTCGATTCCAGTGCCAAGGCAACCTCCTTGAAGCCAAACGTTTTTGTCCACTGCAGAACCGTTCTGAAACAGTCAGCACTGGTGCAATGCTGGAAAGTGCCATGATGTTGAGACACGCCACTTCTAGAGGGGAAATGGTGCCTTCAGCAATTCTAAAACTTTGTTTCTTTCCTGATCTAGAGAAAGCACATTCAACACTGGCATGAGGTTTTCATCACCAGGCTGTAGCAAGCTGGGAGGGAATGGATAGATGGATTAGGATAAGAACAGATGAAAGAACGAAAACAGCTGGATTTATGGGGTGCCTGCTCTGTTGTTCACAGGCACCCGCTGTTCCCGCTGCTTACGCTGCTCTTTGAGAAGTGTGAGCAGGCAACCCAGGGCTCCGAGTGCATCACCTCAGCCAGCTTCGACGTCGACATTGAGAACTTTGTCCACCAGCAGGAGCAGGAGCACAAACCTTTCTTCAGTGATGACCCTGAGCTGGACAACCTGGTAGAGTGTGCTGGGGCTTCGTGTAGGGCCTCTGTGGGCTGGGGCTGGAATAGAGGATGAGGAATGTGTTATGGGAGTCTACCAACTTGACATGATGTTGGGGCAGTGTTTATGATATTGGGCACCTTAACAGTGTTCTGCACGGACCCTGCAAGATTTTTTTTCTCCAGGACTTTCTGTGAGGTCATCTCCAGCAAGAACAAACTCCAGCCCAAGTTTTGCCTGATTTTCTCACACATGCACTGCAGAGTCAACACATTTCTGGGAATCAGCCAAGCTTGGTGAACAGTTTGTGACCCGTAACTTGTAATCTCTGTTTTCAGTATGAGTGCAGTCCCATCCACTTTCTGCTGGCACCGTCTCAGCTCATTCATGATGGGCAGCTCTTGTCCAACAGACATGGCAAAGTAAAGGCCTTTTCCAGAAGAGGAAATGCTTATCAGTGGTTTGGGCCACTTTGAGCTCTTTATAGTGCCTTCTCCACTGTAAATTTTCTTGTAGCCATTGCGTGCAAGGGCTGCTTGGGATGGAGCTTTTTGTCTTGCAGGGACTTCATGGAATATCTCCAAATCCCATTATTATTTCCAGGAACCTCCACACATGATCTCTGTGAGAGGTATGTGGGTGACCACATCCTTGGCCCCATCCTGGTGCACTCACTGCCTCACAAGGAGATTTTAAGGTTGAAAGAGGAAACTTACATGGGGAATGGTGTGGCCTCTGGGATTCTCTGCAGAGGGATTTCCATCCCAGGAAAGCAACAAAATCAGGCAATTTGCAGGCAGTGAGTTTGTCTGACGACCTGGCAGGAGGAGAAAAAAGTCAAGCAATGCTCATCCAAGTGCAGAAAGAAGCACTTTCCTAAAAAGCAAGAAATAATTACGAGATAAAAATGCTGCATCTTTTGGACTTCATTTCAGCATTTGGAGGAGAGTTTGGTGAGATCCTCAATTCAAGACTGGCTTGGAAGTCTGTGGAAAACCCCCCAAAAAATTACAGGATGTGCAAAACTGTTTGCAGATTACTAAGCCTGTTTTGCAACGTCTTGTAGACAAGAAACAAATCTGCTCTGGGATGAATGACCAAAAAAGCGGTGTTCGGGATCGTTTCAGTGCAGATTTAAGGGCTGAATGTGCATCAGATGTTTCCAATCCAAAATCTGTTTTCATTCTCCTTTTTTTTTGTTGTTTTTTTTTTTCTTTTTTGCATTTTTTTAACACCATTGATTCCCTGGAAATCAACAATGGCGAAGTGGGGATGAAAAGGCCGGCGGCATTAGCTATCATTAGAATAAGAGTCATGTATTCCTCGCTGCCGAGATGCACGTAATTAGAAATTAGAAAAAGGTCAGATCTCACCATTATCAACTCAATCAGCTGCCGAGTGCCACACAGTCAATTAATTCAGCATCTGTATTTTTTACAACCCCGCGCACGTACGCCGACGGACTGTAACTCTTTATCCGGACAGATATACGGCGCAGCGGAGCAGGGACATAAAATGAGACCCTAAGCAAATGAGCTGAGATAATTGAGAGATTTATTTTTTATACATATATGTGTCAGGTCCTCTTGCCTTTGCCCTTGAATATTGACTTTCATGGCCGTGAGCCCCTGGAGGATGCGGAGAGCTGGGGCGCGACGCCTCCACCTTGCGCTTCACTCGTGCCAAGCGCAGAGGAAGGAAAATGTGCAGAAAAAAAGCATTAAAAAGGGAAGTTTTCCATCCGTGCCCCATTGTTCTTGCTGTCTGCTGACTGAAAATTTGCTTTTTCCGTTGTGGAGCCTCCACCTGAGTTTGGCCTTGGATTTTTCGGGATGTTTCCCAACCTCGACATCTCACAGTTTGTAAAGATGACCACTAAAATTTGCAAGTTAAAAACACCCTTTGAAATGCAAAGACTCTTTGTTACATAAAACTGGATTTATTGCCCCGGAGTGAATAGCTGAAATTTTATATATTATGCAAGATTTCAAACAGCGGCTGTAAAACTTAAGGTTTCAGCTCGGCAAGAGGAATGTTTCATGTGTAAATTTTTTAACATTTATGGGGTACGTTTTAATGAGGCCCAGGCTTTGCACCAGCAACAGCTTACGGCAGTGCTGCAGCCCCATAATCTTGTTAGAGAAAGTGGTCTCTGGAGAATAACCAAACACGTTGCTACATCAGGGCTTTGCCTCGGAATTTTCTGGGAGAAATTCCCATGAAAGCGACAGTAATTTTTGTGAATTTCACCTCTTGGGATCGCAGAGATAGCACAGCTGCAGAGGGAGAAGAAAGGCAGGGGAGCAGAGGGATGGGCTCTGGGTGGATCTGGGGTGAGAATATCGATTCTAGGGGCTTTCTCTTTCTCTCTTTGGTTTGCTGAGAATGGTAATGCTTTTGACTCTGCTTTTGATGCGTGCAGATGGTGAAGGCAATCCAGGTGCTGCGCATCCACCTCCTGGAGCTGGAGAAGGTCAACGAATTGTGCAAGGACTTTTGCAACCGCTACATCACCTGCCTCAAAACCAAGATGCACAGTGACAACCTACTCAGGAACGACCTGGGGGGCCCCTACTCCCCCAACCCTTCCTCCATCAGCCTCCACCCTCAGGTAACACCTTAACACTGCCTGCAATCACCATCCTTGCACTTTGGCCAGCGTGCAAGGCACGCAAGGTTGAGGAATGGTTCTGCAAGTCCTGTGGTCTCTGGGAAATTCAATGAAATCCATCCCAAATTGAGGAAAACATGAAAAAAAGAATGTATCTTGCACATATGAAGCAAAATGGTGAGGATTATTTTTTTTCCCGAAATAGTTACAAGTGTTTCATGAAAAAATAGTATTTGTCCCTGTTGTAGAAGTTCTGTGTCATGGCTTAAAGCAGTGATTGAGCACCTGGTAGGAAGGCAGAGCCAGCCTGGGGCAGCTCAGGTATATGCAATGTGCTGAGTGATGGAAGGGCCAGGATCCACCCCTTCCCAGCCCTCATTTAAGGACTGGCAGTGGAGGTGAGGTGATTTTGCTGGAGAACCTTGCATACCTGAGGCTTTGTGAAGGTAAACAACTTCTTTCTTTTATTTTTGTGCCCACAGCTGTTGTGTTTGAGCATATCCTCATTGTAGCCTAGGGCCTTGCTGTCCCTGCTATGCTTTCTATTGTGTTACAGTACCACTTTGTCATCTTCATTTCAAGGCAGGACAACAGATTTCAAATGCCCCTTTTTGGTTGCTCTGCTCCAGCACATCCTGCAATCCACCACCAGCACGACCAAGCTTAACACCTTCATTTGTTTTTCTGTACTCCAAATTCTCGCCTGTAGAAGGAAGCATTTGGTGCCTTAAGTACTACAGATATCCAGAAAGTTCAGCCATTTCTGTTCATATTTTGGCATTGAGTTGCACCTTGGTGTCTTTTTGGAGAAAAACAGGGGATTTCTCCTTAGTGTCTGGAAGAAAAATCAGGGATGTATTTCCCTCTGATAATGTGCTGCTTGGCTTTTTTCAGTGGGAAAATGAAACTTGCGGTTGCACAGTCCTCCCTGAAGTAACTGCAGCCAACACACCATTAGTCAGAGGTTCACCAAGCACCTCTTGGCACTATTCCCTAATGGGGGGTAGATGCCAGGAGCTCTTTATGGTGTTTCAGGGTGTTTTCAAGGTGGTGGAAAGGAGAAAAAAGACATCATTTGTAGCTGCTTAGCTCCAAGTGCTGCGCAGTTCAAAACTCCTGGCGTTACACATGGGGCTGCCTTCTTTCCCCAGCACAAGGAGGGAAAACATGGAAAAAAGTTGTATTTCTTATTTAGGTTTCCTGAAAGCACCAAAGCACTTAATCATTGATCTTAAAAAAAAAAAAAAACAAAAAAAAACCAAAAAACCAGCTTCTCTCTATTTTCTAATAATCTCTGGAAATGGACTTATTATCCCTTCGCTACTTTATGGAAGCATTCCTTATGATCAAAATTAGCGAGACACTTGCATAAAAGAGAACAATAATTGCTCAACGAGCATCTCGTTTGTAATTTATTAGTTTCTATTATTGTGCGTTGCCACGGCAACAGCTCGCATCCCGGGTGATGAGAGAGATGTTAGATATGAGCCGACGAAGCTCCTGGTCCCAGCAAATGGAGGTGCACGTTTTTATCAGTAATTTTCATGAAAATAATAAGTGAGGGAGTTAATGAGATGGAAAGCCGTCCTGTGGCTATTGTGATTTTTTTTTCCCTCTCTTTTTTTTTAAGTGTTGATCTAATTAGAATGCATCAGTCAGGAGAAGTAATGAGGATTTAGCATCTCACAAAGAGGTGGGGATCGTATCAGAAAATTAGCACAAAATTGGAAAATAATCGGGCCAGTGCTGGAGAAGGGGCTGAGCTCCTCGGATTCCTGAAATCCCGGATCTGCCCCTGTTTTCCTTCCAGGCAGGACAGGAACGTTGAGAATTCAAGTGAGGCTTTGGAGATTGTTGCTAAATAAAAGGGTGAGACCCAATTGGAGGGGAATCGCACTGCAGGATTGTCACACTGGCTCAGGGACAGGAGGGTTTGCAGCAGGCAACAGGAGCTCAACTATTCGTGGTGACAGCTCAGAAGGAGCCGCCATCTCCTTGGCACTGGATGTGGTTGACATAGCGCTGCTGACGTAAGGGCAAATTTTTTCTAATTACCCAACTCAGCAATGTCAAGTGCCAGACTGCTTCAGCTCATTGAGTGTACTTGAATTTGCATGGATAAAGCTTAGAAAAACAACAGTGGAAACACTTTTTGTTCATCAAAGAAGCCTTATAGAGCTGGGGATGCTTCAGAGAACTGAAGAACTGTGAGACTCGTGTTCAAAAGATGGCAAGTGGGATGATCTTGCTAATTATTGTGCTATTAATCTCACACCAAATATAGGTGTAACACCTAAGCAGCCTTTACTACAGAAATTCAAAAATAATGTAAATAATAGAAATGTGATTAATCAATTATTGATCTACAAGGTTTCTTAGCAAACAGGGTTGTAGGGGGGGGGTTGTTTTTGTTTGTGTTTTTTTTTTCAAGGTATGGGATCAATCATTTTGAGAGGAGATGTACCAGGTTAGTTATGAAAGCAAGCTGTTTCTGGCTCAGGCAATTTTTTTTGACCACTCAACTGCCTGCTTATGGCTATGTCATAACAAGAATGAGAGCTGAAACTGAGAAAGCAACAAGTGGAACTGACAAAATGGGATAATCGCCGCTGTATTGATTTCTATTATGTAAAGCCAGCAGGTTTTCATCCCCCTTTCATCCAGCTGTGCCTCTACATGTTGAGTTTGGCCAGCTCTTTCTCAACAGACTCATACGTTTCTTTTTTTCTGCAGCTAACCCAGATTTTTCCCAGTTCACACAAGCACAGAAAATTTTCAAAAAATTAGAAGGGGTTGGGAGCTTTATAACATGTGTGCCACTCAGAATTAAATCACTGCATCATAAAACAAAGTAAAAGGCCATCAGCACTAGTAGCACTGCATTTTAGCATTACTGTGAGAAAGGGGTGGTTTTTTGTACAATGCCATATATACCAGGTCCATTTCCTCATTGAAGTGATTTTTAATTTGGAGAAACCATGTTTTGCCATAGAGCTGCAGAATTTTGGTGCTGTGATGGATCTGTAGAGACACCTAGTGATGCATTTTTTTCTATGCTCAAGAGTAAAAATTGCCAGAAACTTTCCAACTGAAGTCCTGGAATGTAAAACATTTCTAAAATCATCATGGCAATGTAATTTGGCTGGCATTTGCAATTAGTATGCTAAAAACATATTTTGAATCTTCTTGGAGATGTCTATAACTATTTTAAGGCAGAGCCTCCATTTCCATTGGATACCTCTGGTTTCGCAGTGTTGCTGCACTCAGATATTCTGAATTATTTCTTCCCACTGCACTTCCAAAAACAGTCTTCAGGATTCTCGTTTTTTGAGGAACTGCAGAATAATGAGTCAGGAAAAGAGTTTTGCATGTCTCCTGGTGAACAGTGCACCCACATAATCACTTGATGTCCAATTAGTTGATCTGGGCATTCAAATTATCATCCCCATTGTTTATTTTTACAATAAGTGAGGCTATGGCTTTTTCTGACCCAGCCCTGCTTGTGTTTCTGGTGTCACTATACATCAGTTCTCCAGATAAATCCTCTGTTCTTAGACCAAGAAATAGGTTTGCTGATGAAATGTGTAAAAATGAAGTAAGTTCAAGTAAGGTGGAAAATGCCTTTTGTTGGTATTTTGTTCAGCAGCTGAGGAACAGGACAATGGAGAAGTGAGACAGAATGGGAAAATGGGTGGAAGAGGGAGAAAAAGATCCTCCTTTTAGTGCACAATGTGAATGCAGCTTTATCTCAGTTACAGTGGGCATATTTTAGATGTTCATACCTTATTTTGGAAGGATAGTTTTCTAAATGCTCTTGGCATGACACTCAAAAGTCTTGCACATCATGGAGGCTGTCGTGCTTGGCCTGAGTTCTCCGTATCCTCCCATTGTGATGCACTTCCCAAAATATTGTGCTAAATAATCACATAACCTATTTGTGCTTTTTTCCATTTGCAGCTCTTGGGTGAAAGGCTGATGGTAATATTACAGCACTTGGGGAAGAAATTTCCATTTTTGCAAGAAGTTAACTTTAAAGCTGCAAGGAATTATGTCAAATGGAGCTGTGTCACTTTTTTTTTTATTATTATTCTGGCATGGAGAAACTAATAGTGGTTATTTTCTGCTGCTCTTATTGGAAATCTGTGCTGTTCACGTGCTTTTTTTTTGGGGGGGGGGGGGGGGGAGGAGGTTATTTTTTTCAGAGCAGTTTATGGTGTTTTCCCTTTGAGGTGAAGCTGCTTCATCAAGTTCCAGACAAAAGAAAAAAATAAAGAAATGTGTAGATAGGAAAACAATATAGTTATTTCCTTCTTGTCATCTACGTGGTATTTTTTTCACTTACTGAAAATAGTGGCTGCACAAAGAGGTGAAGTTGCTTAGACACAAGTGGGAGCTTTGCAAAGCATAATTCCTTGTTTTTCCATATTTATTTCCAGCTGTGACAGAAGGAGGGGAAAACAAAGCTCTTATTGCATGTGACAAAATGCTTTGAAATCTTCTTTTCTTCTTTTTCTTGCAGGAGATGCTGCAGAGCTCACCTGCGGCGCTCCCGGCCACCTCCAACCCCCCCCCGGGCATCGTGGTGCCTGCAGCTGCGCTGCCCCCGGGCAACCTGGCCATGGGCAGCGGGGCTGGATCGCCCGCTGTGCCAGGTAGGGTCAGCAGGGAGGCTGGGGGGAGTCTGCCCTCCGCATGCAGCACCCCCACGAGCCCTGTCTTCCGCAGGTGGAGCCCTGTACCAGCCCGTGACGATGGTGACATCTCAGGGCCAGGTCCTTGCCCAAGCCATCGCCCCTGGTGCCCTGCAGATCCCCAATGCCCAGGTAAATCCTAGAGCCACGGAGCATCTTGAGCTGGAGGGGACTCATAGGGGGCACCAGGCCCAACCCCTGGCTGCACACAGCACCACCCAAACACAAAACATGTCTGAGAGTGGTGACCAGGCCTCTGGACGTGGATCCAGGGCTGCCCCATCCTACACGCAGAATCTGGCATTTCTAGCATTTAAGGATGAGAGGTGGTGGCCTCACCTTGTGCCAGGGGACGGTCAGATTGGATATTGGGAAACATTTCTTCTCTGGAAGTGGTGCTGTGCTGGCACAGGCTGCCCAGGGAGTGGTGGGGTCCCAGTCCTGGAGGTGTTCCGGAGCTGTGGGGTCAGTGGGCATCGTGGGGGCGGATTGGGGCTGGGGATCTTGGAGGTCTTCTCTGGCCTTAAGGATTGTATGATTCTCTTGTTAAACTTCGTGTGGTTGCTTGCTCTGCTGTCAGATTTCACAAGGTCTCTCTGCCTTTCTTCACCAAGTTCCAGGGAAGTTGCAGTCTCAGGTTTATTTTTGTAGGGTAAAAGATCTGCACCAAAACACCTCAGTATCATTTATCTTCTGGGGACCACAAGCATCATCCATCCCATATGGCAGTGCTCCTTTTTTCCCTTTGTTATCACAACCTCATGAATTTGGGGTGGCTTTGAGGCATCTGTTCTATTTTCATTCCTCTTCTGATTAGCCATGCTGGGTTTCTCTGCGTTTTTGCAGCAAGACAATGATTTAGGGTAGAAATTGCTTTATAAGGATAACTTGCCATCCCTGTTTGCACGCAGCCTGCATCATCCACAGTCTCTTACAAACGCTGTCATTCCTCAGGAATTTGGGCAAAACATATCACTGTCTGCCACGCTGCTCCCTGGGGGCAGATCAGCCTCAATTCCCCCATGCACATTTTTAATGGCAGGAGCCTCCTAACGCTATCAGTCATAAATGCGTGTGGAAAAAAAGGATATTTTGGAAGGAGGAGACACCTCCGCAGCAGGCTTTAACGCCTTCAAGGCTTCTTTCCTCCTTTCCCTCTTTAATATCTCTCCGTCACCAGCTTGGATCTTGCAGCAAAGCCCTCTGAGGTGCAAGAAACAGACGCGCGGGGAATATCAGGGCAGGGAGAGCAGCCTGGACAAGCACCTCCGGATGCTCTTCCCGCGCCGCCAGCGTGATTTATTCATCTGGAGCTCATGGGAGCAGTGGGACCTGCCAGGCTGATGTTTAATTCATCCAGGAGAAGTGTTTTGATGAAGAGCTGCGAAAAAAAATCTTTTTAACTGAGGTTTCAGTTCTTTTCCCACGACATCATTAAAGCTTCTCTTGCAGCATCCCAGTGTATTTATTTTTGTTTTTTTTCTAAAAGCAGCGCATTTTCCCACAACGTTTCTCCTCTGTTAATTGGAATAAGCAGAGTGAGGAACAAGGAGTTAACGAGTCACAGAGTTTTAACCTCAGGCTGTAAAAAATAGTTGTCTCTGTTTTGTTGTGGTATTTTTATTGTGGTAAATTATCCTCCTTAATTGCATGTTGAAAGTGGGCATGGCGTTGTCCCCACTGGTGCCACTGCAGTTGGGAAAAGCCAATTGCCCTTTGCAAAACTGGGTGCAAAAATGAAGATACTAAATGAAGATACTAAACAGATTCTGGTGGAAAAATGGAAATTTAATGCAGATTTTGAGAAGGTGGTGGGATTTGGGAGGTTCTCACCACAGTCTGTTTTTTCCACTCCGCTACTCCTGTTTTGAGTTCATTTTTGTTTGTTTTTTTTTTGGTTGCCAATCACCTTTTTGAACTGATTCTCTCCCTGGCAGGTGAACCTGGATCTCACCTCACTCCTTGATGGCGAGGACAAGAAGTCCAAGAACAAGCGGGGCGTTCTGCCCAAACACGCCACCAACATCATGCGTTCCTGGCTCTTCCAGCACCTCATGGTGAGCACGCCCTGCATGCACCATGCACCCTGCAGAGCATGCTTCGGGGGGCTGCACAAGGGAAAAAAGGCTGCTTTGGAAGTTGGAAAAAATGTCCTCAAAACCTTCAAAATGAACAAATTGAAGTGGTGGTTTGTCTTAGTTTGGGGTATTTGGAGGCACAGAGTGGCTTTGCTTTCATTTTAGGAGCATTTGAGGCGTGTTTTCACTGCTGGTGGCAAAATTATGATCTTGATGTTTAGCAAACAAAACCAGAGGGGGAAATAAGCCAAATGTCTGACTTCCATCCACGTTTGCAGATGTGTAAAAAGGGTTCTGTACAGTTAATGGCTCCAATGTACCCTTTTCCAGCAGTCGGTGGGCTGGGTGCAACAGCTGCCCCTGTGGGTGCAGCAGGAATTGTCCAAAGTGTGAAATTACAAAATCATCCAGTTTTTGGGTTTGTTGGTGGGTGGAGGTGTAATTCACAGAGGATGCAACTGGGCTATTTTCATGCAAGGAGGCTGCTTGCCCACCACTGGGGCTGGAAAAAGGGCAGTAAGCTAAAACAAAAATCCCTTTTTCCTGCTTAACTCAAGGATTACTCTGCGCTTACTGTTTTCTCAAAGCCCCTTCCTGAATCTCCTGGTGCAGGAGGACTAACAGCTACTTCTCAGATTTTCCTGCACACCATTTTGTTGGGCAAATTTTGACGCCCAGGGATGATGAGGATGCATAGCACAAGGCACTGAGTCTTCCCATATGTCCTATCTTCTTAGCCTGAAAGCACCAGCATAAATAATGGGGTTTGCATCCTAGTAGCATCAGTGATCACAATTTTGTTGGGCTTGGGAGATTTTTAGCTGGAAATAATATGCCATAAATGCTGGAATAAGGCATTATGGGAAATGGCACTGGGAACAGTGAAACATCCCTGGGAAATCCCGCATGAAGCCACCTCTAGGAGCGCTTGGGCAAGTTGATATTTTTCAAGGAATGCTTTTGCCAAAAAAGGAGCAGGTTTTAAAGCTGAAATCCTAAATTTCTGACAACCGTTATTAGAAAGCAGTAGAGAAAATCGCTAAAACTAACAAAAAAAAATCTCCTTTTCCTTGAAGTAAAGCCTTAGGTGAAAAGCATTTGTAAAGAGTTAAGGATGCAGGGGAGACAATGGTACCTTACAAATGTGCAACAAGTCATCAAACTGGGGTGGGAGGGATGGGAAAAAAAAAAGTGTTCTTTCCCCTTGATTGGGGCTGCTGCTTTACATACATGGATGTCATTTTGCCCATCTATCTTCTAGCACCCCTATCCCACGGAGGATGAGAAGAGGCAAATTGCTGCCCAAACCAACCTGACCCTCTTGCAAGTCAATAACTGGTGAGTACACTGGTGGCCTGTGCTGTCACCTCTCAGATTTTATAGATTTTTGAACAATTCTGTCTCATTTAGTCTGTTTTTAGGGATTGGGTGAATGGTTATGGGTCATATTTAGGCAGTACAGTGGCTGTGTGCTTAGTTAATTGTTGGACTTTGATGATCCTTATGGGTCACTTCCAACTGAGGGTATTCTGATTCTATGCATCCAGTGTTCATTTGTGAAGTCCCAATGCCCTCTCCTGGCAATCACAACATAGCAGCCAGTATTTTCCCTCCTGCAACTAACAGCCAGAGAAATTAGAGCAATGGCTTAACACGCCGCAGACAAATGAAACAGAGGTGCATGGCTTGGGGAATGGGATAGAAAAACAGTTTTCTGCACCATGAAACCACTTCTGAAAGGGTTTTATTGTAATTATATATATATATATATATATAAATAATAAAGCAATTCATTAAATTGTTATTGTTTACTTAATATAGTAATTTAAACAATTTTTAATTGAATGGCTGCTTTTTTCCTGGGAAAGGTTCATCAATGCCCGCCGGCGCATCCTGCAACCAATGCTTGATGCCAGCAACCCAGACCCAGCCCCTAAAGCCAAGAAAATCAAATCTCAGCACCGGCCCACCCAGCGGTTCTGGCCCAACTCCATCGCTGCTGGTGTCCTTCAGCAGCAAGGTGGCAATTCGGGGACAAATCCTGATGGTAAGGAGAGTCCTGGTGGCTCCTGTTCCTCCTGGATATGGCCATGCATAATACCTGATGCTGGTATTCAAGGTTTTTAAGGTCCCTCCCAACTCAAACCATTCTGTGATTCTATAATCATTCTATGTTTCTATGAACAAAAGAGATGAAGAAAGAAGATTAAGAGAAACTCTGACAAACCATTTTGGGCATCTTCTTCCTGAAAGGCTAGTTTCCTGTTATTTAGTAAATACACAGCAGTTAAATGTAAGATTTAGACCTCGGGGGATGGGTGGGCCAGGTGGGACCCCCTGCATAGTATTTGGGTAATACAGCTGACCATTTGTGTTCTTGTAGGTTTATGCACTTTTCTGTCCTTTTAGTATTAGCCAGGGAGTCCTTGTTTTTATCTGCTTAATTTCAGGCTCCCTTGCCATGGACAATCTGCAGCCCCTCTCATCAGCCACGGCCACCATGGCCATGCAGCAGGCCATGCTTGCAGCTCACGAGGACTCCCTAGATGGCACCGAGGAGGACGACGATGAGGAGGATGAGGATGAGATGGAGGAGGAGGAAGAGGAGGAAGAGGAGCTGGAGGAAGAGCCCGGTGGCCTCCCAGCTGCGCCTGGCGCTAACCTTGGCTTGGACCACAGTGACTCACTGGAGTAGCTCACCTTGCGTGCTCCCCAAATCATGGATGGCGCCAGAAGCGACCTCTCCCAGAATGGCAAAAAACAGCAAGAAAACAACAAATTGGTGAGGAAAAAATCTAACTGTGGAGGCCCTGACAGATGCCCCATCTGCCTGTGGGTGCACCGGGGCCACCACATCAGCACATGGCAGTGAAGGACACGTGTTTACAAGGCACATATTGTGGCCGGATTTTTTTGAGGTTTTCTTTCAGGTTTTATCCTTGTTTTCTCCCTTTTCCCTTCATTTTTGGTAATGAAAGCATTTATAGGGGAGGCTGTTTTCCCCACCGTGCTCAGATGCCACCATAGGCTGTTGCATCCTCTTGGATTTCTTGGTGCAAAAAAACCTCAACAGAAACAGGATTGATGTATTTTTGGGGGAAGCTTCCACAAAAAAAGGTCATTCATATAAACATCAGCATGTGGGAAAAAATTGTCGAGTTCCCAATTCTGCTTCCTATCAGATTGGAGGAAAGTTTCATGCTTTTGACCCACAGGATTGCTCACATCCCCCTGTTTTGGCCCCAGTGCTGTGGCCATTTGGTGACTCTACGTGCGACTTTCAGGAAAAGGGAGAAAGTCCCCAAACTATTTAATTTATGTGCTAAAAACCCAACAAATCTGGAAAAAATATTCAGCCTTGAACTTCAGGACTGAGACTGGATGCAGTGTTGGGCTGGATGTGAGGCTGAGTAAGACCTTTCCAGAGTTTTTTTGGTACCAAATAGGAATAAAATAGCAGCCTTTCTCCGAAAATTGAATAGTGATTTGCCCAGGAGGAAGGAAATTCAAAAAGATGGTATCTCCCCAGTGTCATCCACCTGTGCAGGAAAACATTGGGTTTCTCACCCCCAGGTGCCACAAGTGAGCTGTTAGGGGGCAGCTGTACAAAAACACTGTGTTTGGGGGTTTCAAGTGGTAGCAAAAAGGCAAATTCTGCCTTGAACTGTGAGAATAAAAGCAGCCCAGGTAACACAGGGCATCTTCTCAGTTCCGTGGGGGTTAAAAAAAAAAAAAAAAAAAAAAAAAAAAGGATTTTTTTCTGCCAGTTCTTCCCCAGCAGTGTGGGGTTTGTTCTTCTGTAATAAGGAAGGATTTTGCCGGCTGCATGAATTGCCATTTTTGACCCTCTTTTGGCTCTTGAAGAGTTGAGAAGAAACAGCAGCCACAGCCAAACAGGCCGCAGCAACAAAGTGATGCAATGGGCCGCAAAGCCTGTTTTTCAATACTGATCTGGCGTGAATGTAATCTGTAATTTCATAAAGGATTCATTGTAATTTAGTATTAATTCATGTCATTTATTATAAAGTGCTACGAGATGAGGTTTTGCAGCTGTATTTTATTGTCAGCTTCTTTCCAGTGGAGGTGAGGGTGATGAAGGACAAGTGGAGCACCAGAATGGGTGAATAACACCAAAATGGGCAACCCATAAATAGGCAAATTCTCCTAAAATGAGTGAATTGCTTCAAATCCACAGATGAGTGATGCAACCCCAGAAGGATTCGCCCTCTGTGAAGAACTCTGAAACTGGGTGATTTACCACCAGTATGAACTATGCTTCCCCAAAATGAGGGACTATCCCCAAATATGAACTCTGCTCTCCAGAAATGCAATGTGCCTCCAAATGAGTGACCCTCTCCAAAATCAGTGGGAGCTGCCCTGACACCAAAATAAGCACTGTGCCGCCGAATGTTGCTTCCCAAAAATGAGGAATGCTCTCCAAATATTATTAACAGTACCCAGAATTGGTCTCTTCCCCCAAAATGAGTGCCTTTTCCCCCAGATGAGCACCCAAAATAAGTGACACACCCCAAAGCAGCGTGATTCTTCCCAAAATGGAATCCTTGCCTATTAAGCACCCAGCAGCTTGTTACCCCAAAATATGCCTATTTTGCAAAATGCTGAATAATCATGACCCACAAAAAGTACATTTTTCTACCCCAAAGCTGCAAAACACAGCTTTTTTTACCCTGCGTAATGCAGGATGAGGTGGTTTTGGACCTGCTCCATCCCCTGGTTAACCGGGGATGCCTCAGTGGAGTGGAGGCTGGAAATGTGACACCCATCTTCCAAAAAGGCTGGAAAGATGATCGTGGTAGCTACAGACTTGTCAGTCTCATCTCAGTGCCAGGGAAGGTTATGGAATGGATAATCTCAGGAGCCATCACGGATCAATTAAAGGTCAGCCAGGGGATCGAGTCCAGTCAGCGCGGGTTCGTGAATGATAGATCCTGTTTGACAAACCTGATTTCATTCCACGACAAGGTGAGCCGCTTAGTGGATGAAGGTAAGGCTGTCGATGTGGTTTACCTGGAATTCAGCAAAGTCTTTGACGCTGTTCCCCACAGCATTCTCATAGAGAAGCTGGCTGCCCATGGTTTGGATGGGCACGCGCTCCACTGGGTGAAACACTGGCTGGATGGCCGGGCCCAAAGAGCGGTGGTCAGTGGAGTTAAATCCAGTTGGCCGCTGGTCACGAGTGCTGTTCCCCAGGGCTCGGTACTGAAACCACTTCTATTCAACATCTTTATTAACGATCTTGATGAGGGGATTGAGTGCACCCTCAGTAAGTTTGCAGATGACACCAAGTTGGGAGGGAGTGTTGATCTGCCAGAGGGGAGAAGGGCACTGCAGGGGAACCTGGATAGGCTGGGTCAATGGGCCAAGATGAACTGTGTGAGTTTCAGTGAGCCAAGATTAACTGTGTGAGATAACTGTGTGAGGGCCAAGTGTTGGGCCCTGCATTTTGGTTGCAACAAAAGGCAACCCTACAGGCTTGGGGAGGAGTGGCTGGAATGCTGCCTGATGGAAAGGGGCCTTGGTGTTCTGATGGACAGAGGGCTGAATGTGAGCCAGCAGTGTGCCCAGGTGTCCAAGAAGGCCAATGGCATCCTGGCTTGTGTCAGGAATGTTGTGGTGAGCAGGACCAGGGAAGTCATCCTGCCCCTGGACTCAGCACTGGTGAGGCCTCACCTTGAGTACTGTGTTCAGTTTTGGGCACCTCAGTACAGAAAGGACACGGAGGTGCTGGAGCAGGTCCAGAGAAGGGCAACAAGGCTGCTGAAGGGCGTGGAGAATATGGCCTGTGAGGAGAGACTCACAGGAGGGAACTGGGGCTTGAGTCTGGGGAAAAGGAGGCTGAGGGGAGACCTTACTGCTCTCTTCAAATACCTGAAAGGTATTTGAGTGAGTGTGGGGCTGGTTTCTTCTCACCAGTGATAGGATGAGGGGAAATGGCCTCAAGTTGCACCAGGGTTAAGTTTAGGCTGGATATCAGGAAACACTTCTTTACAGAAAGCCCTGCAATGGGCTGCTCAGGGAGCTGTTGTGTCACCATCCCTGGATGTGTTTAAAAACTGTTTGGATGTGGTGGTGCTCAGGGACGTGATTTAGCAAAAGGTTGTTAGAGTTGGGGTAGTATGGTTAGGTTGTGGTTGGACTTGATGATCTTTAAGGTCTTTTACAACCTGAGCAATTCTATAATTCTATTCATTGAATGCAGGGGAAGAAGACACTGGATGCCAGTTGCTTAATTAATGAAACAAATTGTTTATTTCCCAGCTGTGCAGAGGTTTGGGGGGATGTGGGCCGGGGAGGTGCAGGTGACCTGTTTCCATGTGACTGGCCCCATTTCTGGGGGTGCTGAAGTTTGGGGGTGCAGGGCTGCACTGCATCAGGTTGGGCAGAGCACTGCAACGAGAGAGGTGAGCGTGCACAAGTGTGCACAGGGCTGCACTAGGGTGCAGGCGGCTGCAGAGTGATGCGTAGATAACAGGGCTGCAGGGGGGTCCACAAAGATGTGCAGAGGTGCACAGTGATGCATGAGTGTGCAGTAGGTTGCATGAATATGCATGGGGGTGCACGTGCATGGTTGAGGGTTTGTATGCACTACTACGTGTGAGCATTCATGAGCTTGCACCAAGGATGCATAAGCATTCATAATGAGGGTGCTTCTGGTTGAATGAGGTTGCACAATAGCTGTAAATGGGATGTAAGAGGATACAGGAGGAAAACAGAAGGGATGAATGAAGAATTCACAAGGCATGCACAAAAGGGAGTACAGGGGATGCACCGGGGCATGCAGTGATGTACAAAGAGCGCATGGGGGATGCACAAAAGATGCAGGAGGATGAGCAGATGATGCACAAGGGACGCCCAGGAGATGCATGAGGCACATAAAGGATATTCAAAGGAGAGAAATGCACAATGGCGCATTACAGGTGCCCAGGCATTCCCAATGGATGCAGAAGGGCCATGGATGAGTACACAGGGGGTGAAGGAGAATGGACAATGACATGTGAAGGTCCATGAGGATGCTGTAAAGATGCAGGAGGGATGCTCAGGAGACGCACCCAACATGAAGGGGAGATGTAAGGAATGCACAAAAAATGCATGAGACGTGCATGAGCACTGCAGGAGAGGTGCATGAGGGTAAGGGAGATGCAGAAAGGACACACTGATAAAATGGGGAATGCCCTTGGGGTATGGAGGATGCAGGGGGGATGCATGGGGCACATGCAGGTACCTTTGAGGATGTAGTCCGTCAGCAGCGTGGGCACCTTCTCATTTCCCTCCTTCATAGCAAACAGGACTGCACAGTGAAAAAGGACCTTGAGCAGTCCATGTATCTCCACATACCTCTATTCAGTCCCCAAACACCATCACAGAGGCACTACCACAGTGTACCCATTCTGACAGTACCCCAGTGGAGCATTTTCACCCCCATCAACCACACTCAGGTGATGTAAAATGGAATTTTCCACCCAAATTGGCACTGAGGTGGGCTGTAAAAATGGGAAAGGTGGGGCAGGAGAGGCCCTGCAAATCAGCTGTGCTAGAGCAATGCAAAATGGGAAACTGCACCCCAAATTGCTCAGGGCATACTGATGCAAAATGAACAATTTTGCCCCAAATTGGCCATGCCGGGGGGTACAAAATCTTTCCCAATGTGCGTGGACCACAGTGATGCAAAAACCAACAGCAGCCATGCTGATGCAAAAGCTTTGATTTGCTGCAGTGGTGCAGATGAGACAACTGTGCCTGAAAACTCACAATGCTTCACTGATACAAAATGGTGTTTCTCCTCCAAACCAGCTGTGCTGCATTGGTGTCATGCATCTGATTGCAAAAAAGGTGGCTGCACCCCCAACTGGCTGTGTTGAAAAAATGTAAAAAAAAAATAAAAAATTCATCCAAGTTGTGGGCACTGCAGCAATGCAAATTGTGTGTTTGTGCCCCAAATTGGCCATGTTATGGTGATTCAATATGGGTCAAGCAAGGACTCACTGTTGGTGAGCATCTGCAGATCCTCAACGGAGGGCGGCGAACCCTTCTTCTCATAGGGAATCACTGTGTTCAGATACTGCAAAGCAGAAAAATGCCCCCAAAACACCTCCATGCCATAAAGCTGCCTCTCTTTTTTTACACCTCACTGATGCAAACCACCCCAAATTGGTGCAAAAGCAGAAGTGCCAAATACAGCTGCAACTTTCCAGCAATTGCATTTAATTTACAGATGTTTGGGGGGCTATTGAGTTAAATGGATACTGCAAAAGTTATGCTCAAATGCACATGCACCCCTGGCTAGAGAGGACCGAAGGAATAAAAAAGGGCAAAAATGACACACAAAGGGCTGTGCAGAGCAGGGAGTGGAAGGGGATAGATTTGGGCAAATTGGGGGGAAAAGGCACCTGCTTCTCGTTCGCAGCGGGGCCAAAGGTCTGACGCAGGCCGGATTGCAGGATGCTGGAGATGCCCTCCATGCTGAACCGCTGGGGACACGCATTATCCTGTCACCTCCTGGCATGAGGACACCACCCTGGGCACCAATATCCCCCCCCATCTCCCCGATCCACCTCCCTGTCACCCCATCCCATCTTCACATCCCCATGCCTGTCCTGCCCATGTCCAGTGGCCTCCATGTGCTCAATCCCATGTCCCTTCATCTCATCCCATCTGATGCTATGCTATCCTATCCCATCTCACTCCATCCCATTCTACCCCATCCCGTTCCTTGCCATCCCCACATCCGCAGGGCCCCACACCCCACCTCCCCCAGGCTCACGTCCATATGTCAGTCGACCCCATCCCCACCTTTCTGGGCATCTGTCCCCCACGCTCGGGACGACCTCCTTGCAGGCTGAGCCCACGGTCGCGGCGGCGGCGGCGTGCAGCCTCCCGCTGCTCCCGCTGCTCCCCCTGCACGGCCAGCAGTGCCCCAATAAACGCCGTCTTCACCTCCTTCTCGAAGGCCAGCTCATCCCGCCGTGCCAGCTGGGCCACCAGCTCGGCCGACAGTGCCCGGCTCGCTGCCTCTGCGCGCCCTGCTGCCGCTGCCAGCTCCCCGGCCGTCAGCTGCTCCAGCCCTGCCGCCAGCATCATCGTTAGGGTGCACAGCGTGCATGCACTGTACAAAAAGGCCTTACGTGCAAGGTGCAGTTGGTGGGATGCCTGGGATGCTCAGTGCAATGCATGTTGCGGTTAGCAAAGGTCCAGTGCAGCTACGGGAATGTCCGGTGCAATTAGTGACATGCACGGTGCAGTGAGTGACATCATGGTGCAGTGAGTCTTATTTCTGATGCAGTCAGTGAAAGGCACGGTGTATTAGTTAAGCACCTGGTGCAATTAGTGACATGCACATTGCAATTACGAGAATGTCTGGGGCAATTCATGGCATTCCTCATGCAGTGAGAGCTACTCCTGGTGCACTCAGCAAAAGCACAGTGCATGAGTGAAATACCTGGAGCAATGATCAAAATGAATGATGCAATTTAATTACTGGAATGTCTGTGGCAATTAGTGACATGCATCATGCAATTATTTGAGCATGAGGTACAGTCAGTAAAATTCTAGAGATAATTAACAAAATGCACAGAGTAATCAGTGAAATGCACACTGTAACCTTTTTACTGCTTCGTGATCAGTGAAATGCTCAGCGCATTGCTGGAACACCCAGCACTGTCATAGCACAATTGCTGAAGTGCCCGGTGTCAGAACAAGGTGCCCTGAGCAACTATGGAAGAGCCTGATGCAATTAATGGCATGCATGGTGCAGTAAATGAAAAGCATTAAGTACAATTAGGGAATATACAAAGCAATTATCAAAATGCCTGGTAAGATTAGGGAAACCCTCCTTGCTGTCAGTGAAACGTAGACAAGGTATATTTGGGGGAAAACCTGGTGCAATTATTAAAAAGTATCATCAAATTTCCCATGTATTTTGGAAAATGTCTGGTGTATGGTGCATGACAGCAAATTAGGAAAATGCACCAAGCATGGCTCAGGGAAGACCTTGCTGCATGCAATCATATGCATGCACAGTGCCATCAGAAAAGTGCAGGATGCAAACAGCCATGCGCAGCACAAGTGAGACATTTTTTCAAAATGAACTTGTCAATGGATCACCTGCGTGGCATGCTTAGGATGGCACATGCCACTTAGCAACATGCACTTAGTGCAGTGCACAATGCTGGAGACATTTTGCAAAATGTGCTGCATGCTTGTTGAAACACAGGACCATCTAAAACCATGCTATAAGAAAGATCTCGAAGGGCTCATTTTTTCCAGAGAGCCACCTCCTGATGTCCAATTTGGTGAAAACTGCACCCAGAAAGGGCTGTGCCTGGCTCCTACTGCCCATACCTTCATGGGAGCAGTTGTTGTTGATGGTGGGGGAGAAGGTGTGCAGCTCACGCAGGATGATGGGCTCCATGCCCCTGCCTCCACCATCACCCTCTGCGTTGGCCTCAGCATCCTCTTCCTCATCTTCTTCTTCCTCCTCCTCCTCCTCATCACCCTCAGGATCCACCTCAGGGTCAGGCGAGCTCTGCATCAGCTCCTCCAGCTCCTCGATGACCTGTGAAGCACCAGTGTTCACATCTGCACTCTGCAGCCCACATCATCCCACATTTGCACCCTGCATCCGACATCTGAGTCCCGCAACCTTGCCCACATGTATGCTCTTGTCCCAGAACAAGTGGATTTGGCCTTTTTGTGTCCTGAGCAGTGTGAGCCCAGTGTTACAGAGACATCCACGTGTCTGGGTGTAGGTACCTGCTCAGCTGTCAGCAGTGGTTCCTCATTGATGCCTGAGTCGTGTTCGCTTCTCTCAGCAAGCTCTTCATCTTCCTTCTCACAGAGCTGCAGGAGACAAGCTGGTCACCTCAGTGGCACCACAGGCACTGCCTGGTGCAAGTATGGGAATGGCATAGGCACAGACATAGCCCTATAGCTCATGGGAAGAACTACCAGAACCACAGCACTGGGGGTGCACTGCCTGTAGGGCTTACGCTGCAGAGATGTTGCATGGAGATGCTGCATGGGAGGAACTGACAAGGAGACATTAGATGGGAGAGCTGGATGGAGATGTTGGATGGAGGCAGTGGATAGGGGTTTGGGATGGAGGTGTTAGATCAGAGGCATTGGATAGGAGTGTTGTATGGAGAGATGTTGGCTTATGAGGTGTTTGATGGAAGCACTGGATGTGGATGTTGAATGGGGACGCAGTGGTGGGTCATACTGGCTGGGGATGCTGGATGGAGGTGTTAGAAACTTCAAATGGTGATGTTGGGTGGAAATGATGGATGGGGACAAGTTTGATGGGTGAATCATAGCAACATAAAATTGCTCAGGTTGTAAAAGACCTTAAAAATCATCAAGTCCAACCACAACCTAACCATACTACCCCAACTCTAACAATCTTTTGCTAAATCACGTCCCTGAGCACCACCACATCCAAACAGTTTTTAAACACATCCAGGGATGGTGACACAACAGCTCCCTGAGCAGCCCATTGCAGGGCTTTCTGTAAAGAAGTGTTTCCTGATATCCAACCTAAACTTAACCCTGGTGCAACTTGAGGCCATTTCCCCTCATCCTATCACCGGTGAGAAGAAACCAGCCCCACACTCACTGCAATCACCTTTCAGGTATTTGAAGAGAGCATTAAGGATGCTGCATGAAGAGACTGAATGGAGTCATCAGGTATGGAGATAACAGGGAAATTTCGGATGGTGAAGCCATGGAAGGAAATGGATGGAGGTGGTGGATGAGGACGCTCTTCTCTAGTGACAGGTTGCACAACATCCAAACAAGCTCAATTCAGTGGATTTTTTATGCCGTCCCACAACCCCAAACATAGCTCTTCATAGAATGAACTCATTACAATGAAGCCAATGAAGTAAACACTATTTTCTTCCCAGTTTGGGAACAGATTGGCAAGGACTAACAGGGCTTTGGGGTGCCAAGGGGGTCACAGCCATACCTGGGGATCGATGCCATCAGGGGCCTCAGCCTCAGGGTGCATCCAGGGCCGGGGGGAGCCTCGGGGGACAAAGCCATCAGTGAGGGCATCCCAGACTCTGCAGGGAAGTAGGTGTTTAGTGGGGATCACCAAAATACCCCAGAATGCCCCACAGTGCTGCCCCACAGAAAGCCATCGTGAAACAGCATGCCAAAATACCACAATGCATCCCAAAGTGAGCCCCAGGACACCCTGAAATACTTCTAATTATTGCCTGGTGGCCACTCCCTCACCACCACTGTGATATGCAAAACATCCCAAAACGCCCCAAATTCTGCCTCAGAATACCTTAAAAGTGTGTGCACATTAGCATAATTCCAATTCCCCCTAAATCACCCCAAAACAGCCTCCCCTCTCTAATTGCCCCCAGCTCCAAACCAACCATAAAAACACTCATTTTGGGATATTCATCTCATCTCGCTCCTCATCTGATTTTAATTTCCTCTTACGCACATATTTCACAATGCATAAAAATGGGACCTTAAAAAAAAAATCATATTCCCATTTTTAACAAAAAAAAGCAACTAATAAAGAAAAAGCAAATGAGCTTTTTCTCAGCTCAGATTTCCAGGTTAATTATGGCAATTGCTGGTTAATAATTAGAGGAAAGCGGCGCCTTTAAGGCCTCCACCCATCCCCCATCCATGCACACAGGGCTCATTGAGGAGTGGGGAAAAAAAAAGCCTGTTTTGCCCAAACTGACCCAAAATGACACAATCCACAGCACAAAGTGGCACCATGGGCTGCTGGTGGCAGCGCTGCGTTCCGGGCGTTCTGCCAAAATGCATTTTTTCTCTGATTTTTCACTGAAAAATACAAAAACAGCTGAAAAATAGAAGAGATCTGGGAGCTTTTGGTTTGAAAACAACCACTTTGCTTGGTGAAGAATCAGCATTAGAAAGTGCAGGCTGGCGAATAACCTCAATTAAACAGGCAAAAAGAAATCCATTAGAAAGGTGTTTGTATGTCAACATCTCGGGAAAAAAAAATAAAATAAAAAACATAAATTCTGCCCCTAAATGGCATTTTGCTACCAAGAAAAAGGTTTTGTGTGAAAATTAGATTTCAATGCAAATGCCACTTATGGTGCTTTTGGCCGCACAGGCAGCACTGGGCAGATTTTGCTCCCAGCTGCCCCACTTTGGTGCACAGTTTTACATTGCAAGGAGGGGGCTGAGCCCTACTCACAGCTTGCTCACAGCTCACACTTACCCCCAGCTCTCCTCACAAAGCCTGGGCCCGCTGCAATGTCATGTGGAGCACCTGGATATGTATATATCCAGGATACTACAGACACTGCACGGTACTGCGTTATCAGGCTGTGAGGGAAGGGCCTGTTTTGCACCTAGAGGGTCACCTGCACGCGCTCAAGGAGGTGCACAGCCCCAAATGTGCCCTCTCATAGGACAAACACCATTACTCCGCACAATCATGCTGCAATGGGGCAAGCACGTTTCCATGCTGGAAGTGGGGTTTATCTCAGAGCGCTGCACGGTGGCATGCAGGCCTGAGCGTCCTATGTGTCCTATGTGTTGTATTTGTAGGACACCACACAGAAACTCCATGCGGATGCACAGCTATGCCATGATGTAGGGCACTGAGCAGCACGTGGGGGAAGTCTCAGGAGTATAAGGAGCACAGAAGGCCTAAGGGAGCACACTCAGAGGATACTGCACCAAAAGTTTGGTGCGCTGCACAATCATGCAACAACACGGGGATGGGAATGCAAGGAGACCCATGTTCCCAGCAGGAAGAGGCCTTACTCACTCCTCATCCTGGAGGTGCTCCTCCTCCTCCTGTGCCTGCAGCCTGCCTCTCACAGGGGCCAGGCCCTCAGTGGTGGCATCGTAGTTGCGGAAGCAGACGGTGAGCTTCTCATCGAACTCCTGCACCAGGTCCTCCATCGATTTGAAGCTCATCATCTCAGTCGAGAAGCTCTCCAGCTCAGCCAGTGCTGGGTCCACGGTGCGTTGAGGGGCCCCTCCATTGTCCCCAGGCCCCTCCTCAAACTCCTCCTCCAGGCTTACCAGGGGTGCCTCCATCCTCCTTGCCACCGCTGCCGTCTTAGCTGTGGGGACAAGGTGCCCATGAGGCACCTGCTGCTCACAGGCTGTGTCAGCAGGGCTCCCTATTCCCTTTGCTGCCTGTAATCCCAGTGCCAGTAGTATCCCAGTAGTATCTTAGTGTCTTAGTCGTATCTTGGTAGTATCTCAGTAGTATCCCTAGAGCATCTTAGTACTGTCTTCATAGCACCTCAGCAGTGCTGCAGTAATAAGCTGTTGCCTCTTAGTACTTAGTATCTTAGTATCTTAGTAGTAGAGTATGCTTGCAGTATCTCAGTAGAAACCCAGCAGTACTGGCATTCCATCCTGATGGATTTTAGAAAGCTCCTGGTAGCACCTCAGCAGCATCCCAGAAGTGTCCTCCAGGCATGCAATCCTGTGCAGGCATGTAGCCCTGTGTGTGGAGGGAATGCATGCCTGCACAGAGGCACATACATGCAAGAGTGCATGTGTGCACAGTGCCCAGATGTTCTGTATGCACACCTGGGAGCGCATGACTGTCAGGGTGCATGCATAAGAGCGGTACATGCATACAGGTGAATCTGAGTGCAGGTACATCCTGTGCCCGTCTGCAGCTCTGCACACATGCAGCCCTGTATATACAAAGGTGCAGGGCACATGTTTGCACACCACGTCTGCACATGAAGATGCACACATACACAGTGCTATTTGCATGCTCAGGAGCTGCATGCATTTGGGGTGGCTGCATACATGGCAGCACAACAGGCTGCATACACACGTAGGTGTGCGCTGTGCACGTGTGCACCATTGTGCACCAGCTTTGTGCACACCTGCACCATTCACACGTACCCTGTTTTGTGCCCCCAAGCTCTCCGCTGCACACACCCGCATGTGTGCACTGCGCATGCCCCTGCCAGCATCCCTCATACGTGCAGCTCAGTGCACGGCCCCCCCGATGCGCCCCAAAATGCCCCCCCAGCCCCACATCGCCCTCTCCCATCCCATCGCGCAGCGCCTGCGCACCCCACAACGCACCGCCTCCGCACGGCTGCTCAGCGCATCGAGCACCGCGGGGGGCAGGCAGCTCCTTGCTGCCCCCCCACAACCTACCATCCCCAAAATCCCATCCCTACGACCCGTGCACAACGCCCAACGCATCCCCCACAGGGGCACCCTGATGCGATGTCCTCACACTGCGCAGTGATGTCCCTCAGAGCCCCGCAGGCCCCCCCGCTGCACCTCCAAAATCTTTCGCCCGTCTCCCCACCCCCGCCCCGCACACATGCAACGCCCTTTGCAACCCCCTCAACTGATTCACACACTTCCTCACCGTGCACTCATCTCCCCTGACTGCACCCTAACCTTCCTATTTGCTCGTATTCTCCCGCACCACCACACGAGGGTCCCCCCCCATGTCCTCCCCCAGCCCCGCGCCCACCTGCGGCCCCGCATCCTCCGCGCTTCGGGAGAAGGTTGACCGGGGGAGGGGGGAGAGGGGAGGACGGACGCGTTGCGCACGCGCGGAACGGGTTGGATGGGGGGGGAGGTGAGGGGTGACGTCACCTGGAGAGCTCACGCCTCCCCCCCATCACCCCCTTATCCCCGGGGAAGGGCAAAGAAAGGAGGGGCGCGGGGGCCCGCACCATTATTCGCATCTTTCCTTCTTCATCCTCATCCTCACCATCATCAGTACCATCAGTATCACTTTCATCTTCATCCTCCTCCTCCTCCTTGTATTCCACATCATCCTACTTTTCACCTTCTTTTCCTCCTCCCCACCCTCATCCTCCCCCTCCTCATCCTCCTCACAACCTTTCTTTGAGTCATGCACCCCCCAATACACCATTCTCCCCTTCCTTTAATATATGTATATTCATTTGTTCGTACGTTTCTGCAAGCATACAAATAGATCACATCCATTACAAAAAGCAGACTATGCTTTGGCAGGGGAGTTGGACTCGATCTCTGGAGGTCCCTTCCAACCCCTACAATTCTGTGATTCTGTGTGATGTATAAAAATGAGATAAAGTTGAAATAAGATCTTTAAAAGTACATATTAACTATGCAAAAATCTCTTTTCCCTCTTACTTCAGTGCTTTTTTTCCTTTTTTTGTAAGGAGCTATACATTATTCTCCGTAACCCCAAGAGAACAGCAGACCCAGTACCCCCAATTGGAGGTTGTGCTGTGCCATGGCTGTTGGTGTGATGCACTGCAGGGATGCACAGAGCAGCACTGCTCCTGTCTCCCTACACAGCTTTCAGACCCAGCGATGCTGCAGGATTTGCTGGAACTCTGCTGGAAATTTCCAGCTTCCCTAATGTCATCCTTTTGTTCTTGCAAACTAGCATAGAGGTCTTGTTGCGTTGATGTTTCTAACAAATGGGCTCAAAACACCCTGAAACTGAAGGATTTCTCATAGGGTAGAAAATTCTGTTGGCAAGGTTTTGAGGCTGCATATGTGACATAACACATCATGGTGTCACTGCTGCTTGGCCACACGGCACACTGCATCTGGGGGAAGGAAACCAGCACTGAGCAGTCCGGCAGCTCTGGAGAAGCTTTCTGCTTTGGGAAAACGCTGAGCTGTACAAAGGGTTCCCATGGTTCCACCCCATCTCACAGTTACAGCATTGAGATGATGCAAGGATTTAAAGGTCCTTCTCTATTCTATTCTATTCTATTCTATTCTATTCTATTCTATTCTATTCTATTCTATTCTATTCTATTCTATTCTATTCTATTCTATTCTATTCTATTCTATTCTATTCTATTCTATCCTGTCCTATCCTATCCTATCCTATCCTACTCACTCCATTCCACTCCACTCCATCCCATCCCATCCATTCTATTCCATTCCACATTCCACTCCATATTCCATTCCATGTTCCATGCCATTCTATTCTATTTTTATAAAGTTAACTCCACCCATGACAGCCTGTAGTGCTCAGACACTTCCAGCTCCAGTGTCTTTGCCCACGGCAGTATTGGGAATGAATTTCTCCGCATAACTTGTGTCCTTTTTTAATTCCAGTCGCAGCAGGCACTGCACTGCTGGTGACAGTGACAGTTTTTCTGCAAAACTGTTTTTATGAAAGAAGTCATTTACTGCTTGAGAATACATTCCCTCCTTTATGCTTTTACCAGCTCACAAAGCCCTCTTTTGAGCATTTGGATTCTCTGTATCTCCAGCAGTGCTTCCTCCCAGCATTATCTGCAGGCAAAGCCACACACTTCAGCTTGTCACCACACAGCTTTGCATTTGCTCTGAGCAGAAAACCAAGGCAATATTTGGTGTGACTGGTAGCATTGCACGGCCCCACATCTGTGTCAACTCCAAGCTGACCCTAAGCAAGTAAACCGAAGATTAAAAAATGATATCAGTGTAACTCTGAGCGACATCATGGCAGGCATGAATTCATGCAGGCAGCTGTTTTGTCACTTGAAATAGGGTCTCCTTTGCCCAGCTCAGCTAAGAGCATGTCCGTGTGATGAAAGCTCATTTCTCAAAGTGGAGCCTTTCTTTGCTAGAGTACGCTGATTGTAAAGGATAAAAAAAGATAGCTATATTGTGAATGCTGTATTGACAGCTACAATGGCTGCAACTGCTGCTGGAGAACTGCAGCATGGGGCCGGATTACAGGAATCCGTTGCATCCCATTGGTACGGCCGGCAGGGCTGCAACGGCCCCGCCGAGGACAGCGGGCAGCAGCCGCGTGCTCCGCAGCCCCTTAGCAGCGCGCGGCGTGCAATGGGCGGGCGGCGGCGGAGGCGGTGGCCTCGTGGAACCGCCCCGGGGCGGAGCTGCAAAATCGCGTGGAGGGAAATGAGCGTGAGGGGAGGGGTTTGTTAAGGAGTGTTGTCCGGAGTGTCCTCGAGCGGCGAGGGGCGTGTTTAGAACCAAAATGGGTTCCTGACTGCTCGTGCGGTTTAGGGGAGTTTCTGCACGCAGCTCCTGTTGTTCTTTGCTTAGAGTCACAATCTCCAGTTTTGCTCTGCGTTCTCCCTGTGCACGTGTGTGCTCCTTGCACCGCGCGCAGCAGAGCGCGAGGCTTGGCCCGTGAAGGACCCGCGGCGTTCAGGAGTCCCATCTCGGCCACGTGCTGCACCGCGCTCCTCAGCAACGCCTCAGCTGCCGTCAGACCTTGAGCTGCCGTGACCGGAGAGCGGCTCCGGCGGCGCCCGGCAGAATTGCGGGCGTTCTCGCAGCCTTTTGCTAATCTTTGTGCTCAAGGAGAAACGTTCTTCATCAGGAATTCGGAGTTGGAAAATGCAGAACTGTCTATGGGGTGAGGCACTTTATATTAACCTCTATTTTAGACCCGCTACCTCGTTTGAGGGAATGGTTTCAGACACGGGAGTGCTTTCCAGCCTGCGCCATCTGCTGCTGCACACCCGTGGTTCCACGCCCCGCAGGCCCTGAGGAAGAGTGACTGGGAGACTGCAAGGAAGGGCTGTTGGGCTCTGGTGTGGTTGCAGCACTGTCCCATCGGGGCAGTGGTTCCTGGTACTTTGGGTTACCTGCCCACCTGTGGATGCTCACGGTGAGCTGTCAGTTTTATCCTGGTGCCTTATAAGCCCCTGTTGTTTTTTACTCCAGCTATTAGTGTCTGTTTTTTTTTGTTGTTTTTTTTTTTTTCCCAGCAAACTATAAAGGAATTGAAATAGAAATAATTCAATGTTGCTTTAAAATAGCAAAACAAAAACAGTTCAATGGACTTTATGTGTTCAATTTGCTTTCTTTCTTGTGAGGGACAATGGGATTGGAGAGGAGGCCTCTTGCTGCCAGGAGTTTTGGCAGAGTGCAGTCTGGACCTGTAGGAATAAATTCTTTCACTGCTCCTGGAGTTGCTCCATTGTGTTCAGAGTGTTTGCTCTTTGTACTCAACTGTTTTTCAGTAGGTTCATAAGCTTCATTGTTCTAACTCTGAGTACATCTCCTAGGTTCTTATCTTCAAAATCCTACTACTTCCACTGTGTTAATTTTTCTGATTGTAAGGGCAGTGGGCTAGGATTTTTAAACAGGGTATTCACCTGTCTTCCTTAACACGCTCTAATCCAAAGAGGGAGGTTTTGTCTTTTTGTGCTTTGGCATTGTCACCTACCTTTGTGTCCTGTCCTCTCTGGCTGGTTATACTATTTGCCAAGCTAATTAATGGAAGGCTGATAACCACCTCTAGTGGGTATTAAGTGAAGTGTGAAGCCAGGCTTTGAGAAAAGGCTTTCTCTGTTGTGTGCATGCAGAAACTGAAATGGAAATATCACAGCTTATAAGTAGCAATATTCCCCTTTTGTCTATTTTTAATGGTAAATGGAGAAATGACACTGCAGGAGAAACAAAAGAAGTCCTAAGTCTCAATGCTTTGCTCATTTCCCACCAGTCCACATTTGGTTGTTTCAAAGATCATGCCCTATCAGCTCTTGTTTTCTGCTGCTGCTTGAGCAGGTATTTTTTTTTTCTCTCCTCAGTCTGGAAGAATATAGAAGGTAAAGCAAGTGTTACATGTGGTTGTTCCTGTGCAATTGCAGATGCTGTCAATAGGTAACCACTTCATATGTTAAGCATTTCTGATGTTGATGGAACAGGAATCCTTTCTGAAATAACCATTTGCAGTAAAGCTTCTGCAGGGGAACTGTTAGGGTGTGGCTTGAACTGGTGATTGAGCACCTGGTGAAGGGCTGTGGCTGCCCGGGGAACGCAGGCAAAGTGCTTGCAGCTGTGCTCCCTATGCGGCCAGAAGGGCTGAACACAGGGTGGAGGCACCTGGAGCTCCTGTGAGGGTCAGCCATGGAAGGGAGCTTCCTGAGGAGGAGTGCTGCATAGCCAGAGATCCCCAGCACCAGTTGGGTGAGTGCTGCTGAGAACCTGTTAGAAGCAAAATCGCTACTTCGTGAGCAGAACAGCATCCCACCTCCAATGGAATGAATGGAAGATTGTCTTTTTGCTTTCAGTGGTTCTCTAGCTATGGTTAAGTTGTGCTGAGCCTTTTGTGTGTGTGTGTGTGTAGTATCTTTCCTCCCACCTAAGAGGGAGTAGATTGGGTTTACAATAGAAGGAGTAAGTTTAATTAACAAAATCACTCTCAGCTGTTGGACAGTGCAGCAAAAGCTTCTGGCAGGCTGCAGATAACATGCTTGCTTTTAGGTGGCCCTGGTAGTTGTGGATAGCTATTACTATAGGAAGTTGGTAGCTACGACTCTGAATGTTGTTTTATATAATGTCTTCACCTATCGCAGACCTGATCTCTCTGGTGAGTTTAAGATAAGATGTGAGAGGCGATGGTTTCCTTCCTGCTGTCGGGACAGTTACATACCAGGTTTTGATGGCTGATTTCTTTTTCTGATGCGCTCTTAAGGAAAGGCACCCTGCGAGCTCGGCGGGGCTGCGGTTCCACCTTCTGCCACGTAATGGCGCTCTCGAGCTGGTAATTGATGGCTCTGAGATTTCTCGTCCGGGTCCCTGCGCTGAGTTGAGCGGCTTTTGTTCGCTTTGAAGCTCTGTAAACTGTCACGAAATGCTCAACAGCGCCGTATCATAACAAAGCACTGTTAATAGCACACTTGTCTGTGGATGTAATACAAATGCAGTGGGCACAAGTGGGGTGTCTGTATTTGCCAGCTTTAGTCCAGTTCTTGGCTACTGCTGCTCTTCTCAGTTAGGCTGCAGAGCTGCAGGCAGTGCAGAACTCGCGGATCTTTCAGTTCATATCAGGGTCCTGATGTGGTTCTGTGCTGTGAGTCTCCTTGCTTATTTGGCAGCACGTGGCCTGAACTTGGCTGGCTGGCAGGCAGGGTCTGCGGTTATTGTGAAGGCATCTTTGAGACCTCAGGGGAGGAAGAAAGGTGGATGATTCCACCTGCTGGAATCGTTCTGCAGCTGAGGCCAATCTGACTCACAGAGACAACGCCTGATCTCTCCATTTCTTTTGGATGAATGAACTGTGGAGAAAGCAATCATTCTGAGGACTGATAGATTATAGAGAGTCAGTGACAAGTAATGATAACCACAATTAGGCTCCTCTTGCTGCCTTCTTTCTATAATTTTTCAAAGAGCTTATAATAAATACTCCTTCCTGTTGTGTTTTTTTTTTTTTTTTCTCCTGTAAGCAATGTAAAAATTACCTACAGGTTATAGAGGAAGAGCTACTGCTTTGCTTAGAATTATGAAAAGAAACAGTGGAAAAGGCAGGATTAACATTTTGTACTGTATCATCTTATGTTAGCTAAAAGTGAGAACTGGTGTGGAAGGCAGTTCCAGACAGTGTATAGTTGGGTGCTGAGATTATTGCTGTGGGAAATAACAAAGCCAGTGAGTTCCAGAGGGTCTTAAAAATAATTAATGGATCTCAAGGGGAGGCTGAGTTGTATGCAATGACATCTGATCAGTAGGCAAGTGATCTGCCTTCCAGGAGTTTTCCAGGAGGTTCTGGTCATTTGAGTGATCTAGACCAGGTCTGAACCTTGGTGGCAGTGCCATGGTGCATGGTCTGGGAGGTGCTGCTGCACCAAGTTTTTCATGCCATGTACTTCTAGAGATGAGGACTAAGAGTGTTATGTTTCTAGCAGGGCTCCAGAGAGACTGGAGACTTCAGGGAGCTTAGGGTACAGATTCATCTGTCATTTCTTAATCCCCGTGAGTGTACCCTATGAAGGATTTAACAGTGTTTAGTAGGGAGGCTTTCTCTGGCAGTACTTTCAGGCCTTATTTGGTGGCTTGTTTGTGTGGCTGTTTTGGGTGGTGCTGAGTGGTGACTTGTTTCTGTACTGTTTCACAGCAGAAGGAACAGCTGCTTTGCTGCAGTCCTTCATCTCTGCAGAAATGCTCTGAAGTCTGTTGCTGCGAATTTCTCAACAGTGGAAACTTCAGACCCTGCCCTTGGGTTTTAGTGCGCGCTTGTGCCTAACCTTTTCTGCACTGGTGCATGAGTTTTTTTTTCCAGCAGACTCCAGGGACTGGTCTATCTTCAAGCGTTTGATCTATAGTGAGATTCACATAACATCCTTGGGCTAGTTAGAGAGCTTCTTTGTGGCCAGGGCAACAGTATGTGTTTAGAGCTTCAAAATGTTCCCTTGCAAGGAGAGATGAAAGGCTGGCCAGTGTCTTGTGGCTTTGAGACGGACTTCCCAACTTTGACATGATAGGAGCAAAAGCTGCTGGAGGTTGCAGAATAATCAATCTATAGCACCTCCAGTGCAAGCATCACGGTATTTTTTTTGGTCTGCATGCAGACTTGAGCCCTAGAGGAAAAAGCTGTGTTTTTTTCTTTAGCAATGTGTTACTTCTGGACTAATATCATGTATTGAGGCTCTCACAGGCTGAGGATTGTACTCTTGTGGGACTCAAAGAATTATGAGGCACATGGGGGAGAGAGAGAGTGAAGGCAAACTAATAACTCACTCCATTGAGGACCCCTACTACTCTAAACCTGAACTTGTAATCTCAATTCTTGAACTTGACTTAATTCCAGTTACATGTTTTTGATGTTACTAAAAAATCTTCATGCTGCTGAGGTTTGGGTTTTTTCTTGCTGCTTTTCATTTGTCTGATTAATTTCAACATGGACCCTCTTTAAGTGGCTCTGATTGCAGGAAATTGCCGTGGCAAGTGACATGTGTCACAACAGTACAGTGATTAAAGCCCCCATGTGTAATTTACTGACTGATTGTGCTAATTGCACTGAGAAAGTGGCAAGCATGCAGAGCGGAGCTGGCACTCCTTATTGTTCAGGATTTTAAGTATCATGAATTAAGAGTCCAAATAAATGATAGTTGAACTGGAATTTGTCAGTTCTCATCCTTCAAAGCTTGCAACAAATACATAGTGTGTAATATTGGGAGGCAGGGTTGGCTTCCTCCTGTTTAAAAACTACACTAAAAACAAATGGAAGCAGAGAAATTTTAAAAAGCTTTGCTGCTGAGAAGATCAAGCTATCATCTGGAGTACAGTCTTTGTTGAAGTGTCTGTGAACTCTTGCTCTTTTTAGTCCATTTTCTGTTTCTGCAGACATGGTGTGTATATGTACACCATCACTCCAGAATGATAATCATCTTCTATTAACACTGTGTGGTTTTGTGTTGTATCTCTTTCTTCTCCACAATTAGAATTAATTTGGAGTAGAATTTCCTGGTTTCATGAGTTTCAGCCTCTTCTTGCTTTCGAGGCTTCCTTAGAGCAGGATTGAGTTCTGTATTGCAGAACCTGTTGTTGGGCAAATCTGACTGTTAGAATGGCTTATGATATTTGATGGATGTTGGCTGTGACCTAGTTGGTCAGAGTCAGTTACAAAAACCTGTAGAGGAAATGGTGATCTGTACACACTTGTAGTGGAAATGCAAGTCATGTCCTGAAACAGTGATGGAAAACCTGGTGGGAAGGCAGGGCCAACCCAGAGGAGCTCAGGTGCATGCAGTGTACTGATGGAAGTGATGGAGCTGGGATGCACCCCTTCCCAGCCCTCATTTAAGGGTTGGCAGTATAGGAGAGGGGATCTTGCTGGAGATCCCTGTGTACTTGAGGCCTTCTGAGGGTAAGCAGCTTTTTCCCTTTGTTTCGTGTCCATGGCTGCTGTGCTTGTTGTTCAAGTATTTCCTGCTGGCAATTTCTTTCCAAGCTAAGAAGTGGAAACCTGTACAGTCACTTTGAGTAATAGGTCAGCTTGTTGTAGCAAAAAGTAGAATCTCACTACGGAGCAGCAGCTTGTTGTTAGGAGTCACAGATGCTCAAACTGCAGAGCATTCTGACTGGGGAAACAATGATATGAAAGGGCAGAACAGTGGGAATGGGGAAGGGATGTATTCTCTGGGTAAGCAGTCAGCAAGAATTGAGAACAAAGAGTGGTGGGGAAGGAAGGGTTGGTTGCTGTTGTGGTTGCTGTGACCTCCTTAACAAAAGATAATGTTGCATTAGTGGGAGGCTGGGATAGAAGAGGATTTGCAGAGCATGTCCCTGGAGAAGATGAGGCAGGCAGCTGTTTGGTCCTGGTGTCCTTTGTCAGCCTCCTCCTCTTCTGCATTTTTGCTGCATGGAAATTCCTCATGCAGTTCCTTATCAATACCTTACAGCTGGAGCAGAGGAGAGGTGTGGTGCCTTCTCCATTGAAGGAGGTTGCCATAGCAGCTGGGCTGATTCTTATCCTGCTGAGTCCCTCCAGAGCTCCCAGCCCTGCTCTCTCTGGTCAGCACAGGTGGGGCAGCTTGAGTGCAGTGCTGCAAGAGGCCAGAGGGGCAGGGCTGCAGCCAGGGCTCCTGTACTTTCTGTGTGCTCAGTGCCCCGTTTGGACTTAAAGCTCGGTGGTTTCCCTCTTGTTTGTGGTAGTCTGACAGTGAACGTGTGTAAGGACCTTCAGTTTTATAATCGCCGTGGCAGATAAATATCTTTGTATTGTTTTGCATTCAAAACAATGGAACTTCTCATGGAATTTTGCTGGAACATGTGTATGAAGATTTTTCCCATGGCACGTGTTCCCAATTGGTCTGTTGAGCTCCTCTGCTCTGAATGCGTCATAGCATTTCTAAAATAAGATGGCATTGTTGGCTTCTTTTTTTTTTTTTTCCTTGTGTGTGATTGAATTATAACTTGCATAAGATGATGGGGCTCAAGCAGTTCTCAGAAGGGGATGTGGCATGTTTTGCAGTAGACTGGTAGCTGTCAAATGAGCGAGCTAGTGACCATTACAGATCTGCCTAGCAATTCAATGGGATACAAGTGACTGTTTCACTCCACAGGTCCAGTCATCAGCTATTGTGCTTGAGTGGAAATCTTCACTTGTACAGCAGGTGCTCCTGGTTGTCTCTGTGGCTGCAGCTGTCTCCCTTGTTGCTATTCAGTCCTTCATTGTCTCGTGTCCGTCCTCAGACCAGCCTGTGCATACTGAGTCTGCGGAGTTGCTACTGCCCTTCCCCATCCAACTGCAAGCTTTATGTCAGTGATGTCCTGAGTCTGTCTCAGGGATGCAACAAGTACTTCTGTAGTTCATAAACTTGCTGGTAGTTATCATGGTGTAGAATGTATGGAAATATGAGCAAAACCACTTTTGTGTTCTTGTTTCATTTTATTTGGGAGTAACAGATCTAAGTAGTGCAGTCTCTTAAACTTGAAAAGTTGATGGATCTGGGTAGCTTAGCTACAGGCAGTGGTGCACAGTTGTAGCAGTGTGTTAGGTGTTGGAAACTGATGAGTTGGAAGGATCTCATTGCGCCAGAGGAGTTTTAGGTTAGACATAAGGAAAAATGTATCTCAGAGAGTGATCAGGCACTGGAATGGCTGCCCAGGGAGGTGGTGGGGTTGCTGTCCCTGGCAGTGTTCAAGAGGTGTCTGGATGAGGTGCTGCGAGATATGATTTAGTAGATTGTGGTAGCAATGGTAATGAGAAGAGGGTTGGACTAGATGATCTTATAGGTCATTTCCAACATTGGGATAGAATCATAGAATCACAGAGTCAGTGCATCTGTGGGGAGAGGTCTTCCCAGAGAGTGGCACAAACCTCTGTGGGTAGAGGTGGTGAAAGTGCGCCAGGAACTTCATGCAGTGAGCCAGGCTGCGTGTGTCTCTGAGTGTAGCTTCCCAACTCAGTAGAATGACATGGTTCTTAAATCTGGCATCTGCTTCCCTACGATGAACTGGAAGTGCCCTCTGTTGCCTAGGAAGTGTAAGAGTACTGAAAATAAAAAGGGTAAAAGGGTGGAGAGAACAGAAGATCATCGCTTTGAACTGGGCTGCAAAAGATTTCAGGCTTGCAGCTTGGAGACTGCAAAGCAAGGAGCATTTAAAAAACAAAACAACAAACAAGCAAACAAAAAAAAAAAAAAAAAAAAAAAACCCACCTTACAGCTCTTGTTCTTTGAAAATAAATGACCCCAGCAGTTCAATTCACTCCTACAGAACTGGAGGCTTCTGGGACCTGCTGTGAGTCTCACATTGACGTCAACAAGTGCAAATGTAGATCTCAGCTGGCTCTGATAAATAGTGCTGATAATTGAATTAGAGAGCACTCCAAGCCACCAGCTAATTATGCTCCTCAGGAAGCTGCTTTGTCCAGGTCCATTTAATTCTATATTGGCTGAGCACTCTAATTCTGGCACAGAAAAGGGGAAATATGTTACAACTCCCTGCTGAAGAGCACATATTTTTCCAACTTTTTAGACTGAGCTGCCTGCCTATTCCAAACACTTGTGTTCTCATCCTTGGTTTTTCTATCATGTGCATTCTTAGTGTAAGAGTAATGATTCAGCCACCTTGTGCTAGAATATCATTACCCTGGTCTGATAGGTGACAGTCTCATTCCCTTCAGTGCTGATTTACTTATTTTATGAATAAGTAAAATAATTAGTTTTAGTTTATAAGTAACTAAGTGGAATAGCTAGTGGACATCTGGTTGTTGCCATACCTCTGCATCAGAACACACCATCCAGATGCTGCGAAGCCCAGTGCTGTTTCTCCCTGGTTCAAACCAGGAAGCTGCTTTGCCCTTTCCTGTTTTTAGTCCTCCCCTCCATCTTGGCTAGGGAAGCAGCACTTTCAACATGTGGGTTTTGTGATGAGTTCATGAGCAGTTATCTACATCATGTTTGGTTTGAGCCTAGCCCAGTGGTCAAGGCACAACAGTGGCAATCTGGAGACTTGGGTTTCCACCTTGATTTTTGGGGCAAGTCACTTTCCACATCTGACATTATGTCTCTGCTTAGCAGGTGCAGTCCTTGCCTGCATGTCACAGCACTTTGGACCATGCGTTTCTGAATTTGTCTACTGCTGCAGATGTGAGAAACTGAAGGGTCGAAGCAAGAGATGTAGTTATTTGGATCCTTGATTTCTTACCCTTTTGCTTTAGGACAGGGAATGGATGCTGGGAGCAGACTCTCATGCTTGTTTTCCATGGTGCTGTTTGTTCCAGCAAGTCTGCTGCTGTGATGCACCGCCACTGGCAGAACCCATTGGCAATCTGCTGGTGTGGAGTCGCTGCAGATGGACTCAGATTGTTCTTGACTCACAGTTTCTCAGGAATATGCTCTGGGGACAGGCAGGAGCTTTCCAGCAATTTTTTGCAGTGCCATCTGAATCACACAATAAACAAGTCCAAACTCTATTATTAGGCTTCGGAAGCTGCTGCCTTAGAGACAGGTTTGCTTATAAATATCCATTATTTTCTTTCTGGCTCTTCACTGGGGAAGCTGGCAAGAAAAAGATCTCTGCTTTTTCCAGAGTCTGCCTGCCCCTGCTGTTGTTGCTTCTTTCTACCTGAGCTCATCATCCTTCCTGTTCCAACCTCCCAAGTTCTGGCTTTGCTAACAAACATCTGCTCCAGTGTCAGCAGGGTGGCAGATGCCATCTATTTTGGAAGGGGACAGCACTGCACAAGCAATGAGTGACTGGGCTGAGCCCTTGCCACAGTCACTGTGGTGTGCTGATATGTAAACCAGCTGCTTTGGAGGCTGCAGCAGGAATACTGGGTCTTGTTCCATGCTCAACTTTGATGCTCTTTGGCACTGAGGAAGCCCCGAAGCAGGGATGGCCTGCCTTGGCTGGGTAGGGACAGACCTAGGACTTGTCCGAAGTCGGCGGAAATGCCAGCTTCTGGTAACTCTGCAGCAGTGCAGTGCACTGTCCAGGCTGTCTCACAGCACAAATATATCTGGCTTAATAGGACTGCTGTTTTATTGAAGGCTGTGAGCAGTCCTCATTCCAATGAAGCAACATCTCTTTGCACAAAACCTGTACCCAGCACAGATCCCTTTAGCTTTCACACTCCCTGTATTGCTGCTCTTCCTGCTTCTTTCAGTTATCTGGTGTGAGTACCTGTAGCAGCAGGGTGCGTTATCTTCCCTTGCAAAGATAGCCTCATGTTACCCATTGGTGCAGGGACTTTGATTCAGCTTTCTGTCAGAACCCAGAGCTCCCCTTCCAATCTATGCTCGAGTAAGTGTTCTGCTGTACAGAGAAGCCCTAGAGCTTCTCAGACTATGCCCTGTGTTGTTTTCTACATGTACAGGTTGGTGTAGAACAGCCATGACATGCCTTGGAAGTTTGGAGGAAGGGCAAAAGGGATGTTCTTAAAGCAATTAAAGAAATAGCAAGCTCTGCTCCAGTGGATGTTACTCCCAGAGCTGTGGGAGTGCTGGTGTAGGATTTAAACTCTGAAAAGCTTTTCTTGCTGCAGTGCAGCCCTGCATTGCCTCTGTTTCCTCCAGCAGGGCCTGGCAGAACAGATGATGCATGCCAAGCCAGGCAGCAGAGACTGCTGCAACACAGTGCTTGGTGAGGTATCATGCTTTTCACCCCACAACTTTGCAAACTGCTGCATCCCTGGAGCAGGGAGGAGGTGAGGGAGAGGAAGTTGTGCTGTGTGTTTCAGGTTGGGCACCTGTACGTCTGTGTGCTGCGGCCCATGTCTCACAGACCTTTGCTTTGCAGAGAGCTCCTCCACAAATGTCTGCTCAGAGAACATGAAGGCTTTTCTCAGACATAGGTTCCAAATGCAGAAGATAATGGGCAGTGTCTTGAAGGTGATGAGCTGCTCAGTTCACAGTAGTGAGCAGAGCACTTCAGATGGTTGTTTTTTTTATTCGTTATGGCAATAAGACTTGTTGAGCAAATGCTCAGGTTTTGCATTCTCTCAGGGAGAAAAGAATTTCTCTGTGGAAAATCATAGCCTGGGAAAGGTATCTGCAGGTTTACCATGTGCCAGGCTTGTGTCAATCTCCCACCGTTGTGTTTGTTTACGCTTGCGCTTTTTGCGCAAGTGCAAGGGAGAGCAACCCTATCTCTGCTGTGATTTCTACATGCTTTGAAGGACACTTCTATTAAGAAAGCTATGTAGGTAGAAGCCAGCTCCTGTGTGTAGTATTGTCTGAACAGAAAAGGCAGGGGAAGAGAGGAGTGAGCCCAATTGTGAGCCATGCCTGACAGAAAACTGTCTCTATCCCACAGTTTGCATAGTGTGTGTGAAAGGAGATGCTGACCTGAACTTTTGGACAAAATGGCAGGCATTCTTGAACAGCTCCATTTTCAGACCCTGTCCTTCTATAAAGACAGTCTGACATCCTTGAAAACTGAAATGAGAGCTTTGGCCTGACCTCATAGTGGAGTCAGAACTCTGCTGCTTGAGGGCCTGAGCTTTTTTTCTGCCTCTAAGAGGGTATGTTTCAGCCCCCATGATCACTTAGCTTAGGTGAAAATTCTTATTAGTAACTAGCTGATTTGTTACCTGGGTAGGAAAGTAGGTATGCATTGCTCTGCAGAGAGAGGAAATGAGGCGTGTTTGTTAGCAGCTGCCACGTCTGCATGCAGTTGGTTGTGCTGATGGGCACTGACATCATTCACTGAACAAACGCTGGGTGAAGGATCTGCTGTTAAAGCAAACTGTGTCATGAGAATGGATGTTTCCTGCAAACAATGTTTTAAAATGAAATCAATGATGACTGAGAAATTTAAAACTTTTCTCTGCCTGGGGCAAAGCCAGAAGGAAACTTGCTTTCCAAGGCTGGGAAGTTTGAGCCTTTTAAGCCATATATTTGGGATACTGGAGTCTGGAGAACTTCTCCTTTTCAGTTGCCTGAGTGTTGACTCCTGCAACTCCCCTGCAAGCAGGACAGTGCTTATAGACTATTACAGAGAGGAAAAAGGTGTAGCACCTGGCCTGCAGCTCAGGATCACTGCTTCAGAGCTGTGTCAGCACACAAGTCTCCTTGCCCTCATCTGACACTACCTGTGCTTCTTGATTAGATGGGAGAATTGGTGCACCTTCTCCAGGGAAACCCTCAGAAACACGTAACTGCATCAGACTGCTGCGCAGCACTGGTGGCCTGGAAATCTGCTGGCCTCACCCACAGACTTGCTTGTTGGGTATTTTGAATACATTTTGAGACTGGCAAGTTTTCTGCCAACAATGATTTTTTTCTTTGTGATCTGGTTTTCCGCCTAGATTTTTAAAACCCCTTGAAGTTAGAGTTGAGTTTTTGGATGTTTTCTTTTGTTACAGAAGGGAGAGTTACTTTGTTTTAAAGCAACACTTTCACCTTTCGGAGTAAACAGAAGTACCTCTCTATGTTTACAGGCAGCAAACCGCATAGGTACAGTCTTCTAAATCCCCTCTGACAGGACAGATCCCTTCAAGCAGATGTTTCATCTCTGCCTGCTGTCAGGTTGTGTCATGGTTTGGCCTGGTTCATGACAAATATGAACAGTCCACAGAACTGCAGCATTAACCCTGTAACTTCATGTGCATTGCATGATGTTATGATGTGGAATACTGATGACAAACCATGAAACTATGACAGGCTGAGGCCTACTTTAGAAGCAGGGAGAAGGGCAGTACAGAACACCAAGTGCAGCAGCTGGTCCTCAGTGCCTGAGCTGCCTGTTGGCTGATGGAGGTCAGATGCTGCTGGCATCAGCTGCCTCCCCTCTTAAGAAATGTTGTGCCTGCTTTTCTTTCTGTTTAGGTATACCTGAATTGGTGCTGGTTCATTAATACCTCACCTGCTGCCTTCGCTCCTGAAAAAAACACTATTTTGTGAGAGCTGGTGAACTGTGTTCCGCGCTATTCACTATTGCTGGGTGAATTCCAACACAACCCAGGTCCCAGAGCATTTGCTGGCTTTGGGAAAGCCTTTGCATAGGAACAGTCCCTGTGAAGGCAACACCCTGTGCTTGGAGAGGCAGCAGTGGCTGCACTGCACACGTGGCTCCTGGAGCCCCAGCCTGGGCCTGGTGCTGTGCTTCAGCACCCTCCTTAGAAACCCTTTTTGTTGGGCGTTGTGAAGACCTGCTAGCTCTGTCCTAACATGTGGTTTCTGGAATCCTGTGGTCAGGCAACAATTGCCCCCTGAAGGTTGAGCAGTGGTAGGATGCCCTTGTTCAGGTGCGTGATTTAATTTCAGAAGTGAGGGATGCTGTGAAAAGCAGCTGCTAAGTACAGGCCAGCTGACCTGGGATCTGCTCTGTAGCTGGTTATCTGAGCTCTGTGTGGTGCAGGAGGTCTGTCTGCTCATAATGTGGGTTTCCCTCATTCCCAGTGACCAGATGGGAACAGTGAGCCATGCAGAGATGCAATAAAGCTGCCAGGAGCTGCTTTCTCCTGAGTTTTTCTAGGCTTATTTTTAGGAGATTTACAGTTAATTATTTTGAAGGGGAAAAAAAGAAATTGCTCTTTTGGCTTCTAAGAAACTGTTGATGTAAAAGTTAGTCCTTTTAAAGACTGGTATTCTGGGACGAGTACTCCAGGGAAAGACAAAAATCTGGGTATTTCATGCTAGGGCTCTATGCAACATATTCAAAATATAGCAAAAATGCATGGGGATTTTGTGCCCTGTGTGCTTTTTAGTATTCAAGTCTCAGCCCCCAGCTACAAGTTGGGGGTGATGCACCTTAGCTGCCTATTGTCTGTACTGTGGGAGCCTTGTGGGTGCTTTCTCTGTTCTGTGGCAGGTGCTGGGACTGCTGGTCATCAGTGAGGGGCTGTCAGGGTGCTGGCTCTCAGCATCCATCCTGCAAGGAGCACTAAATGCAGCAGCCTGTTGTCAACTGTTTGGGATACACTTTCCTGAGGAGCTGACACACATCTGATCTCTAGGCAGGCAGTGCTGAGTCAGAGCTTTGGCATGTTTTCAAATATGTGATTACTTTGAATAAACATCAATAGGGCAAGGTGAAGTGCTGGGGCCCACAAGTATGTCTGTGGGGCTTGAGGTTAAGGACCAAGGTTAACCAGAAGGACCAAAGGTCAGCTCACTGTGGCTCTGGGAGGAGGTCAGGGCCTTGTGTATTGAACTGCAGCTTGGCACCAGAGTGAGTGTATGACAGCCAGAGGTGTTGGAGTCGTCTCCAGCCTAGTGGCCCCACTGGGCCAGGCCTGTGGGGCTGATGCCAGTGCTCTTGGCAGCAAAGGGGGATGTGCTGGTCTGTCCCCATCAGGAGCTCTGTGAGCTCTCTCTGCCTTCCTGAGAAAGTTTGCTCAGTGCCTGGAAAGTGCTTCAGAACCTTCCTTGGCTCTGTGCTAAATTACCCTCAGCTTCCTATAGGCAGTGTGGCCTGGGCAGATGTGTTGGCATGGCAACGGCCCCAGGGATTGTCTTGCGCAGGGAGCAGAGTATGGCCATGCTCCCAGCTCATGTCAGCTCCCTGATCCCTGGCCATAATTCATCAATCTCTCCAACAGCCCTTTGTGCAACTACCATGATGCTAATGGGGCTCGGCCACTAATTAGCAGCATTATCATTAATGTCCTCCTGCTTTGCTCATAGCACAATGCTATCAGGGAGGTTAAAGCCAGGTTCTGTACACTGTGGGCAAAGTGCAGACCCCTACACCTAGCAACTGATATGCTCCGAGCTGGGCACGCCGCTTGCTGCCAGCCCTGTAGTGTTTACCCTGAGCCCTGCTCAGTTCTGCAGAAGCTCTCAGCTCTTGACTGTGCAGAGCAGCAGCACGTGGCCTTGCTGAGTGATTGATGCATAAACTGTTAACTGCGAGCAGAACAGCCCATGCTGGAATGGGGCAGGCAACCTCCTGACTGCTGGGGCTTTTGCTGTTTGGCACAGGTGTCACAGTACCCACTCAGCAAATAAGCTGTATGCTGCTATACTGTACTTTCAAAAACAAACAAACAACAACAACAAAAAAAACTCAACAAAACAATCTGAGAAGCTGAAATTACTTAATTTTTTTAAGGGAGTGGAGGCTTTAGAGAACATGTGTAGGATCTGGTGCAGTATTTTCCATGCAAGCAGACACCTGGGCTTTCCTGAGAGCCCTGCAGCACAGCTCTCAGCAGGCTCAGTTGAAAGGGTAATGCATACCCAGGTGATTTTGGTACATGGTATTATTTACCCTATTGACGTCAGCAGCTGCATGCTCTCAGCTCCCAGCTTACAGGAGGCGGGCTGCAGAGGGCTCATGATCTTCCCAAGAGCACCCAACCTTTCTAGAGATCAGCATATAATTCTCAGTTAAGTAAATGTCCATTTGTCCATTGGGACCAAATCTCATATTAGCTTTCCAAAATGTAACTCATTTTGTTTCTATTCTGTAAATCAACACCACATGACTTCTTATCAGAAAATAAAGGTGGTAGTGTTTTGATAAGTCAGTTCAGTAAGTACTGTTACCTAAAACCGTATTATGGCATTTTCCTTGCAGAAAATTTCTCCATTAAAGTATCTTTCTGAGTACAGAGATCTCTTATAAAAACAAACATTTTTATACCCCTTCGTAATGCTGAGTGGCAGCTATATAGGAAATGGAGTTTTCCCAGCAGGGATACTGTTTGGGATCCTTGCTGGAAAGACCTGAAAAAAATGGGTAGACAGTAATTCCTGAAATGAGCTGGAAAGATGAGGTCTAGTTTTTGAGTCTTGTTTTCTCTACACGACCTTTACTAATACCAATGCTCGTCTAAGAGCAAAGGCAAATAGGTGTCTAGTGGTGTGATTTTGCAGGTTGGGCTCAGCCAGAGTATTTTAGGCACTCCAGTATTGTCATGTGGTGCTATTGTTGTATGCTTCGGTCTGAGGTAGGCCTGTTAATGATGTTTTTGGAGTGTCATTTCAAACACACAGTAGTCCTCTGCTTCCCACACTCCGTGCTGGTGGGCTGTGTGGCTCCTGGGGCTGTTCCTTGCCAGGGCCAGCTTTGTCTATGTACCTGGTGTGAGCATGCATGGCTGTTGGCAGTGAGGGGAGGGGGCTGCTCTGCATCTTTGTGTGCACTTCTCAGCTTTGGATCTAGTTTCCTGACACTCATTTCTGTGCTGTCCCATGTTATTGTTTAGCTTTGATCTTCTTCCAGATACCAGGTAAAGTGTTTCAATATCAGTTCATCAGTCTTCCTTTTCGTTTCTGCCTTGTTTCCAATGTCTCTGCTGTGCTAAAACACATGCCAATACTATTTGCTCTTTGTGCCCCTGTTGGCTGCTCCTCTAGTGGCTGAATCTGCCTCATTTCTCTGTTCTGCTTCCCAATTCTTATTCCTTTGAGGTTTTCTGTTCCTAATTCACAGTTGATTCTCTGTAAGATTTACCCAATTAGTAATTTCTTTTCATCATATTTAATGTGAGTTTCCTGACATATCACCTCCCTTTCAGACATGCAATCTGACATTCTTGTCAGAAAATAAGCTGAGTCAGGAGAGGTGTCAGCCTTTTGTTGTCCCAGTGGACAGCCCTCTCTGCCAGGCTGACCTGCTTGGCAATGTTCCCTCCGTGTTGTCCTCACTGGCGTCAGGACTATAGAATCTGTGTGGCATTGGCCAGTTACACACCCTGATTTATGGGGGAAAAATAATTGATCCTGTTTTGAAGCTCATTTTCTTGTGTAGGGGATTCTTACCAGTGATTAAGCAGTTATACTGTACTCCCTCATTAGCAAATACACAGATACTAATTTTGTTCTGCTTCCTGCTTGTCATATAGCATTGCATTCAGTCACCCTGTGTAGCAATACCGAAGTACACTGGCAAATCCCATCTCACCTTGCATTCCCTGCTTCAGAACTGGGGAAATCTGCTTATTGGCCTGCTGTGCCTCTTTGTTTCAACTCTCTGCTTCTGAGAACTGGTGCAGAACATGCTGGAGTCCTTCCCTAGGCTTTCTCTCCACTCTTCCTTCAGCTAACATCCCTCACTGCTACTTTGCTTTGTTCTGTATTGAAGGACTTGGGGATGGAGTTTTCCGAGGCTTGTATAGGATGTGTTCAGGACACTGGTGGAAAGTAAGCAGAGGATGAAGCTTGCACTCACAGAAATCACGCTCCAAATTTAGACTAAGTTTCCTTGCAATTCAGATTGCGAAAGCCAATATAGCAGAAGTGATGTGTATGCGTCTGCTTTTGCCCCATGCACATATGGTGCTGACAGTCAGCTGCTGCCCAGTGTGGCTGTTTTCCCATGACAGCCCTGCCTGCTGATGCATCTGCATAACCTCAGCCACGCTGCACAAAATGGAATGCACTGCTGGCCTGCAGTCAGTAGGGAACACTATGCAAGGGGCTTAAAAGACCCTGCCTGCAGGCTGGAACTTAGTCCAGAGGGGAGGGCTTCTTCCCATCTCCACTGGGGTAAGAAGGGCTTAACCTTTACGTTCCAGGGTGAGAGTGTCTTCCAGACAGCTTGTAAGGTTAGCTTAGGCAACCCTTTGAGGTGTGACCTTCTCTAGTTTTGCTTTGACTGCTAATAGCAAATATGTATGGGAAGAAGTGTTCCTTTCTTCCTGTCCCATATGTAGCCTATCTGCAGTGTTGCTAGAGGATGAACAGCTCCAGGCTGTGCAGCTTGAGCACTTTCCTGTCACCAACTGATGGTCAGGGGTAAGCAGGGCATGCAGGCAAAGCACCTGCATCCCTTTTGCTGGGGTCATCACATCAAACTGCATCAAGGGGCAGCAGAGGAGCAGAGTATGTGGGAAAGCAGACAAAGCAGATGCATTGGTCCTGTTGAGCTTGGTGTATGCTTATGGCACATAAGCATTTCTTGTAGTCTGAGCTCACAGTCTTGAGGCTTCTTGACACTTCTGATTCACAGGAATGTGGAATGTGATCAGTCAGTTGTTTTTAACAGTACTGACCTCCTAGATCTGTTGCTGAGTGTTTTGTGTTACAGTGTGTCACCCAAAGTGCTGTATTCAGGTGCAGTTGTTTATGGCCAGTTGTAGCTGAGGTCACTGAGCAAATGCAATAGGGACAGCAGAGTTTCAGTGTGGTAGGCCAGATCAACTTGCTGGATTTTATGCTGATTTTTCTTTTGGTCTCTGAGCATCACACATTTCTTGCTACTGAAGAAACCCTTGAAGTCACAGGAGTTATGTTAGAGATGTCAAGGAAAGAAATCTTGGGATATTTTCACATGTGCACTTCTGTGACCTATCTTGTAATATAACTGTTGTTGCAGCTCTGTGGAAGAAGCTGAGATGTAATGCTTTCCTTACCTGATCTTGTTTCCAACTCTCCCTCTCCTTGGAGTGTGGCATTGTGCTTTCCCACAGAGTCTCTCTTTGGAGGTGCCCAATTTTTCTGTAGACATAAGCTTTCAGCTTAAATTATAAGAGAACTGCTGAGGTTCATTCTTTAGTTTTTCATCCTCAACAGGACAGTGGTGTAGGGCTTCAAGCAGAGGAATAATCTTAATTTTTCATTGTTGCCGCTTATAGTTGTAGAAAGATGAAGCTTCTCCTGTAAGAGGAAGGTCCTAGGTTGTCTTAGGCTCAAAGTAAGCCTTTTATACCGGCTCAGGGTAAAAGGTTTCAAGGAAAGCAGTGAATGGGATGTAATTTGTAAATTGTTGTAACTTGTTGAATTCTCAGAGTGGGGCTTCTTTTCTTAGGTCTTTAATGGGCCAGTTCAGTCTTACTGTCAGTGCAGAGAAAGGGAAGAGCAGGAAATAGGAGTTTTCAAATTAATTGGACAATTTTGGGCCAAGTGCAAATCTTGCTTCGGATTCCACAGAAGGGAAACTTCTGCCAACTTTCCCTTGTTTTGTCATTTCACCTTAAAGTCATTTTGAACAAGTCTTCTGCCAGTGAAAGTATGAAGTACTGTAAGAATCTTGAGGCATCAATCTTTCCGGTCTCTGGAAAAGACTTCAGTGTCCCATCGACTGCCTGATTCTTTATTCTTCGTGAAACATTCACACAGCATTCCTAGGAATTAGAATTGTATGATCTACATTAAACTGCTTTTGCATAACCTCTTGGATAACTTATCCTGACTGATGTGGAGCAATGACAAAAGTAGTAGTGATTTTTTGAGAATAACTTTCCTCTTTCGATGTCAAATTGATATACCACTGGCCTTGCCAGTTTAGGAGTCCTGCTCCAGAACCAAAGATAATAAAGACATGCAATTTTTTTTTCCTCCGTGAAACTGTTAGAATGCTTTCTCAACTTGCCTTGCAGAGTCTGTAGTATCAACAACCTCATGTGTGTTAAAACAGTAGGAAGCCAAATAATTCTAGAGAATCCATCCTTTGCAGTAGCTGGTGGGTTTTTTTTTTTTTTTGGTGGTTGTTTTTTTTTTTTTTTTTGTGATTTGAAGCTTGGTGTGTCAGGGATAACTGCAACATAATATGTAAAGAGGCTGTTAAAGAACACTGAGCAGCAGAAGCCATGGTAGCTCACTACATATTTGAAAATGAAATGTACGTATTCTTTATTTTGTATCAATACACTGTAATTGCTTCACAGAGTCCAGCATATCAGTTGCATGTAAATACTACAGATGAACTTACCAAACTGGAGCTCACAATACTAGTGCATTTATCCCAAAGCAGAGACTAAACCCTCTAACTCCTTAAAAAAATACATTAAAGAACGTACCACACACACACATATTGCACTTTTCTCCATATGAAATTTTTACCCCATATACATCGCACCAAAGTCTCTTCAAAGGAGCCTGTAATACAAGATAATAAAGCTAATAATTACTCTTAACAGTAGTGTATGCTGTCCTCTAATGTTAGACGTAACAGATTTGAACAAAGGAACTACTTTGAAGTAGCATGACTACAAAGTGGTGTTCAGTGGATACTCTGCTGTATTAAAAGCCATTAGAAGCCTTTTATTCTAACTGACTTAAGGAAATTGCATGAAATAGTAAATAGGATGGTGATTGAGGGTAACAGTCTGAACTATATTCAAAAACTCCATAGCTTTCCCCTTAGCAGTACTGCAAAGCTCAGCTGAGCTTAGACTCATTGGCACATTTTGTTAAATGAATCACATAATTCTGCTCTTGAGTTATCACTGACTTCCAAAATGTATGGTATGATGGAGCTGCACAGGGAGGAAAGTGGTTATAGGCTTGGCAGTAAGCTAGCTCCTGATGCAAAACTGGGCCTGTTGCCACAGCTGAGTGCGTCCCAGTGACGGTTTTTGCTGCATGGTTCCTCGAGCACTCGTCTGATCTTAGAACTGCAGGATAGAAAAGGAATGAAAGGAAAGGACATCTTTGCCTCTGTATGGGAACTGCTGAGTCACAGCCTGAACCTGGGATTGATCACCTGAGGTGAGCCATGAGTCAGCCATGGAGCACAGGTGAAGGCAATTCAATCCACCTGTGCTGCTGGAAGGGGTGGAGCCTGGCTGCACCTCTCCTAGGCCCATTGAAGAGCTGGCTGCCAGTGGGGGAGGATCTCTTCTGGACATCCCTCCTCTGGAATTTTGTACTGAGCCCAGAATGAGGGTAAGCTTTCTATCTATTCTGTTTTTGTTATAATCTGCTTTGCCAAACTCTCTTGCTTATTTCATAATTATAACATCTTTATATTCATTGACTACACAGCCTCCTTTTCTCTTCTGCCATAATGATATGCCTGGTGTGTTATGCTGTAGTGGTTTTCATCTCTTTCCTGTCCTTTTGTCAGTCACTTCAGGGGGGCACTGAGGTTTCTATGTTCTGCAGCTATTTGCACTGTCAGAAAAAGCTTTAATTGTGTGAATTCCCTTAGAAAAGAAATGTGTCTATCTCAGCTATCTAAACAACAGTTTTCCAGCTCTCTTTTATCAAAAAAGTAAGTAGTGTGTAGATGTGATTGCTGTTCCTTAAACTTTCTTTTGCTTTTGCCTTGAGAATTGTTCTGATATCAGAGGTAGAAGTGAGCACTTCCGACTGAATTGGAGCTGTATCAGAGCAGGCTCTGTATCAACAGTGATGACATCTCTAACTGTCATACACAGAAAACAAGGTACTTTCTGTCAGTTGTTAAACTCTTCCCTCCTTCACAAAGCCTACAGTGCAGTGACTGAAGTCTATTCCACATTTAAGCGTGGTCTTATTGCTGTAAATGCTGGCTGATAATTCACCTTTCTGGTGAAAGAGAGTAGTTTTGAGAACTCCTTGTTGAAGTTCAGTAGGATCTATGGTCTGACACACACTGAAGACCCAACCAATCACAAGTACTTTTTTTTTTTTCTTTTCTTCCTCCTGCTATCTCTCCAAGCCTGTGCTTTGCTACAGTATGTAAAAACACTAGAAACATTTGTCTATCCATTTTAAGTGACTACATGTCCTGAAGCCACTCTCTTTAGTTGTAGTGTCAAAATCTTTTATTTAACTTTAAACTTATATCGTAGAGAAATTTTCCAGTAAACAGTGGTCTCTACATGTGCCATCAGCACAGTTTCTCCAACATTTGTGCTTTAGTGAATCTGCAACTGTGCTTAAAGTTTGCTCAGAAAAGGGCTGAAACTGTCTGGCTACAAGCTTCATCTACAGGAGAAAGATAGACAATAACCCGCAACATTTGAAGACCTGAGATGAGCTCCAAATTAGTGATCTAAACTTACTGCAGATTCCTAAATAATCCTCCTACAACTAACATCTCCTGACTGGAAGTTCTGGGGACACAACTGCTTGTTGAAATTTGTATTTGTTGAAGTAGTACGTAACAGTTCTTGATGCTCAATATTGCTGTAATACTTTCAGTATATTGTATATACTGAGACAATCAAAATGCTAACAAAGTTCAACATTACATTCCACATAGTGGAACGCGTGCTCTGAAGGGACTTTGGCAGTAGCAAGGATGTAGATGGGGTATTGTCTATTTCTTCAGGAAAAAAAAAGCATACAGTCTGATAAAGAACTGAAAAAAGGCACAGCACTATCACTTCACAGGGTTTTTTTTTTTTAAGCTCATTAAGTTCTAAAACTGTAAATAATTGTCCATATATACAAAGCTCAATAAACCACCAGCAACACATATTGCAAATTCAAAACACTGTTTGTTTCTAAAATGCCGTAGAAGGTCAGATAGATCTTCTCCAAGATAGAACTCTCCACAACAGTCTGTCTGCAGCAAGGGGTGATTTCCAACATCACCTAGGTAGATCTCTGAATGCCACTGGCTGCAGCTCTTGCTGTCCTTCTTGGCCTGTCCCTCTGCTACTAATCCTTGACCTTTCAGTATTCTCAGCTCCACCCAAAGCATCTAGAAAACACTGTGATGCCCTGGATCAGTTCCAAGTGTCCTTTTATCAAGTCAATACATTACTTAACAAATATCCAGAAGCTTCCCTTAGTGACCAATTAAGAATTCCTTGGCAGGCTTGGGAAATAACTGTTTATTTGCTAGCAGGAGGAAGCAGAGGCTGCCTGAGGTTCCTGGTGCTCTCTTAGACTTACGACAGAGCAGTCGCAGATCGGTAGCTTAACCAGAAACTGGATGCCGAAGTGCAACTTTCCTTTGGATCCACCTCACTACTGCTTCAGCTCAGTATGCTACTTGCTATCAGCTCAGATCCAAATTAAGTCTGAATTTCAGTGAAAACTATTGCTTTTATTGCCAAGAAGTAGAATGCAATATGCATTCGTTCTCTTTTCTCCTAGCAAGTGCTAGGTGAACACTGCCAGACTATCAAAGTTTTTGGAAGGGGCCACTTCCTTTATATATATATATATATATATATATATATATATATATATATATATTTTTTTTTTTTTTTTTTTCTCTCCTTCTACACAAACTGGTTCTTTATGCAACCAAGCTGAACTGTTTGTCTAGCCCCAGCCACTGAAAGGAGAAGCTGGTGGCCACATGCTTCTAGCCATCTCCAGCTTTTTTCTGGCCAGGTGGATTTTTAGTTCCCTTGTTGACTGAAGGATCAGAAACTTTAGGGTTGGAACAAAGCCAAAAATTTACATGCTTCTCCATCTACCCTGGCTTCCACTCTCATGTTAGACACCCATGGTATTAATTCACCAGGACGTAGCCGCTGTGCTGGGGATCTACAGTTTCCATCATCTCACAATCAAAGAGTCCGGGCAGTTCTGAGAGGGTCAGTGCATCGTAGTTTGACTGTGGCTCCTGGGCTGCCAAGCTGCCCTGGCTGTCAGGCAATGCTACACTGCTCTGCTGTGCTGGGTCCATGGAATACTGGCACTGGTCAGGGTAGTCTGGCTCAGAAGAGGTGACAACAGGCAGTTCACAAGTCTGATAGGAGTACTGTAAGGATTGTGGTGGCTGCTGCACCTGAATTGGTGATGACAATCGTGATGAGCTGGTGAGCAGGGAGGGCGGTGGTGGCTCCAGCTGTACTTTCTGGTAGTGACTGAGGAAGAGGTCATATTGTATTTGTTCTGAGGAAGGCTCCATGACAGGGCTTAGAGTCTGCTGGAGGCTGAACTGAGTTGGTTGCTGCTGTGCTGATGGCTGCTGCTCCTCCTGGCATGAAAGTGGCATTTGACTTGACCTTGGGTACGAACTCTCGGCTATTTGCATCTGGTTAAAATAGGCCTGCAGCTGGGACTGCTTCTGGAGAAAGAGTCTCTTCTGATGCAGTCTGAATCGAGGACAAAAACAGCAATTAACAGCAATTATTTTTTGGCTTTTCAAGTGTTAAGGCACTAGCATCAGTGCTACTACACTTGCACTCCTACAGTTCCAGCAGGGAGCAAAGGGCAGAAATGGAAAATTCCTAGTCAACCTTTTTTATTTATTGAAATTTAGTGTGTGGAACTTGTGAACAGAACAGTTGTACTTCTCCAGCTACTAAGGCAAGCGAACAAAGCTTCCCTCCCCCATATTCCTTCTATCTGAACTGCACTCCTCACTATGAAGTTTTACAAAACTTCACAGCCTTTGACCTCCTTGCAAACTGGAAGAATTTTCAACACGGTGTCAGGTTACACAGCTACCTTTGAAAATTCCTGTGATATGACAAAGGGGAGGGCTCTTGCCAGCCAATTCCCTAAGCACATACAAATAGGAAACCCGCTATTGACGTATGCTGATAGCATTCAGAAAAGGAATCTATTGTTTCCCAGCTTATTTCTCTGCACAGACATCCTAGTCTTGAATAAATGTATCAAGCTGCTCTGAATACTGTCAGTATTGTCAGTTAAGTTCTTGATTAGGATTAATCAGTTGTCAGGAGTGTCTGTGACCTATAAAGCAATTCTAGATTACATACTTCCTTGAAATCAAGTAGTATTTTCATACTTCTATTCCTTAATTCTTTTTGTTCCATAAAGAATGTAGCTAGGTTGCTGTTTTCCTTTCTCGTTTTCCAATTCTTCTGCAAAATTTAGTGACATGGACACGTGTTTAGTATCCTCTTTGTTTGCTTAATAATTACCAAATGATGAGCTCATAAAAACCTTACAGCTCTTTAACTTGTCAATTAAAAGCTTGTCTGCCATAATACATTATAACAGTTATAAAAAGGCGCATTTCCAATCCATTCATTCCTTTTTTTTCTCTACAGTAACTTTTTCAAAGGAGCATCACTTCTGAATTTTCACTGACAAGAAAAACTCTGTTTACTTCTCATTTTCTTCACAGTAAGATTACTAGGTCATAGGAACAAGGTGGGAAATAACTAAATGAATGCAGAGCTCTCAAGCAGGTGAAAGGGTATGAGCCATGCTCTGACCTACCATAAAAAATGCAATGTGTAGTGAGTGGTGGGGACAGCAAGGGAAAAGATGAGCACAACAGCGCAAGAAGTAACTTTCTGCTCTGCTTCCCCTTTGCACGCCAGCACTAAACAAAGCATGTGGGCATATGGGCAGTGTCAGTCTACCTGCGCCCTCCTGGAATTGCAAAACTTGCAGCACAGCAATTTGTAAACTGAAGGCAGGATTGTTGTCCCTTTTTTTTTTTTTTTTTAAAAATAAGTTATTTTTAAGAACTGTGACCTGAACAATTTTTAAGTGAATTTTTCCTTCTCAAGGAATTCCTAATCAGACAAAGTCTGTCTCAGTTCTTTCATTACTACTGAGAGTACGGATAAGTCACTTATATGCGTAGTTTGAAATCTTACCTGTGCTCCTGTAACTGCTGTTCCAGACTCCGGGGCAATTCTTTGCAGAACAGCTGGCAAGTATTTGGAACTTTTGATAGTAGGGTGGGTTTCTGCAAGTAAGGTAGCACTGTTTTAAATTGTATTTGTTCAGTCCAGAATGCAAGTGAAAGAAGATTGCCTCGCCTTATGATGGCTTAAGTGTCCACCTTCATTTTCAGAAGCTGCCACTAGAGCTGCTGTCTAAAACCACAGCTATCACTGCTTACTGACTTCTATCCCTTGGAAAAAGAACATTTTTGATGATGGACTGTATCATACAAGTCCATAGAAAAAATTCTTCCTAACTGGAAGAGAAGGTGGGGGAAAAAAAAGGAGGGGTGTGGGGAGAGGGGGAGTTTGGAAGAGAAACAAAAGATGGGTGGAGGCTCGTCAGATCCTGATGCATCCCCTTTTCAGGGTGCAACACAGATAACAAATATTCATTAGCAGCCACCTCAAATAGCTTTAATAACATTCCGCAGTAAAAGAACAAGTAGGAAAATTCCAGCAATACAGTCTGATTTTCCCATAATTAGAGTCATTGTGCAATAGGAGAAACATACAGCATAATTTCAAATTCAGCTGTTCCCTGCTAAGATAGCATTTGACTCAAGAAGAATAATGGGATCTGAAAAGCCAAAGACACATGAACACAGTGCCTGACTGAGAGTGGTGGGGAAGGCATAGTACCTGGAGCCTGTGCTGCAAGTACTGTGTCTCTAAGCTCTGCCGTCGGGATAACACTGGGGTATGTGCACCACTGGGGAAAGTGGCCGCAGCCTCCTGCTGCTGAGGTCTTTCTTCCTGCAGAAAGAAGGAGGAAAAGCTTCATCCCCAGAAAAATCTTTTTCTGCCTAAACCCTTTCTTTGTGGAGTTCCCCTGGTCAGAGATTCCATTGCTGCTCTTGGAGTTGGGTCCCGGTGTCACCCATCACTTTTTCACTGCATGCTGAGCAGCCCACGTAACAAAGCTCTGAGCTATCTGTGCTGCAAACTGCCAAGGGCTTACATCTGTGACTAAAACCACATTATATATAACACTTTGTGACTTGCTTGCCCTCTGGAGTACTAAAAGTAAAGTGGTAGCAAACTGTGCAAAAGCATGCTCAGAGTTGAGTCAGCTGTCGTTGCACAGCTTCAGAACTGAACACAAAAAGATTTCTATAGCACTTGGGAAGGACATGCACAGCACAGGGGTGGGAGGGAACACTGTGAGCACTCTGGCATGCATATAGCAAGCAAGAAATTCTTGGGGAAACTTTACAACTTGTTGTCAGAACTGAAGTTTTCCAGCAGTCAGAAAGGAACAGCAGGCTTGACCTGGAGCATGGGTGCTTGCAGTGCATGTGTGCTGCTGGCCCGTTTCATTCACAGAGTCTGACAGAGATTTCACATTCCTATTTCCTGCGACCTGTTCCATTCCAAACACATAGTTAGGGAACTGGCAGGAGCAATTTGGCCTTTCACAACACAAATCAAGCTCTTATCACGTAGCTTTTGCACTCCTTAAAGTTATATATAGTGGAGGCTAACTCCAACGTGGAAAGACGTTAATTGAGATTTGTTACATCTGAAACATTCAAATTAAAAGTAATAATGAAATATCAGATTTGGAAAGCTGCCAAGATTCTCAGACACCCCAAGAATATAGAGGCTAACCTGCAAGTACCCATTCTCCATTCTGCAGGAGCCAGAGAGGAGAGAAAGGAGATGTGTCTATGAGCAGCTCTCCTCAGACTCCCCACAGCACCTCATCCCCCCCAGTCCGTCCCACAGCAGTGCACCTGGAGGGGACAGCTATGCTAAGGGTGGTACCTGTGCAGAGCTGGTAGCAAGGTCCTGAAGCTGGGGGGCAGCTGATGGCAGAAGGGGTTCTTCTTCTGATCTCATTTGCTCATACAGTAGCTGGACTTTGTTCAGCTCCAAGATTCCTTTGGTTCGTGCCAGATTCTGGAGGTGCTGTCTGAATGCTACAATACCTGTAGAAGAGGTGTGCAAAAGCCCTCGTCAGAAAATGAGTTACTTCATGTCTGGTTGGCACAGCAGCACAAGATCAGCTGTGGTGCAGTCAGAGCCGTGTAGGAACACAGCAAGTTTAGGGCCTCATGGTTACCTTGTGTGAGGGAAGTGTCCGACGCTCTGCGCCCCTCCCGGAAGCTGACAGGGGAGCGGTTGTGAGTCTCACGCTTCTGGGATGCAAGAGCCTGCATGGCGGGGTTGGTCGGCCGCAGCCCCAGGAACGGTGCTGCCAGCGGCACCACATCCTTCAGCGGAGGGGCATCGCCCAGCAGGCCCACATTCCTCTGCACTGACCCCATGTTGTACTCTGACTCTATGCTGCTGCCCAGAGAGGAGTTCTCATCCAAAGAGTAGACCTTGCCTGTGTCAAAAACCAAAAGCCAAAACAGAAGGAAAGTACAGCAGTAATTAGGAAATGCCATGGGCTCGAGCTATTCCTGCCATGTCCTCCATTAGAGAAAATGAAACAATAGAAGTAATCATAATATGTACAGCACTGGAATGTCTTGGGGTTTCTTACTACTGGTTTTTACATGAGTGCAGCAATAAGACACCATACAGGTGATGTTCAGTGGCTTGTTGAGAGTGCCATCAGTGTTCTTGCAGGGGATTCTGATGGGATCACAGCTTAAGCTGAAAGGCTCTGTCACCTTGCTGGTTGGGCAGTACCCAAGAATCTGGGGGTTTCTGCACGCCCTATCCTCCTCCTCCAGCATGTCTTTAGGGGATGAAGGGCTTGGAGACATTTGGTTATGTGAGAACAGCACAAGCAAACTCACAGGACCTCACCCATTGCTACTGGTACATGACCACAGCCAACTGTTTGATTGCTGCTCTGATTTCATACTGCCTGCTCAGCAGGTTTGGGGGCTGTGCGGAACTGATCTCATGCTTTGAGGTGTTTGCATATGTGTGTAAGGCCCATACCTGTGCCTGGCACCACCACTAGTTGATCGGTGACTTCGGCCAGGGTGTGACGCCGCTTCCCACTGCGAGCTGCCTGCAGGGCTGCAAATGCCTGCGCAGGGTCATCCTCTGCCTCGCCTTCCGTCTCTATTCCTTCGTCGATTGAGGTTTCCATCATGCTAGTTGGCAGTGACTGGCATCCCTTTCGAATCATCATGGGAGGCACGGGATCTAGCAGGCAGCCATTTACCTAAATACCACATGGAACAGACAGCTTTCCATTACACACACTGTAATTGTCCTTGCACACAGCAGCATGCCAAAGTATGAGAAATCTCTGCCTGTCATGGAGGCTGAAGGCAGTTTTCCTAGAACCCATTGAGTTGCTGAAGAGTTGTACAAAACAAATCTCCCAGGTGGTATCACCAAAGCCATTCCCCTTGCTATTGACTCCCTAAATCTCAATTCCACAGCACTGAGTTCTCCATGGCCTTTCTTGTTTAAATCAAAGAAGCAAACTAACTTTGCCAGCTCTGCTACAAATACAAACATTTACAGAATTATCAATATTGTTGCTTCCCCTTGCTCAGTGCTCATTTATTCAAATTCCCAATGCTCATTTTTTGTTATCAAATAAGATCTATTAAATAAATGGTCTTTTTGTATTTAATTAATTGGTGTTCTTTCAGAGCCACAGAAGTGTATTCAGGATTGATACAGTAAGTGTACTCCTTCCAGCAGAAGTCCATTGGACTTGCACTGCTGTTCCATAAACAGAGTGAGTCTGTGGAGCCTTCTTCTTGAATTCACACAGCTTGTTAAATCTCCGAGCAACTTTGTCTGGTTTGAAGTTAGCATTGCTTCCCAAACTGAAATACTGGCCCTTTCCAATCTGAAACACTCCTAGAATTACATTTCTGTATTTATTACTCTTAGTCATTTTGTCTTGAATTCTTTTGTACCTTAACCAATTCCATATGCAATTACTGGTGTGCTGAGGACCACGGCCCATGTCATACTGTTGGCATTCTGCAATACTCTAGAAGCTCTGAGTACTATCCCGCTGCACAAGCTTTGGCAGGCTCAGATTGAGCAAAATACGAATGAAACAGCACATTCATTTAATGTAAAACTACACTGCTGTAGATGATGCTACATAAGACTGGTAAATTGTATTCAACAATGTTTTCTGGTATTTTGAAAATACATGTGTTTGGAAAAGAAAGTTCACTGCATTAATAGTAGCTATTAACAGATGGTCCCAATAGCAGACTATATTGCAGTTACTCCAGGACAGTATTTAAAACAGTACTGAGAAATGCTTTCACTAATTTGAGCTTCAGTATAATGATGATTCTTGCATGGAAAAATTCTGCATCTGCTGCATCTATTTTAAATAGTAGCTGACATCCTTAAGCCTAATTTCCTTGCACACTTTCCATTTGTGACTTTCCCACTCAAAAGCCTTCTAGTGACATGGCAGCAGTAGTGCTGGAAAGAATATTTAGTGAACTGCTGGAATAGAAAGGAGAGCACATGGGCTGTCAGCTCTTTGCAGTTTACCACAGCATGTGGCTCAGAGCTCGGAAGTTTTAGCAGACATGGCATGTAATAGATAGACACTGAAATATTCCTAAGCCATTTGTGATTTAACACCTCACTGTAGTCACCATTTATTGATTTTACTCTGGCCAGATGTCATCTGCAAAAGCAATGGTGCATTCAAAATTAAATTTGAAAAGTTAATTTCCAAATCTCTTTGAAATACTTTTTGCTTTTCAGACTGTAAGGACCCATAGATGGAGTTAATTAAAGCAGTGACGAGAACCAGGACCACGCTCTCAGTAGCTAACCAGCAAATGAGTAGTAAAACCCTCAAAATGGCAAGCCTGAGATCAGAACCCTGCCTGATAGCAGGAAAAATGTGAAGTGCTAAAATTAAAGTTATAACGTGATATAACAGGAGAGAGAACAACAAAAATTTCACAGGAATAACACACTTCACAAATACAGTTCTTCTGAGCAATATCCTCATAAAAGCTGCTGTGTTGTACCCATGCTGCCAACCTCATGCATTTCACTTATTCTTTGCTACCTTGCAGAGTACTGTGACAGACCTCAAAGCTGGATGACAAAATCCATCAGACTATGGCTCCCTTCAGAGCTGAGCTGTAACTGTACATTTCTAGGGCTGCAGAGCTGACATATCACATTAGTTGAGTCAGCTTAATCCGTTAATTGTGGAGGTGCAGGAAACATACACACAGTCTTCCAGTCTGATTAAAGAAAGCAGAACCTATTAGATGGGATAGGCTTTTTTTTTTTTAAACAGTTCTACTTTTTACAGGGATTTCCAGTTACAGGAATGGCCCATCTGAGAGCCCTACAACCTACCTGAAATGCTGAAATTCTAGTAGGCTCTGACAGACTGGAGGTCCTGCAGACTATTTACCATTCAACAGAAACTAAAAAAAATGCAACTGTTTTGACTAGCTTGTTATGAAATTGATATATAAAATACTACACTTAAAAGATCTATTAATGACTTAATCACAAGCTTCCATTGCCAGCTGAAGATTTCATTAAACCCTCCTGTTCTCATTTGTCTGAATTTTTTTGTGATTAGCTGAGTGGATTGCTGTAGATTTTCAGCATAAAGAACAGGCAGGGAGTGCAGAGTCCAGCTCTTAGTCTGGAGGAAGAGCAGTGCACTGGTAGGAAGGGCTGCCAACGTGGAGAAGCAGCCACTGAGCCTCAGAAAGTTGTACAAGATGCAAGGCAGTAATTTAAAAGGCAGCCATGTTTTACTAGTCTTACTGAATTTGGGCACAACAGTAGGGTGAAGCTAGGGTGTACCTTTGGTGTATTGACTCTTTCTTCTTCCAGAAATGCCGTCTCTGTTTGGCAGTTGGACGGAGGGAATGAAAAGACCTCTGCTCCTGAGGTGGGGGGAAGTCCTGGGGACCGTAGCAGCCTCGTGTTTTCTGAGCACAAGTTCACTGATGGCATCACAGCTTGTGCCTAAAAGAAATGAAAGGACTCCAAAAACTGAACAGCTTTAGACAGAAAACAGTGTACAAAGTCACAAATTAAAAACAAACAATTCCCATCCCACCTCCAAAGCGGAACTCTAGAATTCATTTCCTCATTCTTGATGTATCACATTCTTAAACTTGGGGGGAAAAAGTGTCATTACACTAACTACTTATCGAAGCTGAGCACTTGCTAGCGACGAGGAAAGTGGGACTCTTTGGTGCTCTCCTACATATGACATGCTATAATTCCTTTCTATACATATAACACCCTAAATATTACCAAGAGGATCAGGGCTGGTTTCAATGACTTCTCTAACATGCACTGATTCCTGCTGAAAAACAATAAGAAAGAATAGAACAGAACTGTTGAAAGGAGATGTGTGCATCAGTGAAGGCAAGCATGGCAAAATTAGGAAAATAGGATAAACAACCAGTGAAAGCCACTGTTTTCCTGACATGCAGGACACACAGAACTTGTCTATCCAAAATAAAACAAGCAGTCTTATACTGGAGCCTGTGGTGCCACCATGTGTAAAAACAAACTACGTTGTTGCTCACGATAGCTGCACAATTGCTTGCAGTCCTGAGAAAAAGCAGGAATAGCGGCTATAGAATATAGAAAACTTGAACATGGTACAATAATGAACTACCTCCTGTTATGTTCTCTCTTCCTCCTTGCTCATCTCTTTTCACCTACTTTTAATACATCTTATAATTAATAATCTGCCTTTGAATATCATGTCTTTCTGTCTTTAGATCTACCATCTAAGAACATAGCTGGTATTAACCTTTGTCAGTCAGATTTTGCATGGACTTGGGTTTTCATAGTTGAGGTGGTTTGGCTTTAATTTCAGCAGAACCTAAAAACAATGTTTTGCTGTCTTAAGCAAAACAGGAGCAGAGTAGTTGCAATTTCTCCTGGAAGTGGGGCCCAGGTACTTGCTCCATACAGCAGCAGTACAGTACCTATGAGGCCATAAACTTGAGAGTGTATTTTCTTGAAATAACAATAATCTGAGTAATCTTAGGCCAAGTCTTTCATGTTTCCAGTTTTGCATTAATAGAAATTAAAAGCTCTACTTTTGTGTCTAGCCTAATGAAACAAAAGAACATGTTAAAAAAATACCTGAGTATTATTGGAATACGACATGATAAACTCTGCATGACCTTTCTTTCTGAAGAAAATCACAAGGGAAGAAGTAGACTGAATAGCTGCAGAGCCTGGGCTGCAACAGTCAGTATAGTTAGAAGGGATGCTAAGTGGACAGCCATTTGCAATGGATGGGCTGACACCAGATGTAGGGAGCACACAACTGCTGCTAATAAAATACACACAGCATTCTTAAGACTTAAATCAATTAGTTGTCTCAATAGCTCTGTGCTTGTCTATGCTCAGAGGTTTTGCAGCCATGCTGAGAAATCCCTTTGCTGCATAACAGGAAGAAAAAATGGCACAAACTTCAGCAGAAGTGACCTTATTTAGGAACATACCTGAGTCTTGAGCAACAAAGAGTCTCATGACAGTAATTCTCATATTTGCCATGTAATAACGCAATGAATTAGTTTCTTAACCTGCTTATCAATGCTATTTTCTCTTGGGTACCTCTATAATTCAGGGAAACAGAAAGCATATCTAGAGAACAGCAGGTCAGAAAATAATTTTATTTTCAACAGGTCTTTTTGGACTGCCTCTGTTTAAAAGCACTCTGTAGAGCGTTCATGCTTTAGCCCCCATGCCAGCAGAGCCCTCCATAAATTCAATGGCTTATTTGTGGATCGCTTTAAAGATACTCCAAGCATTGCACAGACTGTATTTCTCTAATACTCCAACCATTGATTTCCAAGCAAAAATTTAGAAATTCTCAAAAATGGAAGCTTTCCACTTTGAAGCACAAGCTTTCTCTTGAACCATATTGCCAAAAAAGCGCTGCCCAAAAGGACAAAAGGGATGTTAAGAGCAAAACAAAGAGAAGAGAGGGAATAAAGGGAACCTAAGGTTAAAGCACTCGAATACCTGTTTAAAGCTTAAACTATTGTTTGCATTTTGGGACTCAGAATGAAGTCAGTCAACTTTCACATCTGCCTAGAAAGAGACCTCACCTTGGCTACTGTCTGCTCAGCAATGGTGCTTGGGCGGCGCTGGCGAGCATCAAATCTCTGCTCTACAGGGAAGCTGCTTCGATGCGATTTGAGTCTTTCCACTAACAAGTAATAGATAGCAGCAAAGTGGTTATAACTCTTGTTCTGCAGTGACTGAAAAAGAAAAGTGCAAGAGTTTATATGCAGTCAAATACAGGTTATTTTTTACATTCTGTGAGACCAAGAAGCAAGAATTGTCATCTCAGGAAAAAAAAAGAAAAAAAGATACTGAAGAGGGGTTTACAGCATGCAAACATTGTTCTGGAGTTGAGAAAGTTTCAAATTGGAGTGCTAAGCAAAGTGTAAGAATCAAATGTTGTTTCTGCATTAGAATTGGATAATATTTTTTATTTCATGATCTCCACTGTCACAGTTCTTTTTGGGAGTCTTTCTACTTTACTCTGATAGTTTGCATCACTTATCCTCTAGACAAACCTTCCCTAGGAATGCATACTCAGTATACAGTGTATATATGTGTATTTTGTCATATCCATTGTGAGAATACCCTAAATGAGGATCAAACCAGAGAACAAGTCATGCCCTGCCCAAAGAAGCACCTGAAGAAATATCGGAGGGCCTGGCATCAGCCCCGCCTCCCCATGCTTTTTGTTTAACAGAAGACTTTGAAGAAAATCACCGTATCAATACGCCAAGAAGAGCACTGAGACATCTTGGAAACAACAGGATGGCTGCTGACTGACACCAGATATCGCACCAATTAACAAATGTAAACTTTGATAAGATTATGAACCTGGAGCACCCAGCCATTGGGGAAACAGGGGAGAGGGATAGGCAAAGGAGGAAACAAGGTACAAAAAGCTGTCATTGTGTCCTTAGAGGTGCTCCTGCTTCCAGGACACCTGCCATTGCAATTGCAAATAAAATCTGCTTTTATCAGAGATACCGTCCTGACAAAAATTATTTGGATATTTTCAACAAAAGCATCAGCTTTAGTATAGGGGCCTTTGTAAATCACGAGGCTCACAGTATTCCAGTTTGCAGCAGTACCTATAGCTAATGTTAAGGAGCAGTCCCAAGCCTTCAGAAATTTGAGAACAGAGGAGTGACTGAGATGAGTGACCTCCTGAATGTACTGGCCATCCCAAATCACTAGAAACAAAAGGAGCCAGGCCTCTATAACGCAGAGAAGCCTCCTCTGGCAGGAAGTACTCAAGTGCAGCCTCTACAATGGTTAAAAGCGTCAACCACTGTATAAAGAAATGACTGTGTTAACTCCACAAGGAGTCTGTTAGTATTTACATTTAGTAAGAAGCACAGGTTGGGATTGGAGGGAAACATGTAACTGCTTAGTACTTCTGTGATCTCCCTCTCCCTTCCATGGACAACTGCTCAAGACTGGTTTACCTCTATAGTCTTCTGCTGGTCTATTCCAAGGCTGTGCATTAGCCGGAGAACCTGTTCGTTATACTCTCCAATGGAAGGCTGGTTCTCCTGTCCTGGGGCATAAAGAACAGTTCTCTGGGCAGGAACTTCTATCAGCATCCACTTGTGTTCCTTAATCTGAGCAATCGTTAACCGTTTGGATGGGTCTAGGACCAGCATTCTTCTAATCAGATGCTCACAATCTGTTGGGGAGTAAAACATATTACCAGCCTGCTTACTGTTTGCATATTTTCACCTGACACCTCCCAAAAGAGCGTGACAACAGGAAGCTGCCTCTCTTCTACTTGACTCCGGCACTAAAAACATTTCCTGAGGGCTACAACAATCTTTGAAAACAAGATTAAAAGTCACACAAGAGGGAAGAAAAAAAGACCCAGCTTCTTTAAAGCACAGTGCCATTACATCTACATAGCTCCTACACAAGGGGCGAGGTAACATTTAATAACTCTTTGAAGCTGCTTGTGCTTCCTGAGTGCCAACATTAACTGATAAAGCTTCAAAAACCTCTGGGAAATGTGTGTGGGGAAACAAGCATCTTTCTCCAGCATTCTGAAATAGCTTGTCCAGGCTCATGGAACAAGAGGTTGGCAAAAGTAAGGTTTATTATTAAACTGATTACTATTAAAGATTTTCACCCCAGTGCTCACAAAATGCATCTGTGGCTGTGAATAGTAGCCAATGGCAAAGAGCAGTTTTACCTGTTTTAATTCCAGGATCAAAGCACAACCAGTGCTTTAGGTGCCACAGTGATTCTGAATATAACAGGGTGTCGCTGTTTTCTGACCACTACATATTCAACAGTACTAAAAAGAGTGATCACAGAGATCTCAGTTGGGTTCTGGGAGATGAGGGTACAAGAGATGAACACAGTTCTCATGCAATAAAAAGTCAGTATAACAATGTAAGTTAACTAATGTAAGCTTACCAATCTGTCCTGCATTTCTAGCTGACCATAAGATGCTATGAGCCAGCCAACTCAAATATTTATGACGGATAGTTTAGAGAGATTTCTGGCTATTTATTCCTGTTGATCTCTTTCGGTTTCCATGTTTTGCTAACAGGCAAATTCTCCCCACTCCCTGCAACACCATGTGATCAGCAAAGGAAGCTGCAAAGCTGGAAATGAAACAGCCCATCTGCACCTCAATCACAGCAACAGCTGATGTGTGGAATCAAACTCTGTAACTCAAGTAAGATTACAAAGCAGGTACAGTTTATTCAGTGCTGCGCAGACACCGGATGCAATGGGGATAGATCCACCTAACTTGCAGAATGCAGGGCAAAACCTTAGTACAGATCTAGGCTAAACTAATACATAATCAATGATTTTCCCAGAATTTGCATACATATTCATTAAATTTCCAAGAGCCCACCGGCATATGGTCGCTCCCTCTTGCACATGCGCCAGGGGCAGTGGGGTTCTCCTGGTGGTCGTGGGATGAAAGCTCATTGTCTTCAACAGAAGTAATCCCATCCTGACCCATTTGTTGTGTCATGTTTCTTCAAGTTTACAATTGAGTGTCCAGATGTTATCTGGCCTCACATCCTGCTTACCTGCATTCCTATACATTGGTTAACCCTTACCTTGTCCTTTCCTTACTCACGTTCCCCTACAATGGTTAACCTTCAGTTTGTCCTCTACTAACTCACAGCTGCTACCTGCACAGAGGTTCTTGCATCTAGTTCACATGCTTATATCAGCAAAGTCACAAACACAGCACAACTCAGAGCAGGCTGCAGACTGTGCCCAGGAAGCTGAGGGCTTGCTGCAGTGCAGTGTTGGTAAAAGCGACCAAATAGCTGAGCTAACCAGATCAGCTGTACAATAGCAGCTATTTTCAGGTGCAGCATGCACTAAACACCACCAGAATGAAAAAGGGGAGGATCAGAATGTTTTGCACCACGGAATGCTGAACAACAGACAGAAAAATTATTTTTAATTCCCTTAAAACAAATAAACAAAATCCCATAAAAAGTAGAATACTGAAAGGGGATTTGATTCAGGAAGAGTTCTTTTGAAGTAATCAGGCTTAGAGACCCTTTAATAAATGGAAGCTGAAGGACACCATCAAACTGTGCAAAAATGGCCCAATTTGTTCTCATCTGAGAGGCACATGGAAGAGGGAAACCCAACAGATGGGGCAGTTAGGTAAGGCAGAGATCTAACAGTCAGTTGTGTCTGGGAGTGCCACAAGTACACGAAGTTGGCATATGAATTCATTGTGCGCTTATTTGCTTTTGTTTAGCAGACACTGTCAAATGCTCAATCCACAACCTAGGAATGACAGTGATATTGCTATCAGCATATTTTCTTCCCAGATTAAAATGTTTACGGCCTTGTAAAATGAAAGTTAATTGCTATACAGATGTGCCTCTCCCCCTATGTCCCCATATTCCTGGTCACAGTAGAATGAGAGATCCTTCACCCTCTATTTCAATTTTCTCCTTGTCTACGGACAAGCCACACTGCAATCTGCAGGAAGAATGGGCTGGTTTGCCTACCTAGGAGAAGTAGCCTAATTGCAAAGACATACAGCTCACCTAGGCTTTTACTTGTGTTTCTTTGCAAAATGAGAAACAATTTGCTGTACTGTAATCTGCTGGGCAGATATACCACCCTCACTGTACTGCAACAGAGATTATTCTAGAATTTAATCAAAGTTTAACATAGCAAGAATATAAGACAAGCCATTACCTTCTGACATAAAGTAAGGTATCCTGAACCTTCCTTCCAGAACTCGCTGCCTCAGTATGGGGAGCGTTGGCCCATCAAAAGGTAATGCTCCACAGACCAAAACATAAAGAACCACACCCATGCTCTGTAAGAAAGAGAATATTCCTTTCATTTTTCAGGCTTCAAGCAAAGTAGTTGAGCTTGGTTAGCCAAATCCTGTCACAGAAAAGTCTGTAAATTATGTCCCAGAGAAACAGGAAATTTATGCATAGTAGAGTTAGAATTCTGAAGACTTCTGTTAGACCTTAGAACACTAAGCCCCAAGTGGCTAGGCTTGCAGTATCTGTGCCAATAAGCAGGTAAGTTGAAGCATAGCATGCTGGAGACTCTGGCTGCTAGCAGGAAGCTCGTGACAGATGACTAAATGAGACCTGCAGAGCAAGCCCAAACTAAGGTAAGAATCAGAAACTATTGCTCTGAATGTCATTCAAACAAAAGCAAACCTCAAACAGCAGCCGCTTAAAATAAGAAACGTTTCACATTTACCAATTTGCAGAAACCTGGGTAAGAAACCTGGCATCCTGGTATCTTTATCAACAGCGATCTTCAGGGAAAGATGGATCTGTACTGCTGTGTACAGTACTCTGAGCATAGGGGATTGTGTAAAACGAACAAAAGGAGACAATCTGGGAAAGGGCTCTCATCCAATTGCCAGACTAATTTTGTGAAGCACGTAAGTTAATTGGCAAGTGGAAATCGTCCTGCAGCAGATGCCAGAAAAATATCACACCACACAAGATGAAATAGCCACAGCAAATGAAATAACCACACCAAACTCTCATGCCATGAGTTGCAGCAGATAGTCACAGCACTCAATTTCTTAGGAGGAAAAAAGGAAAACATTTAACATTTACCTTAAAACTTTTTAGAGATACAGAATCATCTCAGAAAATAAGTGAAGCTAAATTTCAGATAAGCTTTATCTGAACTATAAACAGCCTGCTTTTCTTTGTGAGCAGGTTTATTCTGTTAATAATTTAGGGTCACACATACTTAGAAATATTTACCAAAGCTCAGAGATTCACTTTTGATGTTCAAAACTGACATCTACTGTAGGCTTATTTGTCAATTACTGGAGATTCAGAAAGGCAATCGCCTATTTTTTTTTTTAATATGTCTACATATATATGTAAATAACATTTATATGTGTGATATATGTGCGATATAACATATATATATGTGATAACATTGATAGACAAATGCACGTATGCATCTATGTACATAAAAGCACAGTGTTTCTTTGTTAAAAGAACTAGCATCATTTTAATTAGCAGCTGAAAGGTGACCTTCTGTGCACCTTTTGCTTACCAGGCTTTGGCGAAGATGTCAGTGCCTACGTTATGAAGTGTGTAATAGTATCACCACAAACCTAATACCAGAGCAGTGGCTGCCAAGTTGTATTGTGTCTGGTTGCTTCAGAAAGTGAATGTCTTGTAAGTAGCAGAATATTAAATAAATAAAAATTTGGAATGACAAAGCAGGCTGACAACAGATGAAGGGCACAGAAAACTTCTTTGGCTCAGTCTTATCCCTTTTCAATTGTGTAAGAATGAAGGTGACTCCCTTGCATTGATAGCACGCAGAAAGATTCAGAAACAGGCAACTCAGAGAAGAAAGCAACCATCATCTCTCCATCTCTTCTGAGTTTCAGCTGCTCTGAGTCCCATCAACTTCAGGAACAGGTTCAATCCCCACTTAACACAGAAAATACCAGAGGCACATAAACAGCAAAGTTCATGCATTCATACAAGGGAGATTTTGCAGGAGGTGCAGGCTTTCCTCTGATATGCTTACACAGATTTACAACATACACTTAACAGGCACGTAGATAGGTAACTTTAATTTTATCTGGTGTTAAGAGGCATTTTTACATCAAGGAGTAAACCTAAAGAGCAACAGTTGTCTGCAGCTTAAGAAAGCTCAAAGGCAATTCATTTACTCCAGCTTCCCAAAAGTTGACTTGAATCCACTTAAAATTAAGTAAATAAAATAGCAATACCCAGATATCCAGCTGGGGTCCTTCATATTGCTGTCCTTCAAAGACCTCTGGAGCTGCATATGGCGGGCTTCCACACCACGTTGTCAGAGGCTCACCACTCTTGTAGAAATTTCCAAATCCAAAATCTGTTGAGAAATAAAGGGGAAAAGTCACTCCAGATGCCAGCTGCATGACACACCGAATAATCGTAGGCATAGGCTGGGCCTGAAAGCTCACCTTCATTCATAAAAGGCTGTATCATAAATCCTTTTATCATTACTCCCACTGCAAGCATTTATTAGAATGCTGAATGTCCTCTACTGCTATTTTCACAATGGCATAATCATTAAAATATTCTACAACACCTATAGAAGTTTTAAGTAAACTTGTAGCAGTTTGCTAAATCTGAGTTGATAAACAGCTATTACTAAAATTCAACAAAATGTCACCCATATGTATGAGCTTATTTACTTGCGAAGAGATACCTGAGCCACAGTGCTGAATCTGAGATACCCTGGGCTTTCATAGGTACTCTCTAGCCTTGAATAAACAAAATTGATAACAAAAAGATCAGTTTTGGAGATGGGAAGAAGAAACTCTGCCAAAAGCAACAAGCACACACAGCCTTCTGCAAGGAAGGAAGCTCTGCTCCTAGGATTGCCCATAGCTCTTTCAGTCTCTCAGTAAACCTTACTAGTCTACAACTGAGCCATTCTTTTAAAAGGCTTCCTACAGCTTAACATGAAACCAGACTTCTGGACTTCAGCATTACTGATATCAATCCAATAATTAAATATGAAATGACAGCCACAATTGAATATAGAGATGAAGCCAGAAAAGAGCCTGCCACAAACAGTAGATTACCCTGTTGCTGCTTTCCTGAGTTGCATGGTTTTTTTTTCATTACTAGAACAAAACAGCAAACAACAATAGCATTGAGGAAGCTGGCTTAGTGACTGAACCAAGGCTGATCATTTTTAGAATGCAGAATTCCATGTGGGTGTTAAAACTCCCTTGCGTCTGATCTGTAGCTGCTCTCCTGTCAGTCACTTCACCTTTCTCAGTCTTCAGAGACCTTCACAGCACAGACCTTACAGCTCCTTTTATTTCCAACCATCACTCTCACTCTTTGCTTGGTTCATACATCAAGGGGGCAGTAAGAATGAAGAATAAAGCAAATGAAGTACCTCCTACATCCACTGTAGATACCCATTCTGAACACACTGCTTCAACAGCACTACTTGGTATTAAAATACAAGGCTTGTCTTACTCTTCAGGCTTTTAATAAAAGCCTCTGAAGTACACTATATGGATAGACCTATTCATATGCTGAGTCAAAATTCCAGCTCCACTTCCCATAGAATTCAATGGAGCCACATTTCTCTTAGTCCACTGTTCCCTTTGTGCTGCAGACACCCCATACGTCCCATGACACCCAAGTGCTGTTAGTACTAAAATAAAAGAGAAGTCCTCAAGGTGAGAGATCTGATAATAAGGAAAACACTCTTTGGATTTAAAACTTTCAGGCAAACTAGCTTCAGTTCACAAACAATTTGGCTGTATCTCCAGAAGGACCACAGAACAGAACATTACCAAGTGATTGGTGTGCAAAAACCATCAAGCACAGTGATGCTGTTTGTGTTCATCCCTGAGCAACTACTGCTTGAACAATGGTTCAGCTGTTCCCTGCCCCTTCTTCCTACACACTGCAGCAGAGCATGGAGTAGAAGGCTATAAGTTGCTTTGTGCTGCTTTTCATAAGTGATAACACTTTTACCCTTGGAGTTCCCACAGAGTAATACAGCATATTGGTGTGACTTGAGGAATGCTGTGAAAGTCAGCCATGTTGATATGCAGTGGTCAGTCTGTTGATTTAGTCCTATCAGCTGCTGCCTGACTCAGAGGTACGTTAGTGTGTGGTGCTGCCAATCAGCAGATAGCAGTACAGATATACACTGTGGTTAGGAGACGCTATACTGGGCACTGCTGGTGCCTCTTTTGGTTTACGGGCTCTGTATCACTGCATGAGAGAATCCCCAGAGTCAGTCAATACGTAGATACTAAACAGAAAAATTTAGCAGGCTTAACAGTAGCACGTAATTGCTTTAGAGGAGCTTGACTCTAGAAGTCTTTGATTGCTTTCCTAGTAAGTCACCAGAGCTCCAGTTTATTGAACAGCACTCCTGCAATATACATAACAAATAATGCAGGCAGAAGACACAGTATCAAGAACACCAAAACTGTAGAGTCTGAGAACACTTTTTGCCTTTCACGATTTTTCTTTAGCATGTAATAAGACACAAACTCGGTCAAATTTGGTTTCAGCAAGTTCAGAAGTTATCTGGAACACACACACACAGCAGCATGACCTCATAAGCTTTTTGACTGTTGCTATTAACTATTTCAACTTTGAGTTCACTAATGATTTCAGCAAGATTTGAAAAGAGATCCCAAGTCTTTTCATACCCCAGGTTAATTCTTCTCACCAAGAGCACCCCCTTACAACCTTCATCACCTCTGCTTCACTGCTCACGCTGCAGTGCTGAGTCTCTATTGTGTTAAAAAGTACAACTCTTCTGAGGAGGATATTCTTAGTTGTCTTTGATGAAATGTACTAATTAGGAATAATAGAGGAATTATGGAGAGCCAAGGCTATGCAACCAGCCAGCTCTCAGCATGGAAGTGTCCACAGTGGGTAGTGCACTGTAAGGTAACAGACTCAGGCAGGCAGTGGTAACTGTAGATCTCCCAGTTATGCACAAATAGCTCATACTTTTCTGTCCTTATTTTGTGCCTCCTCTTTCCAAAGCTCAGTCTAATCTTGAAGGAACTGCTAGTTACAGCAGTGCACACGGCTCACCTGTCTTATAGCAATTCTAAGTGCTGTTCTTCCATTGTAAACACATCTTGAAGAGTACTTTGCAAGATGACTAAAACACTTTTTATTTAGGAATTTCAAGGGACTGAGAATTTGTCTCTTGTCAAGTGTTTGAGGGTGCTAAGGAACGTTACAGCAAGGATGCTGAAATAGAGCAGGCTAGTTCAGGTAGAGCTCATACCTAGTTCAGGTATGAAATCCGTGACTCAGAGCAGGGCCAAGCATAGCTGAAGTGCCTGTCCATTCTCTGCACAGTGAATGGAAATTGTCCCTCTTTGTTGAAACCTCTTTCCTTAGCACTTCAACAGCTTGAAATCTGATGCTGCAGCTCTGCTGTAATGTTTCTGCCACCACAAATGCACATCACATGCTCTGGGAACATCTCAGTCCCCCAGATACCTCAAAGCATAAAGGGAAGATCCCAAAGCATAATGCTAGATCCCATTTCTTTTCATAAAGATTTGCCTAATGCATTTGTTTCCCCTCGGCAGTTAACTACAGAGCCCAGTACTCTATATGTACTTCATTAGCATCTCATCAATTGATTGCAATTTGCCTTTTCTTTTTAAATAAACCAGTCATCTTGTGAAATAGATATTAGAGATTTCTGAATTTGCCTTATAAGAGATCAAGTCTAAAAATAAGCAGCATAGTCCTTTCAGACCAATGCATGCCAGTGCAGTACAGATACTAGCTACTTTGTCAGCCACATTAAGGTTGTGTAGAAACAGAAAAATCTACCTTATCTACCTGACCACATATCTGGAACTTCTGTGTCCAACCCAAAGTTGCCAAAAAAGCTGTACTTCAGTTGTCCAGATCCCTTAGAGAAGCCAGGCCAATGGCTGAGCCCACCACAAGTAACTCCACACTGAACAGGCAAAAAAACTTTTCTTGGTAGCATTAACCCTGCATTATATACCAAAAAAAGCCTCTAATTTGGATCTGCAGGCTCTCCTAATACTCAGACTGGCTTACACAACCAGCTAGTGGCTGCTTTGTATCCACATACACTGTAAATGAACTCTACTACTTTTGTAGCAATGGCAAGAGCTAAATCTAGTGCCAGTGACTCTCCCAAGCCATTCCTGTAATTCCTCATGCAGAAAAAAAGTTATCTGATCTTCATCCGTCCGGGAAGTGATCCCAAAGTACGTCAGTGCAGCTACAAAGGATGTATTCTCAGAGACATCTGACAACTGCAGAACACTGTGTGCACAATGTGGAGGTCTTTACTTTATTAGAAATTCTCACATGCACACGAGTGGGAAACCGTCTTCCAATACGTAGCAGGAGGAGATAGTCTTCTGAAAGATATACTTTAGTTCAAAAGTAATTAAGCTGGACATTTATATCTACGCTTCATTTACCAATTTAACCCAGTGTTAAATTAAACTTAAATTTAACCTTAAATTAAATATGTATTCCAGAGAATTAACATACTTCTATTACAAGAGACCATATTGGTTACTGCAGAGATCTGTTACAAGCAAAACCTCCACCTTGATCCAAGGTCACTATCCCGGCTCTGACTCAGAGACTCACGTACTCACTGTCAGTGAACTTTTTGGACTTGGCCATCATCAAAAAGCATCTGCCTAAAGGGGAACTACAACACCAGAATTATCAGCTGAAGGTCAGACTGCAAGATCCACAACAGTGCCACACACTGCAAATACACAGAATGCCTGACAGTTGCATGAACAGTTATGCAATGGCATCCTGGCATGCCACTGTACTCTGGAGGCACCAACGTCAGCTCAGATTCCAGATCTAAGTAGGAAATACCAAACATAATATTGGTGCCATCTTTCCTTTTGCATTCTTCTTCTGTGCTAAAACAATTGCAATATAAGTTGCAGTAACACAGAGAACAACAAAATTTCCTTAAAACAAAAAACAAAAAACAAAAAAAACAAAAAAACCCAAATCCCAGTGACTTTTTCTGATCACAGATAGACTTTTGTTGTGAATCTCTTATTTTCTTTGAGAAGACATTTCTTTACACATCATTGGCTTGGCAACTCCAACAATACTTCAGGAAACACACAGCAATTTATTTTCACATAAACATTTTTCTGTCTGTGTAGGTGTAATTTAATCTGATCTCTCTTCACTTATCTTGAGCATGTCAGATAATTATCAATCCAACTCCCAGCTGCAGCTCCTACTCAGGTGCCACCCTCATAAACCTGTGTACCAGATTCACAGGTACACATTCATAGATTTGTAAGCACAGCTATAGGAAGCATAACCTGTCTGGATATAAACAAGATTTATAATGCTAAGAAATTAAAACTTTTACCTATCCAGACTGGAATTAAAGTTAGAGTTGAATGTGAACATGCAGAAGCTGCTTTAGAAAGAAAGACAAACAAATTTGAGTAGCAAAGGACAGAACAGTCTTTAAGTACAAGTGATCACTATACAAGGTGCAGGTTTATGCTGTAATTAAGATTTTCGCTTTTTGTAGTTACTCTTGCATGTTTAATTTCATAGCATTTTTTTTTTTTTTTTTTTTTTTTTTTATGATTACCAGAAGCAACTCAAGAGCAAGGGCACCTTAGAACAGAGTAGCATGGTCCTTGCAAGGCTGCTGCCTTCTGCTCCCAGAGCAGCAGTATTACAGAAATCGATGCAGTCAAGACAGTGTTTGGCCAAGTGGAATAGCATCTGATGGTTTTACATGGACAAAGACAATTGTTTTATTATGCAGTTCTATGAATGAAAGGTCTCTGAACTGATACTAGAAGGAACAGGCAAGGGTGTGTTCTGTCCAAGCGCTACTAAAGCAGTAAACATTACTACTGGCTGCTGGGGCTCAGGGGCAGGAATGAGTACAGGAGGAGTAGGCTAAAAAAAAGTGGCATGCTTTGTATGCCCTGTTAGCGCCAGATGGATCTCAGCCAGCAGGAATTCCTCATGAGTCTGCACACCTTGTCTATGAGTCTTACAGCCTGTCAAATAGCTCCATCATTCTGTCTTTGAACTGCAGTTCTGCAACTTCAGTTTCTTCCCCTTTTCAAGGGCAAGGAAGACTGGCATCCTCTAGCTTTATGTTTCCACTAAAAAAATAGCATTGACAATAAGAAGTACAGTAAAAGCCAAATACCTGTTATTTTGTGCTGGAGTTATTCATGTAAAATGAAACAGTGATGCATATTTCAGCAATTTGCTCTTATCATCAGAAATGAAGTTATATTCTGTTGTTATACAGAATAATTACCTGTGCAAGGAGATCAGTATTTTTTGTTAGGGTACATAAATTATTAGGGTGACCTCTTTTTGTTTCCATTATACTTTCCACAATTACTTCCAATTATATGAAACCACTTTTTATGAACTTGAGAATTCATAGGATCCATTAAAGTAACTTCAAAGAAAAAGTTCAAGATTAAGTCACCATACCAGCTGCTTGATCCACCAGGCTTCCTCAGTTTTTAATTACTGTGCTGACAGTTTGGTTGTCCCATTTTTTGAGGTGTTAGAACAGCCAGGATTCAACGGAGTACAAAATAATCACCAGCACTCTTCCTATTCCCCTACTTTGTTTCTCCTTGCAATTATTGATCTACCACCATCATTCCGGATGAAAGATAATCATTTTTAACCCAAGAACAGCATTGAGGTTTCTCATTCCAGAAAAATGGATTTCAAGAACATTACTATCACCTAATGTGCCAATTCTGCACAAGACACGTCAGCCACAGAATTCTAAAAGGACTGAAATTGGACTTGCTATCAGAAGACTGAGATTATATAATTCAGTGATCTTTATCTTTTTAACATTTTCCCAAATGTGCATATTAAAAAGAAAAAACAACAACCATTTACAGCATTGTGTTCAGCTGAATAAACTCTGTGTGAATAAACTCTCTCTGTGCCACCTGAAAATACTGGCTCCCAACATTTGGGGCATTTAGTTTCTTGATTTCATTACTGTCCTCAGAATAATATTTAATTTAAAAGGTATAGGTTTTTTTGCACACAGAAATGGAAACTCTTTTCCTGTTAAAAATGGAAACAGAGTAAGATTTCAGACCGGTTTGCAATTTGAGAAATAGAAGCTCCCTGCCAGAGCCACTGCTACTTCTGCTGTGCATCTAGCAATATGAGGTGGTCTCTAATTTATACCACTACAAATCATGTAGAAGGGATACCAGCCTCAGAGCTACAATTAATCCAGTCTTCTAAAATTACAAAAATAACACAGCTTGCCTGGCGCTATAGAGCCACATGGGTCTTCTGTTATAACATCGTAATGTGAGCAAAGGATATCAAGATGAGAGGGGTGCTGATAAAGGAAAGGTATGAGCATGTTAGAAACAAACCTGACCCACTTCATGCACTGAATGTGCATCAGCCATTCTGACGTCAATGCATATTTTACAGTCCACCAGCAAGACAAGCCAGTGCTACAGCCTACTTCAAAATAACAGTCTCTCCTACCTGATCTGGTTTGAATACAGCAGCTTTACCATCCAAATGCACAAGTTCGATGCATTTATAAAGCCCATAGCCTTCCAGTATGATGTGCACAAATAGGAGCGGGAACAACTGTTTACATGGGTTGATAGTGATATGACAAGGGGGAATGTTTTTAAACTAAGACAGGGAGACTTAGGTTAGAAATTAGAAGGAAGTTTTTCACTGAGGGGTGCTGACACACTGGAACAGGTTGCCCAGGGAGGTTGTGGGTGCCCCATCCCTGGAAGCATTCAAGGACAGCCTGGATGTGGCTCTGAGATGCCTGGATTGGTGGTTGGCCCCCATCCCAGTGTTGGTCCCCACACTGCAGGGGGATTGGAACTAGATGATCTTTGAGGTCCTTTTCAACCCAGGCCATTCTACGATCTTTATTTGGCAGTTTTGTAGGAATGGAAGGCTACAGGGAGAACCTCACTATTTCATCCTCAATTCTATGCTGTAATTGCTGTTCATAGAGCCATCTCTGATAGAAAATGAAAAAGTTTTATCTGATGACAGCATAGCTTACCAACGAGATATCCAGCCACTGAGAGCTCTTAAGAAACCAGCAAAATGTGAAAGGTCCTCAAATACCTGGCTGTCTACACATAACAATTTTGGGAAAAAAAAACAAAACAAACAACATAAGTGCTAGAAAGAAATTTTAGAGGAGCTGTCTGGCTTGGCAGCCTTCAGCTGAAACTTTCTCATTGGACATTTAATCCGATTAACACCTCTTTTATTTATGCTCAAATTTAAGTTTGAAGTTTTTGTTCCCAACTCCCAGATATCTTCTAGAAAATAAGAGTATCAAAGCTCTCACTTCAAGATCTGTATGCATCCTCTGCTTCTCATCTAAGATAGAAAAGAAAGGTCCTTGGAATTCTGTCTATCCTCTTTCTTTTCGAGAATTATTAGCACAAAGCCGTGACTTTTCATGTCAGTTTCCCTGTTTAAGCAGAAGAGGTGGCAATCAGCTTAGAGTTTTAGAAACACTTGCTTCTGAATCATAGCTGAAATACAGAGGTGACTTTATGTAAGTTCCTATATTTAACTGCAAAATGTTGTATTCTAAAGAGCAAAAGCTTCAGTAAAAGACTTTGCAGCAGCAGAATAGATCAAGAGATCCCATGGCATTTGAGAAGAACCCAGAATGGCCACGAGCATCAGTGTGGATTTGTAGCTGCTTAGAGCAGTCAGCAAGGTGCAGCCCCCCACACACAGTGCTGGCAAGCAAACACCAATGCTGCAAAACTTTCTTTTGGAATAATTCATCAGTTCCTGTGCTGTGATTTTAAATTGCTAGATTAATTCTAATTAGAAAGTAATTCTAGCTGTCAGAGTTGGGATCCTGGCTGCTCTTTGTTTTTTGCACAGTTTCATACACGAACAATGAAAAAATACAAACCACTGGAAGAGACTGTTCTCAAGGACCCATGTGGTACCAAATAACTGCAAAATCACAGATGAGCCATTCTGTGGAATTAGTCATCTCTTTCCTTTGCAGAGAAAAACAAAACCGACTCAGGACTAATCATCACACAGTTTCTGGCAGGTTTAACTTTTCCCTGGTTACTTTATCATCAAAGGTGCAGACAGGAATCATAATCCATCCTGTGAAAGCTTGATGAAGATGCACAGAAGACCATGTGAATCACTACCAGTTAATGTAATCATTTACATGCATTACATATCATCTGTAGTTAACTTCTGGGGAATATAGAGCATAGGAGCAGCTGAGGTAAAGAGACAGCAGCAGCTGAGGAACCTGGGAACAACCATTTATTGGTGTTTTCATTTATTCCTGATTCTCTGGAGGACTTGGACATCAAAGCTCCCCATGACAGAGCAGTTGATGTCTTCAGTCTCCTCTGGCTCAAAATTTTCAAAATTTTGAGACACCACTACCAGTTCAGTCTCAACATTTTTTGTTATTTGCACTTAGGCCACTTTGGTTTAAAGTCCAGACATCATCTCCATCCTAAAATGCTTTCTTAGTTTTCTTCAGGTATCAAAGGCACAAAATAAGAACTCATATCAGAACTTCACCTTCTAGCTACAACAGGTTTGCTTCGTCTGACAGTAACTTTTTTTTTTTTTTTTCAACTTAACACCAGTACAAAAGTCTACAATAGAGAACAGAGAAAAGCAAAAGAAATAAAAAAGAAGCTGCTGTAAAAACTCCATAACAAATAACAATTTCTACTGCTTTATGAACATTCTTTAGAATTCCTACTATGACACGCTAAGGATCCATGAAACAGTGTTTGTTTATAAGAGTGATGAGGTGCTGGAACAGCTGCCCAGAGAGGTTGTGGATGTCCCATGGCCAGGTTGGATGAGGCCCTAGGCAACCTGGTCTAGTATTAAATGTGGAAGTTGGTGGTCCTGCCTGTGGCAGGGGAGTTGAAGATTCATGATCCTTGAGATCCCTTCCAACCTGGACCATTCTGTATGTGTGTGTGATTGCCAAGAAGTCCAGATTATCAGGCTCCGCTCTTCAGTTTTAAAGAATCAGTTTCACACACACCATCCTCTACGTCAAAACAAAACACATTACACTCAGATGTGGCTAATAAATAATTAGCTTAATAATCCATACAAGTCATGGTTCTGCAACAGACACCACTATATTTTTCTTAATTTATTCTTTACTTCTCTGTAAACATGCTAGAGGCAGGAAGGTGGTAGTAAATGAACGGAGAGAGGAAAGTACTTAACATACAGACAAAAATGAAGGTCAACACAAAAGCAACAAACACATGCAGAAGCTGGGAAAGCTACCCTCTTAATACATACACTGGTAAGAAATCCTTCTCAGTCCATTAGAAACAGCCCATTTTCTATCCAAAGATAACATGTTTTTTGACAGCCATGACTGGGTTCCTTTTATCTAAGTTTAGAGGATAAATTCTTGCTCAAGCAATATTTTGATCTCAGAGGTGCTCATTTTAAAAGACTGTTGATTCCTCATTCTGATAAAGTTGACTTGAAAAGATTTGAAAGATTCTTCCTAAGGCTGAAGTTAATCTCCAGAGATAGACTGGATGCTCAGTCTTCCCAATTTCTTCTGCAGTATCACAGAGGGAGAGGCAAATCTTCACAACAGATGCTAACCAAATGAACAGGTACTAGCTTTTCCTTTAAAATCTTTCAGGACACTATCTTCATACTCCATGAATAAAAAGCACGTGTTTTAAGATCTGCTGCCACATTTAACACTTTTCTGCAGCCTCATACTTACAGAAAACATTAGATATCCAGATACACTTTCAGCTCAGCCATTTCAGAAGTGCCAGAGAAGAAATTCAAAAGTAAAGTCATCTAGCTGTGGTCCGTAACTCAGCAATGTTTTATCACTGCATCTTCCTCAGCCAATTGAAAGTCTATTCACACTTCCTTCTCAGAACTCACAAGCTTACGCCAATACAAACCAGCTTCTTCCAGCAGTTAGTTCTCCTTTCCTGCTCCTGTCTTATTGATGACTAAAGTTCAACAGTGCTCCAAATCAAGATGTTATCTACCTTTTGCATTTCAAGTGTTTCTGGGCTAAAGTCAACATGGAAGGATTCATGGAATTGTAATGAGTTGATAACTGACAAAATTATTTTCACTGCCAGCAACATCTGCTGTACCTAAATTTATAATTAAAATGAAATCATGCATGCAAAAAAAAAATAAAAATCAATAAGCTTCCATTTTGAGTTTTTTGACATTGAAATAAGTTATTTGATTAACTCAATATTAACCTGAATGTCTGGCAGCATCACTGACATGTTATGACACCCACAAAAAATTACTCTAAAAACGTTTTTTTTTCCCCTGAATGTATAATAGAGCCAATTTAGGAATTGTTTTAGCTACGTGCACTATGATATCCATAGTGCAAAAGTATTCTATGTATTACCACTCTGATTTTCTTTGACTTACGCACAGCAGGACTTCTTAGGCAGCAGCAGCTGAGTTACTGAAAAAACACTTTCCTTAAAAATAAGGTTTTTGAATAACCCTCTACATTCTGCATACCTGCTATTTTGATGTTCATGTTGTTGTCAAGCAGAAGATTTTCAGCCTTCAGGTCTCGGTGCACAACCTTCCGGTTGTGGCAATACTCCACTGCTGAGAGGATCTGCCAGAACTTCCGCCTGGCCTCAGACTCACTGAGTCGGCCATGGCTGGCGAGGTAATCTGTTCATACAAAGGACATTTAAATAGATTAGACACCAAGCAGTAACCCTGAAAACAAGTGATTTCTCTCTGATATTTAGCACTAAGAAACTCAAGGTGTATTTCAGCCAAGTTTCTTGCTTTCTTTCCTCCAAAAACGGGAGAGAAGAACAGCTCTTGTCTAGTTAAACTCAACTCTTAGCTCTTTCATGGTTGTCCATTCTGATAAACATTTTCATGTGAGATCTCCTATGAAGCTGTTACATTCACACCTCTCTTGTGAAGCCTCAACACATGCTGTGCAGTGACTAAAAGTATTTCTTCTTTAGAAAAAAAGCAAATACCCATAAAGTACACATCCTGACCTCTCACTCATCTTCATTGCATCACAGCAGAAAGAACATTTTATTTTCATATCTGATTATGTTGTAAAACTGTTAGCCCTGAAACAAATGATAGCTCTGAAACTGAAGACATCATTTATCTGCAGGAACAAAAACAAGCGAAGCAGCAGCCGTGCAAGTCTTGACAGAAGTAGCCTCTGTAGCCAGTTCTATTCTTTCAATTCCATGGCAGAAAAACCAAGGAATCAACCATTAAGATGGCTCCAGAATTGCCTTTCACATCCTATTAAGGATGAAGCTCATGGCCAAGGTGCAGGAAATGCACGTAGGTATTCCACAGGAGAGGCAGAGCATGTTATGATGCTATACTGTAATAGAAAGCACAGCAATAAAAGCAGGGTGGCAAAGTCTAAAGCTGCAGCAAATGAGAATAAGCAAGCACAGCAGCTACAGATACAGAAACAAAGGGAAAAAGCTTACCCTCAAAAGGCCTCAGGTACACAGTGATCTCCAACAAGATCCCTCTGCTTCCCCATGACACTCGTCAACCCTTAAATGAGGTCTGGGAAGGGGTGCATCCTGGCTCTTCCCCTTCCATCACTCAGGTACACTGCATGCACCTAAGCTTTTCTGGGTTGGCCCTGCCTTCCCAACAGGTGCTCAATCACTGTTTTAAGCCATGACTCAGCATTTCTGCTATGCATGTTCACACAGCCATCTCCCAGCCACTTTCTGCAGCACAGCTAGGACTTTTGTTAGACAAAACAAAAAAGCAGTGACCAATGAACTTATGTGATTAGTTATAAGCGTTTGCTTTAATTTTTTTTCTTTTAAATTTAGATAATCTAATGTTCCTAAAATAAGTTGGTACTTTAGTTCCTAATGACATAATGTTACATGAACTTGTGATACTTTACTTCATTTATGTGGTAGGTCAGCTTACCCTCAGTGAGACAGAATACAGCCTTATTAGTTACTGTGCAAATACGGACCACACAGAATGCTAAAGGTGAAGAAAGGCAGTTCATTAGTAGATAGTTATAGTGCCTACATTATGATCAAAGGGCAAATTTCATAGCTAGAAAATCTTTTCCATCCTGCAAGTTGCGTGAGCTCACTAGAGAGAACATGCGCTGTCAAATATTCTTCTGGCATTAGTTTTTTTTTTTTTTTAAAAAAAAAAAACAAACAGAGGAGGAAAAAAGAACAGGGGGAAAAAAAAAGGACAAATATAATTTTAAAAACATAACTAACAACTTAGCTGCTAGTTTGTGATACTGCATGGAACGAGAATAAGCTGACAAAGAACCATTAGGAATATAAGACAAGGACCAGGCTTTCTGTAACCTGTGGAAAATTTGCCAAATTTGACAGATCTTCTTTAGACTCATGTGCAAGGCAACTGGCTGCAGCATACTACAAATACATCATCTTTCAGAATAAACTAGAAAAAACACAGTGAAAAAGTGACTATTCATGTCAAAGAATTGATTTGTGATATCGCTGTAGAAAGAACAGTAGATTTTGATAGAGCCATTGCCTATTGGCCAGGAAATCACCCCGTCAATTACGTACATGAGAATACTGTTCATCTAATTGGTAGTGCATACCCACCAATTCCAAAGTATAACATTTCCTTATTAGCTCTAGGTTACAGTACTGCTGCAAATGCTTACATGATGCTGTAAATACCCTGAAATTATATAGCACTATCAAGGGAAGCACCAGAAGGAAGTTGGAAACTTTTGCAGAGTGCAACATAAAATGCAGCAGGGAGCAGTCACAAACAGCCCAGTGGGTCAGCAGCACTGTCGGCAGATGATGACCTATATTCCAGGATTCACAAAACAGTCCTCAAAGTTCTGGACTTACTGGAGGGGAAAAAAAAAAAAAAAAGGGGGGGGGGGGGAAGGGGGAAGAACTCATGCTTGCCCATGCAAAGCAATTTCTACATTTTGTGACCAGTCACTGAGGAGTGGCACTCATTTCAGCAGCCCTCAAACATTTCCAGGCAGTCCCTTAGATGTCATCTCCAGGATTTGCAGAAACACACAGAACACTCTCCTCCGAGCTTCTAACCAGTTTGAGTCTCAATGCATTGTCTGCTGGCTTAACTTGGCAAAGCACAAGAATAGAACTCCTGGCAGTAGGGAAGATGATAATATTTGCATATCATTCAGTCATGAAGTGCCTGACAAATCAAATGGTATCAAAGTAAAGTCAGATATCAGATACACATTAAGTTACATGGAATACAAGCCAACCCTGTAAATTGTTAATCCATCCTGTATTAGAAATTCAACAAATTAGTTAACAAACCTAAACTGTCATTTGCTTTCACAGCTTTAGCCTGTTAGGGCTCATTTAAAGCTTCCAAACCACATTCAGCACTATTCCTGGCCTTGCATTTTCCACCGAGTCTAGTCACCTGCATGAAATAGGTGATCTATCATGAAATGCACTGCTTTCTCTCCTGGAGACATAGAACATACCACAATCATATTTTAGACACTCTCTCCTTTACATTTCCAGGGTATAGAAGAGAAACAAGCATCTGAAAAGTACATACTTAGGGCACAGTCACTTTGTCACACGTCACCTATCTGACAGATGAGGGAAAAGCTGTTGATGTAGTCTACTTAGACTTCAGCAAAGCCTTTGACACTGCCTCCTACAGTGTTCTCCCGCAGAAGCTGGCAGCCTGTGGCTTGGACAGGTACACTCTCGGCTGGGTAAGGAACTGGCTGGAGGGCCAGGCCCAAAGAGTGGTAGTGAATGGAGCTAAATCCAGCTGGCAACCCGTCACGAGTGGTGTTCCCCAGGGCTCAGTGTAGGGGCCTGTCCTCTTCAATATCTTCATTGATGACCTGGATGAGAGCATTGAGTGCATCCTCAGAAAGTTTGCAGAAGACACCAAGTTGGCTGGAAGTGTGGATCTGCCTGGGGGTAGCGAGGCCCTGCAGAGGGATCTGGACAGGCTGGAGAGCCGGGCTGAAGCCAATGGGATGAGGTTCAACAAGGCCAAATGCCGGGTCCTGCATTTTGGCCACAACAACACCAAGCAACACTACAGGCTTGGGGTAGAGTAGCAGGAAGACTGTGTAGAGGAAATGGACCTGGGGTATTGATTGATGCTCAGCTGAACGTGAGCCAGCAGTGTGCCCGGGCAGCCAAGAAGGGCAATGGCATCCTGGCTTGCATCAGAAAGCGTTACCAGCAGGAACAGGGAAGTAATTATCCCCCTCTACTCAGCACTGATGAGGCTGCACCTTGAATACTGTGTCCAGTCTTGGGCCCCTCACTACAAAAAAGACATTGAGGCCCTGGAGCAGGTTCAGAGAAGGGTGACAAAGCTGGTGAGGGGTCTGGAGCACAAGCCTTAAAAGGAGCAGCTGAAGGAGCTGAGATTGTTTAGTCTGGACAAGAGAAGGCTCAGGGGAGACCTTATTGCTCTCTAGAACTACCTGAAAGGAGACTGTAGTGAGCTAGAAGTCAGCCTCTTCTCTCGTGTAACTGGTAATAGGACTAGGGGGAGCGGCTTCAAGCTGTGCCAGGGGAGATTCAGGCTGGATGTCAGGAAATAGCTCTGAAAGAGCGGTCAGGCACTGGAATGGGCTGCCCAGGGAGGTGATGGAGTCACCAACCCTGGAGGTGTTCAAGGAATGTTTGGATGTTATATTGAGGGACATGGTTTAGTGAGAACCATTGGTGATGGGTGGATGGTTGGATTAGATGATCTTGTGCATCTTTGCCAACCTTGGTGATTCTGTGATTTAGTGGAGGGTTGTTAGAATTGGGGTAGTATGTTTAGGTCATGGTTGGACTCAATAATCTCTAAGGTCTTTTCCAACCTGAGTGATTCTATGATTCTATGAGACGTGATATGAGCTCTACACAAGGATGAGTCTTTATCACTTGTTTGGAGGTCTCATGCTAAAAGCCAACTATAAGCCACTAGAGGAAACTGAAAGCCAAGATCAAACTAAATGTTACCTAAACTTCAGCCAAAAGCAGTAAATTCCTTTAAGTAGTTAGAAGTTAAATCAAACATAAGTCACCCAAAATGTCACCTTGAACACCTATGGTGTTTGTTATGTCTACAGATTTAAAACTGTGAATGTAGTGAGGATGTCAGACAGCAGGAAGAAGAGTGAACTGCTTCCACAGTAGTAGAGGCAATCACAACTGGCACTGAGGATATTCATCCCCACCTTGTTGAACAGTGGGCTTATTTTTAGGATTAACAATCAGCTTTACCCTCCACATTCTTACCCCTGTGTTGCAATATAAAGAAAAAATAAAGTTCACTCGTGAAAAAAATATAGGGAATGAGTCCCTCAGAATAGGTGCACTGTGATTAACTGACAGTTAATCGAGGCAAACTCAGTGCACCCAACGAAAGATTAGGATGGGAAGGAGAAAAAGCTCACAAGGCTTCAGTCTCCTGTCTGCTTTTCTCCCTCTCCTTTTATTGAATACCACCTTGGATTTTCTCTATTTCCCAGTTACATAAAGTTGACCTAAACATACTATCTTTCTTACAACAGATAGTTCTATGATAAGGACCTCAAGATGAAAAAGAAGATAAATCAAACAAGAAGAAAGTACTTTGACCATTTGATTTGCGTCCATGAAATCCACTCCGTGGCCCACAGTGCAAAAAATTACATTAAGTCAGGCTCCACCTCTTCTGTTCTCCAATCATTAGGGCCAATCATTAGGTGAACTCTATTCTAATGCCCCTCAGAGTTTGTTCTGCCTGGCAGTGTTGTTGAGTGTCAGTGAAACTTTTTCTCAGCAACTCCAATTTTGTAACTGCAAATGTAAAATGTATGAGAAAACTCCAGGTGCCTGGATGTCAAGCATAAAGTCACAAAATCAGTCTTTACAAAGCTCAGTCCAGTTCTTAAACCAAGCAACAGTACCTGTGATACACAGAGTACTCCAGATGACAGCATACCAGTACGTCAATCTCTTATCTTTTTTTCATTACATATTAACTCCATCTCTCACATATTACAGAAAGATGCTACATGTAGTCTGAGTCACAGGTCAGTATGACTGGCTTTCCATAGTAGTAGCCACACAGTTTTTCCACATCTACAGGAAAAACACTAATACTGCTTCAGACATCTGAGTTGCTCCAGGAATCTCTTCTGATTCCACCCACTTTCCTCCACAGACAGAAAGTAACAGTTCGTGACCAGCATACATGTCAACAGTGTTCTCTATGCCTGTGCAACAGAGATTTTTTTTCTCCAGTTTAAACAAACTTCCAGGTCAAAACCCACCATCTCACCACTGTAATTCACTATCATAGCTTTGCCTTTATACTATTCCTGGGAATGTAATTTTTGCTGTTAAATACTGAATTAACACTTCCATCCAGCACCATGAATAACATCTTTCTACCCAGAACGGGCCCAAAGTCTAGATAAACCTGATGAAAAGGTGCAGTAATTCAATCTCTCCTCCTGCAGATTTTTAATAAAAACATCACCTCTCTTCATTTTTCAACTTTACCATCAGCTTCACATCTGGAAAGTGAGACACTACAATACATGAACCAGATTGAGAGCACATTAATTCCAACTGCACAGCAACCAAAGTTCCTTTAGAGCAAAAATTTATGTTGGAAACTCAAATTGTAGCAGCTTTTCTTTAAGTTATTTGTTCTAAAATGTGAAGCAGTACCAGCTGTCATGAGCTTTTCTAGACAGATAAGGGGAAGAGTACATACCACAAAAAAAAAAAAAAAAAAAAGCCCTGAACAACTGAACAAAATCAATGCAATTAACTAAGTGCAGAAGTTAATGGTAAAGTGCTGGGCATTTGGAATGGAAAACATTCTCTTACCAAAAATTTCTCCATTTTTGGCAAATTCTGTCACGAGGTACAGCATGTTTTTTGTCTCCATCACCTGTTGATGGAGAAATTGCACATTAAGTTATTATTCGTTATATAATTATTTCTTATAATTTATTATATATTATTAATATATTTCTATATATATTATTAATTTATTATATAATTATATAATTATTTGTTACAGTATAACAGAGAGCTTGGCTATGCAGCTGTTACACCAAAGCAGGAAACAAAAAAGATGGGTACCCATATCCTGGGCTCGCATGGGAAACTCTGACGAAGTGGAACTCCCAAGGAGATCCTTCCCCACTGGCAGCCAGCTCTTAAATGGGCCTAGGAGAGGTGCAGCCAGGCTCCACCCCTTCCGGCAGCACAGGTGCATTGCCTTCACCTGTGCTCCATGGCTGACTCATTGCTTGCCTCAGGTGATCAATCAGAGGTTCAGCCTGTGATTCAGCAGTTCTCATAGACCATGTATCAATGCAAATTAATGCCCAAAAAGCTGAAATTGTGAGCTGCTGATAGGCAGGAAATGAAGTCTTCAAACAGGAGCAAAGAGGGAGAATTGAACAGCCGGTGTTACCATACCTGGTAGAGCTTTATGATGTGTGGGTGATCCAACATCTTCATTATCTGCACCTCACGGTAGATCTTTTCGAGATTCACAACATCCAGCTGAGATTTGTCAATGATTTTTATTGCCACCTGCAGCCAAAAAACAATAGAGAGATTAGAGCTCTCCCTGATTCTTTTATCCTTGTTATAAATACCAAATCCCAGATAGATGAGAGCTTTCTCCTAGCTCAGAAACACATATCCCACACTTTAGCCTTTAGACATGAAGCAGCACAGTCCAAGACATGGCCATAGTGCCATGGGGGAATTCACAGGATGCTCTGCCAGCAGCATTCCAACTCCATACCTGCAAAAATGGTACTGAAAAAGAGAAAGCATTGGCTCTACACAGAGTCAAGACATAGTGGCTGCACATAGTTCTAACAGTGAGGTGCTTATTTAAAGTTTGATTAATATGCTGTTACACAGGGACGTCTGCAATTCATCTAGTCAGTGAAAAAGCTCTGTAACAGAAATGCTAAGTCACAGTCTGAACCAGTGATTGAAGACCTGGTGGGAAGGCAGGGCCAGCCCCGAGCAGCTCAGGTACATGCAATGCACTGAGCGATGGAAGGACTGGAACCAGGATTAAACCCTTCCCTGACCTCATTTAAGAGTTGGCAGCAGAGGAAAAATGTATCTTGCTGGAGATCCTTGCCTACTTGAGGCCTTTCAAGGTAAGCTGCTTTTTTTTTTTCCCCCCCATCTCTGTTTGTTTCAGGTTGCTGAAACAGCTGCTGCATTTGGGCTTGTTCTCATTTGCTGCAACCAAAGAATTTGCCACCCCACTACTATCACTGTACTTTCCATTACATTATAGCATTACAAGCTCCACAGAGCAGATGAGTCTGTAGGTCAGAGCTCACCAAAAGATCCCAATTAGTTTAGAGAACAGATCTTGGTCCTGATGGCTTTGTTTTTAGCCAGTATCTGCAAAACATGTTACAGAGGACTGCACTTGCTTCAGAGACTAAAAGTTTTAAACAGGAAAAGGTTTAAAAAAAAAAAAACAACAAAAAAAAAAACACCATTTTTTCTTAAAATCAAGAAGTAACAAATATATAGCTGCTAAAAACCATGAAAAGGATTAGAATATGAAGATTATTAAATACCGAGTAGTGTTTATTCATCCTAAAGGTCTCGTTGTTAATGCTGAGGTGGGAACAAGCAACGTAAATCTGACAACTTCTGACAATGACCATGTTTACAAAGCGCTGAGCAATAGCAGACAGCTGCTGTGCAGGAGGAAAACTGCTGCAGAGCAAAGGATGAGCATTCTTCATGCAGCTTAAGAGCTGCACACACACAGCTCAGAGTCTCCACAACCTGGTAGAAAGATCACACCTCAAACTCAGTATTCTTTTACTCCCAGAAACCAGGAAGAAATCCCTTCACTACTTCACTAGATAGCTACAGAATAACAAAGTAATCAAAGCAAACCACTTGAGCCGGACCAAATTCTTAAGCATAATTGAGAAATATTTATTAAAAAACAAGCCCAAGTCTCACTTCTCCACTTCTTCTCCTTTATTTTCTGCTCTCTCTGGAATCCCCCAAATGAGATGGTTTCTTGTTCCTCCTCCACCATCTGTCTGCTCAGCAGCTGGTACAGAGTGACCTCCGAATTCAAGAGATATGGAAACCACTCTTTCTCATTTACAAACCAACAAACCTGCAGCTACCTTGCATTCCTGCCTCATGCCAGTGTGCAATGAAATGAAGTGCAATGAAATCCTGCTGCTCTGCTTAGTATTTAAAGTACATGGCAACCTGAGGATTGACACAGCACCACACTCAGCAATTTGAGGTATTGACAGCAGCTTCTTTCCTCCCAACTCACATCACTCCATGCAGAAATCTTACCCAAGATCCAGAACTGAACTCCTGCATGCCCATCCCTTTTCAGTGCTTCTTTCCCTTACTGCACACACAAAAAAAAGACAGTAACTTTCTCCTATTTACTCTCCTTACACATAGGAAACACATGCAGTGCAAGGAAGCTAATAAAAGCAGATCTCTGCAGAACTTAAAAGCAAAGAGGTTTTGTCTAGCAGAGAAGAGGAAAAAAAAAATTTGAAAAAAAATCAATAAAACAGTAGACTGCAAAGTAATAAAGAGCTTTTGGACAATTTGAAGGAAATAAAACAGGCTGTCCTCTAGGGCTCACACTGTACCTTTATCTACCCATCATTTGATTCACACCGATATTTATACTTCCTTCTCCTATACTTCCCACCCTCCAAGTGAGCATAATGGGGAGTCCTGCAGATGGATGGTTCTTTGTTGCTACTTTTTTCAACAAAGCTTGACTTACGTCACCTCATCCTATTGAGAAAAGCCTGTATCTGTAGGTACACAGGGTCTTGGCATATTTTCAAGTGTAGTCTGGCACTGCCACAGTATGATCTTAAATTTTAAGTACTGTTTTTACTGATAGTAAAATACACAGGCTGTTGCTACTCCAAAGCCCACCTACAAATGGCAGGTAATAAATATCCCAAGAATGGCCCTGAACTTGGCAGCTCCCAGCTTCCAACATCTCTACAGGGTGCCAGCCAACTTTTAACTTTGTTGTCCTAGATACAGAAGGATCTATTTCCCCAGAAAAACCCAGATAAATGTATCCTTTAATTTTTGTCTCATAACGTGAAGTTATTTGGCCTTATTAAGTAGTTGCTTTTTTCGAGACAAAGTAAAAAGCATGTGGCTGCCTGAACTAAAAAGAAAAAAAAACTATTAACCATCCTGTACAACTCTGAGTACTAAAGTTGTCTCTGCGCATACAGTCGCAGGCTTCCACGTGAAGAGCAGCACAGCAGCAGCTGGCACCAGTGCTCTGCAGTCAAATGCAGATTAGATAGCTTGGTCTATTCTGAACCCTCAATATCCATGCATCTCACAAAGTCCCTGGGTGGCTCAGAGGAGAACCTCTTGGAAATCCATGAAATCCAGCAACTCCGTCACTACATCATGAGGAGGAGCTAGCATTCAGCAGCAACACTTTTGTCCTCAGCTATGTCATGATGACAGGAAAAGGGGAAATAATTATTAGAGGTGAGGAGCTGTTTCAGGACGAGGAAGTTTCCTATCTGAAAAGTATGTTTTGTTTCTGGCTGCGCAGCTTGCCAGCAACCACCTGCAACTTAGTGAGGACTGCAGCACCACTGAGCTTCTAAGAACAGTGCAAGGAGACCACCTCCACCTGTCGGTGAGTTCCCATTGCTCTGGTGTGCTCTGTCATTGCCACAGCCAAACGGACCCTAATCAGAATCATAGAATCACAATGTTGGAAATGACCTATAAGATCATCTAGTCCAACTGTCTTCTCATTACCATTGCTACCACAATCTACTAAACCATCTCTCACAGCACCTCATCCAGACACCTCTTGAACACTGCTAGGGACGGCAACTCCACCACCTCACTGGGCAGCCATTCCAGTGCCTGACCACTCTCTGAGAGAAAAAGTTTTTCCTCATGTGTAACCTTAAACTCCTCTGATAAAACTTGCAGCCATTTCCCTGAGTCCTGTTTGTTGCCTGGGAGAAGAGGCCAAACTTTTCTTCATCACAGCCTCCCTTCAGGAGGTTGTACAGTGCAGTGAGGTCTCCCCTGAGCCTCCTCTTCTCCAGACTAAACAATCCCAGCTCCCTCAGCCATTCCTCCTAAGACTTGTGTCCAGACTCCTCACCAGTTTTGTTGCCCTTCTCTGGACACGCTCCAGGGCCTCAATGTCTTTCCTATAGTGAGGGGCACAAAATGGAACACAGTATTCCAGGTGCAGTGCAGCCTTACCAGTGCTAAGTAGAGGGGGGTGATCACCTCCCTGCTCCTACTGGCCACACTATTTCTAATGCAGGCCAGGATGCCGTTGGCCCTCTTGGCCATCTGGGCACACTATCAGCTCCTGTTCAGCCAGGCATCAAGCAACACCCCCAGGTCCTTCTTCTTCACAATCACCCACCCAACTCATTCCCAAACCTATAACACTGCATGGGGTTGTTGTGGCCAAAGTGCAGGACCCTACACTTGGCCTTATTGAACCTCATCACCTCAGCCCAGAGATCCAGCTTATCTAGATCCCTCTGAAGGGCCTCCCTACCCTAAGGCAGATCAAATTAGGGACAATTATACACACATTCTCATGTTTTATTCTATCTTAAATAAAGGCCATCATTCCTCCTAAAAAGGGTATGAAAACCCCAACCAACCGAAGAAAGAATACATACTTCAAGACATCAAGGTGACCAACAAAAAGAAGAAAACACAGTTTTATTGCTGTTTGTTCCCTTTTCCCCCCCCTTTGCAATTTTTGCTACTTAAAGACTTAAGAAAGCTGCAAAGATATTTTGGAACATTGCTTATTTTTAATTTAAAAAAAATATTAGGGATAGCACAAACCTCCTTCCCTCTTTTGCTAGAGAACTGCTCAGCCCTCTTCTGGAACTGGGAACTGAAACTGTCAGCAGCATAGCTGAAATGCTTGTCAGAGGAAAAGAAGAGAGCAGTCCTGTCTTTCAATCACTCCAGCTTTCTGTTTCTGTTGTTTTTATATTACCCGTTTAATTTTTGGAGCAGTCTTTCCAAAACCACCCACACCCAAACACTGCACAAGAAGTTCATGTAGAGATTGTCCGTTTGAACTGTAAGGCATCACCCAGATTAGAAGGATTCAGCTGTGAGTTGCTAACCCAATACATCTGAAAAGTAGATAAGAGGCATTAAAATCATCAAAAATCTAGAGTCTGTGGCTGCAGGATCCGCAACCAGAGGGTTTTTTTTTGTTGTTGTTGTTATTGGCAACCGTTTCAGTTTCCCACAGAATTACTCTTGTAACCTGAACTGAGACTTGATTCTTTGGCGGATTATTGACAGAACTGTCCAGGTGGTACCTTCATCTGTCCCCAACAGCAAACAGAAGCATAACATTACCATACAAATCTTCATCATATTTCATCACAAGCCAATATATGCCTTCCTAAACTTGATTTGTCCAGCTTTTCTCATCCTTTCTTAGTCTCTTCTCCTTCCAAGGAAAATTTCTACTTATCTATTCTGCATATTTCACTAAGAACAGTTACTCTGAGATCACAGGATTTCTTGGCAACATGATAAATAAGCATAGCAGGAAAACACATGCATTAACTTCAACAGCAACAAACACACAAACAAGAAGCCACAAAGAGGTCACTCCAGCACGGGTGGTCACCATCAGTGGGGATCAATCCCATGTGCACATATATGCATGGTGAGCTCACACCAAGCCAAGGGAGCGTGGTGCAGACCTGCAGCACTCACGTGCGCATTCAAAGCAACACTGGCCACAATCAGCTGCACTGGAATACTCAAGAGTGATCTCAACAGAATTCCTCTTCACCAGCGACCAATAAATGCACACAGAGCCAACCTGGCACTTCAGCTGCAGCATGTCAGCACGCTGTCCCGAGAAACAGCCTGGGTATGTCTGACATAGCAACCTACCTAGAGACTGCTTGGGATACAGTGGTTGCAGAGGAACACAAACCTCATTAGGAAGGGAGAGCTGGATGACAGGCTGGTACCAAAGGGGAACGCACAGGAATTCAGCTGTTGCTTAGAGTACAGATGAAAAAGTCAAAGCAGAGTTGAGCAGCCATCAGGCTCTGTCTGCAACCTTTGATATTTTGAACAGTAAACAAACACACATTCCAAAACAACAAATAAAAACTAAAACAAAAAGTTTTGCTCTCATGGCAGTTGGACAGACAAAAGTGAAGAACTGTTACCTGCAAAGGAGTGTGCAGCACATGAAGGCATGGCACCAGACCAGTAGGCAGTGAAACCTGAAACCAGCTCAGCCCAGCAGTAGTGGCACTGAGGGATTTACCATCAATGTTCTGAGTACTGGGCAGCTTAGGAAACAAGAGTTAGGGAAACTTGGTGCTGAGGATCCAGCACTGGTTTGTATGGCATGGGCACAGCAGCAAGGGCATAGCATAGAGTTGTGATGACCTGAAGGCCACACGTGGGGCGTTTTCTAAAGCCGGGTTCACCACGCAGGACCACAGCAGCTCCTACGGACCCTGACCCCGAGCTCCGCCTGCTCCTTGGGGGCAGCGCTTCTGGAGGGCCGCAGAACCGCCATAGGACCGTCCAGAGGCGCACGGTACCCGTCCCAGGCGATAGTTCCGCGTCGCGGGCGGCCGCGGGAACACCCGTACTGGGGGGAGGTGTTACACAAAGGCACCGCGAAACGCAGGAGGCGCTGCGGGGGCACGCGTCGTCGTCCCGGCGGGGCAGTGTGGCCTCAACGCTGGCTGGGACGGGCCGCAGCACCGCGGGGCTCAGCCGGACCCAACGGGAGCGGAGTGGGGACAGCACCCGAGCCCCTGGCAGCGGCACGGGCTGGGCGCGGCCGCTCCGCTCCTCCCGGCCCTAACCGCCTCCCGGCCCCAAGGTTGCCGGTCCTAAGATTGCCAGCCCCAGCAGAACCCGAACGGACCCGCGGCCGCCGTCTACCCGCAGCTAAGCTCGCAGTCCACAGCCCAGGCCCGGGAGAGGAGCGGGGGCGGCGGGGCCGCGCCTCACCTCGCTGCGCGTGATGCGGTGCCGCGCCAGCTTGACCACGGCGAAGTTACCCTTGCCCAATGTGCCCTCTATGTCGTAGAAGCCGACGCGGACGGGCCCGGGCCCGCGGGGCAGCAGCGGGGGGGGCCGCCGAGGCTCGGCCATTACCATGCTGGGCGCAGGGGGCGGCAGCGGCTCGGGCGGCTCTTCTCTGTCTGCGGCGCCCCGCGGGCCGAGCCGCCCCGCCCCCTGCGCCCGCCTCCACCAACCGCGCGTCACTGCGCGCGTCACGGGGGCGGGGCGTCGCCGCGGCAACCGTGCGCGGGGTGAGGGCGGGGCTTCGCAGCCCCTCGGGTGCCTCCGACCACTCCGCCGCGGCCCAGGAGTTGCAGAGTGGTTGCTTCTGGCTTCACTCGCGGGTAGGCGTCGTCGGGAATCTCTGCGCCGATGCCGCCGGGTTGGAGCAGCATGCGTTCTTTGTGCTTTCCCTGTCGGGGAGCCTCTTGCCGTAGGCGTAGCCGGCCCCGGGCTGAGCGAGGCCTTCGTATTCCCCACAGTATCTCCGGCAGCCTGGAAACAGCCGTGGGGCTGCCGCGCCCTTTTTGTTCCGCGTCAGGGGGAGAGAAAGCGATGGCACCCACTCTTCTGACACATCCGATTTTTGTTTCAGAACTCTTAGACGCTGACTGAACTTTCAGATTGGATATTAGAGAAGGTTTCGTCTCCAAAGTACTGGCGTTGGACTGGCGCAGACTGCCCATGGAGGTGGTGGAATCCTACCACCCATCCCTTCTGTCATCCCAGAACCATGGGGATGTGGCGCTGGGGGGGTGTGGGCAGTGACCATTGGTGGGGGTGGGTTGAGCTTGGCATTGTGGGTCTCAGAGGTCTTTTCCAACCTGGAATGGTTCTGTGACTCCATGAATAATTCCAGCATGATACAAGCTCGGTGTGATCAAAGCAGCCCTACGTTGCTGTATGGGAACTGTTGATCTTGGCATGAACCACTGATTGAGCACCTGGGGAAAAGACCCAGTCAACCCTGGGAGCACAGGTGAAGGCAGTTCAGCGATGTGACCAGAAGGAGTGGAGCATGGCTGCACCTCTCTTAGACCTCATTTAAGGGCTGACTGCCACTAAGGAAGGTTCTCTGGTTAGAGATCTATCCCTTGTGGAGTCTTTCTAGTGAGCTGAGATTTTCAGAGACAGGTGAGCACTTTTCTAATATCCTTCTATTGTACTGGTCTCTTTCCTATTGCAATTGTATAAAACACTATTTAACTTTTTTCTTAGTCAAAAATTAGTTTTTACTGCTTTCATGTAAGTCTTATAACATTGGTCCGAAAATCACTTTTTATTTGTGGGAAAGATCTTACTTTGCAGGAACTTTAAGCGCTGCACGGTATGATGTCGCTTTTGGCCCGAAATTCCTGTTGTAGAAGTATTTCTTCACTATGCTAGAGGGACCATAGTTACAAAAACGTCCTTAAGTGCCTCTCAGCAGCATCGGTGTTCTTCACAGGGTAGGCAACTCTCGCTGTAGCTCCGACAGCTATGGAGCGCTCGTGCCCTCTCGCGGTCAGTGTCTCTGTACCCCGCACTGCTCGAGGTACTCCGCCGCACCGCGGTGGCTGAGGCTGGGAGCATTGCCTGGGTTACGTGCCTGAAGTAGGATAGGGCGGCTTGCAGTAGATAGAAATAAAGCTAGGCTAAGAACCAGGATTGCTATCTCTATCTGAAGCTGTGGATAAGAGGCAGGCGGTGCTACTTTTTCCCAGCTCCAGACCAGCACCCTGGCATTACATCTGGCAGCCTGTAATTGGGCTTGTATTTTAATCTGTAAAATGAGGACAAAACACAACAGTGAATACTAAAGTACTGAAGTTTCTAAGGTTGAGCTGATGGAAGATATTGGTTGTGAAGCAACAAAACTGCAGTGTGTTGGACTGCTGGATAATATCCACCATGACTAAATGGAAGAGCAATTTAAGATTTTACAAAAAACTGGAGAGACTTCAGAAGTAACATACGCGTGCTATTATTCATAAAGCTTTCTGTTTTTGTATTTTTGTTTTGGTGTCAAATTTCTTTGCTACCAAATTTCCTTACCGGGCTGTATAGGGGATCAAGCCACTGACAATAGTGAGAATGGAATTCAAGGAGCTGCTGTTTATTACAGGCTGCTTTGTAACAGTTTAATGCAAAATTGTTCCAGTGGTAAATGTAAAACTAGCCAGAAAAGTTTACGGCACCATGTAAAGTAAACTAAAAAACCGATTCAGTTTGCAATTACCACAGCATACTTTCTCAAGGAGTAAGTTTCTACGAGCGTATTTCAAACAGCGAGCCACATCAGACGATTAGCCCAGCCGTTCCCAGACCAGCACCCGCGCACCGCAGCGCCTCTGGCTCGCGCGGCAGCACGGGCGCAGTGCGCCAGATCGCGCGTTCCAGTGTCCTTCGTCTCGTGACACGAAGGGGGTTGGGAAGTTGGTCACGTGAGGAGCTCGACCAACATGGCCGCCTACCTGCAGTGGCGCCGCTTTGTCTTCTTCGACAGAGAGATGGTGAAGGAGCCGCCGGGGCCGGAGGGGGCTGGTGGGAAGCCCTTCGTGTTGCCTCCGGGCATCACGGTCTGTGATTCAGGCCGGGGTAACCTTGTGTTCGGAGATATCCTGTGCGGCGGCGGCAGGAGTGATGGGGCCGGGCCATTTGGCCTGCACTGGGTTCGTGGGCTGCGCCGCGAGGAGAGATCTGCGCTTTGTGGCGCGGGCTGAGCTCCGAGGCGGGCCTAGTAGTGCTCCGGAGTCGGGTATGCGACAGCTTCTTTGGCTTCTCTGCCCCTTGCACGTTACAGAACTGTTGTCACCTGTTTTGGTTCTCGTAGGTGGCAGCAAAAGTATATTTGCTGTAGGCTTCCCAGAGGTCAACAACAAGGAGCTTTTAAGATTTTGATTCTGGTGTTCTTAGAGGTGTGGGTGGTGGTGAGGGTTGTTTTTCACTTCATTTTTACCTTTTCCTTTATATTCCTTAATTGTGATGTACATATGGAAGGTCGAATCTGGTTTTTGCCTCGCTCACTTCAACTCAGTGGTTTCCAAGCTTACAAGTTAAGGGTAACGCACCTATACCAGCTGAAGCAGCACAGCATCTTAGTTTCTGTTGGTGAGGATGAAGAGGGCATTAACCCATTGGTAAGTTAAATGGCAAAGGAAAAGATACTGGTATTATAGTTAATTATTAAGTAGTTTGTTTCTAATATCTCATGTTTTTGTTTTTTGTTTTTTTTTTGTTAATGTAACATTTATTGTTTTGAGGTTAAAGTATGGAATCTGGAAAAACGAGATGGTGGCAATCCTCTTTGCACACGAATTTTTCCAGCGATACCCGGTAACAAGCCCACAGTTGTGTCCTGTCTTACTGTCCATGAGAATCTGAATTTCATGGCTATTGGTAAGTATTGCTGACCTGTAATAATTTAAGAAATGTATTATTGTCTCTATTCTGATGTATGGAAAATGAATGTGTAGAATTCTTTTCATACCGAGGGGTCGTGTATTATGTGCTACTGGAGGCCTTAAGGAAATAAATACATAATTTTAGCTTATGATTGTAACAATTTTGATATCTCGCAGAGAAGCAGATCTTTTCAGTTGATGTTTTTTGTTCCTGCAAGTCAATAAGTGTATGATAATAATAGTTATAGACAGTCTAAGTTTAGTACCAGCACAGAGAATAGCGTTGGTTTTTTTTCATAAATAATGCTAGGGTGTTTTTCCCCCCTCTCCTTCCTCCCCCCACCCCACCCTCCCCCACCCCATATACTGTGTGGAAACTTTCTTAAAGCCCACAAAACCAATCTCCATTTGTTCTGCTTTAATTGTGCCTTTTTAATGTTGCTTGCTTAAAATAAGAGCGGGAATGTAGCAAGGCTATAAACTGTTTCTGCAAGTTAGTCCTGCATTGAAATTAAGTCTTTCCATTATTAGTGCTGTGACTTGGAACAGTTTGCTGGATTGATGCTGTCAGCAAACTGTGAAAACTGTTTCTTTGTGTGTAGTGTGCTTTGAGTAAGTGAGATAACTGATAGTTAAAATTAGATGATGAAAGGGCTATTCTTAAAGCTAAATATAGGAAGACCCAAACAAAAACAACCTGCAAGTGAAGTTCATGATGGGGGAGAACAAGTTGAGCATCGAACAGTGACGTCACGTATGGGGAGAGATTGGTAGGTATTTAATTGAGAGCCTGCAGCAGTCTAGGAGCTTGATACTTTGCTGGCAAGCAGATTTTTGTCATTGGCTGCATCTGTACTAACTTGCCCTGGATAATATTTCAAGTCTGCCACAGAAGTGAACAGTTTGATCTATCCTTTTCAAAAGGTTTTGCAGATGGGAGTGTTGTGCTTACAAAAGGAGACATCACTCGAGATCGCCATAGTAAGACCCAGATCCTACATGAAGGCAGTTACCCAGTTACTGGTCTTGCTTTTCGACAGTCTGGCAAAACAACGCATCTGTTTGTGGTGACCACAGAGAACATTCAGGTGGGAAATTAATTTGAAAAAGTGAGAATCTGACTTACAATTGCACTGCCTTCAGTGACTATTTCAGGTAAGCCCCAAAACCTTGTATTTTCTCCGTAGTCCTATCTGCTTTCTGTGAAAGACTATTCTCATCTGGAGCTGGACACTCATGGCTGTGGATTGCACTGTTCTTCTCTGAGTGACCCCTCCCAGGACCTCCAGTTCATTGTAGCAGGAAATGAATGTGTATACCTTTATCAACCAGATGAACGAGGCCCCTGCTTTGCTTTTGAGGGACAAAAGCTGATTGTTCACTGGTATCGGGGGTACCTCATCATTGTCTCCAAGGACCGAAAAACTTCTCCTAAGTATGTTTCCTTGGAATAGTTTAATTTCCTATTTAATTGTTGCAGTTTCTGGCTTTCCCTCTTTTTTTTTTTTTTTTTTTTTTCCCTTCCCTGTGAAACTTTGCTCTAGGGACTGATGATAGTGTTGTCAATGAGATTTAAGATGAATCAAGACCCAAAGACTAACTTCTGTTGCTAGTGCAGTGCAGTCAAGCATGCTGAACATGGGGGATTTCTTTCTGCTCGTGTTAACGTTTCAGTCTAGCACATCAATCACACTCGTGGATAAATAGGTGATGTTTTGTATATGGCTCCACCTCGTTTAATTGTCAAGACGCTTCTCACTTGTTCTCTCAGCATCCTTAGATTGTGTAGGTATTAAATGTATTTGGGCCATATGAACCTTATTTGCTAAAAATCTAAAAAACTTTCTTCTGCTCTCCAGGTCGGAGTTTGCTGGAAACGAGGCACAGAATTCAGACAAACAAGTTCTGAATATCTACGACTTGTGCAACAAATTCATTGCGTACAGTTCAATCTTTGATGATGTAGTAGATGTCTTAGCAGAATGGGGTTCTTTGTATGTTCTGACCAGAGATGGGAAGATCCACGCACTGCAGGAGAAGGATGCCCAAACCAAACTTGAGGCATGTGAATCTGTTATGTTATTAGTTTGCTTTATGTCTGTGGGGGGGCTTGTACTGGCTATACAGATGAAAGAAGTGGAAGGGTTCAGGTAGACGAGTTACAGCGTAACAAGTGACTTCCCAACTCTCCAACGTAACCAGTGTGCAGAGCCTCACTGTATGTACCTGTCCAGCACCAAAGAGAAACAGATTGTTTTCCAGGCAGGTTTTGGGATGTGGTATTTCCCTCATACTGCTCTTATGCTGAATTTTAATAGATGCTCTTCAGAAAGAACTTATTTGAAATGGCCATTAATCTAGCCAAGAGTCACCACTTGGACAGTGATGGCTTGTCAGAGATTTTCCGGCAGTATGGTGATCATCTCTATAACAAGGGGAACCACGATGGAGCCATCCAGCAATATATCCGGTAAGCAGTGGTTGTTCAGAGCAAGGGCAGTGTAGCATAGATGGGAGCTTACGAGAGTCTTGATTTTTCTGTTTAAGCCCTTGGAGCCAGAAGGCGTGACTCATAGTGAAAGTTCTGCAAATAGAGAGGAAAATACAGGTCAAATTGGGATGGAGTGGGGACAGATAATGTTACTGTAATCAGAGGATTATTCTCTCTTGGAATGCTGTGTACCGTACAAGTTATTGTGTATGTAAAAGGACATTGTGAAATTGTAGAATGTGAAAGTTTATGTAAGTACAAAAAGCACTGTCAGTGTGAAGATGCAGTGTAAGGTGGGCAGTGTGATTTGATCAGTATGGCAGTCTTTTTGGAATATGATCATACTAATATCAGTTTACACATGTCAGGTTTTATAATAATTAGAGCAGTCTGTTCTCAGGCTTACTAAAAACTTGTAGTGCTACATTCATGTAGAACCGAAATTCTGGAGTCCTATACCCAGGCGATGTCAGCACATCGAATTGAAAACTTGCCCCAGGTAGTGGGGTAACTGTGGCTAAACTGCTGCATGTGGGTGTGAGCGCTCAGATAAGACTGAGTTACGTGACTAAAAGAAAGGAAGATTAGTCTTATGTTTCAATTAGCTGTGGCTGGAGTGCAGCTCATCTTCTCATGGGAGCCTTTAAAAGAACACAAACTTCCTATGTGCTACTGATGTCTTCTCAGTTTCAACCTTCATAGAGATGTTTATTTCTGTGTGGGTGGTCTTGGAGCATAACTGCTTGTTGCTGTTATAGCTGAGTGGTCACAGGTGAGTTAGTGTCTGAAGTTCAGGGTTCTGTTATGAATTTCTCTTGGCTTATTGATTCTCTGGCTGTGTATGATCTATTGTAACGTGACTTTTCCTCTCCCAGAACTATAGGGAAATTGGAACCATCTTATGTTATTCGGAAATTCCTAGATGCTCAGCGCATCCACAATCTCACTGCTTATCTGCAGACACTCCACCTTCAATCTCTTGCCAATGCAGACCATACTACACTTCTGCTGAACTGCTATACTAAACTCAAAGATAGCACCAAATTGGAGGAGTTCATTAAGGTAACGGGAAGGTGGTGACTTAAGAATTTTGCATTATTTCATGATAATTAAGAGGGAGAGGTGGTAACAGTGTAAATTGTCTCCTGTGGGGCTATTGAGAAGGAAAAGAGTTTGTGCCCCACTGCTTTTATTTGTGATGCTTTATTTCCAAGCTCTTAGTTGCATTCTCAGTTTTGCTGGCTTGCTATTCCAGTTTGAAATGTGCTGGCTTTTGTTAGCGTGACTAGCTGTTCACTGAGAGGTGGATAAACTACTACTTTCTTTCTGCACGTGATCTTTTCCTTGCTCGAGAGGTATTAAATTATCAGTGCTCTGGCTTTCCTTTTCAAACACAAATAATTTCTGCTTGTTCCTTGGCATAATTCCTACAGTCCACAATCTTTCTGCTTCTGTTATAGGCTAGTGAGAGTGAAGTTCGCTTTGATGTGGAAACAGCAATCAAGGTGCTTCGTCAAGCAGGTTACTACTCCCATGCTGTGTACTTGGCAGAAAAGCATGCCCATCATGAATGGTACCTCAAAATCCAGCTAGAAGACATTAAGGTGAAGTGTTATTGCTCTTGTGTTCTTACTGATGTGAATATTGCTTCTCTAGCCTCCTTTGCTGGTAAGAATCTTATTTCACTGTCCTCAGCACTTACTCCACCTGTACTCAGCTCTGGTGAGGCCACACCTTGAGTACAGTGTTAAGTTTTGGGCCCCTCACTACACAGACATTGAGGCCCTGGAACATGTCCAGAGAAGAGCAGTGAAACTGATGAAGAGTATAGAGCACAAATCTTATGAGGAGTGGCTGAGGGAGCTGGGATTGTTTCATCTGGAGAAGAGGAGGAGGCTTGGGGAGAGCTCATTGCACTCTACATCTTCCTGAAGGGAGGCTGTGATGAGGAGGAGTGTATGGGGACTGCTGAATCGCAGGCCGAACCTCTGATTGATCACCTGAGGTGAGCAATGAGTCAGCCATGGAGCACAGGTGAAGGCAATGCACCTGTGCTGCCGGAAGGGGTGGAGCCTGGCTGCACCTCTCCTAGACCCATGTAAGAGCTGATCACCAGCGGGGAAGGATCTCTTCTGGAGATCCGCTCCACTGGATTTTCCTACATGAGCCCAGGATGCGGGTGAGTGTACCTAACAACTACATAGCCAAGCTCTCTGTTATACCATAACATCTGTATATTCATTAATTTTATGCTGCTATACCATAACATCGGTATATTCAGTAATTGTACAAGGAGGTTGGCCTCTTTTTCCAGATAACAAATAGGAGCCAAGGAAATGGCCACAAATTGTGCGGGGCAGATTTACGTTAGACATAAAGAAAAACCTCTCTCAATGAGTTGTTAGGCACTGGAATGGCCTGCTCAGGGAGGTGAAGTCACTGTCCCTGGTGATTCTCAGGAAACGTCTGGAGGTGCTATATGATATGGTTTAGTAGCTTAGTGGGTAGTAGTGGTGATAGGAGGATGGTTGAACTAGATGATCTTGTAGGTCCTTTCCAACCTTGTGATTCTATGATCCTCTCTATGAGCCTCTTCCCTGTAGCTAGTATGCTTATGGGACTGTTAAGGCAGTAGCAGTACATGCTGTTGTTTGTCTCTTGGTGTTCTGCTTCTGGACTGTACGGTGGACTTCAGGTGGAAAGCAGTGGCCTACTGGTTCTGATTCAGTGTTACTCTTTTTTGTTCTTGCGCTTTTTATTTTTTTTTTACAGTGTTCTCAAATCAATTACTGGCAGAGCCCTCTTAAAGTCGATTTCTTTCCCCTGGTCATAGCCAGCCTGTCTCCCTGAGGATGTCAACAATCAGGAATAGTAACATTAGGTGTTAATTTAGAGCAGATGTTGTTTCTGACATACTTGCAGCATATCCTGAATGCTGTTTGTGCTAACATCATTGTGGAGAGTAGAGGCTAATGTCATGTGATCCTTGCTGGCTGCCTCTACAGAACTATCAAGAGGCTTTGCACTACATTGGAAAACTGCCTTTTGATCAAGCGGAGAGTAACATGAAGCGATATGGTAAAATCCTGATGCACCATGTCCCTAAAGAGACAACGGAACTACTGAAGAACCTTTGCACTGATTACCAGCCATCAGGGAACAGTGAAGGCCCTGGGATCCTGGAAGGAAAAAAGGTATAGTTTGCTTTGACTGAGAGGTACTGCTTAGTAACAGAAACTTTGTAGCGAGTGCTCCTGCATGCCTGACATTCTAGGCATAATGAGGGGCCACGTTGTAATGTGTTGGTAGTCTTAGTGATGAAACTGTCTAAAGGTACTGCTCAGAACTGATCACTGCGGTAATTGTATTGTGATGTATCTGTTATGGGTCATTCTGGGAGTGAGCTGTACAAATTTTAGAGAAGAACCGCCTGTCTGGCTGTGACTGGGTGGGTGGTCGGTCAAGTTTTTTTTTATGGTTATTTTGCAGGCCAATTCTGAGGAGTTCATTCCAGTCTTTGCAAACAATTCCCGAGAACTGAAGGCGTTTCTGGAGCACATGACTGAGGTGCAGTCTGACTCTCCACAGGGTGTATATGACACTTTATTGGAACTTCGTCTCCAGAATTGGGCACATGAACTAGATAAGCAGGTTTGATCTTTGGTTTTCTATTTTGAAATAAAGCTTTGGTGTTTGGGAATTCTGTTTGCATTCCTGCCAACTCCATAACCTCTCCAGATAGGCGTTGTTAATATAAGGCAATTCTCATGTTGTAGTGACAAATAGGAATGCAGCCTACTGGCTGAGAGAATACTTATTTCAGTGAGGCAAGCGTATTTTTTATGCATACAGATTCCAATACAGACAATGCAATGTGGGTAAATGTCTTTTTCATGAAATTGGATATGCTTGCCTTAATCTTTGAAGGTGCTGGCTGTTTGGGTAAAATAAATTGTCTTTATTGCTTAAAAAGGGTGAAGAGCAAACATCAAAACTTTGCTTCTCTCTAGAAAAGCTGCAAATTGTTTTCAGATATTGGTGCAAAACTGTTCTGTTTCTTCTCCCCTGCCATTCCATTCCTGTTTTCCACAGATCAAGGAGAAGCTGCACGATGAAGCACTCACTCTCCTGAAGAGCGGAAGATTCAAAACAGTCTTTGATAAGGCCTTGGTCTTATGTCAGATGCACAATTTCAAGGACGGTGTCCTCTACCTCTATGAACAGGGCAAACTGTGAGTATTGCTTTTCTTCCCAGAGTCCTGTTGCTTGCCCCATCTCAGGGATTTCTGAGCCATAAATGCCCCTGCCCTACAATGGTAAGGACCTTTTGAGTATCTCAGGACAGAAACTGCGTACATCACTGCTCAGCTGAAAGTATCCCTCTTTTGGAGCAGGACAGTGATCTAGAGGACAGATGGCAGACCAGTCTTGGCTTCTGTGGGAATGTTTGGGCATTGTGTGGCTGAGTGGAAACATGAGGCCCCTATAACCTTTCAAAAGATAGATTTTTGCAACTGACATGTTGCTTTCCTCTCTAGTTTTCAACAGATCATGCATTACCACATGCAGAACGAGCAGTACAAGAAAGTGATTGAAGTGTGTGAGTTGTACGGGGACCAAGAGGCTTGTCTTTGGGAACAGGCTCTGGGCTACTTTGCACGGAAGGAGGAAGACTGCAAGGAGTATATTGCTGCAGTGCTGAAACACATAGAGAACAAGAATCTTATGCCTCCACTTCTTGGTAATAATATGTGGCCTAATGTTGGGGTAACAGAAAGGCTTTTATGGCATCTGTAGACTAAGAATGTGAGAGAAGTATCAATGGAGCTTGAGCCCACCAATTGAAACGACAATCTGCTGTAGAGGAAAAGGTGATGCCAGTGGCAGCTTCACAATTTGGGGAAGAAAGATCTGCTGTATCAGTTGCGGAGGTGTCTGTTTTATTTCTATTCCCTCAGTGTGGAGAGGTGAAGGGCATCTTAAGCTCTTTCTGTAGATGGGCAGAGAAGTTGAAATAGAGCTCAGTCCACTAGATTTTTCCTTTGCCCTTGTGGTCTGGGCTATTTAAATGTGCTCCCAGTCATGGCTTTGGAGGTTGGGGCCCTGTAGAGAGCAAGCTGAAATTGCATCTTTAAATAACTTTTCTAATTCAGTAGGAGTGTGGGATGTTTTTTGCCTGTTGGTTTCCTTTTAATGGAAATTAGGCTGTTGAGTCATGATGAGTGGTAGTGGCAATTTTCTTCACTTGCATTTAAACTAACGTTGAGTTATCCTCAGTTGTGCAGACATTGGCTCACAACTCCACAGCCACATTGTCTGTGATTAAGGATTATCTTGTCAACAAGCTGCAGAAGCAGAGCTGCCAGATAGAGCAAGATGGGCAGAAAATTCAAAAATACCGGGACGAAACTACAAGGATCCGTCAAGAGATTGAAGAGCTAAAAGCAAGGTGCAGGACTGTGATCTCTTGTCTTAGTTAGAAAATAATATTCCAATATAAAGAAAAATACACTTTTTTTTTTTTTTCCCCTTCTGTTTCCTGTCACTGTTTCAGTCCCAAGATCTTTCAGAAGACCAAGTGTAGCATTTGCACCAGTGCCCTGGAGCTGCCCTCTGTCCATTTCCTGTGTGGTCATTCCTTCCACCAGCACTGCTTTGAAAGCTACTCTGAGAGTGATTCAGAATGTCCTACTTGCATGCCTGAAAATCGCAAAGTGATGGACATGATCCGAGCCCAGGAGCAGAAGAGAGATCTGCATGATCAGTTTCAGCATCAGGTATGGTATTTGTTGCCCTGTGGGTTTGTGTTTTTCTTTTTTTAAGTTTAGACTGCTTTTGCAGACAGACACCCCTCTCCCCCTAGGGGCTGTTAGAGAAGGATAAGTAGATTCCTGGAGCTAGAGTGACTGGAGGTGGAGTCCTGGTGAGCAGGACCAGGGAAGTCATCCTGCCCCTGTACTCGGCACTGGTGAGGCCCCATCTCTAGTACTGCATTCAGTTTTGGGCACCTCAATACGGAAAGGACATGGAGATGTTGGAGCAGGTCCAAAGAAGGGCAGTAAGGCTGCTGAAGGAACTGGGGCTGTTGAGTCTGGGGAAGAGGAGGCTGAGGGGAGGCCTAATTGCTCTCTTCCGATATCTGAAAGGTGCTTTCAGTGAGAAGAGAGCTGGTCTCTTCTCACTCACAGGATGAGTGACAGGTGACAGGATGAGGGGAAATGGCCTCAAATGGCACCAGGGTTAAGTTTAGATTGGATATCAGGACAAACTTCTTAACAACTCTTTCAGTAAATCACTGGAAAAGACTCCTCAGGGAGGTGAGGTGGTTTTAAACGGTGTTTAAAAACCGTTTGGATGTGGTGCTCAGGGGCATGATTTAGCAGAGGGTTGTTAGAGTCAGGGTAGTATGGTTAGGTTGCAGTTGGACTTGATCTTTAAGGTCCTTTCCAACCTGAGCATTTCTATGATTCAACAGCTGGAGTAGAGAGAGTCCTTGATGTTCTGCAAACATGAAAGATAAACCAGTGCAACTAAGGTAGTAGCTTTCATGCTTAAGATAACTCAGTGGCAGAAAAGCTTGCTATATGTGGCATTTGCATGAAATAGCAAATTAGTGGTTTTAAACTGCTATGTCTCTAATACGGGGCTGTAAGTGAAGGGATGAAAGGGTATGTTCTGGAGGCAAGGGCCTCTGGCCAGCTCCTGATGGCATTGCTTTGTGTCTTGCAGCTTAAGTGCTCCAATGATGGTTTTTCCGTCGTCGCTGACTACTTTGGTCGAGGCGTTTTTAATAAGCTCACCCTCATCACAGATTTGCCTTTGGGAAAGTCAGCTACGACAATTGAGGCTGGCCTCCAGAGGGAGCTGCTGATGCACACTAAGCGGAGTACCTGAGCTGGGGATTCCCGTTGCACCGCGCGCCTTCTCGGGTTGTACGGGTTTACGGCGTGGGCGCGCGCTTCGCCCCCTCATCTTTCGCTCTCCAATAATAAATGGAACCAAGTCGGCTTTACGCCGGAGCGTGAGAAGTGCAGCGCGGGCACCGCGGAAAGGCGGGGCTGGGGCTCCGTCACACGGACGGCCCCGACGGAAGTGACGCGTCGGAGGGGCGGGGCGGGGCCGGGCCATGGGGCGCCCCGGGAAGAGCTGAAGGCGGAGCGGCGCCATGGCGGAGGTACGCCCGGCTGCGGTGAGTCGGGGCCCGGCGGGAGGGAGGGTGCGCGGCCAGCTGCGGGGCCGCTAACAGTGCATTGTTGCTGCAGGGCGAGAACGGTATTGGCAACAGGGCGATCCGCGTGGGTACCCGCCGGAGCCAGGTAGGCGGTGGCGAGTTGGGGGTGCGGGGAGCCCGAAGTAGCCCTGGACAGCTGTGCATGAAAGCGGATGCTTTCGTTTCTCCGGGTCCCGGCAGCTTTCGTGCTCGAAAAGCAAGTGAGAGCAGCGTCCGTGCTCTCCAGGGAGGCGAGCCCGAGTCGAGACTCGGGAGGTGCTGCTGCTCCCCTGCTCGAGGTCTGCAGGGAAGAGCAGAGCTCCCTCGGAGCTCCGCACTCGGTAGCGGCTGCTGGGAGGGCTCAGCCGTTCTGGATCGTTTGTTGAGAGCTCGAGAAAAAAACTTGTGAACGCTTTTCTCGGTGGGGCCGTTTACTCTCATTAGCGCTTCTTTCGTGCGATTTGCGGAGTTAACGTGGCACCTTCTACGATAACGGGTATCTTTCTGTTTATTGAATTGCGAGGCAGGCGCGGCTTTTGCGGAGAGGTGAGGCGGGACCCGCCCCAAACACTCCAGCCCTCCCAAAGGCCGGGGAAAGAATTTGTCCGGAGATACAGTGGGTATCTCTTGCCATCCTGCTGCAGCAAGGGAGGAGCTGACTCGCAGAAGATAACCGTCCTTCAGGCCTTTGTTCTGCGATAAACTTGTTCGTTCTGGTAGCGAGGTCTAAGATTCGGTACTTCAAGGAGGGAGAGAAAGCATTACATGTGGACTTCAGAGTACAGACCATAGGCTCACGCATGCTACTACTTTTTCTAACCTGAGGTTGCAATGGGAAGCCACAAGCTATGCTCATTTTGTATGTAAGGAAACTAGAGTCTTGAGAACAAAGTTAATTGCTCCGGGCTATGTAGCTCGTTACCAGGAAAGAAGCTGAAACGCTGTAGTTAGAGGTGCTTGCTTGATTCTTCTGTTTTTATTTTGCTTGCCTTCGCCTTGTTTTTTTTTTTTTTTTTTCTTTACTGCCTTAAGATCTGGTGCTTGCTGTTTGTGCAGACCTTAGCTGGTACTTCTTTGTCTGTAGAATTTCTGAGTAGCATTTTGATCCTATCAAGGCTAAATAATTTATATTTGCCAGTATCTGTAGGACTTTTAGAGGCAAAATCATACTGACTCAAAAAAAATCATACTGACTTCAAAACAAAAAAAACAAAAACAAACAAACAAAAAAAAACAAACCGAAAAACAAAACAAAACAAACAAAAAAAAAACAATCCAGCATGCAATGTCAACAAAACTAATGGCTTGAGAAAAAGCAGGAGTTACTTTCTATTATAGGACTTTTTCTTTCTTCAGTGAATGACAGGCTTTTCTTACCTTTCTGTTTGCTTCCCAATAAACACCTGTCTTTCAGCAGTGACATTCCATAGAGGAGAAACGCCTTAAGGTTAGTTAGGTACACTTAGGTAAACGCTGTGTACGTATAACATTGCCTCTGAGAAATGAAACTTCTGCCTAGGGGACAGCTAGTGATTTTAGGGCAGCTGGAAGCAGTGCATGTGAATCCTAACACATTTTTGCTTCAGCTGTTCTTCCTAACTCAATACATTGTTTTTGTTTTGACTTGTTATGCTTGGATCACAACAGTGCTGGATATGGGGAGAGGTTATTTTGTTGCTTAGATTTAAAGAAGTTCTGTGAAATGTTCTGGTCACCTTACAGGCTCAAAGGATTTGTATACGTGAGCTATTGTATTTGGAGCTGCTACCCTCTAATGCTTATAACTTAGAGAACATAGTGGTCATGCCTGCATGACTATCAAAGAGTGACAGAGTCCTCTCTAGCTGCTGTGTAGCTTAGGCTTTTTGCGTAGTGCTTTGTTTTTGTGTTCATTGCAGCTAGCCCGGATTCAGACTGACGGTGTTGTTGAGATGCTCCGTGACTTTTATCCTGATCTCTGCTTTGAGATTGGTAAGTGGTGTTTTGTTTTTTCCCCTCCAGTTGCTGCTCTGATGTCGGGTGGCAACAGGAGCCAGGCAGTTATCTATGTGTGAATAGGGTATTGTCAAGAGCAGGTGAATTGGCCACATGTTATCTGAGAGAGCAGTCTGAATTCTGTTAGGTTGTATAGCTGAGCAACTGCTGCCGGTGTTTTCCAATGGAGAAGGATTGGTTACACAAGCTCCTGTTGATGAAGGCCTGTATCTGTCATGCATATGGTGTTACATTGCTCAATTTGAGAATCTGGGCAATGTCTTTAGAGTTGGCTGTTCCCAAAACCTGTCCTCTTTCTCCTTTTGTGTTTTTGAGTCATGAAAGAAATCTCTATTTCACTTGCAACATATTCTTAGAAGCGAGCTGCTCTTGAATCTGTCTCAAGTCTGTGTTTGCAGCGTGGTAGTGTGTATTGCTTGTTACTATTAAGTAGATACCACCAGTCAATGTATTCTGATGATGCCCATGGCTTTGTGTTCTCTGAGCAGTTGCCATGTCTACAACTGGAGACAAGATCTTAGATACAGCACTGTCTAAGGTAAAGGATTTATTTCAGGTGGGAATGAATTAAAAAATATAGTACTCAAAAAAGTAATTGTATTTGATGCGGGTTTTCTTCTGTGATTCATTTTTCTTCATTTACATGTAGATTGGGGAGAAGAGCCTCTTTACCAAAGAGCTGGAAAATGCACTTGAAAGAAATGAGTAAGAGCTCAGTTTTATTACTTGTCTGGCATTTTTTTTTATTATTTATTTTTTATATGCTATAAGTGTTATCTGGTTTCCTTCTTTCTGATTAAGGAAGAAATTCTCTGATACAACATGCTTTTTTTTTTTTTTTTTTTTTTAACTCCCTATCCTGGATTTAGGCCATGTTTTGGAATAATGGTGTTCTGACTGTCTGCCCTATTTTTTTTTTTTTATATTCTCCGATTTGTATGTTACTTGTGCATCAGAGCATGTGTAATCTAATTCATGCTTGCAAACGTGTTCTTTATTTTACTACTTTGCTACTGTATTTCAGTATTCTGTGATTTGCATACTGCGTAACATACTTACTGCTTGTTAGTGTGCTATATGCTAAATATTCCAGTAAATTGTGTATGAGCAAGTTGTGCTGCTTTCTGGAGTAATTTCTTCCTACAGAAAAGTCAAATATATAGGGTTGGTGTTTTTTTCTTAAATATCCTGAGTAGGGCTGTTGTGCTTATGGCTTGATAAAAGTAAGTTTAAAAGCAAAGATACTTTCTGCATCTGTAGCGTACGCATTTGATAATGCATTTTCCAGTAAAGTCAGTGGAAAAAAAATACCGGAGGCTCAATGATTTACAAGTTGCTGCCCTTATAGTGAAGTAGATGGCGTTTGCTTTGCTAGCTATTATTTTCACATTGAACCATGATACCAGTCAACATACTGGTTGCATACTGGTTCAAGGGAGTCTCTGTGTCAATATTTCTAGTATCTTACGCTAATTCAGTCTGGTTGTAGTGTATCTTGTACTGCTACTGGGAGGAAGGCATTATCTCAGTTTTCCAGATTAGAAAAGGCAGAGAAAAGTAAAATGGCTCTTCAGAATTGCTAATGTAAGTCTAGTAGAAATTCTGGGTAAAGAGTTCTGAGCATTCTTTCTCTTTTCTGAACTAATCCCAAGAATTGGATCTACACTTTCCTATTGTTAACTGTGGGTCTCTGGCACTACATGACCCAACATCTATTTAGTGTTGTGATTACTGTTCTCTAATTCATAGAGTTGACCTGGTAGTTCACTCCTTGAAGGACCTGCCAACTTCTCTTCCTCCTGGCTTTACCATTGGTGCTATTTGCAAGTAAGTATGCGTGCAAAGCCTGACTGTCTGAGGGACTTAACATTTTGCAGTGTGGATAACAGCAGGTTTGTTGGAAATCCTTGCTGTTAAAAAAGAAGCCTTTTGGAGCTAGATGATAGTTCCTTTAGGGAGCAGCACCAGAACTGTTAATCTTAATGGCCTTCTGTTAAATGATGTCTGCCATTCTGCTCTTGCTTTTTTTTTTTTTTTTTTTTCCTTCTCTCAGAAGAGAGAACCCACTTGATGCTGTGGTCTTTCACCCCAAAAACTGTGGGAAAACGCTCAGTCTTCTTCCTGAAAAGAGGTGAGTAGGGAGAAGGGGAAGTCAGTAAAGTGTAAAAAATAGAAAGGAGGAGTTTGTTCGTATTTCCCAGTGATGAATCAGTGAGCTTTCCTTATCCTGCAGTGGTTTTTGCACTGCCTTCAGTTAGCTTCTGAACCTATGTGCTGAAAAGAGCTATGCTAATGAGAATGTTGTTAATTGACTTTGAATGTCTTTAGCCAACTTTGAGAAGTAGTGCACCCTTGAGATGCAAGTGAGACCCTACCTTGCTTCAGTCTCCAGAGTGGATATGAGGTCCTTTGTGTAGTGCTCATTACAGGAGGATGCATGCAGTGCAGACAGTGCGTCCAGAGCAGAATCCTAACTTGCATGTCTGTTCTCTTGTTCTCACTCAGCCAATTCAGATTTCTTTGTTGCTTTTTTGGGCACATATTTTCTGTGGTATTTTCTGGTGTATATTCAGGTGGAGCTAAGTACTGTTTTATGCTAAATTTCATTGATTTAATTTTTCCAAACAGTGTTATTGGAACTAGTTCACTTCGGCGAGCAGCCCAGCTCAAAAAGAAGTTCCCTCAGCTTGAATTCAGGGATATTGTATCCTTTTGCTTCAAAATGTTGAATCTGGACGAAGTTGCGGAAAGGATTATGGAAGTTGACACGAAGTCCAGAATCAAGGGTGATATACAGTACCTGATCTTCAGGAACACACTTCCTCAAAGGCTGCCTTCTGTAACCCATTCTGTAGTGCTTTTTGTCCTGTTGTTTTCTCATGGTTCTATAAAGAAAGGGCCTAGCTTTAATCTAGCTGAGATTCAAAATGCTGGTGCATTTCGTATTTAGCGATGTTCTGAAGGCTGCTTAGTGGAGGTCTATCTTAAGTTTGTCACAGTGGCAGCCAAATGCTGATCAGTCCATGACATCTATAATGTGTTTTGGGCTGCTAGTTTAGATATGCGCCACTGAAGTGGGGGTAAAACACATTACCTCAGTCCCAGTAACCCAGTTCATTGATCTGCAGAATTATTTGATGTCAGGTATGTGCCATTTAAGTGCATCATTTGTGTCTTTTCAGAGAGCATGCTTGGATTGTTATGAAATATTAATCAGCAGAAACAAAGAAACAATTGTCCATATTTAGCACTTCTTTCAGAATGATACCTTGACTGATTCTTATTTGGAGGCTTTAAACAGTCGAGTGAATGCTAAGTGATTGTATGACTCTGCATACTGTTTCTCTACTTGCTTAACCACTTGTACAGAGAGGAAATTTAAACACCCGCTTGAAGAAGCTAGATGAGAAGGAAGACTTCAGTGCTATAATCCTGGCTGCTGCTGGATTGAAGAGAATGGGCTGGGAGAATCGCATTGGTCAGGTGAGTGTCAAAGTAAAAAATCCCATTCTCTTCTAGGCTATTGCCTGCTTGATTTTCAGACCTTGTGATTGTCCCATCAGAGGTGCACATGCAATCTGCTGAATCCATTGCCGTGTTAGCTTGATGTTATTTGCTTTAGGAAGGGTTTAATTTTGCTCGTTTCTTTTTGTATACAGTTACAAAATGCAATACTTTTCATGTTACAGGAACAGTTTGTAATATGGTAACATCATAGCATTTCATGTGTGCAGTGAAACAGTGCATGTGTAAGATTTTTTTCTGATTAACTAATGAATAAAATATTACTGTCAATGTGAGGAATAGTACCTTATCCTACTTTTTGAGATGGAAATGCTGAGGCATGGGAAGTGGGAGGTGATATTTCCCTTGGGCACAAATGTGGTGTTAGAAGTATGCATGGAGTTCAGTTCTTCCTTTGTATATTCTAAAAAGTGCAACATGACTTAACTCTGTTTTTACTTTTTTCCAGCTCCTGAGCCCTGAAGATTGTCTGTATGCTGTGGGACAGGTACGTTACCATTTCTGTACTTCAAGCCTGACTGCATATGGAAAGCCAGCAGCAGTGTGATGTCAGGTGGTTAACTGTGGCAACCAAGTACTTCTGATGTATTTATTGCCAAAGAAGAATTACAGTGATCTCTGTTGCAGCCTCTTACTCTCCTTATGTTCAGCGTTTGAAGAACATTAATTCAGCTCCATGAGTCTGTGTAGTGGGGTTTGATTTCTATCAGCCACAGAAATAGTAAACGGTAAGGTAATGTGTGGTGCAGCTACCCTGGGACAACTCTGCAAGTATGAGGCAGGGCTAGTCTTGTGCTATGCTGGGCTATCCGTACAAAGCCGCTGCAGTGTCGGTTCTGTGGCACTCCGCGGAGCTGAAACGCCTGCCTTGGGGCACGTTGTTAGCATTCTTGTTTCGAGGCAAATTTGTTTCCAGTCCGTGCTGGTCATGTAGCTGAACTTATACACAGTGTTGCATAGTTGGTATCAAATTTGTGAAACCTGAACTGGCTGTGCATTTTGTAGTGCAATCATTATTGTAATGTAATGCAGTTGTTTCCCAATCTGGATGAATTGCTGGTTGATGTACAGCTGTTGCTGTTACTTACAGGTTGGAAACAGTAAACAGTGACAGCTTTGAAGTTATCCCATGACAGTACTGAAGGTAGTCAGCCAGATGAAAGTGAAAAATGAGCCAGAAATAGTGTTTCTTGTATTTGTCATGTACTATACTTTTTTTTCTTGTCTTGTTTTCCATTTGGGAAAGAATTGGTTTGTGATTGCTGTTATCTTCAGACAAGGTTGCAGAACTCACGTTTATCCAACTTTCTTATGCTGTTGTGACAGCAGAGCAGGTGTTTGCATATACGTAGTCAGAAGAGGCATATGGTCTGAAGTTGAGCTAAGGAAAAGATGTCAGGTGACTGTATGATCTTCAGTACTTGTCTAAGTCCTGAATTTCCCTTTACAGCAGTTGCTTCAAGATGTCTTGCAACCAGTTGATTGTTTCTTGAATAATTTCTGTAAAATCTCTGTACTTAAATACTGCTCCCTGAGTGAAATGCATCCAGACTTCTGAGTTGTGTTTCATGACCAATGCTGAGTGCATACAGACACTTAAGTTGAGGAGTTCTGTTATTACTGTTGTCTTACAGGGGGCTTTAGCGGTGGAGGTTCGAGCCAAAGACCAAGAAACGCTTAATATGGTATCTGTCCTGCATGATGGAGAAACTGTATTATGCTGCATTGCAGAGAGGGCTTTCATGAAACATTTGGTACGTGTGTTATCCTTGCCCTTCTGCTTACAGTAACAAATACTGCTCTATGCAACGGATGGCGTGGTGTGGGAAGACTGTTACACCTGCTAAGTAGGGAGAACTTGTGAACTGGGAAGTGCCTGAACAGAAATAGGCGGAACTGTGTGCAGCATATACTTTTCAGAAACCTCTGCTTTGAATGCACCGGGAGGAAACTCAATAGCAACGTCGTTCTGTTTTCAGGAGGGTGGCTGTAGTGTCCCTGTTGCAGTTAACACCATGCTGAAAGATGGCCAGGTGAGGAATATTTTGTATGTATATGGGATTATTTATGAAAAACTGTTCCAGTGTGTGCATGTTCTCTGAGGTTCAGCTCAGCAGATGTCTTCACAGCTGAGTAGGGCAGATAAGGGTTATAATTCTCATACTCAGGAGTATGAGAAAGCAGTTCTGGTTACAGAAGCTGAGTCCTAGAAAACACCCTTACTGTGATAATTAGATTTTTTTTCATCCTCTCGTTTCAAAGTGTTGCCCTGAGATCTCAAAGTCTGCCTTTTGACTTGGTAAAATCAGTGCATTTATACAACAGATTATGAATTAAGTAGGTAGAAAGCTAGAAAGTATTCGGTTTCTTTCTTGGGAAGATGCATCTTCCCTAACAAGGATTATTTGCATTACAGTTGTATCAGACTGGCAGTCTGATTAGACTGACTTGCAGAAGTGTTGCTGTCTAGGTTGGTTTTGTGGTAAACTCTTTCTGTCTTTCCAAGTTGTATTTGACAGGTGCAGTCTACAGTTTGGATGGATCTGATAGCCTGAAGGAAACAATGCAGACCAGCGTTAATTATCCACAACAGGTATGCAATGCATGTTGGACTCAAAATTCAAACCTATAGCTGAATGATAAAACCAGATGTTTTGAGATCAGGTGTTTTTCCCTTGTTCTGCTAATTGTTCTAAGAGTCCACAGCATACAGTTCTAAAGGCTATTCAGACCATAGATTCTAGCTGAATATTTTTCAGTGAGCCAGCAGTGTGCCCTTGAAGCCAAGGAAGGCCAGTGGTATCTTGGGGTGTGTTACAGAGAGCGTGGCCAGCAGGGCAGGGGAGGTTCTCATACCTTCTGCACTGCAGGGGCCACATGTGGAACAGTCTAGTTCTGGGCTTCTCAAATCAGAGGAGATAGTGAACTGCTGAAACAAGTCCAGTGGAGGGTTACAAAGATGATAGAGGCCTAGAGCATTTCCATTATGAGGAAAGACTTGGAGACCTGGGGCTGTTTAGCCTGGAGAAGAAAGGCTGGGAGGAGTCTTAGCAATGCTTATTAATACCTAAAGGATGAAAGTCAAGCAAGCAGATGAGGCCAGGCTTTTTTTTTTTTTTTTTTTTTTTTTTTTTTTTTTTTTTTTTGGTGGCGCACGGTGGTAGGACAAGGGACAGCACAAACTAGAGTACACCCGAAGTTTCATACAGATATGAGGAAGAAGGGTGACAAACAGGTTGCCCAGAGACGTGGGGGGGGGGGAGTCTCCTTTGCTGGAGTTATTTGAAACCTGTCTGGATGGTTTCCTGTTCAATCTGCTCTAGGGAAGAACCTGCTTTCAGGGGAGTTCAATTCTGTGATATCTAGTTTCATGCAGACTTATTACCCACTCCTTCCCACAGCCTTACACTGAGGTGTTTATTCTTGCAGAATGAAGATGGACCAAATGATGATGTGCAGCATGTTGGCATCACAGCCAAAAACGTTCCTGGTCAGGCCCAAGAAGCTGCAGAGAATCTTGGTATCGAACTAGCTAGTTTACTTCTGAGCAAGGGAGCTAAGCACATCCTTCGCGTGGCAAGACAGCTGAACGATGCCTGCTAGGCCCCCAGTGAGAGCAGCAAGATTGTTACAATTCTTGCTGCAGGCTTCACAGCTACTCAATCAGCTGTTGGAGGAAGGGGGTTTTTGTTTTTAACATTTGCACCAGCCTTGTCTGACATTTGGGCATAAAATACTTGAAATACCTAACTAACTTGGAGTTATGTTTATTGAAGTTTACCTAAGTTGCAAAATCTCTCTGAAACTTAAATAAGTTTTTATTGTTAGGACAGATGTAGTAGTAATTGTTCTCCTATTGCGTTTAGTAACAAAGCATCAAATACAGATTATAGTCAGACCAAACGGTGGTGTTACTGCAGTACTGCGCTGTGCTGACAATAAGAAGTATTTTCTGTAGTCACTGAACTTGGGAAATTGCGGATTATTTGGGCCTGTTATTTTCAGAAATGAAGGAGACTACCATTAGGTTCCCAATGCATTCCTCATGGGGAATTTACCACAGATGCTATATTCATAAGTTTTGGCTACAGAGTTGCTTTAAGTTATTAAATACAACTTTGTCACTTGTTCATAGTGAACTAATAGGTAGCTGCTTAGCCAACTTATCCCACGTAGATGTAGTATGAGGATATGCATTGATATACAATAACTGGTAACCTTTGACTTGCAGAGTAAGAAACTTGCCTTTCCCTCTATGCTGTGAGCTATTTCCCTGTTCACGGCTGAGCTGTCGTTTTGCACTATCATGTTGCAGTGCCTTAAGGAAACATCAAAATAACCTATTTATAGGGTTCCAGTTTGGAGATATGAAGCATTGTTTATTTTCTGTGCAACATCTGCTGAATTTAACAGCAGAGAAACAGTCACATTATAAGCACCCAAGAGTAAGTCTGTTCGAAGAACGTCACCTATTTACAGTTTCTGTAACTGAACTCGAGCAGCCAATGCCGGCTGCTGGTGCTTCCTGCCTGCTCCGCAGCGCGGCCTAGCGCTTGCTCCTCGTAGTTGGCCTCCGGGCGTGGAGCTGCATTGCCTTGGGCCCTGCGCCGGTATTTGGATGCAGCCCCCGCCTCTCCCCTCCCGCGGATCGCAGCTCTCCCAGTGAGCATTGGAGTGGCCCTGAAAAGGGCCTTTGTGTGGTGCTTGGGGGAAGGAGGGGGGAGGAAGGGAAGGAGCCCGGCCTAGTACTCTTGCGACTGCTGCCCGCTGCCCTTCTTGCCGGCCTTGGCAGGGCTCGCAGCGCTCCCACCCGTCTTCTTGGGCAGCAGCACGGCCTGGATGTTGGGCAGGACGCCGCCCTGCGCGATGGTGACACCGCCCAGCAGCTTGTTGAGCTCCTCGTCGTTGCGCACCGCCAGCTGCAGGTGGCGGGGGATGATGCGCGTCTTCTTGTTGTCGCGGGCCGCGTTGCCCGCCAGCTCTAGAATCTCGGCCGTCAGGTACTCCAGCACGGCCGCCAGGTAAACGGGTGCGCCAGCGCCCACCCGCTCCGCGTAATGTCCGCGCCGTAGCAGCCGGTGAACACGCCCGACAGGGAACTGCAGCCCGGCCCGAGAAGAACGAGACTTGGCCTTCGCTCGGGCCTTACCGCCACTTTTGCCTCGGCCAGACATGGCGTCTCGCAGCGGACCGAGCACCACTCCAAACTCTCAGCAGCTCTGCGGCGGGACGAAGGGAGGACGCCTCCACCGGTGTCTTTATAACCTCCCGCACAGTAGGGCCCCGCTCATTGGACAGCACAAGGCCGCCTCGCTATTGGTGCTCTGTCGCGTGAACCTCCTCTCTGACTGGCCGCCTTTGCGCCCGCCCCCACTCCTTAGCGCTTACCTCCTATCTAATGGCGACGGCGACAGACCAATCAGAAGACAAGGCGCCAAATTCGTACCACGCGGTAGCCGTTGGCGCTCGCAGCCGGGTACGGTAAGATGGGGCAGTGCGGCGCCGGCCGGGCCCCGGGGTCCGACTCGCCGGCGGAGCTCGGCAGTGTGCTGGCAGGGGGCGTGGCTGGGCTCAGCAGCGGCGCCTCGGATGGATGTCTGGAGCTACGCTTTCAGGTGGCAATTCTATGGTGCCGGATAACGCTATCTAAATAAGAATTCGGATAGAGAAAATCGTAACCGGCAAATCTAAGTGGTTCTTATCGATACTTTGTACAAAAAGATGCTGTGATCTGTACTCTGCTAACCGGTCCCAGAGGTGCTCTGATCTGTGAAGAGCACAAATGCTAGACACTCAGGGAAAAAAAAGCTTGTAGGATCTGCTGCAGAAATTTCTGGCATTGAGCAGGGCAGGAGAGCACAGCACTGTACTGTGGAACCTTGCTTCACTGCATGTCAACATTCTCAGGACAGAGAGCTGAAGATGAAAGGGTATTTCATGTTATTTTATTCCCAGAATGCTCTGAGTTGTGGGTATGATTTATAATGTATTACTCTACAGATAAACCTGAATTAGCCAAGAAGACGTTCTGGTTCATCTGTTATGTTGTAGTCTCACAGAAATTGCAGTTATTATTTCTTCTCTCAAGGAACAGCGACAAGTTTCTTAAACTTCAGTGTCATTTCTCCTGCTTTCCCTAAACACTCTGTGTAAAGACTTGTGTTGCTTATTTTCCCTCTGAAAGGTATTCTCAGTAGCAAGGATGTCCAAGTAGTGTTGACTGTCTTCTGTCAGCAGAATTAGACGGAAGAGCTCTGTCTACAAAAAGAGAATTGTGATTCTAGGCTGGCTTGGAGTAGTTTCTTGCATTCTGAAAGGGTGGCTTGGAGTTCTCAGAGGATCAGAATAAGATTGAATTGTTTTGGTCAGCAATTGAATAAGGTTCACTGGAAGGTGCAGCTCCTGGCAGTTCAGTCAGACATCATAAAATAAGCGCACAAGCTGGTACCGGATTGAAAATGCAATCACGCTGCCCAGGACCTAAATTTAAAAACAGACACAGACACACAAAAAAAAACCAAAACAAACAAACAAAAGAAACCAAAACAAAAACAAAACAAACAAACAAACAAAAAAAAAAAAAAAAAAAAAAAAACAATCAACCTGAAGCTGAAACCTTACAACATCAGTCAATTCACTGGCTAGCAGGTTCTTCTTTCGCATGGAGATTTGATGTGCTTTAAAACACAGTGCTATATCGTAAACAGACTTAAAGTAAAATTTTTAGGTGTAGAAGAAATGAAAAGCATAAATTTAGCCAAAGTTCTTGGTCTTTCAATCAAAATTGTACCTATCTGTGAGGGATTTTGTGCCTGTTTATGCAAGTTTATCTTGTGAGAACAAACGCAAAAAGATGGCAAAATCACTTCTTAAGACACCCAACTTATAATGTAAACTCTATAGCCTGTAACGAAAAACAACTAGTCAAGCTACAATTTGTCATCCTTTCATAGCAGACTTCCCTGCTGTGACCTCACTCAAAATCAAGCTGTATGCACTTCCCATTCCCTCCTGCTCGATGTGTTTGGCCTAAGCCTTGTTCTCTTTGTTGGAAGTCTTCTGCTGGAATAGGAATTTAAGTGGTGTTTTCTCTTTCCTAAGGAGAAACTCTTCCCTTTGAGCTGACACTGAAAGGAATTGTACTCAATTAAGCAATGTCTTTTCTGAAACAGAATATCTGCTGCAACAGGTAAGAGAGTTCACGTGTTGAATAAAAGTAGCAGCAGTATCTGCAAGGCGTGTTCTCCTTGCATTCTAAGTTGCTTCAAAATGCTCCCACACCATGCTCAGACTCCAGCTACCACTGAGTTCATGCCACATTTATGTAAGGGCACCAGCTGGAGATAACACTCGTACTAGTGTTATTTGGTATGATTGAAAAACAGAACTGTGATAAAAGGCTGTATTGAGTTAGAGTGACAAGGCAAGAACATAGTGCTGTTTTTTCTACGGTTCTTCTAGCATCCAGCAACTCGTGCTCTGAGGAGCTTCTCGAGCTAATCTAGGGACTTGAAATTTAATAGCTCTTAGTGAATGATGCTGGGGACTGAGAGGAAGGACAGCTTCTTCCTGTAGCTGTGTAAAGCTCAGATTTTCAAGTTGCACAACTTTAATTGCATTTTGTATAAAAAGCATGATGCTTCCAGTCCCCCTCTCCCCTTGATATTCTTGAGACAAATCTGGATCTGCTTCTATCACAGAATACATTTCTCTGCTAGCAGGAACATTTGTCTGACCTGAATGAGTAGCAACAGGAGAGTGAGATTTCGTTCATGGATGGGTCCGATCAGCTTTATAACGAAGTTAATTAGCGTCATATTATTGCACTCGGAGTATTCACCATCTTCATCCATTCCACTCCTCACATCTACAATGTGCAAGATCTTTACTATCTAGGGAAAAAAAATATTGCGTGCTATTTCATCAGGTATGTTTAGTGCTTCCTGCTAGATCCATTTTGCTGTATCCCAGTAGTTTGGCTTGTGTTCTTACTTAAGAGACAGGATAGGCTTATGATGGTCTTGGAACAACTGCTGTGTGTGCTTATTTTAAAAGAGCAATTATTAATGTAGTTAATGCATTGACTGCAAGAGACAGTGACTGAGCTAAGTAGAATGTGTTCTTGATTTGAGCCAAGAAATAACCACTGAGCCCAGAAGTTCTGCCTTCCCTCCCATCCTGCTGCTCATGCGTTTGATTCCTTCCTCAAAACATGCCTGTTTTTTTTTAATCTTTTCCTGCTATTACCTTCAGAATGTATGTTCCCAGGGTTGAGAGGCTCTTAGTTTTGAATTTGGAGTAGCTCATCTCCAACTTCCCTGTTGTAGGATTGAGCCTAAAAGGAATGTTGAAGTCTTAGTCTGGACAGAGCAAGGCGACCGTGATCCCTACATAAGTAGATTTATATCTCAAGCCAAGTTGCTGAGAAAGAAATATACTGGTGGAAAAAAGCAAAAATATTCCAATATTGTATAGCGGCAGCTGCTCATACCTTGGTCCCTCAGATTTGGGCAGTCAATAAAATATTCCTCCCTGCTTTGACCTAACACGTGCCAGGTTAGAAGAACTGAATATATGTAGACGTGATGACAATCAGTGACAATACATGGTGCTGCAAAATGCTTGCTACAGTAAGATCTTAACAAATCCTAGTGCAGCAGCAGTAGGAACAGCCTGTATCTATTTATCTCAGTCTTGCAGCTGAGAATAATCATACTCTAAAGAGTATGAGTGTTAAATAGTAGTCTTTCCTAGTAAATTTCTTCGACAAACTTGTGCTGATTGACTCAACCATAAATAGCATGACTGGCCAACTATCCAACCTACTTTGATGGGTATTAAAAAGAGCACCAACCAACGTATGTTATTGTTTCTCAGCTGGTGGTGGAGACAAAGGGCATAAACTGGTACCGTTATAGGTCACTCAGGTACATTACCTTGGCAGTCGGTGGCGGGGACAAGGAATAATGTGGAAGAGTTGAGGCAATGAGTAGAGGAAGTTAAGCACTTGTGGGATGAAAAAAAGGAGCATTGTTTTGCTGAAGTGGCCCAGGATCCCCACCACAGCAAAGGTCATGCCAGCAAAGTAACAGAAGGTGTCCCCAACAAACACTTGGGATGGATACCTGCAATCCACAAGGCAAAGGAGAAAAGGTCTGTCATAATCAGTGTTGCCAATATAATGACTTCATAACCACCTGAAGGCATTCCCTAATGGCAAGATTGGTGCACAAAAGATACCAGTGGATTGCTGCTTTGTGTTCTTAGTTCTAGCAAGAAGCCTGTCCATACTCCAGTATATCGCTTACTCGTTGATAAATGTTTTTGTTTGTAAAGGGAAAAAGAATATGCTTCCAAAGAAATGCTGAATGCCCATTCTCTTACCAGTTGTGGTAAAACAGCCCCAGCGTTGTAAAAAAAAATGGAATCATAAAGTAGAGAGAGAAAATGTGATCATCCTGATAATCCCCTACAGGAAAAAAAAAAAAAAAAGAAAAAGAAAAAAGAAATGAGGTTCTGATAAGACAGGACTAGGTTACTTTCAACTACACTGACTACTGAAATTGAAGTTTCTATTTCCCTTTGCTTTTTGCACTCCCACACATTACCTTACCGTTTAACTCTACAAGGTTGAATGCAATAATGGAAGCAGCAATCACCAGAGACTGCCCTGCTTCAATCCCATTGATTCCAGCGAGAATGTTGATGGCATTAGTACAAAACACTGCTAGCATGCCCATGTATGCATAGTAGAGAATACCTGCAGGTCAGAATGAGGCAAATACTTTAGCATTCATATTTGAAACAGTAAATAGGATCACAGCCTGAAATTCCAGTTTCCTAGGTTTCATTATATAGTGTCTCAGTACATTCTCAAATTAGTAGTTTACTAACAAACAGATCCTTTTCCTGTAAATGTTACCACCTGCACACATGTACAGCACAGTGACTGCAGCAAACTGCTGTGTTTCGTTTCTGTGATTTAGTGATGCTGGGATTGGTATCTGAGGGCCAAGTGCCTTTGGCACTCTCTCATACTGCCAGAAACCTGAAAAAAGGTACGCTACTTATCTATGTATAGGTAAACATATATGCTGGAGCTCTTGATGGATATCTGGATGGCTATTCTCAGCAGCACGATATTTAGTTGGTGATGTTCCCTCTCACTTAATAGTTAGCAAATCTTCCACAGGTTCCCTCTACAGCACAGGGATTGACACCTGCTATGTTAAAGTTTGAGGTGTGCCCCTCAATTCATTGCTAATGACCATCAGTGAGTCAGCGCTTACCCAAGTCCAAGTGCATGCCTAGTAACACCCGGAAAGGCTTAGGCACCACAATGGTTGTGTTCCCAAAGTTGGTGAAGTACACCATAAGTAGTGGGAGGGATGCCATGGTAGGGAGAAGGAGTTTGTGACGCCAGCGTAGGTTCAAAACATCATCTGCAAAGCCCAGGAAAATCATGCAGCAGATGGCAAGGAGTGAGCCAATAAGTTCCACAAACTGCAGGACAGAGAACAGGGCTCCGGTCACTAATGGTCATTCCTTGCTAATGCCTGCTGCACTCCAGGCACAAAGAAGCCTTACCTCGTCGTGAGGAAAGGTCGTGCACTGCTCCTCTATGAAGCACCGCAGAAAGGGCACAGGGATGAAGCAGAAGAGGATGATGAGGAACACGGCCCCGCTGATCATACCCTGTGCCTCGGGGCTGAAAGGAAGGGGAGGCCAGCGGTCAGCTGGGACGTTGCGGGCCGGGGCCGGCCCGGCGGGCACCGCTACTCACATGGGCCGCCGGAAGGCCTTGTTGAGGTCCTCGCCGACGAGGCGCGCTGCCAAGAAGTGGTCTTTGAAGGCCGGTATTAATGTGAGGGTGGCCACGAAACCTAGCAGTGATCCCCCGAGATTGATGAGGAGGGGCGCGGCGGGCCAGGCCACCATGGCCGCGGCGGGCGCTGGCCCTGACGGGCACGGAGCGTCTCTCGGCGCACCTTGCCGGCCGGGCGCTAGAGTAGGATGCACCGGATACGCGCGCGCCTTTTCCGCTCAGTCCGTGAGGGGAGCGCCATCTTTGGCCCTGGCAATGCCAGTGGGCCGGCGCTATCTCTGTTTCGCTGTCGCGTACATCACTTCCTCCTTCCTCCCTCCCCATACCCTGCGGTAGGTGGGCGAACCCCGATAGTGCTGCGCGGGCCGTCTGGTAGCCCCTCAGAAGCGCCCTAGTGGCTTTGGCGTTTCGAGCGGCTGCTCCAGCACCGAGGGCCTCCCTGTCGAGCCGCCTCGACTTTTTGATGTGCTTCGCTGCTCTGTGATCAGCAATTGCCGACGCCGGCAGGGCTCCTGAGCACGGCTGTCGCCTGTAGGCTATGCACGGGGACTCAGTGTGCGGCCCTGGTGGACGGCGGCGCTGAAAAGAACCTTGGGGACTGGGGGTGGCATCGGAGGTGACCATTGGGCAGTGGGAGGTTGCGGTGGGTACGGTGGGGGCAGGGGGCCGCTGGCAGCGCTGTCCTCGCCCGCTGCACACCTGGCGGGGGCCGTTAATTGGCTCCCCAGGAAGCGTCCCTGAACCCGGCACTGCTTTCTTCTGTGAGAGTGAGCAACGGAGTGGCCCCACGGGGAGAAAAAAATAAAAAACCCACGCTAGCTTGGGTCGTCCTGAGCCAGAAAACCGTTACCAGGTGTGTGGTCTTTGTGTGAGTGATCCTGGTTGAATGCAGGACAGGCATGGGTTTGACCACGGGCATTGCATTTGGATGCAAGTCACTGAGTAGAGAAGGAAAACACAGTCGAGGTGAAAGACATAACTGCAGGACAGACTTCCCTCTGCTCTGTGTTTGTGTGGGATGCGGTGAGCTCAGATGGTTTCTGATGGCTTTTTCTGGGCTGATTAGAAAGCTACTGCTGTATCAATAGACCTTTTCTGGTCTATGGTCTGTTGAACTTCTGAGAAAGTTAGTGAAGTATAGCTGAGCCTTAAATTCTAAGGCAGGCATTCGGTTCTTTGAGGGAAGAAACTACAGTATGCATGAGGAGGTTGACCAGAGAGCCTCCTGCACCTGCGGAAATGCCACTGTGGTACGTGTAAAACGAGGGGGGTACAGCTTTTGTTGTCGGCCCTCCTGGGAGAAGGTGACCCAGGGCAGGCAAGCAAACGGGCTCCAGCTGGATGATGAGCTGCAGTGCAGGTGCGCGTGCGTCAGCACAAGTGAAGGGTCAAGCTGAGAGAAAGGTGTTTTCAATAAGAAAGGGAAAAGTCATCGAAGAGCTCATCCATCATCTTCGCCTTGCTCTTTTAGGCCGCCAGCATTAGTTCGTGGCAGTCAGCGACGAGGTTGTCCAGACAGAAAGGCTGGTGGCGGAGGACCCGCAGACCCAAGAGAAAACCTTGCACACGGGCACCGGAAAGGAAAGCGGAGAACAGTGAGGCAGCCACGTAACGCCACGGTCGCCCGCCATGCCGCGGGGAGGCGGTGCTCCGATACCGGAAGAACTCAGGCGGCTGCGTTTGGGGACGCAGTCACCACGCGCGGGTTGGGGTAGCTGTTGTGCGCAGGCGGGCGCCGGGAGCTGCAAGGGCCGGGGGCCGGGCTTGGCCCACGTGCGTCGCGGAATCGGGAGCAGGGCGGCGCGCCGCGTCTCTCCCCTCCTCTCTTCGCCGGGTGGGAGGCGGTAACAGCTAGGCTGGGGCCGGGCGGCGGCTGCCCGCCATGCCTCCCGGGCTGCTGTGAGGCGCAAGGCGCAGCAACATGGGGCCGGATCCGGGCTGGGCCGCACTGGTGTTGCTTTTCGCCGCTTCGCTGCTCACGGTCGCGGCCTGGCTGCTCCAGTACTGGCGGTCGGCGGCTCTGCGATCGCCTCGGCGGCAGGTGCCGGCGACGGAGGAGGCCGGGGCCCGGGCGCTGCTCGCTGCGCTGCTCGCTCTTCGGTCCCTGCGTGAGCAGTGGCAGCGGGCCTGGGTGCGAGCCCTCAACAGCCAGGCGCGCCGGCACGGGGTACGGCAGGGCGCGGGCGGGCGGGGCCAGGCACCGCGTCGGCGGCGAGGCGAAGGGCGGTGAGGCCGAGGGATTGCGTCGGCTTCGGTCGAGGAAGGAAAGCTCCTCACCAAGCACTTGGCTGTATAGTCATGTCCAAAGCAAGCATTCGTTGTGCTATTTTCGGTTTTTTTGGCTACTGCGTGTTGCTTTCTACTGCGCTTGGGTAATGGGGTGCTGATCTTCCATAAGTCGAATATGGCTCATGAATCCCACAGCAAGTATTGTCACGGAAGCTTACGTTGCCTGTTCAGGCCTTAGTACTTCAAGAACTTTGTTGTCTCTTGTTCTTACAGAAGGACTACAGAGCGCTGATGACTGCTGTGTGAAAGAGTGTTGTGTCTTGAGTCAAGTTTAGTTGTCAAAAGAAATTGGTAGCATTGGCCTATAAGAGTATTGCGCTATTGTGAATGCGGATGGCTTGTTTGTAAAGGACTACTTACTCCTATTATATGGCTGATGTGTTTCCTTTCTAGATTATTTTTTTCTGTATGCTAGAGATTTGGGAATTGACTAATTGAATTGACCATGTCTGGGATCTGGAAATTGACTTGTTCCAAATGTAAACTTCCTTGAGGCTTGTCATATGTACGTTGCGTCTGTCTGTTTAGAGGTGTACCAGTGACTCTGCTTGTGAAGCTAGGTATCCCTTATTGCTGCTAGTATTGACAGATTTGGTTTGTCGGAGCTGTTTGACTGTGCCAGTGAGAACACCTAGTCTCTCCTCATCTGATTTTACTCTTTTTAAAGAAAGGAAAAAAACAGGAAGAAGAAAGAGGAAACAGCTGATTGTTTCATTGCGTTCAGTCATTTGCTTTGTCACCTTACGGTCTTTGTAATCTATGTGTGGCACCATGTTTCGCCTCTTCCTTGGACTTGTTAGGTTGACTTGGAAAGGCTGGCCTAGTTTCTCATTCTTTGCTACCTGTGATAAGTGAAATTGTGCTTTGTTTTAATGGAGAAATGCTGCAGCATCTGGCCTCTCTTTTCTGCCTTTGATCTAGTTGGTTAACCCTATAAAATGGGAATGGGTGTTTATATCCCTTTTCAGGCTCAGATGGTGTCAGAGAATAGATTATTCAGCAGTGTTTTTAGGATGAGCTTATCCTTTGACAGGTTTTAATGGTTAAAGTACTTTGCTCCTAAAACATTTGTGGAAAAATGGGGCTTTTCACAAAGGTGTTGTAAATGTGGTGGACATATGATCAAAGGTTGAGATGTCCATCAAACTATACATTGATGCCTGCCTTTGTGGACTTTGCTGCTCCTTCTCTATAGACTGTCTTCTGTTATTTTCATTTATTGTTGTCAATTGATTGTACTTAGTTATTGAATATGGAGAAAATGAAAAGATGTTCCTTTCAAAATAATGTAAGGAAGCTGCGATAAAAGCGAGACTGGACCTGTTGTGTTTGCGTCCTGTTTCTTTTACTGTCTTCTCAGAACACACTCAGAAACTTTTGTTGTAGTACAAGAAAGTTGGTGAACAGTACCTTAAGAATACCGAGGGCAGGAATCATCCATGTTGCAGGTCTGACTTCTGTGACAGAAGTTAGGACTGATTGTGACCAATTGGACTATGTCCTCGATCTTACAGAAGGAGGTACAAGAAGAACAAGAAGGTGTGCTGTATAAGATTGCTGTAGGACTACCCGCTTTAATCTGTTGAAAGTGAATCTTTGGCCTGGAATTAAACAAGACTTGATTATGCACTGTAGGATTATGCTCTTGATAGTTACGGGTAACTATCAAGCGGGTAAGATGGAACAAACTTGATTTGGTGTTTAATATGTCAGCTACTATAAAACTTTGTTTTACATCTCTGCCGCCTCTTCCTCACTTTCCTCCAGTTCTGCAAGTAGCTAGGTTTAACACTGAACCTGAGGTCCACATCCTGAAAAGGTGGTTTCTTCATTGAGGAAAACCAGAATGTTGGGATATACTTGGTTTGTTTATTGTGTGGAAGCTGAAACACTGGATCCTGCCGATGTTGAATCTATTAAGTCTGCTTTTTATTTTGTGACTGAAAGCAAGTTTGTTCTTGTATAGTTTATGTAGCACTGAGGGACTTGCTGTCAGGAGTGACACTTAAAATCATGACTGGCTTAGCCTGGAAGTGACCTTAAAGATCATCAACCTCCATCTCTTTTCTCATGGGCAGAGTTGCCAACCACTAGATCAGGCTGCGCAAGGCCCCATCCAACCTGGCCTTGAACATCTTCAGGGATGTGGCATATACAACTTCTCCGAGCAGTCTGTTTCAGTGCCCCACTGCCCTCTGAGTGAAGAATTTCTTTCTAATATCTAACCTAAATTTTTCCTCTTTTAGTTTAAAGCCGTTTCTTCTTGTCCTACCACTGCTAGGCTGTATAAAATGTCCAGCATACAAGTTTCTTTGAAGCACTAGAAGGCCACTGTTTTTTGAGCCTGTCCAGGACCCTTTGGGTGGCATTCCTTCCTACTATTCTGTCAACTGCAGTACTTACTTTGGTGTCATTTGAACACCTGCTGAGGGAGCACTCGATCGCATCAGCTACATAATTCATGAAGATGTTAAAGAGTACCAGTCCCAAGATGGACCCCTGGGAGGGACCACTCCCGATCAGCCGCCAACTGGGCTTAGAGCCCTCGACAGCAACATTGGCTACAACCATCCAAACAATTCTTTATCCACCAAATAGTCTACACTTAAAATCTGTATCTCTCCAACTCTCCAGAAGATGATGTTGCTGCAGTGAGTTGCTGTGGCTAAAAACAGTTCTGTGAAGCAGGGCTTCAATAGTACTCTCGTGTTCAGTTTGCCTACTCTGTTTGCTCCTTGTGAGGAAAGGGATAGGTTTCTTTAAGCAATGTCCTCAGCTCTTTGTCATGGCCTTCTGTTCTTTGCAAAATATTTTCTGTGGAGGACTGCTCTTGTTACACGGGGAAATCCTTGAATGAGGAAGAGGAATACTTCCACGGTGGAGTTTGTAATCTGATAAACCGTGGAAAGGTGGAAAATAGGAATTAGTCAAGCACATGAGCTCAGATGCTGTATGTTGGAGATAGGTTTGATTGCTGGTGGTGTTTTTGGATTTTTAATTGGGGTGAAATTAGCAGAGAGGAGAGAAAAGAAAAGCGAAGTCTTGGTGATGAAGAAGGTTTAACACTCTCTTACAGTTAACAGATATTCAGAATAATTTTGCATTCTCAATCAGGCTTGCTTGTCTGAAGTTAGTGTTTGTGAGCCTGGACCACTGTTTCATTTCTCTGCCTGGACAAGCCAGAATTGCAGTGTGGACATGTTTGTGTGCTGGTTGGATTCATGGAATTGTACTAGAATGTCTCTGGGGCCCTATGTTAGACTTGTTCATCCTCTTTGAAATTACCTGTGATACCTTGTCCACGGGGAACTAACGGAGTTCTCTTTTTGTAGAGTTCAGTGCAGATCACATTTGAAGAGGGTCCTCAATTACCACCAGCAGCAAATATAAGCTGTGTGACTTGCAAAGGCCAGTCAGGTCACAGCATGGTAAGGCTTTGTTGTTCTGAATTGTGCCATGTTGGGTTTCTCTGCAATCAGTCTTGTATGGGGATTGTCAATGCCCACATGATGGGAATGGTAAACCTGGGGGAAAGTTGTGGGCTGGGTCCATAATTTGGTTCAGAGATTGCAGCTCAGGGACTATACGTTGGTGAACTCTGTGTGAGCAGTGGATGAGATCCATCTGATAAAGTTGAGACGTAGGGATGCTGAGCCTGAATATCAGGGCACTGCAGTGCAGAGAAGAGGGCTTCTTTGTCAATAATCTTTATTGGCTCATATATGGAGTCTTAAATGACATATTTAGAGTGCAGAACTGGGGCTGGCAGATTGATGTTTCTGTCCTGCCTCAATAGGTTAATTTTACTTATTGCTTTTACAGATTTTGCCATCTCAAATCTGCATCTCAGCAAGGATATAAAATTATCAATTTCCTTTTCTCTGTAGGTGCTGTGTTGTCATCTGTCAGCTGAAGCTGTGAAGTTCCCGGTCTCTGTCACCCAGCAGTCTGCAGTTGCTGTTTCTGTGGACACATATCATGTCACTTTGGCTCTGCTCCAGGCTGAGGTAATAGTTGTAAAAAGTTTGTTGGTTTTCTTGTTCTACATAGCCCTATGCTGAAGGAGGAAGGGAGGACTTGGTGTAGTGCAGCTGAAGGTCTTATTGTGCCAGAGAGAGAGCCAAGTTATTGCTACTGTGTGGTGGGCTACTAAGCATTTCCTGATCAGCGTGCAGAGTCCTGTTTTATGAGCATTGTTCTGCAGATCTTGGATATTTAACATCATCTTAATAAAATCTGGGACCATAGAGATGATGTATGGCGGTGTTCTGTACTTGCTTTTAAAAGATCTGCTTGAAAGCTGGAAGATCCACAAAATTCGAAACTCCGTGCAATGCGATAAATAGGGAAATATTCTGTCCTGTTATTGGTGTGAAAAAGAAATCCACTGTGAGGAATGGTTTACTTGCCAGGACTCCCCTCAATACATTCATTTTGTTTCTGTGTTGAATTTTTGGAGATGGAGATGTTTTTCCCAGAAAAAGGAACTGAAATTGCAATGGGTGGTAACTCCACAGTTGCTTTCTGGTTGGATTTGCTTCTCCAGAATTTCATTTTTCCCTCAAGCAGAAGGATTTCTTTGTCTTGGTGGCATCTTCCTTGGATACTGCTTGCTCTTTGGTGCTATCGGAAGAGATGGTAGAATTAAGAGCAGTTCTACAGTGTGAGGCCAGTCCCACGCTACTGCAGACATTACAGTTGGAAAGTTGTTCAAGAATGTTTTTGCTCTTAAAAGCTTTAATAAAATTTTCTGTGTAAGTTTACCAGATCATGCTGGTTTGTTCTTGTGTCTACATAAGAGTTCTTCATTCCTTCTGATTATCTCCTTTCCTTCCTTGGTGTTTAGTATGCCTGCTGCTGATCTCGTTGTGACTGTGAATTGCCATCATTGTTCATCTTTCCTTAGTCTGTAGAGGCCGGGTCAAGACCAAGTCGCTTCTCTACTCGTTGGAATTTCTCCTTGTCTGTGTCTGTTGAAGTTTTGATTTTTGTGTGTCTGATGATCAGAATACTTCAAGTGCTTCTGTCCCAAATTTGTCTTGCCTTTTCTGTTAAACCTCTTGCCAGTTACTTGTCTGGCTACTCTGTCTCAGATCTCTTACTTTCAACTCAAAACTGTGTATTCCAGGTAAAGAAATGTTCAAAAGCAGTTTCTTTTGTTGAACTGTGTTCTGTGTTAAATTTAAATTTTGTTCCATTGTTTTTAATAGCGATCTTGAGTTGGGAGTTTTTCCTCTGTCGTTTCATTTGTGTGTTGTATTAATGATACCTTTATTTTGTATGGATGTGGAACTTTTCAACTGAACTACAGAATACTGAGAATACTGTACAGGCTGTGTTGTTGTTGCAGACTGTTGGTGACCTGAATGAGTTTGCAGACCAAGGATGATTTCCTAGAGACTTTAGAAATGGTTCTACTTATGTTTGACAGTGGTTAATGACGTAGCTCCACAAATACAATGTATTAGTACCCAACTTGCTTTATCAGATTGTCCTGGGGGCTTTTTCTTCAGCCAAAGAAGTAAGGGTTTTTTTTTTTTTTTTTTTTTCTTTGATGATGTCTGGACATCCAATGGCAGTGAGGAAGCTGGATATGGAGTGATGAATATTCTGTAGCCAGTTACTCTCTGAAGCCCAGGACCACCTATGTTCTTCCTTGTTTTTTTTTATAGCTGCAATAATGGGGAGGCCCTTTTAGTTGCTGAAGGTGAAGCAGGGCAAGAAACACCAAATGAAAACAGAGCGTTCTAACTGCATATTTGTTCTGGGTCAGGTGGAGATCCACTTGGAGGAGATACAGAATCAGGGTCTCCTGGTGTCATGGACATTCAAGGACAGACCAGACTTGGATCTTTCAGTTCTTCCAAGACTTCAGCCTTGTGAGGTAAGCAAACAGGGAGGCTAAACTCAGAGGGAAGAGGGAAAGTGCTAAAGGAGTGCATTCTTAAAGAGAGCTAAAGCAGTTCTGATACCTGCTTTCTGAGTTTTGCATAACATCTGAACTCTGAATAGAGTCTACGTAGCAAAAAATGCTTCCTGTCTATGTAGGTTCTACTGCTGTTGCCAATTGCAGAGCTGCAAAATGAATTGGAGTATTTTATTTTACTTTTTGGACTTGTAAAGCTCAGAACTTTGAGTTCTGAGTGTTTTTGGCTCGATGAGCTGAACACAGATGTGCTTGCAACTCAGGGTGTTGTTTTTTTTTTTTTTTTTTTTTTTGTTGTTGTTGTTGTTGTTGTTAGTTTTATTGAAATCCTTGTCTTATCCTTAGCGGATGTAGGAATTTGGCTTTTATGAAAGTGGTGGTGGTACTGTTACATGAAGTGGCAAGGATACAGTAAGCCCTAAAGGCTTTATTGTCAAAATTTGCAATAGGGAGACTACAGATGTAAAGGTCAATTTATCTTGCTTATATAGCCTGTTTTTGCCAGTAACTATTACAGCAGCGATTAAGCGCTGGGGAGAGGGTATACAGGACAGAAGAAGAGTATGTGGGAGGGTATTTCTGGGAGAAGGGCTGCTTAGCATCATGGAGGCTTTAGAGGCAGTTGCAGCTGTATAAGGAGAAAAATTGTCTGCCTCCGTGTGACATTCCTGCATTTCCTTTGGGTTTGTGGAGAGAAGAACGAAGGGAAAGCGGATCTGTCCACCATAAAGGATCTAATCGAGGATACTATTGTCAGCACGCAGCCAGCCATGATGGTGAATCTGAAGGCTTGCACAGCTGGAACTGGCACAGTAAGATTCTCTTCCTGTAGCATTCCTCGTGCCTTGTATGCTGTGCCCTGAAGTGCTTTGGAGGGCCTAGGCTCATTTTTAGACAGCAGTCACGTTCTTAACAATAATTGGGGTATTGTGGCACAGGGAGTGGGGGGGAATTAGTAGGGAAAGACCTTTGGCGTGTCGCCTTTGGTTCCCCCTTCAAGTAGTCAGAAAGCTCATTCCTATCTGTCTCTTTTCGTGTCTACCCTAAATTTCATGTCTGAAATGACATGGGGGCCCACCGAAGGTTGATAGCTTGTGGAATCTGCACTACCTCTAGGTGGCTTTGTGGATATTCCCGTGAGGAGCATTTGTGAGATGTAAGCACAAATGTTATGTGTCTTACTGCTATCTGCTGAAAAGCAAATGGTAAGTCATCAGTCTTCCTCTCATGATTCCTCAGGTATCCAGCAGTAAGGTGACCCAAGAGTCTCCATACAGTGTAGTAGAAGCCCCTCTGGGTTCAAAGCTGTTGCTCCGGAATCTTCGTGTGCTGAACTTAGGCTCACAGAGGAGTGGAGGTAAATGTGAAAACACTGCTAAGCTGAAGCAGGGCAAGTGTGGAGGTAGCAAGGTTAGAGCAAGTGGATGTTTGTATTGAAATGGAAATATGTGTGTGTGAGCTCTGCCTTGTATTTACAGGTGCGTACATGTTCTCTTTCTCTGTTGCAGGAGTTGGGGAGATACGCTGTGTTGCAGAACTAGACAGTCCCCCGCAACAGAAACGGACAAGGCCAGCGAGAGCTGGTAGCACTGGCATTGCTGCAGAGATGGAGTGGAATGAAGAGCTGTTTCTGTAAGCGTCTCCCACCCTCCTGGCAGTTGCAATAAAGGCAGACTAGCATGACCTCTTTGTGGAGGTGATGTCTGCAGTGCTGGTGGCGTGTTTGTGCTGCTGGTGTACCGGGCTGCAAATACTAGTGATTGGCCCCAGCTTGCATGCGTATTTCCTGCTTCCTTATATGGTGTGTGTTTTAACTGGATGGGCAGAAGTGCTGATTGTGTGGAGTACAGGGGCAGGAGCACTTAAATTTCTAGACAGTTTTATTAGCTTGCTCTGGAAGCTTATGCAGCCCAACATGGGACATAAACTTGAACTCTCTTCACCTTGCTGCTCCTTCTTAAGGCCTCCAAAACAAGACACGCATTCCAGAGCTTTGGAAAGGTGATTTGAGGGAAGGAAAATATTAAATGAACTTGTTTACACTGCGGCATTTCTTCAAAGACTGCTTAATCCCGGTTCTTCTGTCTCTGTTTCAACAGTGAGTTAGGACCCAGAAGTAAGGAGCTGAAGTTACAGGTGCTGGGGAAAAGCTGCAAAGGGGAAGGTAAGTATGAACAGCCAAAAAATGGATTCTAAGATGAGATGACAAAACTGCCTAAGGAACTTGCTGTGCTTTGAGCCAGTGATTCTTCTATGTTGGAATCATATGTTACAAATTCTGCAAGGGATTTCCGTATCAAACCTTATATGAGTCTGTGTGTAAAGTACCTCTCAAGTCAGTTGTCTTTACTGCGGGTCGTGGGACCCTTTAACTTTCTTGCCTGGAAGCAGTGAGAGGGATGCAGAGACTTGTCCATGTGTATTGGAAGAACAGGGCAGAGGCTCTTAATTCTTTTGGACTTGTGGTCAGAGTACAGACAATTGCACATTTTTGATGGAGGCTGCAAAAATACAACTTGTCTAACATTTGTTTTGTAGATCAGCAAAGCAGAGCCTCTTCTGCTGAATCTGGGACTTACTGGAATTAAGGCGATCTGCTTTGATGTCCCGTAGGTCTAGTTTCCAAAAGCAGATGGACCCTGGGAAAGGTCTGAGGTGCTGAGAAGTCATGTGGTTTTTCTTTTCCTTTTTCCTTTTGCAGATGTGCTGCTGGCACATACTACTCTTTTGCTTGATTCTTTGGGCAAACAGCCCTCTGGGAGACAGGTCTGCTCGCTGGCCTCAGGAGCTGGGCAACCACTGGCAGCTGAAGCTACCATTGTATTGGAGGTGAGCTGATGACTTCGTAAGCTCTGTGAGTGCATGCTCTAGAAATATTTGTAATGTGAGACCATAGCTGGAAACCAAAGTGATTAGGTCTGAGCCTGTTGCAGGGGACTAGCAGAGAATGTCTGAGAATGTGTCACCTCACCCTTAGTCCCTGAGCTTCCCTTCCATTCAACAGATGTTGCAGTGAGGATGGCTCCTTAGTGTCCAGAGCGGTAGCTTTTGTTGTTTGTATGCCCGCCTTTCATTTTGGGAGGAGGGTAGTCCCTCCTGAGCTGTGTTTTATTTTTTGTAGCTTTTATACCAGGATTCTTCTGCATCTCTGAATGCTCAGCATGCCACATCTCTGCATACCAGCATCACCCCCACAAAGAAGGTGGAGATGGACCGGACCATCATGCCTGACGGCACCATTGTGACTACTGTCACCACAATTCAGTCCCGACCCAAGGTGGATTGTAAGCTGGGTGAGGCTGCCCTGAGATAGGAGTCTTGTACAGGTGGCTGTTCAGACACCAAATGTTGGGTTGTTGTGGACTTGTACTTTAAGTATGAAGTGGGTGAATGGTGCTTTTGGCTTTCAGATTATTGTCCTGTGGCTGTCTGGAGATTAGTGGGAAGCATTGAGGGGAGGGAACTGACATATTGATGCATCTCCTGTATTTGGAAAGAGACATCAGAGGGATGAGCCTCTCTGACATTGAGGGTGGGACTTCTGCGTGATGTTGGACTAAACATTTTGGCTTTCTTACTCTGTTTTCTTCACTGCTAAATGAGTTGTGCTCTGTGTACTGAATACAGGCCTGAAAACCTGTTGCCCTTGCTTACCAGTTGTTGCTGCTTGCAGTCTCGGCCTGATGTCTTGGTGAATGTAGTGCTGGTTATTTAGTGAGGTAGGGTTGGGAAACAGCACAAACAAGGGCTTGTGACAGGGCTGCTTTGCGTGTCATTCCATTTGCTTCTTACTACTTGACTGCTGCAAAGCCTCATATCGGCAGCCTCTGCAGATGTTCTGTGTGTGTGTATGATGCTGTGTGTGTAGGGGACCATGACAGTGTGATGAAGCTGCCTCAAAGCTGCCACTTTCTTTTGTCTATTTTCCTATTGTATTTTCCTATCTTTCACTATGAAGATTCACCTTCAAGGTCACCATCCAAGGTGGAAGTGACAGAAAAGAAGACAACAGTGCTTTTGGAAAGCAGCTGTCCTCACAACTCCTTGTCCAGCAGCAGCCGTAAGTGCTTGCGAAACAGGGCTTCTTAGTGGGGCGGTAATGTTTCTTAGCCTTTCTCAGTAAGCGGCTGTCTGAGTGAGAGTTGCTGAACTCATCTGCATTTGCTGCAGAAGAGAAAGTCCAAGTACCTAAGGGAAGAAGCGAAATAAGGGATGGGAGGGCGGGACGTGGAAGCAAGTAAAAGAAGTGCTTCTGTGGCTCTCTCATCTGTTAATCTCAATGTTTCCTTGTCTGACAAAAACATCTCCAAAGTATCTGAACCCAAAGAAATTTGCTCATGCTGTATCTCTGTACTTAGTGTTTCTGATTGTCTCTGGGACAGGGTGCTTAGGCTCTTTGGATGCTTTGTGGCCAAGGCTGTGTGACCTCTTGTAAGTCTTTGGAAGTTTTTTTTAAGTGGGAAATGGGAAAGGTATTTTAATAATGCATCTGTTGGGAAATCAAGCTTAACAGGTGCCTAGAAGAGATGAGAACTCTGTGGAGCATCCTTTCTTTAATGTCTTTGAGCAAATCTATAATAAATTCTGCTATCTATTGTAACATACATGCAGTAGCCCATTAAAAGCATCATGGTCATTAAGTGACCTCTTGCCTGTGTTGAAGGACACTACTTCAGGTGTTGATATCTTTCTTGTGCTCAGGAGACAGCCAGATGCCCAATGGCTTGGATCCAGTGGCTGAGACGGCAATCAGGCAGCTAACTGAGACAAATAACAAGCCTGCCAAGAAGACCCCAACAAAACGTAGCACGCTGATCATCTCAGGAGTTTCCAAGGTGTCTGGCAGTTAGAGGTCTCCATTTTCATTCTGGGAGGTTGTTTCTAGGAATGTGTGTGTGAAACTGCCCTGTCCTCTAGGGAACGATAAGGAAAGATCCCGTTGCAGGGGACTTGCTCAGCAGAACCTTTTTGCTGCTTTCTTGCAGCTTGTTCTTATTTCCCAGCAAACATCAAGGTCACCTCATTAGTCTGCAGGGCAGCTGTCATGGGAAGCTCACAAAGCATGGCAGGAGAAGAGGAGGCTGTTGATGTAGCCAATTGGGAAACCTCATAGAGAATCTGAGTTATCCTGGGACTTTCTTATGGGAGTGAGGGAAGTACTGCAAAATGTAGTGGAATCAGGTATCTTCCAGTATGTTTCGGCAAAAAAATAAGTGACCATTGTATGTCTGTGCTTTCTAGCATGGTTGACCAAAACTGGAGATAAATGCAACGCTTTAGATCTTGTCTTCCTGTCTGACCCTCTAACATCCTCCAGGTACCTCTTGCTCAAGATGAAATGGCACTTTCTCTGGGTTATGCTGCATCCATGGAGGCCACAGTATATGGAGATACTGGGGCAGTCTGTGCATCTGACCAGGTGCATGATTCCACTGAGTCATCACAGCTGCTGGAAGCATCACCATCAGAACAAAGAGCCGGTCAGGAGCTGGATGAGACGACGCGATCTGACATCTCTGAGAGACCGTCTGTGGAAGATGTTGAATCTGAAACTGGCTCCACAGGAGCCCTTGAGACCAGGAGCTTGAAAGATCACAAAGGTGAGGGTGAACTGTTAGCCAGTAGCTAACGTCAGCTTGTTGTCTCTGAGGAAGAAGTAAGACCTTTGCAGCTTGCATATTCCCAAGACAGTGTTTTGGCCTCTGAGTTTTCAGATGAGACACATATCTGTCAATAGCGATTCTTCCTCTAAACTCTGCTGCTGTGGTGCAGAGCTGCAGATTGTGTGGACCTTGATACGCTCTGTTTTCTCCATTACCATCAAAGTAGCTAGCACCTCTGGCCTGCAGTACTATAGTCCCCACAGGCTCCCAGCTTTTAAACAGTGAAGGGTAGGTCTGCCGTGACTGAGGTGCTGTTCTGGAATATCCAGGTTTGTGTCAGTTGGGCAGTCTGCATGACTTGGATTGGTTTGCTTGAAGCCGTGATCGTTTCAGTTTGCTACAAATTCCCTAAGCAAAGGCAAGCCAATAATCTGTTTCTCAAAATCGTGTTGGTCTTTTGTTTGCATGTCAGGTGAAAAGGTATGTGGCCCAGATGCACAAGAGACCTGGTGAGCTGGGAAAAGAAGGAAGAAAAAGAAGGAATTGTGGAATTGCTCAGGTTGGAAAAGACCTTAAAGATCAAGTCCAACCGCAACTTAACCATACTACCCCAACTCTTAACAACCCTCGCTAAATCACGTCCCTGAGCACCACATCCAAATGGTTTTTAAGCACATTCAGGATGGTGACTCAACCACGTCCCTGGAGAGCCTATTGCAGTGCTTAACAACCCTTTCAGTAAAGAAGTTTGTCCTGATATCCAACCTAAACTTCCCCTGGCACAATTGAGGCCGTTTCTCCTCGTCCTGTCACCAGTGAGAAGAGACCAGCCCCGCTTTTGCTGTAATCACCTTTCAGATATTGGAAGAGAGCCATAAGGTCTCCCCTCAGCCTCCTTTTCCCCAGACTCAACAGCCCCAGTTCCTTCAGTGTCTCCTCGTAGGCCTCTAAGCCCTTCAGCAGCCTTGTTGCCCTTCTTTGGACCTGCTCCAGCATCTCAATGTCCTTTCTGTACTGAGGTACCCAAAACTGAACACATTATTAGAGGTGAGGCCTCACCAATGCAGAATACAAGGGCAGTATGACTTCCTTAGTCCTGCTTACTGTGCCATTCCTGATACAAACCAGGATGTCATTGGCAAAGAACCCCACTATCTATAGAAAATACTGTTGTAGCACTGAATAATGGGCAGGTTTTGGATATGCCTTTGTGTTCCCTTTTGGGGCTGCCAGTGAGCAGCATTTTCATCCTGTCCTGCCTCTCTATGCCTTCAGGAGCCATCGCTGTTTTTTTTCTTCCAGATTTGCGCATATTGTGAAACTGCAAACAGTTGTGCTGAGAGTGTGATGACCAGCTAATCTAGATGCCCATATGATGGGCTAGCCCAAGAAGCGCTTTCCCTGTTGTATGTGTTGCTGTGGATATCTCCACACTGTGATATTCCCAGTCATTTTCCACATCACTCTTAACTTTAATTTAAAGTTCTTCATGACTCCTCTCAAGTAGATGGCTGCATAAAAGGAAGCTTATGTACAGGAGGTGTGTTTTTAGGAAAATAGCTTTGTATTGCAGTCTGTGCTGAATCTGGACTTTGCCTTGCAGTTGGAAGCTAGGACTCACTTGACCTGTGTGCCTTTGCTGATTGGAATGATGGTCTCTTGTTTAAGAGTGGCCAGATAGCAGTGTGTATTTGTCGTCCCAGAGACTCACTAGTGCAGGACACCACCATGATTGCTATCTTCTTTCTGTCTTTGCAGTTAGCTTTCTTCGGAGTGGTACCAAACTCATCTTTCGGAGAAAGAGCAAACAGAAGGAAGCTGGCCTCAGCCAGTCACATGATGACTTGTCCAACGTCACCGCTGGTTCTGCCACCAAGAAGAAAGCTGGCAGCTTCTCCCACCGCCTCATCAAACGTTTCTCCTTCAAGTCTAAATCCAAACCTAAGACTAGTGACAACACAACAACAGGTGAGAACTGAATGAAGGAGAAGCCAGCTGGAAGGATTCAACAGAAATTGTCTTCTCTTCTCTCGTCTTTCCACTCCACTGGTACCTGTGACCTGCAGTCCAGTTCCTTACATCCTTGTTTGAGGGAAGACACCTTGGTACTTGACACTGTCTAGGGAGCGAAGGTGATGAACCCAGGGTTGAGGCTGCTTAACTGTCTTTGCTCGGCCTTCTCTGACTATTATGCTCTCTCAAAAAAACCTAGCTGATACGCTAATCCCCATTGGAGTCCCAGGAGCTGAAGAAATGACTCTGTCTGTGTAGCTGTCCAGCTTCACTAGGTGTTTCCTTGAAAGAGGGGGGGATTTTTCAAGTGACAGCCTCACTTAAAAAGTGAGAATCTGCTAAGGTATCTGCATTTTTCAAGAGCTATGGGTTACATAACCCATAATAATAGCAGAATTCTGCACCTCGCAGAATTCTGATATTGAGAAAGGATGGTGTGGTCATGAGCCATTCACATGTTGCTCTTGCTTGGTGCAGAGGCTTGTTGCCTGACTGAGGTGTGTGATGCGTTTTGGGGTGGTGCATTCTTGGCCTAAGAGCTGTGAGCAGAATGAGATACTGTTCCCCTATTGGAATGGCTTCTGGTTCAGAGGGTGCTGAGGAAGCCTGCTTTCTGCGCTCTACTGATGAAGAAAGGTGTCTAAGGACAAAGAAGTCTTAAGCACTAGGCAAGTTTTCTGTAGAAGGTGGAGTCCTTGCAAAGTTTGGTTGCTGCTCTTGGTGTGCCGCCTGATGACGCAACCCTCCTGTATTTGTGTTCTGGAGTGGGGAAGGGATCTTGTTGCATGCATGTACCAGCTGTCTTCTGTACGAGTGGAACCCTTTTCCTTGTGTGTAGCTGGGGCTTTCCCAGTGTTCTGCTGGAAGATGGCAGAAGCTGTCATCTGGTCCTGCACTGTGCGTGGCCTCGTTCTCTATCAGCCCTCGCACCAATGAGCAATATCGTGCTGGAGTTGGAAAGTGAGAAATGTGGCAATACCAGCAAAAGAGCAGTGTGATATGAAACCTTAAGCTGTGTGGCAACACAAGTGAGGAGCTTACATGTTTTCATCATGTTCCTCTGTTTTCACAGAGGAAAGTATAGAAGGAGCCTTTCTTGGTGGTATTTGATACTCTCCTTCTTCTTAAAAATGTCTTTTTCTGTGTTTAAAGTGGAGGTGTTTTTGCAGTGGGTGTTTCTTGAGAGAGAGCAGCTTGGGGGAAAATCAACTGCTTGCATGGGAGTAAACACTGCCCTTCCAAATTAATGTTTTTCCAGTCTCCTGAGATGCATGCATTAGTGAATATTTGCAGAGGCCCGGTTTGGATGAGTGTTACAGTGCTTCCTGAGGAAATGATAGTGCCCTGTCAGAGTAGATGGTTTGAATGTGGAAGCTCTTTCTGTTTTGTGGGTTGTGGAGTCAAGTGAACGGAGCAAAAGGGAGGAGGAAAAGCCTCAGAAGAGAGATCATGTAGGCCTGGCTGAGTTTTCTAGCTGCTCTTTTCTGTTAAAATGTATTTTGAAACTATCTGTGACACAGTGCATCATGTCAGGACAAAACCTAGGTTACTGATAGGGCCTTGTGCCATTTCTGAGGACTGCAGTGTGCTTGGTAGGTTGCTGTAAAGGGATTTATCGGTAGGGATTTAGGGTGTGTCTCAAAAGTATCTGAAAATAGGGAAGACCATAGTCACTTAGGCTTGGATTTTAAGTGTCGATGTGTGCTGAAAGAAAGGACTCTTGTTTTCAATCTGCTGATTCGTCACAAGGTTGAATGTACCTAGTAAGTTTGACTGTTCCAGTTGGCTGACCAGGCAACTTTTCTCTATTTTTCAAGGTCTGAAATTCTTTTTGCCATTCCCCAGTTCTTTTGTATCTTGTCTCCTTTTTTTTTTTTTTTTTTTTTTTTTTTTAATTTCTTTCCTTGTCAGCATGGTACTGTGGCTAGGCCTGTGTGGCTTTCCGTGCAGCTTGATGCACTCCAGATGTCACAGAGCTTGCTAGTCAGTAAGAATAATGAAAATCAATTTATTTGATGCGCCATGTTGGGAAGTTGGCTGTCTGCAACTAAGCCCTAGTAATCTCTGGTTTGGCGTAGGTTTCCTACTCTGGATCAGTGATGTATCACACGCGGAACTTTTTCATAGGTGTTGTTCCCAAAGCCCCTCAGGGTTTGGTTCTGGTTTTTGTATTCTCTCTTGCAATGTCCCTCTGTCATTAACATTATTTGGTGCTGTTGTATTTTTGTTTGTTTTTTTTTTTTTTCTAGGTAATTTTGAGGGTTTTTTTAACGAAGTGTGCTGGTTGTGCCTTGACAGCAGAACCTCTCTGGTGGGATCACTAAAACTTTGTATTACCAGTGGCTTTGAACTGAAGGGCTGCTGGCTCTTCCTACGGATATACAGTTGGACCTTCTACAAGTCTTATTTAATATTTATGTATTCTTTAAAGCTATATGAGCAGTGTGAGCTATCTTGGCATGGGGCAGCTTCTGGCAAGTGCCTGGGGCTCCCACCAGTGCTTCTGGAATGTTAATGTAAGAGCAGCTGTGAGGGGTAGTGAGCACTGCCCTTGTTGGCATGGATTGCTCTGCAAAATGCCAATGAGATTTGTGTCATAAACGTTTATCTAATTTTAAACAAGAATAGTTTGTTCCACTTCAGAGGAAGGACACAACAGGAGAGCTGGAAGTAAAGCACAAACCAGAGTTCTTCACTGGCCTCAGGGAACCAGGGAGGTTTTTCTAGCTGTGTTAAATAGGTTATTCCTAGAATACATCCGTGCATCATAATGAATTTGTTCCTGCTTAGTAGGCTCCAGGATAAGGTAGCTCCGAAGTGGAATTACTGTTTTTGATATTTTACCTTTGACCTTTCAAAAGAATTACAGTAATGTCTCAAAAGAATTTTCTCAGAATATCCTGCACTGTCATCCATAGAGTGAATGGCATACATGGTGCATGATGGTGATTGTGTTTTTTAACCTTGAATTTTTGGTGGTGTTCTTTATCGTGGGCAGTAAATTGGATGTGGGAGTTTGCATCTGGCTAGATAGCTTAGTAGCTAGCTAGTCTCCAGTTCAGACAGGGTACATCCCCAAACATTAACTCATATGTCTGCTTTTGTTTTCTTTCCGCCACATCAATTATTCTTGAAGTTCTGAAGTACAGAACTGGTATTGTAGCCTATGTTTTTCTACAAAATGTTCTCTATAAGTGCAGAATATTTTTCAGAGTATTTAGATAAGATTTGGGGGACAGTAAGGTAAAGGAGAATGGGTCGGTCCTCTGCGCTTAGAGTTTTTTAGTACATTCTTGATTTCTTGTACTTTAAAAAAAAAAAAGAAAAGGTTTTAAATCTGCTTTAGATGTTTAGGTTCTTGTGGATACTCATTCCCTCAGCTTGTTGCCACTTCAGAGTCTGCGGATTTTATAGTGACAGGCCACAGAGCAACCACAGTGTGCAGTGCAGGCTGTCATCTAATTCTTTTAGACTCCAGCGATCTTGTTAGGTTGCAGTCTCAGAGTAGCCTCAATATTTGCACTTAATGAAATTAGTCCTTGACCAAATAATTGCATGGAGAAAAGGAGTGGAAGTGTGGTGAACATGAACACAGATAGTATTCAGAAAGAGTTCTGCCTATTTATGTGAGCCTGTGTTCCAAATGCTACATTTTGCTGCTGGCTACAGAAGAAAAAAGAGGGACTATTAAATGAAGCCAAAGTATACTTTTTTTTTTTTCCCTTGGTGTATTGGATGAAAAAAGGTGGTAGAATTTACCTATTCTATGTATTTTCACTTCATTGAAGAAAACAGATTTCTCTAGCTATTTGCTTGTAACTGTTTCTGTCTGGATGTGCACTCTCCTCGCATTTTGGCAAGGCTTTTAAGCATCTCCCTGTTGAAAAAGCCCTTGACATCTGCCTGCCCTCTTAAAGTGAGAAAAACGTGCAGGAACGAAGGGACCTGCAAAAACCATCAGTGCTTTAGCTTGCTATAGGCTATAATGTGACAAACGTTGACTGAGGCCTGATACTTGGAGAGAAGGTTCAGTGGCTGCCCAACTCAAGGGTGCAAGGATTGGCTACGTGCTTGCGTGTTTGCACATGCTTGTGAGTAGAAAACGTTCTCTGAATTTGTGAAACTGATTGCAGTGCACAATGACCGGACAGACACGGTTGGAGGGCTTGGGAGAGGCCTTAAGTGGTATCCACAAAATATGTCTTGCTCTGATACATCTCTCCAGAGGTAGACTTGAGGACAAATCTAACCACCGCATCAGTTTACACCTTCAAAATGCTTAAATAGTTGAGAATGACTTTTTAGACGTGCTTGGCTGAAGTGGGGGAGAAGGAGCAGAGACTACTCAACTAGCCAGAAAACAGTTTAGCGGAGGGGCGTGTGCTGTTTCTACTCTTGAACTGGATATATTGAAATGTGTGTGCTTAAATGCTTTTATTACTATTGATGCTGCTTCTTACGACGGCTGATCTGAGTTCATGTTTGCTAATCCTATAGAGAAGGAGCTGTTACTGGGTAGCTGTCGAGATGCTTGACTGCTGGGTGGATGGTATTTGCTTCTGGGATCTTTTGCTGTGTTCCTCCTCTCCCTGCCCCTAGTTCATGGTGAGTGTAATGAAAGTAACAGTATCAGTGGCGGTCAAACTGCTGAAAAAGACCTTCATGTACTTGTGATATTTAGATTTTTCTACACAGCATGATGACTGCTCTGAACCATCTTTCCTTGCTTGTAGAGGTACTGGACCAAATATGTATGCTAAATCTGAATTAGCACCCTTCCTTTTGCGTGCTTTTTTTTCTCCTAGCATTTTAATGCCTTTTTTCTAGGTGGTTTATTTTAACTCCAGGTTGTTTGAAGGGAAAAAAACAGGAACTCTGTAGTTATTTAAGAAATGGAAATAAAATGACCTAATTCAGACAAAATGAATGAAGTTATTGCACCTTTGTAAATGTTGAAGAATTCCATTGCTGTGTAATGGCTGAACCTGTTAACTTATTAAAACATGTGGAAATGAAAACCTGATCCTGAGCTTTACTTCATACATGCTGAAGTGTTGTGTGTGGGCCGTGAGCTTTCTAGAAGTCCATAAAGGTACTAGATTTGTTGCTCTGTTTTGTAAGATTGCCACCTCTGAATAACCCTTTTTTGCGAAAAGTAGATACAGTCTGCAAGCCCTCAGCAAGTGCTGAAGCTTTTGTCTCTCCCTGTCTTATCTGTCTTAATCTCTCTGTCCTTCTCTTTCTCTCATTGACTCTTGCTATATCCCTCTGCCCATCTGATTGTCTCCTTTTTAAATCTTCTTGCATCCTGCTCCCTTATTCTTAATTTTTTTCTTCCTCTGTCTCTGCCCTACAGCCCATGGCTACGGGAGGTGACTGTTCCCCGCTGGCTGGGAGAATGCTGCACCAGACCTGACCACTGAGGAGAAGGAAGAGTATAGAGGTGCCAAGCGCTGCAACAGACCTCTTGGGAGTTGTGTGCATTAGTGGCTTACTTTGCACTTGGCAAGTGGCTGTACTGAGTGAAGGAGCCTTACATATTGTGGGGGTCTGGTGGTGGCGTTGTGCTCTCAAGGGCTGTATCAGTGGAATGGTTCTGGAGAAGCCATGTGTTTGGACGAGAAGAGAGTGGTGATGGGGGAACAGCTGCTCTACACAGGGCCAGTGGTGGCTACAGGATGTGGGATGGGAGGAGGAAGGGAGTGATGGTGGTTGGGCTGCATTCGGTTTGCTGCCTGAGAGCTGTGGATGTTGCAAGCTGAGGGAGAAAAAGGAGAGGGATTGGGGCTGTACCTGGGCCATGGGGCCCACGAGAAAGTATCCTGTGACCAAGGTGGTAAGTGACATGGGATTGGGATGTGGCTTTAGGACTGATTGGTGGGATTGTGCTGAGTAGGTCTCGGGAAAAGACCCAATGAGGGTCTTGGTTGTGCTGGAGGTGTGGAACAAGGGTGGAGATGTTCCAGTTTCGTAAGTAGGACATGTACTTTGGGAGACCAACAGAATGAATTAAGGCCAGTTAACGCGAAGAGCTCCTGGCCTTGGGTCTTGCTTGCTCTGTCTTGCTGGAAAATATTTCCTGAGACTTACAGGGTTTCCTCACAGTAAGTTCATAATCTGTTCCACTTACTTAGCGTGTATCCCTGGAAGGATGATTGTAGGAGACAAGATCTGAAGCATTTTAAAAACAAATAAAACACCAGAAAAGAAAACCCAAACCAAACTATATTGACCCAGTGAAGGCAGCAGATTAAACGTTGGAAGGCTTAGTTCATTTGTTTGTTTTGGTTAAATTAGTCACGAATTTGCACAATTCATGTTTTCACATTTTGGATGCTGTCAGTCACGTTAGTTCATTCTGTAATTTGGAAAAGAAGAATTAACTTTGTTCTTTAGGAATTAAGCTCTCTTTCTTTAGCCCATACTTCATCGCTCAGGGAGGTGCTATTTTTGATCTAATGTAACGCCTTCCTAAAATTCAGTCCAATCTCAATTCTCTACTGTCTAGTTACAAGAACTTCCAACAGACTGCAAAGTCAGGCTTTACAGGCCAGAGGTGGAGCTAACACGGAGGCCTCTGGATTTTCTGGATTTTCAAAAAAAAACAGGAGGCTGAGAATCAGGTGCTTTGTTTGACTTTTTTACTGCCTGTCCTACCTAACAATTCTGTCTATCCATAGGGCACACATTTGGTTGGGCCCTAGCAGCTTGGTGCTTATGAATGTAGTTCTTTCTGATGCTGAGCTGCGCCACTTGCTGTCTAGACCAAATACACATAATGTTGGAGGAGCTTATTTTTTTCGCTTTCCTTTTTTTTTTTTTCCTTGGAGCAGTAGTACGGGGAAAACATAGATACTTTCTTCTATGCCAGTATGTTTCCCATAGCAGTATTCTAGGTATGGCTTCTGTTGTTGATTCCTTACTTCCTTGTTTTAAATACTGAAAGAAACATACTATTCTTTTTCTTCTGCCTATGTAGAACACCCTTTGTTTCCTTTGTATTTTTGAGTTGTACTCTCAAACAGAGCGTACAGCTGGATCTAGAATAGTTGCCAAAGAGTTGCCTGTGGGCAGATTGTGTTGAATTTCCCAGATAGAGGTCATAAAGTTTCTTGCCTCCTTGAGAAGTGTTCTTGTATTATTCTTATATAGCATTGTGTGTTTCTGCTGTATGGAGATATATATTTTAACTTATTATAATTCCATTATATGTCTCCCAAAGGTGATGGTGAGAAGCATGCATGGTGATGACTTATGTGTACTTCATGCTTCACATTAATTCTTCCTTTGGGTCAATAGTAAACCAAATCCTTGAAAGAGTGACTGGGAATCCCACCATTATTAAAAGGGTTCAACCGTGGTGCCTGTGGCAGAAGGCCCTGTGACAGATCCTGGCAGCAATTGGGAATGAAAGAACTGATGACAAGTTGTTGAATATCAAAACCAATCCAGTGGATATTTACAGGCATTGGGTGAACGGGATGGACTTTCAGAGTGGTGAGGCCAGGTACAGAAGCTGTTACTACTGTATTTCTTCTAAAAGTAGCTTGGCTGTTTTGTGTTGCTCTGTTAATCGTTCTGTTAAACGTTCTTTTTTCTAAAAAAAACCCAACATTTTGACACTGGCAAAAAAAAAAAAAACAACCCAAAATATCAATTTATTTTTATTATGTATTTATTTATTGACAGATATTCATAAGCACTTGGCACAAGCTTGCTGGGTGTGGAGAAGTTTTCCGTGGTTTTCTTTGTCTTTTTAAAATTTATGTTATTTTCTCCCCTCTCATGCGCCATGTAACTGCGGTTTTCCTTTGCTCTCACGAAAAAAAGAGAACGGAGCACCAGGGACTGCGGTGCTGCTTCGCGTCAATCCGGTCAGAGTCGTTGTTTTCGCGGTCTCTGGTGCCCCCACGTGGCCAATCGGTGGAATTGCGGCAGTATGTCGCAGGCAGCAGGACGCATGCGCGCAGGCGCGCGGAAGTGGTGTACGTATGTTTTTGTCGCTCTGCGCAGCAAATACGCCGATCTTCCTTATACTTAATCCTCCAAGTACTAGTGCGCTTGCGCTAGAAAGCTTATAATAACATTGTTTCTAGGAAGCCCACGCGTGCAGGTGAACAGTCAATTCCTAGACCGCCGAGTTCTCATTGTCTATTTGCTCTGCGGTGTAATACATGAGCCTGCCCCGGGAACAAACTATTTTGGTTTCCAGCGGACCCTGCGTACGTCGCATGCGTAATGAGCAGTGGAGAAAATCGCATGCGTGGGTGTGTACCCGAAAATGTGCAAGCGAAATGACGTGTACACTTTATCGCATATAAGTGCGGTAACGTGCAATACGTTACGACAGGGCCGAGATTGGCGCATACGTATTGCTCCCTCAAAACTCGCGTGCGTAGTGGAGGGGTGACACACGAAGATGCGCAGTGAAATACCCGGACCGACGCATGCGTATTGCAGTCTCAAAACTGTCGCATGCGTAGTGAGAAATCGAGACTGCAACATGCGCAGTAGAGTGCCTGCCTGGCGCATGCCCACTACGGTGCGTGCTACACGCATGTGCAATACGGTGCCAGCAAAGCGCATGCGCAGCACGCTGCCAGCGTGGCGCATGCGCACTACGGTGTCAAACTGCCGCATGCGCATAAGGGTTCAAAACCGGCGCATGCGCAGTACGGTGACAGCACAGCGCATGCGCAGAACGGTGCCTGTCTGGCGCATGCGCAGTAAGGTATATGACAGGCACATGCGCAGTACTGTGCCAGTCTGGCGCATGCGCACAAGCGTACTAGCACGACGCATGCGCAGGAAGGTTCAAGACAGGCGCATGCGCAGTACGGTCACAGCCCGGCGCATACGCAGAACGGTGCCAGCCTGGTGCATGCGCATTACGGTGAGTGCTAGGCGCATGTGCACTACGGTGCCAGACGAGCGCATGCGCAGTACGGTGCCAGCCTGCCGCATGCGCACAAACGTGATAGCATGACGCATGCGCAGGACGATTCAAGACCAGCGCATGCGCAGTACGGTGACAGCAAAGCGCATGCGTAGAAGGGTGACTGCCTGACGCATGCGCAATACGCTATATGACAGGCGCATGTGCAGTACAGTGCCAACCTGGTGCATGCGCACAAGGGTGCTACCACGCCGCATGCGCAGCACGGTTCAATGATCGGCGCATGCGCAGTACGGTGACAGCTTCGCACATGCGCAGAACGGTGCCAGACCAGCGCATGCGCAGTACGCTATAAGACATGCGCATGCGCAGTACGGTGCCAGCCTGCCGCATGCGCACAAACATGATAGCATGACGCATGCGCAGGACGATTCAAGACCAGCGCATGCGCAGTACGGTGACAGCACGGCGCATGCGTAGAAGGGTGACTGCCTGACGCATGCGCAATACGCTATATGACAGGCGCATGTGCAGTACAGTGCCAACCTAGTGCATGCGCACAAGTGTGCTAGCACGCCGCATGCGCAGCACGGTTCAATGATCGGCGCATGCGCAGTACGGTGACAGCTTCGCACATGCGCAGAACGGTGCCGGACCAGCGCATGCGCAGTACGCTATAAGACATGCGCATGCGCAGTACGGTGCCAGCCTGCCGCATGCGCACAAACGTGATAGCGTGACGCATGCGCAGGACGATTCAAGACCAGCGCATGCGCAGTACGGTGACAACACGGCGCATGCGTAGAAGGGTGACTGCCTGACGCATGCGCAATACGCTATATGACAGGCGCATGTGCAGTACAGTGCCAACCTGGTGCTAGCACGCCGCATGCGCAGGACGGTTCAATGATCGGCGCATGCGCAGTACGGTGACAGCTTCGCACATGCGCAGAACGGTGCCAGACCAGCGCATGCGCAGTACGCTATAAGACATGCGCATGCGCAGAACAGTGCCTGCCTGGCGCAAACGCACTATGCTTCGTGCTAGGCGCATGCGCACTAAGGTGCTAACATGCCGCATGCGCAAAACGGTTCATGAACGGCACATGCGCAGTACGGTGAAACCTTGCCGCAAGCGCAGAACCGTGCCGGACCGGCGCATGCTTACAACGGTGCGTGCTAGGCGCCTGTGCACTACGGCAACGGACGGCCGCATGCGCAGTACGGTGCCAGACTGGCGCACGCGCAGAAGGGTGCCTCCCCGCCGCATGCGCACTACGGTACATACTAGGCGCAAGTGCAGTACGGTGACAGCCTGGCGCATGCGCAGAACGGTGCCTGACTAGACCATGCGCACTACGGTGCGTGCCCGGTGCGTGAGCGTTACGGTGGCAGCCTGGAGCATGCGCGCTAGGGTGCCAGCCTGGCGCGTGCGCGGAAGGTTGCATGACACACGCATGCGCAGTACGCTGCGTGATAAGCGCAAAGGTAGTACGGTGCCAAAAAGGCGCGTACGCAGGACGGCACCTGACAAGCGCATGCGCACTACAGCGCGTATTAGGCGCATGCGCACTACGGTGACAGCCACGCGCATGCGCAACAGGGTGCCTGGAGGCGCATGCGCAGTAGGGTGACGGGCTGGCACATGCGCAGTACGGGGCCAGCCTAGCGCATGCGTAGAAGAATGCATAACGCACATACGCAGTACGGTGCATGCTAGGCGCATATGCAGTAGGGAGCCAGCAACGCGCGTGCGCAGTACAGTGCTATACTAGCGCATGCGCAGTAGTGTGCCGGGCAACAGCAAGCGCACCAGGTTGCCAGCCTTGCGCATGCTCAGTACAGTGCCAGTAGGTTAAAAAAAGGGATTTCTATGAAAATAAGCGATATTTAAGGGGAAGAACAGGGATTTCTACGAAAATAAGCGATATTTAAGGGGAAGAACAGGGATTTCTACGAAAATAAGCAATATTTAAGGGGAAAAGCGGGGATTACTAGGAAAAAAAGCGATACTTAAGGGTTAAAAACAGGGATTTCTGTGAAAATAAGCGATATTTAAGGGGAAAAACAGAGATTTCTAGGAAAATAAGCGATATTTTAGGGTGAGAAACAGGGATTTCTAGGAAAACAAGCCATAGTTTACAAGAAAAACAGGGATTTCTATTAAAATATGTGACATTTTAGGGGAAAAACAGGGATTACTACGAAAATAAGCGATTTTTCAAGGGGAAAAACAGGGATTTCTACAAAAATAAGCGATATTTAGGGTTAAAAGCAGGGATTTCTGGGAAAATAAGCGATATTTCAGGGGAAAAATGGGGATTTCTATGAAAATAAGCGATATTTTAGGTTAAACACTGGGATATCTACGTAAATAAGCGATGTTTAAGGTCAAAAAGAGGGATTTCCATGAAAATAAACGATATTTTAAAGTAAAAAAGAGGGATTTCTAGGAAAATAAGCGATATTTTTAGGTAAAAAACAGGGATTTCTAGGAAAATAAGCGGTATCTAAGTGGAGGTACAGGGATTTCTACGAAAATAAGTGATATTTAGGGTTAAAAACAGGCATTTCTAGGAAAATAAGCGATACTTAAGGGTCAAAAACAGGGATTTCTACAAAAATAAGCGATATTTTAGGTTAAAATCTGGGATTTCTATGAAAGTAAGTGATATTTAAGGGGAAGAGCAGGGATTTCTAGGAATACAAGCGATATTTAAGGGGAAAAAATGGGATTTCTATGAAAATAAATGATATTTTAAGGTAGAAAAGAGGGATTTCTAGGTAAATAAGTGATATTTAAGGGGAAAAACAGAGATTTCATGGAAGATAAGCGATATTTAAGGGTTAAAAACAGGGATTTCTAGGAAAATAAGCGACATTGATGGGGAAAAACAGGGATTTCTAGGAAAATAAGCAATATCTAAGTGGAGATACAGGGATTTCTATGAAAATAAGCGATATTTAGGGTTAAAAGCAGGGATTTCTAGGAAAGTAAGCCATATTTTACAAGAAAAACAGTGATTTCTAGGAAAGTATGTGATATTTCAGGGGATAAACAGGGATTTCTAGGAAAATAAGCGATATTTAAGGGGAAAAAATGGGATTTCTGGGAATATGAGCGATATTTTGGGTTAAAAACAGGGATTTCTACGAAAATAAGTGATATTTAAGGGGAAAAACAGGGATTTCTAGGAAAATAAGCGATGTTTAAGGTTAAAAACAGGGATTTCTAGGAAAAATAAGTGATATTTTAGGTTAAAAACAGGTATTTCTAGGAAAATAAGCAATTTTTAACGGGATAAAAAGGGATTTCTATAAAAATAAGCGATTTTTAAGGGGAAAAAATGGGATTTCTAGGAAAATAAGCGATTTTTAAGGGGAAAAACAGGGATTTCACGGAAGATAAGTGATGTTTTAGTGGAAAAACAGACATTTCTTGGAAAATAAGCGATATTTTATGTTAAACACAGGGATTTCTACGTAAATAAGGGATGTTTAAGGATAAATAAAGGGATTTCTATGAAAATAAGCGATATTTAACAGGAAAAAATGGGATTTTTATGAAAATCAGCGATATTTTATGTTAAAAACAGGGATTTCAAGGAAAACAAGCGAATTTTAAGGGGAAAAACAGGGATTTTTTGGAAAATAAGCGATATTTAAGGGGAAAAAATGGGATTTCAAGGAATATGAGCGATATTTTGGGTTAAAAACAGGGATTTCTAGGAAAATAAGAAATATTTAAGGGGAAAAAACAGTGATGTCTAGGAAAATAGGCGATACTTAAGGTTAAAAACAGGGATTTCTATGAAAATTAGCGATATTTTAGTGGAAAAAAAGGGATTTCTACAAAAATAAGCAATATTTTAAGGGGAAAAACCGGGATCTCTATTAAAATAAGCAATCTTTAATATTAAAAACAGGGATTTCTAGGAAAATAATCGATTTTTAAGGGGAAAAACAGGGATTTAGATGAAAATAAGCGATATTTTAAGGTTAATATTAGGGATTTCTAGGAAAATAAGCGACATTGATGGGGAAAAACTGGGATTTCTATTAAAACATGCGATATTTAAGGGGAAAAACGGGGATTTCTAGTAATATAAGCGATATTTTGGGTTAAAAACAGGGATTTCTGTGAAAATAAGCGATATTTAAGGGGACAAACAGGGATTTCTAGGAAAATAAGCAATGTTTAATGGGAAAAATGGGGATTTCTACGAAAATAAGCGATATTTTAGGGGAAAAACAGAGATTTCTAGGAAAATAAGCGATTTTTAAGGGGAAAAACAGGGATTTTTTCAAAAATAAGCGATATTTAGGGGGAAAACAGGGATTTCTATGAAAATAACGGTATCTACGTGGAGATACAGGGATTTCTATGAAAATAAGCGATATTTAGGGTTAAAAACAGGCATTTCTAGGAAAATAAGCTATATTTTATGAGAAAAACAGGGATTTTTAGGAAAATAAGCGATGTTTAAGGTTAAAAAGAGGGATCTGTATGAAAATAAGCGATATTTTACAGTAAAAAAGAGGGATTTCTAGGAAAATAAGTGATATTTAAGGGGAAAAAAGAGATTTCTAGGAAAATAAGCGATATTTAAGGGGAGATACAGGGGTTTCTATGAAAATAAGCGATTTTTAAGGGGAAATAATGGGATTTCCATTAAAATCAGCGATACTAAAGGGATAAATCAGGGATTTCTACGAAAATAAGCGATATTTAAGGGAAAAACAGGGATTTCATGAAAGATATGTGATACTTAAGGGTTAAAAACAGGGATTTCTAGGAAAAACAAGCGATATTTAGGGTTAAAAACAGGGATTTCTACGAAAATCAGCGATATTTAAGGTTAAAAACAGGGGTTTCTAGAAAAATAAGCGGTATTTCAGGGGAAGAACGGGGATTTCTATGAAAATAAGCGATATTTATGGGGAAAAACAGGGATTTCGTGGAAGATAAGTGATATTTTAGGGGAAAAACAGGGATTTCTATGAAAATAAGCGATATTTCAGGGGAAAAACGGGGATTTCTACGTAAATAAGCGATATTTAATGGGAAAAAATGGGATTTGTATGAAAATCAGCGATATTTTAGGTAAAAAACAGGGATTTCTAGGAAAATAAGCAATACTTAAGGGTTAAAAACAGGGATTTCTAGGAAAATAAGCGATATTGTAGGGGAAAAACAGGGATTTTTAGGAAAATAAGCGATATTTTAGGGTTAGAAACAGGGATTTCTACAAAAATAAGCGCTATGTAGGGTAAAGAACAGTGATTTCTAGGAAAATAAACGATATTTAATGTTAAGAACAGGGATTTAGATGAAAATTAGCGATATTTTAAGATTAATAAATGGATTCCTAGGAATATAGGGGAAGGGGAAAAACGGATTTCTATTAAAATCAGCAATATTTAAGGGGAAAAACAGGGATTTCAAGGAAAATAAGCGATATTTAAGAGGAAAAATGGGGATTTCTAGAAAAATAAGCGATATTTCAGGGGAAAAACAGGTATTTCAAGGAAAATAAGCGATATTTCAGGGGAAAAACGGGTATTTCAAGGAAAATAAGCGATATTTCAAGAGAAAAACAGGGATTTGTAGGAAAACAAGCGATATTTTAGGTTAAACACAGGGATTTCTACGTAAATAAGGGATGTTTAAGGTTAAAAACAGGGATTTCTATGAAAATAAGCGATATTTAACGAGAAAAAATGGGATTTCTATGAAAATCAGCGATATTTTAAGTTAAAAAGAGGGATTTCTAGGAAAATAAGTGATATTTTAGGGGAGAACTGAGATTTCATGGAAGATAAGCGATATTTAAGGGTTAAAAACAGGGATTTTTCGAAAATAAGATACATTGAAGGGGAAAAACAGGGATTTCCATGAAAATCAGCGATATCTAAGTGGAGATACAGGGATTTCTATGAAAATAAGCAATAATTAGGGTTAAAAACAGGCATTTCTAGGAAAATAAGCGATATTTAGGGTTAAAAACAGGGATTTCTAGGAAAATAAGCCATATTTCACAAGAAAAACTGGGATTTCTAGGAAAGTAAGTAATATTTAAGGGAATAAACAGGGATTTCTAGTAAAATAAGCGATATTTCAAGGGGTAAAACTGGGATTTCTGGGAAAATAAGCGATATTTAATGTTAAAAACAGTGATTTCCAGGAAAATAAGTGATATTTTAGGTTAAAAACAGGCATTTCTAGGAATATAAGAGATACTTAAGGGTAAAAAACAGGGATTTCTAAGAACATAAGCCATATTTTATGAGAAAAACAGGGATTTTTAGGAAAGAATGTGATATTTCAGGGGATAAACAGGGATTTCTAGGAAAATAAGCGATATTTAAGGTTAAAACCAGTGGTTTCTATAAAAATAAACGATATTTTAGGGTTAAAAACGGGTATTTCAAGGAAAATAAGCGATATTTTAAGAGAAAAACAGGGATTTGTAGGAAAATCAGCGATATTTTAGGTTAAACACAGGGATTTCTATGAAAATATGCGATTTTCAAGGGGAAAAAATGGGATTTCTATGAAAATCAGCGAAATTTTAAGGTAAAAAAGAGGGATTTCTGGGAAAATAAGCAATATTTAGGGGGAAAAACAGGGATTTCACGGAAAATATGCGATACTTAAGGGATAAATGAGGGATTTTTACGAAAATAAGCGACACTGAAGGGGAAAAACAGGGATTTCTATTAAAATAAGCAATATGTTAGGGTTAAAAACGGGTATTTCTAGGAAAATACGCGATATTTCAAGAGATAAACAGGGATTTCTAGGAAAATAAGCCATATTTTCAAGGGGAAAAACAGGGATTTCACGGAAAATAAGCGATACTTAAGGGATAAATGAGGGATTTTGACAAAAATAAGCGACATTGAAGGGGAAAAACAGGGATTTCTATTAAAATAAGCAATATGTTAGGGTTAAAAACGGGTATTTCTAGGAAAATAAGTGATATTTCAAGAGAAAAACAGGGATTTCTAGGAAAATAAGCGATATTTAAGGGGAAAAACAGGGATTTCTATTAAAATAAGTGATATTTTAGGTAAAAAGCAGGGATTTCTAGGTACATAAGCGATACTTAAGGGTTAAAAACAGGGATTTCTGGAAAAATAAGTGATATTTTGGGGAAAAACAGGCATTTCCAGGAAAATAAGCAATTTTTAATGGGAAAAACAGGGGTTTCTAGGAAAATAAGCGATATTTAGTGTTAAAAACATGGATTTGTAGGAAAACAAGCAATATTTTAGGTTAAACACAGGGATTTCTACGTAAATAAGGGATGTTTAAGGTTAAAAACAGGGATTTTATGAAAATAAGCGATATTTAAGGGGAAAAAAATAGGACTTCTATGAAAATCAGCTATATTTTAAGGTAAAAAAGAGGGATTTCTAGGAAAATAAGCGATATTTTAGGGAAAAACTGAGATTTCATGGCAGATAAGCTATATCTAAGGGTTAAAAACAGGGATTTTTCGGAAAATAAGCGATATTTTAGGTTAAAAACAGGGATTTCTAAGAAAATAAGCGCTATGTAGGGTAAAAAACAGTGATTTCTAGGAAAATAAACGATATTTAATGTTAAGAACAGGGATTTCTATGAAAATAAGCGATATTTTAAGGTGAATAATAGGGATTTCTAGGAAAATAAGCGACATTGATGGGGAAAAACTGGGATTTCTATTAAAATATGTGATATTTAAGGGGAAAAACGGGGATTTCTAGGAAAATAAGCGATATTTCAGGGAAAAAACGGGTATTTCAAGGAAAATAAGCGATATTTCAAGAGAAAAACAGGGATTTGTAGGAAAACAAGCGATATTTTAGGTTAAACACAGGGATTTCTACGTAAATAAGCAATGTTTATGGTTAAAAACAGGGATTTCTATGAAAATAAGCGATATTTAACGGGAAAAAATGGGATTTCTATGAAAATCAGCGATATTTTCAGGTAAAAAAGAGGGATTTCTAGGAAAATAAGCAATATTTAAGGGGAAAAACAGAGATTTCATAAAAGTTAAGCGATATTTAAGGGTTAAAAACAGGGATTTCTAGGAAAATAAGCCATATTTTATGAGAAAAACTGGGATTTCTAGGAAAGTAAGTAATATTTAAGGGGATGAACAGGGATTTCTAGTAAAATAAGCAATATTTAAGGGGAAAAATAGGGTTTTCTGGGAAAATAAGCAGTATTTCAGGGGAAAAACAGGGATTTCTAGGAAAATAATCGATACTTAAGGGTTAAAAACAGGGATTTTTCGGAAAATAAGCCATATTTTACGAGAAAAACAGGGATTTTTAGGAAAGAATGTGATATTTAAGGGGATAAACATGGATTTCTACAAAAATAAGCGATATTTTAGGTTAAAACCAGTGGTTTCTATAAAAATAAACGATATTATAGGGGAAAAACGGGTATTTCAAGGAAAATAAGTGATATTTCAAGAGAAAAACAGGGATTTGTAGGAAAGTAAGTGATATTTTATGTTAAACAGAGGGATTTCTACGTACATAAGCGATGTTTAAGGTTAAAAACAGGGATTTCAGGGAAAATAAGCGATATTTAACAGGAAAAAATGGGATTTCTACAATAATAAGCGATATTTTAAGGTAAAAAAAAGGGATTTCTAGGAAAATAAGCGATATTTTAGGGGAAAAACAGAGATTTCATGGAAGATAAGCGATATTTAAGGGTTAAAAACAGGGATTTCTACAAAAATAAGCGACATTGAAGAGGAAAAACAGGGATTTCTAGGAAAATCAGCAATATCTTAGTGAAGATGCAGGGATTTCTATGGAAATAAGCAATAATTAGGGTTAAAAACAGGGATTTCTAGGAATATAAGCCATATTTTACAAGATAAACTGGGATTTCTAGGAAAGTAAGTAATATTTTAGGGGATAAACAGGGATTTCTAGGAAAATAAGCGATATTTAAGGGGAAAAACAGGGATTTCTAGGAATATAAGCGATATTTTTGGGTTAAAAACAGGGATTTCTAGGAAAATAAGCGATATTTAATGTTAAAAACAGTGATTTCTAGGAAAATAAGCGACATTGAAGGGGAAAAACTGGGATTTCTATTAAAATCAGCAATATTTAAGGGGAAAAACAGGGATTTCTAGGAAAATAAGCGATATTTCACAAGAAAAATGGGGATCTCTAGGAAAATAAGCGATATTTCAAGAGAAAAACGGATATTTCAAGGAAAATAAGCGATATTTCAAGAGAAAAACAGGGATTTCTAGGAAAATAAGCCATATTTTAGGTTAAACACAGGGATTTCTACAAAAATAAGCGATATTTAGTGTTAAAAACAGGGATTTCTGTGAAAATAAGCGATATTTAAGGGGAAAAAATGGGATTTCTATGAAAATCAGCGATATTTTAAGGTAAAAAAGAGGGATTTCTAGGAAAATAAGCAATATTTAGGGGGAAAAACAGGGATTTCTAGGAAAATAAGCGATTTTTCAAGGGGAAAAACAGGGATTTCTAGGAAAATAAGCAATGCTTAAGGGAGAAATGAGGGATTTTTACGAAAATAAGCTATATATTAGGGGAAAAACAGAGATTTCATGGAAGATAAGCGATATTTAAGGGTTAAAAACAGGGATTTTTCGGAAAATAAGCGATATTTAGGGTTAAAAACAGGGATTTCTAGAAAAATAAGCGATATTTTGGGGAAAAACAAACATCTCTAGGAAAATAAGCAATTTTTAATGGGAAAAACAGGGATTTCTATTAATATATGCGATATTTAAAGGGAAAAACGGGGATTTCTATGAAAATAAGCGATATTTAAGGCGAAAAACTGGGATTTCTAGGAAAATAAGGGATATTTCAGGGGAAAAACAGGGGTTTCTAGGAAAATAAGCGATATTTAGTGTTAAAAACAGGGATTTGTAGGAAAACAAGCAATATTTTAGGTTAAACACAGGGATTTCTACGTAAATAAGCAATGTTTAAGGTTAAAAAGAGGGATTTCTATGAAAATAAGCGATATTTACGGGGAAAAAATGGGACTTCTATGAAAATCAGCGATATTTTCAGGTAAAAAAGAGGGATTTGTAGGAAAATAAGCGATATTTTAGGGGAGAACTGAGATTTCATGGAAGATAAGCGATATTTAAGGGTTTAAAACAGGGATTTCTACAAAAATAAGCGACATTGAAGAGGAAAAACAGGGATTTTTAGGAAAATCAGCGATATCTTAGTGGAGATGCAGGGATTTCTATGAAAATAAGCGATATTTAGGTTTAAAAACAGGCATTTCTAGGAATATAAGCGGTACTTAAGGGATAAAAACAGGGATTTCTTGGTAAATAAGCCATATTTTACGAGAAAAACAGGGATTTTTAGGAAAGTATGTGATATTTAAGGGGATAAACAGAGATTTCTAGGAAAATAAGCGATATTTAAGGGTTAAAAACAGGGATTTCTAGGAAAATAAGCGAGATTTAAGGTTAAAAACAGTGGTTTCTATAAAAATAAGCGATATTAAAGGGGAAAAACGGGTATTTCAAGGAAAATAAGCGATATTTCAAGAGAAAAACAGGGATTTCTAGTAAAATAAGCGATATTTAAGGGGAGATACAGGGATTTCTATGAAAATAAGCGATATTTAGGGTTAAAAGCAGGGATTTCTAGGAAAGTAAGCCATATTTTACAAGAAAAACTGGGATTTCTAGGAAAGTATGTGATATTTCAGGGGATAAACAGGGATTTCTAGGAAAATAAGCGATATTTAAGGGGAAAAAATGGGATTTCTAGGAATATGAGCGATATTTTGGGTTAAAAACAGGGATTTCTATGAAAATAAGCGATATTTTATGTTAAACACAGGGATTTCCACGTAAATAAGCGATATTTAATGTGGAAAAATGGGATTTCTATGAAAATCATCTATATTTTAAGGTAAAAAACAGGGATTTCTAGGAAAATAAGCAATACTTAAGGGTTAAAAACAGGGATTTCTAGGAAAATAAGCGATATTTAAGGGTTAAAAACAGGGATTTCTAGGAAAATAAGCGATATTTAAGGGGAAAAACAGGGATTTCTAGGAAAATAAGCAATATTTTAGGGGAAAAACAGGGATTTCTAGGAAAATAAGCGATACTTAAGGGATAAATCAGGGATTTCTACGAAAATAAGCGATATTTAAGTGGAAACACAGGCATTTCATGGAAGATAAGCAATATTTTTGGGTTAAAAACAGGGATTTCTAGGAAAATAAGCGATGTTTAAGGTTAAAAACAGGGATTTCTACGAAAATAAGCAATTTTTAAGGGGAAAAACAGGGATTTCTATTAAAATAAACAGTATTTAAGGGGAAAAACGGAGATTTCTAGGAAAATAAGCAATATTTTAGGTTAAAAACAGGGATTTCTAAGCGATATTTAAGGTTAAAAACAGGCATTTCAGCATCATCCCAACATCTCCACCATCATCCCAATGACGCTCTCTTATGTCCACCCCAAGTGATTTTCCAACATCTCTCCAGTGTCAACTCAACAGTTTCATCCCCATCACCCCTGTGTCACTCCATCAGCATTAATCCAGCGTCACTCTCTGATACCTGCCCTAATGATACCCCAACATCACCCGCCAACATCACTGACTCATCATAGAGTATCGCCTCCCAGCATCTCCCCAATAACATCCCCCCCCCCCCAACAACATCGCTCCTTTATCTCATCCCTCAACATCAGCCTACAGCATGACTGCACTACATCGACCCAGCATCACTCCAGTGTCACACCAGTGCACCCCCACCAGTGTCAGCCCAACGTCACTCCCTGATGCCATCCTTGAGTGAAACCCCGACATCATTCTAGTCTCATTCCAATGTAACCTCCCAGCTTCACTCTAACAACATTACCCCACAAAAACCCCCCAACATCACCCTTACCATTAATTACCTACTGTAATGCTGCAGCATGATGGAAAAATGCAACAACAATAGCAGAGAAGCAAAGTCCCAGGCTGTAGTAAGTGAGAATGTGCTCAAACACAGCAACCGTAAACACAGAAACAGAACAAAAACCTGCTCACCTTTGGAAGACCTCATGCAAGCACAGACCTCTAGCCAAAGCCCCTCACTTGTGATGCCAATGCTTAAATGAGACCTGGGAGGGGGTGGAGCCAGGCTCCACCCCCTTCCATCACTCAGGTGCGTTTCATGCACCTGAGCTTCTATGGTTTGTCCCTTCTCAATCATTGTTTCAAGCCACGATTTAGGGTTTCCACTACACCCCCCCCAATAGTATCACTCCAACATCACTCCCTGATGTCCCCCCCATGATGCTACAACATCACCCCCCAGCATCACCCCCCCACATCATCCCAGGGTCAGCCCAGTGTTACCCCAGTGTCACCCCAACTATGCCACTGCAATGTCACTCCCTGATGTCACCCTGCAGTAATAATCCAACACCATCCCCCAGCGTCACTCCCCAGTATCACCCGAGTGTCATCCCTATGTCAGCTGCCATACAGGCAGGTGCCAGGTTCACACACTGAGGATGTCAAATCCTGAATTGTTTTCACGATGGGCTTTTATTGCAAAGAAAGTAGGCGACACGTTTCTCACTGCAGAGCCACAAGCTGTCCCCACCAGTTTGGCAAACAGCGCTCACTCTGATCACACCGGTGATCTCAACTCTGCCATCCAGGCTGCACACACAGCTTTTCAGCATCTTCTGTATCAGTACGGAAATCTCTGTGCTGTATCAGTACTGAAATTTGTGCTCCCCTATCTATTAGAAATTTTACGAAATACCTTTGAGGACAGACTTGAATCAAAATATGCATGCCATTGTTGCTCATCCTTTGATCAAACTCCCCTTGCCGGACAGGCAGATCCAATCACCTGCTTGTAATTAGTTTTTTTTCTTGTTGTTGTTTACAGCCTGAAGCAGTGATTGAGCACCTGGTGAGGGGTGTGGCCAGCCCTGCCAGCACAGGTGGAAGCAATTTGCCTGTGGGACCGGATAGGGCTGAGTTTGGCTCCACCCCCTCCCTGCCCATATTTAAGGGCTGGGAACAGCCAGGGCAGCATTCTGCTTGGGAACTGCCTCCTTGGGAGCATTGGGAGCAAGTTCTGCCCTTTGGAATGGGGTGAGTGATTGATGCTTTATTGCAGGGCTCTGGTCTTTCCCTTTTTGGGGATCCTGACCACTTTTAAGGGCTGGAAGCTGTAAGGGCGGCATTTCTCCATGGAGACTGCTTCCTTTGGGGTGTGGGCTGAGTGTTCTTTTTTGGAATGGGGTCATTGACTTCTTCTTTACTGCTGGATTGTGATTTCACTTTCTGGGGGGCTCCTGACCACATTTAAGGTCTGTCAGCAGAAGGAGCAGCGACTGCACCTGGAGACTGCTTCCTTTAGAATGCGGGGTGAACCCTTGAAACTGGGTGAGTGAGTCTTTATTCCAGGGTTGCAATATCTTGTTTTTGGAGGATCCTGACCCCACTTAAGGGCTGGCAGCCTTTAAGGTGGTATCTGTCTTTAGAGACTGTCTCTTTGGGAGCGTGGGGTGAGGGCTGGTCCTTGAGAAAGGATGAGTGATTCCTTCTTGTTTTAGGGCTGTGATCTTTCCTGTTTTTGGGGCATCCTGACCACATTTGAGTGCTGGCAGATGTAAGGGCAGCGTTGATCTCTGGAGGCTGTCTCCTGTGGAGCATGGGTGAGTTTTGGCCTTCGAGAGGGGTGTAAGTGGTTTCTTTGTTTTTTCTTTATTTCAGGCTGCAATCTCCATTTTTTCTTTTCTTTTTTTATGATTATAATTTAGTATCCTGACCACATTTAAGGGGTGGAAGCCATAAGGGCAGCATCTCTACCTGGAGACTGCTTCCCTGGCAGCGTGGGCTGAGTGTTCATCTTTGGAATGGAGTAACTTCTTCTTCCTTTATTTCAGGGCTGTTATGCACTGCTTCCAACCGTGCAGAGTTGTTTAAGGGCATTCTGTGCACCCTTAGGTGTAGTAAGTCTTCATCTTTATAGGAAGCCAAGGTTTGTCCTCTTCTGGACCGCTGTACTCAGCATCACCCCAGATATCTCCATCCTAATTGTCTGGAGATGCTGTCAGTTTCCTAATCTGTACGACACCCAAACCCCAATTCCTCACCTTGGAAGGGACAGGGCATCCATCATGTCTGGGTAATCTGTTCTGCTGTGTCACCACCATCACTGTACAAGATTTTCTTCATATCTAGGCTAAATCTTTCCTTGTTCTTCCCTTCAGGTGTTGAAAGGCTGTTACCAGATCACCTCGTAGCCTTCACTTCTGCAGGCTGAACAGCTCCAGCTCTCTGTCTTTATAGGAAAGGCGTTCCATCCCTCGGTTCGTATCTGTGGCCATTCTCTGGATGTGCTCCAACAGCTCCACGTCTGTCCTGCACTGCAGGCATCCACATCCACACACAGCACCTCCAGGTGAGGCCTCCCAGCACAGAGCAGAGGGGCAGGACCGCCTCCCTTCGCCTGCTGACCGCACATCTTTGGATGGAGCCCAGCATACGGTTGGCTTTCTGGGCTGGAAGGCGCGTTGCTGAGTGCCACTACTCAGCCTGTTGAGGTCCCTTTGGATGGCATCCCGTCCCTCTGGTGTGTCACCGCACCCCACAGCTCGGTGTCATTAGGGTGCACTCCACCCCACTGTCAATGTCGCTGATGAAGGGGCAATCCCAGATGTTTGTGCAAACTCAGCAATGAACACCTTGAGAGCAGCCCCACAGAGAAGGATTTGCAGATCCTGGTGGGTGAGAAGCTGGACGTCAGCCAGCAGAGCGGGCTTGCAGCCTGGAAGGCCAGCTGTGTTCTGGGCTGCATTAAAAGAGGAGCGGCCAGCAGGGAGAGGGAGGTGATCGTCCCCATCTGCTCGGCTCTTGTGAGGCTTCATCTGCAGCGCTGCATCCAGGCCTGGGGCCCCCAGCACAGGAAGGACGTGGAGCTCACGGAGCGGGTCCAGAGGAGGCACTGAGATGAGCAGATGGTTGGAGCAGCTCTCCTACAAGGAAAGGTTGAGAGAAGTGGGCTTGTTCAGCCTGGAGAAGAGGAGGCTTGGGGGAGACCTTGTTCCAGCTTTCCAGTACTTGAAGGGGGGAACAGCAGGAAGGGGAACGGCTGTTTACAAGGGTGGATTGTGATAGGACAAGGGGGAATGGTTTTAATCTGAGACAGGGGAGGTTTAGGTTGGTTATTAGGAGGAAGCTTTTCACACAGAGGGTGGTGACGCACTGGAATGTGCCTCAGAGTCCCTTCCAGGAGGATCTGCTCCATGACTTTTTGCAGCACAGAGGTGAGACTGACATGTTGGCAGTTCCCAGGGTCACACTTTATATCTGCAGTAACTGCTGTGCTGTCACCTTTTTTCTGCTCACCAGGGACTTCACCTGACTGCCTCGACTTCTCAAATACCACTGAGAGTGGCTCGATGACTGCAGCACTGAATTCCCTCAGAGCTCTGGGACTCGTCTCATCAGGACCCAAAGACTCCTGGATGTTCGGGTCCTCAGGTGGTCCAGAACCTGATCTCACATCACAGTGTGGGATAGGGAGGGGTCTGTGGGACCGGCATTGCTTCCTCAATCCCCACCTACCAAACCAAAGGTGAGGGCAGTGTATAATGAGCAGTTATCAGAGAAGATGGAAAATGGATGTTGTTGGGTACCTGAGCCTTCTCCTTGTCTGTTGTTCCCAGCTCAGTGCTGCTGGTAAGCAGCATCGTGCGCAGAGCGCAGCCACGTTGATCAGAGAAAGGAGTGCAGGTTTGTGAAAGAGGCACATCTGCAGGGCAGTGCCTTCATTACTGCGTTGTGTCCCACAGGTGGCAGCAGGCTGCGGCGCTCCCGAGTGCCGTAACGACCGCATGGAGATGCGTGGCTCTTATGGGAGCAGCAAGGAACCGGAATCTGCATTTCCTGGAATGCCCGGAACCCCGCTTTGCTGGCTGGTAATTGTCTGCCCAGCAGGTAAGGGCAATGCACACCCACCAGTGTTTACCCATTCCCTAGCATGGCACAGCACGGTGCTCCCACAGCTCTTCATTGCACTTCGTGGTGCCCTGGATGCTGCCTGTCCTTTTCTTTCTGTGTTCTCCTTGTCTCCGGCCTTTCACTGCAGCGTTTTCATTCCCTTTGCCCTTGCTGTTCCCTACTCCATTCTCTTGCCCTCCTGTTTTTGTGTTCCACGCCATGTTCTCCTGGCCGCTGCCCTTGCCTTTCTTTGCCGCATTCACTTCAGCATTCAGTTTTGGCGTTCCGTGCCGCGTTCTCTCGCCCTCCTGTTCTGGCATTTCCTTCCATGTTCTCTTATCTGTTGCCATTGGTTGGGCATCCTCTTGTCCTCCTGTTTTTGTGTTCCATGCTGGGTTCTCTTGGCCGTTGCCCTTGGCTTTCTTTGCCATATTCACTTCAGCATTCAGTTTTGGCGTTCCCTGCTGCGTTCTCCTGCCCTCCTGTTTTGGCGTTTCTTGCCGTGTTCTCTTGGCCATCATCCTTGGCATTTCCTTCCACGTTCTCTTGGCCCTTGCCCTTCTCTGGGCATTCCCTTGCCCCCCTGTTATTGTGTCCCATGCTATGTTCTCTTGGCAATTGCCCTTGGCTTTCTGTAGCCACTTTCTCTTCAGCATTTGATTTTGGCGTTCCCGGCAGCATTCTCTTGCCTCCTATTTTGGCACTTCCTGCCATGTTTTCTTAGCCCTTTCCTGGGCATTCCATGCCGTGTTCCCTCGGCCTTTTGTTTCGGCATTTTGTGCTGCGTTCTCTTGGCCTTTGCCCTTGGCCTTTCTTGTTGCGTTCTCCTTGCCCTCCCCTTGGCTTTCCATTGGTGCTCTCTTTGCTTTTGCCCTTGCCTTAGCTTGGCTGTTTGCTTTGCATTTACCTTGGCTTTCCATGGGAGTTTTGTTTCCCTTTGCCTTTGGCACTCTGGGATTAGCTGGGAGGATACATTAACATTAACATTAACCTGAACCCACAGCTGAATGGGAGTTCTAACGATAACTTTGTTAACCTGCAGCGTATCTGTAGACCAAACCCTTAACCCAGTGTTGAAAATCTCTCACCCTGAATGCTGCTGTAAAAATAATGCCCCATGTTTTGTCAAATAACCCTAATTGTAGTGCAGAATACTGATGTTAGACCATCTGTAACTTCAACCCTATCAATACCATTAATTCTATCCCTAACGTTAATTATAATTAATTACAACCCTTGTATCATCATTACAGCATTGTGCTCAGGGTGCAGCCCCACACATGTGGGGCAGTGCCTTCATTACTGCGTTGTGTCCCACAGGTGGCAGCAGAGTTGCGTTGCTCCTGAGCGCTGTAAGGACAGCACGGAGATGCACGGCTCTTCAGGCAGCAGCAAGGAACCGGAATCTGCATTTCCTGGGATGCCCGGAACCCCGCTTTGCTGGCCGGTAATTGTCTGCCCAGCAGGTAAGGGCGATGCTCACCCACCGGTGTTTACTCATTACTTAGCGAGGCACAAGGTAGGGTTCACAGAGCTCATTTCTGCACTTCACGGTGCCCTGGATGCTGCCTGTCCTTTTCTTTCTGTGTTCTCCTCGCCTCCAGCCTTTCCCTACTGTGTTCTCTTGCCCTCCTGTTTTGGCGTTCCCTGTGGCATTCTCTTGGCCGTTTGCCCTTGGCCACCTTCACTGCGTTTTCTTTGGCCTTCGGCTTTGGCCATCTGTGCCACATTCCCTTGGCCTTTGTCCTTGGCCTTCTTTGCCACGTTCACTTTCCCTCCCGTTCTGGCGTTCCCTACAGCATTATTTTGGCCTTCAGTTCTGGCGTTTGTGGCTGCGTTCTCTTTGGCCGTTGCCCTCGGCCTTCTTTGCCCCATTCCCTTTGGCCTCCTGTTCTGGCGTTCCCTGCGGCGTTCTCTTTGGCTTCTATTTTGGCGTTCCCTTCCATGTTCTTTTTGGCCATTGCTCCTGGCCTTCTTTGCCCATTCCCTTTGGCCTCTTGTTTTGTCTTCTCCTACAGCATTCTCTTTGCCTTTGGTTTTGGCCTTTTGTGCCGCATTCTCTTTGGCCATTGCCCTTGACCTTCTGCATCGGCCTTCCCTGCAGCGTTCTCACGGACCTCGTCCTCCATTTTGGCCTTCTGCGTCGATCTCTTTGGTCTCCATTCTGGCGTTCTCTGCGGCCTTCTCCTTGGGCCTGACCTCTGACGCGACCTTTGGCGTTCTCCATGTCTTTCCCATCCCTTTACCCTCCGTTTTGGCGTTCCCTCGGCTGTTCTCCTTGCCTTTTGCTCCTGCCTTTGCCTTGGCCTTCCCTAACGGTCACTCTAACCCTAATCCTGATGTACCTAACCCTAACACCTTTCCTGTTAAATACTCCTAACCTTACTCTGAAGCCTTTTCTTTGAGCGGTGTTTGGCTTCCACGTTTTGTGGGGGTGGGCTGACGGTGAGCACAGTTTGGGTCTCGGCGTTCCTCCTTCTAAAGCGTGTCTCTGTATTACAGGTGAAGATGCCTTCGACGCTTCCAGTCGATGACTTCCCCCCTGCGACGCCATTGGCTTTCCAGGCCTCCCACACTCACCGCCAGCTCGGTTCGGTCAACCGTTACCCGAATCCCCGCTCCGTTCCCTTTCCATGATCTTCCCGTCACTCTGCCACAAGCCCCTACCAAGGTCATCGCAGGCAGCGTGTGGGATGCGGCGCTCGGTCTCATTGCAGTTCATCCCATGGGCCTCAGCCCAGCGATCCAACCCACCCGCACCCTTCCTGAGGACCCTTCTGCTCCCAGGCCAATCAACGCTTCCTTCTGATGCCATCTGAGTTCCCTCCAGGCCATTTTCAGACTCGTGCCCCTTTGTGGCCATTTTGAGAGTTGTGCTGATTTCAGCATGTCCATTCAATTGACTTCAACCAAATTGGCTTTAGCTTGACATACAATTAATGTAAACCAAATTGGCTTTAGTTTTACATTCAATTGGCTTCAACCAAATTGGCTTTAGTTTTACATTCAATTGGCTTCAACCAAATTGGCTTTAGTTTTACATCCAATTAATGTAAGCCAAATTGGCTTTAGCTTTGCCTTGGTTACGGGGTTGGGCTAGCCTTGCTTTGTTTGCTCCTAGGCAGGGCTAACCCAACCCCGTAACCAAGGGCCGTTGGAGGCGATTTTGTTCCTTCCGGCCAGTCTGAGACTCGCGCCCCATTGCGGCCATTTTGAGAGTTGTGCTGATTTCAGCATCTGCGTTCAATTTATCTCAACCAAATTGGCTTTAGCCTTGCAATCATTTTGCATCAACCAAATTGGCTTTGGCCTTGCATTCAATTGACTTCAACCAAATTGGCTTTAGCTTTACATTCAATCAATGTAAACCAAATTGGCTTTAGTTTTACATGCAATTGACTTGAACCAAATTGGCTTTAGCCTTGCATTCAATTGACTTCAACCAAATTGGCTTTAGCTTTACATTCAATTGGCTTCAACCAAATTGGCTTTAGCTTTACATTCAATTAATGTAAGCCAAATTGGCTTTAGCTTTGCCTTGGTTACGGGGTTGGGCTAGCCTTGCTTTGTTTGCTCCTAGGCAGGGCTAACCCAACCCCGTAACCAAGGGCCGTTGGAGGCGATTTTGTTCCTTCCGGCCAGTCTGAGACTCGCGCCCCATTGCGGCCATTTTGAGAGTTGTGCTGATTTCAGCATCTGCGTTCAATTTATCTCAACCGAATTGGCTTTAGCCTTGCAATCATTTTGCATCAACCAAATTGGCTTTGGCCTTGCATTCAATTGGCTTCAACCAAATTGGCTTTAGCCTTGCATTCAATTGGCTTCAACCAAATTGGCTTTAGTTTTACATTCAATTGGCTTCAACCAAATTGGCTTTAGTTTTACATCCAATTAATGTAAGCCAAATTGGCTTTAGCTTTGCCTTGGTTACGGGGTTGGGCTAGCCTTGCTTTGTTTGTTCCTAGGCAGGGCTAACCCAACCCCGTAACCAAGGCCGTTGG